>NC_135232.1:469628282-470833594 GCF_051348905.1 Ranitomeya variabilis | reverse complement strand
TTCTATGGGGGCTGTGCAGCATTATATTCTATGGGGCTGTGCTGTATTACATTCTATGGGGACTGAGCTGTAATGCTGGATACAGCAGTCAGCGGCGCAGCTGGATGACACCATTCAGCGCCGTGGGAGTGGAAGCTGCCGGCTGCTGCGAGGGAGCGCGGTGAAAGGTGTTTGTGTGTACTGATGGAGAAGGCAATGATGGGGGTGGGGTAACCATGTGTGGCCATTATACTGCACCCAGCATTGTGTGGGGCCATTATACTGTACCCAGCATTGTGTGGCCATTATACTATACCCAGCATCGTGTGGGGCCATTATACTGTACAAAGCATCATGTGGCGCCATTATACTGTATGGACCATCACGTGGGGCAAGTATACTGTACGCAGCATCATGTGGGGCCATTATACAGTATGGAGCATAATGTGGCCAATGGCCATTGTACAGTATGGAGCGTCGTGTGTGGCCATATTTTTTTGTTCATAATTATTGTTAACTAAACATTGTGATCAGAAGTGCTAAATGGGTGTGGTTGGGGCGTGGCTAGTTGTGAAATGGGTGTGGCCTAAAATTTGCCGCGGCGCGCTACGCGCGCCGCTGACTTTGTCCCTCTTTCCCTTCCCCTAAAGTTGGGAGGTATGTATAAGGCTCCCTGATAGCTGCGTTACTGTGTGTACGCCGCTGTGCAAACCAACTGCTTTTTTCAAAGCACAAATCCTGTTGCTCCTTCCTTTCTGCACAGCTATCTTGGTTGTTTGTCCACACTTTTGACTTTTGTGTGCAGCAGTCCTTTTTATTGCTGCCTGACATACATTTCTGATATAACTGTAGGGAGATAGTAATTGTAGTACAGTCCCTTTTTTTTTTGTTTGTTTGTTTTTTGTTATATCTCTTCAAGCCACTTTTTGCCACAGAAAATATACTCTAATACAGTGGCCCAGATTTATTCACAATTCTCCCAGAAAAAAAAATAAAAGTGGGAGATTAAGATTGGCAAATCTGCATTAGTGCCAGTCCTGTGTGTGGCATCTGTCTTTGTTTTTCTGCCACAGAAAACCTACTGTGTAACAGTGAGCCTGATTTCTTCAGAAAACCTACTGTATAACAGTGGGCCAGATTAAATCACTTGTCTCACATATCCCCACAAAAAATTAAAATAAAGGGAGAATAATCTTGCCAAACCTGTGCATCTGTGCGAGTGCTGTCTGTGGTATCTGTCAGTCATTTTGTGCCACAGGAACTATACCGTGATATAGTGGGCCTGATTCAATCCCTTGTCTCCCATATCAAAAAAAAGAGGGACATTTCTATTGCCAGTGTGTGCATCTGCGTCAGTCCGGCTAGTGCCATATCTGCCAGCCTCTTTCTGCTAATCAAACTGTGTTGTTGTGTAATACAGTGGCCCTGATTTTTCACTGCATTCTCCCACACATAAAGAGGGACATTTCTATTGCCAGTGTTTTTATCTGCGTCACTCCTGTTAGTGCCATATCTGCCAGCCTCTTTCTGCCAATCAAACTGTCTAGTGTAATACGGTGGGCCTCATTTTTCACTGCATTCTCCCACACATAAAAAAGGGAGATTTACATTCCCAACAAATTCACGCACACCTTGTACCTGGTTTTACAGGACCACATAACGGTTGTTAGTTTGGTAACATTTTTCCAAGAATGAGGAAGTCTGGTGGAAGAGGTCGTGGCCGTGGGCGGTCATTGGCAGCTGGTAATGATGGTAGTGGTGGTGGTCGTGGAGCATCAGGTGGTCGTGGGAAAAGCAGTATAGCCCCTTAGTCTCGAGTTGTTGAGCCAGCGTCCTCGTCTGGCTACACAAAGCCTCGAAGGCTCCCTTTTCTGGGACTAGGAAAACCGCTTTTGAAGCCAGAGCAGCAGGAACAAGTATTGGCTTTCATTGCTGACTCTGCCTCTAGCTCTTTCGCCTCCTCCTCGGAAAGTGCCAAATGTCAGAGCAGTGCGTCGTCAGTGGATGCTCCCGGTCAGGAACAAGTCGCTTCCTTGTGTCCTTCACCCAGAACAATAGTGAAGGATGCGTCAGGCGACACAACTGGTTACTCCATGGAGCTCTTTACACATACCGTGCCTGGGTTAGAAAGGGAAATTGTTAACAGGCCATGCCCATTACAAGATGAATCGGACATGGAGTGCACAGATGCACAGCCACAGCCAGATTATTATGCTGTTCCTTTGACTCAGATCAGAACATTGCCCTCGCAGTGTACTGATCCAGAATCTGACCCCGATGATTCTATGGAGCCCTGTCACGAACGCTATAGCACCGGCTTACACAGTGACCCAGAGGAAGGTGCACAGAACATAGAAGAGGAGGTCATAGATGACCCAGTTGTTGACCCCGATTGGCAGCCATTGGGGGAACAGGGTGCAGGCGGCAGTAGCTCTGAAGCGGAGGAGGAGGAGCCGCAGCAGGCATCAACATCGCAACAGGTTCCATCTGGCAGGCCCGTATCTGGCCAAAAACGTGTGGCGAAACCAAAACCAGTTGTAGGACAGCGTGGCCATCAGGTTCAAGTAGCTCAGTGTGCAATGCCTGAAAAGGTATCCGATAGGAAGAGTGCAATCTGGAATTTTTTTAACCAAGATCCCAATGATCAGCGCAAAGTCATCTGTAAGAAATGCTCAAGGACCTTCATCAGAGGTCAGAATGTTAAAAATTTAAATACAAGTTGCATGCATAGACATTTAACCACCATGCACTTGCAAGCCTGGACAAACTACCAAACGTCCCTTAACGTTGTAGCACCCTCTCACAATGAAGCTAGTCAGCAAAGCGACATCCCTTCCCTCACTGTAAGCCCACCGTTTACCACACCACCTGCAGGTAATGTTGCGGTCTCGTCACAAGGCCAAAGCAGTCAGGGAATCACCAGGTTCGTGATCGGAACAACTGTATGTAGGGCACCATCAAGAATACCATCACAAACCCTCTCTCAGTCACCCATGTCCACCGGCACCCCCGCTAGTTCCACCGTATGCAGCTCTCCAGTCCAGCTCACCCTACATGAGACTCTCGTTAGGAAAAGGAAGTACTCATCCTCGCATCCGCGTACACAGGGTTTGAACGCCCACATTGCTAGACTAATCTCGTTAGAGATGATGCCCTACCGGTTAGTTGAAACCGAAGCTTTCAAAGCCCTGATGGACTACGCTGTACCACGCTACGAGCTACCCAGTCGACACTTCTTTTCGAGAAAAGCCATCCCAGCCCTCCACCAGCATGTAAAAGACCGCATTGTCCATGCGCTCAGGCAATCTGTGAGTAGAAAGGTGCACCTGACAACAGATGCATGGACCAGTAGGCATGGCAGGGGCGTTACATCTCCATCACAGCACACTGGGTTAATGTGGTGGATGCAGGGTCCACAGGGGACAGTAATATTGGGACAGTTCTGCCTAGCCCATGGTCTAGGAAACAGTTGGCTGTAGGCGTTCGTCCCCCCTCCTCCTCCTCGTCCTCCAGCAGAAGCGAGAGCTCGTCCACAGACCGCAGTCGCACGACCACTCCATCCGCAGCTGCCACTGTTGCACACGAGGTGTCCAATTATGGAACAGCTAGTGGCAAGCGTCAGCAGGCTGTGTTGGCAATGAAGTGTTTGGGCAACAACAGTCACACCGCGGAAGTTCTGTCCGAGTTCTTGCAGAAAGAAACTCGGTCATGGCTGGGCACTGTACATCTTGAGGCAGGCAAGGTAGTGAGTGATAACGGAATTAATGTTATGGCTGCCATAGCCCTTTCACAACTGAAACACATTCCTTGCCTGGCTCACACCTTAAACCTGGTGGTGCAGTGCTTCCTGAAAACTTATCCGGGGTTACCCTACCTGCTGCTGAAAGTGCGCAGACTTTGCTCTCACATCCGCCGTTCGCCCGTACACTCCAGCCATATGCAGAACCATCAGCGGTCTTTGAACCTCCCCAGCATCGCCTAATCATCGATTAGGTAGAACTCCACACTGCACATGCTTCATAGACTGTGCGAACAGAGGCGTGCTGTTATGTATTTGTGGGAGGATACACAACACGGGCAGGCAGTTGGATGGCAGACATGGAGTTGTCAGCTGTGCAGTGGTCGAAGCTTCAAGACCTGTGTCAAGTCCTTCAGTGTTTTGAGGAAAGCACACAGCTGGTTAGTGCAGACAACGCCGTAATAAGCATGAGCATCCCCCTAATGCGTCTGCTGATGCAAAGTTTGACGCACATAAAGGAACAGGCGTCTGCAGCCGAGGACGAGGGAAGCCTTGATGACAGTCAGCCATTGTCTGCTCAGGGAAGTCCACAGGACGAGGTGGCGGGCGAAGAGGAGGAGGATGATGGGGATGACTATTTTTTGGATGAGGAAGCTTCTCAGGGGGCAATAGAAACTGCTGGCGGTGCAAGACCGGGTTCAGGGTTTTTGAGGGAGACAAGTGACGTTGATTTGTCAGAAAGTGCTCCTCAACCCAGCATATGCACTGACTTGACAACTGGAACATTGGCCCACATAGCGGATTATGCCTTGCGTATCCTCAAAAGGGACCCACGCATTATAAAAATGATGACAGATGACGATTACTGGTTGGCCTGCCTCCTTGATCCTCGCTATAAAGGCAGATTGCAAAATATCATGCCACATGAGAACCTCGAACAGATATTGGCAACCAAACAAGCTACTCTTGTAGACCGTTTGATTCAGGCATTCCCAGCACACAGCGCCGGTGATGGTTCTCACACGAGCTGCAGGGGGCAACAGGGCAGAGGTGTTAGAGGTGCACAGATCAGAAGTGGCGTAGGACAGAGGGGTTTTCTGACCAGGTTGTGGAGTGATTTCGCAATGACCGCAGACATGACAGGTACAGCGGCATCCATTCAAAGTGACAGGAGACAACATTTGTCCAGTATGGTTACTAACTATTTTTCCTCCATTACCGATGTTCTCCCTCAACCGTCATTCCCCTTTGATTACTGGGCATCCAAAATAGACACCTGGCCTGAATTGGCTGAATATGCATTGCAGGAGCTTGCTTGCCCAGCAGCTAGTGTGCTATCAGAAAGAGTATTCAGTGCTGCTGGTTCAATACTGACCGAAAAAAGGACTCGTCTGGCTACCCAAAATGTTGATGATCTAACCTTCATTAAAATGAACCACTCATGGATTTCAAATTATTTTGCCCCACCTTTCCCGGCTGACACCTAGCTTTCCTGTAAAAAGGTCTTGCTTTGGGACTGGTGTTACTGACTGTTCCAATCTCTTAATTTGCAGCTGCTGTTTGTCCAGCATACGACATGTTTACACCTCCCTAAATGGCCTAACTCCCCCCACGGGGAAGTGGTCTTGCCACTTGTCGCAAGCACCCGTCAGAGTGCCGTTTGTCTGAAGAGGTGGGTGTGCCCACTTTTGGTCGACGGCACTGGCACTGGGTCCCTCATAGTACAATGAAGTGTCTCTGGTGGTGGTGGCGCGCACCCAACGTCAGACACACAGTTGTAATATGAGGAGCCCTGGGCTTGTACCGCCGGCCAGGAGAGAGTGTCCCCCCCAAGGTCAAACAGTACTCTACTACTTGCAAAATTATCTGTCGCTGCTCCACCACTGTTTAGTCTATGCGCTGGAATCCTTCCATGCCTGGCACAGACAATAACAATTTGTTGACATGTATGATGCTATTTAAAAGTCAGGGGCCCTGTCCTACATTTACACCAGTAAATACTTTGCGCCAAATTACAATGTCTGAAAGTCAGCATAGGAGCACACCCCTGTACCTAAGTATGCCACCCTTTTTTTTTTTTGTTTGGGATACATTAACATCAATTTAGGTTTTGGGACTCGAAGTACTTACTGTGTCAGACACTCCTTCCAATTGTCCTCCACTGACCACACCCATGCTGCCTGTGTACCCCTGCCACCTAATGGAAGCTGCATAGAGCCTATTTTATTATTATAGGCCTAGGAATTCTGTCTGCGGTCCCTCCTTCCAATTGTCCTACGTTGACCACACCAATGCTGCCTGTGTACCCCTGCCACCTAATGGAAGCTGCATAGAGCCTATTTTATTATTTTAGGCCTAGGAAGTCTGTGTGCGGTCCCTCCTTCCAATTGTCCTCCACTGACCACACCAATGCTGCCTGTGTACACCTGCCACCTAATGGAAGCTGCATAGAGCCTATTTTATTATTTTAGGCCAAGGAATTCTGTCTGCGGTCCCTCCTTCCAATTGTCCTACGTTGACCACACCAATGCTGCCTGTGTACCCCTGACACCTAATGGAAGCTGCATAGAGCCTATTTTATTATTTTAGGCCTAGGAAGTCTGTGTGCGGTCCCTCCTTTCAATTGTCCTCCACTGACCACACCAATGCTGCCTGTGTACCCCTGCCACCTAATGGAAGCTGCATAGAGCCTATTTTATTATTTTAGGCCAAGGAATTCTGTCTGCGGTCCCTCCTTCCAATTGTCCTACGTTGACCACACCAATGCTGCCTGTGTACCCCTGCCACCTAATGGAAGCTGCATAGAGCCTATTTTATTATTTTAGGCCTAGGAATTCTGTCTGCGGTCCCTCCTTCCAATTGTCCTACGTTGACCACACCAATGCTGCCTGTGTACCCCTGCCACCTAATGGAAGCTGCATAGAGCCTATTTTATTATTTTAGGCCTAGGAATTCTGTCTGCGGTCCCTCTTTCCAATTGTCCTACGTTGACCACACCAATGCTGCCTGTGTACCCCTGCCACCTAATGGAAGCTGCATAGAGCCTATTTTATTATTTTAGGCCTAGGAATTCTGTCTGCGGTCCCTCCTTCCAATTGTCCTACGTTGACCACACCAATGCTGCCTGTGTACCCCTGCCACCTAATGGAAGCTGCATAGAGCCTATTTTATTATTTTAGGCCTAGGAAGTCTGTCTGCGGTCCCTCCTTCCAATTGTCCTCCGCTGACCACACCAATGCTGCCTGTGTACGCCTGAAACTAATTTAAAAATGCATAGAGCCAACTTTTTAAGTTAACACATACTACCTTTGTCTGTCTGCGGCGCCACTCAATCACGCTGTCCTCCACTGAAAAAGCTGAACTTCAACCTTCAGGTTCTCATTAAGTAGTTGTTTATATAAGACAGCAGTTGCCCTACTACTTTGGTTGGGTCCTAGTAACGGTGTCTGCTGCTCCTTGGTGTTCTCCTCCTCCTTGGTGTTCTCCTCCAGGTTTCCTTGTCTGAGCTTCAACCTTCAGGCTCTCATTAAGTATTTTTTAATGTCACACTGCAGTTGGCCTACTACTTTGGTTGGGGCCTAGTAACGGTGTCTGCCGCTCCTTGGTGTTCTCCTCCTCCTTGGTGTTCTCCTCCAGGTTTCCTTGTCTGAGCTTCAACCTTCAGGCTCTCATTAAGTATTTTTTAATGTCACACTGCAGTTGGCCTACTACTTTGGTTGGGGCCTACTAACAGTGTGTGCCGCTCCCTGGTGTTGTCCTCCACTGTATAAAGCTGAGCTTCAGTCTTTAGGCTTTCAGCCTATAGTAGCAGATATTAAACTGCATTTGGCCTTCAACTTTGGTTGGGCCCTACTAACGGTGTGTGCCGCTCCCTGGTGTTGTCCTCCACTGTATAAAGCTGAGCTTCAGTCTTTAGGCTTTCGGCCTATAGTAGCAGATATTAAACTGCATTTGGCCTACTAGTGTGGTTGGGCCCTTAAAACGGTGTCTGCTGCTCCTGGGTTTGCTCCTCCACTGAACAAAGCAATGCCGCCTGTTTAGTCCTGTTATCAATTTTGAACTGCATTTAGCCTACTTTATTCTTTGGCCCTATATCTGTGTTTCCTCCTCATCCTGCCCATTGCCCAGCCACTGCTAGATGAGTCTGCTGGTACATTGACCTAGACCACTACATTCCTCTTGCACTCTACACAGCCAGAATCTGACCCTGCTGAACGTAAGGTTCCCCTTCCCGCATGCTAAATCAACTTACACAGGGACAAAGAGGAAGGTGCAGATGAAAGTGCAGGTTCCTTCATCAGGTGGGGGGGCATGCTAGTTGGCGACGTCACTGGCACAGGGCCCCTCAGAGTACGCAAAAGTGTTGCTGCCGGTGGGAGGCGCCCCCGCCGTGCAAACACACCGCTGTACTTTGAGGGGCCCTGTGCCAGTGCCAATGCCAACGAGTGGGCCCCCCCTGCTTGCTCAGGATCACAGCACTTGCAAACTTGACATACTTACCTCTCACTGCTCCACCGCCGTGACGTAGTCCACGTTTCCTGGGCCCACTAAAAACTTGAACCAGCCCTACCCCCCACAACTTTAGCCAAATGACCCCCAATTTCCAATGCCTATCCATTATTATAAAGTAAATTAAGATTGACAAGCTTCAGTAACAAGAATGGATGTTTTTGCCATTAAAATGGGCACTGTAGGTGTTTTCCTGGCCTCCACTCACTGCCGACTATGCTTCCCCATTGACTTGCATTAGGTTTCATGTTTCAGTCGATCCCCGACTTTTCGCGATAATCGGCCGACTTCACTCGACTCGACTTTTGACAAAGTCGGGTTTCGCAAAACCCGACTCGACCCCAAAAAAGTAAAAGTCGCTCAACCCTACTGATAAGCTCTTTTTCCCAGTTAAACCCTCCCTACTTACACACAGTATTTTTCCCTAATTATTATGAAAAAGCTGTAAATGGTTTAATCCTCCTAGATCATGTGACTCCATAAACATTATAAAATAAATCACAATTAGAATTGAATAAGATACTAGTGACTTTCTCTTTAATAAGTACATTTAGGATTTTAACCCCTTCCAGACATGCGCCGTACTAGTACGGCGGCACGATCGCGCGGCCTCACAGTGAGCGATTTAACCCCTCTGATGTCGCTGTCAGTAGTGACAGTGACATAGAGGGGCATCGCGCAGGGACAGGGGGTCCCTGCGCTCTCCCACCGGAACAACGGTGTTCTGCAAGGAGTCCCCGGATCCAAGATGGCCGCGGGGCTCCTTCCGTGCCCTTCGCTGAGGTGGCTAGCTGGTGCCTGCTCAGAGCAGGCGCCAGAAAGCCTCCTGCACTGCCTGCCAGATCGCTGATCTGACACAGTGCTATGCACAGTGTCAGATCAGCGATCTGATCTAATATAGTGATGTCCCACCCTGGGACAATGTTAGAAAGTAAAAAAAAAATAGAATATACAAAAAAAAAAAAAAAACCCAAATGAAGAAAAAAAAAAAAATATCCCAATAAATCCATTTATTTATGTAAATTAAAAAAAATAAATAAAAGTACACATATTTGGTATCGCTGCGTCCGTAACGACCCGCTCTATAAAACTATCCCACTAGTTAACCTCTTCTGTGAACACTGCAAAAAAAATAAATAAAAAATGAGGCAAAAAACAACGCTTTATTATCATACCGGCGAACAAAAAGTGGAATAACACGCGATCAAAAAGACGGATATAAATAAACATGGTACCGCTGAAAACATCATCTTGTCCCGCAAAAAAAGCCGCCATACAGCATCATCAGCAGAAAAATAAAAAAGTTATAGCTCTCAGAATAAAGGGATGCAAAAACAATTATTTTTATATAAAATTGTTTTTATTGTGTAAAAGCGCCAAAACATAAAAAAATGATAGACATGAGGTATCGCTGTAATCGTACTGACCTGAAGAATAAAACTGCTTTATCAATTTTACCACACGTGGAACGGTATAAACGCCCCCCTAAAAGAAGTTCAGGAATTGCTGGTTTTTGTTCATTCTGCCTCCCAAAAATCGGAATAAAAAGCGATCAAAAAATGTCATGTGTCCGAATATGGTACCTATAAAAACATCAACTCATCCCGCAAAAAACAAGACCTCACATGACTCTGTGGGCCAAAATATGGATAAATTATAGCTCTCAAAATGTGATGCAAAAACATTTTTTTGCAATAAAAAGCGTCTTTTAGTGTGTGACGGCTGCCAATCATAAAAATCTGCCAAATAAACGCTATAAAAGTAAATCAAACCCCCCTTCATCACCCCCTTAGTTAGGGTAAAATAATAAAATTTTTAAAAATGTATTTCCATTTTCCCATTAGGGTTAGGGTTAGGGCTATGGTTAGGGTTAGGGTTAGGGCTAGTGTTAGGGTTAGGGCTAGGTTTAGGGCTAGGTTTAGGGTTGGGGTTGGGGTTAGTGTTGGGGCTAAAGTTAGGGTTGGGTTAGGGTTAGGGTGGGGCTAAAGTTAAGGTTGGGTCTAAAGTTAGGGTTAGGGTTGGGGCTAAAGTTAGGGTTTGGATTACATTTACGGTTGGGATTAGGGTTGGGATTAGGGTTATTATTATTATTATTATTTATTTATATAGCAACATTAATTCCATGGTGCTGTACATGAGAAAGGGGTTGCATACAGGGTTATAGATATCATTTACAGTAAGCAGGTTTACAGTGATGGACTGGTAGAGAGGGGAGAGGACCCTGTCCTTGCGGACTTACATTCTATGGGATAGTGGGGAAGAGACAGAAGGTAGGGGTGAGGCGGCTCTGGCGATGGTGAGGCAGCGGCTCTGGCGGTGGTGAGGCGGTGGCTCTGGCGGTGGTGAGGCAGCGGCTCTGGCGGTGGTGAGGCGGTGGCTCTGGCGGTGGTAAGGCGGCGGCTCTGGCGGTGGTGAGGCGGCGGCTCGGTTATTGTAGGCTGTAGGCTTTCCTGAAGAGATGGGTTTTCAGGTTCCGTCAGCAGTTAGAAGAGGGATAGAGGTACATGGGATTCAGGGGGTGCAGTGGCTAGTTCAGATTAGGAGACAGTTCACACATACCAGCAGTTAGAAGAGAGATAGAAGTACATGGGATTCAGGGGGTGCAGTGGCTAGTTCATATTAGGAGACAGTTCGCACATACCAGCAGTTAGAAGAGGGATAGAAGTACATGGGATTCAGGGGGTGCAGTGGCTAGTTCAGTTTAGGAGACAGTTCGCACATACCAGCAGTTAGAAGAGAGATAGAAGTACATGGGATTCAGGGGGTGCAGTGGCTAGTTCATATTAGGAGACAGTTCGCACATACCAGCAGTTAGAAGAGGGATAGAAGTACATGGGATTCAGGGGGTGCAGTGGCTAGTTCATATTAGGAGACAGTTCGCACATACCAGCAGTTAGAAGAGGGATAGAAGTACATGGGATTCATGGGGTGTAGTGGCTTGTTCAGATTTGGAGACAGTTCGCACATACCAGCAGTTAGAGTTAGAGGTGTGGTTAGGGTTATGGTTGGGATTAGGGTTAGGGCTGTGTTTGGGTTAGGGTTTCAGTTAGAATTGGGGGGTTTCCACTGTTTAGGCACATAAGGGGCTCTCCAAACACGACATGGCGTCCGATCTCAATTCCAGCTAATTCTGCATTGAAAAACTAAAACAGTGCTCCTTCCCTTCCAAGCTCTCCCGTGCGCCCAAACAGGGGTTTACCCCCACATATGGAGTATCAGCGTACTCAGGACAAATTGGACAACAAATTTTGAGGTCCAATTTCTCCTGTTACCCTTGGGAAAATACAAAACCGTGGCTAAAAAAATTTTTGTGGAAAAAAAAGGATTTTTTTATTTTCACGGCTCTGTGTTATAAACTGTAGTGAAACAATTGGGGGTTCAAAGTTCTCACAACACATCTAGATAAGATCCTTGGGGGTCTAGTTTCCAATATGGGGTCACTTGTGGGGGGTTTCTACTGTTTAGGTACATCAGGGGCTCTGCAAATGTAACGTGACGCCTGCAGTCCAATCCATCTAAGTCTGCATTCCAAACGGCGCTCCTTCCCTTCCGAGCTCTGCCGTGCGCCCAAACAGTGGTTCCCCCCACATATGGGGTATCAGCATACTCAGAACAAATTGGACAACAAATTTTGGGGTCCAATTTGTCCTGTTACACTTGGGAAAATAAAAATTTGGGGGCTAAATATAATTTTCATGGAAAAAAATATATTTTTTATTTTCATGGCTCTGCGTTATAAATTTGGGGTTAAAAGTGCTCACCACACATCTAGATAAGTTCCTTAGGGGGTCTTCTTTCCAAAATGGGGTCACTTGTGAGGGGTTTCCACTGTTTAGGCACATCAGGGGCTCTCCAAACGCGATATGTGTTCCGATCTTATTTCCAGCCAATTTTAAATTGAAAACGGCGCTCCTTCCCTTTCGAGCTCTGCCATGCGCTCAAACAGTGGTTTACCCCCATATATGGGGAATCGGCGTACTCCGGACAAATTGAGCAACACCTTTTGGGGTCCAATTTGTCCTGTTACCCTTGGGAAAATAAAAAATTTGGGTCGAAAAGATCATTTTTTGTGAAAAAAAATATGATTTTTTTTATGGCTCTACATTATAAACTTCTGTGAAGCACTTGGAGGTTCAAAGTGCTCACCGCACATCTAGATTAGTTCCTTAGGGGGTCTACTTTTCAAAATGGTGTCACTTGTGGGGGGTTTCCACTGTTTAGGCACATCAGGGGTTTCCAAACGCGACATGGTGTCCTATCCCAATTCCAGCAAACTTTGCAATGAAAAGTCAAATGGCGCTCCTTCCCTTCCGAGCTCTGCCATGTGCCCAAACAATGGTTTACCCCAACATATGGGATATCGGCATACTCAGAACAAATTGTACAATGACTTTTGTGGTCTAATTTTTCCTGTTACCCTTGGTAAAATAAAACAAATTGGATCTGAAGTAAAAATTTTGTGAAAAATAGTTAAATGTTCATTTTTTTTTTAAACATTCCAAAAATTCCTGTGAAGCACCTGAAGGGTTAATAAACTTTTTGAATGTGGTTTTGAGTACCTTGAGGGGTGCAGTTTTTATAATGTGCCACTTTTGGGCATTTTTTGTCATAAAGACCCCTCAAAGTCACTTCAAGTGTGAGGTGGTCCCTAAAAAAAAATGGTGTTGCAAATTTTGTTGTAAAAATGAGAAATCGCTGGTCAATTTTTAATCCTTATAACTTCCTAACAAAAAAATTATGTTTCCAAAATTGTGGTAATGTAAAGGAGACTTGTGGGTAATGTTATTTATAACTATTTTGTATGATATGACTCTAATTTAAGGGCATAAAAACTAAGTTTAAAAATTGCAACATATTCAAAATTATGCGCCAAATTTCCATTTTTTTCACAAATAAACGCAAGTCAAATCAAAGAAATTTTACCACTAACATAAAGTACAATATGTCATGAAAAAACAATCTCAGAATCACCAGGATCCATTGAAGCATTTCAGCGTTATGACCTCATAAAGTGACAGTGGTCAGAATTGAAAAAAATGGCCTGGTCAGGAAGTTGAAAACAGGCTTCGGGGTGAAGGGGTTAAAGATTGGTTGTGTCCAAACACTGGATCATACTTCAGAATACTCCTGTTATTTACAATTCTGTTTATTTGGGATACATGCAATCAATTTTTGGTTCAAAATGCAAAATTAAACACTATTATTATTATTATTATTATTATTTATTTATATAGCACCATTAATTCCATGGTGCTGTACATGAGAAGAGGTTACATCAAAATACAAATATCACTTACAGTAAACAAAACTAACAACGACAAACTGGTACAGAGGGAAGAGGACCCTGCCCTTGCGGGCTTACATTCTACAGGATTATGGGGAAGGAGACAGTAGGTCGAGGGTTGCAGTAGCTCCAATGGTGTTGAGGTGGCCGTGTGGTCTTTACAGGCTGTAAGCTTCTTTGAAGAGATGGGTTTTCAGGTTTCTTTTGAAGGATCCAAAAGTAGTGGATAACCGGATGTGTTGGGGCACTGAATTCCAGAGGATGGGTGATATGGGTGAACACTAGCCCTGATTCATTAAGATTGTCTGCTATTCTTAATTGGGGCGTGGAAGAATAAGATGCACCAAATTTATTGAGAGACGTACACCACTTAATGAGTTTGACACATCTTATCAGTTGTGAATGCACCTCTGTGACTGGAGTAGCATTTCTGACATAAGATATGCAACTGTTTTGCATAAATGTGATAGGTGGGTGTAGCCCCATTCCAGCTCCTCCCCGTTCTGCCTATTTTGGCATAGCTGCTTCAAGCTGAAGTTGACAAAAAGATCACAACTTTTCAAATAGTTTTACTCCAGTTTTAAGCCAGTTTTCTGTTGTAAACACTTTGAACAATGGGGCCTTATGTTGTTTTTTGTTGTTATTTGCAATGTTTTTCCCTACCCTTTAATTTTCAACTTCTGCAATACCGATATATACTGTACTACCCAAATGTTCATCTTCAGCATAAAAAAGAACAAGGGGTCCTGGAAGTGATGATATTGTCACTCACAGTGTAGGAAAGACTAAGTACAACACGAAAGGATGAGGGGAAGGGAGCCCAACACTAGGGTAGGGGGGAGTGTGCACCCCAAGGCAGATCTAAAGTCACCTTGTCTGCCCTAAATGTCCCTATATAGGTTCTGCACCTATTGACGACCAGGAACCTAATCCCTGCCTGACCCTGGCAATATGCCCTGCTTAGGGAAGGACGGGGTATCCACCAGTCAAACCCCACTACAGCTAAAGACAACTGGGATAGACAAACAAGGGGAACACTTACAGTATCTTGAATAGACTGTTATAGCTCCAAGCCTCAACAAGGTAAAATGGAAATATCATTAGCGATTCCCAGAAGCAGACAGGAAGTCTATAAACACCCAGTCCAGGTGTGTCAAAAAGAGCAAAGGGGAGGTTGTCACTGGGCCAAGAGTCAGAAGGACAAGGAAGGCATCGGCAAAGCCAACCACAGAGAACTTCTGCAGTCAGATGCTGTGCAACTGTCTATAGCCTCTGACACATCCGTGACAGTACCCTCCTTCCACAAGTGGTCTCTGGACACTCAGGACCAGGCTTCTCAGGACAAGAGGTATGAAGTGAACGAACCAGCCTGGGGGCATTCACCTCTGATGCCGAGACCCACATATTTTTCATATTTTTTGTCATATCCCTTCCAGTGCACCAAGTATTGTAGGGATCGATGTTAAAGGCGTTGGAGCCTGAGGTAGCTCCAGACAAAACGCTGCTGGATTAATGATGGCAATTATTTTATTGGGACCAATAAATTTAGGTCCCAACTTCCAGGAAGGTACCTTCAGCCTGATATTCCTGGTAGACAACGACACAAAGTCATTCACATTCAGGTCCGGACCTGGCAAGCGTTTTATATCAGCCATACATTTGCACCCATCTCCTATAATCTTCAAATTACTCAGAACCCCCTGCCAAACTGAAGAGAGTGACAAAGCAAAACATTCCTCTTCCAGAACTACCGAAGCCCCTTCTCTGCTAAAGGTACCAAACTGTGGATGGTAACTGTATGCACCAAACAACGGTGACCTGCCGGTAGATTCTTGATTATTTATTGATAGCGAATTCTGCTAGCGGTAAGTAGGATGCCCAATCCTGCTGATTTTCGGAGACAAAACACCTGAGGTAGGTCTCCAAATTCTGGTTAATGCGCTCTGTCTATTAGACTGGGGATGGAAGGCAGAGGAAAAGGACAGCTGCACCCCAGTCGAGAACAGAACGCTCTCCAGACTTGGAAACAAAGTGGGTCCCCCAATCTGTCACCACATCGGAGGAAACCCCGTGAAGCTTCACAATCTCATTTATAAACACCTGAACAAGAGTCTTGGCATTCGGAAGTGCCGGTTATGTGACAAAATTAACCATTTTACTGAACCTACCTGCAACCACTAAAACCACAGTCTTGTCTGCAGGTCAAGTCAGTAGGTCAGTAATAAAATCCATGGACAAGTGTGTCCATGGTCTACTAGGAATAGGTAGTGGAAGAAGGGTAACAGACGGACAGGTATGTAATACTTTAGAACGTGCACAGGTCCTGCAAGCAGCAACTTGTTCAACCACATCCCGATGCAACCTCACCCACAAAAAATGATGAGAAAGGAGGTCTGCGGTTGCCTTACCACCTGGATTACCAGTAAGCACAGAGTTGTCATGTTCCCCAATTACTTTACAGTGCAGATTTGGTGGCACAAATAACCTTCCTGGAGGGAAGGAGGCCGAGGCGTCCTCCTGAGCCTCCAACACCTCACCCTCCAGCTCAGCTTACAATGCCAAAATGACTACCCCCTTCTGCAAAATTGTAACAGGGTCTTCATGGTCACCACCACCAGGGAAGCTCTGGGACAAAGCATCAGCCTTGACATTTTTGACCCCTGGATGGAAAGTCACCACAAAATTGAACCTGGTAAAAAAAAACAGGGACCATCTAGCATGCCTAGGGTTGAGACGTTTAGTTGATTGAAGATATGACAAGTTCTTATGGTCAGTGATAACAGTAATAGGATGGACTGCCCTTTCCAACCAATATCGCCACTCTTCATATGCCAATTTAATTGCCAAAAGCTCCCTATTACCTGCTGCACTATAATTTCTCTCAGCCGAAGAAAATTTTTTAGAAAAGAAAGCGCATGGATGCCATTTACCAGTGGATGGACCCTGAGACAACACAGCCCCAACCCCAACCTCTGACGCCTCAATATCCACAACAAAGGGCTGGGAAACGTCGGGTTGACTAAGTATAGGAGTCATGGCAAATCAGCTCTTTAGGGAGAAAAAATGCCCACAAGGCATTGTCCAAACATTTGTAAAAGTTTGACCCCTTCCTTGTCATGTCAGCATGGGGTTTCACAATTACTGAATAATTCCAGATGAATTTTCGGTAACAATTAGTAAAGCCCAAAAAATGTTGCAGGGCGTTCAAGTTCTCAGGATGGTCCCAATCAAGGACAGCACGGATCTTCTCCGGATCCATCCAAAAACCTGAAGATGAAAACAGGTACCCCAAAAACTGCACCTCCTCGACGGCGAAAACGCATTTTTCTAGTTTGGGATATAATTTGTTATCTCTTAATATTTTCAGCACCTGTTTAACATGCCCACAATGTGTCTCCAAATAAGGAGAGTAAACCAAAATATCATCTAGATAGACCACAACAAACCTGCCCACCAAATGATGGAAAATATCATCCATTAAATGCTGAAATACTGCAGGTGCATTGGTCAGACCAAAAGGCATGACCAGACTCTCGAAATGACCCTCAGAGGTATTGAACACCGTCTTCCATTCATCCCCTTCTCTGATTCCAACCAGGTTGTAGGCCCCCCCTTAAATATAACTTGGAGAGCATTTTAGCTCTTACAACCTGTCTGAACAGATCAGGAATCAGAGGAAGAGGGTATGGATCTCGGACGGTAATTTGATTTAATTCCCGGAAATCTAAACAGGGACATAGGCCGCCATCTTTTTTCTTCATGAAGAAGAACCCTGCCACCATGGGTGAAGATGAGGGTCTGATGTATCCTTTCTCCAGATTTTCTGTAATGAAATCCTTCTTGGCTTGTCTCTCAGGATCAGAAAGGTTATACAGTCTGGACTTTGGTAGTTTAGCCCCGGGATTAATAGGACAGTCACATTCACGATGAGGAGGCAAATCCTGGCACCCCCTCTCAGAGAAGCGGCCTCAAACCCTGAAAACAATGCAGGTAATGGTTCTGTAGAGACTGTAGAAAGGGAAATATTTAAAAAGTTCTCATGGCAGTAATCCCCCCACTCAATGATCTCCCTGGCTTGCCAATCCACCAACGGATTATTTTCCACCAACCAGGGAAGACCCAATACAATTGGGGTGGGAAGACTGTCCAGGACATAGCAAGGAATTGTTTGAGAATGAAGCAACCCCACCCTCAGTCTTACATTCTGTACAATTTGAGTGAGAGCTTTCTGTGGAAGTGGCCCTGAGTCGATAGCGAAGTTAGGAATGGGCTTAGCTAAAGCACAGAAAACCAGCCCGTGAGTTCTGGCAAACGCAGCATCAGTCATGCTAACTCAGCATCAGCCATTCTAACTCCAGCTCCACTGTCAACAAACACAGAAATCTCAGTTTTGCTCTCCAACTCCACCTCTGCTGTCAGGCCAAACCGGGAACTGCAGGTTGATGATAGATGCACCCCTTGCTTATTCCACTCTAGATAACCAAGGGTTAAACGAGTCTCTTTTTGTTTAGGCATCAAAGGACAGGCCCCAATAAAATGTCCCTTTTTTTCCACAAAAAAATATACCCCCTTGTTTTTGCGAACTTCACTGGAAATGTACGATGCAGAGTCACCCCCTAACTGCATGGATTCCTCCACCCACATCCGTATGGGTTCACCGCTAGACTGCTCCTCTGGCAAAGGAGCAATTCCCAGAAAATGAGGCTCTGGAGAAGGTGGTGTTACTCACCTATCCCGATGGCATCTGTCAACACGTATAGCCAACAGCATAGTGGTCTCCAAGGACTCAGGGGTTTTATATACCGCCAAAGCATCTTTCAACCTTTCAGTGAGACCCTGAAGAAATTGACTTCTGAGAGCCGGGTCATTCCACTTAGTATCGGTTGCCCACCTGTGGAATTTGGAGCTATACGTCTCCACTGACTGAATCGTCTGCTGAAGGCGATGCAACCTGGACTCAGCCAAGGCGACTAAGTCAGAGTCATCATAGATAAGGGCAAGAGCCAAAAAAAATCCCTCCAGAGACTAGATAAAAACCGAATCCTGCAGCAAAGAGAAATCCCAGTACTGTGGATCTCCCTGAAGTAGAGAGATTACAATACCGACTCGTTGCTCTTCATTTCCGGAGGAGTGAGGAAGTTAAAAATAAAGTTTGCAAGCTTCCTTAAACATAAAAAACTTGTCTCCTTCTCCAGAAAACCTGTCTGGGAGAGTAAACGTGGGTTCAGGTTGGACCAGCCTACATGCAGAGACCCCAAAATCCGCCACCTGCTGCCGTTGTCACTGCTCCTGAACCTCATATCAGAGGTCATTCACCTCCACAGACAGACAGTGTCGCAGTTTTGTCAGCATTGCAACTGGATCCATACCAAGGGAGAAAAGGGAAAAAAACACACCAGAAAAAAACCACACACAAATAGAACCACGTGTCATTTTTTTTCCTTTAAATATGCATGGCTAGTGATAATGTCACGCACAGGGTAGGAAAGACTAAATGCAACATGAAGGGATGAGGGGATTGAGCCCAACACTATAGAAGAGGGGACTGGGGACCCCTAGGCAGATCTAAAGTCACCCTTCTGCCCTAAACGTCTCTATATAGGTTCTGCACCTATGGCCGAGCAGGAACCTAATCCCTGCCTGACCTTGGCAATAAGCCCTGTTAAGGGAAGGATGAGGTGACCAGTAGTCAATCCCCACTACAAGTAAAGACAGCTGGGATAGACAAACAAGGGGAACACTTATCTTGAGTAAACTCAGAGAGGTAGCACAGAAATCCACCAGCAGCACCAAAGAGAATTATAGCCGACTGCTATAGCTTCAAGCCTCAACAGGGTAAAATGGAAATATCACCGGCGATTCCCAGAAGCAGACAGGAAGTCTATAAACACCTAGTCCAGGTGTATCAATTTGAGCCAGGGGGAGGTTGCCATTGAGTCAAGAGTGAGAAGGACTTTGAAGGTGTCTGCATAGTCAACCGCAGAGACCTTCTGCAGCCAGATGCTGTGCGACTGTCTGCAGCCTCTGACACACCCGTGACAGATATGGCCGCCACATAGCCCTGTTCTCAACATTTGGGATTACATGAAGAGACAAAAGGATTTGCACAAGTCTACAACCACAGAGGACTTGTGGTTAGTTCTTCAAGATGCTTGTATCAATCTCTCTGCCGAGTTCCTTCAAAAACTGAGAGTGGTCACACAAAATATTGATGCTCCGTTTCTCCAGTAGTGACATGATATTCTATGAGCACATGGTTTACATTTTCTGAACCCCTGAAGATAATTAACTTATCTGCCAAGATTTTAACACCACCACAAATTGAGGTACTAAGTAGCTGACTGATCTTCTCACCAACAACTGGCTTTGACTACTTCAACTCTCTAAAAGATCTACATTTATTTGCTTTAAAAATAATTTTTAAGAAAATCTTATAGAAACATAATGATAGTTTATTTTTAACTTGCAGATTGTGAACCCTCGGAGGCAGGGTCCTCTCTCCTATTGTACCAGTCGTGACTTATATTGTTTAAGATTATTGTACTTGTTTTTATTATGTATAACTCTCCTCACATGTAAACCGCCATGGAATAAATGGCACTATAATAATAATAATAACTGCCGAAGAGCGCAAAACACTGAACATTTTAGAGAGTCTACTGGATGAGCAACAGAAAACTAAACAAAGTAAGTTACCAGGATTTCTTAAACCTCCATCTCATTGGTTCCCCTCTATATCTCTTTATCCAAATATAGAATTGTTTGTCAAACTTGTGAGTGAAGAATTCAAAAACATACCACGAACATTACCTTATGATAATTGTACTAGGGAAGAGAGAAAGGCCCTTGATGAATTGAAGCAAATGAAAGACATAGTAATAAAAGCCTCGGACAAGGGAGGTAATGTCGTACTTTGGCTAACAATAATGTATGAAAGGGAAGTCAAACTTTATCTGGGGGATCTAATGTCATATAAAAAACTCCCGTTCATCTTTGTCCAGTTATCAGGCACAATTACAATCAATTCTATCAAGTGCAGTCTTGAGAGGAATAATCACCCAACAAGAGTTGGATTATCTTTTCAACAAAAACCCAAGGGTTTCCACCTTTTTATACATTACCAAAGATCCATAAGAACCCTAAAAATCCACCAGGAAGACCAATTGTATATGGCAATGAAAACTTGAATGAACCCATTTGATTGACTACATCTTAAGGCACCTGGCTGAAAGCTTACCTTCATATCCATAGGATTCGTCTGTTAGGGCTGGCGGAACGCATCGAGTAAATAGAGAGATGTTATTTGGTGCGTTCGCAGCCCGGGGTCCACCGTGCAGGAGAGAACCTGCTGCTGGCAAATGGCAGCCCTATATGGCGGTAGAAGCAAATTCTGTTACTTCACAGAGTCGCCTAAAGAAAGCACTGTGTCCTGTTAAACTCACAGGAGTACACAGCAACTGCCGAGCAGAAAGCAGTTTGTGGTTACGCAATCATACAATCTCCTCATTGGAGGAGCCGGTATTCTAGGGGCTTATTTCAGCCGGGGCCCTGAATCCACACACACGTAACCACAATGGCGCAAAGCACATAACTTAGATTTGATACTAGCCGTGCGGCCATGCTAACCTTTTATAGCTGCAGCAAGTACAGGACCTTCCTAGAAGGACCAATGAAAAGCTGCCACAGAGACTGAGCAACTTCACGACCTTCCTGGAGAATCAATGGGTTTTGCTGCAGGATCTAAGCATGTGGCCCTCGATTTCCAATGAGAGATCTTACCCTGGGCATGCTCAGAAGGGGAAAAGCAGGACTTAGTCCCAAAAGCATCTGCTCGCCGCTGCCCAGCACTGGCTTCAATGGCAGAAGCCGGAAAAGCAGCAGTAACCCTTTGCACAGAGTCAGACTGAGCGAGACGCTGGGGCCGACATCTCCGCTGAGCAGGCTCCACTGCGGCAGGAGAAAAATGGGAGACCGCAGCGGAAATGGCCCGAGATTCCCTCTGTGCAGAGGCGGGAACTTGACCCCTAATAACATCAGGCTTCATCAGGAAAATTGATAGGATACAAATGAACACTACTACTACATACTATCATGGTCACCTGTGATGTTGAGTCACTGTACACATCCATTCGACATGAAGATGGGATCTGGCCTGTCAGTTTCTTTGGTGTCCAATCACAGTAAAGATGTGTGCCAACTCATCATAGAGCTGCTATGGTTTGTTTTAATTCAAAAATTCTTTGTATTTAAGAGCGCCGTCTACCTACAGCTCCAGGGAATGGCTATGGGGGCGCCAAGTGCTCCCTAATATGCCAATCTGTTCCTGGTGCTTTGGGAGAGGGAAGTCATTGATCTTTTTATCTAATTAGGCATCCCAGATTGAAAAAATACCACTTTGGAGTTGTTTTATTGTCAATGCTTTTTTTTCCTGTGGCAGGGTTCAAGGGAGGATCTGATGGTCTTGATACACAATAAATGAAAATTCTCATAACATTAAGCTTACCTATAAATTGGGGAGAGGGAATATTGGGTTTCTAGATACTCTCTTGAACATAGATGATTCGGGAATCATCCAAGTTGATGTTTATCGGAAACCAACAGCGGCCACTAGCCTACCATATGCCACATCCTCACATCCAAAATTACTTGTGAATAGCATCCCAACAGGGCAATTTTTAAGGATGCGAAGAATTTGCTCTAAAGAGTCACATTTTGAGTGCCAAGCTGGAGATCTATGGGAAAGATTTTTAAATAGGGGATATAATGAAAAATGCATTCAAAGAGGTTATAAAAGAGCTAAATTCTCCAAAAGGTCAGATCTTCTTTGTCTCCTTAAAAAAATAGAATGAAATGAGGTGGTTAGATTTATTTCCACCTTTAACTCAAGGAAGTGAGAAATGTGGAAAGCATTGAAGAAGTACTCGGATCATCTGAAATTAGACCACACATTGGTATCTCATATAACAAGAAATCCAACAACTATTTATCGACATTCTCATAATTTGAAAAACATTTTGGTAAGAAGCCACCATAATAGTGCCAAAAATAACATCATGTTTGGCCTACCCAAACATCGAGCCTACAGTTTACAGACTCCTCTAATTCAAAAACTTATAAAATTACACTCAGTATAAGCTGCACATCTTTGTGAGCCATTTACAGTGCCCGTTGTCCATGCAACAAAATATATGTGGGCCTCACCACCACTAGAGAACTCTGCAGAACATGTCCTTGACATTAGAGGTGCACTAGAAACAAATTAAAGACCCTCCCTCTGCACTTTAAATTGTTCCATATCTATGATCCTTCTAAATTAAAAGTTAGTGGCACTGATTAAATCCAGATAGATATCAGAGGTGATAACTGGAAGAAAATCTTGGCACAGAAAGAAGTGAATTGGATTACAACTCTTAACTCTATGACCCCGTATGGTCTTAATGACACAATAAGTTTTGCTCCTTTTTATAGAAGCATAAAATATCTCTAATCACGTTTCAGTTTTTATCTTCTTTTATATGATTTTAACACTTACTATTTGCACTTTATTTTAGCTATTTCGCCTTTGGGGACAACTTACCTTATCCAGAATTTCAAAATCCTAGGACCAGTTGTTTATGTGGATTGTTTTGATCAACCTCATTTAATTAACTTTCTTGTATTTCTTTTAATTAATTTTTTTTTCCATGCTGATTGTTCTTGTTTAACATTTTACCTCCCTTTCCTTCCTCTATTAAGTCACGTCCCCTTTACCTTATATTACTATCATTATTTATTTTTCAACATTCCCTTTATTATTTTTTCCCCAATCACCATTCACATGACACATTTCCATACTGCATAGCAATTATTTTCCCCGATGAGTTTAGCACATTATGAATTGTTATGATTCATAATATTATTTGTATATACACCTTTTTTAACCTATTTATGACAGTAATAAATATGCACCACATTCTATAACAGTTTTTTATTCCCTCCTTTATTATGCACAAACAATTAACAAAGGGCACAGTTTGATACACTTCACATGTAACACTACTTTTTCCCCTTTTCAATCAGGTGTGCATAACATTCATGTCAATTCATCTGAAACAGCCCCCTTTTTTAGCTTTGCATTTACCTCCATCATTTGCGATCCACTGTGGAACACATACACACAACTTCCTCCAGGCATGCTTACGTTCCAGTCAGTGTAATCCACTTCCACCTTTTGCACTCCAGGCTGGAGCATACGCATCCGTCTCCCTGGCTGGAGGTAACGTGCAACAAACCCACCATGCATGGTAACAATTACACACGAATATCAGCTGTTCTAAACTGAGATCTGCGCTCATGATTGGTCATTTTTAGTGTTGAGCATTCCGATACCGCAAGTATCGGGTATCGGCCGATATTTGCTGTATCGGAATTCCGATACCGAGATCCGATACTTTTGTGATATCGGGAATCGGTATTGGGATCGATATTAATGTGTAAAATAAAGAATAAAAAAAAAAAATATTGATATACTCACCTCTCCGACGCAGCCCGGACCTTACCGATGTAACCGGCAGCTTCCGTTCCTAAGAATGAGCGCTTGAAAGACCTTAGATGACGTCGCGGCTTGTGATTGGTCGCGTGGCGGTCAAACTTAATTCTAGCATTTACCCCCAATATAGGGGACTAATAGAGTTACTTACCAATTTGTCACAGAACCGCCATGTCATCTGGGGAGTGTGGTGTATAGGGGTTTATATCAGCACATTTAGGCATTCACCCTGTGTTTTTAGCCATTTACTATTAAAACTTGCAATATGTATATTTATCTATAATCTAAATTAAAGTTTTTTTGTACAAATCAATGCTCGTGTTCTTTCTCCTTGTGAATATTAATATGGATCCCAGGGCCTGAAGGAGAGTTTCCTCTCCTTCAGACCCTGGGAACCATACAGGATACCTTCCGATACTTGGTGTCCCATTAACTTGTATTGGTATCGGGTATCGGTATCGGCGATATCCGATACTTTTCGGGTATCGGCCGATACTATCCGATACCGATACTTTCAAGTATCGGACGGTATCGCTCAACACTAGTCATTTTGGACTTAAATACTCTGCTTGCCAACAAACACATGTTCCCTTGTTAAAGCACAGGCGAAACACGTGTTGGGCACACGCAGTGAGTGTGAGGTCAGTATAATCTATCAGTCTCCGGTGTCTAAACATTTCTACTATTGTGATATAATTGGATTTATATGTAATATGTTTTGACTCTGTCACTTGTCAAGGCACTTGGCACTTTTCAGGCATATGGCACTTTATTATTCCTATTTTATCACTCCTTTTAAAGCTATGTAATACAATATAATTGTCATCATTGTTATTAATATTTTTTGTAATTTTCTTTAACCCCTTTACCACCTTGGGTTTTTCCATTTCTGAGTTTCCGTTTTTTGCTCCCCTTCTTCCCAGAGCTATAACTTTTTTACTTTTCTTTCAATATGGCCATGTAAGGGCTTGTTTTTTTGCAGGACAGGTTGTACTTTTGAACAACAGAATTGGTTTTGCCATATAGTATACTGGAAAATGGAAAGAAGAATTCAAAATGTTGTGAAATTGTAAAAAAAAAGTGCAATTCCACAATCGTTTTTGTTTTGCTTTTTAACCATGTTTACTAAATGTAAAAACTGTCCTGCCATTATGATTTTCCAGGTCATTACAAGTTTGCAGATACCAAACATGTCTAGGTTCTGTACTGAAAAATCCAAAGTGTCTAAAAGAATTTTGCCATTTTCCGAGACCATTTTTCGTGATCTGTGGCTGGATGAGGGCTTATTTTTTGTGTGCCTTTTTGCTGACATTTTTATTAATGTGAATGTTGGTGTAGCTATGATATTTTGATCGCTCGATGTTGCATTATAATGCAATGCTTCAGCGACCAAAAAAACTTAATTCTAGCATTTAGATTTTTTTCACTTTACACCGTTTACTGATCGGATTTTTTTTTTAATATATTGATATATTGGGTGATTCTGAACTTGGTGATACCCATTATGTGTTTTTTTTATTGTTTTATTCTGAATGTGGCGAATAAGGGGGTGATTTGATATTTTATATTTTTGTAATTTTTTTAAAATATATATTTTTAAAAACATTTTTTTACATTTACTTGCTTCTATAGTCCCCATGGGAGACTAGAAGCTGCTTATGCTACACACAATAGGGCTTCAACCCTGCTCTGTTTAGCAGGAATGCTCACTTGCTATGAGCACTGACTGCTGGGCAATCCAGCAATGACAACCACAGGGGTCAGCTGCAGACCCTCGGTTGTCATGCCAACTCATAAGCGACGCGCGGTCATTTGACATGGGCGCCGATATGCAGGATTAGTGATGCGCTTCCTGCGCAAATCTTGTTAACTGCCGCTGTCAGAGATTGACAATGGCATTTAACATGTTAACAACTGCGGGTGGATTGCGATTCCACCCACGGCAGTTAGGGGCACATGTCAGCTAAGGCTTCTTTCACACTTCAGTTGTTTGGCGTCAGTCAGCTCCGACATCGTGACGGATCCGTCACAATTGTTGAGAAAACGGTTCTAACGGATCCGTTTTTGTGACGGATCAGTTACACTGATCCATCACAAAAACGGATCCGTTAGAACCGTTGCAACCGTTTTTCCATCCGTTGTAACCGTTTTTTGGCTGATCCGTTTTTTAAAAAGGGAGGATCTCAATGTGATTGGCTACTGGAAACTACTGGAAAACTATATATACAGTGTATTTACACCACATCTTTGAAAGGTTGTAAAGAAAGTGGCAAAGATGGAAGGGGTGCTGGCGAATATTGTGAAGATATGTGCGGATTTCACTTTTGAGGCTAATCGGTTGGCAGTAGTGTTGAGCATTCCGATACCGCAAGTATCGGGTATCGGCCGATACTTGCGGGTATCGGAATTCCGATACCGAGATCCGATACTTTTGTGGTATCGGGAATCGGTATCGGGATTAATATCAATGTGTAAAAGAAAGAATTAAAATAAAAAATAGAGATATACTCACCTCTCCGACGCAGCCTGGACTTTACCGCCGTAACCGGGAGCCGTTGTACCTAAAAATGCACCCTTGAAGGGCCTTAGATGATGTCACGGCGCTCTGATTGGTCCGTAGCGGTCGCGTGACCTCTACGCGACCAATCACAAAGCAGTGACGTCACCTAAGGTCTTTCAAGCGCTTGAAAGACCTTAGGTGACGTCACTGCTTTGTGATTGGTCGCGTAGCGGTCACGCGACCGCTACGCGACCAATCAGAAGCTGCAGACGCCTTCTAAGGTATTTCAAGCGCTTGAAAGACCTTAGGTGACGTCACTGCTTTGTGATTGGTCGCATAGCGGTCACGCGACCGCTACAGACCAATCAGAGCGCCGTGACGTCATCTAAGGCCCTTCAAGCGCGCATTCTTAGGTACAACGGCTCCCGGTTACGGCGGTAAAGTCCAGGCTGCGTCGGAGGGTGAGTATATCCCTATTTTTTATTTTAATTCTTTCTTTTACACATTGATATGGATCCCAGGGCCTGAAGGAGAGTTTCCTCTCCTTCAGACCCTGGGAACCATACAGGATACCGTCCGATACTTGGTGTCCCATTGACTTGTATTGGTATCGGGTATCGGTATCGGATTAGATCCGATACTTTGCCGGTATCGGCCGATACTTTCCGATACCGATACTTTCAAGTATCGGACGGTATCGCTCAACACTAGTTGGCAGTCATGGTTCGAGACAAAGAGGAAGAAAGACTGCGCATCCTGCGGCAGCGGCAGAAGAGAAGGCTGTGGATCCATCCTATCACAGCCCAACGCATGACCCGTGGTGTTTATTCCACACTTTACATTGAATTGAGGGAAAATCCTCAAAAATTCTTTAGCTATGTGAGAATGAAAGCCGAAAATTTCGAAATTTTGTTGGCCCATGTGGAGGAATCTATACGGAAACGAGACACCCAGATGCGCTTCTCCATATCACCAGCGGAGCGTCTCATGGTGACTATTCGGTAAGTAATTTTTTTTTTTCATGATTCTCATTCATCAGACTTATAACTGTAATGTTGTTTTTTGAAGTTTTTATTAATTATTGTCTTTTCCTTTTGTTAACAGATTCCTTGCAACTGGAGAGTCGTTTTCAGCCTCACATTTCCAGTTCAGGCTTGGGATATCCACAATCTCAGAAATCATCAGAGAGACCTGCCGGGCATTGTGGGAGTGCTTTCAAGCGGAATACATTCCAGAGCCATCACAGAAGAGGTGGCTGGAGATTGCCCACAATTTTGAAGAAATATGCCAGTTCCCAAATTGTGTGGGAGCAGTCAATGGGAAGCATATAAGGATTGTCAAACCTTCTGGCTCTGGATCAGAATTTTACAACTACAAAAAGTACTTCTCAATTGTATTGATGGCCATAGCCGACGCACACTGCAAATTTATCGCTGTGGATATCGGTGCGTATGGACGCGCAAATGACTCCCAGATTTTTAAAACTTCTCCAATGGGGCGTCGTTTGTATGGAGAGACATTTGACTTTCCACCGCCTAGACCTCTCCCTGGAACCACCGGTCCACCTTTACCATTTGTGTGCGTTGGAGATGATGCCTTCCAGCTTTCACCACACTTGCTTAAACCCTATGGAAGTAGTGGACTGACCCAGAGGAAGAAAATTTGTAATTATCGCTTAACCAGAGCACGAATGCTAAATGGAGAATCCTACTAAGTGCAATTAATCTGCAGACCGAAACTGTTGATGATGTGGTGAAGGCTTGCGTGGTACTTCACAATTTTGTTTTATGCAAAGAACATATTTCCCTGGAGGATAATGTGTCAGAAACCACCTTGCGGGATTACCAAAACATAAGTTTTCGCGGTCCAGTAGCAGTCTCCAGAATGCGGGACAATTTTGCAGACTACTTCATGTCTCAAGGATCAGTTGACTGGCAGTACGAAATGGTGTAAAAAATTTTTTTTTTCAAACTTGTAAAAATACTATGTTTTTTGTTTTGTTGCAAAACCTTTGGATTTTAACCTCACAGTATTGTATGTTTTGAACCGGTACCTCTTTACACATTTTCTACTGTTACTTTTACCATAACCTTGGTGGTTTTAATACAGTTTAAAAAAAAGAAAAAGAGAAAGACTATAAAATTGTTTTTAAACCAAAAAAAGTTTTATTTATTTACAAGTTCTCATAATTTGGGGTGGAGATAGTAGCGGAGGGGCTGACAGGGTGGACCACGTCGATAGTGGGGGACAGGACATCACGGGGAGGAACAGAAGTGGAATGGGTGGTGAAAATATGAAGTTGGGCAGGGAGTTGAGGTACAGATGTGGTCTGTGGGAGGTATGGTGAAGGTGTTGGTGGGATTGGGAACGGTGAAGTTAAAGGGGAAGAATGAAAAGGGGAAGGTAGGTACTGGGAAATACTGAGGGGGAAGGAAGGAATGGCGAAGTAGAAGTAGGATGGACGGGAGGAGGATGGATGGGAGGAGGATGGACGGGAGGAGGATGGATGGGAGGATAGATGGCGGCTTGAGAGGGGAAAGGTGTTGAAACATGAAGGGTAGGTGGAGGGGCTTGGGACATCGCCTGCGCTAGAGCAGTGTGGCAGCCTTGCATCACATGCATCTGCAGGTCAGGAGTTAGATTTTCCATGTGCCTGAGGACCGACTGAAAAAAACAGTGTCTTGGTGACTGGTTTGCATCTGAATGCATCCTATCCAGATGACTGCTGAGTTCAAGTATGCTTTTGTTAAGCATACTGTACCCAGCAGATGTTTGCTCAACCAAAAGCTTAATGGCATTCTGGAAGGCTGCATTCAGATGCAAAAACTCAGGCGCATAGCTCCTTTCCTGACCTCTCTGGCGCTGCTGTCCTGACCCCAAAGGTGGTCTAGATGTTGCGGCAGTGTCAGAGGGGTGGGGTAAAGGGAACTCTAACTCATCACCTGCAGCTTCAAGTGACGAAGTCCGCCCTGCTGCTCCAGCGCTGGTGGATGGGGCCGAGGGATCACACAAAAGGGAAGGTACAGATACAGAGGGGTCGACGTGGTCCCCGGTGGCGGACTCCTGAGAGATCACTCCAGAGGGGTGCAAGTCTGATGCAGGCTCCCGAGTGCTGCAGACAGTGCTGTTAAAGAAGAAAAAAAAAAATTAGTATCTTGATATTACAATTGCCCTTGCTGCCAAAAAAATATGAAGGTTACACATTTTAATAGTTTGACTGAAAACATGTGGTGTTGAATATTTACTTTCTGCTCAGCAGCGTCGACCGGAGGAACGACATGGCTCTGGCATATTTATACCTGCTCCTGCGTTCTCTAGATCCACTCGGGGCCTGCATCTCCTTGTTAAACTCCCTCTTGAAGCGATCCCTGAGTGACCGCCACCGCACGATAACCCTGTTACCTGGAAAGATAAAGCAAAAATTGGTTACTATACAACACATTAAATCATGCTAACACAAGTTAATGAAGTGTGAATACTTACGCGCTAGATCCTGGGCCCCAGCGTCGAGTTCCTCCCAGTTATCCATAACAGCACCACACATTTCCTCCCATAGCCGTCGGGTGACGAACTGGTCAGCATGGCTGCGGTCCGACATGTTCCACAGCGGCTCCCGACTTTGGACCGCTTGAATGAGGGTGTCCACATCAATGCCCTCCTCTTCCTCAGACTGTTCGGGAGCATGCTGTGAAGCCTTAACAAAAAAATAAGAATAAAAAGGGAAAGATTATACCACATGAATTTTACAGTTTACTAAACACCAAACCAAAAAGGAACTTACTCTTCGGTGACCGCCGCGATTAGCATTCCGACGACTACGTCGAGCCCCGGATTGTGAAGACTAATAAAAAAAAAAAAATAAATAAATTATGTGCTTGGATGGAGGCATATGTACTTGGATGGAGGCATATGTACTGTGTGTGGGCTGTGCTGAATGTTTGTGTTGGGTGTAGGGTGTTTTATGTGAGGATCTGTCTCTGCAAAACTTACACTATGCGCTCCCACTCCTCTCATTTCTCCACCCTGCCCGTCTCCTTCTGGAAGCCCCTCTGCTTCATCTTCCTGTGAAAACAGAATAAATACATATAGGGTTCAAAAACATATGTTACCAGAGATGTACCAAAAACAATTTATGAAGAAAAAAAAAAATCACCTCAGGTGGCTGACGATGTGAGGGGGGGCTTTCAGAAGAAGACATTATGGTCCTGCGTCTGTCTTGGGTTCTTGCTGCGTCTGTCTTGGGTTCTTGCTGCGTCTGTCTTGGGTCCTTGCTGCGTCTGTCTTGGGTCCCATTTGTTTTGGGTCCCTAAGAATCTGGAAGTATAAAGAGAGTTCTAAGCTACTATACAAAAGGATAGATAAAGCTTTCGGGACTTTATACTTACATCTGTTTTCCAAACTGTTGGGTTCTTGCTGCGTCTGTCTTGGGTCCTTGTTGCGTCTGTCTTGGGTCCCATTTTGTCTTGGGTCCCTAAGAATCTGCAAGTATAAAGAGAGTTCTAAGCTACTATACAAAAGGATAGATAAAGCTTTCGGGACTTTATACTTACATCTGTTTTCCAAACCCTTGGGTTCTTTCTGCGTCTGTCTTGGGTCCTTGCTGCGTCTGTCTTGGGTCCTGTTTGTTTTGGGTCCCTAAGAATCTGCAAGTATAAAGAGAGTTCTAAGCTACTATACAAAAGGATAGATACAGCTTTCGGGACTTTATACTTACATCTGTTTTCCAAACTTGGGGGGCCTGGCTGCGTCTGTCTTGGGTCCTTGCTGCATTTCTCTTGGGTCCCTTGCTTGGTACCTCTAAGAATCTTCCAATTTAAACACAGTTTTAATTAGAATGATTATGTATTGGTATGCCAACATACATTTTGATTCCCACAAAAAATTATTACACAAAAAAAAAAAAATTGTGTTAACTGTTACCTTCAAACTTGATATGCTTGATGCAGAAGCTGCAAAACCCTCCACCTCCTGTTTCACCCAGAAATTCCTTGAAAGCAACACCAAAACTACTTCAAAGTTGATATGCGCCATGCGCATGTTGGTAAACCTACCCCACCCCCTCCTCCAGACACAGTTTCAACCTTATAAAAAATTTCCCTCAAAGTTAAAATACCAATACCCAAAAATGATAATTATGGTTACCCTACAGTTACTATTTTCTAAAACCAGATAACATTTTCTAGACCAAAGGTTTGCATTCCGCATTTGTATATAGAACCTTAAACACCTTTATTGAATGTAGACCCAGTTTTCAATTTATCTTGAAATCATACTACGGACAGTTTTGTGGAATTTTTATTACAATTTTTTTTTTGTTGGAAAGTAGGAGCTACACTGCTCTTTATTTTAAATACCAGTACAGTATGTTAATGTATGAAAAATAACAAAAATGCAGAACACACATCACACGGCATTTATACACACACCACACACATGTCACAGCACAGCCATTCAAAATACCAGCACAGTATGAAAAATAAAAACATGCAAGGCGGGCACACACACACACACACGCAGAACTCATGCTGGATGGCAGTACTCACATGGCAGTCTCTGGCAGGGTCTTGCTGGCTGCTAGCAGGGTCTGTCTTGCTGGCAGGGTCTGTCTCTCTTTCTGGCAGGGTCTGTCTCTCTTGCTGGCAGGGTCTCTCTTGCTGGCAGGATCTCTCTTGCTGGCAGGGTCTGTCTCTCTTGCTGGCAGGGTCTGTGTTCTCTCTTGATGGCACATTGAGGAATGAGGCCCACCTGTCCTGTTTATATAGTTTTGGGGTTGTCTGGGCAAAGTATCTACTTTTTGGAGCATGCTCAATTGAAAAAAACGGATTGGGGCGACGGATCCGCCAAATGACGGTTCGCGACGGATCCGAAAATGGCGGTTTCAGACTGACGCCAAAAGACTGAAGTGTGAAAGAGGCCTAATGAAACCAGCTGACATGTGCCGGAAAAGTTGGGGGCTCATCACCGGAGCCCGCAATCAAACATGGGGAGGCCACCTTAGAAATGACTATATGTATAAGGTTGGAAAGGAGTTAATAATCATGCCACCATATTAATTTGATTTTTGCCAGTTCCGTTCTTAGCATGTGAAATAATGGAGTTCTGATATACTTTTTCTTGCAATTCTTACTGAGACAGGGTGTTCAGGAGGTCCAAGGTCAGATACCAGGAGGGCTCATAGTATAGAGGGGTGATACAAAAGCATGGTCAGGTAACAGTTCGGGGTCAAATACCAGGAGAGGTTGTTGTACAGAAGGGTGATACAAATGCATAGCCAGATAACAGTCTGGGGTCAAATGCCAGGAGAGTGCATCAAAAGCTGAAGGGGAAATCCAAAAGAGTATTCAAACAAAATCCAGGGTCATCAGCAAGATCAGAGTCAGACACAGAGGAAGCAAACACACCTACCTAATGCAAATCTACAACTCACACAGACTAATGTCAGCTAGCCAGCTATATACTTTGCAAATGATTAGGGATGGGAGGCACCTGAGGAAACGCCCGCAGACTAAACCAGATTGAGCAGCAGGGCTGTCAACCAAACTGTTGACAACGCCGCATGCTCCAGGATAAAATTAGATAACTGGACTGTCACTCACAAAACTGACAGTCCAGCACACTTCAGATCTCATAGAGTGGGTGAGCTGTCAGTCAGTGTTCCTTTGCCACAGTCAATGTAAAACCATGGCAAAGGCCTTTTCTATGTATAAAAAATATCAAATTTGATTAAATATGTATAGTAAACACAATATACTTCTCAATAAAATATAATATAGAGGTAAGTCAATGGTGAGGATACTACAAAGGAAGCCCATGCAAAATGTGTCGAGGCTGCAGTTGCATTCAGGGACACGTCATCACATGGATAAGCACTTATCACTTTATGTCCAATTATGGGGGGTTTTTTTATACTGGTTTTTCATAGAATCATTGAATGTTAGAGTTGGAAGGGACCTCAAGGGTCATCATGTCCAACCCCCTGCTCAATGCAGCACAGGATTCACTAAACCATCTCAGAAAGATGTCTGTCCAGCCTCTGTTTGAAGACTTCCATTGAAGGAGAACTCACCATCTCTTGTGGCAGCCTGTTCCAGTCATTGATCACCATCACAATCAAAATGTTTATTCTAACATCTAATCTGCATCTCCTCCCTTCCAGTTTCATTCCATTGATTCTCGTGTTTCCATGTTCAAATGAGAATAAGGGTGATCCCTCTACATTGTGATATCCCTTCATATATTTGTAGACAGCTATTAAGTCTCCTCTTAGCCTTCTTTTTTGCAAGCTAGCCATTCCCAGATCCATTAACTGTTCCTCTTAGGACATACTTTGCAATCCGCTCACCATACTGGTAGCTCATCTCTTAACTTTCTCCAATTTTTCAATGTCTTTTTTAAAATGTGGTGCCTAGAACTGGACACAGTGTTCCAGATGCAGCCTGACTAAGGAGTAGTAATGGGGAATAACTTCACGTAATCTAGACTCTATACTTCTCTTAGAGGTAAGGTACCGTGTTTGTAGATCATTAATAAATCAATGTAATGTAGCATAACATGCTGTTATATCCAAATTTTGAATGCATTTGAAACATATTTCATATGTTATAGGAGTTTAAAGAAGGCTGACATCTTGTTTTCACAGCAGCAGCACGACACTATCAGTGTCATAATACGGCACCACATGGTCATAGGAGATAACAGACCGCTGCTGACCCTATCCATTGTAATGGAGCAGTCACTGCTGTGCACTGGGCACTCCTCTGTTGTCTACACAATTCACAGGAGTGGTGGAATGTTCTGCTGCCATATTTATGGAGCCCTTGGATCTGCTATCTAAACATAAGCAGTACTGCTTCCAACAGAACAGATCCTAGATTGAGGGCTGCCAGTAGCAAAATGCAGGAGAAAAGCCTGCAAAATTGCAGAGACATCAAGGAGGACCAGTGTTCCATTAGCATTATTGGAGCAGGAGCTGTCAACTAGGGTTGAGCGACCTTTACTTTTATAGGATCGGGTCGGGTTTCACGAAACCCGACTTTTTCAAAAGTCGGGTCGAGTGAAATCGGCCAATCCTATAAAAAAGTCGGGGTCGGCCGAAACTCGAAACCCAATGCAGTGCATTGGGTTTCCAATGGTTCCCAGGGTCTGAAGGAGCGGAAACTCTCCTTCAGGCCCTGGGATCCATATTTAAGTATAAAATAAAGAATTAAAATAAAAAATATCGCTATACTTACCCTCTGACGGGCCCTGGTACTAACCGGGAACCTTCCTTCCTTAGAATCAGCCTTCCAGGACCTTGCGGTGACGTCGCGGTGACGTCGCGGCTTGTGATTGGTCGCGCGGCCGCCCATGTGACCGCTCGCGCGACCAATCACAAGCCGTGACATCACCGAAGGTCCTGGAAGGGCTGATTCTTATGAAGGAAGGCTGCCGGAAAGAAGCAGGGCGTGTCCGAGGGTGAGTATATACCTAATAGGAATATACTCACCCTCGGCTTCGTTCCGGCAGCCTTCCTTCCTAAGAATCAGCCCTTCCAGGACCTTCGGTGACGTCACGGTGACGTCGCGGCTTGTGATTGGTCGCGCGAGCGGTCACATGGGCGGCCGCGCGACCAATCACAAGCCGCGACGTCACCGCAACGTCACCGCAAGGTCCTGGAAGGCTGATTCTAAGGAAGGAAGGTTCCCGGTTAGTACCAGGGCCCGTCAGAGGGTAAGTATAGCGATATTTTTTATTTTAATTCTTTATTTTACACTTAAATCTGAATTCCGATACCAATTCCCGATATCTTAAACATATCGGGAATCGGTATCGGAATTCCGATTCCAGATTCAGAAGATCGCCGACTTCATGGCCGAACCCACACAGGGGTCGGGTCGGGTTTCATGAAACCCGACTTTGCCAAAAGTCGGCGACTTCTGAAAATTGCCGACCCGTTTCGCTCAACCCTACTGTCAACTACTGGCAGGAGTTGTGATTCATCTCTTTGTAAGATAAGATAAGGAGCTGCAGTGTATGGCCAGGCATTGTGGAGGGAGGTGAGAGAATCAGGTCATCTGGGTGAGAGATACTAATGGGAGAGAGAAAAACAGTAACTGCTGGTGATAGCAGATCACAGGGCAGTCACCCACAAAATGGCGCTGCCCTCTGATGCTACTCTTCATTCTGCACCAGAGATACTAGACCACCCAAAAGGGGAGGGAAATGGTGATGTCAGCAGTTACTGCCCCAATTTTCCAGCTAACAGTAAAGCTGGTAAGTCTTACTACAGCTGCTTGAGGTCTAAAACGGAAAATGCTCCCCCTAGTGGTAAATATATATATTTGTAAGAAATTATATAACATTTTTCATATAGAAATGTTTGCAAACAGTGCAAACATTGCATTAATACATTAATTACTATTTTAAGCTTAATTTCACAAAAAACAAACTACAAGAAAACTTCCCTTTAATACATTCTAGAACTGTTTGCCTTTTTTGCTGCTGCATCACACTGTTGACTCATGTGTAGTCTGTGATTTATTAATATACCCAAGTCTTTTTCACACGTGCTGCTGCTGCTTAGTTCTATTTCTCCCATTCCATTCTGCAGATGTCATTTTCATTTTCTTGCTCAGATGTAGAATCTTGCATTTCTCCCTGTTAAATGCCATTCTGTTAGTCACTGACCATTGTTGAAACTTATCCAGAACCTTCTGAATCATTTATCTGTCTTCTCTAGTGTTAGCTATCCTGCCTAGCTTTGCATTGTCTGCAAACTTGATCAGTTTACTTTCTGTTCCCTTATCTAGATCATTTATAAAAATGTTGAACAACACTGGGGCCAGGACAAAGTCTTGTGGCACCCCACTTGAAACATTCTTATAATTGGATTTGCAGCCATTTATTACCACTCTATGAGTACGATCACTGAGCCAGTTATGAATCCACCTAAAGGTAACCTTGTTAGGCTGGGTTCACATTGCGTTCAGTGACTCCGTTAAACGGACTACGTTACACCGCTGCATAACGCGGTGTAACGTAGTCCGTTAACGCCACCATTGAATGCAATGTCGGACGCATCGCTAGCGCACGCCCACAATGGGCGTGCGCTAGCGATGTGCCGTCATTGAGTGATGGACCCGAGACGCGGGCTGCAGCGTTTCCGGGTCTGTCACTGCTAGCGCAGATGGAGCTAGCAGATGCTCCATCTGCGCTAGCGCAATGGAACGTCGGCACTTGCGTTAACAGCAGCCCGTTAGCATATGTGCTGAACGGGCTGCTATTAACGCAATGTGAACCCAGCCTAAATCCTATACTTGGTTATTTTTTCAATAAGGACAGTATGAGATACTTTATCAAATGCTTTGCTAAAGTCAAGATATACTATATCTACCTCATTTATCTGATCCACCCAGTCAGTGATTAAATCATAGAACTAAATTAGTTTAGACTGGCATGACTTGTTTGTTACAAACCCATGTTGGCTCTTGTTAATTACTGTATTCTTATCCAAGTACTTACATACATCTTGTTTAATAATTTATTCAAATATCTTTCCTGGTATAGAAGTAAGGCTCACTGGCCTGTAATTTCCTGGCTCCATCTGCTTTCCTTTTTTGAAGATAGTTACAACATTTGCCCTTCTCCAATCTTCTGGGAATTCTCCTGTTTTCCAGAGATTTTTCAAAGATCCTGGCTAGTGGTCCTGCAATTTCCTCTGCTAACTCTTTCAGTATGCTAGGATGTAATTAATCTGGACTAGGAGATTTAAGTTCATTTAAACTCAAAGAGCCACGGGGTACGGGGCAAGAGCAGAGGTGCAGGATGTGGAGAGCAGAGCAAAACCACAGGATGCGTAGAGCAGAGCAGAACTGCAGGACGCAGAGAGCAGAGCAGAACTGCAGGGTGCAGGAGCAGAGCAGAGCCGCAGGGTGTGTGTAACAGAGCAGAGCCGCAGGATGTGGGGAGCAGAGCAGAGCCACAGGATGCGCAGAGCATCAGGATGCGCAGAGCAGAGCTGCAGGATGCAGAGAGCAGAGCAGAGCTGCAAGGCTACACACAGCTGAGGAGGGAAGAAAACCAAAAAGGATATGAACAGGTACAAGAAACAGGCTTAGTACAAACAAGGATGGACACGAGGACAAGTACTGGACAAATGATTCAGGCCTGGGTATGCAGCCCCCAGGGAGGCAGAAAACAAGACACTAAGAGTACAGAAATGTGTCTGGATATGCAGCCCCCAGAGAGGTGGAAAAGAGGACAGGACCTGGCAACTCAGTAGCAGAAAGCAGACTGAGAGAGATTGTTGCTCAGGCATCTCCCTATGGGTGGAGATGCCTTAAGTATCTGATGCCTCTTGGCAATTGACTGGGGACACCTTAGAAAAGTGCACACTGTCTCTATAAGAATCAGGGAGTGCCGGCGCTGCCCCCATAAACACACAGCCAGGAAGTATGCAAACAGCACGCATGAGACATGAAGTTCACAGAATGGAACAGGCAGAGGGCAGAACTCACAGAATGGCCCGGAGGGGTAAGTAAGATGGTGTAGCTGCCTGATGGGTGATGGAAAGCCATGCAGTGATGCCGGCAGGGACGTTACAGTTTGCATTCCAATCGTGTATCATCCCACCAAATTTCAGTGAAGCCTATGACATCATATCTCTCTTCCTGTGTTAGCAGCTCCAATTGTTCTTGTTTTGCTCTGCCCTGCTTGCCCATGCTCTGCGCATTTGTATAGACACATATTCGTTTGTAGTCGGTTTATCTTGCTCCTCTATTTTATTTCAGAATTTGTTGTTTTTATTCTTTATTTCCACTTCTAATAGCAGAGTTCTCAAAAGAATTCATTAACTGCATATTTTTTCCTCGCCATATATTTCCCATCCCATATTGTGAGTCCATCATACACGTAATTCACTCCATGGTCAAGAAACCCAAAACAAACATTGCTTACGTAACGATTGATGTAACCAGTTGTTCACCTGTAGAATCCTGTTCAATCTCCTTGGTCCATGTCCATTAACTGGGAGAATGGATGAGAAAGCAACCTGCACTCCCAGCTCCTTCACTTTCCGACTTCGGTCTTCAAAGTCTCTGCATATATTTTCCAGGTCCTTTTTTCCTAATTTTTAAATAATTAGGTACACCACATTAGAAGTGATGCAGCTGAATCACTTCTAATGTGGTGTACCTAATTATTTGTACTAAATGTCCAACTGGGGGTCTGTATGTAGGGGAGACAGGGCAGAAACTGAGAACAAGGATGAACTCTCATCGCCATACAATAAGAGAAAAAAGAATGGATATACCTGTGGCAATACATTTCTGTCTCCCAAATCATAACATTATGGACATGAAATTACTTGTATTAAAGGGTAACTTCAAATCGCAGAAAGACAGGAGAGTCTGGGAATATAAACTGATGACGACCTTTGACACTTTAAATGCAGGAATGAATGTGTCACACGGATTTATGTCTTTTTACATTAACTAAGGAACTTGCCCATCAGACCATGTGGGGTCATCACAACAGAGACCCTAATCACAGGACAATAAAACAATCCTTTTCTAAGAATTGGCCCAATATTTATGGACGTAACTGTTTATCACCCATGGTAATTCTGCTTCATGTCACCTGGCTTATCCATGTTTTTTTTCCCCTCTCCCTTTTTTTTTTTTTTTTTCTATACTATGTTGTGCATAAATATGTGATTCTTCGGAATTTGTTTTAGTCTCTGCCTGATGAAGAGACCTGAGCAGTCTCGAAAGCTTGCAATTTGTTACCATCTTTTCAGTTAGCCATTAAAAGGTATCAACCACTGAGGACTCTCAATTCTAAATATTTTTCTATCTACTGGCTAACACGGTACCAATATATATTTCTTTCCTGTAACAGAAATCAAAGCATACAAATGTACTGTTATAGGTGCGATAGTAGGTCTCAGGGTATATACAATTGTAATTTAGTAATATATGTATGTGAGGTCTTGCTCACATTATTGTTATATATTCCACAAATTTACAGGATATCCCTGCAACGTCAGCAAATTCTGTCAGTAAATGTGTTATGAAAAATGATTATGTAAGTGGTTAAAATGTGTTTCTAAAAAAAAGTCCAAATTATCTGAATTAAATGAACCAAAGTAATTTAACATTTCTTGCAACATTGAAGTAACACATATAAATATATTATTCATATAATAAAAAATCTCATCAAGAATAATAAGACACATAAAACACATATTAATGTCCTTTGACTTCAATTTGCAAAGCTAATGCATGCCATTTCCCTTCAAAGCAACATTATTCCTATTAAAGATTCAAGAGGAACAGCAATAAGATAAATGGAGATTCATCATTTCTGCATTTAGTTGCTGTACTTCTGCATGAGAAACTCGGTCTCAGTCCACTTCCATGGTGGCTCGCGCTCTATTATTGGATTACACAATTTATTTATATATTAAGTATAGGTCCGCTAAGATCTGAATCTCATTTTCAAAAATGTCCAGTTAAAATATTCCCTTTAAATGAAGACAAACTAAAAGCAATTGGTTGCCCATAATATTATTAATATTATTTTCAGTTTGTACTTACCAGTTCTTCTATTACACTTAGCATACTCAAGTCTAGCAAAGCTATGTGAACAGAAGATAAGCCACATGATTATTATATTTCATGTGTAATACATTAAAGTAATATTTCAAGCATTGGTATACTGTGTTGTGCCTAGTGTAAGGATTGAGAGGTGGAAGCATGGCATAGATTCCCTGTTTGAAATTGTGCACCAAGTATAGGTACAGTATATCAGAGTTGAGTTATTCCCATCTCCAACATCCTATCCCAATATGTAGTAAGTGTAATAATAGCAATAATAATATAATAATATTAGCAAATACTTCCAATTAGAAATGTAGTATAGTTGTTCTGATAAGCTGTGGTGCTTGCCCCATGTGCAGGGCATTGTACTATCCATGGTTATCCACCACTCATTAAGTGACAGTTAGTTAGTTGGTTAGTTGTTAGATACCTAAACTACAGCAATGACCTGCACATGGGGCAAACAACATAGCGAATCAGAAGAACTATACTACATTTCTTACTGGAGGTATTAGCCAATTTTAATATTATTACACGTACTGAAATTTGAGATAAGATATTTGAGATGTGACCACCTCTTTAATTTGTCTGTTGATCAATTTTAGAAAAATATGATTGCTTCCTTCCAAAAACAGTGTTACACGTGTCTACAAGTTATGTGGCACTGTGGCTTACGCATACTGGCTATCATCAGTGCCCTGAAGGGTTACTATAACAGCCCTAGCATTGCTGAATGCTCCCATCTCAACCATTTTGGTCCTCTTCTGAAGCTCAACTCTATGATGAGCTTCAAAGGGGAAATCAATTTTCACCATATATTGAAAGTTTATGGTATTGCAGTATATAGTATAATTGATTGGACGACTGCCGGTTCAAGTCCTGTTAGGGGACTAGCAAGCTAAGAAAAAAACGTAAAAAAGTTTTTAAAAATATAAAAAAAATGAAAAGTTGCAATCACCTGTTTATCCCATTAAAAAATGAATTAAAAAAAATAAACACATTTAATATCACTGTACGTCAACTACACACTTCTAAGCTTGAGACGTGGGGTGCGCCTGCAAGGGTTAATGTATCTTCTCACTCAACCCAGCTCTCAACCTCTGTTTTAGGCTACAAAGTGAGCATAAATCACACCACAACACATTCAGCACACTCTGATTCCTTAACGCTGCTGCCATCACTCATCAAACAAACGTGGTGATGACTAGAGATGGGCAAACCCGAATAGTAAAGTTCCGTACCTGCACTGAACACCTACTGATCGGGCATGGACACTGAACACTGACGTCACCAGGAAGTCCGTGTGTTACTGTTCGGGTTCGGCTGCCCGAACACCGGGTGTTTGTCTCACTGTCATGTACATGGCTGCATGGCAAACACCATTTCTGACCGGCGGTGAAATCATCCCCACCGGTCAGAGAGCAGCGGTTGCTACGCTGTCAAAAGACAAGCATGAGCACAAAGCTGGGATCGGAGGAATAAAGTTTACCTCTGGTTACTGGTGTCAGCGGATGGGGCAACTGCTCCGATCATCCAACACCTGCTGCCGCTAATAACAGCGAGAGCAGGAGCGGCGGATGGGAGTATTCATTAGCCGGCTCCTACGCTGTAAATAAATAATAATAAAAAAAACCTGCATGGGTTTCCCTGTATTTTCTATAACCAGCCAGGCAAAACTCACAGCTGGGGGCTGCAACCCTCAGCTGTCAGCTTCAGCAAGGCTAGTTATCAAGAATAGAGGGGTCCCCATGCCTATGGGCTGGCATGATAATCCGGGGTCTGCAGGATACCCTGTATTATTATGGCCTGCTATGAGCGCCGCCCATTGGCCAGTGCTCATAGCAGATGAGCATTTTAGCTACACATAGCAGGACTCAAGCCCTATGTGTAGCACAGATGATTGGATGATTGCAGCTTCTAGTCTCCGATAGACACTATTGAAACCAGTAAAAAGTTAAAAAAAGTTTTTAAAAATATGTAAAAAATTAAAGTTTAAATCACCCCATTCAAAATAAAACAATAAAAAAATAAAAAATACACATATTTGGTATCACCGCATTCAGAATCACCAGATTATCAATATAAAAAAAGAATTAATCCAATTGGTAAATGTCGAGAAAAAAATCAAAACGCCAGAATTACATTTTTTTGGTCGCTCCAGCATTAGTAAAATGCAATAACGGTCAATCAAAATATTGTATCTACACCAAAATGGTATCAATAAAAACCTCAGCTCTGCTCAGAAAAAATAAGCCTTTGCCCAGCCCCAGATCACAAAAATGGAGACGCTACGAGTTTTCGAAAATGGCGAAATTTTTTATTTTTTGACCAATTTTGGATTTTTTTTTCACCACTTAAATAAAAAAGAACCTATAAATGTTTGGTGTCTATGAACTCATAATGACCTGGAGAATTATAATGGCAGGTCAGTTTTAGCATTTATTCAACATGGTAAAAAACAACCAAAAATCTATTGTGGAATTGCACTTTTTTTGCAATTTCACTGCACCTTGAATTTTTATCCTATTTTCCAGTATACTATATGGTAAAACCAATCATGTAGTTCAAAAGTACAATTCGTCCAGCAAAAACAAGTCCATATTGATGGAAAAATAAAAAAATGATGGCTCTGGGAAGAAGGGAAGCAAAAAACAAAAATGGAAAAACTCAAGGTGGTGAAAGGTTAACGGCTTAGCCAGAGCACTGTAGTGTGACACAAACTTCCTGTAATTGATGGCTGTACCAAGGAAGGACATTACCTGCTTCTTGGTTTGTGGGGTAGGCCAGGCTGTGATGGCTTTTACTTTCCCCTGTTCAGGTATTTGCACCCCTCCCTCCGACATGGTGTCCAAGGTATTGTACTATCTGAAACTATGACTATCTGAAACTTCCCTGGCTTTACAGTCAGACCTGCAGTGGGTTTTTTTTTGCATCATTTTTATTGATTTTTTTGAACATAACATCAGATAGGATAACATAGCATAGGATAGGATATAGCATCAGCAATGACACTGTAAATTACCAAAAGTACATATATAAATCTTACTTGTCAGACAACAGGTCCACATAACTTTTTAAAATAGTATATAGATACATAGATAGTTCTCCATCAATGCCTTGTAACACAAATTTTGGGGAAACAGTAAGAGAAAGAAAGGACAGACTGACTACATAGAAGGGTAATGGTGAAGGAAGAGAATCTTTTACAGTATTTTGCATTGTCAAGAGTGTCGTTCTACGGTAATATATGTTGTATCTTTAATAGATATTATACATCTGGAATGGTTCCCAAGACACCTAACGTTCCGTTCAGATCCTCCAGACAGTACCATTCCATCTGGCGGAAGGGACTAATCATTCTCGATATTTCATGAGGGCTATAGTGGAAACCAATGAACGTTTTCCACAGCGGAAATACTTTCCCTGCAGATTTTTCTTTACTCCTTTCCGCCTCTATTATTTCAATTCCCAGTAAGTGTTTCATCTGGGCTATTATCATCACCATCGATGGGATGCTTGGTTTACGCAATTCGCCAAATAAACCATGTAAGGCTACAACTAAGAATGTGTGGACATTTTTAGGGATCTTTGCAAACAGTTGTGCTCAAAAGATTACATACCCCTGCAGGAATTTTGCTTTCTTGGCCTTTTGTCAGAGAAAATGAATGATAACACCAAAACATTTTCTCCACTCATGGTTAATGGTTGGGAGAAGCCATTTATTGTCAAACTACTGTGTTTTCTCTTTTAAATCATAATGACAACCCAAACATCCAAATGACCCTGATCAAAAGTTCACATTCCCCATTTCTTGTATTGCCCTCTCTAACATCAATGACAGCTTGAAGTCTTTTGTGGTAGTTGTGGATGAGGTTCTTTATTTTCTCAGATGGTAAAGCTGCTCACTCTTCTTGCCAAACAGCCTCCAGTTCCTGTAAATTCCTGGGCTGTCTAGCATGAACTGTGTGCTTGAGATCTCTGCAGATGATATTGAGGTTAGGAGACTGAGATGGCCACTCCAGAACCTTCACTGTGTTCTGCTGTAGCCAATGACAGGTCATCTTGGCCTTGTGTTTTGGATCGTTGTCATGTTGGAACATCCAAGTACATCCCATGCCCAGCTTCCTGGCTGATAAGTGCAAATTTGCCTCCAGTATTTTCTGATAACATGCTGCATTCATCTTTCCTTCAACTTTGACCAAGTTTCCTGTGCCTTTGTAGTTCACACATCCCCTAAGGATCAGTGATCCACCTCCGTGCTTTACAGTAGGAATGGTGTTCCTTTCATCATAGGCCTTGTTGACCACTCTCCAAATGTAACGTTTATGGTTGTGGCCCAAAAGTTCAATTATGGTCTCATCACTCCAAATTACCTTGTTCCAGAAGATTTGAGGCTTGTCTCTCTGCTGTTTTGTGTAATGTAGGAAAGATATTTTGTGGCATTTGCGCATTAACGGCTTTCTTTAGGTGACTCGACCATGCAGCCCATTTTTCTTCAAGTGTCTCCTTATTGTGCATCTTGAAAAAGCCAGTTTGCTAGTTTTCAAAGTCCTGTATTTCAGCTGATGTTATTTATGAGTTTTCCTTTGCATCCCCAACAATTTTCCTGACAGTTATGGACGATTTTTGTTGGTCTACCTGACCATGGTTTTGTTTCTACAGTGCCCATGATTTTCCATTTGTTTATCATAGTTTAATGCTGCTGACTGACATTATCAATTCCTTGGATATCTTTTTGTATCCCTTTCCTGTTTTATACAGTTCAACTACATTTTCCCGTAGATCCATTGACAAGTCTTTTGCTTTCCCCATGACTCACAATCCAGAAACATCAGTGGTTGGATGAAAGATGCAAGAGTCTGTCTGGATCCCAGAAACTCACTCAGCTTTTATGCACACACACTGATTACAAGCAAACAGGTCACAAGTGAGGATGTTACCTTTAGCCATTCAAACCCATTTGTGTCAACTTCTATGCATGTTATCAGGCCAAAATCACCAGGGTATGTAAACTTTTAATCAGGATCATTTGGATGTTTTGGGTTGTCATTATGATTTAAGAAGAGAAACCACAGTAGTTTCACAATAAATGGCTTCACCCAACCACTAACCATGAGTGGAGAAAAACTTTTGGTGTTATCATTCATATTCTCTGAAAAAAAGGCCAAGAAAGCAAAAATTCTGCTGGGCTATGTAAACTTTTGAGCACATCTGTATGGGGTATTGCCACATTCAGTAGAAATTGTGGGACAAATTATGGTGCCATTTTTATCCATTTCCCACTATGAAAATGTAAAACTCGGGGCTAAAACACAATCGTGGTGGTAAAAATATAAATTATTTCTGCTGTGTTGGCACCTCAGGGGCTCTGCCAATGTAGCATGGCACCCTCAAACAAGTGCAGCAAAATCTGCACTGTAACATGATGTTTCTGAGCTTTGCGCTGTGCCTCAAAAGTAGTTTTTGATGGTATATGGGCTATCAGTGAAATCGGGAGAAATTGCACAAAAAATGTTGAGGTCTCTTTTCTCCTGTTACCCATGTGAAAATACAACATTTGGAGCTAAAATTGATTTTTGCGGAAAGTATGTGATTTTTTTATTTTCACGACTTAACGTTATAAACTTCTGTGAAGCACCTGTGGGTTCAAGGTGCCCAATATACATCTAGATAAGTTTCCTAAGGAGCCTAGTTTCCAAAAGTGTGTCACTTGTTGGGGCTCTCCAAACGCGACATGGCATCCGCTAATTATTCCATAAAATTTTACATTCAAAAAGTCAAATGGCGCTCCTTCTCTTCCAAGCCCTGCCATGCGCCCAAACAGTTGGTTTCCTCCACATATTGGGAATCTGCGGACTCAGGATAAATTGCACAACAAATTGTACAGAGCAATTTCTCCAGAAACCTTTATGAAAATGCACAATTTGAGACTAAAAATGGTTTATTGGGTAAATATGTGATTATTTATTACGGCTTAACGTAATAAAGTTTTGTGAAGCACCTGGGGTTCCAAGGTGCATAATACACATCTAGATAAGTTCCCAAAGGGGTCTAGGTTACAAAAATGGGTCACTTGTAGGGGGTTTCCACTGTTTGGGCACATCAGGGGCTCACCAGACGTGACATGGCATCTGCTAATTATGCCAGCAAACGTTGCATTCAAAAAGTCAAATGGCGCTCCTTCTCTTCCGAGCTCTGCCGTGTGCCCAAACAGTAAATTTCCCACACATGTGGGGTATCGGCATGCTGAGGAGAAATTACACAATAAATTGCATTGTCCATTTTCTACAGTTACCCTGGCAAAATTTAAAAAAGTAGGTCTAAAGGCAAATTTTTGTGAAAGAAAATAAATGTTTATTTTTTCCTTCCACATTCCTCTGAAGCACCTGAAGAGTTAATAAACTTTTTGAACGTGGGTTTGAGTACTTTGAGGGGTGCAGTTTAGAATGTTGTCACTTTGGGCTTTTTTCTGTCATACGGGCCCCTAATAGTCACTTCAGATGTGAGGTGGTCCCTAAAAAAAATGGTTTTGCAAATTTTGTTGTAAAAATGAGAAAATCGCTCGTCAACTTTTATCCCTTATAAATTCATAACAAAAACAAATTTGTTTCCAATATTGTGCTGATGTAAAGTAGACATGTGGGAAATGTTATTTATTAACTATTTAGTTCGATATGACTCTCTGATTTAAAGGCATAAAAATTTGAAAATTGCAAAATTTCCGTTTTTTCCATAAATAAACTCAATTCATACCAAAGAAATGTTACCACTGTCATAAACTACAATATGTCATGAGAAAACAGTCTCAGAATCAGTGGGATCCATTGAAGTATTCTGAAGTTATGACCTCATAAAGGGACAGTGGACAGAATTGTAAAAATTGACCTGGTCAGGAAGGTGAAAACAGGCTTTGGAGCGAAGGGGGTAATGGGTCTCTCATTAACTGGCTACTTTATGTGAGCGTGTTGCAGTACAATGAAATTTAATTTGAGCAAGTCGCTACCTATTATGTCCAATAAATGTACTTTGCTTGTTTTATTTGGAGAAAATAGATTTCCGTTATTTTTCTAGTGTGTGAGTGGATTAATGAATGCACTGTGCACCATTACACCGCATTCAAGATGGTAATAGAGAAACACCATTTCTCATCATAAGCAGCTTGACAATAATGATGAGTGTGCAAGTCACTTGCATATGTGGAATTAATTGGGAGAACCTATGTGTGATGAAGGCCGGCAGCTGTTCTCATTCGCAGGATCATTCCTAATTAGTGTGGGAGAAACACCTCATAAAATATAGTGGGTTGCAATGTTTGTCAATATGTTTCATTATAGGGTTATTAAGTATACATTTGTGCATGCTTTGTTTTGCTTACAGTGGATCCTTGATTTTAACCTCTTCACAATCTTGGGATTTTCTGTTGCGTTTTTATTTTTTGCTGCACTTCTTCCCAGAGCCAAAACTTTTTTATTTGTTTTTTTGCAGGACGAGTTGTACTTTTGAACAATACCATTGGTTTCACCATATCTTGTGCTAAAAAGTGGTAAAAAAATTCCAAGTGCGGTGAAATTTCACAAAAAGGATTCCACAATTGGTTATTTTTTACCATGTTCACTAAATGCTAAAACTGACCAGCCATTATGATTCTCTAGGTAATTACGAGTTCATAGATAGCAAACATGTCTAGGTTCTTTTATTTTGATGAAAAAATCCAAAATGTAATAATGAGTAGAGTGTCCATTTTTCTGAATCTACATTTTATTGCAATGTTGCTGCGATCAAAAAAATTTAAATTCTGACTTTTTTATTCTCTTTCTCGTTACGCCATTTAACTAATGGATTAATTGTTTTTATTATTTGATAGAATGGGCATTTCTGAGCATAGCAATACTGAATATGTGTATTTTTATTTATTTTTTAAAATTGGGCAAAATAGGGGTGAGTTGAACTTTTAATTTTTATATATTTTTAAAAATATTTTTTTTCTTTTTTTCTATTTTTTACTTGCTTCAGGTGAGTGCCACTCTCACCTGTATTGGGGTCTGCAGAGGGCATTGTTACTTGTTGGGGGGTGATAGTCAAAACACTTAGGACAATATCAATTGATAAGGGGCATCTGGGTATTAATAACTTTATAGTTGCCACTCAGACTAAAATTACTTCATAAGCAGGCAGGCAGGGCATTATTACATTATAATGGTGCACTTGGGGCAATATTACTTTTTTAAGGGGGTACTTGCAGGAATATTACTTTATGAGTGGGCATCAGGGCCATTATTTCTTTTTTTCTTTTAAAGGAGGCTCTTGTGACATTATCACTTTATGTAAGGGCACTGAAGGCATTAGTACTTGATAAGGAGGCACTTTATATGGCCGCACTGAGGGCAATGCTACTTGAGAAGGAGGTACTTGTAACGTAAGTACTTTATAAAGGGGCAATTGCAGCATTATTACGTTATAAGCCGCTAATTCAAGTAGGCACACAGGGGACTTCTAAGATTTCTTTGCATAGAGTGTTGCTCCTGATCTGGGCTGCACGTGGCTCTCATTGTAAGAAAGGTTGATGACCATTAGTCTAGAACTGTGGTCCCCAACCTGTGTCTCGCGGGTCCTTTATGTGTGGCCCACAGCTGTCTGTCAGTTTTGCAGATTAGCACCAGGTCTAGAAAACAGCTATTAAAAGCTGATGTCTAAATTTTGTGAGTAGCCTCACACAGGAGAACAAATCTGAATGGTCATATAATGGTATTGGTATAGGATGATACTGCTAGTCAGAGGAGTTGATTAAAGCTGGTAGTAATAGTGTAGCGGAGTACTTGATGTAAGAATAAAGAAGGTAGGTAAAGTGGAAACTCCTGGATCTAGGTATAGTTCCTCAGTGTGATTTCTATTTGGCTGTCATTATACTGGTAATGGGAGCTCTGGGTGTAAGTACTGTGGGGGGATGTCACTACTCGAGGGGCACTGTATGCCGCTTGCGATCCTCTCTCAGAGCTGAATGTGGCTTTCTAGGTAAGATAGGTTGATGACCGCTAGTCGAGTATAGCTGCCTAGTTGTCAGAGTGTGTGTGTATGTGTGTGTGTGTGTAAAGGAGAGATCTTAAATGTGTTCTGGATGTCTTGTGGCTAGTGTGTCTATGAGGGTTGACTGGAAGAGGAATTAGGAAATATTACTTTTTAAGACTGAACTCTTGGGAATCAAGGAACCATGACAGAGAGACACTAGACAGTGAGGAAATGAGTGCAATTCTTGAAATTCAGAGTACTGTGACAAGAAGATGACCTTCAAGTGCAAGAGAGTGCCAGAAGGAGTGTCTATGCTTTTAATAGCAGCCTCTGAATGTGAAGAGATACCTTAGTAGGGACTGCGTGAAAAAGATTGAATTCTGATAAGTGACTAAAGTGTGAACAAGGTGTGAGACAGTTTAGCTGATACAGTGTAAGTGTGGTCTATCTGAAAGCTACAGAGACTTGAACTAAAGGATAGTACCTGTTCATTTGTGTATTCCGACTATTATGAGTCTTGTGCCCGCTAACAAGACAACACCATTACGGTACATTTTGTGTATTGCAGTATTATCAGCTGCGTTTATTAAAGGTGTACTGATTATATTTCATCTGTAATTGTCTTCTTTAAAGTAAAACAACCTTCTGGCCCAAAATACATGCAAGAAAATAGTGTCAGAGCTAATCTGTTGTGTTTAGGTATATACGTAATAGAATCCAATCACAGCCAGTAAAAAAAATAGCTAAGCCTTCTTGCTAATCCTTAGTGACAACTGTGGGCATGCGGTTATACAATACTCAGCTGTGATAATGCCTACAATTTCAGCACAAGATACAGCCATGGATTACATACCTACTGGTTAAAAATAACTGGACTCAGAAGTAGCTTCAAGCACTTAAGGTTTTCTTGGGGGAGGAAGTGACGACGTGGTACATCAAATCATCTCTTGGCAGGCGTTAGTCATGTCAAATAGTCATTCTCATGGAGAGCTTAAATAACAAGATTAAACTGGAGAGGCACCTTAAGGCCCCGTCTCACTAAGCGATTTACCAACGATGACGACCAGCGATACGACCTGGCCGTGATCGTTGGTAAGTCGCTGTGTGGTCGCTGGGGAGCTGTCACACAGACAGCTCTCTCCAGCGACCAACGATCAGGGGAACGACTTCGGCATCGTTGAAACTGTCTTCAACGATGCCGAAGTCCCCCTGCAGCACCCGGGTAACCAGGGTAAACATCGGGTTACTAAGCGCAGGGCCGCGCTTAGTAACCCGCTGTTTACCCTGGTTACCAAAAAAAACAAACACTACATACTCGCCTTTCGGTGTCCAGGTCCCTTGCCGTCCGCTTCCTGCTCTGACTGAGATCCGGCCGTACAGTGAGAGCAGAGCGCAGCGGTGACGTCACTGCTGTGCTCTCACTTCTCACTGTACGGCCGGCAGTCAGTGAGAGCAGGAAGCAGACGGCAAGGGACCTGGACACCGAAAGGCGAGTATGTACTGTTTGTTTTTTTTGGTAACCAGGGTAAACATCGGGTTACTAAGCGCGGCCCTGCGCTTAGTAACCCGATGTTTACCCTGGTTACCAGTGAAGACATCGCTGGATCGGTGTCACACACACCGATTCAGCGATGTCAGCGGGGCCTCAACGACCAAAAAAAGGTCCAGGCCATTCCGACACGACCAGCGATCTCGCAGCAGGGGCCTGATCGCTGGTACGTGTCACACATAGCGAGATCGCTATGGAGGTCGCTGTTGCGTCACAAAACTTGTGACTCAGCAGCGATCTCGCTAGCGATCTCGCTATGTGAGACGGGGCCTTTAGTGGCTGTATGATCAGACCACATCAGCTGCTATCTAGGCTTGGAAGAAGATAGCTGCAGCTGTTAAACTTGTGAGAGAATCCAATTTTCTTTATAGCTTGATAGAAAAACTGTTGCAATTAACAAAAGAAGGGATTTAAGAGTTTTATCATTTTTTCTAGGAATTTAAGAATTGTATCATTTTTTCGAGGAGGACAGGTTTTTCTAAAGCAATATTAAACCATGCATCAAGGATGATACCAGAGAGACCGCACAGATCCCTCCGCTGCCACCAACTGTTAAAGATCACAGCCAGAGGGGTCGTAACTGAACCCACAATGCTGTTATCTTTTTGTCATGAACAGCCCTCTGCTGCCCCCTATTTCCAGACAATTATGCAATTGACCAACAATTAACAGAGGAGGCTGCGGCTATTTCCGCTAGGGCCAGTTATTGGGAAACTAACAGTGAGCATAAGGGATATACACCTCCGATTCCAACGCATGGAATGTGTGTATATACCCCTGGTACAGTCACTGCTAACTCCACGAGATCTACTCGCTGCCCCCACCAGTTATTTATACAAGCTGACTGGACACCTGATTTCTGGTAACGTATGGCTTTGGAGTGTGGTTTACAGAACAAAAAGAACAGAACTATTAAATTTGATATTTACTCAGAACGACAGACAGTGTTTATAAAGAACATACAAAAGATTTTACAAAGTGGACAAAACAATACAGCATATACAATTACCGTATATACTCGAGTATAAGCCGACCCGAGTATAAGCCGACCCCCCTAATTTTGCCACAAAAAACTGGGAAAACTTATTGACTCGAGTATAAGCCTAGGGTGGAAAATGCAGCAGGTACCGGTGAATTTCAAAATTAGAAATAGATACTCCATACCATTCATTATGGCCCCATAGATGCTCCACATAAAGCTGTGCCATATATAATGCTCTGCACCGTTCATTATGGCCCCATAGATACTCCACATAAAGCTGTGCCATATATACAATGCTCTGCACCGTTGCCCCATAGATACTCCACATAAAGCTGTGCCATATATACAATGCTCTGCACCGTTGCCCCATAGATAGCTGTGCCATATATATGCTCTGCACCATTGCCCCATAGCTGTGCCATATAGTGCTCTGCACCGTTGCCCCATAGCTCTGCCATATAGTGCTCTGCACCGTTGCCCCATAGCTGTGCCATATATATAGTGCTCTGCACCGTTGCCCCATAGCTGTGCCATATAGTGCTCTGCACCGTTGCCCCATAGCTCTGCCATATATAGTGCTCTGCACCGTTGCCCCATAGCTGTGCCATATATATAGTGCTCTGCACCGTTGCCCCATAGCTGTGCCATATAGTGCTCTGCACCATTGCCCCATAGCTGTGCCATATAGTGCTCTGCACCATTGCCCCATAGCTGTGCCATATAGTGCTCTGCACCATTGCCCCATAGCTGTGCCATATAGTGCTCTGCACCGTTGTCCCATAGCTGTGCCATATAGTGCTCTGCACCGTTGCCCCATAGCTGTGCCATATAGTGCTCTGCACCGTTGTCCCATAGCTGTGCCATATAGTGCTCTGCACCATTGCCCCATAGCTGTGCCATATAGTGCTCTGCACCGTTGCCCCATAGCTGTGCCATATAGTGCTCTGCACTGTTGCCCCATAGCTGTGCCATATAGTGCTCTGCACCGTTGCCCCATAGCTGTGCCATATAGTGCTCTGCACCGTTGCCCCATAGCTGTGCCATATAGTGCTCTGCACTGTTGCCCCATAGCTCTGCCATATAGTGCTCTGCACCATTGCCCCATAGCTGTGCCATATAGTGCTCTGCACCGTTGCCCCATAGCTGTGCCATATAGTGCTCTGCACCGTTGCCCCATAGCTGTGCCATATAGTGCTCTGCACCGTTGCCCCATAGCTGTGCCATATAGTGCTCTGCACCGTTGCCCCATAGCTGTGCCATATAGTGCTCTGCACCGTTGCCCCATAGCTGTGCCATATAGTGCTCTGCACTGTTGCCCCATAGCTCTGCCATATAGTGCTCTGCACCATTGCCCCATAGCTGTGCCATATAGTGCTCTGCACCGTTGCCCCATAGCTGTGCCATATAGTGCTCTGCACCGTTGCCCCATAGCTGTGCCATATAGTGCTCTGCACCGTTGCCCCATAGCTGTGCCATATAGTGCTCTGCACCGTTGCCCCATAGCTGTGCCATATAGTGCTCTGCACTGTTGCCCCATAGCTGTGCCATATAGTGCTCTGCACCATTGCCCCATAGCTGTGCCATATATTGCTCTGCACCATTGCCCCATAGCTGTGCCATATAGTGCTCTGCACCGTTGCCCCATAGCTGTGCCATATAGTGCTCTGCACCGTTGCCCCATAGCTGTGCCATATAGTGCTCTGCACCATTGCCCCATAGATGCTCCACATAAATATGTGCTGCTGCTGCCGCTGCAATAAAAAAAACAAAAACATACTCACCTGTCTTGCTTGCAGCTCCTCGGCGCCATCTTCCCGGCGTCTCTCCGCACTGACTGATCAGGCAGAGGGCGGCGCACACACTATATGCGTCATCGCGCCCTCTGCCTGCAGTCAGTGCAGACTGCAGAGAGACGCCGGGAAGATGGCGCCGACGCCCGGCGTGTGGAACCAGGACAGGTGAATATGCGATACTTACCTGCTCCCGGCGTCCCGCTCCTTCCCCCTGCCTGTCTTCGGTGCCGCAGCCTCTTTCTCTGTCAGCGGTCACCGGCACCGCTTCATTAGAGAAATGAATAGGCGGCTCCGCCCCTATGGGGGGCGGAGCAGCCTATTCATTTCTCTAATGAGCGGTCCCACGTGTCAGCTCAGGGGAAGAGGCTGCGGCACCCGGAGACAGTGGGACGTGCAGGGGGGGCGCCAGGAGCCCCGGAAGCAGGTAAGTATATGACAGTGCTCACCCGCCGACCCCACCACCGATCATGACTCGAGTATAAGCCGAGGGGGCACTTTCAGCCCAAAAATTTGGGCTGAAAATCTCGGCTTATACTCGAGTATATACGGTACATAAAATAAGAAGGATAACCAAAAGAAACTTACTAAACCTGTTGTCACATCAATTGCTTTAGAATTACGGAGAGAGGCTCTCCAGGAAAACAGACAGCACCCACAGTGAACTGGGCCTTCAAGTACTGATGATGCCCATAAGTTGGCATTTGCCTTTTTTTAGCTCCTAAGTTTCACCCACACACCTCCCATTGATGACTCCTACCAGAGTTGGACATGGGATGTGGCTTCAGTTTCAGAAAATTAAGACATTCCCTACATTGATGATATCTTTGTTCCTGAAAGTTGCAGATGTTCGATATCGACATCATATTTATTAATTATTAAGATTTTATCTTGACAAAGAGACCAGATATGACAGGTGTAGCCTCGTCTATCAGGAACATATTCAATTGAAAGGATTCTGATAATCTCTCACCACTTGAAACCATGCTTTGCATTCGCCATTTCATCCTGTTTACAAAAATATGATTTTCCTATATACTGTATCTACGAAGTTTATGCAAACTTATCTTCTTAATTTCTAGTAAGCAGAAAAAGAGATCCCAGATCTTCACGTTTTTCAAACTCTTATCTCGGTCATAAATTTTTTCCACATTCCTGAAACGGCCTCACATTTGTTAGCCATTAGGAGTTTTCTTGGTTACCTAATTGCAAAGGAACGGGTCAGCTGCATAGAGTAGAGTGCAAGCTTTGTCTAACATCTCTGGTAGCATTTTACTTTCTCTCTGACACCATGTCACTCATTATTGAATATGTACTGTACCTAGATTATGTGTGAATTCAGATATAGTGTCTCCAACAATGAATGCAAATTGTTTTTGCTTATTCCCCATTCACACACTTTGGGGTGAAGTTTGCATTAAGGAATAGATTTCATAGTGTTTAGCAAGTTTAATCTTTATGTCGACTTGCTAAACTATGCATGAATCCACATGTATTAGTCGTAAACTTTAGTCATGAATGTCTGCTCACTAATATTGGCAGTGGGGCTTCTGCAAATCTTCATGTGGTCTTTACACTTTGTAAAAGTAGTAGTAAGTAACCATAGGGCTCAATAGGAACATTTAGCAGAAGACCTTACTTCACCATGACCTCTTCTGCAGCATGTTTGTACCATAGATGTTTCTTGTTTCTTTTTAAAGGGAATCTGTCACAAGGTTTTTGCTATTTCATCTGATAGCAGCATAATTTAGGAAAAGAGAACCTGTATCCAACGATGCATCACAGAGTTTACTAGAGTTTAGTGATGAGGGAGTGTACTCATTGCTCAGGTTTTCCCGAGCACACTCGGGTGGTCTCCGAGTATTTGTAACTGCTCGGAGATTTAGTTTTTATTGAGGCAGCTGCATGATTTACGGCTACTAGCCAGCCTGAGTACATGTGGGGGTTGCTTGGTTGCTAGGGAATCCTCACATGTATTCAAGCTGTCAGCTGTAACTCATGCAACTGCGGCAATGAAAACTAAATCTCCGAGCACTTGCAAATACTCGGAGACCATCTGAGCGTGCTCGGGAAAACCCGAGCAACGAGTATACTCGCTCATCACTACTAGAGGTTTTAGATGTAACATGTAGCAGAGCTCAGAAAGCTAACCCCATCCATACCAGACTCTGTATGTATTGTTGTTGAGTGGTTCACACAGCTGTACACAGAGGTAGGCACAGGAATGCTGTCTCTTTAAGTCCTTCACAGGTTTATTATGTACATGTGGTATATACCATGGTGACATAAAAATAGACACGGCCCTTAGGGTCGTTCATCATCATTTTCAGGAAAAGTAAGCGTGGATAGTTCTTCATGATATTGTTTTAGAATTAATTTGAGGGCGAATAAGTGGACATCTTTTATCACTGCGAATTTATCTATACATTTTTCAGGAAAGAAGGTTAAGCCTTTTTTATTGTGTTGCTGTAAAGGTACCGTCACACTAAACGATATCGCTAGCGATCCGTGACGTTGCAGCGTCCTCGCTAGCGATATCATTGAGTGTGACACGCAGCAGTGATCAGGATCCTGCTGTGATGTCGCTGGTCGTTGAAGAAAGTTCAGAACTTTATTTGGTCGTCAGACCGGCGTGTATCATCGTGTTTGACACCAAAAGCAACGATACCAGCAATGTTTTACACTGGTAACCAGGGTAAACATCGGGTTGATAAGCGCAGGGCCGCGCTTAGTAACCCGATGTTTGTTTTTTTTACATTTTACGCTGGTAACCATGGTAAACATCGGGTTACTAAGGCGGCCCTGTGCTTAGCAACCCGATGTTTACCCTGGTTACCCGGGGACCTCGGCATCGTTGGTCGCTGGAGAGCTGTCTGTGTGACAGCTCCCCAGCGACCAAACAGCGACGCTGCAGCGATCGGCATCGTTGTCGCTATCGCTGCAGCGTCGCTAAGTGTGACGGTACCTTAAGACAATGTGTCAACAAATTTAATGACTTAGGTTGATCTTCTCTACATCCATTACTATGGCTGGTATGGTTGTTATTTTTCTTCTGGCCCCCAAATCTTGTCTTCATATTGCAGGTATAATTTGAGAAATTCCCAGATTGATGTGAAGTATTACTGGACAATGATGAAAGAGATGTATTGGATGAACTCCTCGACATTAACTTTTCACCCGTTTTGGTTTTCCATGGCCGATATATATTTTTTTGTTTCATAATCATTGATATCCCTTTGGTATTTCTTCAATTTAGATGCACTGATCTCACTTTCCCCATTTCTCCATTTCTTTATCAAGATCTCTGTGGATTTTTTCTTGCTCTTCTGGAGATACAATCTCGAAAAGATCGAGATATATTTATGTCATTTAAATAATATTAACGTGAAGCATCTGTGTATTGTTTTCATTGATTATTTCAAAAATCCAATAGTAATCAATGAATTACAGCTATTTCGGGGCAGCACGTAAGGCTGGACAAGGAAGCAATATTTATGACATAAATAAGAGAAAAACTGATTTTTGGGGATAAAACCACAAACATTTTATTAATACACAACATTGTGAATAGAAACATGCATTAAAAAAATATATACAATGACAATAGCAATGAATACACTAACAAGTTGTATTGTGCCAAGATGTCAAGCAACGGTCTGAAAACAAACACAGAAAACATAATACTCATGTCATTACTTCATATTCCTTACTACAGAGTGGACAGATATACAGTATATGTAAGTATTGCATATACATAAACGTATATTAGCAAGATGTAACATACCGATATTGCACCAGAGAAAAGGCCAGCAAGAGAGAAAGCCCCAAGTGTCTCTGTCGTGCGTTTCACAAGTTTACAAATGACGCTTCATCTTGACTCTTCAGCAGGACCTTATATCACCCGGGTAATCAGTGATACGGCCGCAATAGTATCCAATGGGAATGAATGGAGCGGTGCATGCAATTCATCACAGCTGGTGTCAGGCCTGTGGTGCATGCGCTGGAGCATGGATGCATCACCATGGCTCCCGAACATGCGCACCTGCCACAGAAATGCCGCAGGATGAGTGGGACACAAAATGGGGGAGTGCACACGCACATCGTATCGCATTGGTAAGAACTATAATAGTGCGGACAAATGCTAGAAAAAAGGGGGGATAGGAATGCTACCAAATGTTACAAAGGGACTGCATTTGTCATTTTAGACATTAGATGGCATGTTTGATATTATTTTCACCAAATCCCCAAGTTGTTCACAACTTCATTCAAATACAAAAAAAATATAACAAAAGGGAAGGGGATTGGTGGAGGTCTACAAGAAGGGTGCATAACCAAGTGTTTCATTAAGTTCATGAAGGACCATAGTCACCAAAATGGTAATCCATCGAGTTTCTCTTTGGGAAAACATTTTTTGAGGTTGCCTCCTCTGATCCCATGTACCACACCAAAGACCTGGATTGAGAGGCATTTCACAATACGGTAATGGTAAGCCTTAAAATGGCATGGTAATGTTTTTAAAGTGGAAGTATTGGTCACAGTCCTGGCTGCGCCAATGTCCCTAACATGCGCCCTTCTCCTGATTCTTAGCTCTATCAAAGTGAGGCCAATATACACTGCTTAAAAAAAGAAAGGGAACACTAAAATACCACATCCTAGATATCACTGGATGAAATATTTCAAATCTTTATTCATTACATAGTGGAATATGTTGAGAACAATAAAACATAAAAATGATCAATGTAAATCAAAATTAATATCCTATAGAGGTCTGGATTTGGAATGATACTCAAAATCAAAGTGGAAAATCAAATTACAGGCTGGTCCAACTTCAGTGGAAATGCCTCAAGACAAGGAAATGATGTTTTGTTGTGTGTGTGGCCTCCACGTGCCTGTATTACCTCCCTACAACACCTGGGCATGCTCCTGATGAGGCAGCAGATGATCTCCTGAGGGATCTCCTCCCAGACCTGGACTAAAGCATCTACCAACTTCTGGAGAGTCTGTGGTGTAACGTGACATTGGTGGATGGTGCGAGACATCATGTCCCAGATGTGTTCAATCGGATTCAGGTCTGGGAAATGGGCGGGCCAGTCCACACCTTCAATGCCTTCATCTTTCAGGAACTGCTGACACACTCCAGCCACATGAGGTTTGGCATTGTCCTGCATTAGGAGGAACTCAGGGCCAACCGCACCAGCATATGGTCTCACAAGGGGTCTGAGGATCTCATCTTGATACCTTTATAAATCACTGGTGAGGCCACATCTAGAATATGGGATGCAGTTTTGGGCTCCACATTTTGAAAAGGAAATTCAGAAGTTAGAATCAGTTCAAAGATGGGCAACTAGATTATTTCAAGGGATGGAAGGCATATGAGGAGAGGTTGGAAAAGTTGGGACATACTTAGTGATATAGAAGGGTTAATGTTTTGCCTTTAATTGCCTTTTGCCTTTAATAGCTAGAATGTATTCTTATGACACTGTAGTCTGTTAGTCTCCTCTTCAAGGATTTTATACTTCTTATCATATATGTTTTCAATAGTCAGCAAACAGCATGTTCTGGGTACACGAGAAATAAAGGTCAGTATGACCCGGGGTAACAGGGGGAGTACTACATGAATTACATTGAGAGTTACATTTGTTGTAAATGGTATAAAATACTGCCTCTTGCTGCATTACATCAGATAAAAGTGACTTTGCACAATCTGTGTACATCTTCCTTTTTCTCCAAGCGCGCTTGTCAATGGAGGGCGTACTTCCACAATTTGGCCTCACTGGTGATCTGGCATGTTTGACATTGGGTCAGAACGCAAACAGCTACAACATTAGCTTAGAAAAAAGACGCCTCACAGGATTCATTTTTATGTATAAATGTATGCGTGGTCAGTACAATGGATTGGCACATGACTTATTTCTTCCACAGACCATACCAAGGACCAGGGGGTCACTCATTACGGGTGGAAGAAAGGCGATTCCGGCAGCTAAACAGGAAGGGGTTCTGTACAGTTAGAGCAGTCAAACTGTGGAATGCTCTACCACAAGAGGTAGTAATGGCAGACACTATAGCAGCTTTTAAAAAAGGGATGGATGATTTCCTTGATAAACATAACATTGTTGGTTATAGTCAAATTAGTGACGAAAAGTACAATTGGTGGAGAAAGGTTGAACTTGATGGACTTAGGTTTTTTTCAACCAATGGAACTATGGAACTATGTAACATGTTATCAGTATTCTATGTACACTATAAAATAATTATGATTACAATAGCTTTAAACTATACAAGCTCCCCAGCTTCAAAAAGATGCTGGGTATGTACATTGTTTTTTACAGACACTGGAAAAAAGTTCCCTATTTCTTTGTTGGGAATCGATATCCAGTTTTTTTCCAACCAATGATTTAAAATGGGGTGAAATGAAAAAAAAAAATCATTGGCACAAGTGTATTTGGAAGAGGATTTTCAAGAGGCTTCCTCTTCCATCTAAAATGCTGTGAATGTGTCTACTATTGCTTTAGAAGGCTTTCACTCCTTTTTATATACTAAGCTGTGGAATTACGCTAATAATTGAGAAATGTATATTGCCATTCAGCAAGGTGCACATGTCATCATGACCTCACTTTATACCTGCACTAACAATACAGCAATCTGCAGCTCCTATGATTGTTACTTTCCTGGAATGTAGCTCCCCGGCATTCTTCTGAGGTGGGCCAAGTGACACTAATATTGCTTCGGGGATGTGAAGTCTTTGATCTATAAAGCATTTTCATAGTACTCTTTGAAAGCAACAGTTTCATGTCATTGCTCACAGGCACATTTCAATCACTGAGATAAGTAGCCATGCACTGTATGTCACTCTCAGCACTAACACTTGTGTTACACTGCTCAAAAAAATAAAGGGAACACTTAAGCAACAGAATACAACTCCAAGTAAATCAAACTTCTGTGAAATCAAACTGTCCACTTAGGAAGCAACACTGTTTGACAAACAATTTCACATGCTGTTGTGCAAATGGAATAAACAACAGATATAAATTATTGGCAATTATCAAGACACTCTCAATAAAGGAGTGGTTCTGCAGGTGGGGACCACAGACCACATCTCAGTACCAATGCTTTCTGGCTGATGTTTTGGTCACTTTTAAATGTTGGTTGTGCTTTCACACTTGTGGTAGCATGAGACGGACTCTACAACTCACACAAGTGGCTCAGGTAGTGCAGCTTATCCAGGATGGCACATCAATGCGAGCTGTGGCAAGAAGGTTTGCGGTGACTGTCAGCGTAGTATCGAGAGGCTAGAGGCGCTACTAGGAGACAGGCAAGTACACCAGGAGACGTGGAGGGGGCCATAGGAGGGCAACAACCCAGCAGCAGGACCGCTACCTCAGCCTTTGTGCAAGGAGGAACAGGAGGAGCACTGCCAGAGCCCTGAAAAATGACCTCCAGCAAGCCACAAATGTGTATGTGTCTGCGCAAACACTTAGAAACCGACTCCATAAGGATGGTCTTAGTGCCAGACATCCACAGATGGGGTTGTGCTCATAGCCCAACACCGTGCAGGATGCTTGGCATTTGCCACGGAACACCAGGATTGGCAAATTCGCTACTAGCACCCTGTGCTCTTCACAGATGAAAGCAGGTTCACACTGAGCACATGTGACAGACGTAACAGTCTGGAGACGCTGTGGAGAGCGATCTGCAGCCAGCAACATCCCTCAGCATGACCGGTTTGGCAGTGGGTCAGTAATGGTGTGGGGTGGCATTTCTTTGGGGGGCCGCACAGCCATCCATGTGCTCGCAAGAGGTAGCCTGACTGCCATTAGGTACCGAGATGAGATCCTCAGACCCCTTGTGAGACCATATGCTGGTGCGGTTGGCCCTGGGTTCCTCCTAATGCAGGACAATGCCAGACCTCATGTGGCTGGAGTGTGTCAGCAGTTCCAGCAAGATGAATGCATTGAACGTGTGGACTGGCCCGCCTGTTCCCCAAACCTGAATCCGATTGAACACATCTGGGACATCATGTCTCGCAGCATCCACCAATGTCACATTGCACCACAGACTGTCCAGGAGTTGGCGGATGCTTTAGTCCAGATCTGGGAGGAGATCCCTCAGGAGACCATTTGCCGCCTCATCAGGAGAATGCCCAGGCATTGTACGAAGGTCATACAGGTACGTGGAGGCCACACACACTGCTGAGCTACTGAAGATAATCTCTATATAAAGACCAACATTGATATTACCGCCATATGGTCAGTGGTAAATACCAGTCCTGCAGAACATATAAGAGATTACTGCACAGTTAAAGATAATGACTAAGGCTACGTTCACATTAGCGTTAAGCTAATTTGCGTCGGGTTTGCGTCGGCGACGCAGCGGCGACGCATGCGTCATGCGCCCCTATACTTAACATGGGGGACGCATGCGTTTTTTTGTGTTGCGTTGTGCGACACTTGCGTCTTTTTTGCCGCAAGCGTCGGACCAAGAAAACGCAGCAAGTTGCATTTTTCTTGCGTCCGATTTTCGGCAAAAACCGACGCATGCGTCGCAAAACGCAGCGTTTTTGCGTGCGTTTTGCCGCGTTTTTGCGTGCGTTGTGCGTTGCGTCGCCGACGCAGCGGCGCACAACGCTAGTGTGAACTTAGCCTTACCGCTGACATTCTTTCTAATGGAATCGTTCACTCTTTCCTTCTTGTCATGTCAGTCTAGGCCAGATGGAAAACCTCTTCCAGCAAGGACTTGGCTGCAGAGAATACAACAAAGACACATTTCACTTCTTACATTCCAGCCATCACCATCAATTCCCAACCTGCACAAACGCCTCATCCTGCTGATACCCCAGTGCTGAGCCACTGCTGCCTTATGGGTCCCTATTACTGCACCTGCTGTGTGGTTCACTGTGCCCTCTAAATTCTAAAGCACCCCTCTATAATATAGTAATGCCGGGTGCAAGTGCCCTAGCAAACAGAGCCCATATTTTGCTCCTTAAAAAGTAATATTGCCCTCTATGTGCCCCTTTGATAGTCACAGTAACCTGAGTTCCCCTATAACAATAAGTGCCCACTTTACATTTAATAATGTCCAGAGTCTCCCCCGGTACAGCTCCCCTATACACAGTATGATGCTCTCTTATACACTGTATTATGCCTCTCACTGTATAGTACCACCCACACAGTATACTGACCACGTAGTAGCCCCCAAACTCTTTGATAGCTCCAACACTGTATGATAACCACCTCAATCTCCACATTGTATGAAGGCCCCCTAGATAGCCTCCACATAGTATAATGCACCAGATTGTCCTAAATATAGTATAATGCACTCCCCATAGGCAGACTCTATATTGTATAATGCACTCCAATAGGCAGACTCTATAGCACAAGGCAGCACCCATAGACAGACTCTGTAGTATAAGGCAGCACCCCATAAGCAGACCCTGTAGTATAATGCAGCACCCCCATAGGCAGACCCTTTAGTATAAGGCAGCACCCCATAGGCAGACCCTGTAGTATATGGCAGCACCCCCATAGGCAGACCCTTTAGTATAAGGCAGCATGCCCATAGGCAGACCCTGTAGTATAAGGCAGCACCCCATAGGCAGACCCTGTAGTATAAGACTGCACCCCCATAGGCAGACCCTGTAGTATAAGGCAGCACCCCATAGGCAGACCCTTTAGTATAAGGCAACACCCCAACAGGTAGACCCTGTAGTATAAGGCAGCACCCTCATAAGCAGACCCTGTAGTATGAGGCAGCACCCCCATAGACAGACCCTGTTGTATAAGACTGCACCCCCATAGGCAGACCCTGTAGTAAAAGGCAGCACCCCATAGGCAGACCCTGTAGTATAAGGCAGCACCCCATAGGCAGACCCTTTAGTATAATGCAGCACTCCCATAGGCAGACCCTGTAGTATAAGGCAGCACCCCCATAGGCAGACCCTGTAGTGTAAGGCAGGTACCCTCATAGGCAGAACCTGTAGTATAAGGCAGACCCTGTAGTATAAGACAGCCCCCATAAAAAACAATAAATACTCACCTCTCTTCCTCCTTGTTCCTCCCCTGCTCTGAGCTCCCGCTCATCTCCTGACAGCGGGAGCCAGGTAGTGATATATAATTGCGCCCGCTGTCAGTGTCGGCGTCGATGACATCAGACGCTGACAGGGGGATAATGGGAGAAGGAGCATAGCGCTCCTTCCCTCATCGATGTGGTCAGCTGTATCAGCTAAATGCCGGTACAGCTGACCTTGCGATGACAGCCCTGCCTGTCCAGGAGCCCCATATCGGCTGGGCGGCATTGCAGGGAGATTGATTCTCCCTGCTCTGCTGCAGAATGTAACTGTATTGGTGCAAGGCACGCGCCGATACAGTTTACAGTAGCTTAGCTCCGGGTGGGCCCCCTCTGAGCATCAGGCCCGGGGCGATGGCCCCCTCTGCCCCCCCGGTAGCTACGCTACTGAGGGGCACAGTTTACAGACTAGGCAGTATGGTGGAACTGTAGGGAGAGGGGACAGCAGGGAGGAACAGTCGTAAATAGTGTTGAGCATTCCGATACCGCAAGTATCGGGTATCGGCCGATACTTGCGGTATCGGAATTCCGATACCGAGATCCGATACTTTTGTGGTATCGGGAATCGGAATCGGAAGTTTCCAGTGTATGGCTCCCAGGGTCTGAAGGAGAGGAAACTCTCCTTCAGGCCCTGGGATCCATATGAATGTGTAAAATAAAGAATTAAAATAAAAAATATTGATATACTCACCTGTCCGGAGGCCCCTGGACATCACCGCTGGTAACCGGCAGCCTTCTTTGTTTAAAATGAGCGCGTTCAGCACCTTCCATGACGTCACGGCTTCTGATTGGTCGCGTGCCGCTCATGTGACCGCCACGCGACCAATCACAAGCCGCGACGTCATCCCTCAGGTCCTAAATTCCTAGAAGGGAATTTAGGACCTGAGGGATGACGTCGCGGCTTGTGATTGGTCGCGTGGCGGTCACATGAGCGGCACGCGACCAATCAGAAGCCGTGACGTCATGGAAGGTGCTGAACGCGCTCATTTTAAGCAAAGAAGGCTGCCGGTTCACAGCGGTAAAGTCCAGGCTGCGTCGGAGAGGTGAGTATATCAATATTTTTTATTTTAATTCTTTATTTTACACATTAATATGGATCCCAGGGCCTGAAGGAGAGTTTCCTCTCCTTCAGACCCTGGGAACCATCAGGGATACCTTCCGATACTTGAGTCCCATTGACTTGTATTGGTATCGGGTATCGGTATCGGATCAGATCCGATACTTTGCCGGTATCGGCCGATACTTTCCGATACCGATACTTTCAAGTATGGGACGGTATCGCTCAACACTAGTCGTAAAGTATGCAGATGGGTGAAAGGGGAAATGTGAGGAAGTGGTAGCACAGTATAGAGAGTAAACAATATGGGTGGTTACAATGTGAGGGAACAGTGTGAAAATGTAACCCAGTATGGAAAATGGGCAGTGTGGGGGGGTGTCAAGGTGTGACTGCGGGAGGATAAGTGTGATCCTTTTCTGACCCTCTAGCTAGGGGACCCTAGCTATCCCTGTACCTGGGATTACTGGTAAAGGTGGAGATGCTCGAGAATCATTCCTTACTATGCTCCTAAGCAGCACTAGCCAGAAACCTGTATTGGAAAATACAAAACAAGACAGACAGGGCAGAACTAAAACACAGTTACACAACACGCTCTCAGGGTGTAGTGTGCTCACTATTAGCTACCTTACAGGTGTTTCTACGTAGCACAGGTATACGTGATTTCCTACCATTACTCCTGCTCACTGTGGGCATGACAGATTCACCGCTGGCAAGGGATGGATTCTCATGCTCCGCTGCTAGTGTGGCATCTGCTGCTTGAGCTTGCTGGTCTTCAGGTTGATCATATCTCTTTCTGGCACTACCAACTGGGGAAAGCTTAAAACAGGCACTATAATAGCTTGGTTTACTTGTGTCCATGACTGGGGAAAGTCTCCAAGAACGGTATGGATTTTCTTTTTCTTCTCTTCTATGGGTTGAGGAGTATCTTGGTCTTTCTCTCTGTCTCTCAGTTGGTCAGGGCATACTTTCAGATGATCTCTTGATACTGCTGTTGAGGTTTCTCCTCCATCTTGACTAATGAGGCACACCTTGGTGTTATCAAAGTTTGAGGGCATGACGGTATATGGTTCAGCCTCCCACTGATCATCTAGTTTGTGCATTCTTCTTTTTCTTTTGAGAAATTGTGCTCCAGGTGACAAGGTAACTGGAAGGGCATGCTGATTATAGTTTCTCTCCTGCCTCTGTCTTGCTTGGGACAAACTTCTTTCCATTCATTCCCGTACTTTGCGGTATTACTGCTGCCGTTCTGTTTCCCAGTCTGCATCTGGTGATGTGGTGCCAGGTGTTAAGACTCCCATGTCAAAGTCAACAGGTAACTGGCCAGGTCTCGCTCTCATTAGGTAGGCTAGAGTGCAGTTGGTGGAGTTCACCGGGATATGATTATATACCAAGCTCAGCAACTTCAGCAACTTCTCTGGTCATTGGTTTCTCTCTTCCAGGGGCAAGGTCTTCAACAAGTCAATTACCACCTGGTTCATTTTCTCACACATGCCAATTGACTGTGGATGATATGACGTCCTGATTTTATTGCATTCGAACAGGTTACAGAACTCCTGGAACACTTCTGCCTCAAAGGCTGGGCCTTGGTCGGTGAGCACCCTGTCAGGGTAACCATGTGGTAACAAAAGTGTTGTTGAAATGCCTTGGCTGCCGTCTTTGCTGTTTGGTCTTTAACAGGCACTACAGCATGGTCAGCCTCAATAAATACTAAAACATAACATTTAATAAACCTTTAAAATACATAAACAGCATAAAGAAATCTAAGTGCTCAAAATAACCAGTGCTCAAGTAAAAAAGGGTTTTGGTTCAATCTCACCCATATGAGTATTTCCTTCTCATTTCGTTTTTTTCGGCTTATTCTTTGGAAATAAACCGCACCAGCAGGATGAAAAAATATATATATAGTTATGGAGGGGGATCTTACATTTTTCATGGGTATCCTTTAAAGCAGGATGACATTTGGGTACTGCCCTTGTTAGGGCGGGAGATATACAGGGGCACGACAAGGAGATTTAGACCCTAAGATCCCCCTTCATAACTATATATATATTTTTTCATCCTGCTGGTGCGGTTTATTTCCAAAGAATAAGCCGAAAAAAACGAAATGAGAAGGAAATACTCATATGGGTGAGATTGAACCAAAACCCTTTTTTACTTGAGCACTGGTTATTTTGAGCACTTAGATTTCTTTATGCTGTTTATGTATTTTAAAGGTTTATTAAATGTTATGTTTTAGTATTTATTGAGGCTGACCATGCTGTAGTGCATATTTTCGCCTATTGGTCAATTAGTGGCAGAATAGATTATTCTAGTTCCTTAGCTGAATTGTTGTCTTTAACAGGCACGACTACCAGGAACCTTGATTAATGGTACACTATTGTCAGAGTGTAAAAGCCTGAACGGATTGGGGTCAGCTTCACGTGGTCCAAGGCTACCAGATCAAGTGGTTGTTTGGTGACTTTGGGCTGTAGGGGAGCCCTCTGGCTGTTATGGTCTTTCCTGCGCAGGTTGCAGGGGCCACATTCTCGGCACCACAACTCAATGGCTTTCCTCATGCCAATCCAGTAGAATCTTTCACAAAGTAGAACCTCCAACTTCTTTCATCCGAAGTGTCCTGCTCCATCATGATATTCTTCCAAGACCATTGGCGCATCCCGCCTTGGGATTACCACCTGCCAGACCAGCTCGTGAGTGCATGGGTCGATGTTCCTCCAACACAGCTTACCCTCATAGATAAACAGCTTGCCCTTCTCCTTCCACAACTGATGGGCCTCTTGTGGAGTATCTGGACCAGGGAGTGATTTAGCTTGTGTCAGCAATTCCTTTACCAGGCGGACTGCCGGGTCACTATCCTGTGTTTCTGTCCATCCATGGTGGGGCAACGGGTTCAGCGTGGCTTTTCGCCTGCCATTGCGTTTGTTCCTCACACAATGGGAATACTGGGCCGCCTCAGGGCGGTTGAAGGCCTGTAACTCGATCTCTTCAAGTGTTTCCGGATCCTCTCCCTGTTCTGGTAAATTGGGCATCCTGGACAGCGCATCAACATTAGCGTTCTTATGCCCTGCTCGGTACTTGAAGGTAAACTAGTAGTTAGACAACCAGGCCATCCATCGCTGTTCCAATGCACCTAGCTTTGCCGTTTCCAGGTGAGTCAACAGATTGTTGTCCGTGAAAACGGTGAACTTTGCTGGAGCCAGGTAGTGCTTAAAGCGTTCCGTTACAGCCCAAACTATAGCGAGAAACTCTAACTTAATGGAACTATATTTGTCGAAGTTCCTTTCGGTGGGACAAAGCTTCCTGCTGGCATAGGCAATCACTCTCTCTCTGCCTTTCTGCAGCTGGGACAGCACTGCTCTCAATCCCACATTGCTGGCATCTGTGTAGAGTACAAACGGTTGGTCATAGTCAGGTTAGGCCAGGATTCATCTACCGTGAGAGCCAACTTCAAACAGGTGAAAGATTCTTCCAACCTGTCATTCCATTCGAACGGAGGATTCTTGCCCTTGGCCTTCTTCGATTGGCCCACTAGCAAGTCTTGCAGGGGTGTGGCTAGCTTTGGAAGTCCTTGATGAATCTTCGGTAGTAGCCTACCAACCAGAGGAACTGCTGTACTGCATGAATGTTGCTGGGTTTTGGCCAGCCCCTGATCATGGTGACTTTGTCAGGGTCCGTGCCACACCTTCGGCGCTTACCACGTAACCTAGGTACTGCACCTTGGCTTTAGCAGGTGGCATTTGAATGGCTTCACCTTCAGGCCAAAGGTGGACAGGGATTCAAACACCTCAGCCAGGTGCTCCAAATGGTCTTCATAGGTTTTGGAGAAGATGTTGATGTCATCCAGGTACAGCAGAACGGTCTCAAAGTTCTTGTGCCCGAGGCAACACTCCATCATCCTCTGAAACGTCCCTGGCGTGTTGCACAGCCCGAAAGGCATGTAGATGAACTCGGAGAGGCCCATTGGTGTCGTGAAGGCGGTCTTCTCTTTGTCCGCCTCTGGCACGGGAACCTGCCAATACCCACTGGTGAGATCTAAGGTGGAGAAATAGTGAGCAGATTTCAGTGCAGCTAACGATTCTTCTATCCTAGGTGACGGGTAGGCGTCCTTATGTGTAATGCGGTTAATCTGCAATGAGGAGGTGTGTTACTCAACACACATCCTCATTGTACCATCTTTCTTTCTAACAAGGACTAACTGAGCTGCACAGGGGCTATAACTGTCTCTGATCACCCCAGGATCCTTCATCTTCCATAACATACCGTGCAGGGCTGGACTGGGACTAAAATTCAGCCCTGGCATTTGAAGTTACACAGGCCCACTTGTCACATGGTGACTGTATAATATCTTTGTACACTTGTAGGTTACAAGAAGTGAGGGGAGTGTAACACGATTATATAACTTATAATCACAGCTGTATCCAGCATTACAACTCAGTCCTATTTATTGCATTTAGTTGCAGTACCAAGAAAAGCTGCTATATTACCTACATAACTGGATCTAGTGGATAATGATGGGATTGAGACGACCAAAGGCTATGGAACCTCATTATGATGCTCCATAAACGTTGCCTAAAGCCACTTTTGGTTCCGCTGCGCAGCACGAGACATGGTGACTCTGAAGAGTGGTGACATCAGTAACGTCACCGCTCTTCAGATATTTTGGGTCTTGCGCTGAGCTTGGCGACTGTGAAGAGCGGTATTGTTACTACCGTCATTACTCTTCAGAGTCGCTGGATCTCGCCAGGTCTGGGCTAGTAGTGTGGGTGTCTGATAGACACCTCTCCATTTCTTACACCAGGGATTGATAGCAGCTGATATTACGCAGCTGACATCAACCCTAAAAATCACTACACATACAAGAATTAAATGCTCTGGCGGCTTGGAAAAGCAGTAGAGTTAGCGCTATTCCCAGGCGCCGGGTGCTAACTACAACTGTCATCACCTTTGCCTGGTCTCCCTGCGAAGCATTTCTGCTGTATTTACATGCACTGATCTCAGGCCACTAAACGAGTGTGATCGACAATACTGAAGTCGTTCGCTTGTTTCCCGGCCTCTTTACACCAACTGAGAAAGAATGAAGGGAACAGAACAATCACAATTAGATCAATCTGCCCCAAACAGTATCATGTTATCAGTAGCACATCTACAGTTTACACCGGTGATGTGCTGCTGAGAGCAAGGATTTCTGTTCCCACATAAACAATCCAATCACTTGATGAATAGGCAGCATTTTGCTTGTTTAGTATAATACACCCCATAGTCCTCCATATATTATAATGTGCACCTCAGTCCTCCATATAGTATAATACACTCCTCAGTCCTCCATATGGTATAATACACTCCTCAGTCCTCCATATAGTGTAATACACTCCCCATAGTCCTCCATATAGTATAATACACTCCTCATAGTCCTCCATATATTAAAATACACTGCAATTCCTCCATATAGTATAATACACTCCTCAGTCCTCCATATAGTATAATGTACTGCCACAGTCCTCCATATAGTATAATACACTCCTCAGTCCTCCAAATAGTATAATACATTCCTCATAGTGCTCCATATAGTATAATGCCCCTCCATTGTCATCCATGTAGTACAATTCTCTTTCCATAGTATAATGCACCCCATAGTTCTTCATATAGTATAATGTATTCCCCATAGTCCTCGATACAGTATAATGCAGCCCACATATAGTATAATTATGCCACCCCAGAGTATAATGCAGCCACCCCACAGAATATATTGTAGCCCCCTGAGTATAATATAACCCCCCAGAAAATATAATGCAGCCCCCTCATATAGTATAATTCAGCCCCTGCATATACTGTATATGGTAGCCCCCTCATAGAGCATAATGCAGCCCCCCATAGAATATAATGTAGCCCCTCCATAGAATATAATACAGCACCCCATATAGTGTAATACAGCCCCCCATAGAATGTAATACAGCCCACCTCCCCATAGAATATAATACAGCCCCCATAGAATATAATGTAGCCCCCTGAGAATGTAATACAGCCCCCCATTGAATGTAATACAGCCCCCTCATAGAATGTAATACAGCCCCCCATAGAATGTAATACAGCCCCCCCATAGAATGTAATGCAGCCAGCCCCCATAGAATGTAATGCAGCCAGCCTCCATAGAATGTAATGCAGCCAGCCCCAATAGAATGTAATAAACCCCCCATAGAATGTAATACAGCCCCCCCAATAGAATGTTATACAGCACAGCCCCATAGAATGTAATACAGCACAGCCCCCATAGAATGTAATACAGCCCTTCCCCATCGCATGTAATTCAGACAGCCCCCATAGAATGTAATACAGCCCTTCCCCATAGAATGTAATGCAGCACAGCCCCCATAGAATGTAATGCTGCACAGCCCCCATAGAATGTAATGCAGCCAGCCCCAATAGAATGTAATAAATCCCCCCATTGAATGTAATACAGCACAGCCCCCATAGAATGTAATACAACACAGCCCCCATAGAATGTAATACAGCACAGCCCCATAGAATGTAATACAGCATAGTCCCCATAAAATGTAATGCAGCCAGCCCCCATAGAATGTAATGCAGCCAGCCCCCATAGAATGTAATACAGCACAGCCCCCATAGAATGTAATACAGCCCCCCAATAGCCCCACAATCCAGTTATCACTCATTGATATATTTTTAAAAAAACACTCTCCTCACCTCTCCTTGTGCCCGCGCTGCTCCCAGCTCCAGCCTCAGCAGCTGCAGTCTGCCCGCCCGACGCACAGCAGGTACGCGATGATATGACATAATCGCGCACCCGCAGTGTCAGAGGCAGAGCGGGGAATGATGGGAGAGGGAGCGACAGCGGACGCTCTCTCCTCCATCATTGCATTCAACTGTACCGGCGTCATAGACGCCGGTATAGTTGAATGCAGCTTCACTGGCGGGGGGGTGAGTCGGCGGCGAGGGGAGAGTCGGCGCTGGCGAGAGGCCCACAACTGCCACCAGCCCTTCTGGCATTTGCCAGAAATGCCCGATGGCCAGTCAGGCCCTGCTTGGCACATTGATAGTGAGCTGGGGGTACAGGCTGGTACCTTTCTTTAATGGGTGGATGATTTCCAGTGGGGATATGATGTTGAACTCCTTTTACCTGTCCAAAGTCTAGTGGGTGTTTGCTGAATAGCTGCTCATACTCTTGGACCACCCGGTAAGCACCATGGTTTTGGTGCAAAGGAGTGGAATCAGTGCCTACGTGTAACTTCTGACACCAATCCTCCATCTGTTCTGCAGAGCCATTGTCCTCCTCCTGGTCGGACGGGACCAAGGGTTCTGCTGTTTGTATGGCATTGTTACTGACAGTGAACAGTTTAGCAAGGGAGGCATATATGGGTAAATGGACCTCTTTTCCCCCACAATTCAGGATATGTATTGGTGCCCTCCCCTTGCGGACATCGACTACCCCCTGGCTGTCAGGACAGTGGGCCTACTGTCAGAGTACACCGGTTCTGCTAGGGCCTGGTAATCTTGGCCCCTGAGGCCTATGGCTGTCCGACACCAAATTAACATTTCACTCCTTGAGGGTACTGCAATGGGGATCGGATCACTCACTCTGACACTGCCGACTTCTCCACCAGATTGTTCTACCTGTTGTCTCTGCATCAGTGCTTTGATCTCCTTATGCAGGACTCATTGCTCACTGGAACCAGCAGTTTCGGCCACCTGTTGCAACAACACAGTAACCTTGCCAAGACAGTTTTCTATCACATTAGTGTCACGGGAGTACTGGGTAGACTAAGGCTTGTTACCCGGGCCCCTGCGATATCCCTCAGGCTAGGGAAACCCTGTCTGATCCTTTCCCAGAAGTTACACTAAAGGTGTGCATGTCTGGGCTGCCAGGCCTGACCCTGTCTCCTGTTTCAGCCCTAAGCTGAAATCACCACCCACCACCCAGTGAAGAGACCACACACCAATCCCCACAGAAAGCACAGACAGGGAAAACTGAAAAACGCACCACGCCACAGACACACAGGAATACACTATAATGTGCACAGGGCAAAACAAATGCAAATATAGGAAGGAGGAATATGACAAAGGATAATACACCACCAGATATGATATTCCTACAACAAGACCACCACTCCAGACCGGAATCGCTAGGCACAAAGCACAAGCTATAACCGGCGATGCCCAAAGTCCAGCACGACTATTTAAAGGCCGTGGGCGTGACCCAGCCTCCATCCAAATTACCAGCTAGATTAACCCCGAGCAAGCTGGATAAAGCCTAGCCAACGCCACTGAGCGTGTAGTGGACGTATGTGGAATTACCGCTGTCTGTCGGATGCCCTAGTGTGAACAGCGTCCGACATGACAGTACCCCGCCTTCTACGAGGGACCCCAGGGCCCTCACGACTTATAGGACCTGGCTTGTCCGGATGGCGGCGGTGAAACATACTGACCAGCCGGTCCGCATGTATGTCCGAGGCTGGTACCCAGGACCTCTCTTCCGGCCCATAACCACGCCAGTGTACCAGGTACTGTAATGTGCGGCGCACTACTCGAGAGTCAACCACCTTGGAGACTTCAAACTCCAAATTGCCATCCACCAAAACTGGAGGTGGCATAGGCACCGTGTCCCCAGAACCCACCACCTTTTTTAATAAAGATCTGTGGAACACGTGTATTTTATATACCGTAGGGAGTGCCAAACGGTAGGCTACTGGGTTAATGATAGTGGCAACCCTAAATGGACCAATAAACCTTGGACCCAATTTCAAGGATGGAACCTTGAGTTTTATGTTTTTTGTGGACAACCACACCCAGTCACCCACACTCAGGTCCGGACCTGTCACACGTTTACTGTCAGCCACTCGTTTGTACCTTGCACCTACGTTTAGCAAGCGCTGTTTCACTCTCCTCCACATGGATGCCAGTTGTGCTCCTAACTGGTCCTCCTTTGGGACGCCAGTAGAACCCCCTGACGCAGAGTACAAAACTGAGGATGGAGCCTGTAAACACAAAAGAATGGGGACTCCCCAGGCGATTCCTGACGGTGATTATTTATAGCAAACTCAGCCAAAGGAAGGAACGTCGACCACTCCTCCTGATTGTCAGAAACAAAACAGCGTAAATACTGCTCCAAATTCTGGTTCATACGCTCGGTCTGACCATTTGATTGATGATGAATGAATGCGACAACTTGATCCCCAGCCGTGAGCAAAAAGCTTTCCAAAATTTTGCCACAAACTCAGTACCCCTATCAGACACGATGTCAGACGGGACCCCGTGAAGTCTGACCACCTCCTGCACAAATACCTGAGTCAGAGTTGTTGAACCGATCAACAACCACCAGAATGACCGTGTTCCCAGCAGAGGAGGGCAAATCTGTGATAAAATCCATGGAAATCTCCGTCCATGGCCTACTGGGTACCCCGAGAGGATGTAGTGTGCCAGCAGGACGGGAGCGGGAAGTCTTAGCCCTAGCGCACGTGGTACATGCTGATACGTACGAGACCACGTCCTGTCGGATTTTGGGCCACCAAAACCGATGCGACACCAACTCCAAGGTACCCCTAACCCCTGGATGGCCAGCCAGGACAGAATCATGATGCTCACTCAACACCTTTAGGCGAAGATGGAGCGGTACAAACGATTTATTAATGGGAAGCTCTGGTGGTACCTCCTCCTGAGCCTCGGCAATCTCAGCCTCAAGTTCGGTCGTGAGAGCCGAGACCACTACACCCTTTTGGAGGATGGGTACCGGATCTTCCCGAGGTTCTCCCCCCTGAAAACACCTGGACAAAGCATCTGCCTTAGTGTTCTTAGACCCAGGTCGGTACATAACAAAAAAGTTGAACCGCGTGAAAAACAATGCCCAGCGAGCCTGCCTGGGGGACAGACGCTTGGCTGACTCCAAATACAGATGATTTTTATGGTCGGTGGTAACTGTAACCTGATGGACCGACCCCTCCAAAAAGTGTCGCCATTCCTCAAAAGCCAACTTGATAGCCAACAACTCCCTGTTGCCGATATCGTAATTACGTTCGGCGGGCGACAGCTTCTTGGAAAAGTAGGCGCATGGACGCAACTCACCCAAGGATGAGCCTTGTGACAGTACCGCCCCCACTCCAACCTCAGACGCATCAACTTCCACGGTAAATGGTTTTGATACGTCCAGTTGCACCAGAATGGGGGCCGAAGCAAAACAGTTCTTCAGAAATTCAAATGCGCGCACAGCAGCCTGAGGCCAGGCGGAGAAATTGGTACCCTTTTTCGTCATGTCAGTAAGCGGTTTAGCAATGGTAGAAAAATCCTTGATAAACTTTCTATAATAGTTGGAAAACCCAAGGAACCGCTGGAGTGCTTTTAGGTTATCCGGCCGTTCCCAATGCAGCACCGCTTGCACCTTAGCGGCGTCCATTTTAAACCCTGAAGCAGACACAATATAACCCAAGAAAGGCAACTCCTGAACCGAAAATACACATTTCTCAAGTTTAACATAGAGCTTATTTTCCCTGAGTAGCTGCAACACCTGCCTCACATGCTCTAAATGAGTATCACGGTCGCATGAATAAATGAGAATGTCATCTAGGTACACAATAACGAATTTCCCCAGAACATGCGAGAATACATCATTTATGAAATGTTGAAAAACTGCAGGCGCGTTTGTCAACCCAAATGGCATCACCAAATTTTCAAAATGACCCTCAGGAGTATTAAAAGCCGTCTTCCACTCATCACCTTGACGGACTCTTATGAGGTTTTACGCCCCCCTGAGGTCAAGCTTGGAAAACCACTTAGCACCAGCCACCTGGTTGAACAAATCAGGTATCAGTGGCATAGGGTATGGATCACGAACCGTAATCTGGTTTAACTCCCTGAAATCCAGACACGGGCGTAGTCCGCCATCTTTCTTTTTAATGAAAAAGAACCCCGCTGCCACCGGCGAGGACGAGGGCCTGATGTGCCCTTTGCTCACTCTCAGCAATGTAGTCTTTTAACGCTTGCCTCTCAGGACCAAAGATGTTGAACATCCTAGCTTTCGGCAATTTGGCCCCTGGTTTAAACCTAATCGTACAGTCATAGGGGCGATGTGGTGGCAATTCTGAGCAACCCTTCTCTGAGAACACATCCGCAAAATCCAGCAGTGACTCAGGAATGCTTGGAGTCACAGTGGACACACATGTGGCCAGACAATTCTCCTGGCAAAATCCGCTCCACTGAATTATGTCCTGAGTTTTCCAGTCAATAACCGGGTTGTGCATAGATAACCATGGAAAACCCAGAACCATTTGTGCAGGAAGATTACTGAGCACCCTACATGTAACGTGCTCAGAATGTAGGACCCCAATGTGGAGTTTCACCTCAGCCGCAAACTCAGTAATCTCCCCCTGTGGGAGAGGGGTAGCATTGATGGTGACCACCAGGATAGGATGAGGCAATTTATCGACCGTGAACCCGGCCGTGCGCGCAAACTCCTCATCAATGAGATTAGTGGCCGAACCACTATCCACAAAAACAGTGATTGGCAGCTCTCTGCCAGCGACCATAACTCTGGCAGGGAGCATACATTGAGAGACCACCATGGAGGATATGCATAAGCTCAGATTGGCCTCCTCCACACCCTCTGAGCTTAGAAGTTTTCCACCATTGCGCTTTTCTTAGAAAACAGAGGACAAGCATTTACATAATGCCCCTTTTTACCACAGCAAAAACAGGCTCCCTGCTTCCTGAGCGAGGGGGCTTGCTGACGTGACACCCCTGCGATTTACATAGGCTCCGTGGGCTCACCTGCAGCAACCTCACGTGCACCTATGACCTCCCCCATAGGCGGTGTCTCTAGCGCCCCCTGACGCAAACGGCGATCAATGCGGACAACAAGACTCATGGCAGACTCTAGAGAAGCAGGAGTCTCATACATCAGGAGGGCTTGTTTAACCCTTTTTGAAACCCCATATACAAACTGACTCCGCAGCGCCGGGTCAATCCATTGTGTGTCCACCGCCCAGTGGTGAAATTCAGAATGGTAATCCTCCGCCATTCGCTCCCCCTGGTGGAGAGCGCATATTTTAAATTCTGCTAGAGCCAATCTGTCAGGATCATCATATATGAGTCCAAGAGCAGAAAAAAAACTATCCACTGAGTTAAACGCAGCTGAATCAGAAGGTAATGAAAACGTCCATGCTTGGGGATCTCCGTTCAGTAATGACAAAACCAAGCCCACACGCTGAGCCTCATGACCTGAGGAAAGCGGACGCATACGAAAATATAATTTGCAAGCTTCACGGAAAACAACAAATTTACTGCGTTCCCCAGCAAACCTCTCAGGTAAAGGGATTTTTGGCTCTGCAACTCTACCTGCAGTTTCCACTTGCACATTAGATACTACTAGACCCTGTTGCTGAACCGCCCCCTTCAATTCAGTGACCTGTAAGGACAGCGCCTCCAACTGGCGGGTTATGGAAGTCATGGGATCCATGACAAAAAAACCTTTCCTTTTTTTTTCTTTTTGGGCCAATTATAATGTCACGGGAGTACTGGGTAGACTAAGGCTGGTTACCCGAGCCCCTGCGATATCCCTCAGGCTAGGGAAACCCTGTCTGACCCTTTCCCAGAAGTTACACTAAAGGTGTGCATGTCTGGGCCGCCAGGCCTGACCCTGTCTCCTGTCTCAGCCCTAAGCTGAAATCACCACCCACCACCCAGTGAAGAGACCACACACCAATCCCCACAGAAAGCACAGACAGGGAAAACTGAAAAACGCACCACGCCGCAGACACACAGGAATACACTATAATGTGCACAGGGCAAAATAAATGCAAATATAGGAAGGAGGAATGTGACAAAGGATAATACACCACCAGATACGATATTCCTACAACAAGACCACCACTCCAGACCGGAATCGCTAGGCACAAAGCACAAGCTATAATCGGCGACGCCCAAAGTCCAGCACGACTATTTAAAGGCCGTGGGCATGACCCAGCCTCCAACCAAATTACCAGCTAGATTAACCCCGAGCAAGCTGGATAAAGTCTAGCCAACGCCACTGAGCATGTAGTGGACGTATGTGGAATTACCGCTGTCTGTCGGACGCCCTAGTGTGAACAGCGTCCAACATGACAAATAGTACCTGGGGTCATCTTTGGGTTACATTCTCGTCGATCAATATCTACAATTATCAAACCTTGGGCTTTCAACTCTACCCGCCCCAACTTAATGGTCATCTCCTTATACCCAACTTGTGGCAAAGGATGACCATTGCTGGCAACTATTTTTAGATCATTATCTGGACCACGGATAATATCAGAGTCAGCCCAGCACTGTTTGTAAAGAATATATGGCATAGTCGTCACCTGAGATCCCGTGTCCAGTAATGTGTTCATCGGGATGCAGTCAATCACAATTGGGAGGACCGGTCATCCTCCGATGTACTTGGCTCACCAGCTTTGTGGGCCTGGTCGTCTTACTCCTGGGGGTTGGCCCTCTGCCCCAGGGGTTGCTCGTTTAAATTGCGAAATCTTGCAATGTGTCCCACCTTGCTGCAGCGGCGGCAAATGACTCGTTCATCCTGGGCGTAGCATGCATTGTCTCTCCCTCTGGAAGGTGAAATCCTCTTCTGCCATCTCCATGGGACATCATCTGGACAGGAGGCCAGCAGAATCTTCTCCTTTGAGGGAACTTGCATAGAATGCATGGTTTTAGCTAATGCAGCCACACTTTTGGTCAGCTCCTGGACCTGGAGACGCAGTCCTGCATCAGAGTCATTAACCAGGGTCTGTGCGTCAGCCTCAACGGGGTCCTGAAGAAAAGATGCTGCCTCCTGGCGGTATGTAATTGCTGGGCACTTAGGGGGCACCGCACAGCTGGAATTTGGTTCATGTAGAACCGGGATGGCTCTATCTTTAAAGTGTGCAAAGTCCAGGTCAGGGTTTTGTAGGGCCAAGATGCGCAGCTGTGTCCTGTGGGTGCTAGACAGAAGTCCAGGGCCGTATTTGCCACTAGGCACTTGAGGGCACGTGCCTAGGGTGGGGACAATGCAGGGGGCGGCACCTGAGCAAGGTTTGGTTGCTTTTTTTTTTCTTTTTTTCTATAAGTCCTGGGTCACCTCCCTCCTGACAGACCGCCCCCCGTGCCCCCCCGTCCGCCGGGCCGCCAGTATACAGTATTGAGCATCATGTGTGGCCGTTATGCAGTATGGAGCATCATGTGTGGCCGTTATACAGTATGGAGTATCATATGTGGCCAATGGCCATTATACAGTAGGTGCGCCCCTATCCTAGCGACGCCGGAAGCCCCAGAGACCGGGCCTGCAACAGAAGCGACCGCTGCTCCAGACCAAGCAGTGCAGACCCCTGCACGGAACTCAGACTCCACCCTTTCCTGGCCAGAGAGGATGGTGTGCAGGGTAAGACCTTTGCAATCGCCAGAACAAGAATAAACCTCGGAACTATGAAGATGTAAATAGTTAACTGTTTGTTTTCTTACTGTTTTGCTGCTTTAAACCTTACCGGGGTTAGTTCTTAAAGGGATCCCTTTGTTGACCCGGGATCCCTATTGTTTTATGTTTTTGCACAAGTTTTCCATGTTTATCAAAGACTGCCGAATCATGGACGGTGAATGATTCACAAACTGTTGCTTTATATAGTTTGCACCTTCTTAAAGGTGCCCCCTACTGGTTTTACAAAAAGAAGAGGTTTTTGAAGAGACTGTTCCTGATTACAGCGCAGAAGTTCTTGCTTTAACCAGACTTGCAACTTGAGAGGTTGCACTACCTCAGAAGAAACTTGGTGTCCCTCTTAAAGGGAATGTTTAGTTGTTGCACTTAGCTTAAACCATAATGTGCCTTGAGTAGTTAGACTGTAATAATGTTTTACATAGTAGTAGTATGTAGTTAGAAAGATAGTGATAAGAAATAGGAATGTTGATAATGTTATTTGAATAAAACTGAAGTTAAAGTGATTACCAGAACTGATGATAGAGAGCCAAGGAAAGATGCAGTAGGCCCGTGGGGGTAGACAATAGAGTCCTGCATATGAGAAAGAGAATTAGAGAAAAATGTTGATTTGCACTTTTAGTCTTATAGTATGCCTTTAGTGGGTCCAGTATACGCCCTTAAAGGAGAAGTTAAATTATTGTTCCAGAAAAGTTTGCACTTAGTAGATAGTAGATAGTATGCCTGGCTGGGTAGTGATAGTTATTTATAGTCAGTTAATTATAAGTGTTATTTAAAATCTTAAGCACAATGTAAATATGTTTCTGTTTGTAACGTTCAACTGTCCTCACCTCCCATAAAGGGAAGCACTGTTATATTTAATTGTTTACAGCATTTCAAAATTTTGTATGTCTTTTGCTAACATGTATTGTTGTTCTTCTTTTCCCAGTCCGGGAGTACTGGATTTAACGGTGGGAGTGCAGCGCCCCAGAGTCCTGGTCATGCAGTATTGTCGCTCTGCCGCTAAGGGGAGTGATGGCACGTCTGATTGTACTAAAGGAGTTCACCTGACCAGGTATCACAGTCACACATTACACTTCACACTCTGGCCACCAGGGGGAGCAAAAGGTTCTATGTATTAGGCCACTCCTCGCACTCTGGTAAAACTGGGGGTTGGATAGGAAGTTAGAGAGAAAGCTGACTGGGTTTTGCCCAGGCAACATCCAGTCAGAGAGGGTGTTGCGGGGAAAGATTCAGGGGGTCCCTGTCAGGGGTGGGATCCTGACAGAGACCTAGCAAGAGACAGATCGTTACGGAGCCGTGCCTGCACTTCATTGCGGCGGTATCTTAAGAAAGGTCAAGAAGCGAAGTATATTGTGGAGAAGTGAGAAACGAGATCACAGCAACAAAGGAGATAATACCGGGAGGAGTCGTGCCCTAAGATCATGGCAACATCTGTCATGATTCTCAATGGCGAGAGAACATAGCCCAGCATATATGAGAACTAGCTCTTGGAAGATGGAAACTATACTGACCATGAACTAAACCTGCCGCACAACTAGAAGTGGCCGGGTAGTATGCCTACGTTTTTTAACCCTAGATGCCCAGCGCCAGCCGGAGAACTACCTAATCCTAGCAGAGGAAAAGACAGTCCTGGCTCACCTCTAGAGAAATTTTCCCAAAAGGCAGACAGAGGCCCCCACATATATTGGCGGTGATTTTAGACGAAATGACAAACGTAGTATGAAAATAGGTTTAGCAAAATCGAGGTCCGCTTTCTAGATAGCAGGAAGACAGAAAGGACACTTTCATGGTCAGCAGAAAACCCTATCAAAACACCATCCAGAAATTCCTTTAAGACTCTAGCATTAACTCATAACACCAGAGTGGCAATTTCCGATCACAAGAGCTTTCCAGACACAGTAACGAAACAGCAGCTGTGAACAGGAACAAAAAGCAAAAACACACAAGGACAAAAGTCCAACTTAGCTGGGAGTTGTCTAGTAGCAGGAACAAGCACAGAAGGCTTCTGATTACATTGTTGACCGGCAAGAAACTGACAGAGGAGCAAGGTTATATAGCGACTCCCACATCCTGATAGGAGCAGGTGAACAGAGGGGATGATGCACACAAGTTCAATTCCACAAGTGGCCACCGGGGGAGCCCAGAATCCAATTTCACAACAAACATCCTTCTGAGGTGTGTAGCCGGTGGCCGGAACACCGAGGGAGTACTGGCTCTACGCTTTACTTCAATCATGGCAGGGCAGTTGACTTTAGGTTGGCTGTCTCACCTTTTCACCTAAGCAGACAACGGAGGCAAATTGTGGGAGAGGGGCGTCTCTAGGGTCCCTATAAAATAGCTCCAGGCCTACCCCCGTCATATGGGTGCATCCTATCCAAACTGGGGGACGGAGAGAGAGAACATCAGAAACAGATACAAGAGTTGTGAGGACTATCCCGTGGTGCTCAGCAGGGAGGTACTACAACACACAGGCGCAAGTAGGAAGGCTACTGATTTCCACCTGCAAAGGGAACTCTGGATGTGCCTTCGGACCGGCCGGTCTCAGCAAGCCCTGTTAGCAGTGCTCTGGATTGTGGATGCCGAAGTCTACAGTAAAAGGTAAAGAGACTGCAACCTTGTGTCCTCGTTATTTACCGCGACCTAAACCAGCACCACCTACAACTTTAATTGGACGCCCCTTAGCAGGGCCACGGACCGGGTCGGGCCACCGTGACATCCCCAGAACCGAGACAGAGGGAGCCGGTACCGAGTACCCATTGCCCTGTGTCTGGGGGCGCTCCATGTGTGGCCGATATACAGTATGGAGCACTATGTGTGGCCATTATACAGTATGGAGCACTGTGTGGCCATTATACATTATGGAGCATCATGTGTGGCCATTATACACTATGGAGCATCATGTGTGGCCATTATACAGTATTGAGCATCATGTGTGGCCATTATACAGTATGGAGAACTGTGTGTGACCATTATACAGTATGGAGCATCATGTGTGGTGGCCGTTATACAGTATTGAGCATCATGTGTGGCCATTATACAGTATGGAGCATCATGTGTGGCCATTATACAGTATGGAGCACTGTGTGGCCATATTTTTTTTTGTTTATAATTATTGTATATAAAACAGTGTGATCAGCAGTGCTAAATGGCTGTGGTTGGGACGTGGATATGGGTGTGACTAGTTGTGAAATGGGTGTGGCCTAAAATTTGTCGCGACGCATTACGCGCACCGCAAACTTTATACCTCCTTCCCTTCTTCAAAAATTGGGAGGTATGGTACCGCATTTGCCAGATCATGGCAAGTGCCGCAAATCCCATAGGGAATGAATGAGGCCGAACGCAGTGCTACCGTAAGTGATCTGTTACGCGGCACATGCAGAAAAACTGCCGGATCTGCTGCAAAAGGCGACTTTCACATCAGCGATTCTTGCCAAAGTCACTGCCGATAGTGTCATACTCACCAAAGGGGGAGGCAGCACTAAAAGTGCCTAGGGCAGCAGAAACCCTAAATACGGCCCTGCAGAAGTCCTTCAATAAATTGCTCCTTTAACAATCTGTCCCCATCCTGCACGCTGTCAGGGTCAACCTGCTTAATGGCCTGCAGTGCTTTCTGGAGATTAAGGGTACAGTCCTGTATACTGTCCTGCACCCTTTGTTTGCACCCAAAGAATCTCATCTTTATCTCTGCTGTGGTGCTGGTGTCAAAGGTGTCCTTTAACCTGGCCAAGATTTGTTTAACAGTCCTTTTATCAGTGTCCAGCCAGGACTTTACTTCCCTCTGAGCTGCAACAATTAACTGGCCAGTGAGGATGCTGACTTTCTGATGTTCAGACAGGGGGTACACTTCAAACAAACTGCAGAGTGTCTCCTTAAAATCGCTCAGGGTGTGTGACTCCCCTGAGTACTGTGGTAACCATGCTTCTCCCCGCAGGTAATGATTGAGGAACACAAGGGTAGCAGTTTCCTTTACCTTTTGCTGGTGAAATACAGGTACAGTCCAGGGTACAGGTAGCAGGTGGTGTTGGGGTCCAGGCAGCCTGGAAACAGCTTGGGATCCACTTAGCCAGGTGGGTTCGTAGGCCATCCTTCTGCGCTTTGTACTCTGACCCTTGCTGCCTGAAGCTCTGCATAAGTCCTCTCAGTGTCTGTACTCCCAACCTGTATGGCTGACAGCCTGAGCCTGTCTTGGGCACTGCCTTCTCACTGGCAGACCCATGCTCTTGACCTGCTGTGTTGCCTCTGGGTGTCAGTTGGGGTCAGGAGACTTGGAATCTCCTGCCCTCCGGATTCGGTGGCTGGGTATGCAACCCTCTCACCACCATGGACTCCGGTGTCTGGTCTCTTTGCGCTTTAACTTGGGGTGAGCACAATCGCAGCTCCAGACCCCAGTCTCTCCCCTCACGTCCTTCCTTTCCATTCAGTGTCTCACACTAAACTATCTAACCCTGCCTCCAGACCAGAACTTATAGGGAAGATATCATGAAACCGGGTTTCATAGCTCCCCCTTCTGGTCTGGAGTTAGGAAGGTGTTGTATGTTTGTATTACCTGCTAAGTGGATCCCTCCTTACCTCCAGGCATGACATCACCCCCCGTGAGGAAGGCAATGCCATTGTGGCAACCGGACACCTGGGGTGCCACAGATGCGGTTTGCTCCCTCCAGACCGGGACTTACAAGTGGCTCATGGCCACAGATTCTATTTTAAAACCCTGCAGCAAAGGGTTGGCAGTGTCATTCTTGGTTTGCAAACTGCAGAGCAGGTGGCTCTGCAAGGTTCAGCCAGTGTGAAGCAACACGGAGCCCAGCGAAGCCAAAAGGCCTGGCACCCCCTCAGTGTGACATAGTGGTGCAGTCGCCTACAGCAACCGGTCTCGGATACGGACTATCTGGACTCCCGACTGAGATCCGGAGGATACCATTTGTTTTAAAATTTGTGAGTTACGTTGGATATTAAAGACGCTTTGTTTGAACTTTCCTTTGGTCACTGCCTATCTGTTGCAGTGCACCAACTCCGCTGCACTACATCGGTCACAGACTGATTATATACATTGCTGCAATCTGGAACCAGAGAGTTTTGAGTAATATGGTTCTGAAAAATTCCTACCATTTCCTTTCAGAGACTGCTATTTCCAGTTTTTAGTTGTCAGTGATTTGTTGGACTCTGCTTCCTTGGCTGTGCCATTATGTGCATGCATTTGTACGGAATGATTTCTAACAACTTTAGTAAAGAAAGAGTTAAGTCATCCATGTACAAAATTTGCATTTTGCCAGTACTGATACGGTTTACCATTATTTCATATAGTTAATGTCATCTGTCTACAAAAAATTTCTTTTTAATTCCCAAATCTTACATGATAAACTTTTCAGACTATTCCTCCATAATATATTTGTAGGCAAGTATAAACCGCATTCTATTTCTTATTCCTCCAGGGTAAAAGTTAACAAATACAGGAGATGTCATTATTCTCATCTAAAATCACATGTGGAGCGCCCAAAAGCTGTAATAGGTCTTTGTGGCAGCTTAAGGCCATGCCATTAAATAATAGCTGGCAGGAGCTGAGGAGCACAATAAATCCAATACTTGTTCGTAGGATTGCAATATTTTCTGGCCAGAATCTAAGGCACGCCATATACAATTAACAAGTAAATGATGTGCTGAATCAATAACCAATTAAGATTTATGTTTCCAATGGTTTCTATGCATGTGAATATTTTTGGCCATTTGTTGACATATACAAATGTCTTTCCTTAACTCCTTCATCCCGAAACCTGTTTTCACCTTCCTGACTGGGCCACTTTTTTTAAATTCTGACCACTGTCACTTTATGAGGTAATAACTCTGGATTGCTTCAATGGATCCCACTTATTCTGGGATAGTTTTTTGTGATATTGCACTTCATGATAGTGGCAAAATTTCTTTGATATGACTTACGTTTATTTGTGAAAAAATAGGAAATTTGGCGAAAATTTTGAAAATTTTGCAGTTTTCAAACTTTTAATTTTTATGCGGTTAAATCAGAGAGTCATGTCACATCAAATAGTTAGTAAATAACATTTCCCACGTCTACTTTACATCAGTACACTTTTTAAAATATAATGTTTTTTGTTAGGAAGTTATAAGGGTTAAAAATTGACAACAAATTCTCATTTTTTCAGCAAAATTTACAAAACCTTTTTTTTAGGGACCACCTCACAAAAGTGAAACCATTCTAAAAACTGCACCCCTCAAGGTGCTCAAAACCACATTAAAAAAGTTGATTAACCCTTCAGGTGCTTCACAGGAATTAATGGAATATGGAAGTAAAAAAATAAACATTTACACTTTTTCACAAAAATGTTCCTTTAGACCGAATTTTGTTTACTTTTGCAAGGGTAACAGGAGAAAATAGAATATACAGTTTGTTGTGCAATTTCTCCTGAGCATGCTGATACTCCACATGTGGAAGAAAACTACAGTTTGGGCGCACAGCGGGACTCAGAAGGGAAGGAGCGCCATTTCACTTTTTGAATGTAAAGTTTGCTGGCATAATTAGCGGATGCCATGTTGTGTTTGGAGAGCCCCTGATGTGCGTAAATAGTAGAAACCCCCTAAAAATGACACCAATTTAGAAAGTAGACCCCTCTGGAAACTTATCTACATGTGTGGTGAACATCTTGAAACCCCAGGTGCTTCACAGAAGTTTATAACATTGAGCCATAAAAATAAAAAAATCACATTTTTTCCACAAAAATGATTTCTGGCACCAAATTTTGCATCTAAATAAGGGTAACAGAAAAAATACGCTGATACCCCATATATGGTTCAAAACTACTCTTGAGGCTCAGTGCAAAGCTCAGAAGGGAAGGAGCGCCATATTACAGTGCAGTTTTGCTGCACTGGTTTGAGGGTCCCATGTAACATTGGTAGAGCCTTTGAGGTGCCAGAACAGCAGAACCCCCCATAAGTGACCATATTTTTACAAATTACTCCTCTTAATGAATTCATCTAGGGGTGCAGTGTTCATATTGACCCCACAGGTGGGTCACAGAATTTTATACCATTGGGCAGTGAAGAAATAATAATTTACATTTTTGCCACCAAAATTGTATGTTAGCCCCAAATTTTAAATTTTCATACTAGGAAATGGCTAAAAATGGCACCAAAATTTTTCACACAATTTATGCTAAATGTAGAAATACCCCGTATGTGGATGTACAGTACTGCTTAGCCGCATGGCGAGACTCGGGAGGGAAGGAGGTGTATTTGCCTCCTGGAGAACAGATTTTCCTAGAATAGTTTGCAGACTCCATATACAGAGCCCCTAAATTCTAGAAAAGCAGAATTCCCCCTCAAGTGACCCCATTTTGGAAATGATACCCCTTTGGGAATTTATGTACAGGTGTAGTGATGATTTTGACTCCATGGATGTTTTCCAGAATCAAACTGTAGTGGATGTTGCTGAGTGAAAGTTTCAAACTGCCATTGAAGTGACCAGTATGTTGTAGTGACCAGTACATTATGATTAGCTCATACTTCTAGAGACATGCACCTGTAAATTAGGTGGGCTCTCATCACTACAGAAATGCCAAACATGTGGGTGCTAAATATGGTTAGACACACTGTGGCTCAGAAGGGAGGGGGACATTTGGATATAGGAGTGCAGAATTTGCGGAATTTCTTTTGAGGGTCGAGTAGCCATTTTGCTTTTTCAGAGTCTTTGTTCTTCCAGTAACATGTAAGCCCCTTATATTTCCATTCACCGATGATGGCCCTAAGTGAGGACTTTCTTTTTTCATGTGGATTGAGTTGAAGCTTTTACTGAATCTGCTGGGGAGCAATGTAATTACAACCACAGCTGTGGTTACAATGCAAAGAATAAGAGTGTGGACTTGGTCAAGATAGTCAGCTTTAAGAATACCTGACATGGACATTTATTTTTGGAAAGATTTGTAGGAAGATAGTGGGATGAATTTCTCCCTCTACTCGAGGCAGGGGCGGGCTTACTGCTGGTGCAGCCAGTGCAGCAGCATCAGGGGCCCGGAGATCCGGGGGGGGGGCCTGCAGGGTGGCTATTAATGATGGCACTCTGGCTTGTTTCTCTGGCCTTGAGACTCTGGGGGGCCCATGGCCAGATTGATTTCATGTGCGGTGGGCAGGGAGCGATCCCTGCAGCTCCGCTGCCTGCAGGGATCGGTCCTGTGCTTCCTGCCTGGCTCTTCCTGTCTCACACAGATGCGTGGATGATGTTGGCATTCAGTGCATGCCTGTGTCAGAGAGAAAGCTCCTGGCGATCATGATGCTGCGGTTGCAGGGAAACGTGCAAAGAGGTGAGTAGTGTGTTTGTTTGTTTATATTAACAATAGTAATAATAATAATCTTTATTTATATAGCGCCAACATATTCCACAGTGCTTTACAGTTTAACAGTTTCAAACACAACAGTCATGAGAATCAACGTTAACAATACAATAATTAAAGCGAAATAAGATGACCCTGCTCGTGAGAGCTTACAATCTACTATGAGGTGGGGGAGACACGTAGTACAGGTGTGTATTTACAATGATGTATTTACAATGATGGTCCAGCCATCTTCAGGGGGTGGGGGATAGATGGGGATAGTGAATGGGCTACACACACACACACACACACAAACCTAAAATGACTTTGATTAGTGAATGTGATAGGCCGCTCTGAACAAATGTGTTTTGAGCGAGCGCCTAAAACTATGCAAATTGTGGATGGTCCTAATATCTTGGGGTAGAGCATTCCAGAGGATTGGCACAGCACGGGAGAAGTCTTGGAGTCGGGAGTGGGAGGTACAGATTAGTGCAGAGGTTAGTCGAAAGTCATTCGCAGAGCGCAGTGGTCTGTTAAGCCGATTGACAGAAATGAGGGAGGAAATGTAAGGGGGTGCCGCACTGTGGAGAGCTTTGTGGGTGAGACCAAGTACTTTGAATTGTATCCTGTAATGAATGGGCAGCCAGTGTAATGACTTGCGAAGAGCAGACGCGTCCGAGTAATGATTAGCCAGATGGATGACCCTGGCAGCTGCATTAAGGATGGTCTGGAGAGGGGAAAGTCAAGTGAGGGGGAAGCTAATTAATAGAGCATTACAGTAGTCCAGGCGGGAGTGGATCAGGGTGACAGTGAGGGTTTTTGTTGTTTCCATGGTGAGAAAAGGGCGGATTCTAGAGATGTTCTTTAGGTGTGAGTGGCACGAGCGGGCAAGAGATTGTATATGGGAGGTGAAGGAGAGATCAGAGTCAAACATAACACCCAGACAACGCGCCTGCTGCCGGCGTGTTATTATGGTGCCACACATGGAGAGGGAAAAGTCAGATTTAAGGAGGTTAGTAGATGGCGGGAGCAGAAGAAGTTCAGTTTTGGAGAGATTGAGTTTCAGATAGAGAGTGGACATGATGTTGGAGACTGCAGACAGACAGTCAGTGGCATTCTGTAGTACAGCGGGGGTAAGGTCAGGGGATGACGTGTATAGTTGTGTGTCATCAGCATAAAGATGGTAGTGAAAGACAAATCTGCTGATGGTCTGTCCAATTGGGGCTGTGTAGAGGGAGAAGAGAAGGGGGCCAAGGACTGAGCCCTGAGGTACCCCGACAATGAGAGGAAGAGGAGATGAAGTGGAGCCAGAGAACAGAACATTGAAGGAGCGGTCAGAAAGATAGGACGAGAACCAGGAGAGAGCAGTGTCCTTAATGCCTAGTGACTAGAGCCTAGAGAGTAGGAGAGGGTGGTCAACAGTGTCAAAAGCTGCAGAGAGGTCGAGAAGAATGAGCAGAGAGTGGTCACCCTTACGTTTTGCTGTCAGAAGGTCATTGGTCACTTTGATGAGTGCAGTTTCTGTTGAATGTAGGGGGTGGAAACCAGACTGTGAAGTGTCTAGGAGGGAGTGAGTGGAGAGGTAACGGGTAAGGCGGGAGTATATCAGGCGCTCCAAGAGTTTAGAGATGAAGGGGAGATTGGAGACTGGACTGTAGTTGTTTGTGCAGGATGGGTCGAGGGTGGGTTTCTTTAGTAATGGAGTAATGATAGAGTGTTTGAAGGAGGAGGTGAAAATGCCAGAGGAGAGGGAGAGATTAAAAATTGTAGTTAGGTGAGTTGTGACTACTGGAGAGAGAGACTGGAGGAGGTGTGAGGGAATGGGATCGGTGGTGCATGTAGTCGGACGAGAAGAGGAGAGGAGCCTGGAGACTTTTTCTGTGATGGGATCGAATGTGGAGAGTGAGCCAGGGGAAATGCAGGGAAGGATGGGAGTCACTGCGCTTGGTGTCTGGGAGTGGATTTCCTGACGGATATTGTCTATTTTCTCTGTAAAGTGGGAGGCCAGGTCATCAGCACAAATGTCTGTGATAGGGGCTTGTGCTTTAGGCCTGAGGAGGGAGTGAAAGGTGTCAAAAAGTTTCTTGGGGTTGTTGGATAGTGAGATCAGGGTGGTGAAGTAGGTCTGTTTGGCGAGGTGAAGGGCAGAGATATAGGTCCTTAGCATAAATTTGAAGTGGATGAAGTCTTCTGGTGTGCGTGTTTTCCTCCATAAGCGTTCAGCACACCTAGAGCATCGCTGGAGAAATCAGGTTTGCGATGTGAGCCAGGGCTGTTTCATTCTGTGTTTGGAGGTTCTGAGGGTGAGGGGAGCTACTTGGTCAAGGGTGCTTCTAAGAGTGTAATTGAAGTGATGTACAGCCAGATCAGGACAGGAAAAAGAGGAGATTGGGGACAGTGATGAGTGTAGGGAGTCTGAAAATGTATGAGGGTTAATGGCATGTTGATTTCTGAATGTATGGTAGGTAGGAGGGTGTTGGGGTGGGCGAGGATTTGTGAGTGTGAAGGAGAGAATGTTGTGGTCAGAGAGGGGAAACGGTGAGTTATCTAGGTAGGAGATTGAGCAGAGCCGGGCGAAGACCAGGTCCAGGGTGTTACCGTCTTTGTGTGTTTCAGAGGTTGAGAGCTGTGGGAGCCTAGAGAAGTGGTTAGTGATAGAAGCTGGGATGCAGATGTGGAAGTGGGGCTGTGTATGGGGATGTTGACGTCTCCCAGGATAAAGGTTGGGAGTTCTGAGGACATGAAGTGTGGCAGCCAGGCAGAGAAATTGTCCAGGAAGTGGGTGGGTGAGCCTGTTGGCCGGTATATGACCGTTACTCTGAGGGAGAGGGAATGAAAGAGCCTGATGGTGTGGACCTCAAAAGAAGGGAATGAGAGTGATGGAACTGGGGGGATGACCTGGAAGGTGCATTGTGGGGAGAGAAGTATGCCGACTCCACCACCATGTCTGTTTGTGGGTCTCGGGGAATGTGAGAATTGTAAGCCACCATGGGAAATGGCAGCAGGAGAGACAGTGTCAGAATCCTGAATCCAGGTTTCCGTGTGGGCCAACAGATTCAGGGAGTTTTTCAGAAAGTAATTGTGTAGGAAAGGAAGCTTGTTGCATACAGACCGTGGATTCCAAAGGGCACAATTAAAAGAAGGAGACAAAGGAGTGCAATTAATATTAGTAAGATTATTAAGGTTTCGATGTGAGGTAGGGTAGGGGTTGAGGTTGGTGGGTGGTGGACCAGGGTTGGGGGAGATGTCCCCTGAAATCAGTAGGAGTAGGAAGATGAAAAGCAAGTAGTTTTTGGAATTGTATGAAGTTTTTTTGTGCAGAGTGTTTGGGCAAGATGGACTGAGGTTTTTCAGGAAGGTGAGAAGTGCATGGAAGCTGTACATGGGGGAGGGAAAGAGAGAGGAGTTGATGTACTGTATATGAGTCGTGATGGAGGAGGGATTGGGCGGTGAAAGTGGATTGCAATGGAACACAGGAGGATAGGAATAAAGCACATGGATAGAAGGGAGAGCAGAGTGTGGGTTACCTGACTCCTGCCCTGACTAACTGCCATGGAATAACTGCTGTATCACGACGCTTATCTTCGTGATGCTTTGCTTCTGTGATGCGTGCACCTCCACATGCGTGCACCCATAAGGATGGTTCTAAATTTATAGTCCAGACTGCTGCGTCAGAAGAGATGGATTGTGGGAACTGGTTGGGGATAATTTGGCAGCTGGGGCCAGCACACCCGGGTTTTTTTTTTCATAGATGATCAAAGACATTCAGCCTGGCAACATCTAGTTTAACACCTTCCACCAGATAAGATCTACATTGATCCCAGTCATGGATATGCAACAGTGAGTTTTAAGTACAATGCACCAAATGAATTATACCAATGAATTAGCAGGCACATTAAAATATGTTTTTAGATGGTGAAGCGGCAGATTACAGACAGGAGACAGCAAGCAGAGGGAAGTTATACCATTAAAGTCTATTGCAGCAGATGAGACATCAAGCAGAGGTGGGAAGTTATACCTTTAAAGTCTATTGCAGCAGATGAGACAGCAAGCAAAGGTGGGAAGTTATACCATTAAAGTCTATTGCAGCAGATGAGACAGAAAGCAGAGGTGGGAAGTTATAGTATTAAAGTCTATTGCAGCAGATGAGACAGGAAGCAGAGGTGGGAAGTTATACCATTAAAGTCTATTGCAGAGGGGGGTTGATGAAAGGGCAGTGATGGAAGTTGTGGAGAGGGCAATGATAGTGGTGGGGAGAGGGTAGTGATGTTGAGGTTGGAGAGGGCAATGATGGAGGTGGTGGTAGAGAGGGCAATGATGAAAGTGGTGGGGGAGAGGGCAATGATGGAGATTGAGGAGAGGGCAATGACAAGGTGGTGGTGGAGAGGGAAATGATGGAGGTGGTGGGGGAAAGAGAAATGATGCAGGTGATGCAGAGGACTATGATGGGGTGGTGGGGAGAACAATGATTGGGATGGTGAAAAGTGCAATGATTGAGGTGGTGGAGAGGGCAATGATGAAGATGATAGAGAGGGCAATGATTGAGGTGGTGGAGAGTGCAATGATGGAGGTGATGGGGAGAACAATGATTGGGGTTGTGGAGAGGGCAATGGTGGAGGTGGTGGATGGGACAATGATGGGGTGGAGAGGGAACAATGAGGGGTGTGAAGGATTGGGATGGTAGTAAGGGGACTTATGAACAGGGAAGGGGGAGGAAGACATTAGATATGGATGTAAAATGAATTGGGTGGTGGAGGAGTATAGAAAGCCCCAGGTAGGGTCCTCCTCCAACTCACAATTAATTGTGATGTTATCGTTATCGGGGACTTAAAATATATTGGGAGTGGGAGAGGAGGGGGGAAGGTGCGTAGGACCTTTTATAATGAACTGAAAGGTGGGAGATGACGCTGTCAGGGACTTGTAATGAATTGGAAGGTGGTGGAGGATGCTCAGTACCTGATAGTGTCTTCTCCCACCCCCATATTCCTTATGATGCTATCAAGTACTTATATTGAATCAGTGGGACACAGGACAGGGACTAAGGCTATGTGCACACGTTCAGGATTTGCAGGGGAAAATTCTGCTGCATATCCTAATGTGTTGGCAGAAAGAATGCTGCTTTAACACACATTTATTTTTTCCACATTTTTGCCATGCTTTTCGTGCTTATTTTTCCCACTCATTAGTTTTGGAGAAGTAAGCTGCAAGAATTGACATGATGCTAATTTTAATCTGCTGAAAATCTGCAAGGAAAAAATAAGCAATGTCTGTCCTGTTGAGGGCAGAGCAAAGTACTGCAGTGCGCAAGCGTCGGGAAAGGTCAGAGAGGCCCGGCGCCTGCGCACTGCAGTACTTTGCTCTGCCCTCAACAGGGCAGACAAAGTACGCCAGCGCAGGAGCTGCAGTTTGAAGACCAGAAGAGGACGTCATCTCATGAAGATGGGAGGCGCCGGACTCGGACCAGCAGCGGGAACGCCCCTGGGTGAGTATAAACTAACGTCTTTTTCTCATCTTTTAGGATACATCGGGGGCTTATCTATAGCATTACAGAATACTGTAGATAAGCCCCTGATGCCGGTGGGCTTAGCGCACCCGCAATTTTGGGGGTGACAGATTCCCTTTAAGACAAATTAAATGAAGATAATAATACCAAAGAATTTGTGTTTGCAATCATTTTCAGGAAAAAACTGAGTATTATCTGACAGAATTGCAAGGGTGTCAATACTTTTGGCCACAACTGTAATTTTAGAGCCCCATCAGAAGTATGCATCTGCATACTTGGATGATATTATCATCTTTAGTACCAACTGGCATTCCCCCTTGTTCCTGGTGCAAGTGGTAGTGGATTCACTCTGAGCCGCGGGCTTGATGACGAACCCAAAAAAGTGTCAATAGGTCTCAAGGAAGCCCAATACTTGGGGTACATGATTGGCAGCGGGGATATCAAATCCCAAATGAACAAAGTTGAAGCTATTCAAAAGTGACCCCGGCCTATTACCACGAACCAGATAAGAGCCGGGAGATTGGCATGTTTGAATCCACATGTGGAGGGATCATTCCAGTCCATGAAGTTGGTGTTGTTCAGACAGCCGGGCCAGCCAGTGTCCCAACTTCAGCAACTTTATAGTGCAAATGAAAGCCTCCTGAGGTGGGCCTGGGAGCGGTTATGTCAAAAGAGGTAAAAGAGAAGAACATCTGGTCACCTACTTGAGTAGGAAACCTACCCCGGCAGGGAGAAATTATAGTGTAGTGGAGAAGGAGTGCTTGGTCATTAAGTGGGCTTTGGAGTCTCTACATTATTATTTACTAGTGAAAAATTAAAAAGTTACGGGTCTGAGAAAAGATGACAATTTTATTTAAAGTTTTGTATCATGGACGGTAATTGTGCTGACTTGAGGAATTATATTGTCAGGTCATATTTACTGCAGAATGAATGCCGTAAAAACAAACCCCAAAAATGGTGGCAAGATTATTTTTTTTCATTGTTTCCTCTAAGTTAGATTTTTCCCCCTGTTTTTCAGTACATTATATGGTAATATGAATGATGTCACTCAACTATAACTCATATAACTCAAAATAACAAGACCTCATGTTGATGCAAAAATTAAAAAGTCATGCATCTTTGAATGAGGAGAGGAAAAAATTAAAGCGCAAACACAAAAATGTCTGCGTCCTTAACTCCTTCATGACTCTTGATGTATTTTTACATTAAAAGTCGTGTACCTGCCTTTGATGTGGGATCGGTCCCCGAGCTCACACCTTTCCCCTTACATGACTGATTTACTTCACCCGTGGCTGTTAACTAGTTATATACTGCTCTCAATCACTGACAGAGGGATTTAACATGCTTCAAAAGGAAGAACGTCATTCATCCCACCCATGGGAGCCCCTGTCACATGATTGCGGGGCACCGATGGGTTGTCATGACAGCTGGGGGTCAATAATGACCCCCCCGTGTCTGTCATTACGATCCTCTTTTGAATACCGGCTTGCGGCCAGTGTTCATAGGAGATCCTGATTTCTGCTATTAGCGGTCCTGAAGTACTGTTATATATAGCACAGGTGATCGGAATATTGTAGCTTCAAGTCTCCTAAAGGGACTATTAAATTCAGTAAAAAAAGTTTTAAGAATATAAAAAAAATAAAAAAACACAAAAGTTCAAATCACCTCCCTTTTGGCCCATTAAAAATCAAACAATTAAAAAAAGTAAAAAAAAATACATATTTGGTATTGCTGGGTTCATAAAAGTCCGATCTATCAAAATGCATTTTTTTGGCCACTGCAACATTAGATTAAATGCAATAACAGGTGATGAAAACATTGTATCTTCCCAAAAATGGTATAATTAAAAACGTCAGCTCAAGGTACAAAATATAAGCCATCACACAGCTCCAAAACCTGAAAAATACGGGTCTCAGAAAATAGCGATGCAAGCAAATTTTTTTTCCTTATTCATTTACGAAAAATTATCTCACCACTTAAATAGAAAAAACCATATACATGTTTAGTATCTGCCTTTTCGCATTGACATGAGGAATCATATTGTCAGGTCAATTTTGTCATATAGTGAGCATGGTAAATAAAAAAACAAGAAATACCTTATTTTTCAGACTATAAGATGCACTTTTTTCCCAAAAATTTTTTTGGGGAAAATGGGGGTGCGTCTTATAGTCGGAATATACTTACAAATACTGTGGTTGGGGTCCCGGTCCGATGCTGCAGCCCCCCTTCCCAGCCTGGTGTGGCTCTCTGTTGAGGCGGTGGCCTGTTGGGTGGCTGTGCTCTGTTGGACGGGGGTGGCGGTGGTCTGTGGGGCGACCGGGCTCTGCCGGCATTTTGAGACTGCCCAGAGGCCTGCGCAGATCTATTTCAGTGATGTAGTGGCCTCCGGAAAAATGGCCGCTGGGGGCGGCACATGCTCAGATTCATATCTCGGGAGATGAGATCTCTTTGTCGAGATCTGAATCTTGAGCATGCGCCTCCTCTCAGAGGCCACCACATTGCAGGAATGGATCTGTGCGGGCCTATGGCATTCACAAAATGCCGGCAGAGGCCCGCTGCCCCACAGACCACTGCCAACGCCGCCGCATCCCACAGAGCACCACCACTACTGCCCAACAGGCCACCGCCACCCCACAGAGCACCGCAGTGCCACAGGCCACCGCAGCCCAACAGAGCACTGCAGCCCCACAGGCCACCGCAACCCCAAAAAGCACCGCCGCCCAACAGAGCACAAATGCCGGCGGAGCCCCGCCACACCATAGATCAGCACCACTGCTCCAGCCTGGAATGGGATTTCCCAGAGGCCACCGGCCAGGACCACCGAACATCCCCTGTGACCACTCCTCCAGCTGTGCCAAAACCCTTTCCCAGTAAGCTGAATTCAGACTGTAAGACGGACCCCCATTGGACACTTTTTATTTCCCCTATTTTCCTTCTGAAAATTTGGGGTGCGTCTTATAGTCCGGTGTTTCTTATAGTCCAAAAATACGGTAATTGTGAAATTGCATTTTTTTTTGCAATTTCAGCACACCATTTTTTTTCCTGCTTTCCAGTGGATCACATAATAAAATAAATGGGGTCATTCAAAAGTAAAACTCGTCCTACAAAAAACAAGCCCTCATACGGCAGTAAGGAAGAAAAAGTAAAAAAGTTATGGGTCTTGGAATAAGGGGAGGAAAGATGAAAGCACAAAAATGGAAAATTGCAAGGTCACGAAGGGGTTAAAGGGTTCAACATATATTTCTACTTTAGGAGCACATAAACACAAAATAAAACTAAGATGTTTCACTGTTTCAAACCGAGATATCTCAGTCCCAAATCCCAGACATTTTTAAGGTCTCACATGATTTGAGCAAAAATTATTGTTGCACTTCACCAGCATACTCTACAGGAGAATGTCAGGTTATCCATCCATAAGGCAAAGCATAACATAATGTTGCTCATGCACCATGAAAGCAATTCTAGACAAAGAAGTAAATCTATAACAGAATTGGTGAGGCAGAAGATAATTTCACATTTTGAAATTGCCAAGTTCAAAGTTTAAACTTAACCGGGCAGATTATATCTTGACCTGAAATGAAAAGTTCACAGAAGGTATTCAAAAGTAACTTTGATTAGAAGCAGGTCTATAAAGAAATATGGGGCGATAAAACTGCACCCAAAAGCTTAATACAGCGTTCCATTAATTGAATTTTCACCATGAGTCAATATAACTAAATGAAGTACTACCAGTTACTGAATTTAAAGTCTGATATTTATTTCAGAGCAGGTAACCATTAGATCGATGTGATCGATGTCCACATAAAAACTACAACCTTAATATATTTTATCGGTGCTTTATTTATTATTTAGAGCAGGGGTCCCCAACCTTTCTTACCTTGAGAGCCACATTCCGCTATGAAAGTTGGTCGAGAGCCACAATGCAGATAAAGACATAGTCAAACCAATTTACTAGTAGAAAACAAGAAACAAATGGAAACTAACATTCTGTGAAGGTGGCTGTTTTTTAATCCCTATTACCCCAGAAATACTGACTTTTATAAATTTCGCGCCATACCTGTATTGAGTCAGGGAGGTATGTTTTCTCTCCGACTCAAGCGCCTTGCATCCATCCATCATGCCCCTCTGGCCACCGAGAGCCTCTGTGTCTCCTCACGTCAGCAGCGCCTGCGCTGTACAATCATTATTCGGGCATGCGCCATCCGCGCTGCCCTGGAACTTACATCCACTGATGTACTGATATCGCGCCTGCGTGTAGCAGAGGCCCCAGATCCCACCCTGCAGTGTGTTATGATTTATTCACACTGCGGGGCTGGAAATCTGGTGCCTGCACAGCGAGTCCCTCTGCGCCTGTCCCCATGTCTCTCCGCCTCTTTCCGACATATTACAGGTGCAGAGATCCGCACTAGACAGGCAACAGATTCAGCCCCGCAGGAGGGAGATGGGGACAGCCGCAGAGAGACTTACTGCGCAAGCGCCAGATTCCCAGCCCTGCAGTGTGAATAAATCATAACCTACTGCGGGGTGGGATCTGGGGCCTCCGCTACATGCAGGCTTGATCTCCATACATCAGTGGATGTAAGTTCCAGGGCAGCGAGCATGGCGCATGCCCGAAAAATGATTGCACAGCGCAGGCGCCGGTAACTTGAGACAGAGGAGGCGGCGCCCGGGGGACTGAGGGGGATGATGGATGGCAGCGAGGCGCTTGAGTCAGGGGGAGAAAACATACCTCCCTGATTCAATACAATTATATTTGTATTTCTGCATTACTCGTGATAAAAAAACATAAGAGCCACCTTCAGAGAATGCAGCCTTAGTGCTGCTGAAGGTGGCTCTTTAACCTTAATAGGCAATGGGGGGTGACAGGTTATCTTTAAACTGCTTGTGCGGACACTTACATATACTTATGTTAAGTGCTTTACTTCGACTTGCCTGCCCTTCTATCCGGATTTGGCAATCAGTGACTGCATTCACACCCGCGCAGTGGCGCGGGTCACTGTGCTCTATAGAAGCCGCAGTAACCAAAGTCTTGCGAGATTTGTGAAGTCTCACGAGACTTTGTGCGACTTCAATAAATCATAGTGAGCCACTCCACTGCGCAGGAGTGAATGCAGTCACTGACGCAGGAGGAGCGGCAAATTACATGCGGTGGGGCAGGTATTACAAGCGGCGGGGCGGTTCCTTTCTGGCGAGCCACATAGCAGGAGCAGGTGGCGGGGCGGGTATTACACACAGTGGGGTGGGTATTACAAGCAGCGGGGCGGGTATTACAGCCGGTGGGACGGCTCCTTTCTGGCGAGCTACATAGCAGGAGCAGGTGGTGGGCGGGTATTACATGCGGTGGGGCGGGTATTACAGCCGGCGGGGCGGCTCCCTGGGGACTTCTTTTCAGTGACCGTCGGCGAGCCACTGCCTGGAGTAGGCGAGCCACATGTGGCTCGCGAGCTACGGGTTGAGGACCTCTGATTTAGAGCATTTAGACGCAAGGAATGTTTATTTCAGAATTTTCAACAAGCTCTGTTCCTAAACCCTTGACCTCTTCTCAACTTTGTCTTTTAGGATGCTTTGTTCTTATATTCTTATTTTTTATATTATTAGGTCTGCTTAGATATAATTTGTATTCTATTGTCTCCTGGGTAATTGTCAGAAAGGTCGCCTGTTAATCTGAGAAGATACAGTATAGAGACATTTTCATTACAATGTATCCAGATGAATTCCTACTCTTAATGAGATCATATTTTTCAACCTCCATGATGAATAGTTTGTAAATCTGTGTCGACAAAAAAGATGAACAATGTGTTGAAAGTTGAGTCACAATTTGTGTGAAATGAGGCATTTTATTATCAGCATTCTAGAACAGTTCTATAATTGGTTGAAAAGGGTATGAGGGAAACTAAGACACTAAATTTATAAGGGAATTGTTTTAAAGATTGTTTTTGCTGCTTTATTTATGTCATTGTCTATTTCTCACACTAGCCATCAATTTAAAGATGATGGCACAGGAGATATACTTAATAGAACCTAGTTTGTGAAAAAACATCTGCTCTGATAGTTAAGGCGATTAACATGCTTATGCCAAGAAAAAAAAGCATGTAGTTGTAATAGGGATACATGGTTACCCTTCAGTATGGTCAATCACAGCAAATAAATCATAACAGAGATATGCCTCAGCAGGCTGAAGAAAAAAAATATTTATTCACCAATAAATTGCCTTCTAATGCCTCCATACTAAACCTTCAGCGAAAAAAGGAAAAGTTGCTTTATGGGATTTCGTGGTAAAGAAGGTCTCTATCTTCTTTTAGTAGAGTAACAATAATATGGAGAGTATATATGTACAATGTCATGATGTGAATTTTTGAATGGAGCTTGTTTATCTTTCAAATGGTGTATCATTTGTGTGTGTGGGTGCAGTATGCACGGAGATACAAAGGAATCACCGAAAAAGAGTGTTTTGAAATAATATAGAAGGATTTTTATTCGTAGAAAAAAATAAGATATCCCCCGACAAATAAGACCTTGTCCAGCTTTCGGAGCAAAAACTAATATAAGACCCTGTCTTATTTTCAGTGAAACGGTGTATCACTCATTGTCAATGCTGTGATCCTATACTATAGGCTTCCATTTGGTAGTTCAGATGTTACCTTCCATTGTATTCCTGCATGTGATGAGAACTCTACTGAAAAACAATCGGTACAGAGGAGGAAGTATGAGTGTCATGATGCGGGCCAGGGTTTGTTTCTTGTTATTCTCTCCCCGGTCTGGTCATGTGGGGGTTAACCTTCTCTGCCTCGTTTTGGTTTCTGTGTGGCTATTTCAGTCTGCTGGGGCCTGCAGACCAATGTCAGTGATAGTTCATGCTTCCAGGCTAGAGCAGCTGAGTTCTTGATACCTAGTTTGTCCTCTGCCGTTTACTCTGTTCCCATGACTTCCCTTTACTGCCTCCTCGCTTGTCTTGTGTTCGCTCCCCATTCTTGGACCTGTATGTATGTATGTGACCCGGCTTGTCTTCTGACCTGATTGATTGTCTCTCGTCTCTATTATCTCTGCTTCTATCTGGCTCTGACTTCTGGCTTGTATTTGACCACGTGTATTGCTGTGACCGCTGGTACTTCTTGTTCTGTTTCTGACTTGGCCCATCTGACCACTCTTTCACCACCAGGTGGTGCTTGTGCTGCTGCTCAGTGGTGTTACGCTGTGTGTGCAACCTCTCTTCCCTCACCAGCATCCCCTGGTGGAGGTTGCGCTACACTGCACTGCAGCAGCATTACAATAAGTTTATGTTAAGTCTTATTGGTCCATGAGAAAAATACAAGAAATAGTTTTTAATACATTTTGAAATGGAATATAGAGATTGAAAAAAAACCAAATATTGTTTCACTAAAATGTTTTATGTTAAATATTGTTGTTTTCTGATTCCCATTAATTGACAGTTTAATTTTACATTAAAGGGAACTTGTTAGCTGTTTTTACTGCCCAAACCACTAGCAGCTCGAATCAGACACTGCAGCTGTGCATTTTTTTTACTATCAAAAGCTATGACAATTTAGAGTAAACATACTTTGAAGACCACTAGACAGGAGAAACCTGCCAGTTAACAGGAGCAGGGCGGGGAAAAAAACAGTTGGAAACAGTCTTCCCAATTGCATAATTTGTGGTTGGTCTTCAAAGAATATTTTCAATGCAATGCTGCAGCATTTCATGCTTCTGAGTAAGACAAACATGAGTGTAATAAAGCAGTCAGACTGATTCATCAGTATCTTCAGTCAACCTGTAGGCTAATTCCTCAACAAGCTCATTGGACACTTTTCTTCTCACGTTTTGACTTTCCTCAATCTACGATCCAGCTGGAAAAAAAACATACAACAAATGCCCTTTCTAGATCCAAAGATCCATATGGCACCTCATAAGAAAAACACTTTCATGCAATGGACCCTGAAAATATATATTCTTGCTTTTTTTCTTCAGCAATTCTCTGCTCAAAGGATGTTCCTTCGTCTCTAAAGTTCTTCACTGGTAGTCCTTACATTTTGCTCATTTTTCTCTCATTTTAAGCCATCCAGTAGTAAAAATGTGGAACAGAGCTCCTTTTCTGATTTTACGGAAGAAACTAAATTTAAACAAGACAAAGAGTTCATGGCATCTTATCCTCAGTTTACAACATTAAGTTTGAAGGACAGCGCAACTGCGCATGCCCAAAAAAAGCTTACAGTGCAGGCGCCGGGGACACTAATGAAGGAAGAGGAGGCCGCGCCCGGCGCGCAGAGGCCCTGAGTGACGGCTGTGGTTTGTCTGTGTTAGGGGGGAAAGACATGCCCCCAGGTCTAATTCGAGGTATGAGGGGCACATTATAAAAGTGATTATTGCAGCGTTGGCAGGGACTAGAACTAAAAGAGCCACCTTGACAGAATGCAGCATTAGTGCTGCACAAGGAGGCTCTTTTAGTTAAAAACGCCTGATTGGGGGGGGGGGGGGGTGTGACAGGTTCCCTGTAAAATCTTGCTTGACAATTAGCTCCTAGTCCTCTGCAAATGGTGCCTATTCCAACATAACTGTGGGCTAAAATTTCAGTGGACCTTATTTTAGAGGCTCAAGGTTTCACTACTATCTTGGTTGTGGTAGACCAGTTTTTCAACATGTCTCATTTCATGCTTTTGACCAGACTTCCTTGTGGTCCTCAAATAGCCCAAATGTTTTTTATAAAGATTTTTTAGTTCCATGGTTTTCTTGCTTGTGCAGTCTCTAACTATAAAGTGCCATTTGTTTCCAGATCCATGGTGAATACTCTGCAAATTCTCTAAATTTTCTCCTCTGCCTATCACTCCCAAACAAATGTGCAAACTAAGAGGATTAATTAGATTATAAAGCAATACTGTCAGCATCCGATTTTGTCTAATGTCCATGAGAACAATTTGCCACATTTTTTTCTTGCATATTTTTCTCAACAACTCAGTTTTTGATTCTTCTGAAACATTTCCCCTTTGTCACAGTCTATGGTTTAGCACCTCATCTTCTGCAAGTTGCATGTAAAAGTCATATTGCAGCTGTGAATGGTCACTCTGAAGACAACCATAACATCTGAACTGAGGTGCAATCTAATTTGTCAGCAGCCATGGAAAAGAAGAGAAGATAAAAAGAGTTGACCAGAACTTTCAACATCTCTCCTTAAGATAAATTCTAGCTTTTCACCAAAAATATGTAGTTGAATATTTCTTGCAAAATGACTGCAAAGTTAGTTCTAGATAAGAGGGCATGTCAATCTAGTCACTTTCCATTTGAGAATGCCCTCCACTTTGAATATTCTGTATGCATATCATATCTCCCTACTTTGTTTTCTGGTTCTCAAATTCTCTATTATCAGGTCAGAACCTTCTTATACAACTGCTCTTGCCTGACATTGAGTATGAAATCAACTAAATTCTGGACTGTAGAAATAATATCTAGTTGATAGACTTATATAGATATGGTCCTGAAGACAGATGCTGGGTTTCCAAAAAAAACCAAAACACATTAATGTTCCCAATTTACTCAAGAGGTTACATTCCAAGCATCCTCTTTCTTCTTTGAATAAATATTCTAGGAGGGTCCCTGAAAGGAGAGTGTATAGCTATTCACCTTTCACTACTCAAGCACTAGGCTTTCTACTCTGGTGCCTAGCTTGCATGCTCTGTTAGTACATGTAGGGTTAATATGGTAAGTCAGCATCTACATCTGATATCATCAGTCCAGTCCTTTTAAGGCCAGCTCAGGTGGCTACATGAAGCCTGAGTATTCAAGTAGCAAGGGCACACAGCTACCACTTGCTTTCATTTCCCACTTGGCTCTGCTACAGCCAGATGGATGATTGACTAATCAGCTGCTTTTAAAAGCTAACCGCACATACAGCTTTTCTACTACAAGGTGCATGATTGTCTACTCAGCTCTGCTGTTCCTGAGTGCTATCCGCATACACAGCTCTGCTTCAACAATGTAATTTTTCACCTACTCAGCTCTTTTATTCCTGAGTGCTATCCATATATCCAGGTCTGCAACACAAAGCTAGAAAGTACAATTGCGGCACTTCTTGGTGAAGTGCTTAAGTAGGTTCCCAATATTACAGATAAACTTGGCACTCCGGCAGAAGAATGTTTAAATAGCTTTAATGGCAGTGTAAGGGTATGTGCACACGTCCGGATTTCTTGCAGAAATTTCCTGAAGAAAACCGGAAATTTTCTGCAAGAAATCCGCATTTTTTTTTTTTGCGTTTTTTTTCCGTTTTTTTCGCGTTTTTTTAGCATTCTGCAAGCGTAATTAGCTTGCAGAATGCTAAAGTTTTCCAAGCGATCTGTAGCATCGCTTGGAAAACTGACTGACAGGTTGGTCACACTTGTCAAACATAGCGTTTGACAAGTTTGACCATCTTTTTACTATAGATGCTGCCTATGCAGCATCTATAGTAAAAGATAGAATGTTTAAAAATAATAAAAAAAATAAAAAAAATGGTTATACTCACCTGCAGGCGTCCGTTCCTATAGATGCCGTTGTGGTTCAGGACCTTCCATGATGTTGCGGTCACGTGAGCGGTCACATGACCGGTCTCGACCAATCACAAGACAGTGACGTCATCGCAGGTCCTTCACCGCACACCAGCTTTAGAAACCGAAGCGGCAGCATGCAGCTGAGAGGCGGGAAGACATCAAAGGTGAGTATAGGACTATTTTTTATTTTAATTCTTTTTTTTTACCAATTATATGGTGCCCAGTCCGTGTAGGAGAGAGACTCTCCTCCACCCTGGGTACCAACCGCACATATTCTGCTTACTTCCCGCATGGTGTGCACCGCCCCGTGCGGGAAGTAAGCAGATCAATGCACTCCTAGGTGTGCGGAATCCCCTGCAATTCCGCATTTTAATGAACATGTTGCTTTTTTTTCCGCGATGTGATTTTTTCGCGGAAAAAAAGGCTACATTTGCACAAAAAAATGCGGAATACACTGAAAATAATGGGAGGCATATGTTGGCGTTTTTTTCGCGTTTTTATCACGTTTTTATAGCGAAAAAAACGCGAAAAAAACGCAAAAAATACTGAACGTGTGCGCATGGCCTAATAGTAAAAGTGTGATGTTTTGGTCAACAGGGACATTCATCATTGTACGCACCGCTTTAAGTAAATGTGGAAAGGGACACAGTGTACGATGGTGTACCCTTAGAAGTTCCAAGGTGCTGTACAGACACATTAGTGGTGTGAACACGGTATCCACTGCTAGTTCATGCTCCTCTATGAATTTAAATAAAAGTCCTTTTTCTCTCTGAAGAGACAATTTACATACCTAATTAATCAGAAACTGTCAGCATTAATTAGATAATATTCACCGATAACACCAATTTCTTAATAAAAATAATCACCTTAACAAATATCAGTAACCTATCACTGCTATCAAATGACATTAACCCCAACATTGTCCAGTTTAAAGGGATTGTATACAGCTGTTTGTATCTCCTGAGGTGCCACATAGTTTTTCATGTTTAGAGACGGTTGTCATGATTAAGGGAGCTTAGTCTCCAGAAATGCATTGAGATTCTTACCCTTATGGTTTGTGCTGAAGTTTGTATCCTCCATGTTTAAAGTTTGTGAATAAAGAAAACTTTTTTTCACGGATTGGGTGAAGCTGGACATTTTCTTCTCTTGGATTCTACATGCCTGGACACAGTGGGTCCGTGCTCCCGAAACTAAGCTAATGCATCACGGGTGAGCTGGTTTATATTCCTTCTCTTCATAGAGGCGATTACAGATCAAAGAATAATAAGGTATTTAGTATCGACATGTAACCAGAGAAAAACCCATATATATTAACATGTGTAATCTACATTTATTAAATCTTAAAATAACCAATAAGAGTATAATGAATATGTCATGATCCAGGCCAAGTTTTGAGTCCTGTTCTCCCCTTCCCTGTCTGGTCATGTCAGGGGTTAACTTTGCACTGCCTCATTTTGGGTTCAGGATTGCTATTTATCTCCTCTGCATCCTGCAGGGAGTGTCAGTTATAGTTTCTGCCTATGGTGTGAGTAGCTGACCCGGTTTAAACCCTGTTTTGCCCTGCTGCCTTTGCTGACTGTGCCTGTGTCTGTTAACTCCCTCTTCCCGTATTGACACTGTATGTCCCCTTCGTGTGTGGACTCACAGGTACTTGACTCGGCTTGGACTCTGACCTGCTTTTGTCTCCTGTCTTTGGTATTTCCGCTCCTGACCAGTATTGACCTTTTTGGCTTGTCTCTGACTCTGTGTTTGTTTATTCCTTTGGTACTGCTCTATTAACTAATATTGACCCGGCTTGTTTGACTATCCTGCTGCCACCGTGTAGTAGCCTCGCTGCCGCACTGCAGGTCTGCTCTGGCTGTGTGCAGTCCTCCCGCTACTCTATTGCCATCTAGCGGAGCTTGCATTACCCTTCGTAGCAGCAGCGTGACAGAATATCTGCAAAGTAAGCATATAAGAAATGAAAATGAAAAAATATTAGACTAAATCAAGTGTTGACTCAGTGTCAACACTATATAAATTTCCCCAAGATAAAATAAATAAACACATCAATAAGGGGAAACAAAAAGGTAGAAAAGTGGACAAAAATGCACATAACATCTAAGGACTTTAATAAGACCTTGAAGGAGCTGTTCCCACCTAACCACGGAGGTTGGCTTTCTTGTGAGTGAATGGTGCTGCCACTCAATGACTGCTGCCTCTGAGAAGTTCCTTAGTAATTCGTTATAATTTAGCCACTCTAACAAACAAATAAATAAACCACAATAAAAAGGAGTACTTTTTTTTAGACTTTACATGAGATCCCTAATTCTTAAATGAAAAACTAAATCCCCAGCAGAAAGATCCCAGTTATATCATGTCTGAGATCCCAGTCTCGATTAATTTACCCCTATTGGTTCGACGATTCATCAGGAGCACGGATCCTTTTTAGGACACAATCACCCATGGTACAAAGGAAGGTGTATGAAAAAGTCCATTATCTACAAAAAATCAGCATTAGTATTACCTGGGATTTCTTCATCTCTGATCTACAGTACATTGTCAAGCTCTCAGTTAATTTCATGCTAATATGGTCTCCAGTAAAATCAAGAGAAAGCACAATAGCATAATACAAACATATAGAAATCTGCAATGTATGAGCCATGCCACTATAACATACTATATTATGGTTTACTGCACAGTTCTGAAGTCCTTTTCCTTCAAACATATCTAGTTGATCAACCCATTTCTAATTTGTTCTACAACTTGCATATTCTCCCCAGAAATACCATTTAATAAAGTTGTTTCCGTCCTCTTTCATATGCATTATTTCAGTACATAAAAATTATCATGAATTTCAAGGAATCTTGTGTTTTTTACAAGCATTTTTGCATATTTAAATTTTAGAAACACTTGTAATTTGTAACTTTTCTGGCATTTTTTAAGTCTTACAGAGAAGCTATTGGGAAAATACAAGAAACAAATGCATACCCAGAGTGTGCTGCAATGAAAACCCCCCGCTAAAAATGTAAAAAATGTCACAAAATTGACAAACACAGAAATGTATGTAAACTTTTCCTTAAGAAATTAAACAGAGATCTGAATGCAGTTTTTTTGCTACGTGTGTTTTTAAGTGATAAGTGAATGAAAAAATAAATTGAATACATTGCATGTTACTAGAAATGAAATACTAGGAGAAAAAGTTTCCAGTGAAGGAAGAAAAATATTCTGTATATTTCACTGTAATGACTAGATTATTAAGAATTTCTGAGTAAAATAATAAATTATAGCATAGCTTGAGCACTGCCTAAGGCCTATGATCTTTTTAATTTACTACTGGAAAGAAGCAAGGTTTCACACAGTGTCAATGTGTCCATTTAAATATTATTGATATCTGGAATAATGTACCTCCTAAAGTATTTTATATGAATGCTAGAAGTCACTAAGGAGTTTAAAGGGAACCTGTCACCACGTTTTTGGAAGATGGGATAAAAATAGCGTTAAATAGGGGCAGAGGTGGGCGTTACATTAGTGTGTGTGTTATGCGTTTATTACCCACCTAAGTTGCCGAAATAACTTTGCAAAGTCTCCGTTTTCGCCTGTCAATCAGGCTGGTCAGGTCGCATGGGCGTTGTCTTCCCCCAGATTTGGCGTAGTTTTCCGTTGGTGGCGTAGTGGTGTGCGCATGCCCAAAGTCCGGAATCCTCTTCCAGGGGATTTAAAATAGCGCGGTGTTCGTTATTGCATTGGTGATCGGTGGGCGCGGCCATCTTCCTTTGGCCGCGCGTGCGCAGAAGCGGCGCTCTGCTGGCCGCGGCTTCAGGAAAATGGCCGCCGCGATATCCATCTGCGCACGCGCGGCATCCCGCGGCCATTTTCCTGAAGCCGCGGCCAGCAGAGCGCCGCTTCTGCGCACGCGCGGCCAAAGGAAGATGGCCGCGCCCACCGATCACCAATGCAATAACGAACGCCGCGCTATTTTAAATCCCCTGGAAGAGGATTCCGGACTTTGGGCATGCGCACACCACTACGCCACCAACGGAAAACTACGCCAAATCTGGGTGAAGACACCACGCCCATGTGACCTGACCAGCCTGATTGACAGGCGAAAACGGAGACTTTGCAAAGTTATTTCGGCAACTTAGGTGGGTAATAAACGCATAACACACACACTAATGTAACGCCCACCTCTGCCCCTATTTAACGCTATTTTTATCCCATCTTCCAAAAACGTGGTGACAGGTTTCCTTTAAGAAGCTCCATAACCTTACAAAAATTATAGGCACAAGCTAATTGTAATTATACAAGTCACTGAACAGTAACACGTTGTTTGGTAATTGTTGCACTTCTTCACCATTTAACAAATGTCCTTGGCATTCTCTTTTAGTTTGTCTGAGTCCACCATAGTCACATAGCATTGTTTTTAACTCAAAGAAACCTCCTGGATCTTCTGATGCAAATGACTCCGCCACAAAATAACCCGTTCTCGAACTTGGATGTATCTGTACATCCAGGTTGGTGAGTACTTACTGACCTTGGACGTATGGATACGTCATATGTTTAATACAGCACTGCGACCACAGTCACGGTGATCGCATTAAGGTGCCTGATTCTCACAGGTATGATCGCTGTTCAAATCTGAACAGCCAATCACAATCTCATTGCCTGAAGCACTGATGTCCAGCCTATGATCATTGCTTTTTCCCCTCCTCAACCCCCCATTCTGCTGCTAAGCACTGATCAGTACTTGGTCACTGATCAGTACTTGATCTCTCGATTTTTGCCAGTTTTTTTTCTTTGTATGTCTTGGAGCCGCCGAGCACTGATCAGTGACTGAAATCACTGATCGTCACTCGTGCTTCACTGTTTTCCAGGAATTTTTTTGTCCCTGTCTATTTTTTCTCTCCCCTTTTGTACCACCTCCATGCGTGCGTCCTACAGCCACGTCACTGATTGACACATGTGCGTGCTTTTTCTCTGAGGATTTTGTAAACCTTTGGGTGGCCCAAACAAATCTGTACGTCCAGCAAGTTTTTGCACAAAACAGTCCTTCATTATTTTCTAACTGTATCCCTGTATATGCAGTGGAAATGATGACATGCTGGGGTCTTGTCCTCCACATGGGGTTAGTGAAGAAGCCAGAACTTTGGCAATATTGAAGTGTTGATGTTTGATACAACACTCCCCTGTTGCACTGTTTGGATCAGGTTTAAAGGACTGGATTTGTGTTATGTCCTTAACCCCCATTTCCGGCTGAGTTCATGTTGCTCAGCCTAACCTCTGTACAGTTGGGCAGCCAATCTTTTGATCCTCCTGTAAATCAAAAACAGTCCAGTGTACAGTACATAATTACGACCAAGACCAGAAATACAATGACAGGAAGAGGTAGCCTTCGGGATGTGTTCACACAAATTCTCCCATAATGACACTGTTGAGATTTTCTCTAGTACAATCACTATAGTCTTTGTTGTATCATGCTTCAGCTGAATGGTGGCATGATTTTCTGACTATCAGTTTTTTTCACAGTCTCCTCTTCACTGATGAAATGGGACAATAGCTGTTTTAGTTCAGTATTAAACCCAAGCAAGATCTTCTAGAGTCTCACAGGAGTGTCTGGGCGAATGTCAAGTCTCCTCTCTGGAGTGATAGGTGTTCTTTTTTTTAATCTGCTACATCGATATCTAAAAAGGAATTAGGGTACAATATGCTCTTGGCAGTTCCCCCAGTGCATTTAATCATTAATGGACCAAAATTTGTTTTACCTTCGACTCACAGGTCCCTTGGTAAACCAACACTGATGTTTGAGTACCAAGTCCTTACTATCTAGATACCTGATAGCCTTCTTATTTTATGCTTTTCTGACCCACCAAACTCACTCATTCTTTCTCATATAAGATAGACATGATAGACATGGGTATGGCTCTTCCTTCAGGGTGACCTCCCTCTGTTAACCTTTCCTGAAATGCCCAGAAATTCCTATTGCATAGCTAATGCCTTGACTTTCTTGGACGCCACAAAATAAATGCAATTTTTCATTAGTCTGTTCCCAGTCCATTACTTCTGTTTCCTATACAGATACCCCCCCCCAGCCTTTCACAATTCAATAGAGTAACATACAACACAGTTACTTTCCTAGATATTGATAGGTGGCAACAAGGATATGGTTTATTTGGGTTAATGCAGTGTTCCCAATATACAGGATGAGGTTAATGCAGGGGTACAGGAATTAACTATGCAAGGGTAATGCAGGGGGTTAGGGGAGGTTAATTAGCCCATTATGGTCATCCTCTTGTGATGCTGCAGTGGTCAAAGAGAAAAAGCATGTGTTCCTTTGTTTCTTACAGACCCATTTGCACCCATCAGAGCCAAGTCTATTGACTTTTGTCTCATTGCTCCAAATCACCTGTTCGCAATCTTCTATTGTCCACTTTTTGTGGGCCCTCTGGAAGGTTGCTGGGGCTTCCTGCAGACTGAATGACATCCTGGTATACTGAAAGCTTCCGTCAGGTGTAGTGAAGGCCGTTTTCTCCTTGGCAATTGGGGACAGGAGAATTTGCCAGTACCCTTATGTTAAGTCCAGTGTGGTATATGGCTAACCCTAGACTCTCAATAAGCTCATCGACCCGGGGCATCAGATATGCATCGAACTTGGACACCTAAATTAGCTTCCTGTAGTTGTTACAGAAATGCACTCTCCATCTGGCTTCAGCACAAAGATAATGGGCCTGGACCAGCCTGTCATTGACTCCTCGATGACGCCCAGGGTCAACATTCTCCTCACCTACTTGAAGATGACCTTGTGGCAGGCTTTGGAAATCCATTACAGCTTTTGGTTCACACTCACATGCGTTTCTGTCAGGATTTCATGCTCCACAAACCGCATACAACCTGCAACTCTGAAAACAGGTTCCAGTCTTCTGAAGCAACTCTTGGCACTGTTACTTCTGGGCCGGTAACCGGGTCTCTGCTACTGTAACATCCTCGACCCTGGCTTCAGGATTTGACCACAGGAATGAAGCTTCCACCAGTTTACTGTCTCCATGGTTGAGCAGGTTAATGTGGTACACCTGGTTCAGTATTTTCCTCCCTGGTTTGTGGACCTTATAGTTGACATCACTCAACTTATCAACCATCTTGTGTGCTCTTTCCACTTGGCCAAGAACTTACTTTCCACTGTGGTGTTCAACACCCGGTCTACAGGGCTAAACTGTCTCAGTCTCCCTGGCCAATTGTAGCTCCTTGCCTGGGCCTCTTGTGCTTGAAGGAGACTTTCTCTCACAATCAACATCACCCTCATGAACCTGTCCTGCATCTGGTCCACATGTGTGATGATGACACTTTGGTGGGGTGTTACCTCCACTTCCCAGGTCTCCTTTGCAATGTCTAGAGGTCCCCGAGGGTCCATCCATAAGCAAACCCAGTCTTAGCCATCCTTCTCCATGACCTTCTTAATCATAGATTTCAAGATCTTGTTGAAGCTTTCCACTAGGCCATCTGTCTGCGGATGGTGCACCAACATCCAGAATTGGGTAATCTGAAGAGCCTTACACAATTTCCTCATAACTATGGACATAAAAGGAGTCTCTTGGTCCATCAGGATCTCCTTTGGCAGGGTTATCCGCTAGAAGATTTGGACTAGCTACTGTGCTATACATCTGTGAGAGGAGTTTCTCAGTGGTTCCGTCTCTGGGTACTGTGCTGCATGCTTCATCACCACTAAGATGTATTGGTGACCCCTGGCATTCTTAACTAACATTTGGGATAGGGGAGGAGCCCCTCATCTCCAGACACCTGACAACAGAGTCGTGACACCTTGTATTTGCTGGGTTCCACCCACTCAGGGTTAGCAAGACACTGGTTGAGGTTTAGCACAAATGTAAACCCCTCTCTGGAGTTGTCTTCTCCAGACACACTGAGCACTTAATGCCTCAGGAGGCTGTCTATTTAAACCCTAAACCACACCCTGGGGTGGAGATATGTAGAACAAACTCCCACCCACTCTATGGTTGTTCTGAAAAACCCAGTCCTCTAAAAATGGCTGCTTAACTCCTCTTAACACTTAGTGTGCTGAATCAAACTTCTATGTTTCACATCACTGAAGCTAATAGTCTCAGTGAACCAGACCTCCCCTTCAGTACTTTGCCAGTGAGTTTGTCACAATATATGCATACATACATATATCCATATTCCTGGGAGCTGCACCTACATTTGGGGCATCAGTCATGGCATTATATATATTGAGAGGCAGTGACCGGTGTCACATGTGAGGGTCGCTATGTGTCTCACCCACGATGCGCAAGGAGGCATATTGAGGCCATGGAAGTGCATTGCAGTCACAGGCGTAGCTGTGATTGCAATGCAGAATAAAAGTAATTGTTGGTCTTGGGCAAGCTAGTTGCCCAAGACAGATTTAAGAAACCTGCTGGGCTTTTATTTTTTAAATGGACAACAGGATGGTAGTGGGGCAGTCCTTTTCCTTTTTGGTTTTCCATGTAGCCTACAAGCCACAGGTTCCTTGTAAAAACCCCTGAAGCAGAGGGTTGGGAGGGTCAGGGTCAGTTTGGTTTTGGCAAGTGTGCATAGCAGACTTCTTTGCAGAACTCCACCTGTGTGAGGCAACACAGGCAAGCGGAGCTGAAAGGCCTGGCACCCACAGCGTACACAGTGGTGCAGTCGTCCACAGCAACTGGTCTCAGACGTGGACTGGCATGGCATGTTTATCGGCTGCAATCTGGAGAATATCTTTCCCAGCTGCGATCTGGAGGATATCATGTGCTGTGTATTTCTATGAGTTGCACATTAAAGAGACTTTTGTTTTGGAACTTTGCTGGTTCACTGCATCCATAAAATGCGCCAAATCTGGCACTTAGCCACAATCCTCCCACTTGTCCTGGGTCTGGGTTGTGGGTAGCTATAAGAGATGGGCGGGTCTGGCTACTCATATACCTCCCCTGTGGGTGTGGTTACAGCCTACATAATGGAGGCTGTTTGGCACATGGGCTGTGGCTGGAGGTGTGGAGACCTCCATAGTCTTTTTTCAGAGAGGGAGAAGTCTTCCTGTGTATGTGGCTCCAGACCCAGCCTGAGTGCTGGACATTACCCAAGTCTGTGTGCCCACAGGCCTGAGGGAGCAGAACCCGACTATGGATATTTTGCATTGTTTTGCCGGCTCTAAAGGCCATTTAGGTTCTATTATTGCTTAAGGGTTTATGGAGCAAATAAACCCCCACATGAACTTTTAAAGGAACAAGCCTCCTGTTTTCATCCCTGTCACACACAAGTGAGTACAACCCCTACATTGGGTAGAGCACTATGTGAACCGCCAGCTCCTTTAACAATGACCTTTTGTGGCTTATCCTCCTTGTGGAGTGTATCAATGCCTGCCTTCTGGACATCTGTCAAGTCAGCAGTCTTCCCAAAGATTGTGGAGCCTACTGAAACAGACTAAGGGACCATTTTAAATTCTTAGGAAGCCTTTGCAGGTTTTTTTTGTTAATTATTCTAATTAACTGAGATAATGACATTTGGGTTTTTATTGGCTGTAAGCCATAATCATCAACATTAACAGAAATAAACACTTGAAATAGATCACTCTTTTTGTAATTACTCTATATAATATATGAGTATCACTTTTTGTATTGAAGAACTGAAATAAATTGTTTTTTTGATGATATTCTAATTTTATGCGAAGCACCTGTATGTATTCTATCTATTCTATTCTAAATATTCACACTGGTATTTTACTGTATGCGGTGGATGAATTGCTGGCTTTTCATCAATCAATCTATCTATCAATACATATATGTGTGTGTATTTCCTTGAAAAACTATGTGTAAATGACATAGATAATTACTCTACACTGTGTGCAGAATTATTAGGCAAGTTGTATTTTAGAGGATTATTTTATTATTGATCAACAACTATGTTCTCAATCAACCCAAAAGACTCATAAATATCAAAGCTTAATATTTTTGGAAGTTGGAGTGGTTTTTTTTTAGATTTGGCTATCATAGGAGGATATCTGTTTGTGCAAGTAACTATTACTGTGCAGAATTATTAGGCAACTTAATAAAAACCAAATATATTCCCACCTTATTTGTTTATTTTCACCAGGTAAACCAATATCACTGCACAAAATTTAGAAATAAACATTTCTGACATGCAAAAACAAAACCCCCAAAATTAGTGACCTATATAGCCAACTTTCTTTATGATGACACTCAACAGCCTTCCATCCATAAATTCTCAGTTGCTTGATCTGTTTACGATCAACATTGCATGCAGCAGCCACCACAGCCTCCCAGACACAATTCCGCGAGGTGTCCTTTTTTCCCTCCCTGTAGATCTCACATTTTATGAGGGACCACAGGTTCTCTATGGGGTTCAGATCAGGTGAACAAGGGGGCCATGTCATTATTTTTTCTTCTTTGAGACCTTTACTGGCCAGCCACGCTGTGGAGTAGTTGGAGGCATGTGATTGTAATAATTATAGGGGATAACTCAGGAGACTCTTTGCGTGGAACAAGACAACTACAGGACACAGTTTTATAAGTGGTAAAGTCTATATTATCACACGGTGATTCAAACAGGTGCAGAGAGAAACTCAAGTCCACAACACTTGGTGCAAATATTAAATGCAGCTCAGCAGTCTATAGGAAACTTCAGAGGAAAATGCAATCAAGCAGAAAGTCTATGAAGCACAGTTATTCTTGAGGATACTTGACATGAATAAATCCTTGCCTTAGTCCAAACACAGATAGATAAGCTTATAAGGCAGTTCAAATAATATCTTAGCTCAACCAGGGAGGCCTGGTTAATAGTCTCAGGTTTTTGCGGAGCAGCAAACGCTTACGTGTCCAGCAAATGCAGATGGAAGTAAATACGAGCAGCAGATGAAGGAGGATTACTGGAACTGGTGTATGCAGCAGGAACTCAGAGCAGAGAAGCAGGATCACCACACAGGTTCACAGGAGAAGGTATATAGCCAGGGAGTAATCAGAGGTCAGGAGCTGGATGCAAGGCAGAATACTCTAGCACAGACTGAAGGCTGGGGTGGAGTTTTATAGCAGGAAGACACAGTGCACATGAGTCCAAAGACGCCATCTTGAAAAAGGGCAGTAATGCACAAAAGGTAAAAAAATGTTCAGAGTCCTGACATTACTCCCTCCTTAGAAGCGGCTTCAGGACGATCCTGGACCTGGTTTCTCAGGGAATCTCTGATGAAAATGAGAAATCTTCTGTTGGGCATTGATGTTTTCCACAGGTTCCCAAGAGTCTTCCTCAGGGGGATATCCCTGCCATCTTATCAGATATTGGAGCCGATTCCTGCGAATCCTGGAATCAATAATTTACACCACCACAAATTGTTCTTGCCCATCAATCACCACAGGCTGCGGAGGTGGCACAACACATCCCTGGAAGGTATTAGGAGATAGAGGCTTTAGTAAAGATACATGAAAAACTCGGTGTACCTTCATAGTCCTAGGCAGCTTCAGCCGGCAGGCCACAGAGCTCACAATACCGTTGATCTTGAAAGGGCCAATGAATTTCTGTCCAAGTTTTTGTGAAGGAACGTTTAACTTCAGATTCTTAGTTGCTAACCACACGGATTTTCCTACCTTGAACATGGGTGCAGGTTTACGGAATCTATCAGCCGATCTCTTATAATGTTCTTGAGCTGTGGTCAGGGATTCCTTCAGAACCTCCAGATTTTGCCTCATTGCAGTCAGCCTTTCCTCCACTGCCGGAACCGGAGAATTAATTGGAGACCTAGGTAAGGTACACGGATGATAACTGTTGTGAATTCCGTTCTTGGGCTCCCTCCTGTGGTTATGAATGGTACTTTTGTGAGTTCTGCCCTTGGGCTCCCTCTGGTGGTTTTGAGTGGAACTGCTGCTCCTTGAGGTTCTGCAGCAGCTGCATTCACTAATCAGCTCCACTGGCCTTTCTATTTAACTTGGCTCTGGTCTGTAGTCCAGGCCAGCTGTCAATGTTCTCTGGGTTGGATTCAGATCTCTACTTGGATTTCTCTGATGGCCTGTCCATTTCAGCATAAGATAAGTTCTTGCTAGTTCTTTGGTTGTCCATTTGCTTTGGACCTTACTGCTCAGTTAAGTTATGTTTCTTTTGTCCAGCTTGTCATTATGAAATATTCAGGCTAGCTGGAAGCTCTGGGGAAGCAGATTTGCCCCTCCACACCGTGAGTCGGTGTGGAGATCATTTTTGTAAACTCTGCGTGGATTTTTAGTTTTTAATACTGACCGCACAGTATCCTTTTCTATTTTCTGTCTATCTAGATTAGAATTGGCCTCCTTTGCTAAAATCTGATTTCATTTCTGTGTATGTCATTTCCCTCTCTACTCACGGTTAATATTTGTGGGGGGCTATCTTTCCTTTTGGGAATTTCTCTGAGGCGAGATAGTTTTCTGTTTCCATCTTTAGGGGTAGCTAGTTCTTAGGCTGTGACGAGGCGTCTAGGGAGTGACAGGAACGTCCCACGGCTATTTCTAGTGTTGGTGTTAGGATTAGGAACTGTGGTCAGTAAAGCTACCACCTCCCAGAGCTTGTCCCATGACTCATTTTACCCACCAGGTCATATCAGTGCTTCTCCGTAACCACCAGGTCATAACAGATAACCCAGATAGGCAAAGAAAGGTGTAAATTTAGTGGAGGCGCTGTGAGAATTGTTATATGAAAATTCGGCTAATGGCAGCAACTCCAACCAATCATCCTGGAGATGGCTGACATAGCATCTTAGATATTGTTCCAGCATCTGGTTGGTACGCTCAGTCTGACCATTTGTCTGGGGATGGTAAGCGGAAGAGAGACAGACATTAATATTGGGTGCAGAGCAAAACCCCTTCCAGAATATTGAAGTAAACTGCACTCCACGTTCAGAGATAATCTCATCCGGAACCCCATGGAACCGAAAGACATTCTGTATAACCAAGTTCACTGTATCTTTAGCTGAGGGAAGGCCGGTGCACGGAACAAAATGAGCAGCTTTAGTCAGGCGATCAACTACCACCATGATTGTATTCATGCCCCCCGATGTAGGCAGCTCTACAATAAAGTCCATTGATATAGACCCCCAAGGGCAGGACGGAACAGGTAATGGTTGTAGAAGACTCATAGGTGCCACATGAGGAGTCTTGTAATGGGCACATACCTCGCAAGAGAGAACATAGTCCTTGGTATCCTTCAGGCAAGTTGGCCACCAGAAGAATCGGCTCAGGAACTCTTGTGTCTTCTGTACCCCCCTGTGACCAGCCAACTTGGAGTCATGTACCAACCTGAGGATCTGCAGACGGACGACCTCAGGGACCTAGATACGTCAATCTCTGAACCACATGCCACCCTTAAAGACAAGATTAATATCCACAGACGGGTTGGCCAGAAATACATCACCGTCATAAGCCTCCCTGCACTCCTTCCACAAGTCCTGATCATGGATAACTCCGATGAAATTGGCATCAGATACAATGGTCTTGGACGGGGCTCCAGGTACAGAATCCGCAGCATGGATTCGGGATACAGCATCAGCCTTCCCATTACGAGAATCTGTACGGTACGAGATAACAAAGTTAAATTGATTTAAAAATAATTCCAACGAGCCTGACGAGGAGAAAGACATCTAGCGGATTTAAGGAACTCTAAATTGCGATGGTCAGTTAGCACTATGATCTGTTGTGCAGCTCCTTGCAGATGATGCCTCCATTCTTTGAAAGCCGCAATAATAGCCAGCAATTCCTTGTCTCCCACGTCGTAATTCTTCTCTGCTGAGGTTAGTCTACGGGAAAAGAAAGCACAAGGATGTAGCAGACCCTGCTCTCCAGTTCTTTGGGAGAGAATAGCCCTCAAAGCATTATCAGAAGCGTGCACCTCCACAATGAATGAAAGTGTTGGATCTGAGTGTATCAACAGCGGTGCTGATGTGAAACAGATCTTAAGCCGATCAAAAGCTTCTTGAGTCTGTTATGACCACTTAAAGGGCTTTTCCTTCTTTGTCAAGGAAGTAATGGGATGGACAATATCAGAAAAATTTCGAATGACGCGTCTGTAGAAATTTGCAAAACAAATAAAAATGTTGGACCCTTAATGTTCTTGGGTACCGGCCAGTCAAGGATAGCCTGATCTTACCAGATTCCATGTTCAGCCCCTGGGGAGAGATGATATAACCTAAGAACTGTATCTCAGAATGATGGAACTCGCATTTTTCCGGCTTAATATACAGATGGTTCTCTTTCAGATGTCTTAAAACAGTTTTGACATGTTCTTCATGCTCCTGTAGAGAGTCAGAAAAGATTAGTATAACGTCCAAATAGATCACCACAAACTGGTCCAACAAATCTCTGAAAATGTCATTAGCAAGGTGTTGAAACGTTGCAGGGGTGTTACAAAGCCCGATGGGCATCACAAGAGATTCAAAGTGTCCATATCGGCATCTGAATGCTGTCTTCCACTCATCCCCTGGACGAATACGCACCAAATTATAAGCCCCACAAAGATCCAGTTTAGAGGACATCTTAGCATGGCGGACTCTTTCCAGTAATTCGGGAATCAGAGGCAAAGGGTAACGGTTTTGTACGGTTACCTTATTGAGTTCCCGATAGTCAACACAGGGTTTCAGGGTCCCATCCTTCTTTTTTACAAAAAATATAGGTGCCCCTGCTGGTGAGGAAGAAGGACGTATGAAGCCTTTGGCAAGATTTTCATCAATATACTCCTTTAAGGCTTGAAGCTCAGGTGCCGCCAAAGGGTATACGTTACCAAAAGGAATAGCTGCCCCAGGAAGCTGCTCAATGGGACAGTCATAATGCCTTTGTGGAAGAAGCTGATCTGCATTCTTCTTGTCACAGATGTCAGAGAACTCTTTATATGCTGGAGGTAAAGTAAATACCTGTACATGTGGTTCCGTAGCCGTGGATTCCGGGACAGCTTCTGTTAACGCTGAGTTGCTCCTTGGTGGAAAGGTAATCTCCTTGGTCTCCCAGTTGATAATTGGGTTCTGAGAACGCAACCAAGGAATCCCTAAAATCACAGAAAAATGAGGAGAAGAAATTAGCAAGAAAGAAAGTTGCTCCTGATGATTAGGCTCCAACACAATTTCAAGGGGTACGGTCTCCTGATCCACAGGCCCAGAGATTAAAGGTGACCCATCCACTGTTTCCATGGTAATTGGAATGGCTCTTTGCTGAATTTCAATACCATGTTCCTTGGCAAATGCGATATCCATGAAATTGCCACCTGCACCAGAGTCAATCATAGCTGCACTGGAAATCCAATGTCCTGAACACAGGATCTTAATAGGGAGAGATCAGTGAGAGTTCTTCTCCTTCAGCTCCTTGGGGGGTGAAGTCATAGAAAGTGAATGGAATACAGCGTTTAAAGGCAGGCTACATTCAGCATTCAGAGATGTCAGATTCATCATCACAGTTGTCATACTCCCCTACTGCTGCTAGCACCTTGTTAGGCCGTCTAGGACACTTAGGACAATTGATCAAAAAGTGGTCAGACTGGCTGCAGTAGAAACATAGACTTTCACGAAGGCGATGCTCCCGGCGCTCATTGATCTCGCGCCTCTGAATGGAATCAATTTGCATGGGCACCTCCTCCACCTCCCGAGAGGTTTTACCTGCAGGCTCTCTGGAAGGAAGGGAAAAGTTAGAAATACGGTTATAAGCAGCAAATTTCCCCTGCCTATGCTCAGTAAGGCAAATGTCTATGCGCACACAATGCTGTATAAATGTCTCTAGCTCTTGGGGTGACTCAGAGCGAGCTAGTTCATCTTTTACAATACTAGACAGACCCCTTTTAAAAATAGGCAATTGTGCATAACTGTCCCAATTTGTATCTACCGCTAATCTCCTGAATTCAGTAGCATACTCAATAACAGAACGCTTAGCCTGGCATAAGGACAACAAAGCAGATTCAGCGGTTGCACGGCGATTAGGGTCATCAAACATTAATGCCATAGCGGCCAAGAAATCATCCAAGTTATTTAACTGTGGATCACGAGACTCAATCATCGGATTCGCCCAGGCAAGCACTTCTGAGGTCAGTAGCATTATTACACACAATACTTTGGATCTATCAGTAGGAAAATGGTCAGCATGCACATCAAAATATAGCATACATTGATTCACAAAGCCACGAAATTTGTCGCGATCACCATTAAATCTGAATGGGGGCAACTTAGGTGGGCTAGCTGGTGGCGGTTGCCTAGAGGGTAAAGTCACTTGTGCAGCTATTTGTGTGCTTATGTCCTGAAAAGCCCATCCATACTGGGACTCTATGCCAGCAAGTTTGTTTTCCTGGGCTGCTATGCGGTTGCTTAAGTCCTGCAAAGTTTATCCAAACACTTGATGATTGTGTTCAAAGCTTCCAAACTTCTTTTGCAGACCTTCCACATCTTTCTGCAGTGATCTAATTATGGAAAACACCTGCTCTAATCTGCTTTCTGCAGTCATTGTTCCAGCAGTCTCCTTTTTTTTATGGCTAGAGTATCCTGTAATAATTATAGGGGATAACTCAGGAGACTCTTTGCGTGGAACAAGACAACTACAGGACACAGTTTTATAAGTGGTAAAGTCTATATTATCACACGGTGATTCAAACAGGTGCAGAGAGAAACTCAAGTCCACAACACTTGGAGCAAATATCAAATGCAGCTCAGCAGTCTATAGGAAACTTCAGAGGAAAATGCAATCAAGCAGAAAGTCTATGAAGCACAATTATTCGTGAGGATACTTGACATGAATAAATCCTTGCCTTAGTCCAAACACAGATAGATAAGCTTATAAGGCAGTTCAAATAATATCTTAGCTATACCAGGGAGGCCTGGTTAATAGTCTCAGGTTTTTGCAGAGCAGCAAACGCTTACATGTCCAGCAAATGCAGATGGAAGTAAATACGAGCAGCAGATGAAGGAGGATTACTGGAACTGGTGTATGCAGCAGGAACTCAGAGCACAGTAGCAGGATCACCACACAGGTTCACAGGAGCAGGTATATAGCCAGGGAGTAATCAGAGGTCAGGAGCTGGATGCAAGGCAGAATACTCTAGCACAGACTGAAGGCTGGGGTGGAGTTTTATAGCAGGAAGACATAGTGCACATGAGACCAAAGACGCCATCTTGGAAAAGGGCAGTAATGCACAAATGGTAAAAAATGTTCAGAGTCCTGACAGTGATGGAGCATTGTGCTGCATGAAAATCATGTTTTTCTTGAACAATACTGACTTGCTGGCATCTGAGTCGGAGTGGAGCTCTCTGCCCTTAACTGATCCAGCCTCTTGCCCATCCATCTGGCCCATCAAGAGTCACTCTCATTTCATCATTCCATAAAACCTTTGAAAAGTCAGTCTTAAGATATTTCTTGGCCCAGTCTTGACGTTTTATCTTATGTTTCTTGATCAAAAGTGGTTGTTTTTCAGCCTTCCTTACCTTGGCCATGTCCGTGAGTATCGCACACCTTGTGCTTTTTGTTACTCCAGTAATGTTGCAGCTCTGAAATATGGCAAAACTTGTGGCAAATGGCATCTTGGCAGCTTCACGCTTGATTTTCCTCAATTCATGGTCAGTTATTTTGCCCCTTTTTTGCCCAACACGCTTCTTGCGACCCTGTTGGCTATTTGGCATGAAACGCTTGATTGTTCGGTGATCACGCTTCAAAAGTTTGGCAATTTAAAGACTGCTGTATCCCTCTGCAAGACATCTCACAATTTTGGACTTTTCAGAGGCCGTCAAATCTCTCTTCTGACTCATTTTGCCAAAGGAAAGGAAGTAGCCTTATAATTAAGCACACCTTATATGGGTTTTTTATGTCATTAGACAACACCCCTCCTCATTACAGAGATGCACCTCACCTGATTTGCTTAATTGGTAGTTGGCTCTCAAGTCTGAACAGCTTGGAGTAGGACAACATGTATAAAAAGTATCATGTGATCAAAATACAACTTGCCTAATAAATCTGCACACAGTGTATGTAAAAACTCATGTTAAAATTGCATTGTAATCGCATGGCATGCGGATGTCAATCAGATGCTATGTGTTAAAATCAGATTGTACTCGCATGAAAATTGCATGACACCTGCATGACACTTGTCTCACTTTTCTGGATTGAAATTGGACCGATTTTTTTCCTGAGTGCGTGTGGTGACAGTTTTCACATGCACTGGACATACATACGTAAACCCATTCAAGTGAATGGGTCTGCACACTTGTCAGTGTGTTTCCATGGACCGTGTGTCCATGGGCCATACACACTGGCATGTCTGTTTTTTAACAGCAGCAAGGGCTGCAAAATGTCCCACACAGGTGCACACTTATGACATACAGGTGACATGTACCTGGCAATCAGCGGTACTGTTTGTGCTGTTCCCCGACTCACATCATTGTCCCCTGCTCGTGCAGTGATCAGCGCTAGTAGGGAACAATGTTGACAGTTGAATTCAACTGTTAACAGCGAGAGCATGCGGTGACTGATGGGAGTATTCATCAGCCACCGTCTGTGCTATAAATAAATAAATTTTAAAAATGACATGGTGTTCCTTTGTATTCTTGATAACCAGCCACGCAAAACTGACTGCTACGCGCTGCAACCCTCAGCTGTCAGCTTTAGCAAGGCTGGTTATCAAGAATAGAGGGGTCCTCACACCGTAATTTTTAATTATTTAAATAAATAATAAAAAAAAAATGGTGTGGGATCCCCCCATTTTTGACAACCAGCCAAGCCAAAGCAGACAGCTGAGGGCTGGTATTCTCAGGCTGGTAAGGAGCAATGGATATTTTCCCCCAGCCTAAAAATACTTGGGAATCCGAACATGAATCTGGATGTACAACATTTGTGCCAAATTTGAGATTGATGAATGTTTTCCAAACAAGTTCGCTCATCTCTAATTAGGAAGGCAGAGATGGTAATTAACCCTGTCTGCCTTCTCTGTGGAGAGTCCAGCTGTGTGTGACTGTTGGCTCCCTGCTCACAATTTTATGCAACTGTTATTATATTCAGTGACTTTTTAGAAAGTCACTGCAGAGAAGAATAAGGGCTGCTTGGATGTTTAAAGTCTATTGGTGGCTCAGAAGTAGCTAAATACTGGTGTAGAAAATGGGAGAGGGAAGGCATGTCATTTATATATTAGACTGGATTTTCAGATGCAGTCTAGAGAGATCAGCCTTGTCCTACTGTAAAACCGACATGTTTAGACAAATGTTTAGAGCAGATACATAGTCATAAAAGAACAAGAAACCCCTTGGCTGTTAGGAAAGATCTCATGAATGATTGTGCCTTCGCCTGTCATTGTTGCCATCTTCATTCGCATATTACTCTGCCCGCTAAGTACTGAGAATGCCATACTGCTTAGTCGGGTATTTACCCACATGGTAATTAATGGCAATTAAACTTATTGTTTCCTGTTTTACAAACATGTCCACACCTTCTTTTACCTTATCTCTGCCAATGGGGTAGAGTTACTGTAAGAGCAGTGAGATTACGAACTCTCTGCCACGGGATGTTGTAATGGTTGATTCACTACGAAAGTACAAGGGGGACCTGGATGCCTTTGTTGAAGAATATAATATTATATGTTACAGGTACTAGATTCTGTGTCAGAGAGTTGCTCTAATCTGATTGCCGTATGTTGAGTAGGGAAGAAATTTCTCGTTTTTTGCCTTTCTCTGGATCAACATGCTAGGTTTTAGGTTGAACTGGATGGCCTTAAAAACTATAAAACTATGATACAATTTGTAAATGTGTTTTCTCATAAGCTTACTTTTTTTCATCAGGAATTATAGCTGTGCTCACCTCCCCTCCAAAATATGGATATTCATACCATTGTATTTGTCCATTTACTTGCCAGTGACAAAATGAACAACTAATCTTGGTAATGTCGAAGGCCTTCGTTTCCATGACTGTCTAGATCAAAATTATGGTGACCAGAAAGATATTCTATTGTAAAATGATTCATATGATAATTAGCAAAGAATTTCTGGCACACTCGGTAAAGAAATTTGGTATTGCATTACAGGTAGAGGTGAGTTGATTGGGCGACATTCAAATTTTCCAAATCACACGAATTTTACTGGGAAATTCGATTCACAGTGAAATTATTTCTTTGTTACCTGAATGTTCCCTTTTATGCTCTGGATCTTTCCAAACCCCAGAGTATAATAACTGTAACAGATTAAGCGATGAGGTGGGTATTATATATTTTTTTTAACCTTTGCATGTTTTCTGCAATTCAGCAAAATGGCCTATCCCTAATTACAGGATAACATATTTATATAGATAGTAACAAGAAAGACGATACATTTATTTTACAGCAAAATGTAATATTGTTATTTGGCATTGAAAAAGATTTCCGATATTTTTAGTCAATTTTCATAACACAATGGAGAGAATATATCACTTAATGTAATCAGCATTCACTATTGCACATCTTAAAACATTTTCAAATGTCAAAGAATTTGCTATTGTGATAACGCTGATCAGCATGTGATGTTCTTCTATCATACAACCCCCTAAAACGTAGTTGGAAATGTCTTTAAATAATCAAGTAATTTTACATTTACCATCTGAGTAGGACTCCTGAGTAGAGATCATTAATACAATTGTCTCAACTCTGTTGTCGGAATAACTGGGCCAAGGCATCCTTCCCTGTCCCTAAAGCTAGGGGCGCTTAGCTCTCCCTGCTCCCTTGATTACTTCTGATGGTGACGACACCGTGGCCACATACCTTACTGATGTCACGGGGTTACTATGACAGTGTGGAGCCAGAAGACTGCAACGTCTGCAAAGTACTGCAGTGCACAGGCGCCGGGCCTTTCTGACCTTTCCCAGCACCTGTGCACTGCAGTACTTTGCTCTGCCCTCAACAAGGCATATAAAGTACACCTGCACAGGAGCCTCGACAGGAAACAAAGAAGAGGACGACATCATATGGAGATAGGAGGTGCCTGACCCGGACAGCGATGCCCATCGGACTGGACCGCACCAGGACTGCCCACTGGTGAGTATAATCTAACTTGTTTTTCTTATCTTTTAGGTTACATCAGGGGGCTTATCTACAGCATTACAGAATGCTGTAGATATGCCCCTGATAGCGGTGGCCTTAGCTTATAGGTGAAAAATGGTGTGACAGATTCCCTTTACCAAAGTGTGGTAAGATGGTGGGAGCATTAGTCAACCCCAATGGCATGAGGAGATTTTCATAGTGTCCCTCAGGAGTATTGAAAGCTATCTTCCACTCTTCCCTCTCCTTGGTGCCAAAGAGATTATAAGCTCCCCCAAGATCCAGTGTAGAAAACCATTTGACTCCCACAATCTGATTAAAGAGGTGTGGGATAAGGGGGAGAGTGCATATATCCCTAACCGTGATCCAATTCAGTTCGTGAAAGTCTAAGCAAGGGTGTAACCCCCCCATCTGTTTTCTTGACAAAAATCCCCTGCAGCAACAGAACATGATGGTCTGATATGACTTTTTGCCAGACTTTTAGCGATATAGCCATTCATGGTCTACCCTTTTGGACCTGAGATATTGTACAACCTTGCTCTTTGGCAGCTTGGCCCCAAAAGATTAAGATTAACAGCGGAATCATAAGGACAATGTGGAGGATATTCTTGGCACCCCTGTTACGAAAAAAAAAATCACCCAAGTCAGATAGGTATACAGGCAAATATTGCGTACCCACCCTGGCTAGCCGGGTGCCCAAGCACTGTTCATGGCAATACTCAATCCATTTTACTACCACCCGAGTCTGCCTACCACAGGGTTGTGCAGCATAAGTCAAGATAGTCCAAGAACCACAGAAGAGGGTAAGCCTTCTAGCATATACCAGTCTATAAATTCAGAATGTATTGTCCCTATCTACAAATGCGACATACAAATGACCTGAGTAAAATACCCGTTACTCAAGGGTGCAGAGTCAATAGTGATAATGGGTATTGATCTATACAATATTTTTGATCTGAGGTCATGAGCCTGGATGAACCTAGCATTAATTAATTAAAACTGCACCCACTGTCCAGAAAGGCAGAAATGACCACCTTATCTTTGCCAATATGGCTCTCGGCTGGTAGAAAAAATTGAGATCTGCCAGCAGAGGAAAAAAATACACTCGGATTGACAACCTCCCCGCAAACCAGGCTATTTAGCTTTCCAGTGGTTGTTTACAGTGGGATGTGGAAAGACAAGCACCCACAAAATGACCCTTTCCACCACAGAAGAAACACAGTACCCCTTTACGCCTAACTACTGTTGGACCAACAGAACGTGCCGCCCGCACCAAACTGCAGGGGTTCCTCAGCTGTTAGATAAAAAGAAATTATGTGTGCTAGGTATCTCCATTTTTCTTTTTATATAGAGCAGTATTGCTATTCATATTTAAAGGGAATCTGTCACCTCATTTTGCCGCTATAAACTGTGGCCACCGCCATTAGGGTCTTATCTACAGCATTCTGTAATGCTGTAGATAAGCCCCTGATGTAGCCTGAAAGATAAGAAAAACAAGTTAGATGATACTCGCCCACGGGCGGTCCCGGTTTGGTTCGGGTCCGATGTGCATCGCAGGTCCTGGTCCAGCATCTCCCATCTTCATGCAATGATGTCCTCTTCCTCGCTTCTGTTGCGGCTCCTGTGCAGGCGTACTGATTTGCCCTGTTAAATAAATAAAATGTTAGTAACTTCCAATACAGGCAGTCCACCACATGGAGACCCAACTTGGAGTCTTGCCATTTCAAAAAAATGTTAGTAACATCACCAGTATTAGCAACGGCAAACACAGAATCCACGACAAAGGTGTCATAGACTGCAATAATGCAAAATCAATATAGCACACTAAAAACTACACCATCGCCTAGTCTGCCCAGTCTGCGACTAGGGTGAAAAAGTCATTGAAGATCCATGACATGTTCATCTTGAAGAAAGTTAGGTGGTATACACTTTCAGGTAACAGCTGGACACGCTTATCCATCAGGACACCGCCAGCAATGCTTAAGGCATGTTCTCAGAGAACCCTGGCTGCTGGGCATGAGAAAACCTCCAAGGTGTGAGAGGCTAGCTCAGGCCACTCTTCCATTTTTGAAAACTAAAATGCAAAAGTGCCCAAATGTCCCCTGATGGCATTGATATTGAGCTCGAGATACTGCTGCACCATCCTCTCAAGTTGTTCACAACGTGTCAGACTTGTACTCTGTTCTGTTGGTGCATGGGCTGGTCTAAAAAATGTGTGAAGCAACTCACGGAAATTGCTTCTACCACGTACACTGCCGCTGCTGCTAATATTTTTGCATTGATGTCTCGACGTTCCCAGGGTTGGAAGTCTATAACTGCGATGCACGCTGCGTGTCACTCTGCTGTCTTGGGGAAAACCATTCTTCAGATTGTCTAGAAGTGTGTTCCAATACTTCAGCATGTGCGTGTCCCTTTCCTAGGGGGGAAGCATATGGAAAAATTTACTCTTGTGCCGTCGATCTAACAGAGTGGCTATCCAGTAGTCAGCACTATTTCTAATCCTAACAATGTGGGCATCATGCTGCAGATAGTGCAGCAAGAATGCGCTTATATGTTGGGCACTTCCATGAGGTACAAGTCCATGGTGTGTTTGTGGTGGGCTAACATTCATGCTTGCTTTCTCAGTCCCCTCCCGCCAACCACGGACAACAGAGAGAGGGTCATTATCCTCTTCATCTCCTGACTGTTGCGCACCCTTAACCTCTTCCTCCTTGTCCTCCTCCATTTGTTCAATACCTTCAGTAACAGTTTGTCTGGTGCCATGTTCCCCCCTCGATCACTGTAATCCACCATCCCATGGCACCCGTCTGTGGGACGACAATCTGGAACTTAGAGATGTCATCCTTTCTGCATCCTCCTCTGCTTCCACTTCTTTCTCTGGGACCATCATCTCCTCACACAGACTATTCAAAGTGTGCTCCATCATGAAGATGACTGAAATAGTGATGCTTATAATGGCATCATCAGCACTAATAATCTTAGTAGTCAGTTTGAAACTGTGCAGAAGGGTGCAGAGGTCCTTTCTCTGTGCCCACTCTGCACCATATCTGTCTGCGTTGGCCCAGGTTTTGCAAAAGGACATACTGCATCAGGGCTCATCGCTGCTGCCACAGTCGCTGCAACATGTGCAGAGTTGAATTCCACCATGTTGGCACATCGCATATCAAATGGTTAACTGTAGGCCGAAAGACTCTGTAGTGATGCAAGTCGATGACCTGCAGGGTGCGAATCGCAGAAGTGAGTACACAGCAACTGTGCTTTCTGTAGAAGGGCATCCAGGCCAGGATAGTGGCAGTGAAGTTGCTGTACCACCTGGTTGAGGATGTGAGCCATGCAAGGCATGTCTTTGAGGTTGCCCTGGTGTAGGGTCACCACCAGGTTTGCACCGTTATCACATACAACTTTCCCTGGCTGCATGTTCAGTGGAAACAGCCATTGCTCAAAATTGTCATAGATAGTTGTCTACAACTCTTGAACTATGTAACTGCAATCTCCAAGGCATATTAACTTAAACAGTGCCTGATTGCGGTGAGACCTGACTGCAGAGTATGGAGGTGGGGGGGATCCTTTTTGCACTGTTGGAGAGAGAGATGTAGCGCCCCTGGCCATGTTTGCTCATCCAGGTGTCAGTGGTGAAATACACCTTGGCAGACATAGATTTTTCAAGGAACATGTGATGTTGTCGGTGACATGCTGGTGTAGCACAGGCATAGATTTCTTAGAGAAGTAATGGCAACTGAAAAACTGGTGCTGGGGGACTGCGACAGCCACCAGCTTTCAGAAGCCGTTTGTATCCTCCAGGTTTAAAGGCAGCATTTCCATGGCTAACAGATTGGAGATGGTGAAAATTCAGGCTCTTAACTTTGACATGTGTCGAAGGAAACATTCTTTTATGTGACCACAACTACAGGACCAAGGGCTGGCTGCTGTGCTGAGAGAGGGTGGGGTAGGTTGAACATGACAAACTACTTAACTGTGAGCGAGGTGCAGGCAGAGATGTTATGGTAGATTGAGAAAGATGTCGTGTGCTTAGTAAAACAAAAGCAGCAGGCATCTTCAATTTTGTAACAGCTCATGGGCTCTCACTCACCCCGACTGTATTTGGTAAGCAAGTTGAGGTTCTGTGGCCGGAGACCTGTGTGAGAACACTTGCTACAGTGACAGAGGAGAAATAAACAGCAGATGTGGTTGATGAGACAGCTGGTGGTGTACGAGGCCCACTAGTCCACATTTTAACGCAGTCAGATCCCCAGACTAATGGATGTAGATCGCGCATGTGCCGGTTCATGCGTGTAGTAGTCAAATTATTGCAATTGTTGCTTCTACTAAGTCTTATTTTTGAAAAGTTAGCAGAAAACATGAGTTGGGTGATCTTTTGCGGTTTCAAAAAGGCCCAGGCTAGGCAACCCTTGCCGCCCATGTGAACTGCTGACCCGCGACTGCTGCTGAGTTATGGCTGAGGATGCAGTGCTTGTCCTGGTTTCATCACCCCATGACTTTTCTTTAGGGTTCTCTAAGACACAACAGTGAATATTTTCAATTATCATATGACCTGAGTAGACAAGATCCACACTGGTAAAATTTTGTAGGAGGGTACAAAGCCACTTAAGGATTGGAATTAGGATTTATAAAACCTGACAACGTCAAATTCTTCTATATATTAATTTGAGAATGGCGTTAAGGAAAAAAGAGATTATTATGTTACATCACACTTTCCATTGTTATGTGTCATGTATTCTTTAAACCATCTCTGAAATACTCATTACCATGCCATATAAGAATCATTTACTCACCCATTATATACATAAACATGCTTGAAAATTACTTAAATTTAACTGTTTTATTTTCAGAATACTTAACAAGTACAGTTTCTTAATGATCACGTTATTTCCAGTTTTTTTGTTACCGAAGCATCAGAATTAATACGAGACTTAGAAACCAAAGCAATAGTGAAATCAGGACTTTATTTATTAATATTTTTATGCTGTTCTCTTTTGTAGATTCATATAATCTTTTATTATAACTTTACTGCAGTAAGGAAAAAATTGTCATCTTCTAGATGGTGAAAAAAGTGTTGAAGAAACAACTATTCAACCTTTTGTGATGGAGAGACCTTGATGAAAGGAGCAAAAATCAATAACTAAAGAAACCCGCACAGCCTTTTACCAGCCAATCTGTTAAGTGAGTTATGTCACCGGAGGTAATGAGTAGGGTTGAGCGACTTTCATTTTTATAGGATCGGGTCGGGTTTCACGAAACCCGACTTTCTCAAAAGTCGGGTCGAGTGAAATCGGCCGATCCTATAAAAAAGTAGGGGTCGGGGTCGGCCGAAACACGAAACCCAATGCAGTGCAATGGGATACTATGGTTCCCAGGGTCTGAAGGAGAGGAAACTCTCCTTCAGGCCCTGGGATCCATATTTAAGTGTAAAATAAAGAATCAAAATAAAAAATATTGATATACTCACCTCTCCGGAGGCCCCTGGACATCGCCGCTGGTAACCAGCAGCCTTTTTTGCTTAAAATGAGCGCGTTTAACGCCTTCCATGACGTCACGGCTTGTGATTGGTCGCGGCCGCCCATGTGACCGCTCATGCGACCAATCACAAGCCATGACGTAATTCTCAGGTCCTAAATTCCTAATTCTAGGAATTTAGGACCTGAGAATTACGTCACGGCTTGTGATTGGGCGCGTGGCGGTCACATGAGCGGCCGCGACCAATCACAAGCCGTGACGTCATCTAAGGCCCTAAATGCGCTCATTCTTAGGAAGGAAGGCTGCCGGAAAGAAGCCGAGGGTGAGTATATTCCTATTAGGTATATACTCACCCTCGGACGCGCCCTGCTTCTTTCCGGCAGCCTTCCTTCTTAAGAATGAGCGCGTTCAGGGCCTTAGATGACGTCACGGCTTGTGATTGGTCGCGGCCGCTCATGTGACCGCCACGCGCCCAATCACAAGCCGTGACGTAATTCTCAGGTCCTAAATTCCTAGAATTAGGAATTTAGGACCTGAGAATTACGTCACGGCTTGTGATTGGTCGCGTGAGCGGTCACATGGGCGGCCGCGACCAATCACAAGCCGTGACGTCATGGAAGGCGCTAAACGATTTTAAGCAAAGAAGGCTGCCGGTTACCAGCGGCAATGTCAAGGGACCGCCGGAGAGGTGAGTATATTAATATTTTTTATTTTAATTCTTTATTTTACACTTAAATGTGGATTCCGATACCGATTTCCGATATCGCAAACATATCGGAACTCGGTATCGGAATTCCGATACCAGATTCAGAAGATCGCCGACCTCATGGCCGACCCCACACAGGGGTCGGGTCGGGTTTCATGAAACCCGACTTTGCCAAAAGTCGGCGACTTCTGAAAATGGACGACCCGTTTCGCTCAACCCTAGTAATGAGAATAAACATTTTGTGTAAAAAAAACATAATTTATATAACAAATATCTAAGATCTATTCTGTTCTATAAAATATGTTAGAAAATGCCCATAATTTAACACTGTAAAGGCATTACAATTCTGTAGGCGCTAATGAGGGAACCTCTGTTACCTTATGTATTCTGAAGTTTAAAGATACTCAGAATATAAGATTTTGCATAACATTATACATAGAAAACCCATATTAATGCCGATAACTATAACCAACATTCATTGCTTATATACATCTAAATAATATTAAAATTAATTTACATTATGTTTTCATATGTTCTGTAGTTGTGTGTGTTTATGCAGCTCTTCTATAAACCGGTGTGTCTGCTTGATAACAGACTACAAACATACCTTTCCACCATACTCGCTTCCACCTGCTTTTATTTCAGGCTGATGCACATTCGATAGGTTAGCATGAATTAGAGAAAAGCACTGAAAGGGTATGGCAAAAAAGCTTCTGGATTTGATCTTAAAATTATGAAAAATTAAAATATGCAGTTTGTTAGAAAGTTACATGATCTTATGTACAATGATCAGGCATTCTGCACATAACAGAAAAAAAAACCCATTAATAATGATTTTAGTGACATTTGTTAATTGAGTTCTCAGATTCTTGATGGTGAAGTGTAGTAGCAAATCGAGTAAATTGATTATTAACCCCTTCATCCCCCAAGGCTGCCTATACCTTCATGACAAGCCCAAATTTTACAATTCTGACCAGTGTCAATTTATGTGGTAATAATTCTGGAACGCTTCAACGGATCCAACCGGTTCTGAGAATGTTTTTTCGTGACATTTTGTACTTCACTGTAATGGTAAAATTTATTTGACATGACTAATGTCTATTTGTGAAGAAAAAATGAAATTTGGCGAAAATTTGGCAATTTTCAAACTTTTAATTTATATGCAATTAAATCAGAAAGTTATGTCACACAACATAGTTAACAACATTTTCCACATGTCTACATCAGCATAATTTTTGAAACATAATTTTTTTGTTAAGAAGTTTTAGGCTATGTGCCCACGTTGCGGATTCGTGTACGGATTATTCAGCACAGTTTTTAAAAAATACGCAGGCAAAACGCACTGCGTTTTACCTGTGGATTACTCGTGGATTTACCGCGGATTTCGTGCATTTTTTGTGCGGTTTTACACCTGCGGATTCCAATTATGGAACAGGTGTAAAACGCTGCGGAATCCACACAAAGAATTGACATGCTGCAGAAAATACAACGCAGCGTTTCCACGAGGTATTTTCCGTACCATGTGCACTGCGGATTTGGTTTTCCATAGGTTTACATGGTGCTGTAAACATGATGGAAAACTGCTGCAAATCCGCAGCGGCCAATCTGCTGCGGATCCGCAGGCAAATCCGCAACGTGTGCACATACCCTAAAGAGGATAATAGTTAAGCCGCAATTTCTCATTTTTTCAACAAAATTTAGGGACCACATTACATTTGAAGTGACTTTGAGAGGTCTATATGACAGAAAATACCTGAAAGTGACACCATTCTAGGAACTACATCCATCAAGGTGCTGAAAACCACATTCAAGAATCTTATTTACCCTTGAGGTGATTCATAGGAATTTTTAGAACATGGAAGGAAAAAATGAACATTTAACTTTTATTCCCAAAAAATTTACTTTAGACCCACTTTTTTATTTTAACAAGGGTAACAAAGAGAAACCCTAAAATTTTTTTTGATATAATAAAATGTACCGTATATAATCGAGCATAAGCCGAGATTTTCAGCCCATTTTTTTAAGCTGAAAATGCCCCTTTCGGCTTGTACTCGAGTCATTGTCCCAAGGGGGCGATGGGGGAGGGGGAGCGGAAACTGTCAAATCATACTCACCTGCTCCCAGCGCGTCTGCATGTCCCTGCTTCACCGGTGCGACTCCACTCCCACTCCCACTCCACTCCCATAGGCGTGGAGCGCATATTCATTAGTTTAATAAGTGGTACCAGTGACTGCTGAACACCGGAACAAGCTGGCGATGTCAGAGACCATCGCATCGGAGAAGCAGGGACCGGGCCAGGAGGGTGAGTATAACGGGGGAGGGTGAGCATTGCGATATTCACCTGTCCCCATTCCACTGTCGCATGCTGCTGTGTCTTCTGCATCCACTGGCTGTGATGTTCAGGTCAGAGGTCGCGATGATGTGTTTACTGTGCGCGCCGCCCTCTGCCCGAACAGTCACTGCAGAGAGATAGAAAACAGAGCGGCACACTGCAGTGGAATGGGGTCTGGTGAATATCGCAATTGCTGATGTCCCCGCCTGCTCAGGACAAGAGGTGACACAGGATGCATCATAGTTAGCACTGGGCAGCCCGCCATAGCGCGTCATGAATAGGCTGAGAACCAGATGCTCTGTATTCCTTGTGTGAACATTGCCACATACAGAGTATATTTTTTTGCATTGGTGTACCACACGGCCAATCCCTGATTGAAGGCTGGCTGTTTCATTTGGTATTGCACCTGTGCAGTTGCCATTTTACTTGGGTCCGCTGCACCCTGGTAGTGCAATTGTATTGAGGCCCATTTAGACAGGTAAGCATCTCTGCCTGTTTTTGTTTTTTTTCTTGAATATTGGAGGATTTTTTCCTCTTTTTGTGGTTTTCAAGAGGTGAGTATGTCATTTTTTTTTTTTAATCGCCGCAGCATATGGGGCAAATGTTTCTATGGAGCATCTTATAGGGCCATAATCAACCTTTATGCAGCATTGTATAGGGCACATTTTCTATGGAGCATCTTATGGGGCCATAATCAACCTTTATGCAGCATTGTATGGGGCATAATATTCTATGGAGCATCTTATGGGGCCATAATCAACCTTTATGCAGCATTATATGGGGCAAATGTTTCTATGGAGCATCTTATGGGGCCATAATAAACCTTTATGCCGCATTGTATGGGGCAAATGTTTCTAGGGAGCATCTTAGGAGCCATAATCAACCAGATTTATATCGGACTTTTATGTTTGGCTGCTGTCACACACTAAAAGATGCTTTTTTTTGCATTGCCATATTTTGAGAGCTATAATTTGTCCATGTTTCATTCGCTAGATTCATGTGATGGCTTGTTTTTTGCAAGAAGAGTTGATGTTTTTATTGGTACCATTTTTGGTCACAAAATTTTTTTTGATCACTTTCTATCATGATTTTTGGGAGACAGAATGAACAAAAACCATCATTCCTGAAATTGTTTTTTTCGCGGGGGGGGGGGGGGTTATGTCATTCCGTGTGTGGTAAAAATTGATAAGGGAGCTTTATACTTCGGATCAGTATGATTACAGTAATACCACATTTATGTAGTTTTTTATGTTTTGGCTCTTTTACACAGTAAAAACTATTTTATAAAAATTATATTTCTGCACGTCAGCGGAGTAGCCCGCCTGTGAACCAAGCTACACCGCCTGTGTATCTAATAATTTTTTACTGCATCTAACTCAGTAAATCGTTTTGGGCCTAGTAGCAGTGTCTACACGTCAGCGGAGAAGCCCGCCTGTGAAGCTAGCTACACCGCCTGCATATCTAATAATTTTTTACTCCATCTAACCCAGTAAATCGTTTTGGGCCTAGTAGCAGTGTCTGCACGAAAGCAGAGTAGCCCGCCTGTGAAGCTAGCTACACCGCCTGTGTATCTAATAATTTTTTACTGCATCTAACCCAGTAAATCGTTTTGGGCCAAGTAGCAGTGTCTGCACGTCAGCGGAGTAGCCCACTTGTGAAGCTAGCTACACCACCTGTGTATCTAATAATTTTTTACTGCATCTAACCCAGTAAATCGTTTTGGGCTAGTACCACAGTTTGGCCACTCAGCTCTGCTCAGTTTCCATCCATCGTTTTTTGTGCCAACAACTACAGAGTTGCCAATTAGTTAAGCACCAAAATGAGTGGCAAAAGGCCTGCTGCTGATGGAAAGGGGAATAGGCGTGTTGGAAAGGGAAAAAAGGTTGTGTCAGTGGGGTAGGTGGTAAAGCAACAGTAACATCTGCAGACGAAAGACCATCTTCCTGCCAAAGTAAGATGTCTACTTCTTTTCGTGAACAATCTGCTATGATCCCTTTCTTACGACCATCGCTACGAGTCGAGCGCCCCCACTGCCGCAGGGCCGAGGGGTACCCGGTACCGGGCCTCTCTGTCTCGGTTCTGGGAGTGTCACGGTGGCTAGACCCGGTCAGTGACCGTGCTGAGGGGCGTCCAGTGAATGTTGAGAATGTTGTGGTGTGGTGCAGGTCGCGATGAATAACGAGGACACCAGGTTGCAGTCTCTTTACCTCTTTACTGAAGGCTTCAGGATCCTCAATAAAGAGTACGGTTAACAGGGCTGTCTGAGACCGGCCGGTCCGATGGCACCTCCAGAGTTCCCTTTGCAGGTGGAAATCTGTGCCTACCTGCTAGCGCTTGTGTGTTGTAGTCCTTCCCTGCTTAGCACCACGGGATAGTCCTCACAACTGTTGTGTCTGTTTCTGAAGTTCCCTCACAACTGATTCTGATGTTCTTCTTCGTCCCCCAGATGATATGGCTAGGACGCACCCGTATGACGGGTAGGCCTGGAGGTCTTCCGGGACCCTAGAGTTGCCCCTCTCCAACTGTTGCCTGCCTATAACTGACTGTCCTGCCGTAGGTTTGAAGTAAGGCCTGGAGCTCAATACTTCCTTGGCGTTTCCGGCCACCGGCTACGCGCCTCAGTAGGATGTTGCCTCGGTCTTGCATCATGACTCCTACTGGTGTTATCTCCTTGTTGCGTTGATCTGGTTTCTCAGTCTTCATAATAAACCTCGCTTCTTATCCTTTCTTGGGGTACCGCCGCAATGAAGTGCAGGCGCGGTCCCGTAACGTTCTTTCTGTTCGCTAGGCCTCTGTCAAGATCCCACCCCTGACAGGGACCCCCTGAATCTTCCCCTGCAACACCCTCTGCCACAGGATGTTGCCTGGTTCCAACCCAGTCAGCTTCTCCACTAACTTCCTATCTAACCCCCAGTTTTACCAGATTGTGAGGAGTGGCCTAATACATAGCACCCTTAGCTCCCCCTGGAGGCCAGACTGTGAAGTGTATTGGTGTCTGTGATACCTGGTCAGGTGAACTCCTTCAGTGCCATCAGATGTACCATCACCCCCCTTAGCGGCGGGGCATCAGTACTGCAATGACCAGGACTCTGGGGCGCTGCACTTTCCCCCGGTTAAATCCAGTACTCCTGGACTGGGAAGAAAACGACAATACATGTCAGCAAAAAGACATACAATTTTGAAATGCAATAACAAGTAACTTTTTAACAGAGCTTCCCTTTATGGGAGGTGAGGACACTTGAACGTTACAAACATGGTTAAATATTTTAAATAACATACTATAAATAACTTCTATTACCCAACCGGGTATTCTACTTAGTGCAACTTCTCAATAATAATTTAACTTTGCCTCTAAGGACGTATAAGCTGAATCCACTAAAGGCTTACGATAAAACACTACAAGGCTAATCAACTTTTCTTCATTTTCCAACTTTACATTCGCAGGACCGCCTGTCTATCTGCCCCAGGCTGTTGTGAATTCCGTTCTGGAGCTCCCTCCTGTGGTTGCTAATGGTATTTTTGTGAGTTCTGCCCTTGGGCTCCCTCTGGTGGTTTCGAGTGGAACTGCTGCTCCTTTAGGTAGCTGTGGCAGCTGCCTTCACTAATCGCCTTGCCTGGGTTTGTTATTTAAACCTGCTCTGGGCTTTAGTTCATGCCAGCTGCCAATGTTCTTGGTTGGATTTGGTTCTCTCCTTGGAATTCTCATATGGCCTGTCCTTGTCAGCAAAAGATACGTTTTTGCTAGTTTTTGTTTGTCCACTTGCTTGGACACTATTGCTCTGCAAATATGTCTCTTTTTGTCCAGCTTGTCACTATGTCATATTCAGGCTAGCTGGAAGCTCTGGGAAAGCAGATTTGCCCCTCCACACCGTGAATCTGTGTGGAGTTCATTTTTGTAAACTCTGCGTGGATTTTGTAGTTTTTAATACTGACCACATAGTATCCTTTTCTCTCTGTCTATCAAGTTTAGTATTGGCCTCCTTTGCTGAAATCTGATTTCATTTCTGTGTACGTCATTTCCCTCTTCACTCACAGTCAATATTTGTGGGGGGCTGTCTTTCCTTTTGGGGTTTTCTCTGAGGCAAGATAGCTTTTTATTTCCTTAACTGTGAGCGAGGTGCAGGCAGAGATGTTATGGTAGATTGAGAAAGATGTCGTGTGCTTAGTAAAACAAAAGCAGCAGGCATCTTCAATTTTGTAACAGCTCATGGGCTCTCACTCACCCCGACTGTATTTGGTAAGCAAGTTGAGGTTCTGTGGCCGGAGACCTGTGTGAGAACACTTGCTACAGTGACAGAGGAGAAATAAACAGCAGATGTGGTTGATGAGACAGCTGGTGGTGTACGAGGCCCACTAGTCCACATTTTAACGCAGTCAGATCCCCAGACTAAAGGATGTAGATCGCGCATGTGCCGGTTCATGCGTGTAGTAGTCAAATTATTGCAATTGTTGCTTCTACTAAGTCTTATTTTTGAAAAGTTAGCAGAAAACATGAGTTGGGTGATCTTTTGCGGTTTCAAAACGGCTATTACTAGTGTTGTTGTTAGGATTAGGGACTGCGGTCAGTAGAGATACCACCTTCCCAGAGCTCGTCCCATGTTGCGTTTTAGCCACCAGGTCATATCAGTGTGGCCTCTTAACCACCAGGTCATAACACCAGGCCTACTGCCCCTCGCTCTTTTGCAGGACCGCCCCATTCCTCATCCGGGCCTACTGCCTTTCTCTTTCTATACACAGTATAGGACTTATCAACCTTCTCTCAGTTCAGGATCACTGAGGCATCTCTGTATGGCTCCTAGGAGGACTCACCGACTAACCCCGTACGGGTTCACTTCCTGTCCTCATTCTCTAACACATTATTAAACATTCCCTACAAGCAACTAACTAACTACATATAACTTTTACATGTAAGCATTATTACTACTTCTTTTAAGACATCATTAAACTTTAAGTGCTATTGGTGAACGTTCCCTTTAAGAGAGAACCAAGTCTCTTGGAGGTAGTGCAGCTTCCCAAGCTGCAAGTTCATGTAAGGCAGGGACTCCTGTACTGTTTCCAGGAACAGTTTCTTCGCAAAGAGTCCTTTTCCCTTGTAAAACCAGTAGGGAGCACCTTTAAGAAGGTGCAAACTATTTACAATAAGTTTGTAATCATGCAGTGTTCATGATCCAGCAGTTCTTTTCAACAGTGATAAACAAAAAAAAAAAAGGCAAAAATAGGGATCCCGGGTAAACTAATGGATCCCTTGAAGAGTTAACCCTAGTCGGGTGGTAGCAGCAGAAAAACACATGGAAAGACAAACAATTAACTATTTACATGTTCAGGTTTCCGAGGTTTAGTTGGACGGCTTCCAGGGCTGCACCTGGCACTTAACCCTTCTTGGCCAGGGAAAAGTGAGGTCCAGGGTTACACCCAGTGCTGGACAAATGCCGTTAATCCGTCTCTCATGTACGGTTAAATCATGCGCAGCGATGGAGGTCTGCGCAGCTGGAGTATGGGCATTTGCAGCAGCAGAGGTAGTGGCTGCTGCAAGATCAGTCACTGGAACGGAGTCAGCAGCTGTGGCACTAGCAGTCACTGGAGTGGTGTCGGTCATCAGGGCAGGGTCGTTCTTCTTCAAGTTCTTCCAGCTTCGGAGCTCTGGAACTTCTTTCCTGCTCCGGACCAGACGAGGCTGCCGACAGGCGTCTGGCGAGGCTCCCGATGAAGGTCTTCTTCCACCCGGCCTCAGTGCTCAGCTGCGTCCGCAGGAGTTGGTCGCTGAGCTCTTCCACACCGGCCTGCAGGAAATCAGCATCAGCGGTGGAGGCCTGGTTACGGTGCCCCTCCGGATAGCTGGGGGAGTCCTCTGCTCCGACCCCACGCTCCGGGTGGCTAGCCATGGCGTCCTCCACGTGGCTGACTTCTTCATCGTCCTTTTCCCGCTCTCTCCTTCATGGGCGGTTTCGCTTTCTTTGTCTCCGCCCTCCATTGAGAATCAGGAGGCGGATCTCGGCTGCTGACGGACAGGTCCTCAAGGGACAGAAATACTTAGACTGGGCGGCCATTGTCTTTCACGCTCTCCAGCTTGTCTACGCCCACTCTATGCCCTTCTTCTTCTCCTGCGCTCTCCTTAGCGCTGTAATGGCGGCGGTTTTGGCGGGAACTCTTGGTGGCAGGTAGCAATACACAGTCTTTGCAATAAGTCACAGTCCAAGCACAATAAATCACAGTTCCAAGGCACACATGACCTGATTCTTCAGGCTTGAGTAGAATCCTGTTCGTGACGCCAAGTTGGAGCGCCCCCACTGCCGCAGGGCCGAGGGGTACCCGGTACCGGGCCTCTCTGTCTTGGTTCTGGGAGCGTCACGGTGGCTAGACCCGGTCCGTGACCCTGCTGAGGGGCGTCCAGTGAAAGTTGAGAATGTTGTGGTGTGGTGCAGGTCGCGATGAATAATGAGGACACCAGGTTGCAGTCTCTTTACCTCTTTACTGAAGGCTTCAGGATCCTCAATCCGGAGTACGGTTAACAGGGCTGTCTGAGACCAGCCGGTCCGATGGCACCTCCAGAGTTCCCTTTGCAGGTGGAAATCTGTGCCTACCTGCTAGCGCTTGTGTGTTGTAGTCCTTCCCTGCTTAGCACCACGGGATAGTCCTCACAACTGTTGTGTCTGTTTCTGAAGTTCCCTCACAACTGATTCTGATGTTCTTCTTCGTCCCCCAGATGATATGGCTAGGACGCACCCGTATGACGGGTAGGCCTGGAGGTCTTCCGGGACCCTAGAGTTGCCCCTCTCCAACTGTTGCCCCCTATGTCTGCTTAGGTGATTTTGGGTGAGACAGCCCGCCTATTACTGACTGTCCTGCCGTAGGTTTGAAGTAAGGCCTGGAGCTCAATACTTCCTCGGCGTTTCCAGCCACCGGCTACGCGCCTCAGTAGGATGTTGCCTCGGTCTTGCATCACGACTCCTACTGGTGTTATCTCCTTGTTGCGTTGATCTCGTTTCTCACTCTTCACAATAAACCTCGCTTCTTATTCTTTCTTGGGGTACCGCCGCAATGAAGTGCAGGCACGGTCCCGTAACGTTCTTTCTGTTCGCTAGGCCTCTGTCAGGATCCCACCCTGGATCTTCCCCTGCAACACCCTCTGCCACAGGATGTTGCCTGGTTCCAACCCAGTCAGCTTCTCCACTAACCTCCTATCTAACCCCCAGTTTTACCAGATTGTGAGGAGTGGCCTAATACATAGCACCCTTAGCTCCCCCTGGAGGCCAGACTGTGAAGTGTATTGGTGTCTGTGATACCTGGTCAGGTGAACTCCTTCAGTGCCATCAAACGTACCATCACCCCCCTTAGCGGCGGGGCATCAGTACTGCAACGACCAGGACTCTGGGTTGCTGCACGAGCATCTCTAAAAATTCCAGATGAGGCACAAAAAGAGCAGGTGCTTGAACGGATATCAAGAGCTCCTTCAAGTGGGCTCTCCTCCACCTCAACTTCAACATCACAAATACTCCAGTCCTCAGAGGTGTCACCCCAATTGCACTTGCTTCCTCAAAGCTCCCAAGTCTCCAGCCGCCCGTCTGAGTATGGGGTAACACAGATGGTTGAGTCTGCAGAGCTGTTTACTCAAACTATAGTCTGGGAATCAGAGGTCTGCACCGGAGCTTCTGTGAATCCAGATGAGGAAATGATTTGCACTGATGCCCAGAATCTTTGTGAGTCGGATCCAAGCCCAGATGAAGAAGGTTCTGAGCATAATTTAGACTCTCGTTCCCAAACTGTAACTCCTGTTGGTGGAGACAGTGAGAAAGATGATGATGAGACTGAGATACCTGATTGGAACGAAAACTTGACTTTTCGGTCAGGGCAGGAAGAGGTTGGCTCTGAGGACGACGGGCGTGAGAAGACACAGGGTGATGATGATGAGGTTGGAAACCCCACTTACTGTCAACCCACAGTCCGCCAGTCCATGAGGTTAGGTGGAGGAGGATGCTAGTGACGACAAGGTTAGATTGCGCCTTCCTGGACAGAGACAGAGTACTGGAAGCACGTCAACAACTGCATCCTCAACCATAACTGTGCCTCTGAGCACAAGTCGTGGTGGCTCTTCAGGTCGCATGGGCTCTAAGCCTTGCATAGCCTGGGCATTTTTTGAGATCGCAAAGGATAACCCAACTCATGTTGTCAGTATGTAAGATTTGTCACCAAAATCTCAGTAGAGGCCAAAAAATGAATAGTTTGAATACTTCATGCATGAACCGTCACATGAATATGAGGCATAAGTTGCAGTGGGAAGCTCACTGTGCTACAATGCGGCCTAGTAGGCCTTGCCAACCACCGTCTGCCCCATCAAGTGCATCCGCAGCCTCTTCATCCTCTGTGTGTGGTTTTGGATGCAGACCTTCCACCTCTTTACTCACAACTGCCAATGTGATTGGCAGGTTGTCAGTACATTTGCAAGTGGAAACACATGCTGGTGTTGAGCGCTGTCTGACATCAAGGCCACCACATTTTGATCAAGGCAACATAATATCTCCGCCTGCACCTTCCTCACAGACCAGCAGTTTGTCGGGGACACCCTACTCAACCCCGTCTAAGCACGGCAGCCAGCCCTCAGTCCCTCAGGTGTGGACAAGTAAAAGACCATTTCCTCCTAGCCGTGACAAAGCTAAGAGGTTGAATTTCACCATCTGCAAGCTGTTGGCTACAGAAATGCTGCCTTTCCACCTGGTGGACACAGAGGATTTTTGAGACCTTATGTCCGTCGCAGTGCCCCAGTACCAGATGCCCAGTCACCACTACTTCTCAAAGAAAGCTGTGCCTGCACTACACCAGCATGTCGCACACAACATTACCGCGGCCTTGAGAAACTCTGTGTGTGACAGGGTGCATTTCACCAAAGACACTTGGACGAGTAGACATGGACAGGGGCATTACATGTCGGTGACTGGGCACTGGGTAACAATGGTGACAGCAGGAGAAGGGGCTGTGTTATGGCTGGACCTGGTGGTTAGGAGCACCGGGAATGACCTGATAGTCAAAACTGCAAAATAGAGCGAGCTCTGGGAAGTGGGAGCTCTGCTGACCGCAGCCCTAATCTATTATCACACACACTAGAATTAGCCGTGGATCGTACCTGACTCTGCCTAGATGACTCTTCACAGCCTGAGAGGTAACTACCCCTAAAGAGAAATAAAGCCTCACCTTGCCTCAGAGAAATTCCCCAAAGGAAAAGAGCAGCCCCCCACATATATTGACTGTGAGTTAAGAGGAAGGCACAAACATAGGGATGAGACAGGTTTCAGCAAAGGAGGCCGACTTACTAAATAGACAGAAGATAGATAAAGGGATCTTTGCGGTCAGCACAAAAAACTACAAAAAGCCACGCAGAGTGAGCAAGAAACCCCCCGCGCCGACTCATGGCGCGGTAGGTGCCACTCTGCAACCCAGAGCTTCCAGCTAGTGAGACAATATCATGATAGCCAGCTGGACAAAACTTAGCAGGTACTCAGAAATATATTCAGCACACAAATGAACAACAAATGAGCTTAACAGGGACTTAGCTTCTGCTGAAGTAGACAGGTCATCAGGAGATCCAAGTGAGATCTGAACCAGTACAGATACATTGACAACTGGCATCAGGTAACGATCTTTGCAGAGTTAAATAGAGGAACCAGCCCAGTCTTAAACGATGCAGCTGAGGAAGCCACCTCCAGACCAGCAGCTCCACTTTCAGCCACCAGAGGGAACCCACGGACAGAACCCACAGAAATACCATCCCCGACCACAGGAGGGAGTTCGAGAACAGAGTTCACAACAGTACCCCCCCTTGAGGAGGGGTCACTGAACCCTCACCAGAACTCCCCGGCCGATTAGGACGAGCCAAATGAAAGGCATGAACCACATCGGCAGCATGGACATCGGAGGCAAGAACCCAGGAATTATCTTCCTGACCATAGCCCTTCCATTTGACCAGATACTGAAGTTTCCGTCTCGAGATACGAGAATCCAAAATCTTCTCCACCACATACTCCAATTCTCCCTCGACCAACACCGGAGCAGGAGGGTCAACGGAAGGAACCATAGGCGCCACATATCTCTGCAACAACGACCTATGGAACACATTATGGATGGCAAAAGAAGCTGGATGGTCCAAACAAAATGACACAGGATTGAGGATTTCAGAAATCTTATAAGGCCCAATAAAACGAGGCTTAAACTTAGGAGAAGAAACCTTCATAGGAACATAACGAGATGACAGCCAAACCAGATCCCCAACACGAAGTCGAGGACCAACACGGCGACGGCGGTTAGCGAAACGTTGAGCCTTCTCCTGTGACAATGTCAAATTGTCCACTACATGAGTCCAAATTTGCTGCAACCTGTCCACCACAGAATCCACACCAGGACAGTCCGAAGGCTCAACCTGCCCTGAAGAGAAACGAGGATGAAAACCAGAATTACAATAAAAAGGTGAAACTGTTGTGAAATTGGATTCTGGGCTCCCCCGGTGGCCACTTGTGGAATTGTACTTGTGTGCATCATCCCCTCTGTTCACCTGCTCCTATCAGGATGTGGGAGTCGCTATATAACCTTGCTCCTCTGTCAGTTTCATGCCGGTCAACAATGTAATCAGAAGCCTTTCTGTGCATGTTCCTGCTACTAGACAACTCCCAGCTAAGTTGGACTTTTGTCCTTGTGTGTTTTTGCATTTTGTTCCTGTTCACAGCTGCTGTTTCGTTACTGTGTCTGGAAAGCTCTTGTGAGCGGAAATTGCCACTCTGGTGTTATGAGTTAATGCTAGAGTCTTAAAGTAATTTCTGGATGGTGTTTTGATAGGGTTTTCTGCTGACCATGAAAGTGCCCTTTCTGTCTTCTTGCTATCTAGTAAGCGGACCTCGATTTTTGCTAAACCTATTTTCATACTACGTTTGTCATTTCATCTAAAATCACCGCCAATATATGTGGGGGCCTCTGTCTGCCTTTTGGGAAAATTTCTCTAGAGGTGAGCCAGGACTGTCTTTTCCTCTGCTAGGATTAGGTAGTTCTCCGGCTGGCGCTGGGCATCTAGGGATAAAAAAACGTAGGCATGCTACCCGGCCACTTCTAGTTGTGCGGCAGGTTTAGTTCATGGTCAGTATAGTTTCCATCTTCCAAGAGCTAGTTCTCATATATGCTGGGCTATGTTCTCTCGCCATTGAGAATCATGACAGTTTGACCGGCCGTAAAAAAAAGGGTTAAATTACTGGCTGAGAAAGGAGAGAAAAAAGAAGTCTGCTACAATTTTTTTTTTTTTTTTTTTTTCCTCTAGTTCTGAGTGTGCTCTTAATTGAATCACTTGCTAGTCTGCCTATACTGCAGCCTTCCTCTCTTTCTCTCCTTCTTATCCTTGAATGGCTCTGTGTTCACCTGTTTCAAATGGATCTTCAGAGTGTAGCTACAGGTTTGAATAATCTCGCCACAAAGGTACAAAATTTGCAAGATTTTGTTGTTCATGCACCTATGTCTGAGCCTAGAATTCCTTTGCCTGAATTCTTCTCGGGGAATAGATCTCACTTTCAAAATTTTAAAAATAATTGCAAATTGTTTTTGTCCCTGAAGTCTCGCTCTGCCGGAGACCCTGCACAGCAGGTCAGGATTGTAATTTCCTTGCTCCGGGGCGACCCTCAAGACTGGGCTTTTGCATTGGCACCAGGGGATCCTGCGTTGCTCAATGTGGATGCGTTTTTTCTGGCCTTGGGGTTGCTTTATGAGGAACCTCATTTAGAGCTTCAGGCGGAAAAGGCCTTGATGTCCTTGTCTCAGGGGCAAGATGAAGCTGAAATATACTGCCAAAAATTCCGCAAATGGTCTGTGCTTACTCAGTGGAATGAGTGCGCCCTGGCGGCGATTTTCAGAGAAGGTCTCTCTGATGCCATTAAGGATGTTATGGTGGGGTTCCCTGTGCCTGCGAGTCTGAATGAGTCCATGACGATGGCTATTCAGATCGATAGGCGTCTGCGGGAGCGCAAACCTGTGCACCATTTGGCGGTGTCTACTGAGAAAACGCCAGAAAATATGCAATGTGATAGAATTCTGTCCAGAAGCGAGCGGCAGAATTTTAGACGAAAAAATGGGTTGTGCTTCTATTGTGGTGATTCAACTCATGTTATATCAGCATGCTTTAAGCGTACTAAGAAGCCTGACAAGTCTGTTTCAATTAGCATTTTACAGTCTAAGTTTATTCTATCTGTGACCCTGATTTGTTCTTTGTCATCTATTACCGCGGACGCCTATGTCGACTCTGGCGCTGCTTTGAGTCTTATGGATTGGTCCTTTGCCAAACGCTGTGGGTATGATTTGGAGCCATTGGAGGCTCCGATACCTCTGAAAGGGATTGACTCCACCCCATTGGCTAGTAATAAACCACAATACTGGACACAAGTGACTATGCGTGTTAATCCGGATCACCAGGAGGTTATTCGCTTTCTGGTGCTGTATAATCTACATGATGTTTTGGTGCTGGGATTGCCATGGCTGCAATCTCATAACCCAGTCCTCGACTGGAGAGCTATGTCTGTGTTAAGCTGGGGATGTAAAGGAACTCATGGGGACGTACCTTTGGTTTCCATTTCATCATCTATTCCCTCTGAGATTCCTGAATTCTTGTCTGACTTTCGTGACGTTTTTGAAGAACCCAAGGTTGGTTCACTACCTCCGCACCGGGAGTGCGATTGTGCCATAGACTTGTGTTGTGAATTTGGATTCTGGGCTCCCCCGGTGGCCGCTTGTGGAATTGGACTTGTCATCCTCTTTCCTGTTTCACCTGGTTCCATCAGTAGTGGGTGTCGCTATTTAAGCTCATTTCTCTGGTGGTTTCTTGCCGGTCAACAATGTTATCTGATGCCTCTCGGTGCTTGTTCCTGCTTCTAGACAACTTCTAGATAAGTTGGACTTTTGTCCATGTTTTGTTTTGCCTATTTGTTCCAGTTCACAGCTGAAGTTTTGTTGCTGTGTCTGGAAGGCTCTCGTTGATCGGGGATTGCTACTCTGGCGTTGTGAGTTAGTGCCAGAGTTTGGGGTAATCTCTGGATGGTGTTTTGTTAGTGTTTTTCTGCTGACCATGAAAGTATACTATCTGTCTTCTGCTATCTAGTAAGCGGACCTCAAATTTGCTAAGACTATTTTCCTGCTGCGTTTGTTGTTTCATCTGAACTCACCGTCATTATATGTGGGGGGCTACTGTCTTCTTTGGAATATTTCTCTAGAGGTGAGCCAGGTCTTATATTTCCCTCTGCTAGCTATTTAGGTCTTAGGCCGGAGCTGGGCATCTAGCGATAAATAGGAAATGCTACCTGGCTATTTCTAGTTGCGCGGCAGGCTTAGTTCATGGTCAGTATAGTTCCATCTTCCGAGAGCTTGTCCCTCTATAGGCTTGCTATGATCTCTGCCTGCAGAGATCATGACAGTTTGACCGGCCCATAAAGTGTTAAAGACCCAGGTTGAGAAAGGAGAGTTATAAGAAGTCTGCTGGAATTTTTTTTTTTTTTTTTTTTTTTTCCTCCAGTCTGCCTTGCTGCAGTCTTTTTTCTCTCTCTCCTCCTAATCTCTGTATGCTCTGTGTGCACCTGACAATAATGGATCTCCAGAGTGTAACTGCGGGTTTGAATAATCTCATCACGAAAGTACAAAATTTACAAGATTTTGTGGTACATGCTCCGGTGTCTGAGCCGAGAATTCCTTTGCCGGAGTTCTTCACGGGGAATAGAGCTAGCTTCCAGAATTTCCGAAATAATTGTAAGCTTTATTTGTCCCTGAAGTCTCGTTCAGCTGGAGACCCTGCTCAGCAGGTTAGGATTGTGATTTCCTTGCTCAGGGGTGACCCTCAAGATTGGGCCTTCTCATTGCCAGCAGGGGATCCTGCGTTACGCGATGTGGATGCGTTTTTTCTGGCCTTGGGCTTGCTTTATGAGGAACCTCATTTGGAACTTCAGGCAGAAAAAACTTTGATGGCACTATCTCAGGGGCAAGACGAAGCTGAAGTTTTCTGCCAAAAATTCCGTAAATGGTCTGTGCTTACTCAGTGGAATGAGTGCGCCTTGGCGGCAACTTTCAGAGAAGGTCTCTCTGATGCCGTTAAGGATGTTATGGTGGGGTTCCCTTTGCCTGCAGGTCTGAATGAGTCCATGACAATGGCTATTCAGATTGATAGGCGTCTGCGGGAGCGCAAACCGGTGCACCATCTGGCGGTGTCTATGGAAAAGACGCCAGAAAGTATGCAGTGTGATAGAATTCTGTCCAGGAGCGAGCGACAGAATTTTAGACGGAAGAATGGATTGTGTTTCTATTGTGGGGATTCTACTCATGTTATATCAGCATGCTCTAGGCGTACAAAGAAGCTTGATAAGTCTGTTTCCATTGGCACCATTCAGTCTAAGTTTATTTTGTCTGTAACCCTGATTTGTTCTTTGTCATCCATTGCCACGGACGCCTATGTTGACTCTGGCGCCGCTCTGAGTCTTATGGATTGGTCCTTTGCCAATCGTTGTGGTTTTGATTTAGAGCCTTTGGAGACTCTTATTCCTCTGAAGGGGATTGACTCCACCCCATTGGCTAATAATAAACCACAATACTGGACACAAGTAACCATGCGTATCGATCCGGATCACCAGGAGATTATTCGTTTCCTGGTGCTGTATAATTTACATGACGATTTGGTACTGGGATTGCCATGGTTGCAGTCTCACAACCCAGTCTTGGACTGGAGAGCAATGTCTGTGTTGAGCTGGGGATGTAAGGGTATTCATGGGGACGTACCTTTGGTTTCTATTTCGTCGTCCATTCCCTCTGAAGTCCCTGAGTTCCTCTCTGATTATCAAGACGTCTTTGACGAACCCAAGCTTGGGTCGTTACCTCCGCACCGTGAGTGCGATTGTGCCATAGATTTGATACCGGGTTGTAAATATCCAAAGGGTCGTTTGTTTAATTTGTCTGTGCCGGAACATGCTGCTATGCGGGAATATATAAAGGAGTCTTTGGAAAAGGGACATATTCGTCCATCTTCTTCTCCCTTGGGAGCTGGGTTTTTCTTTGTCTCAAAAAAAGACGGCTCTTTGAGACCATGTATTGATTATCGGCTTCTGAATAAGATCACTGTTAAGTATCAATACCCATTGCCATTGCTTACTGATTTGTTTGCTCGTATAGAGGGTGCTAAGTGGTTCTCTAAAATTGATCTTCGTGGGGCGTATAATTTGGTGCGGATCAGGCAGGGGGATGAGTGGAAGACCGCATTTAATACGCCCGAGGGCCACTTTGAGTATTTGGTCATGCCTTTTGGTCTTTCTAATGCCCCTTCAGTTTTCCAGTCTTTTATGCATGATATTTTCCGCGATTTTCTGGATAAATTTATGATAATATATCTGGATGATATTCTGATTTTTTCTGATGACTGGGACTCTCATGTCCAGCAGGTCAGGAGAGTTTTTCAGGTTCTGCGGTCTAATTCTTTATGTGTGAAGGGGTCTAAGTGCGTTTTTGGGGTCCAGAAAATTTCCTTTTTGGGGTATATTTTTTCTCCCTCTTCCATTGAGATGGATCCCGTCAAGGTGCAAGCTATTTGTGACTGGACTCAGCCCTCCTCTCTTAAGGGTCTTCAGAGATTTTTGGGCTTTGCCAACTTTTACCGCCGATTTATTGCTGGTTTTTCGGATGTCGTTAAACCACTGACTGATTTGACCAGACAAGGTGCTGATGTTGCTAATTGGTCCCCTCATGCTGTAGAGGCCTTTCAGGAGCTTAAGCGCCGTTTTGCCTCTGCCCCTGTGTTGCGTCAGCCTGATGTGAATCTGCCTTTTCAGGTTGAGGTTGACGCTTCGGAGATCGGAGCTGGGGCAGTGTTGTCGCAGAAAGGTTCCGACTGCTCCGTCATTAGGCCTTGTGCCTTCTTTTCTCGCAAATTTTCGCCCGCAGAGCGGAATTATGATGTTGGGAATCGGGAGCTTTTGGCCATGAAGTGGGCTTTTGAGGAGTGGCGCCATTGGCTCGAGGGGGCTAGGCATCAGGTGGTGGTATTGACTGACCACAAAAATTTGATTTATCTTGAGACTGCCAGACGCCTGAATCCTAGACAGGCGCGCTGGTCTTTATTTTTTTCTCGCTTTAATTTTGTGGTGTCATACCTACCGGGTTCTAAGAATGTTAAGGCAGATGCCCTTTCTAGGAGTTTTGACCCGGACTCTCCTGGTAATTCTGAACCCACAGGTATCCTTAGGGAGGGAGTAATTTTGTCGGCCGTTTCTCCTGATCTGCGGCGGTCCTTGCAAGAGTTTCAGGCGGATAGACCGGATCGTTGTCCGCCTGATAGACTGTTTGTTCCGGATGATTGGACCAGCAGAGTCATCTCTGAGGTACATTCTTCTGCATTGGCAGGTCATCCCGGAATTTTTGGTACCAGGGATTTGGTGGCAAGATCCTTCTGGTGGCCTTCCCTGTCACGAGATGTGCGAGTCTTTGTGCAGTCATGTGACGTTTGTGCTCGGGCCAAGTCTTGTAGTTCTCGGGCTAGCGGACTGCTGTTGCCCTTGCCTATTCCTAAGAGGCCTTGGACACACATCTCGATGGATTTTATTTCAGATCTGCCTGTTTCCCAGAAGATGTCTGTCATCTGGGTGGTCTGTGACCGTTTCTCTAAAATGGTCCATTTGGTTCCTCTGCCCAAGTTGCCTTCTTCTTCTGAGTTGGTTCCTCTGTTTTTTCAGAATGTTGTCCGATTGCACGGTATTCCTGAGAATATTGTTTCTGACAGAGGTACCCAATTTGTGTCTAGATTTTGGCGGGCATTCTGTGCTAGGATGGGCATAGATTTGTCTTTTTCATCTGCTTTTCACCCTCAGACTAATGGCCAGACCGAGCGGACTAATCAGACCCTTGAGACATATCTGAGGTGTTTTGTCTCTGCTGACCAGGATGATTGGGTTGCTTTTTTGCCATTGGCAGAGTTCGCCCTCAATAATCGGGCCAGTTCTTCCACCTTGGTGTCCCCGTTTTTCTGTAATTCGGGGTTTCACCCTCGATTTTCCTCCGGTCAGGTGGAATCCTCGGATTGTCCTGGAGTGGATGCGGTGGTGGAGAGATTGCATCACATCTGGGGGCAGGTTATGGACAATTTGAAGTTGTCCCAGGAGAAGACTCAGCGTTTTGCCAACCGTCATCGTCGTGTTGGTTCTCGGCTTTGTGTTGGAGATTTGGTGTGGTTGTCTTCTCGTTTTGTCCCTATGAGGGTCTCTTCTCCTAAGTTTAAACCTCGGTTTATCGGCCCTTATAGAATATTGGAGATTCTTAATCCTGTTTCTTTCCGTTTGGACCTCCCTGCGTCCTTTTCCATTCATAACGTTTTTCATCGGTCGTTATTGCGCAGGTATGAGGTACCTGTTGTGCCTTCGGTTGATCCTCCTGCTCCGGTGTTGGTTGAGGGTGAGTTGGAGTACGTTGTGGAGAAAATTTTGGACTCTCGTGTTTCCAGACGGAAACTCCAGTATCTGGTCAACTGGAAGGGTTACGGCCAGGAGGATAATTCTTGGGTCAATGCATCTGATGTTCATGCTTCTGATCTTGTTCGTGCCTTCCATAGGGCTCATCCTGGTCGCCCTGGTGGATCTGGTGAGGGTTCGGTGCCCCCTCCTTGAGGGGGGGGTACTGTTGTGAATTTGGATTCTGGGCTCCCCCGGTGGCCGCTTGTGGAATTGGACTTGTCATCCTCTTTCCTGTTTCACCTGGTTCCATCAGTAGTGGGTGTCGCTATTTAAGCTCATTTCTCTGGTGGTTTCTTGCCGGTCAACAATGTTATCTGATGCCTCTCGGTGCTTGTTCCTGCTTCTAGACAACTTCTAGATAAGTTGGACTTTTGTCCATGTTTTGTTTTGCCTATTTGTTCCAGTTCACAGCTGAAGTTTTGTTGCTGTGTCTGGAAGGCTCTCGTTGATCGGGGATTGCTACTCTGGCGTTGTGAGTTAGTGCCAGAGTTTGGGGTAATCTCTGGATGGTGTTTTGTTAGTGTTTTTCTGCTGACCATGAAAGTATACTATCTGTCTTCTGCTATCTAGTAAGCGGACCTCAAATTTGCTAAGACTATTTTCCTGCTGCGTTTGTTGTTTCATCTGAACTCACCGTCATTATATGTGGGGGGCTACTGTCTTCTTTGGAATATTTCTCTAGAGGTGAGCCAGGTCTTATATTTCCCTCTGCTAGCTATTTAGGTCTTAGGCCGGAGCTGGGCATCTAGCGATAAATAGGAAATGCTACCTGGCTATTTCTAGTTGCGCGGCAGGCTTAGTTCATGGTCAGTATAGTTCCATCTTCCGAGAGCTTGTCCCTCTATAGGCTTGCTATGATCTCTGCCTGCAGAGATCATGACAGACTTGATCCCGGGTAGTAAATACCCTAAGGGTCGTTTATTTAATCTGTCTGTGCCTGAACACGCGGCTATGCGAGAATATATAAAGGAGTCCTTGGAAAAGGGACATATTCGTCCTTCGTCATCTCCCTTAGGAGCCGGTTTTTTCTTTGTGTCTAAGAAAGACGGCTCTTTGAGGCCGTGTATTGATTATCGACTTTTGAATAAAATCACGGTTAAATATCAATATCCGTTACCACTGCTTACTGATTTGTTTGCTCGTATAAAGGGGGCCAAGTGGTTCTCTAAGATTGATCTCCGTGGGGCGTATAATTTGGTGCGAATCAAGCAGGGGGATGAGTGGAAAACCGCATTTAATACGCCCGAGGGCCATTTTGAGTATTTGGTGATGCCTTTTGGTCTTTCAAATGCCCCTTCAGTCTTCCAGTCCTTTATGCATGACATTTTCCGCGATTATTTGGACAAATTTATGATTGTGTATCTGGATGATATTCTGATTTTTTCGGATGACTGGGACTCTCATGTCCAGCAGGTCAGGAGGGTTTTTCAGGTTTTGCGGTCTAATTCCTTGTGTGTGAAGGGTTCTAAGTGTGTTTTTGGGGTTCAAAAGATTTCCTTCTTGGGATACATTTTTTCCCCCTCTTCCATCGAGATGGATCCTGTCAAGGTTCAGGCTATTGGTGATTGGACGCAACCCTCTTCTCTTAAGAGTCTTCAGAAATTTTTGGGCTTTGCTAACTTTTATCGTCGATTTATTGCTGGTTTTTCTGATGTTGTAAAACCATTGACTGATTTGACTAAGAAGGGTGCTGATGTTGCTGATTGGTCCCCTGATGCTGTGGAGGCCTTTCGGGAGCTCAAGCGCCGCTTTTCTTCCGCCCCAGTGTTGCGTCAGCCTGATGTTGCTCTTCCTTTTCAGGTTGAGGTCGACGCTTCTGAAATCGGAGCTGGGGCGGTGTTGTCGCAGAGAAGTTCCGACTGCTCCGTGATGAGACCTTGTGCTTTTTTTTTCCCGTAAATTTTCGCCCGCCGAGCGGAATTATGATATTGGGAATCGGGAGCTTTTGGCCATGAAGTGGGCTTTTGAGGAGTGGCGTCACTGGCTTGAGGGGGCCAGACATCAGGTGGTGGTATTGACTGACCACAAAAATTTAATTTACCTTGAGTCTGCCAGGCGCCTGAATCCTAGACAGGCGCGCTGGTCGTTGTTTTTCTCTCGGTTTAATTTTGTGGTGTCTTACCTACCGGGTTCTAAGAATGTTAAGGCGGATGCCCTTTCTAGGAGTTTTGAGCCTGACTCCCCTGGTAATTCTGAGCCCACAGGTATCCTTAAAGATGGAGTGATATTGTCTGCCGTTTCTCCAGACCTGCGGCGGGCCTTGCAGGAGTTTCAGGCGGATAGACCTGATCGTTGCCCACCTGGTAGACTGTTTGTTCCTGATGATTGGACCAGTAGAGTCATCTCTGAGGTTCATTCTTCTGCGTTGGCAGGTCATCCTGGAATCTTTGGTACCAGGGATTTGGTGGCAAGGTCCTTCTGGTGGCCTTCCCTGTCACGAGATGTGCGAGGCTTTGTGCAGTCTTGTGACGTTTGTGCTCGGGCCAAGCCTTGTTGTTCTCGGGCTAGTGGATTGTTGTTACCCTTGCCTATCCCGAAGAGGCCTTGGACGCACATCTCGATGGATTTTATTTCGGATCTGCCTGTTTCTCATAAGATGTCTGTCATCTGGGTGGTGTGTGACCGTTTCTCTAAGATGGTCCATCTGGTTCCCTTGCCTAAGTTGCCTTCTTCTTCCGAGTTGGTTCCTCTGTTTTTTCAAAATGTTGTTCGTTTGCATGGTATTCCGGAGAATATCGTTTCTGACAGAGGGACCCAATTCGTGTCTAGATTTTGGCGGGCATTCTGTGCTAGGATGGGCATAGATTTGTCTTTTTCGTCTGCTTTCCATCCTCAGACTAATGGCCAGACCGAGCGGACTAATCAGACCTTGGAGACATATTTGAGGTGTTTTGTGTCTGCGGATCAGGATGATTGGGTTGCTTTTTTGCCTTTGGCGGAGTTCGCCCTCAATAATCGGGCCAGCTCTGCCACCTTGGTGTCCCCGTTTTTCTGTAATTCGGGGTTTCATCCTCGATTTTCCTCCGGTCAAGTGGAATCTTCGGATTGTCCTGGAGTGGATGCTGTGGTGGAGAGGTTGCATCAGATTTGGGGGCAGGTGGTGGACAATTTGAAGTTGTCCCAGGAGAAGACTCAGCTTTTTGCCAACCGCCGTCATCGTGTTGGTCCTCGGCTTTGTGTTGGGGACTTGGTGTGGTTGTCTTCTCGTTTTGTCCCTATGAGGGTTTCTTCTCCTAAGTTTAAGCCTCGGTTCATCGGCCCGTACAAGATATTGGAGATTCTTAACCCTGTGTCCTTCCGTTTGGACCTCCCTGCATCCTTTTCGATTCATAATGTTTTTCATCGGTCATTGTTGCGCAGGTATGAGGTACCGGCTGTGCCTTCCGTTGAGCCTCCTGCTCCGGTGTTGGTTGAGGGTGAGTTGGAGTACGTTGTGGAAAAGATCTTGGACTCTCGTGTTTCCAGACGGAAACTCCAGTATCTGGTCAAATGGAAGGGATACGGTCAGGAGGATAATTCTTGGGTCACTGCCTCTGATGTTCATGCCTCCGATCTTGTCCGTGCCTTTCATAGGGCTCATCCTGATCGCCCTGGTGGTTCTGGTGAGGGTTCGGTGCCCCCTCCTTGAGGGGGGGGTACTGTTGTGAAATTGGATTCTGGGCTCCCCCGGTGGCCACTTGTGGAATTGTACTTGTGTGCATCATCCCCTCTGTTCACCTGCTCCTATCAGGATGTGGGAGTCGCTATATAACCTTGCTCCTCTGTCAGTTTCATGCCGGTCAACAATATAATCAGAAGCCTTTCTGTGCATGTTCCTGCTACTAGACAACTCCCAGCTAAGTTGGACTTTTGTCCTTGTGTGTTTTTGCATTTTGTTCCTGTTCACAGCTGCTGTTTCGTTACTGTGTCTGGAAAGCTCTTGTGAGCGGAAATTGCCACTCTGGTGTTATGAGTTAATGCTAGAGTCTTAAAGTAATTTCTGGATGGTGTTTTGATAGGGTTTTCTGCTGACCATGAAAGTGCCCTTTCTGTCTTCTTGCTATCTAGTAAGCGGACCTCGATTTTTGCTAAACCTATTTTCATACTACGTTTGTCATTTCATCTAAAATCACCGCCAATATATGTGGGGGCCTCTGTCTGCCTTTTGGGAAAATTTCTCTAGAGGTGAGCCAGGACTGTCTTTTCCTCTGCTAGGATTAGGTAGTTCTCCGGCTGGCGCTGGGCATCTAGGGATAAAAAAACGTAGGCATGCTACCCGGCCACTTCTAGTTGTGCGGCAGGTTTAGTTCATGGTCAGTATAGTTTCCATCTTCCAAGAGCTAGTTCTCATATATGCTGGGCTATGTTCTCTCGCCATTGAGAATCATGACATGAAACCAAAGTAGCCAAACTGGCCCGATTATTAAGGGCGAACTCAGCCAATGGCAAGAAGGTCACCCAATCATCCTGATCAGCAGAAACAAAGCATCTCAGATAGGTCTCCAAAGTCTGATTGGTTCGCTCAGTTTGGCCATTTGTCTGAGGATGGAAAGCAGAAGAAAATGACAAATCAATGCCCATCTTAGCACAAAAGGACAGCCAAAACCTCGAAACAAACTGGGAACCTCTGTCTGACACAATGTTCTCCGGAATGCCATGCAAACGAACCACATGCTGGAAAAACAACGGAACCAAATCAGAGGATGAAGGCAACTTAGGCAAGGGTACCAAATGGACCATCTTAGAGAAGCGATCACAAACCACCCAGATGACCGACATCCTTTGAGAGACAGGGAGATCTGAAATAAAATCCATGGAAACATGCGTCCAGGGCCTCTTCGGGACCGGCAAGGGCAAAAGTAACCCACTGGCACGAGAACAGCAGGGTTTCGCCCGAGCACAAGTCCCACAGGACTGCACAAAAGCACGCACATCCCGGGACAAGGAAGGCCACCAAAAGGACCTAGCCACCAAATCTCTGGTACCAAAAATTCCAGGATGACCAGCCAACACCGAACAATGAACCTCCGAGATAACCCTACTAGTCCATCTATCAGGGACAAACAGTCTCTCTGCAGGACAGCGGTCAGGTCTATCTTGGTAAACCAACTAGCCCCCTTAATCCGAGCAAACAAATCAGACAATAGAGGCAAAGGGTACTGAAATTTGACCGTGATTTTATTAAGAAGGCGGTAATCTATACAAGGTCTCAGAGAACCATCCTTCTTGGCCACAAAAAAGAACCCTGCTCCCAACGGTGACAACGACGGGCGAATATGCCCTTTCTCCAAGGACTCCTTTATATAGCTCCGCATAGCGGCGTGTTCTGGCACAGATAAATTGAAAAGTCGGCCTTTAGGAAACTTACTACCAGGAATCAAATTAATAGCACAATCACAATCCCTATGAGGAGGCAGGGCACTGGGCTTCGGCTCATCAAATACATCCTGGTAATCCGACAAAAACTCAGGTACCTCAGAAGGAGTGGAAGAAGAAATTGACAATGCTGGAACATCACCATGGGCCCCTTGACAACCCCAACTGGACACAGACATAGATTTCCAGTCCAATACTGGATTATGGACCTGTAGCCATGGCAAACCCAACACGACCACATCATGCAAATTATGCAACACCAAAAAGCGAATATCTTCCCGATGTGCAGGAGCCATGCACATGGTCAACTGGGTCCAGTACTGAGGCTTATTCTTGGCCAAAGGCGTAGCATCAATTCCCCTTAATGGAATAGGATGCTGCAAGGGCTTCAAGAAAAAACCACAGCGCCTGGCATACTCTAAGTCCATCAAATTCAGGGCTGCGCCTGAATCCACAAAGGCCATAAAAGAGTAGGATGACAAAGAGCAAATCAAAGTAACGGACAAAAGAAATTTAGGCTGTATAGTACCAATGGTGACAGACCTAGCGGACCGCTTAGTGCGCTTAGGACAATCAGAGATAGCATGAGTGGAGTCACCACAGTAAAAACACAGCCCATTCTGACGTCTGTGCTCTTGCCGTTCAGTTCTGGTCAAAGTCCTATCACATTGCATAGGCTCAGGCCTCTGCTCAGAGGACACCGCCATATGGTGCACAACTTTCCGCTCCCGCAAACGCCGATCGATCTGAATAGCCAAGGACATTGATTCATTCAGACCAGCAGGCGTGGGGAACCCCACCATAACATCCTTAAGGCCCTCAGAAAGACCCTTTCTGAAAATCGCTGCCAGAGCACACTCATTCCATTGAGTAAGCACAGACCACTTTCTAAACTTCTGACAATACATTTCAGCATCATCCTGACCCTGACATAGAGCCAGCAAGATTTTCTCTGCCTGATCCACAGAATTTGGTTCATCATAGAGCAATCCAAGGGCCAGAAAAAACGCATCTACATTAAGCAATGCAGGATCTCCTGGCGCAAGGGAGAATGCCCAGTCTTGAGGGTCACCACGCAACAAGGAAATAATGATTTTTACTTGCTGACTAGGGTCACCAGAGGAGCGAGGTTTCAGGGCAAGAAACAGTTTACAATTATTCTTGAAATTCAGAAACTTTGATCTATCCCCAGAAAACAAATCAGGAATTGGGATTCTAGGCTCTAACATAGGATTCTGAACTATATAATCCTGAATGCCTTGTACCCTTGCAGTGAGATTATCCACACAAGAGGACAGACCTTGAATGTCCATATCTACACCTGAGTCCTGAACCACGCAGAGGTTTAGGGGAAAAAAAAGACTAAACACACTGCAGAGAAAAAAAAATGGTCTCAGAACTTCTCTTATACCTCTATTGAGATGCATTAACACTTTTTGGCCAGTTGTACTGTTATGGCTGGACCTGGTGGTTAGGAGCACCGGGAATGACCTGATAATCAAAACTGCAAAATAGAGCGAGCTCTGGGAAGTGGGAGCTCTGCTGACCGCAGCCATAATCTATTATCACACACACTAGAATTAGCCGTGGATCGTACCTGACTCTGCCTAGACGACTCTTCACAGCCTGAGAGGTAACTACCCCTAAAGAGAAATATAGCCTCACCTTGCCTCAGAGAAATTCCCCAAAGGAAAAGAGCAGCCCCCCACATATATTGACTGTGAGTTAAGAGGAAGGCACAAACATAGGAATGAGACAGGTTTCAGCAAAGGAGGCCCGACTTACTAAATAGACAGAAGATAGATAAAGGGATCTTTGCGGTCAGCACAAAAAACTACAAAAAGCCATGGAGAGTGAGCAAGAAACCCCCCGCGCCGACTCACGGCGCGGTAGGTGCCACTCTGCAACCCAGAGCTTCCAGCTAGCGAGACAATATCATGATAGCCAGCTGGACAAAACTTAGCAGGTACTCAGAAATATATTCAGCACACAATGAACAACAAATGAGCTTAACAGGGACTTAGCTTCTGCTGAAGTAGACAGGTCATCAGGAGATCCAAGTGAGATCTGAACCAGTACAGATACATTGACAACTGGCATCAGGTAACGATCTGAGCAGAGTTAAATAGAGGAACCAGCCCAGTCTTAAACGATGCAGCTGAGGAAGCCACCTCCAGACCAGCAGCTCCAATTTCAGCCACCAGAGGGAACCCACGGACAGAACCCACAGAAATACCATCCCCGACCACAGGAGGGAGTTCAAGAACAGAGTTCACAACAGGGCTGCTGTCCAAGTCTTGCCGTTCCCATGAGTTGCGCATCGATCCTCTGTATCTATAAGTTCCTCCACTGCTTCTGCCTCCTCAACCTCCTCTCGGTCCTCCACCTGCACCCAAAGCCTGTCTGGTAATGCCACCCACGTTCTAACTACACAGGAGGAATCCTGCACACCTCCTTACTATGCTGTCACCAGGGTTCAACGGCATTAGGCGGTGTTTACCTTGAAATGTCTGGGAAATGTGAGTCACGCAGCTGAGGAGTTGTGGTCAGCTCTGGAGACCGAGTTCCATCAATGGTTGTCTCCACTGAACCTGCAGCCAGGGAAGGCCATGTGTTACAATGCTGCAAACCCGAGTACGGCCCTTCGCCGGGGCAATTTCACACACGTGCCTTGTATGGCTCACGTTTTGAACCTGGTTGTCCAGCAATTTTTATCCCACTATCCCGGACTAGATGGGCTTCTGCAGAGGGCACGGTCACTGTGTGCTCACTTCCGCCGTTCGCATCTTGCAGCTCAACGACTTACATCTCTACAGAAGTCGTTGGGCCTGCCAGTTCACCAGCTGAAATGCGATGTGCCCACATGGTGGAATTCAACTCTGCACGTGTTGCAGCGACTGTGGCAGCACCGACGAGCCCTAGTGCAATACGTTATGATGTATAGCCTGGGCCAACGAGATCCAGAGGTGGGGCAAATCACGCTGCAGGAGTGGTCTCAGATCAGGGACCTATGCACCCTTCTGCACAGTTTTGAAATAGCGACGAAGATGTTTAGTGCTGACGATGCCATTATCAGCATGACTATTCCGGTCATTTACATGATGAAGCACACCTTAAACAGTATTCAGAGTCAGGTGGTGGGACAAGAGGAGGAGGAGGAGGAACAGGAGGAGTCGTATGCGGAAGGGATAATATCTCCAAGGTCCAGAGGGTCGGCAGCACCAAGGGGGCTGGCCTTGGAGGGTGGGGGAGAGGGATTACCGAGGGCACATGGTAGCAGCCAAACTGTTGAGGAAGGTGCAGGAGCCAAGGAAGAAGTGGATGATGAACTGGCGCTGGGCATGGAAGACTCATCAGATGAGGGAGACCTTGATCAAATTTATGTTGTGCGAGGTTGGGGGGAGAGGGCAGAGGAAAGAAGCATGATTCTCACCTCGCCGCCACCAAGACAACAAGGACTTGGTCCTCCTGGATGTGCAAGACACATGAGTGCCTTTTTGCTGCACTACCTGCAACATGACCCTTGGATTGTCAGAATCCGAAGTAATGTCGACTACTGGGTTGCCACATTCTTAGATCCCCGGTACAAAAGTAAATTTGGCGAAATAATTCCTGCCATAGAAAGGGATTCACGCATGCAGGAGTATCAGCAGAGACTGTTACAGAATCTTACATCTGCTTTTCCACAAAACATCAGTGGTGCACGTAGTGAATTTCTGAGTTCTAACTTGCCAACCGTAGCACTGTCGAGTCATCAATCAAACCGTAACAGTAACATCGTATCTGGTGGTAACAGCAATTTTTTTGAATCGTCTAAAGAATTTTTTAGACCATCCTTTGCAAGGCCACATGAGACAAGAAGTCTGACGCATAGCCAACGCCTAGAGAGGATGGTACAGGAGTATCTCCAAGTTAACATTGATGCCATGACTGTGGAACTGGTCCCTTGCTCATTTTGGGCTTCCAATCTGGAAAAATGGCCTGAGCTCGCCACTCACGCCTTGGAGATCTTGTCGTGCCCCGCAGCCAGCGTTCTCTCTGAACGTGTGTTTAGCGCTACTGGTGGTGTGCTGACAGATAAGGGCACGCGGCTGTCCAGTGACAATGTAGACAGACTAACGTTCATCAAGATGAACAAATCCTGGATCCGCAAGGACTTTTCTACCCCTGTGTCATCCTGGGGAGACTAAAAGCTTGCTGATTTTTGAAAATCACCTCACCAACCATTTTAAGAAACTCTGGGGAAATTGATGCCACTTAAGTGGTGTCTGTGGCCCAATTTTTGGAAAAAATTTAGACTCTTTTTGGAGTCCCCTTGCTGTGCTTTACATGACGTTGGCATCGTCAATTCCAGTTAGGTGGGGTCACTCCCCCCTTTTAACCTTTAGAAACTACATACACTATGGCTTGGGGTAACACAGATGGTTGAGTCTGCAGAGCTGTTTACTCATACTATGGCCTGGGATTCAGAGGTCTGCTCCAAAGCTTCAGTGTCTGCTAGTCAGCAGAATAGTCCATCCATGAAGCAAGCTACACTGCCTGTTTATCTAATTACTGATTTTTAACTGCATCTTGCCCAGGCAATACTATGGGTCTAGTAGCAGTGTCTGCCACTCAGCAGAGTACCCCTCCCATGAAGCAAGCTACACCACCTTCTTCCTTTCTGAATCTAACCCCTCGGCTCTGGGGTGTCCGCTCTCCCTCCAGCTCTCTCCTTCTCACAGGTGGACTAGTGCGTGTATTCACACTGTGGCAAATCTTTTGGGCCCAGGCATAAGAAGTCGTCAAGGTAATGGATAATATGTGCCCCCTTAGAAACGTCCTTGACGACCCATTCGAGGAAGCAACTAAACACCTCAAATAGTGAGCAGGATATGGAGCACCCCATGGGAAAACAGCGATCTATGTAGTATGCTCCTTCACAGAAGCAGCCCAATAGGTGGACACTATTCGGAGGCACAGGTAGTAACCGGAATGCCCCCTCAATGTTTGTTTTGGCCATTAGGGTGCCCCTTCCCAACTTCTTGACCCGCCTGATTGCCTCGTCAAAGGAGGTACAGTATATAGTACTGTACTTGGTTCTGTGTCGATGTTGTCGTTTACTGACCTGCCCCTTGGATATGACAAATGGTGGATTAGTCTGAATGTATTGGGTTCCTTTTTTGGCATGACTTCCAACAGGGATACCAGTACGTCTTCTAAGGAAAGTGTTCTGAATGGACCCGCCATTCTACCTAAAGATATTTATTTTTAAAATTTTTTTGTCAGGACGTCTGGGTGATGGTAGGCTGATTTTAGATTTTTACTCCAGCCTTTCTTGATTTTAGAATGGCATGACATACCTATATCTGTCTCCCTCCTCCTTTTACTCCTCCACCTCTTTTCTTTCCGCATGACTATATGTACTTGTGACTTTTCCATGTATTTGTTGTGTCTTCTGAGCAGTTTGTCAGCTTTTGGACACATTTTAAGGTGTTTTCTATGTGTTTTCTATGTGTTTGTATGTGTTTGTGTTTGCCTGCCATTGGTTTCAATGGGGTTCGACGGTGTTCGACGAACATTCATCGAACACGCTCCAATTCGACAAACCGAACCAAACACTAGGGGGGTGGCTCAGCACTACTCCAGACCCACAGACAGAGGAAAAAGCTCAGTGGCTAGACATTCAATTTGATGAACCACATCCTTGAGGTGGTGATATGGTGAGTAGCTGTTCCGCCCATCTCTTTCAGATACTCACAAAAAAACAAACCCTGTCATGGATGATTAACCCTTCTCCGCACATAACATGCTCGAGAGAAACTTTTGAGTTTTCACATCATGGAAGATAGCAACCTTCGTGACACATATCTCCCCACACATACATGGTCACAATATATAAAACATGTTTATTGTGTAAAACTAGTAAAAGAGAAAAACATGTCCTTATTTGTTATCATTATATTCATACTGACTCATAGATTAAAAAAGTACTTCATCACCACAGCACAATATACTGTATGTACCCCTAAATGATGCAATTGAAAAATACTTCTTGTCCCACTAAAAAACCTTCATACTACTCTGTCCTCCTTCTCCTCGACCTGTCTTCTGCCTTTGACACTGTGGACCACTCCCTTCTGCTACAAATCCTCTCATCTCTTGGCATCACAGACTTGGCCCTTTCCTGGATCTCATCATATCTGACAGATCGGACATTCAGTGTCTCCCTCCGCCACACCACCTCCTCACCTCGCCCCTTGTCAGTCGGTGTTCCTCAAGGCTCTGTTCTAGGACCCCTACTCTTCTCCATCTACACCTTCGGTCTGGGACAGCTCATAGAATCCCACGGTATGCAGTACCATCTCTATGCTGATGACACGCAGATCTACCTATCCGGACCTGACCTCACCTCCTTACTTACCAAAATCCCGCACTGTCTGTCTGCTATTTCAGCCTTCTTTTCTGCTCGCTTTCTACAACTGAACATGGACAAAACAGAATTCATCATCTTTCCCCCATCTCACTCTACCCCTCCACCAGACCTATCCATCAATGTCAATGGCTGCTCACTTTCCCCAGTCCCACACGCCCGGTGCCTCGGGGTGATCCTCGACTCTGCCCTCTCTTTCAAGCCACATATCCAAGCCCTTGCCTCCTCCTGCCGCCTCAAACTCAAAAACATTTCCCGGATCCGCGCATTCCTTGACCGTGACACCACAAAAACACTAGTGCATGCCCTTATCATCTCCCGCCTCGACTACTGCAACCTCCTACTCTCTGGACTCCCCTCTACCACTCTGGCACCACTCCAATCCATCCTACACTCTGCTGCTCGACTAATCTACCTGTCTCCCCGCTATTCCCCAGCCTCTCCCCTATGCCAAGCCCTTCACTGGCTTCCTATTGCCCAGAGACTCCAGTTCAAAACCCTCACAATGACCTACAAAGCCATCCACAACCTATCTCCTCCATACATCTGTGACATGATCTCCCGGTACCTACCAACACGCAACCTCCGATCCTCTCAAGACCTCCTTCTCTACTCCCCTCTCATCTCTTCTTCCCACAACCGCATCCAAGACTTCTCCCGTGCTTCCCCCATACTCTGGAACTCTCTACCCCAGCACATCAGACTCTCGCCTACCATAGAAACTTTCAAAAAGAACCTGAAGACTCACCTCTTCCGACAAGCCTACAGCCTGCAGTGATCCTGAACCTACTGAACCGCTGCACAACCAGCTCTGCCCTCTCCTAGTGTATCATCACCCATCCCCTGCAGATTGTGAGCCCTCGCGGGCAGGGTCCTCCCTCCTTATGTACCCGTGTGCCTTGTTTTTTGCTCATGTTTAATGTATTTGTCTATATTTGACCCGTATTTCACATGTAAAGCGCCATGGAATAAATGGCGCTATAAAAATGAATAATAATAATAATAATAATACAGCTATATCAATGAAAAAATAAGACATTATGTTATCCAATAAACAACGGTTAATATGTCTCAACAATCATATAATTATCATCTTTCCTGTGGCTAACTGACTGATGAAACTTCCACTAATTCCTAGAACTTGGGGTTTAAATTGCTCTGTGTGAATAGTGCGATTGTTTGCAAGTGTGACATCACAGAAATAGTGATGCAACCCATACTTATTACCACTCTACATTCACAAAGAGGATTTTGCTACTCTTCTCAGAATTCATGGGAGTCCCAGCAGGTAGTCCAACAGTTATCATGTGTATCCAGTGGATAAGTTGTCTATCTTGTTGATGGGTCAAGACTTTAAGGCCGGCGTCACACTGGCGAGTTATCCGGACGTATGAGCGCAGAAAATACATCCGTAAAATACGCATAACACACGGCCCAATGATTCCCTATGTCCCAGCTCCTATCAGCCGTATTTTACTGATCCGTATTATACGGTCCTCTACGGCCGTACAAAATCGCAGCATGCTGCGTTTGTCACCGTATTGCGCAAATAAATCACCAATTAAAGTCTATGGAGGCGAGAAAAATACGGATTACACACGGACCAGCAGTGTGACTTGCGAGAAATACGCCAGACATCTCCAGACATCGCCAGGTGCAAGGAATTGGGACAAACACTCAATCTTCAATCTCAGACATGCTAATTAGCTCAAAACGCCCCACACACATCCAGGAAGTCTGGTTCTCGCCTCCACGGAGTTAACAAGCAGCATGGCCACCATTATCAACGTGGATATGCTCCTCATCCTGGTCCAAGAAAGGCCAGAAATCTGGGACCAGAGGGATGCAAATTATTCTAACAGGGCCAGGAAAGAGGCAGCATGGCGTGCAATATGTGGGATCTTATTCCCTGACTATGGCCAAAGGCCACCTGCGGAGCAGACCCAACTCTGTAAGTACAATAATGTCTTCCCATTATGTCTCCTTCCCAAATGCTTCCCCATCCTTGTTTAGTCATAATTGAGGTCTTACTTTAGGATCAGATTTTCATAATGCTTTTGACGTTTCGTCTTTAAAAACTCCAGAAATGTAACTCTGCAAGGACAGGGTCCTCTCCCCTCAGTACCAGTCTGTCACTGTAAACCTGTTTACTGTAAAGGAGATGTAGAACCCTGTATGTAACCCCTTTCACATGTACAGCACCATGTATTTTATGGTGCTATCTAAACAAATAATACTAAGATTGTTTTGAGATCAATGACAACTGTTTTAAGCAATGTGCAGAATGAGGGCTTGGTAATAACAAAATGTTGGACCATGTCATTGCAGTGGATGATGTTATGAGAAGATGGCGCAGCATCCGTGACCAGTACCGGCGGGAACGTCAGATGCGTGCAAGAAGTGGGTCAGCAGCACCACCCAAAAAAAGAAAATACATCTACTATGACCGTCTGTCGTTTTTGGATGGCAGTATGGATTTAAGGGCGTAAGTCAAAACCACACCACACTTTAGGCCTTTTTTTTTTTTATATTTTTTGTTTTTACGGTTATTCCATGGCACTTTGTTGGTAAGGAGTGGTAAAGATATGCTAAAGCAAAATGGCTAACAATAATTGCCAAAATATGGGCCAGGATGAGAGAGGACCCTGGCCGCCAAGCCTCACAAGCTCCAACAAGGGATGGGTGACAATACAGTAGGCGTGGGGCCAGCTGGTCATCCTTTTTTTCTTTTACCTATGTGGTTACTGCATTTTATGTGATTGTTGTAAGAGGTGGGTCTTCACTCTGTTTGTGTATCTTTTAAATGTTATGCGACAGTATGATGTGTTGTGGTTTATTTTTCCTCAGGTTGCGTTTCTCAATGAAGAAATCTTGTATCACACTGTGTGAATAGCAGATAGCATGGGTTTTTGGAATGATAGCTCTTGCTGCTCTGTCTTTTTTATGAAATATGTGAACTGACATGAGGTCACAGATGTTTTTGAAAATAATGTGTGTGAAATATTTACCGCTTTCCTGTTTTCTTTTTGTCTTTATTGTTTATTGACAGAACACACTCCAACCTCACAGAGAGGGAGACCGGGTCTGAATCGGAAGCATTAATTGATCCGGTTGGTGTGGATGAAGAGGTGGCAGGCCCATCTTCTTCATATGATCCCCCTATCAATCCAAGACAAAATGCTCCTGCATCCCAAGACCCAGCACCAAGTGGCCAAGATCAAGACCCACCACCCTCAGCAGCACATGACCATGCAAGCCAGGAGGAGCAAGGCCTGAGCAGCAGTCCTACTGGCCCACCGGTCGCATCCCCACAGGCAGCTGTGCCTTTACCCAGAGGGCGCCGAAGGAGAGAGGTGCAAGCGACAAGGAGGGATGTGGACGCAGGTGTCCTTAATTATTTGTCCAGGGCAGCTACAGATGATGGTGAGGAGGCATTTGCTCGCAGCCTTGCCCGCTACCTTCGTCCCCTTCCCCGTGAGGTCAGGCTACGTGTGAGAGGGTGCATGCAAATCCTGATTGATTTAAGCACCCCTCCAAATAACCCCTATGAGGTCTTTGAATTCATTGAGATCAGGCAGCTTTCTGCCTCAAACCTTTTGCGCCTTCCATTTCCTCATCAGGGGCAGGATCAATCAGGATTTGCACCACCTACTCCACGTAGGCCTCCACCTCAGCCCATCCCACCTCAAATTATGCCAAAGCCTGCACTGCAACAAATGGCCGCCTACAACCCCCAGTCCCAATATGGCCACTTTTCCAGACCCAGTGATGTAGGCTGGTCCCAACCTGGGTTTGGACAACATGGCAATTTTGGGATGGGGTATGACTACAACCAATATCTGCGTCAGCAGGAGTTGCAGCGTGAATTTATTTATGGCCAACAACCTAATGCCCAATATGGACAAGGGCAGAGTTCCGCTCCGCAACCAACTGCCTCCTCACAGGCTCAAGGACAATTGGTGCAGCCAACGCCCCCTGAACAGGACCCCGAGCTGCCGCTCTCTCCCCCGCCTACTTACAGGGATCTGTAATTTGGTGTGGCTTTTGTATGAGGACCATATATGTTAAGCCAACCCATGGCTGTTGTATTTTTTGTTTTTTGTGTTTGTTGTTTCAGCACAAAAACCATGTCCCAACAAAAAATGGTGGCAAGTTGTCCTAAAAAGGTTTAATCATTTTTTTGCAAAAAAGAAAACAAAAAACAAAAAATGTTTGTGGCCTAATCATTTCAACACCCCACACATATGGTCTGCGACAAAAATGGTACTTAAGGACATCAGACACACACGTTACCTTTGAAAATGGCATAATACATTGTATTAAAGAAAGATAAGGGCCAAAAAATTTCATCACAACTGAGACACAGCATATTCTTGCCAGGGAGTGGCACCAGGAGGAGAGACAAAATAATTTGTGAAAACATCCCTTACTTTAATGCCAGAAAGGGGACGGCGCGGAGGAGGGCCATGTGGTGTAGGCCTAATCACATTGCTCAACATGTGTTCACCACTAGCATCTGATGAGCAATCATGTATGCGGGTGTAATTATGCAAAATTACACACGCTTTGATCACTTCGTTCACTGAAGTTTCACTGAGCTGAATGGAAGACTGGAGGACACGCCATTTGGCCACCAGAATCCCAAAGGCACACTCCACCAGTCTCCGCGCCCGAGAAAGCCGTAAATTAAAGATTTTCCTCCGGTGGTCAAGGTTGCGCCGTGGATAAGGCCTCATAACATGTCGGGTAAGTTGGAAGGCCTCATCTCCAACAAAAACAAAAGGCACGGCTTCTGCACTGGAGCCTGGGAGTTGTTGTGGCGGTGGGAGATCTAACAGGTTGTCACGTAGCCGCCGACCCATAATGGACGAATTGAAGACCCTAGAGTCTCCAGTTCGCCCATAGGCCCCAATGTCTACAATTATAAACCTGTAGTTACTGTCAACTACAGCTAACAGAACTACAGAGAAAAACTGCTTATAATTATAGAATTGGGAGCCTGAGTTCGGCGGCTTACGTACCCTGATATGTTTCCCATCCACGGCTCCAATGCAGTTAGGGAAGTCACAATTTTGCTGGTAATCACGGGCTATTTGTATCCAATCAGCCTGCTTTGGCTCAGGCATAACAATGTCTTTCATTTTCTCCCAGATATGGCGACAGGTTAAACGGACAATGCCCGAAATTGTTGAGCGGCCTATTAAAAACTCCAGATGAAGTCCCGCATATGACAAGCCTGTTGTCAGGAACCTGAAAAACAAAACAAAACACCAAAAATAAGTTAGGTTAAACCAGTACACACAAAACCTTACTAGGCCCAATTTTGTGTTATTTCATGTAGAGCAGGATAAGGGCTTCAAAAACCAAACAAATAAAAAGCAACTTGACTCTTAACTTAGTTTAAAGCTTAGATATATGTTTGTGACCTACTGTCCACATCTACCTGTAACTAAATGTTATAAATGTTAGAAAAAAAAAGATTCTAAAGAACAACTAAACAGTATGTGAGTATGGTAAATATGTAATACATACCGTACGGTTAGTAGAAGACGCTCCTCTGCGGATATGGCTTTGCGCAGCCTTGTGTCCTGATATGTTATACCAGGACGTAAAAGCTCCAACAATCTATCAAATGTGGTGATAGTCATACGACAGTATAGATAGAATTTATCGGGATGTTGCCGCAGAGCTGTATAGAGCCTCTTGAAATGGCCTTTAGTTTGGCGTTTCATTAGAAGAGGATGCACCCACATTCTTGTTCTCCTCCTTCGCGGATCAGCAATAACTGGATAGGGATGGCCAAAGCGACGTGACAAGAGCCAGTTATACAAAACCCGCTGCGTTGGGGTGAAGTGGAGGAGGTCAGACATGCTGCAAAGATTGAGAGAATGCACCAACAAATGCACAAACACAAAATGGACATGTGGGAGGGTGCCACCTGTTGTCGAGGCCTTAAATAGGGGTTCTGAGGCTGATTTAAATCAATTACAGCCTCAAAAACCGTTAAATGTCCATTTTGGAAGGTTGCGTGAAAAATACGCATTACGGTAGGAATACGGATTGCATACGCAACATTACATGCGCAAAATACGCTGACACACCCTGCCTACGGATCACTATTTTGGGAACATTTCACCGTATTACGGCCGTATTACGGCCGTAAAAAACGGACCGTATTGTCTTACGCCGAGTGTGACGCCGGCCTAAAGGTGATAAATTACAATATTGTGATCACTTGCCTTCTTATTATGAGCAGTGCAAAGTGGCAAGCAAATGTTGGCAGCAGCAATGATGTAACAAAATCCCTTCTACGGGCATTGCTGAAAACATATTGCAGGGGTTTTTTTTTTATTATTTTTATTTTGGCTTTGTTGGAAGTTTGAGCATTGTGTTAGGGTTTGTGCAAACAATGTCTTTTTCAGGAGGGAACACTCCATAAGCTGCCTGAAAAAATGCTGAAGAAATGCTAAAAAGAATGAATATATGCATTTATATTTAAGAGCAACTTGCTGTTCATATGTTAAGGCTTTTTAGCTTTTTTTAACCACTTCAGAATCGATGTCCAAACATCCAAGTGGTTAAAAAGAAGAGACTAGTTCATTCTAAAGGTAGTTTCCTACTCTACACAATACAAGTAATAAAAAAAAACCGGTGTCCAAGGACGTTGCAAAAAGGGCCCAGAAAAAACACTGTTGTGTCGCTTTTCTTTATAATGTGTGAAAAATGTGAATTCTATAATTAAAAGGAGTCTGTCAGAAACAACTAACAGTAAAAACTAAGCAAATAGCCTATTAGGGGATATATAACATCTGAAACATTTTTACCGTATTCTATAAGCCAAAGTATTCATCTCACTCTTTATATGCCATACAAAATTCATTACTCAAAACTGCAAAAAGCCTTTCTAAACGATGAAGAATTTACAAATTTACATGATAAGAGCGAAGTGGAAACAAAAATAAACTCAGGAATTCATCATCTCAAAGAGTATAAAATATTGTCATAAAAATTATTTTCTTGAATGTGTTTCTATGTATTTAAAGCAAAGTCGGACTGGCCTGGCAGGGTACAGGTGAAATGCCCGGTAGGCCCTAGAGAGAGGGAGAGGGAACAGAAAAAAAGTTTTTAGGGGCACGGGCCCTTTAAAAGCTCAGAAGGCTGGTGTGCACGCACGCAGACCTTACCCACCGCGAAGACCACCCGGCGCACCCATTTAAGTGATGGGGCCCTGGGCGAGAGGGTGGGCCAACTCGCCATTGGGAAAACTGACAGGTAATGGGGCACATGAGTGAGGTGAGTATTTTATTTGTTTTATGTATGGAGCATTATATGGGGTCCATTATGCTGTTGGGAGCATTATATGGACTCTTTACACTGTATGGAGCAATATATGGTTCCATTATACTGTATGGAGCAATATATGGGGCCATTGTATACTGTATGGACAGGGTAGGACTGACCTGGCGGGGTAGAGAAAAAAAAGTTTTTAGGGGTACGGGCCCTTTAAAGGAGCAGGAGGTAGAGGCAAGCTCACGAAGACCTGACCCACGCCGGCCCAACCTCCCCCTCAAATACTCACCTCTCCTTGCCCCCCGCTGCGCCAGTGTCTTCAGCATCTTCTGACTCTGTGATGTCTCAGGGCAGAGGGTGTGATGATGCTGAGCACTGCCGAGTCAGAAGACGCTGAAGATACTGGTGCTGTGAGGAATGGAAGAGGTGAGTATTTGATTTTTTTCTGTGTGGAGCATTAAATGGGGACCATTATACTGCATGGAGCATTATATAGGGCCCATTATACTGTATGGAGCAATATATGGGGCCATTACTCTGTATGGAACAATATATTGGGCTATTATATACTGTTTAAAGCAATATATGGAGCTCATTATACTCTATGGAACAGTATATGGAGCCCAGTACACTGTATGAAGCATTATATAGGGGTCATTATATGCTGTATGGACAACGTTGGACTGGCCTAGGGGGGCATTGGTAACATGTCTGGTTGGCCTGAGAGAGATAATGATAAAAAAAAACATTTTAAGGAATACGTGCCATTTAAAAGCGCAGGAGGCAGAGGCGTGCTCACGCCGACCTGACCCGCAGTGATGACCAGGGCCTACGTCACTACCTGGTGCACCTAGGCAAGTGCTTGGTCCCTGGGCGACAGATGGAAGTCCCACTTGCCATTGGGAACACCGGCACTCTATGGGGCTCACTTGCCATTGGGAAAACCGTCACTCTTCCTCAAATACTCACCTCTCCTCATTCCCACAGCTCCGGTATCTTCAGTGTTTTCTGACTCTGTGATGTCTAAGGGCAGAGGGCACAATGACATCACTACAGTGTTGAGTACTGCAGAGTCAGAAGACGCTGAAGATACTGGAGCTGCAGGGAACGTAAAAAAGGAGTATTTGATTCTTTTATGAATGGAGCATTATATGGACTCATTAGACTGTATGGAGCAATATATGGGGCCCATTATACTGTATGAAGCAATATATTGGACCCATTATACTGTATGAAGCATTATATGGGGGCCATTTTATACTGTTTGGAGTATTGTATGGGGCCCATTATACTGTATGGAGCATTATATGGGACCATTGTACTGTATGGAACATTATATGGGGCCCTTTATGCTGTGTGGAGCAAAATATGGGGCCATTATGTACTGTACAGAGCAAAATATGGGGGTCATTTTATACTGTATGATGCAATATATGGGGTCCATTATACTGCATGGAGCATTATATGAAGCCCAATAAACACCTGCCGGGCCCCTATAGAAAGAAGGTGTTGGACATGTCCCATTCACACATCTTGGGGGACATCTGGTAGTGACAAAAAAAGGCAGGAACGGATCATGAAGAGTTTCTATTGGCCCAGGTGTCACCGATAAATATTAAACTATTGCAGGTCCTGCCCTATGTGTCAGCTAACCACCCCCATCTCTCATTTTTGGAGTCCCCTCATGCCATTGCCTATTAAGTGCCATTCGAGAGAATTGTGATGGACTTGGTCAGTCCCCTAGGTAAATCTGCTTATGAGCATCAGTACATATTCGTCATCCTGGACCACATGCTATCCTGAAGCAATTTCCCTGAGAAAACTCCTCCGCAAACAGTATAGTCTGGAAATTGGTCCATATTTTTTCCCAGAAAGGAGAACCTGACCAACCAGGGAACACCTTTTATGAGTAAGGTGATGAGGGAATTATGCAAGGTCCTGCATATCTCCCTGTTGAGGACTTCAGTGTACCATCCTCAGACAGATGGCCTTGTCAAAAGGTTTAATAAAACACTGAAGAGCATGCTTAGGAAAGCCATAAAAAAGATCGTAGCGACTGGGACTGTCTCTTTCCGTATCTGTTGTTCTCCATCCGTGAGGTTTCACAGGCCTCTATGGGGTTCTTGCTATTCGAACTTCTGTATGGCTGACATCTGCGAGGTCTTCTGGATATAGCCAAGGAAATCTGGGAATTCAAAGTCATGCCCCACATAAGTGTCATCGAGCATGTGGCACTGATGCAGCAGAGAATTGCGATGGTGATGCCCATTGTAAAAGGACACATCCTCCAGGCAAAAGAAGCTCAGGCTAAGGTCTACAACCAGTCAGTCAGAGTAAGGCAGTTCAATCCAGGTGACTGAGTCCTTGTGCTAATTCCGACTGTGGAGAGCAAGTTCTTGGCCAAAAGGAAAGGACCGTATGAGGTGGTTGAGAAGCTTAGTGGTGTAAACTATAAGATTCATCAACTGGGGAAGATGGAAACCATACCAGATCTACCATGTCAACTTCATCAAGCCATGGCAAGACAGAGAGCCGGCTGAAGCTATGTACCTGCTGGGCTAGCCAGAAGGCGAGGTTGGAGGTGGTGCCATAGTGGAGACACTATTGATGGCCCAAAGACAGCAGTTCCGGGAGTTGCTCCAGAAGAATAAGGACATGTTCTCGAAATTTATTTATAAGCTTAAAAGATAATACTGTATAGTATATAGTATATGGTATACAATAAAAAATCCTCTCTTAAATCCCTGGTCCATAAATATAGCTGATTTAAGAGAGGATTTTTTATTGTATACCATATACTATATAGTATTATCTTTTAAGCTTATAAATACATTTTTTGTTTTTAAAACCCATGTGTGCACCTACTTATATTATGGAACATCAGAAGCATCTGTGAATTAACCATGAATATATTATGGCACATTTCAGATGCTTAATCAATGAAAATCCTCGCTTTCTATTTAACATACAAGAGTAATGCATAGAGGTATGGGCACTTGTTGGGGAGTTCATGGTTAAAAGGATGGGTGGCGTGCAAATACAGCTGGAGAGTATATATGGCAGGGGAGCTTGGAGGGCGGTAACCCTGATGAAGAAGAGCGTAGCTCTTTGAAACGTGTTGGTTAGTTTCCTTATCCCCTTTTTGAGCGCCTCAGCGCTCCATACTGAATGTGACATCACAAGCAGGAGAAGCCTATCGGCCATTTTTTTCACTCCTCGTGGTATCCAGGGAGCGCTACTGGCCAGAGTGTCCCTGGTCTCACATCGCGCTCCACCACCTGGCACAGATAGTGCCACAGCCTCGGTCATTAGTATTAAGCATCATTAAGCTTCATCCAGTAGTGCACCGTACGCCGCAGCACCTAACACATATAGGTAAGCTGGTAGCCACGGATTTCTTTTGACAGGAATACAAGCATATCATGCGGGCAGTTTATTGGTTTGACTCATTTTAACCACTTATTCATGATTTTTGTTTATTTGATTTTTTTCTGTATAATATATTTTTGTTAAAATAAAATTTAGAGATTTTTATTAACCATTTGGACTCAATTTTCTCCTTGCGTAGATAAATAAGTACCTGAATACTTTTTATTCCTGCTGCATATATAACACCACTATAAGAGATTTTTTTTACCCTTGAATCAGTCTATTTTTCCATAGGGACTCATCGTCTAATTTCCTTATCTCCGACACATGTTAAAGCCAAATTCATACTAAGCCAATTACTCTGTCAGCATGCTTTCAGAGTCTGAGGAAGCCAGAATACCCTGCAGAAACTCATGCAAACACAGGGAAAACATACAAACAACTGATGTTGTTCTCAGTGATATCAAGAAAAAAGGTCAGTTTTATTATTATACAAATACCACATTTCTGCACAATGGGAGAGCTACATTTATGTTCATATGATGTGTTTATAAGCGGATCTTTTCTAAAAAAAATTAATAATAATAATCTGTCAATAGAAAGAAGCCAAAAAATACACAAGGTCAGCTACTCCGCTGAGAACAATAGGAATGACTTACAAGATACTAAAATGCTGGAGGTACCTGGCTTCTTAAGAAATGTAGAGTGTTCCTATTATATCCCCTTGAATGTTGAACCAATGTAAACATGTATTGACAATATGTAGGACATATTGACCTTTAAAGATATTTTCCTTCTTTACACGTTTATTAGAGGGTCTTCATTTACAGTATATGAGCGCACAATCACCGTCTCAGATAAAATTGCCTCATGTACAGTCTTTTCTCTAATATCCACATAGCTATCTTGGTGAGAGAATCTATAAAACCCATTAAGTCAAAGAGCATTTTTTTTCTTGAGAACTCAATCAGGCGTCTTCCCTTTAGGTACCTCCTGCTGTAGATGTCCATAGTACCATGGCAGGATGCATCAGCTCAGCCCTGCAGCAATTCCCTCCAGGAGCCTGTTCAGTGATGAAGAATCATTTAGTGTCACCTACTATATTAAACCCTTTATTTATTGCACCTCTGGCAATAAATAGATTGATCCGTTCAGTCCTGGAATACTACATTCTGTTATTTTATTTGTTGTTCCTCTGGTTTCAATCATTTTTATTTCCAATTATTCCTAGAGTAAAAGTGAACAAGAGGGAGACTAAAACATGAGTGTTTGTTAGTAAAATGCAATGAGCAATAAAAAGTGATCATATAGATGAGTCTATCTGGTCTTACAAGAAGAAGGACTATACTTGACGGTCTGTTCATATACCATACATTTAGTCCCTAAACACCACAATCTTATCAAATTTTAACTGGGGCCTCACTTTTAGGCAAAGTCCAAGTATCATACAATGTTTGTGAGAATTTTTATTTTCTGCACTATGATATTGTCTTGGCCCAAAAAATACCCATGAATCTTCAATATGAAAGGAGTAGCTCTCCAGGGGAGTTTAAAAAACTTACTACGTTTCGATGATTACTAACCAATCAGTCAAAGTCCATGTATTATACAGTATGTGTCTCAATGTATTTTCTGTCTATTGCCCCGGTATGACATCAAATAAACACAATATGAGTCAATTTTGTTAGGCTATGTGCACACGTTGCAGATTTTGCTGCGGATCCGCAGCGGATCTGCAGCTGTGGGTCCGCAGCAACTTTCCATGCGTTTACAGTACAATGTAAACCTAGGGAAACTGCAATCCGCAGTGCCCATGCTGCAGAAAAAAATGTGCGGAAGCGCTGTGGGTTACATTCTGCAGCATGTCAATTGTTTGAGCGGATTCCGCTGCGGTTTACTCCTGCTCTACAATAGGAATCCGCAGGTGTAAAACCGCAGGTGGAATCTGCACAAAATCCGCATAAAAACCGCTGTAAATCCGCAGGTAAAACGCAGTGCCTTTTACCTGCAGATTTCTCAAATCCGCTGCGGAAAAATCCGCAGAGCTCCAAAATACATGTGCACATACCCTTACTATGTGAGCCAATTATGCATAAGCGCTTAGGTTAAAATTGTCTCCTCAGTGGCACATAACTGACAATATATTGCATTCCCATTTGAAGGGAATGTGTCACCCCCTGGATGATTTTTAGCTATTACTATGGGCATACAGGTAAAAGAATGGTTTAACCAGTCATACCTGTATGGATCATAACTGCGGTATAGATCTTGAGAAATGCAGTTATAATGTTTTAAGTTAAGTTATCACGGTTGCTTGTGCACCTTTTTCTACCGCACTTTTAACTTCTACTCCTTTCCATTAATATGCTTGGATACAGCACTCTGTGAACAGCCAGCTTCTTTAGCAATAAACTTATGTGGCTTACCATACTTGTGGAGTGTGTCAATTACTGCTTTGTAGACGTCTGTCAAGTCAACAGTCTTCCTCATGATTGTGGAGCCTACAAAAACAGACTAAGGGACCTTTTTACATGCTTATAAAGCCTTTGCAGGTGTTTATTGTTAATTATTAGTGATGAGCAAATACATTCAGTGCTATTTGTTACTTGCACGTATAGTATGATATTTGGGCTATTCGTTACTCTGCGAGTAATTTGGTATTCTCCTTGGTATATTCGAGTAACCCGCCCAGCATAGTTGGTGCTTTATTTGAAGCCAATGAGCATGCTGGGCTGGCCTGCCAATCACAGTAATGCCGGCACCATCTTTGGTGGGGCATTACTGTGATTGGCTTGCCTTCCAGCTTCGGGATATTTAAAGGCTGCGAGCGCCATCTTGCACACATTGCAGCCAGAAACAGCATAGGGAGAGTGTACTTTGAGATAAGGGAAAGTGAAAGTAGTGTAGGGAGAGTGATAGTTTATACTGAGCGTTTATTCTTTCCAAAAAGCTATTTTAAGAGCTGAAGACTGTTAAGATTACTTTTTTTGTTTGTTAGGTGGGGTAGTGAGAGATTTAATAGCAGGGAGGGTGGTTGAAATGCAGTCACCTGGGTGTTCTGATCATTGCAATTACATGCTGCAGCTCTCTGCTATTTTCTATTTAAAATACCTAGTATTTGTCTAGCAGTTATGCGATTGGCGCAATAGGGTAGAGATAATCGTACATGACAATTTAGCAGGGGCAATAATCTTCATTACTCCACATTTGCAGTGTGTCAGCAAGCCGATTTAAAAAAATCCTAGTTTTCTATTGTTCAAAAAAATAGTGTATTTTTATATACCAGTTGTGCTACTGCGTAATACGGGTACAGATAGTCATAAGTGACAATTTAGCAGGGGCAATATTCTTCACTACTCCGCATTTGCAATGTGTTAGCAAGCTGATTGAAAAAAAATCTTAGTTTTCTATTGTTCTAAAAAATAGCGTATCTTTATCTACCAGTTGTGCAACTGGCGCAATACTTGTACAGATAATCGTACATGACAATTTAGCAGAGAAAATAATCTTTCTTACTCCGCATTTGGAGTGTGGTAGCAAGACGATCTCCAAAAATTATCCACACTTTGCTAGATACACTGAATTTGTGCATAAGACCTTTGTAAGGGTACTTGTGAAAAATAAAGCCTGCTGTCATGATCCGTTCCGGAGTTTAGTCCTGTCTGCACTTTCTCTGGGTGGATCATGTCAAGGGTTAACTTTGCTCTGCCTCATTCTGGGCTCGGGTTTGCTATTTAGCCCCCAGGTATCCTGAGGGTGGTGTCAGCTATAGCTCTGTCTTCGGAGTGTGAACCTGAATCTGGAAGCCCTTGATTTGTCCTACTGTGAGCCCTGACTTGTCCTGTGTCTGTTATCTCCCCCTGCCTGCCCTTTCCCAGTGTCTCTTTGTTTGTCTGTAGATCTGCTTGACTCTCTGATTCTGACCTCCTGGCTTGGCTTTTTGACTCCATTTCTGTTTGTCCCTATGGTACAGTGTTTTGCCCGTCCTGGTTTACTGATCCCTTGCTACGTCCTGACTATCCATTCTGTCTAAATCCGTTTGTACTGTGGTGCTGTCTTGTGCTTTGACTTGGCTTTCCTGACCTCGCTCTCGCCACTAGGTGGCGTCTGTTCAGCTGCTCTGTATGTGCAGTCTCGCTTCCCTACCAAGCTCCCCCTGGTGGATGTTGCGCTGTATTGCACTGCAGCTGCATGACACCTGTACTTTTGGTTTCATAAGCATAACGCATTCAAAATGCGAAAGGGATGTGGATGTGGTGGTGCCCGCCAAGGCTGTGTGACAGATCCAAAAGTGACTGTATGTCATTCTAAGTTCCTGTCAAAATTTGGTCAGAGCAGCACATCACTAACGAACCCAGACAAGTGCAATCATTTTGGGGGATGGATGGCAGACAAAGGCTCCAGTGTGTTGACAAACAGCACCATGAAGTCTTCCACATGGTCTAGTCTCAGCAGCCAAGAGGCCGGGCCTCTGAATCCTCAACCTAGTCATTTTTCCTACCACTAGCAAGAGTCCCAGGAAACATATGACCGCAACGCTGGCTACACTGAGGAACAGTTTATGTTAACTTGTAATTTGTCAGGCCTCTCCACGTGCACCATTAAAGATGGTCATGAGGAGTTCAATGATGCCCAAACATTTGAGCATTTGAACTAGGTCAACTATTCCACAGAACCCCATCTCCACTCAGCTAGATAACAGACCAAGTGTTAGGAGCTGGGACTCTCCCGCTGCACAGGGTAGATCCCAAGCCTTGCCTGCATCTGCTGTCTCCCATTCTGCTTTGATCGCTGTGGGTGCTGCTGAGCATAGATGTCCTTCCCAGAGTCTTGTTCAGGCTTGTGCAATTTGTCAGGTTACTGCTGGCTCTTCAGCCAATCCTATGGTAACCAGCGGTACTCAGCGACGAGCGAACACTCTAAGGACTAAGTCCAGGGATCGCCCTACTAAGCATGCTCGTGATGTGGTGACGTCTCATTGGTGGTCGGCCGTCAGCTGCTCTGGTGATGTGGCAGCTCCAGATTGGCCCACGGGCAAGGTCCTGTCCAACTGGACTTGAGCTGTATGTATAAAAGGTTCTCAGATGCACACACCGGTGAGCTAGTATCAATCTAATTTCATGTGTGAATGTACTTTGCAACAGTGTGGTCTGTGCCAGCATGTGCTCAGGGTCGGCTGCTAGCCGTTAGAATTCTGGCAACTCTGGAGAGGAGTTTGTTCATGTGATTCAGGGCTGGCATAAAGCCACTAGAATTCCAGCACCTCCTGAGAGGAGTTGTTTGAGTGCTGTTGCCTACTGTCAGACCATTGTTGCTATCTGCTCAGTTAGTGGGCTTCAATCCTATGTGAAGTTAACAGGGATCGTGTCTAGCGTCATATCTTTCATTGCTGTATGTGACACAGCTCTATTGCTGAGCATCTGCTTCACTAAATTTCCCTGATGGCACGCTGGGTTAACCTGGTGGAGTGTGGGACAGAGTCAGACGCTAGGACATCACACATTTTACCTACACCAAGAATAGTGGGCCCAACTTCCATCAGGGTTTCAGTCTCCTCGTATTCCATTTGCTGTCTCTCCTCCTCCTCCTCAGCGAAACTAGCCTCCCCATCACTCCGCAGCTGGGAAATCTGCAGCACTGCCTTGGCGAAGCGGCAGTATGCTCTGCTGAAGCTCATCTGTTTAGGTGATAAAGTTCCCAACGCAGTCGAGCTCTTGAATGGGATAAAAGAACAGACCGATCAGTGGCTCTCCCCACTGAACTTCCCAACAGGTTTGGTTATGTGCGATAATGGGAGTAACTTGGTGGCGGCTTTAAAGCTCAGCAAGCTGGTACACGTTCCATGCATTGCCCACGTGCTGAACTTGGTTGTACTGCATTTTTTTAAAACACACCCAGACTTGCATGACCTACTTGCCAAGGTGCGCCGTGTGAGTGCACATTTCCAAAAGTCATGTCAGACTTTCGCCGGTCTAATTTCGCTGCAGTAGCGCTTTAATTTGCCTTCGACCATCTATTTGTTGGCAAGGATTACTGAGCAGCAGAGGGCAGCTTCTTAATGCATGCCAGAGTAACACTCAGCCCCACACATAACAACTGCTGAGTGGGTTTGGATCGCTGACCTATGTAAGGTACTTCAAACTTTGAGTACAGCACCAACATGGTGAGCGCTGATGATGCTATTGTCAGCATAACCATCCCACTGCTCTGTCTATTAAAACATTAGCTGCAGAATCTGAAAGAGGAAGCTTTGAATGCCTAGCAGGTGGCTATGCAGCAAGATTGTACAGTGGCTGATACCACACAACCCAGCCTCACACAGTATTCTCAGGCCACATTGGTGGTGATGATGAGGAACAGGAGGAGGATGAGGAGGTTGAGGAACAGGATTTTTTGCTCCACGCTAAAGAAGGGACTCCCTATCCCAGCTTCCTGCTTGTCCAGCATGGATGGCCTGAATAGCAGAAGGAAGAGGAGGCTATGCATCATGAGGAGGAGAGGATGGCTAGTGATTTTCCTGTTAAGGACAATGAACGTTTGACTCTTTGTAGTTTTCCACATATGGCAGAGTTCATATACAAATGCCTTACCCAAGACCCTAGCTATTAAGTTTGGCGGTTTTATATCAGTCAGATAGTGTAGCTAGCTCCTGTCCAGTGTGGGTGTGAAATTAATCTTCCAGCATTTTTTTTGCCATTACTGAGGCCCATGGACAAAGCAAGCAGGGCATATGTTCTACAAGTGTGTTGTGCACTGCTTGTATTGTGCTCCATGCACGAGTTTAGCATTCTAAATCTTATTTTTTCACTAGCCAAATGTGAATCAGCATGCCATATCCCACCTTGTTACTTAGCGCTGTGGTGAAATTTTTCTGTGATTTGAACTGTTGTGCGTAAAGAAATTTTTTTGGGGGGCAGTTGCTAGAGTGATTCACAATGCCATATCTCACCTTGTTATTTAGTGGTGATAAAATTCACTCACGCACATTAAAAAAATATATAAATTGTTTTCTGTTGCTAAATGTCAAATGCTGTATTCCACATTGTCATTTTGTGGCAGTGATATGAAGCTGTCTGCAGACCTAATGCACATTAAAAAACAAAGATTATATTTTTTTCTGTTGCTAAATGTGATACAGCCTGCCGTATCCCACATTGTCATTTTCTATATAAGAAGGAGACACCGGAGAAACTAGGTAAAACATTATTTTTTTTATTAAAGATAGTATCAAAATATGTAAACCAAAAAGTGACACCAAAATATTAGATAAAATACAAATACAAGATAGAAGCTGAGATGCCCAGAAAATCCACCATTGCACATCCCCATATAGATAAATACAGAGATCAATAGGTAAAGTGTCAGTGCATGAGATTTCATTACCATGGTAAGATCGCCATTGTAAATATGTCTTTATATTAATAGTGCCATCAAAGAAAGATCAACAAGGAGGCAAAGCTTACCGAGGGCAGAGCCGGAGGACCCTGGGCACAGGTGTAGGTAAACCTCGATGCGCGTTTCGCGTGACAGAAGCACAGCTTTATCAAGAGGAGTGAGGTTACCAGGAAGAGCAGGACCTTTTATGGCCATGTGACTGGACATGTGATGTCCGGATGGCCAATAAGAGTGGTTTTAACGGCGCATGCGCACCGCACTGCTCAGGCCCCGCACGATGCACCAGAGCGTCACACATCACTGCGCACACATGGGGAGAAGAGAATTTAACCCCATGCATGCGAGGGAGGCCAATAGACACGCCGGTGCATGCTGGGGACACAGAGCGTCGGAGCGTGCGCACTCCCACGGAAACACCAATGATAGAAGAGAAAGTGAGAAAGGAATAGGAGACTGCTCGTGGGTATAGCCCACCACTGGGTATCAAAAAAGGCACGTCCGCTGTTATATTAAAGCCACCATTGCTATAAATCGGACTATTTACATAATGTATACGTATATATATATACATGTATACATATATAAGGTCATATTCAGCAGATAAATATATATTACAAATAACCTAACACAATTCAAATACAATACAAAGAGACAGTACATATGTATATATATACAGCAGGAAGCCAACGTTGATAAGTGGGCATATCCAGTAGTAGGTTTGAAAATTGCAGCCATCAATCATAAACATACATTAGGGATAGGGGGAGCCAGAAGGTCCTGCTGAAAAACCAATATATGCAAATAAAAATTAATTAGCATCTATAAAAAACAAAAATTAAAACCACAGAAACCCCTATACCAAAAACAGGGGTATATAGAGGACAAAGGCAAAATACTTGTACAAATATGCAAGAAAGTATCCAGAAACGGTTATATGTAGAAATCACAAAATGTAAGCACCCAAAAAGAAAAATAGATCAAAGAAAAGATGGAAATGACAAAGATTCATTCAACCCCCTAGGGGTCATGGTGTCCAACATCATGATCCATTTTGCTTCTGTTTGTACTAAAATCTTCTTATATTTGCCACCTCAGATCCCTAGATGAATGGCATCAATCTCTCTCACCATAAATGTAGACGATTCACACCCATGGTGTTGCCAAAAATGGCGTGGAATAGTTTTAAGGAGGGAAGGGTTGGTCACTGTCTTGGCCGCACAAATGTCCCGCACATGCTCCCGAACGCGTACTCTCAATTCCCTCGATGTAAGCCCAATATAAATCTTAGAGCAGCCACAGGTTGTGTAATAAATAACATTTGAGCTACTGAAGGAAATCCGATGTCTAATATCGAAATGTTTTTTACCATCAGAGGAGAACGTGGTGCAGCGCAGGACATTTGCGCAGGCAAGACAGTGACCACATGAAGTAGAACCCAAGATAGGGCCCCTAGAGCCAAAAGGATTACTCGAGGGGGGGACATAGTGGCTATTGACCAAGAGGTCTTTGAGATTTTTGGACCTCCTGGCTGTCATGGCTGGGCAGCCACCCAAAGTTGCTCCCAAGGACGGTTCTGTGCTCAAGATTGGCCAATGCTTCCTAAGGATCTGCCTCATGTCCTCCCAATTGTGGTTGAATGTGGAAATAAATCTGATAGGCCTCGAGTTTTTATTTATTACTCGAACTCTAGATGGCCTCAAAAGGTCAGCACGTGGAGTTGCCCTGGCTCTCTGATAGCCATTCCTTATGCAACGATTTGAATAACCACGTGCACTAAATCTCGCCTTCAGATCCGAGGCCTGTGTCTCGAACCTGTCATTGGATGAGCAAACCCGCCTCATCCGGAGAAACTGTCCCTGATCGTGGAAGGGTTGTGGGAGTGTCACAGGTTCCATCTCCGGTATCACACAATCAACAGAGCAAGAGAATAGTGAACAATTCCAGATCCTTTATTTAGGCAAAAACACGAAATGTCCACAAGACTGGTCTGTGTCTCACCTCCCCATTCACAGGTTAGGGGGGTGGGTCGCAGTGGCTCATTGTTTCAACAAGCTAGGTCAACATGTCATTAGCATATTAGCAAACAACATTATTCACTGACCCTGTGGAGAGATCACAATACAGAACTGTGGGGAGAATATCAGATGGCAAATAACAACTCAACACCATGAAAATAAGTAAAATAGAGATATACACAAAATGATACCCACATAGCATATCACACCATCACAACCTCTCCCCCCTCATAATAAGTGAGCACGCCATTAGGTCTACACAGACCTCTGGCCTGCTCACTTTAGTCCACTTTGCTCCACTGTTTATAGTTCCTTGTACAGTGGCAGGGATTGCAATAATCATTAGCACTTGTTGTCCATAAATTTCCGGGTCCTGGCTTTATGGTCATAAAAGGCTTTTTGACTGGACTGGGCCATTCGCTGATGTTCATTAGCCAAGGTAGCTAGGTGGGCGAGACAGTCTCTGAACTCTAGAACGTAGGGAATGATGGGCGTTACGGTATCTGTGATATCTCCCTCCGATTGTTCTTTCATATGGAGAGGCCCACGGACCTTCTGCTCCCACAAAATGATTTTGCAACTCCCCAATGTAATTTCCAAGGAGGATATCTGCAGGAAGTCCTCCCATAACTCCAATCCAACACAGTTTTTCTCCAAAACCTAAATCCAAACGTACCAAAGCTCTCTGTATATATTTGCGGACACCCCCCGCCAGGACAATGGGAATTCCTGGGCCCGGTGAATTGCCTCGGGTCGAACCACACGGGGGTCAGCGATAGTCAGGAATGCTCCCGTGTCTCTAAATCCTGACACTTTGTATCCATCAATTAAGACATCCTGCAGGTGGCAATGCCATTGCTGTGTATTTCTGATGGACAAAGGCCGGAGTCCATAAACTCCAGGAGGGGTATCTATGGTGCCGTGGTCAGTGGTCCACTCTGGTGGGGGTGGTGGTAGCTTTTCATCAGGCGGGATGGAGTGCACAAGATGCACTGGATGAGGTGGGGCTGCGTGGGGCTCCCTCCGAATCCTTGAGGGACAGCCAGACTGCAAATGTCCAGGTTGACCACACCCATAACATCTCCTCTCTGTGATACCCCCAGGTCGTGGTCGGAACTGTTGGGGCCCAGGATTGTGAGCTGTGATTGTCATCGGCCTGCGGCTGGGTGGAGGGGCAGATATAATCTGAGGGGGACGGGACGCGGGAGAAGGCCGTGGTTCATTGTCCAGAAGCCTCCTCCATTGCGGTCGGATAGTAAGGGCTTCATCGGCCAGGGCTGCAGCTCTATCCACGGTGCACGGCGTGCGCTCCCGGACCCATTCCCGTACCTCTGCAGGGCACTTGGCAAGAAATTGTTCTCTAAGGAACGCCTGTATCACATCTTCCACAGTTAAGGCGTTTTCTGCTTCCAGCCATCTCCGACATGCCTGGGACATCTTATGTGCATACATCCTAAACGATCCCCCCGTAGTGCATGGGAGGTCTCGGAACTTGGCCCTATATGAGTCTGGGGTGATAGCATGGTAATCCAGGATAGTCTGCTTTACAATGTTATAATCCCGGTTCTGCTGTGAGTCAATGGTTCGGTAAGCCTCCGCCAGGCTACCGTTCAGGAGTCCCACTAACAAACGCATCCAGCCAGAGTGGGGCACCTCCATCACAGCACACTGCTGCTCAAAGTCCTTGAAGAACCCCTCCACATCTCTGAAAGCCTCATCAAATGGCTTAAACTCTGTCTGGGTGATCCGTACAGGCTCCCGGATCGTTGGGTTTACATTCCACATTGTGTTACTCCCTCTTTCAAGCTCCATTGCTTCTTGTCTCCGCTGTGCCCTGCGGGCAGCCTCCTCCTTGTACTCCTGAGAGACGCCTGGGCCCAGAACCGCCATCTCTTCTTCGTACCACACCACCCACTGGCTTTTTTGGGGTGAGGGTCCTTGTCTCCAGTGCTCGTCCTTCAGACATATGGGAGGAGGTGGCCAGGCTGGCACCCACCAGTAGGTCAATTAAGGCCTCTTTAGTCAGTTCCTGGTAGTTCAGGCCCAAGTCTCTGGCTCTCTCCTGTAAACTAGATACAGTCCAATTTCTGTACTCACCCTGTGTGTGGTTCTCCATTAGGTTACGCTCTGTTGATCCTGCTGCTTGCCACCAGTTGTCACAGGTTCCTTCTCCGGTATCACACAATCAACAGAGCAAGAGAATAGTGAACAATTCCAGAACCTTTATTTAGGCAAAAACACGAAAGGTCCATATGAATCCACCACACTGAGGATACAACAGTCCAATAATCCAGCACACAGAGGATAAAAAATGGTCCATATGCTTCCCCTTCTCTCTGATGTGCTGTCTTCACTTCATAGTTCCAAACAAGACTGGTCTGTGTCTCACCTCCCCATTCACAGGTTAGGGGGGTGGGTCGCAGTGGCTCATTGTTTCAACAAGCTAGGTCAACATGTCATTAGCATATTAGCAAACAACATTATTCACTGACCCTGTGGAGAGATAACAATATAGAACTGTGGGGAGAATATCAGATGGCAAATAACAACTCAACACCATGAAAATAAGTAAAATAGAAATATACACAAAATGATACCCACATAGCATATCACACCATCACAGGGAGGAAGACGCATGAATCAGAGAATTAACTGAAGTTGATTTATAGTAGACATCAGTCTGAATACGACCGGTATGGTCCACCTGAAAAGTAATGTCCAAAAAGGAAATTTTTTTAGAATCAAAGGTATAAGTAAGGTGAATATTCAGAGAATTCTGATTCAGTGTTCCCATTAAGTCCTCAAGCTGTCGCACCGTCCCGTCCCACAAGAAAAAAGCATCATCAATATATCGGTATATCACACATCACCTCCTCATCTTGCCCCCTATATGTCGGTGTCCACCAAGGTTGAGTTGTAGGAAGAGGCACTATGCTTATTGCGTGTGCTCGTGTGTTCCCTCCCTCTTAAAGGGACCCATCATATAAACCTATGGTATTCTCAAACTATAGGTGGGCGACAACTTATATTTAAGGCTTCTCCTCCAATATGGAGGTGCCTGGGCTATGTTGTTAGTTTGCCTTGCATGCTTGACAGTTGTCAGATTCCTCCCATTTGCTGGTCTACCTTTACCTGTCTGCTCTAACCTGTCAGTGCCCATTGGCTCATACCTGCCATTCTCTTCTGTCTATTAGCTGGTCCAGATAGCACCTGCCAGTGCCCATCTGTCTAACACCAGTCCAGCCTGCACCTGCCAGTGCTTTTTGGTTCCTCAGCCGGTCCCATCTGTATCCATGGTTCTAGAGTCCCTACAGTGCCTGCCTGGAATCTTCATCCCTCCTTCGGACCGTAGCACCTTACCCACTGTAGGGGGTCAGCTGCCACCTTCTGTTGGTCCGCCATGGAGTAGAACCTGGTGCCACCTGCTTGTCCCTCCTTGGGTCGAAATTTTCACCTTCTGCAACTTATCCGAGTTGGGATTTGGTAGGGCACATATTTACGCCCTTCCAGGCTTTCAAAGGGATGCAGCACAGTGGTTTTCCCACCTTGCCCATTAATGTCTCCATCTGCTGAGTTGGCTGTAGTGGAAAAGGTGTCGGTCCCCGCTATACTAGTTCTACTCTATTGCAATTGATGCCACTTTGTTGGTGTCTACCACTAATTTTTGTAAATATGTAGACTCCTGGTTGGGTCTCCTTCATGCAGGTTGCCAAACAGGCTTTGGAAGCATTCAAGGAGAAGATGGGAAAAGCACAGGAATAGACAAGGATGTGTACTGTGATATTCCCTGTGAAATTGCTGTAACTGAACTGGACGTGCAGTGAAAGAATCCAAGTAAAGTTGTCTGTTACAAGATGAAACTGGACGCTGTCTCTTTTTTTGTGGAACCAGAAGGAGTGAATCCACAGCAGACCAGAGGGGACCCTGATGGTATAAAAAGCATTTTTTGAAGGTATGCTGCAAAGGGGAAATTGTATGTATGAGTCGGGTGGCAAGGGTGCAGTAGTGTTGAGCGATACCTTCCGATATTCAAAAGTATCGGTATCGGATTGGATCAGCCGATATCCCAAAAATATCGGATATCACCGATACCGATACCCGATACCAATGCAAGTCAATGGAACCCGAATATCGGAATGTAAATAAGCCCTTTCTGTCCTTCTATATGCTGTGCCGGAGGGGGGAAGAGTGTGGGCGGTGCATTGGCAGACACTGAGTGTCAGTGTGTGCGGGCAGGGTCTGTGCGGGCCTGCCAGGGATCTGTATGCGGCATGCAGGGGATCTATGCGGCATGCTGGGGCTGTATGTGGGCTGCCCAGGCTCTATGCGGCGTGGGGGGGTCTTTGTGTGGCGTGGGGGGGTCTTTGTGTGGCGTGGGGGGTCTCTGTGCGGCGTGCTGGGGCTCTGTCCTTGTGTGCAGGCATCGTCCAATGGGACTACAAGTCCCATCGGATGATGCCTGCTACACTGACAGTGATTGACACATTAGCCAATGATGGGACAGTAGTAGTCCTATCATCCGGCTAAAGTGTTGAATGAAAAAAAAAAATACTCCATACATGCTACATATGTTAGGTGTCGAGTTCCCGCCTCTGTACAGGGGGAATCTCGAGCCATCTCCGCTGCGGTCTCCTATTCTTCTCAAGCCGCAGTGGAGTCTGCTCAGCGGAGACGTCGGTCCCAGCGTCTTGCTCAGTCCCACTCTGTACAAAGAGTTACTGCCGCTTTTCCGGCTTCTGCCATTGAAGTCAGTGCTGGGCAGCGGCGAGCAGACGCTTCTGGGACTAAGTCCTGCTTTTCTCGTACTGAGCATGCCCTGAGTAAGATCTCTCAGTGGAGATCGAGGGTCACATGGTCAGATACTGCAGCTAAGTCCATTGGTCCTTTCAGGAAGGTCCTTTAAGTGCTAAGGCTAAGTCTTGCTTTGCACACACTGAGTATGCCCAGGGCAAGATCTCTCAGTGGAGATTTAGGGTCACATGCTCAGGTATGGCAGTCTCTCATTGGTCCTTCTAGGAAGGTCTTTTACTTGCTGCAGCTATATAAGGCTCGCATGGCTGCACGGCCGCACGGCCATGCGCTAGTGTACATTTGTATATGTGTGTGTGTTGATGAGTGCAAGTCGTTCATTAATATCCCCTCCCTTGTGTATGACTGCTCGCGAAAGGTGGATGCTTGCTGTCTAGCGCCCGACTAAGCTGTCAACACAGAGACACACGATACAGCGTCTACTGCTGTAGCCGCCAATGCGGCACCGTGCGCTTATAGAGCGCTTTCCTATCCCAAGTCTGGGTGGTTAGTGGCATCCGCCAAAGCGGCACAGCATGCACTCTTGTGCTTTAGTTATATTTTTCAGTTACCTTGACACCCCAGTTGCGGTGTCGAGTGCAAGTGGTCAGTAAGCACTCTAATCCTGTGTCTTGGGATAGAGTCCTGAGTAGTGTTGAGCATTCCGATACCGCAAGTATCGGGTATCGGCCGATATTTGCGGTATCGGAATTCCAATACCGAGATCCGATACTTTTGTTGTATCGTGAATCAGTATCGGGATCGATATAATGTGTAAAATAAAGAATTAAAATAAAAAATATTGATATATTCACCTCTCCGACGCAGCCTGCACCTTACCGAAGGAACCGGCAGCCTTCTTTGCTTAAAATGCGCGCGTTTAGGGCCTAGAATTAGGCATTTAGGACCTGAGAATGACGTCTGTCATGAATCCCCAATGGCTAGGGATAGCACAGGATAAGCAAAGTATAATAAATATCGGACGAGCTCTAGGGTGATGGAACCTGGGCTGACCGCTGCCCTACGCCTGACAAACGCAACTAGAGATAGCCAGGGAGCGTGCCTACGTTGGTTCTAGACGCCACGCACCAGCCTAAGAGCTAACTAGTACTGCAGAGAAAACAAAGACCTCACTTGCCTCCAGAGGAATTAACCCCAAAGATATAGTTGCCCCCCACATGTATTGACGGTGAAATGAGAGGAAGGCACACACATAGAGATGATGTATATAGCTTTAGCAAATAGAGGCCCGCTGAAAACTAGAAAGCAGAATGACACAAAAGGGGACTGAGCGGTCAGCAAAAAACCCTAATCAAAAAAACCATCCTGAGATTACAAGAACCCATGTGCCAACTCATGGCACATGGGGAGAACCTCAGTCCACTAGAGCAACCAGCTAACAAAGAGACATTCTAAGCAAGCTGGACAAAAAACCAAACAACTGAAAATCAGCACTTACCTTATCCTGAAAGATCTGGGAGCAGGTTGGCAGGAACCAAGCAGAGCACATCTGAACACATTGATAGCCGGCAAGGGAAATGACAGAAAGGCCAGGTAAAATAGGAAACACGCAGCCTCTGATGGACAGATGGAAACCAAAGGCCGCAACCCACCAAAGTCACCCAGTACCAGCAGTAACCACCAGAGGGAGCCCGCAAACAGAATCCACAACAGTACCCCCCCCTTGAGGAGGGGTCACCGAACCCTCACGAGAACCCCCAGGGCGATCAGGGTGAGCTCTATGGAAGGCGCGGACCAAATCAGTCGCATGAACATTGGAGGCGACCACCCAGGAATTGTCCTCCTGACCATAACCCTTCCACTTAACCAAATACTGGAGTTTGCGTCTGGAAACACGAGAATCCAAGATCTTTTCAACAACATACTCCAATTCTCCCTCCACCAGCACCGGAGCAGGAGGCTCGACCGAAGGAACAACAGGCACCTCATACCTCCGCAACAACGACCGATGGAACACATTATGAATAGCGAACGATGCTGGGAGATCCAAACGGAAAGATACAGGGTTAAGAATCTCCGAGATCCTATAAGGACCGATGAACCGAGGCTTGAACTTAGGAGAAGAGACCTTCATAGGGACAAAACGAGAAGACAACCACACCAAGTCCCCAACAAGAAGTCGGGGACCCACGCGGCGACGGCGATTAGCAAACTGCTGAGTCTTCTCCTGAGATAACTTCAAATTGTCCACCACCTGATTCCAAATGTGATGTAGCCTGTCCACCACCACGTCCACTCCAGGACAATCCGAAGACTCCACCTGACCAGAGGAAAAACGAGGATGAAACCCCGAATTACAAAAAAAAGGAGAGACCAACGTGGCCGAACTAGCCCGATTATTAAGAGCAAATTCGGCCAGTGGCAAAAAAGCAACCCAGTCATCCTGATCAGCAGAAACAAAACACCTCAAATAAGTTTCCAAGGTCTGATTAGTTCGCTCCGTCTGGCCATTCGTGTGAGGATGGAATGCAGATGAGAAAGACAAATCAATGCCCATCTTGGCACAAAACGTCCGCCAAAATCTAGACACAAACTGGGATCCCCTGTCAGAAACGATATTCTCCGGAATCCCATGCAAACGAACCACGTTCTGAAAAAACAAAGGAACCAACTCAGAGGAGGAGGGCAACTTAGGCAAGGGCACCAAATGAACCATCTTAGAAAAGCGGTCACACACAACCCAGATAACGGACATTTTCTGTGAAACCGGGAGATCAGAAATAAAATCCATGGAAATGTGCGTCCAAGGCCTCTTCGGGATGGGCAAGGATAACAACAACCCACTAGCCCGTGAACAGCAAGGCTTAGCTCGAGCACACACTTCACAAGACTGCACAAAGGTACGCACATCCCTAGACAAGGAAGGCCACCAAAAAGACCTGGCCACCAAGTCTCTTGTACCAAATATTCCAGGATGACCAGCCAACACAGAAGAATGGACCTCGGAGATGACTCTACTGGTCCAATCATCCGGAACAAACAGTCTTTCTGGTGGACATCGATCTGAAACCACGAAATTGAAACGAGAAAAAAATAACGACCAACGAGCCTGTCTAGGATTCAAACGCCTGGCAGACTCAAGGTAAATGAGACTCTTGTGATCAGTCAAGACCACCACGCGATGTTTAGCACCCTCAAGCCAATGACGCCACTCCTCAAATGCCCACTTCATGGCCAAAAGCTCCCGATTACCCACATCATAATTACGCTCGGCGGGCGAGAATTTTCTAGAGAAGAAAGCACATGGCTTCATCACCGAGCCATTAGAACTTCTCTGTGACAAAACCGCCCCCGCTCCAATCTCGGAAGCATCAACCTCCACCTGGAAAGGAAGTGAAACATCTGGTTGACACAACACAGGAGCAGAAGAAAACCGGCGCTTAAGTTCCCGAAAGGCCTCCACGGCCGCAGGAGACCAATCAGCAACATCAGCACCCTTTTTAGTCAAATCAGTCAAAGGTTTAGCAACACTGGAAAAATTTGCAATGAACCGACGATAAAAATTAGCAAACCCCAAGAACCTCTGAAGGCTCTTAACAGATGTAGGTTGTGTCCAGTCACAAATAGCCTGAACCTTAACGGGATCCATCTCAATAGTAGAAGGAGAAAAAATGTACCCCAAAAAAGAAATCTTCTGGACTCCGAAGAGACACTTTGAGCCCTTCACAAACAGAGAATTGGCCCGCAAAACCTGAAACACCTTCCTGACCTGTAGAACATGAGACTCCCAGTCATCAGAAAACACCAAAATATCATCCAAATACACAATCATAAACTTATCCAGATATTCACGGAAAATATTGTGCATAAAGGACTGAAAGACTGACGGAGCACTGGAGAGTCCAAAAGGCATTACCAAATACTCAAAATGGCCCTCAGGCGTATTAAATGCGGTTTTCCACTCATCACCCTGTTTTATCCGCACCAGATTATACGCACCACGAAGATCCATTTTAGTGAACCACCTAGCCCCCTTAATGCGAGCAAACAAATCAGTAAACAATGGCAATGGATACTGGTATTTGACTGTAATCTTATTCAGAAGGCGATAATCTATACAAGGCCTCAGGGAACCATCTTTTTTTGCCACAAAAAAAAAAACCTGCTCCCAGAGGGGACGAAGATGGACGAATATGTCCCTTTTCCAAGGACTCCTTAATATAATTCCGCATAGCAGTATGCTCTGGCAGTGACAGATTAAATAAACGACCCTTAGGGAACTTACTGCCAGGAATCAATTCTATAGCACAGTCACACTCTCTATGGGGAGGGAGCGAATTGAGCTTAGGCTCCTCAAAAACATCCCTATAATCCGACAAAAACGCAGGGATCTCCGAAGGAGTAGATGAAGCGATAGAAATCGGAGGTGCATCATCATGAACCCCCTGACATCCCCAGCTTAGCACAGACATTGTTTTCCAGTCCAGGACAGGATTATGAGTTTGTAACCATGGCAGACCAAGCACTAGTACATCATGTAAATTATACAGTACAAGGAAGCGAATCACCTCCTGATGAACAGGAGTCATGCGCATGGTCACTTGTGTCCAATACTGCGGTTTATTCATAGCCAACGGTGTAGTATCAATTCCTTTCAGAGGAATAGGAACTTCCAGAGGCTCTAGACTAAAACCGCAGCGTTTATCAAATGACCAATCCATAAGACTCAGGGCAGCGCCTGAATCCACATAGGCATCGACGGAAATGGAAGACAGTGAAAAAATCAGAGTCACAGACAAAATGAACTTAGACTGCAGAGTATCAATGGCAAAAGATTTATCAACCCTTTTAGTGCGTTTAGAGCATGCTGATATAACATGAGCTGAATCACCACAATAAAAACACAAACCATTTTTCCGCCTATAATTTTGCCGTTCACTTCTGGACTGAATTCTATCACATTGCATAGTCTCAGGTGCCTGTTCAGAAGACACCGCCAACTGGTGCACGGGTTTGCGCTCCCGTAAACGCCGATCAATCTGAATGGCCATAGCCATAGACTCATTCAGACCCGTAGGCGCAGGGAACCCCACCATAATATCCTTAATGGCCTCAGAAAGACCATTTCTGAAGTTTGCAGCCAGGGCGCATTCATTCCACTGAGTAAGCACCGACCATTTCCGAAATTTCTGACAATATATTTCCGCTTCATCATGCCCCTGAGAGAGGGCTAATAAAGCCTTTTCAGCCTGAATCTCTAGGTTAGGTTCCTCATAGAGCAATCCCAATGCCAGAAAAAACGCATCCACACTGAGCAATGCAGGATCCCCTGGTGCCAATGCAAATGCCCAATTCTGAGGGTCGCCCCGTAGGAACGATATAACAATCTTGACCTGTTGAGCAGGGTCTCCAGAGGAGCGAGATTTCAAAGAGAGAAACAATTTACAATTGTTCCTGAAATTCAGGAAGGTAGATCTATCTCCAGAAAAAAACTCTGGAATAGGAATTCTAGGTTCAGACATGGGAGTGTGAACAACGAAATCCTGTATATTTTGAACCTTTGCCGCGAGATTACTCAGGCTGGAAGCCAAACTCTGGACATCCATGATAAACAGCTAAGATCAGAGCCATTCAAGGGTTAAGAGGAGGTAAGAAGCAGCTAGACAGCAATTAAGGGCTAGGCAGCAAAACTCTGAAGGAAAAAAAAATTTTTCCTTGAACACTTCTTTTTCTCCTGCTTCAGCCCAAACAATTAACACTTTGTGGGCCGGCTATACTGTCATGAATCCCCAATGGCTAGGGATAGCACAGGATAAGCAAAGTATAATAAATATCGGACGAGCTCTAGGGTGATGGAACCTGGGCTGACCGCTGCCCTACGCCTGACAAACGCAACTAGAGATAGCCAGGGAGCGTGCCTACGTTGGTTCTAGACGCCACGCACCAGCCTAAGAGCTAACTAGTACTGCAGAGAAAACAAAGACCTCACTTGCCTCCAGAGGAATTAACCCCAAAGATATAGTTGCCCCCCACATGTATTGACGGTGAAATGAGAGGAAGGCACACACATAGAGATGATGTATATAGCTTTAGCAAATAGAGGCCCGCTGAAAACTAGAAAGCAGAATGACACAAAAGGGGACTGAGCGGTCAGCAAAAAACCCTAATCAAAAAAACCATCCTGAGATTACAAGAACCCATGTGCCAACTCATGGCACATGGGGAGAACCTCAGTCCACTAGAGCAACCAGCTAACAAAGAGACATTCTAAGCAAGCTGGACAAAAACCAAACAACTGAAAATCAGCACTTAGCTTATCCTGAAAGATCTGGGAGCAGGTAGGCAGGAACCAAGCAGAGCACATCTGACATCTGAACACATTGATAGCCGGCAAGGGAAATGACAGAAAGGCCAGGTAAAATAGGAAACACCCAGCCTCTGATGGACAGATGGAAACCAAAGGCCGCAACCCACCAAAGTCACCCAGTACCAGCAGTAACCACCAGAGGGAGCCCGCAAACAGAATCCACAACAGACGTCACGGCTTGTGATTGGTCGCGTCGCGGTCACATGGGCGGCACGCGACCAATCAGAAGCCATAACGTCACGGAAGGCCCTAAACGAGCGCATTTTAAGCAAAGAAGGCTGCCGGTTCCCTCGGTAAGGTGCAGGCTGCGTCGGAGAGGTGAGTATATCAATATTTTTTATTTTAATTCTTTATTTTACACATTAATATGGATCCCAGGGCCTGAAGGAGAGTTTCCTGTTGTGAATTGGACTTTTTGGCTCCCTCTTGTGGTCACTAGCGACATGACACTTTGAGCTTCTTTCTCTAGCTTGGTACCCACCTGGCTCGTTAGTCCAGGGGTGTTGCTATTTAAGCTTCCTGGATTTTCAGTCTGGTGCCTGGCATCGTTGTAATCAGTTCCTTTCTGCTTGCTCCTGTCTGCTGGTCCTGGTTCTTGCAAAATATGCTAAGTCCTGCTTCCTTATTTTTTGGTTATTTGCATTTGCTCTTATTTCTGTCCAGCTTGTACCAAATGTGATTCCTGATATAGCTGGAAGCTCTAGGGGGCTGATATTCTCCCCCCCCGTGCCGTTAGACGGTTCGGGGGTTCTTGAATATTCAGCGTGGAAATTTTGATAGGGTTTTTGCTGACCGTATAAGTCATCTTCCTATATTCTGCTATTAGTCAGTGGGCCTCTCTTTGCTAAAAACCTAGTTCATCCTTACGTTTGTCTTTTCTTCTTACCTCACCGTTATTATTTGTTGGGGGCTTGTATCCAACTTTTGGGGACTTTTCTCTGGAGGCAAGAAAGGTCTATCTTTTCCCTTCTAGGGTTAGTTAGTTCTCCGGCTGGCGCGAGACGTCTAGAACCAACGTAGGTACGTTCCCTGGCTGCTGCTATTTGTGGTGCTAGGTTCAGGTATACGGTCAGCCTATTTTCCACTGCCCTATGAGCTGGTTTTTTGTGTTTGCAGACTTGGTAATAAATTCTGAGACCCTCTGCCATTGGGGTCATAACAGTATGCCAGGCCTAAGGTGAATGTTTAATGCATTGCAGAAGTGGGATAATAAGAAAGGAAATTCTGAGTTTTTTTTTTTTTTTCTTTCTTCCTCCCCTTTACCTCAGAGTGGCTTGAGCTTGCTGCAGACATGAATGTCCAGACCTTGATTACTAGTGTGGATCAGCTTGCTGCTCGTGTGCAGGGTATTCAAGATTTTGTTACCAGTAGCCCTATGTCTGAACCTAAAATACCTATTCCTGAACTGTTTTCTGGAGACCGATTTAAGTTTAGGAATTTCAGGAATAATTGTAAATTGTTTCTATCTCTGAGACCCCGTTCGTCTGGAGACTCAGCTCAGCAAGTTAAAATTGTTATCTCTTTCTTGCGGGGTGACCCTCAGGATTGGGCTTTCTCGTTAGCGCCAGGAGATCCGGCATTGGCAAATATTGATGCGTTTTTTCTGGCGCTCGGGTTGCTTTACGAGGAACCCAATCTTGAAATTCAGGCAGAAAAAGCCTTGCTGGCTATCTCTCAGGGCCAGGATGAAGCTGAAGTGTATTGCCAAAAATTTTGGAAATGGTCCGTGCTTACTCAGTGGAATGAGTGTGCTCTGGCCGCAAATTTCAGAAATGGCCTTTCTGAAGCCATTAAGAATGTGATGGTGGGTTTCTCCATTCCTACAAGTCTAAATGATTCCATGGCGCTGGCTATTCAGATTGACCGGCGTCTGCGGGAGCGCAAAGCCGCTAATCCTCTGGTGGTGTTGTCTGAATAAACACCTGATTTAATGCAATGTGGTAGAATTCAGACTAGAAATGAACGGAAAAATCATAGACGTCAGAATGGGTTGTGTTTTTACTGTGGTGATTCTACACATGTTATATCAGCATGCTCTAAACGCCTAACAAGGGTTGTTAGTCCTGTCGCCATTGGTAATCTTTAACCTAAATTTAATTTGTCTGTGACTTTAATTTGCTCATTGTCTTCCTACCCTGCTATGGCGTTTGTGGATTCAGGTGCTGCCCTGAGTCTTATGGATCTGTCGTTTGCCAAGCGCTGTGGTTTTGTACTTGAGCCGTTGGTAAATCCTATCCCTCTTAGAGGTATTGATGCTACGCCATTGGCGGAAAATAAGCCGCAGTTTTGGACACAGGTAACCATGTGCATGACTCCTGAACATCGGGAGGTGATTCGTTTTCTTGTTCTGCATAAAATGCATGATTTGGTCGTTTTGGGTCTGCCATGGTTACAGACCCATTATCCAGTTTTGGATTGGAAGGCAATGTCAGTGTCAAGTTGGGGCTGTCAGGGAATTCATGGTGATTCCCCGCCGGTGTCTATTGCTTCCTCTACTCCTTCGGAAGTTCCTGAGTATTTGTCTGATTATCAGAATGTTTTCAGCGAGTCCAGGTCCAGTGCTCTTCCTCCTCATAGGGATTGTGACTGCGCTATAGATTTGATTCCAGGTAGTAAATTTCCTAAGGGAAGATTATTTAATCTGTCTGTACCTGAGCATACCGCAATGCGTTCGTATATCAAGGAGTCTCTGGAGAAGGGGCATATCCGTCCATCCTCTTCCCCTCTTGGTGCGGGATTCTTTTTTGTGGCCAAGAAGGACGGATCTTTGAGACCTGGTATAGACTATCGGCTTCTGAATAAAATCACTGTTAAATTTCAGTATCCTTTGCCTCTGTTGTCAGACTTGTTTGCCCGGATTAAGGGTGCCAAGTGGTTCACCAAGATAGATCTTCGTGGTGCGTCCAACCTTGTGCGCATTAAGCAAGGAGATGAATGGAAAACTGCATTTAATACGCCCGAAGGTCATTTTGAGTACTTGGTGATGCCTTTTGGGCTCTCTAATGCTCCTTCAGTTTTTCAGTCCTTTATGCATGATATCTTCCGGAAGTATCTGGATAAATTTATGATTGTTTATCTGGATGATATTCTGTTTTTTTCTGATGATTGGGACTCCCATGTTAAGCAGGTCAGGACGGTGTTTCAGGTTTTGCGTGAGAATGCTTTGTTCGTTAAGGGCTCAAAGTGTCTCTTTGGAGTACAGAAGGTTCCCTTTTTGGGTTTTATTTTTTCCCCTTCTGCGGTGGAGATGGACCCAGTCAAGGTCCGAGCTATTCATGATTGGACTCAACCCACGTCAGTTAAGAGTCTTCAGAAGTTCTTGGGTTTTGCTAACTTCTACCGTCGTTTTATCGCTAACTTTTCTAGCGTTGTTAAACCTTTGACGGATATGACCAAGAAAGGTTCTGATGTTGCTAACTGGGCTCCTGCAGCCGTGGAAGCTTTCCAAGAGCTGAAGCGCCGGTTTACTTCGGCGCCTGTTTTGTGCCAGCCTGATGCCTCACTTCCCTTTCAGGTTGAAGTGGATGCTTCTGAGATCGGGGCAGGGGCCGTTTTGTCGCAGAGAGGCCCTGGTTGCTCTGTAATGAGACCATGTGCTTTTTTTTCTAGGAAGTTTTCACCTGCTGAGCGGAACTATGATGTTGGCAATCGGGAGTTGTTGGCCATGAAGTGGGCATTTGAGGAGTGGCATCATTGGCTCGAGGGTGCTAAGCATCGTGTGGTGGTCTTGACTGATCACAAGAATCTGATGTATCTCGAGTCTGCTAAACGCCTGAATCCTAGACAGGCCCGTTGGTCATTGTTTTTCTCCCGTTTTGACTTTGTGGTCTCGTACCTACCAGGTTCAAAGAATGTGAAGGCTGATGCTCTTTCAAGGAGCTTTGTGCCTGACTGTCCTGGAGTTTCAGAGCCAGCTGGTATTCTTAAAGAGGGAGTAATCTTGTCAGCCATTTCTCCGGATTTGCGACGTGTGTTGCAGAGATTTCAGGCTGGTAGACCTGACTCTTGTCCACCTGACAGACTGTTTGTTCCTGATAAATGGACCAGCAGAGTCATTTCCGAGGTTCATTCCTCGGTGTTGGCAGGGCATCCGGGAATTTTTGGCACCAGAGATTTGGTGGCTAGGTCCTTTTGGTGGCCTTCCTTGTCACGGGATGTGCGGTCATTTGTGCAGTCCTGTGGGACTTGTGCTCGAGCTAAGCCTTGCTGTTCTCGTGCCAGCGGGTTGCTCTTGCCTTTACCTGTCCCGAAGAGGCCTTGGACGCACATTTCCATGGATTTCATTTCAGATCTTCCGGTGTCTCAGGGCATGTCTGTCATCTGGGTGGTATGTGATCGCTTTTCCAAGATGGTCCATTTGGTGTCTTTGCCTAAGCTGCCCTCCTCTTCCGATTTGGTTCCTTTATTCTTTCAAAATGTGGTTCGCTTGCACGGCATTCCTGAGAATATCGTGTCTGACAGAGGATCCCAGTTTGTTTCCAGGTTCTGGCGATCCTTTTGTGCTAAGATGGGCATTGATTTGTCATTTTCGTCTGCCTTTCATCCTCAGACTAATGGACAAACGGAGCGAACAAATCAGACTCTAGAGGCTTATTTGAGGTGTTTTGTTTCTGCAGATCAGGATGATTGGGTGACCTTCTTGCCATTGGCTGAGTTTGCCCTTAATAATCGGGCTAGTTCCGCTACTTTGGTTTCTCCATTTTTCTGCAACTCTGGTTTTCATCCTCGTTTTTCCTCGGGACATGTTGAGCCCTCTGACTGTCCTGGGGTAGATTCTGTGGTGGATAGGTTGCAGCGGATCTGGAATCATGTGGTGGACAACCTAAAGTTGTCACAGGAGAAGGCTCAGCGTTTTGCCAACCGCCGCCGCGGTGTGGGTCCCCGACTTCGTGTTGGGGATTTGGTGTGGCTGTCTTCTCGGTTTGTTCCTATGAAGGTCTCCTCTCCTAAATTTAAGCAATGCTTCATCGGTCCTTATAAGATTTTGGAAATCCTTAATCCAGTGTCCTTTCGCTTGGATCTTCCGGTGTCGTTTGCCATTCACAATGTGTTTCATAGGTCTTTGTTGCAGCGCTACGTTGTGCCTGTGGTTCCTTCTGTTGAGCCTCCTGCTCCGGTGTTGGTTAAGGGCGAGTTGGAGTACGTGGTGGAGAAGATCTTGGATTCTCGTCTCTCCAGACGGAGGCTTCAGTATCTGGTCAAGTGGAAGGGCTATGATCAGGAGGATAATTCCTGGGTGGTCGCCTCTGATGTTCATGCGGCCGATTTAGTTCGTGCCTTTCACGCTGCTCATCCTGATCGTCCTGGTGGTCTTGGTGAGGGTTCGGTGACCCCTCCTTAAGGGGGGGGTACTGTTGTGAATTGGACTTTTTGGCTCCCTCTTGTGGTCACTAGCGACATGACACTTTGAACTTCTTTCTCTAGCTTGGTACCCACCTGGCTCGTTAGTCCAGGGGTGTTGCTATTTAAGCTTCCTGGATTTTCAGTCTGGTGCCTGACATCGTTGTAATCAGTTCCTTTCTGTTTGCTCCTGTCTGCTGGTCCTGGTTCTTGCAAAATATGCTAAGTCCTGCTTCCTTATTTTTTGGTTATTTGCATTTGCTCTTATTTCTGTCCAGCTTGTACCAAATGTGATTCCTGATATAGCTGGAAGCTCTAGGGGGCTGATATTCTCCCCCCGTGCCGTTAGACGGTTCGGGGGTTCTTGAATATTCAGCGTGGAAATTTTGATAGGGTTTTTGCTGACCGTATAAGTCATCTTCCTATATTCTGCTATTAGTCAGTGGGCCTCTCTTTGCTAAAAACCTAGTTCATCCTTACGTTTGTCTTTTCTTCTTACCTCACCGTTATTATTTGTTGGGGGCTTGTATCCAACTTTTGGGGACTTTTCTCTGGAGGCAAGAAAGGTCTATCTTTTCCCTTCTAGGGTTAGTTAGTTCTCCGGCTGGCGCGAGACGTCTAGAACCAACGTAGGTACGTTCCCCGGCTGCTGCTATTTGTGGTGCTAGGTTCAGGTATACGGTCAGCCTAGTTTCCACTGCCCTATGAGCTGGTTTTTTGTGTTTGCAGACTTGGTAATAAATTCTGAGACCCTCTGCCATTGGGGTCATAACAGTTTCCTCTCCTTCAGACTCTGGGAACCATCAGGATACCCTCCGATACTTGGTGTCCCATTGACTTCTATTGGTATCGGGTATCGGTATCGGTGATATCCGATACTTTTTGGGTATCGGCCGATACTATCTGATACCGATACTTTCAAGTATCGGACGGTATCGCTCAACACTAGTCCTGAGACTCCTTGCTTGCGCTCTTGGTGCTGTACCGCGGCCCTGTGACGCAACAGGGTTTGCTTCCTTCACACGGGGTGAAGTTAACCCATGTGTGTATCCACATTGTACCGCCATATAGTCCGTCATTACTCAGCAGCAGGTTCCATCTCTGCACAGTGGACCCCAGGCTGCGAACGCACCTCATACCATCTCTCTTATAATTTGGTGCATTCCGCTAGCCCTAACAACATATATGCTACATACATGATACATACATACATGCTACATACATACTGCATACATACTACATACGTACTACATACATACGTACATACTACATACATACTATATACATGCTACATACATGCTACATACATGCTACATACTTGCTACATACATGCTACCTACATGCTACATACATGCTACCTACATACTACATACATGCTACATACATGCAACATACAAGCTACATACGTGCTACATACATACATGCTACATACATACTACATACATACATGCTACATACATACATACTACATACATGCTACATACATACTGCATACATACTGTTATGGAAATATTTGGGTTGGATAAATTTATCCCTCTGTGTGTGCTGCGGCCGCTCCCAATTAGACTGAGTATTTTGAGCGCTCAAAGGAATGAGACTGCAACACCATTGTGTCAGAACAACATTCCATCAATACTGATACTTTATTGTACATACATAGTTTTATATTTTCACATAGAAAGGAGTGGTTAGGGGTTGTCAGGGGTGGTTAGTTAATTACCATATTGTCTAGCTCCTCTGTCATTGGTTATCTAAACATATATGGAATATTGTGATTAATGCTCATATGACAGCAGATTAACCCCTTAAGCCCCGAGGGTGGTTTGCACGTTAATGACCTGGCCAATTTTTACAATTCTGACCACTGTCCATTTATGAGGCTATAACTCTGGAACGCTTTGACGGATCTTGGTGATTCTGACACTGTTTTCTCGTGACATATTGTACTTCATGTTAGTGGTAAAATTTATTCTATATAACTTGCGTTTATTTGTGAAAAAAACTGAAATTTGGTGAAAATTTTGAAAATTTCGCAATTTTCCAACTTTGAATTTTTATGCCCTTAAATCACAGACATATGTCACGCAAAATACTTAATAAGTAACATTTCCCACATGTCTACTTTACATCAGCACAATTTTGGAACCAAAATTTTTTTTGTTAGGGAGTTATAAGGGTTAAAATTTGACCAGAAATTTCTCATTTTTACAACACCATTTTTTTTTAGGGACCACATCTCATTTGAAGTCATTTTGAGGGGTCTATATGATAGAAAATACCCAAGTGTGACACCATTCTAAAAACTGCACCCCTCAAGGTGCTCAAAACCACATTCAAGAAGTTTATTAACCCTTCAGGTGTTTCACAGGAATTTTTGGAATGTTTAAATAAAAATGAACATTTAACTTTTTTTCACACAAAATTTATTTCAGCTCCAATTTGTTTTATTTTACCAAGGGTAACAGGAAAAAATGGACCCCAAAAGTTGTTGTACAATTTGTCCTGAGTACGCTGATACCCCATATGTGGGTGTAAACCATTGTTTGGGCGCAGGGCAGAGCTCGGAAGGGAAGGAGCGCCATTTGACTTTTCAATGCAAAATTGACTGGAATTGAGATGGGACGCCATGTTGCGTTTGGAGAGCCCCTGATGTGCCTAAACACTGAAACCCCCTACAAGTGACACCATTTTGGAAAGTAGACCCCCTAAGGAACTTATCTAGATGTGTGGTGAGCACTTAGACCCACCAAGTGCTTCACAGAAGTTTATAATGCAGAGCCGTAAAAATAAAAAATCATATTTTTTCACAAAAATGATCTTTTCGCCCCCATTTTTTTATTTTCCCAAGGGTAAGAGAAGAAATTGGACCCAAAAAAATGTTGCGAAATTTGTCCTGAGTACGCTGATACCCCATATGTGGGTGTAAACCATTGTTTGGGCGCATGGCAGAGCTTGGAAGGGAAGGAGCGCTATTTGACTTTTCAATGCAAAATTGACTGGAATTGAGATGGAACGCCATGTTGCGTTTGGAGAGCCCCTGATGTGCCTAAACATTGAAAACCCCTACAAGTGACACCATTTTGGAAAGTAGACCCCCTAAGGAACTTATCTAGATGTGTGGTGAGCTCTTTGACCCACCAAGTGCTTCACAGAAGTTTATAATGCAGAGCCGTAAAAATAAAAAATCATATTTTTTCATAAAAATGATCTTTTCGCCCCAAATTTTTTATTTTCCCAAGGGTAAGAGAAGAAATTGGACCCCAAAAAATGTTGTGCAATTTGTCCTGAGTACGCTGATACCCCATATGTGGGTGTAAACCATTGTTTGGGCGCATGGCAGAGCTTGGAAGGGAAGGAGCGCCATTTGACTTTTCAATGCAAAATTGACTGGAATTGAGATGGGACACTGTTATGACCCCAATGGCAGAGGGTCTCAGGAATAATTGCTAAGTCTGCAAACACAGAAAACCAGCTCATAGGGCAGTGGTAACTGGGCTGACCATATATCTAATCCTAGCACCACAAATACCAGCAGCCGGGGAACGTGCCTACGTTGATTCTAGACGTCTCGTGCCAGCCGGAGAACTAACTAACCCTAGAAGGGAAAAGAAAGACCTTTCTTGCCTCCAGAGAATAGACCCCAAAAGTTGGATACAAGCCCCCAACAAATAATAATGGTGAGGTAAGAGGAAAAGACAAACATAAGAATGAGCTAGGTATTTAGCAAAGAGAGGCCCACTAGCTAATAGCAGAATATAGAAAGATAACTTATATGGTCAGCAAAAACCCTATCAAAAATATCCACACTGGAAATTCAAGAACCCCCGAACCGTCTAACGGCCCGGGGGGAGAACACCAGCCCCCTAGAGCTTCCAGCAAGGTCAGGAATCACATTTAGTACAAGCTGGACAAAAATGAGAGCAAGCAAATAACCCAAAAAACAAAGAAGCAGGACTTAGCTTAATTTTGCACGAACCAGGACCAGCAGATAGGAGCAAACAGAATGTGTCTGATTACAACGATGCCAGGCACTGGACTAAGGATCCAGGAGGTTTATATAGCAACACCCCTGAACTAACGACCCAGCTGGGTGCAAACTGAGGGAAGAAAATCCCAGAGTCATATCACTAGTAACCACAAGAGGGAGCCCAAAAGTCTAATTTACAACAGTACCCCCCCCTTAAGGAGGGGTCACCGAACCCTCACCAAGACCACCAGGGCGATCAGGATGAGCAGCGTGAAAGGCATGAACTAAATCGGCCGCATGCACATCAGAGGCAACCACCCAGGAATTATCCTCCTGACCATAGCCCTTCCACTTGACCAAATACTGAAGCCTCCGTCTGGAGAGACGAGAATCCAAGATCTTCTCAACCACGTACTCCAACTCGCCCTCAACCAACACCGGAGCAGGAGGCTCAGCAGAAGGAACCACAGGCACAACGTAGCGTCGCAATAAAGACCTATGGAACACGTTGTGAATGGCAAATGAAACCGGAAGATCCAAGCGAAAGGACACTGGATTAAGGATTTCCAATATCTTGTAAGGACCGATGAAGCGAGGCTTAAATTTAGGAGAGGAGACCTTCATAGGAACAAATCGAGAAGACAGCCACACCAAATCCCCAACACGAAGTCGGGGACCCACACCGCGGCGGCGGTTGGCAAAACGCTGAGCCTTCTCCTGTGACAATTTTAAGTTGTCCACCACATGATTCCAGATCTGCTGCAACCTATCAACCACAGAATCTACCCCAGGACAGTCAGAAGGCTCCACATGTCCCGAGGAAAAACGAGGATGGAAACCAGAGTTGCAGAAAAATGGCGAAACCAAAGTAGCGGAACTAGCCCGATTATTAAGGGCAAACTCAGCCAACGGCAAGAAGGTCACCCAATCATCCTGATCTGCCGAAACAAAACACCTCAAATAAGCCTCCAGAGTTTGATTAGTTCGCTCCGTTTGTCCATTAGTCTGAGGATGAAAGGCAGACGAGAACGACAAATCAATGCCCATCCTAGCACAAAAGGATCGCCAGAACCTGGAAACAAACTGGAATCCTCTGTCAGACACAATATTCTCAGGAATGCCGTGTAAACGAACCACATTCTGAAGGAACACAGGAACCAGATCGGAAGAGGAAGGCAGCTTAGGCAAAGGCACCAAATGGACCATTTTCGAGAAGCGATCACATACCACCCAGATGACAGACATACCCTGAGACACCGGGAGATCAGAAATGAAATCCATGGAAATGTGTGTCCAAGGCCTCTTCGGGACAGGCAAGGGCAAGAGCAACCCGCTGGCACGAGAACAGCAAGGCTTAGCTCGAGCACAAGTCCCACAGGACTGCACAAATGACCGCACATCCCGTGACAAGGAAGGCCACCAAAAGGACCTAGCCACCAGATCTCTGGTGCCAAAAATTCCCGGATGACCTGCCAACACCGAGGAATGAACCTCGGAAATGACTCTGCTGGTCCACTTATCAGGAACAAACAGTCTGTCAGGTGGACAAGAGTCAGGTCTACCAGCCTGAAATCTCTGCAACACGCGTCGCAAATCAGGAGAAATGGCTGACAAAATAACTCCCTCTTTAAGAATACCAACAGGTTCTGCGACTCCAGGAGAGTCAGGCACAAAGCTCCTTGAAAGAGCATCAGCCTTCACATTCTTTGAACCTGGTAAATACGAGACCACAAAGTCAAAACGGGAGAAAAACAATGACCAGCGGGCCTGTCTAGGATTCAGGCGTTTAGCAGACTCGAGATACATCAAATTTTTGTGATCAGTCAAGACCACCACACGATGCTTAGCACCCTCGAGCCAATGACGCCACTCCTCAAATGCCCACTTCATGGCCAGCAACTCCCGATTGCCAACATCATAATTCCGCTCAGCAGGCGAAAACTTCCTAGAGAAGAAAGCACATGGTCTCATTACCGAGCAACCAGGGCCTCTCTGTGACAAAACGGCCCCTGCCCCAATCTCAGAAGCATCCACTTCGACCTGAAAGGGAAGTGAGACATCAGGCTGGCACAAAACAGGCGCCGAAGTAAACCGGCGCTTCAACTCTTGGAACACCTCCACGGCTGCAGGAGCCCAGTTAGCAACATCAGAACCTTTCTTGGTCATATCCGTCAAAGGTTTAACAACGCTAGAAAAATTAGCGATAAAACGACGGTAGAAGTTAGCAAAACCCAAGAACTTCTGAAGACTCTTTACTGACGTGGGTTGAGTCCACTCATGAATAGCTCGGACCTTGACTGGGTCCATCTCCACAGCAGAAGGGGAAAAAATAAACCCCAAAAAGGGAACCTTCTGTACTCCAAAGAGACACTTTGAGCCTTTAACAAACAAAGCATTCTCACGCAAAACCTGAAACACCATCCTGACCTGCTCCACATGTGAGTCCCAATCTTCAGAGAAAACCAGAATATCATCCAGATAAACAATCATAAATTTATCCAGATACTTCCGGAAAATATCATGCATAAAGGACTGAAACACTGAGGGAGCATTAGAGAGCCCAAAAGGCATCACCAAGTACTCAAAATGACCTTCGGGCGTATTAAACGCAGTCTTCCATTCATCTCCTTGCTTAATGCGCACAAGGTTGTACGCACCACGAAGATCTATCTTGGTGAACCACTTGGCACCTTTAATCCGGGCAAACAAGTCCGACAACAGAGGCAAAGGATACTGAAATTTAACAGTGATTTTATTCAGAAGCCGATAGTCAATACAAGGTCTCAAAAATCCGTCCTTCTTGGCCACAAAAAAGAATCCCGCACCAAGAGGGGAAGAGGAAGGACGGATATGCCCCTTCTCCAGAGACTCCTTGATATACGAACGCATTGCGGCATGCTCAGGTACAGACAGATTAAATAATCTTCCCTTGGGAAATTTACTACCTGGAATCAAATCTATGGCGCAGTCACAGTCCCTATGAGGAGGCAGAGCACTGGATCTGGACTCGCTGAATACATCCTGATAATCAGACAAATACTCAGGAACTTCCGAAGGAGTAGAGGAAGCAATAGACACCGGCGGGGAATCAGCATGAATTCCCTGACAGCCCCAACTTGACACAGACATTGCCTTCCAATCCAAGACTGGATTGTGGGTCTGTAACCATGGCAGACCCAAAACGACCAAATCATGCATTTTATGCAGAACAAGAAAACGAATCACCTCCCGATGTTCAGGAGTCATGCACATGGTCACCTGCGTCCAAAACTGCGGTTTATTTTCCGCCAATGGCGTAGCATCAATACCTCTAAGAGGAATAGGATTTACCAACGGTTCAAGAACAAAACCACAGCGCTTGGCAAATGACAGATCCATAAGACTCAGGGCAGCACCTGAATCCACAAACGCCATAACAGGGTAAGAAGACAAAGAGCAAATCAAAGTCACAGACAAAATAAATTTAGGTTGCAAATTACCAATGGCGACAGGACTAACAACCCTTGTTAGACGTCTAGAGCATGCTGATATAACATGTGTAGAATCACCACAGTAAAAACACAACCCATTCTGACGTCTATGATTTTTTCGCTCATTTCTAGTCTGAATTCTATCACATTGCATTAAATCAGGTGTTTGTTCAGACAACACCTCCAGAGGATTAGCGGTTTTGCGCTCCCGCAAACGCCGGTCAATTTGAATAGCCAGCGCCATAGAATCATTCAGATTTGTAGGAATGGGGAAACCCACCATCACATTCTTAATGGCCTCAGAAAGGCCATTTCTGAAATTTGCGGCCAGAGCACACTCATTCCACTGAGTAAGCACGGACCATTTCCGAAATTTTTGGCAATACACTTCAGCTTCATCCTGGCCCTGAGAAATAGCCAGCAAGGCTTTTTCTGCCTGAATTTCAAGATTGGGTTCCTCGTAAAGCAATCCGAGCGCCAGAAAAAACGCATCAATATTTGCTAATGCCGGATCTCCTGGCGCTAGGGAGAAAGCCCAATCCTGAGGGTCGCCCCGTAAAAAAGAAATAACAATTTTAACTTGCTGAGCTGAATCTCCAGATGAACGGGGTCTCAGAGAAAGAAACAATTTACAATTATTCATGAAATTCCTAAACCTAAATCGGTCTCCAGAAAATAATTCCGGAATAGGTATTTTAGGTTCAGACATAGGACTACTGGTAACAAAATCTTGTATGCCCTGCACACGAGCTGCCAGCTGGTTTACACTTGTAATCAAGGTCTGGACATTCATGTCTGCAGCAAGCACAAGCCACTGAAAGGTAAAGGGGAGGAAGAGAGGAAAGAAAAAAAAAAAAATCAGAATTTCCTTTCTTATTATCCCACTTCTGCAATGCATTAAACATTCAATGTTGGCCTGGAATACTGTTATGACCCCAATGGCAGAGGGTCTCAGGAATAATTGCTAAGTCTGCAAACACAGAAAACCAGCTCATAGGGCAATGGTAACTGGGCTGACCATATATCTAATCCTAGCACCACAAATGCCAGCAGCCGGGGAACGTGCCTACGTTGATTCTAGACGTCTCGCGCCAGCCGGAGAACTAACTAACCCTAGAAGTGAAAAGAAAGACCTTTCTTGCCTTCAGAGAATAGACCCCAAAAGTTGGATACAAGCCCCCAACAAATAATAACGGTGAGGTAAGAGGAAAAGACAAACATAAGAATGAGCTAGGTATTTAGCAAAGAGAGGCCCACTAGCTAATAGCAGAATATAGAAAGATAACTTATATGGTCAGCAAAAACCCTATCAAAAATATCCACACTGGAAATTCAAGAACCCCCGAACCGTCTAACGGCCCGGGGGGAGAACACCAGCCCCCTAGAGCTTCCAGCAAGGTCAGGAATCACATTTAGTACAAGCTGGACAAAAATGAGAGCAAGCAAATAACCCAAAAAACAAAGAAGCAGGACTTAGCTTAATTTTGCACGAACCAGGACCAGCAGATAGGAGCAAACAGAATGTGTCTGATTACAACGATGCCAGGCACTGGACTAAGGATCCAGGAGGTTTATATAGCAACACCCCTGAACTAACGACCCAGCTGGGAGCAAACTGAGGGAAGAAAATCCCAGAGTCATATCACTAGTAACCACAAGAGGGAGCCAAAAAGTCTAATTCACAACAGGACACCATGTTGCGTTTGGAGAGCCCCTGATGTGCCTAAACATTGAAACCGCCTACAAGTGACACCATTTTGGAAAGTAGACCCCCTAAGGAACTTATCTAGATGTGTGGCGAGCACTTTGACCCACCAAGTGCTTCACGAAGTTTATTATGCAGAGCCGTAAAAATAAAAAATCATATTTTTTCACAAAAATGATCTTTTCGCCCCCAATTTTTTATTTTCCCAAGGGTAAGAGAAGAAATTGGACCCCAAAAAATGTTGTGCAATTTGTCCTGAGTACGCTGATACCCCATATGTGGGTGTAAACCATTGTTTGGGCGCATGGCAGAGCTTGGAAGGGAAGGGGCGCCATTTGACTTTTCAATGCAAAATCGACTGGAATTGAGATGGGACACCATGTTGCGTTTGGAGAGCCCCTGATGTGCCTAAACATTGAAACCCCCCACAAGTGACACCATTTTGGAAAGTAGACCCCCTAAGGAACTTATCTAGATGTGTTTTGAGAGCTTTGAACCCCAAGTGTTTCACTACAGATTATAACGCAGAGCCGTGAAAATAATTTTTTTTTTTCAAAAATGATTTTTTAGCCTCCAGCTTTGTATTTTTACAAGGGTAACAGAATAAATTGGACCCCAAAATTTGTTTTCCAATTTGTCCTGAGTACGCTGATACCCCATATGTGGGGGGGAACCACTGTTTGGCCGCATGACAGAGCTCGGGAGGGAAGGAGTGCCATTTGGAGGGCAGACTTAGATGGATTGGTCTGCAGGCGTCACATTGCGTTTGCAGAGCCCCTAATGTACCTAAACAGTACAAACCCCCCACAAGTGACCCCATATTGGAAACTAGACCTCCCAAGGAACTTATCTAGATGTGTTGTGAGAACTTTAAACCCCCAAGTGTTTCACTAAAGTTTATAGCGCAAAGCCGTGAAAATAAAAATTCTTTTTTTTTTCACAAAAATGATTTTTTAGCCCCCAGTTTTGTATTTTCACAAGGGTAACAGGATAAATTAGACCCCAAAAGTTGTTGTCAAATTTATCCTGAGTACGCTGATACCCCATATGTGGGGGGAACCACTGTTTGGGCGCATGACAGAGCTCGGAAGGGAAGGAGCACCATTTGGAATGCAGACTTAAATGGATTGGTCAGCAGCCGTCACGTTGCATTTGCAGAGCCCCTGATGTACCCAAACAGTACAAACCCCCCACAAGTGACCCCATATTGGAAACTAGACCTCCCAAGGAACTTATCTAGATGTGTTGTGAGAACTTTGAACCCCCAAGTGTTTCACTACAGTTTATAACGCAAAGCCGTGAAAATAAAAATTCTTTTTTTCCCACAAAAATGATTTTTAGCCCCCCAAATTTTTATTTTCCCAAGGATAACAAGAGAACTTGGACCCCAGAAGTTGTTGTTCAATTTGTTCTGAGTACGCTGATAACCCACATGTTGGGGTAAACCCCTTTTTGGGCGCATGGGAGAGCTCGGAAGGGAAGGAGCACTGTTTTACTTTTTCAACGCAGAATTGGCTGGAATTGAGATTGGACGCCATGTCGCGTTTGGAGAGCCCCTGATGTGCCTGGACAGTGGAAACTCCCTAATTCTACCTGAAACCCTAACCCAAACACACCCCTAACCCTAATCCCAACGGTAACCCTAACCACACCCCTAGCCCTGACACACCCATAATTCTAATCCCAACCCTAATCCAAACCGTAAATGTAATCCAAACCCTAACCCTAACTTTAGCCCCAACCCTAACTTTAGCCCCAACCCTAACCCTAGCCCTAACCCTAACCCTAACCCTAGCCCTAATGGGAAAATGGAAATAAATACATTTTTTAATTTTATTATTTTTCCCTAACTAAGGGGGTGATGAAGGGGGGTTTGATTTACTTTTATAGCTTTTTTATATCGGATTTTTATGATTGGCAGCTGTCACACACTAAGGCTTGTTTCACACTTGCGTTTTTATCTGCATGCATGCGTGAAAAAACGCATGTAAACGCGGTAAAACGCATGCGTTTTTTAGACGCATGCATTTTTATAGAAAAACACAAGAAAACACAAGAAAACACAAGAAAACACAAGAAAACACAAGAAAAAACAAGAAAACCCTAACCCTAACCCTACCCCTACCCCTAACCCTAACCCTAAACGTGACTGAAATACGTGGCACTGAAATACGTAGCACTGAAATACGTGGCACTGAAATACGTGCAACTGAAATACGTGCAACTGAAATACGTGGCACTAAAATATGTGGCACTGAAATACGTGATACGTGGCACTGAAATACGTGGCACTTAAATACGTGGCACTGAAACACGTGGCACTGAAATACGTGATACGTGGCACTGAAATACGTGGCACTGAAATACGTGGCACTGAAATACGTGGCACTGAAATACGTGGCACTTAAATATGTGGCACTATGACTGTCAGAAAATGTTCATTAAACGGTTAGGGGTGAGGTTAGGGGTAGAGTTAGGGTTAGGGTTTGGATCCCTTTATCACCTTGATGGTGGTGGGTGGCTTTTCAGTGTGTTTTGTTTTTTTTCGATAAAAAACCATGCGTTTTTAACGCAAACAAACGCATGTGCTTAAAAACGCATGCGTTTACATAGACCGCAATGCATTTTTTTGCCGAGAAAAAATGCCGCAAGAAAATACTGCAGGTTGTATTTCTGAAAATGAACGCATGCAGAAAAAAAACGCATGCGTTTGAAAACGCGACCAAACGCGTATAAAAAAACGCATGCGTTTTCAATGTTAAATATAGGGAAAAAACGCATGCATTTTTTTGTGCAAAAAACGCTGCAGAATAAAACGCAAGTGTGAAACCAGCGACGCTTTTTATAGCAAAAAAGTTTTGCGTCTCCACATTTTGAGACCTATAATTTTTCCACATTTTGCTCCACAGAGTCATGTGAGGTCTTGTTTTTTGCGGGACGAGTTGACGTTTTTACTGGTAACATTTTCGGACACGTGACCATTTTTGATCACTTTTTATTCCGATTTTTGTGAGGCAGAATGACCAAAAACCTGCTATTCATGAATTTCTTTTGGGAGAGGCGTTTATACCATTCCACGTTTGGTAAAATTGATAAAGCAGTTTTATTCTTCGGGTCAGTTCGATTACAGCTATACCTCATTTATCTCATTTTTTTATGTTTTGGCGCTTTTATACGATAAAAACTATTTTATAGAAAAAATAATTATTTTGGTATCGCTTTATTCTCAGGACTATAACTTTTTTACTTTTTTGCTCATGATGCTGTATGGCAGCTTATTTTTTGCGGGACAAGATGATGTTTTCAGCGGTACCATGATTATTTATATCCGTCTTTTTGATCGCGTGTTATTCCACATTTTGTTCGGCGGTATGGTAATAAAGCGTTGTTTTTTGCCTCGTTTTTTTTTTTTTTCTTACGGTGTTTACTTAAGGGGTTAACTAATGGGGCAGTTTTATAGGTTGGGTCGTTACGGACGCGGCAATACTAAATATGTGTACTTTTATTGTTTTTTTTTTTTTTATTTAGATAAAGAAATGTATTTATGGGAATAATATATATATTTTTTTTATTATTTATTTAGGAATTTTTTTATTTTTTTTTTACACATGTGGAAAAAATTTTTTTTAACTTTTTTACTTTGTCCCAGGGGGGGACATCACAGATCGATGATCTGACAGTGTGCACAGCACTCTGTCAGATCTGCGATCTGCTGTGCAGGGCTGCAGGCTTACCAAGCGTCTGCTCTGAGCAGGCGCTCGGTAAGCCACCTTTCTCCCTGCAGGACCCGGATGCCGCGGCCATCTTGGATCCGGGACCTGCAGCGAGGAAGGAGGTAGGAGACCCTCGCAGCAACACGATCACATCGCGTTGCTCCGGGGGTCTCAGGGAAGCCCGCAGGGAGCCCCCTCCCTGCGCGATGCTTCCCTATACCGCCGGTACACTGCGATCATGTTTGATCGCGGTGTGCCGGGGGTTAATGTGCCGGGGCGGTCCGTGACCGCTCCTGGCACATAGTGCCGGATGTCAGCTGCGATAGGCAGCTGACACCCGGCTGCGATCGGCCGCGCTCCCCCCGTGAGCGCGGCCGATCGCGTATGACGTACTATCCCGTCACTGGGAATTAAGTCCCAGGTCACCTTGACGGGATAGTACATCATATGGGATTAAGGGGTTAAGCAACTAAACTTGAGCTCTGTATCTAGGACAAAGTGGAGACATCTGATCAGGAGTTAAAACATCTGACACTGTTCCGCTTTTTGGGATGGAAAACCCCATATGATCTGTCTGGGTTATATCAGTTCATTGTCAGCCATTTTAAGCCATTGATTATAATGTATATATTAGCTGTGAGTATATGAGTATATATGATTATAGAGGAGTATACATGCAAGTGAGATCTACATGAAATATATTTCTATCACAAGCCCCCCTTAGATATCACTTGCCCTAATCCTAACCTCCTGTCCCAAAGCGCTGCAACTGTTTTGTGCTGTCGGCGAACTGACACAAGCCTAACGCCTGTGCCCCACTCCGTACAGACTTTTCGCAAATGGGCGGTCAGGAGATCTGTCCCTAACGGGGGTTCGTTGCAATCAGTCTCTTAGTCAATAGCATGTGTAGTGAGCGATGTGTAGTCTTTATCATGTAGGTCATCTGTTCGGTCAGGCAGGGCATCCACAACATCATTCTGGCTTGGGTGTCATCTTCTGGTAGGGGAGCTTTCTTGCCATGCGATGAGTGGCTCCAAGTGGGTCTTCCCTCCAGTTTCACAGAGTTTGGTGTCATCAGCAGCACTTGAGCAGGACCATCAAATCTGGGATCGAGTGGTGTTCTCCTTACAAACTTTTTCACCAACACCCAGTCTCCTGGCTTCAAGGAGTGCGTACCGGACACTGTATCTGGGTCTGGCAATGAAGAAAAAAACTTGAGAATGGATGTTAGCAAGTTTCTTGGTGAGTTCAATTACATAAGCAGACAAAGTATCATATTGCATAATCAGCTGCTGAGGGAAAGGATACCCCAAATCTGGGGCTAGACCCAAACAAAATTTCATATGGTAACAGCTTTTCTGGGCCTCTGGGAGTGTGCCTAACACTGAGTAGTGTGATTGGGAGTGTGTAGGCCTAAGTCTGACCCTACTGCTGACTAGATCTCTCGTGTGAGGTTTGCTGTGAATGCGGGTCCCTGGTCACTCTCTATCATTTCTGGGACCCCATAGCTGCATATCTCGTCTCTGAGAGTAGCTTCTTTGCAGTAGTCTTTGCTAACTGGTTTCTCACTGGGAAAGCTTCTGGCCATCCTGAGAACATGTCCACGACAACAAGGGCATATTCGAATCCTCCACTTGGCGGAATTTGGATGTGGTCTATCTGGATCCTCTGGAAGGGGTACAGTGGTCTGGCAAGATGATGTGTGGGCACTTTCTCCATTCTTCCAGGGTTGCATTTGCCACAGGTCAGACAGTTGCTAGTGAACTTGGCTGTTAGGGTGGGGATCCCTGGAGTGAACCAGTAAGCACCAATCAGATCATTCATCTGTGTCTTTAATCTGTGTGTGGGCCCATGTGCCCACTGGACCACCATAGGGTACATGCTTCGGGGTAAACAGGGTTTGCAGTCCATTGAGTATACCCTTCCTTCTTCATGTGTTGCTCACTTCTGCATCCAGTCTTCCTTCTTGTCCTTTGGGGCTTGCTCTTGCAGCTTTTTGAGCAGATCACAGGACGTCATTAGGTCAGGTTTCTTGTATTCAGTTGTCATGTAGTAGCCGTCCGGCTCTACGACCTCTCCCACTTTTCCATATTGTCTTCCCTTGACTGCTCCTTTTGGCTGCCATATCCGCCATGTTGTTGCCTCGTGCCTCTACTGTGTTTAGTTTTCCATGCGCTTTGACTTTTAGTACTGCCACTAGTGTTGAGCATTCCGATACCGCAAGTATCGGGTATCGGCCGATACTTGCGGGTATCGGAATTCCGATACCGAGATCCGATACTTTTGTGGTATCGGGAATGGGTATCGGGATTAATATCAATGTGTAAAATAAAGAATTAAAATAAAAAATAGGGATATATTCACCTCTCCGGCGGCTCCTGGACTTTACCGCCGTAACCGGGAGCCGTTGTACTTAAGAATGCGCGCTTGAAGGGCCTTAGATGAAGTCACTGCGCTCTGATTGGTCCGTAGCGGTCGCGTGACCGCTACGCGACCAATCACAAAGCAGTGATGTCACCTAAGGTCTTTCAAGCGCTTGAAATACCTTAGAAGACGTCACTACTTTGTGATTGGTCGCGTAGCGTTCACGCGACCGCTACGCGACCAATCAGAAGCTGCGGACGTCTTCTAAGGTATTTCAAGCGCTTGAAAGACCTTAGGTGATGTCACTGCTTTGTGATTGGTCGCATAGCGGTCACGCGACTGCTACGGACCAATCAGAGCGCAGTGACCTCATCTAAGGCCCTTCAAGCGCGCATTCTTAGGTACAACGGCTCCCGGTTACGGCGGTAAAGTCCAGGCTGCGTCGGAGGGTGAGTATATCCCTATTTTTTATTTTAATTCTTTCTTTTACACATTGATATGGATCCCAGGGCCTGAAGGAGAGTTTCTGCCATCTGGTAGGACTTCATCAGCGCTATCAGTTCTGCTTCCTGGGCTGACAGACTGGGCGGCAGACTTCTAGACCACAGGATCTCTTGATTGCTGGTCATTGCACATCCCGTGTGGAATCTTCCTTCATCATCTGCGAATCTGGAGCCATCCACATAGAGGATCAACTCTGGGTTGGTCAGTGGCTCTTCTGCCACCTTGGGTAGTCCTGCTGTTTCCTGTTGCATGATGCTGAAGCAATCATGGTCATCCGTCCGGAGCAAATTCAGATCCCTGCAGAAGGTATCATGCAGATTTTGATCAGACTTTTTATCTGAGGGTCCATATCTGTATCCCCCCTTGGGAGTGGGAGTAGAGTGGATGGGTTGAGGACTGTGAATCTGGAGATGGTGACATTGTTGGGCAGGAGTAGAGAGCACTGGAGGCGAAGATGCCTGGCGGTGGAGAGATGTTTTAGCTGGGTTTGGTTGAGGATTGCTGAGATGTCATGCAGAGCCAGGATTTCCAATGGTTTTTCCACTGATGTCAGTAGTCCTGTCCAGGAGGGCGTGTGCTGCAACTGCTGCTCTCAAGCGGGAGGAAGAGGCTCCCCTTGCAACTGGATCCAGGCGAGCTGAAAAGTAGTCCAAAAGTCTCTGCTTTCCCCCCTGAAGCTGCGTCAGGACTCCAGTAGCAAGGCCTTCTCTTCTCATCAAGTAGAGACGGAATAGCTTCTTGTAGTCAGATAGGCCTAGTGCTGGTGCTGAGACTACTGCACCTTCTAACTTCTTGAACAAGCTGAAGGCTGCATCTGTCAGGAGGAACGGGGTCACGCTGACGTATTCACACAGAGGCTGCATTAGGATGGAAGCATCAGGGATCCAGGCTCTGCAATATGAAACTAGACCAAGGAAGGCTTGTAGCACCTTTGGAGTTGTTGGAGGAACCATCTTCTCCACTGTGGTCTTCCGGTCATCTGTCAGGCGATTCGCCTGGTGAGCAATACAGTGTCTCTGGAACGTAACTTGCTTCAGACACCACTGGACTTTGTTCTTTGAGATCTTGCAGTGCTGCTCCGCCAGGTAGAGTAGGAGATACACGGAAATGGGCTTTATACGTGTCAAAGTCAATTGCACAAAGGAGTAGATCGTCCATGTATTGTAGCAGGGTTACTCCTGCATGTTCTGTGACCCAGTTGGTGAGGACTGTGGACATTGCTCTGGTGAACTGTGGAGGGCTGTTCTGGGCCCACTGTGGTGTCCCCCCTGGTGCATTAAGGCAAACAGGAACTGGTCTTCCGGATGAAGGAGAACACTGGAGAAAGCATTAGCCAGGTCGGTCACTGTGAACACATTTGCTGTGACAGGCACATTCGAGAGCAGAGTGTGCAGATTCGGCACAATTGGAGTTTCAAACACCGTAACGTCATTCACAGCTCTCAGGTCATGTGCCATTCTGAACTTGGCTGGCTCTCCTTTTACAGTCTTTTTCTTGACCGGGAAAAGCGGGGTATTGCAAGGCGATGTGCAAGGAACAATGATTCCTATTTCCAGGTAGACCTTCAGTTGCTCAGAGGCAGCTTGACTCTAGGCCTGGCCTGGGCCTTACGAGGGTACGGGGTACATGGCTTGAGTGACACCTGTACTGGGGCAACTTGAGGTTTTCTCATGTGCTGGGGTCCCTTAGACCATAGACTTTCTGGTACTACATCCAGTACCTCCTTGGGTAGGCCTCATCGATTGTTTAATGTTCTTGTAGGGCCGCCAGCATGACTCTTCTCGGGTCAGGGATGAAGAAAGTGTCACTGTCCCATCTTCCTGGAACACTGTGGTTGCCTTCAGCTTCTGCAGTAGGTTTGCTCCCAGCAGGTTGAGTGGCAGGTCCTTTACACCACAAATTGGGACAGGATGGAGTGTCCTGGCTGAGTGCACACGCTCAGTGGCTTTGTAAGCTGAGAATATCTGACTTGACCATCAATGCCCATGCGAGACACAGAGGATTCTGATAGGCAGCTGGGATCAGCGAGTTCCACAGGTCTCATCACACTTCTGGCTGCACCAGTGTGCAGAGGTAAAGATCTGACAACGCCATCCACTTTCAGGGTAATTTGAGGTATTGGTCTTGCAGATGAAGTTTTACATGTCAGGAGCGTAGTGTCTTGAGGACCTGACTTGCTTGCCTCTGTCCTATGGACGGGGTACTTCATTGCTTTCTGCACTTCTTCCTTGACCTGTTTCTCTGGACCAACTCTTGGATTGCATGGGTCCAGTCCCTTCGGGGCGTGGGTGCTTTGCACTGGTTCTGGTAATGGCCAAACTTGCCACAGATGTAACATTTGACACTTCTTCTGTCTTTGTAGGGTGGTTGCGCTTCCAGGTCAGTGGTCACCATGAGAGGGGCTGTCTTCTGCACCCCTGGTTGGGACTCAATCCCTTTGGCTACTGTGGACAATGGCATGATGGGTACTGTAGCGGCAGCGGGGTCCGGCCTGCTGATTGAAGCTGCGGTGGTAAGATGGGGCCTGCATGTGCGTCAGTGACGAGGCCCGGGGGTGCCATGAGACCGGCGGCTGCATCCAACCCAAGGTCTTGGGACATTACAGGGGCTGCGGCTGCATCTGCCGTCACTTCTTACCCCAGGTCTGACATAGCTTCTCCCCTTTGCTAACCTTATTGAGGTCGGTGTCTCCTCTCTGGAGTCGGCAGCGGTTCTTCCGGTGTGTTGATCGGCACTTTGCAGCGTCTTCACCTCTGGCTCCCCTTCCGGCGTTCTCAGCAGCACGGCACCCGTTTCCTTCTTCGCGCTCTTTGTGGTGCTATAATAGCGGCAGTTTTGGTGACAATCGGCAAAAAACAGTCTCCTAGGCGCACATAAAACATTTTTTCTGGGTCAGTCCACTGCTATTGACCTGTTCCTAGGCCTAGCCACTATCAGTGGTTTCCTGATTGGCTGTCTCAGCCCATGCACAAAGACCTGTGCCAACATTTGCCTGTGTATCTGGTCTTGAATGGTGAAGCCCAAGTTTTGGAATACTTGCATTACTCTGCCATGAAACTTCTTTACAGACTCTGTCTTATCTTGGCTCTTGGTTTTGGCTTGTCCTGCCAATCTGCCTTTGGCCCACTCTCTGAGCTGTTATATTAGCTGTGACCCTGACTCCCAAGCATGTACATCTAATTCTGCTGGAAGTTTGAATTGTTCCTTCATGATTGGCCAGAGTGCATCACCTGCTTCTATTTTCATTCATGGCCCAGAGATCATTCCAGGTGGCTGCATATGTTTGCTGCTTCTGCTACTTTCTTCGGTAAAATGGCATGGGATGCATCCCTGGGTCTGGAGGATTGTCACCTGACTTGAAGTGCAGTGCACATAGTGTAATGGTGGTGCCTCTATCTGCCCCTGCATTCTTGGTGCCTGTGGGTTTCTTTTCCTAGTACTGGACAGCATGTATGATGTTCCCTCTTCATCTTCATCAGAGGAATAGTTGTGATAGCTTGTACTGGGGTCATACACTGACTGATTTTGGACTTAGAAGTTGCTTTTTATGTGAGGATGTCTCCCCACTTGCTGAAGCTGTGATGGATTAGGCTTATAGTTCTATGTTGGTGTGAATGTAGGCAGCTCTGACCGGTGCTGAAGTTGTACATTATCAATACATGGTGATATCAAAGTTCATGTAAAACCTTAAGGGTTACAATATTGTTGACTGTGAAATGAGGTAACGGAGGATCTGTCAGTGAGCTCGTTCTGATATCATTCCTCCCCCCTCTGCACCCAGGGCTGAGCTGTCTGCTGCCTGATACGTCTGGGGGTTGCCTACTGCATTGTGTGTAGTGGGATTTTCACTGGCAATGGCTAGACTATGCCAGGGACATGGAAGGGGAACCTTGTGCTGTAAGCACCATATTGTTTGAATTGGGCGTTGGCCCAGCCGGCAACGAAGAGGAAAAAAAGAGGAAGAAGAAGGAGGAGGGGTTGATGAGTGAGACAAAGGAAGAGAGAGAGAGAGAGAGAAGAAGAGAGGAGTGGAGACGGGTGTGGAGAAGGAAAAGAAGGAGGAGATCAGGTGTGGTGGGGGAGTGGAGAAGGAGGAGGAGAGAGAGAGAGAAGAGGGAGGAGAAAATGTGTGGAGAAGAGAGATAGAGAGGAGAATAGAGGAGTGGAGAGAGAGAAAAGTGTGGAGAAAGAGGAGAGCGGGGGTGAGGAGAAGAGGGAGGAGAAGATGGAAGGTGTGAAGCAGAGAGATAGAGGGGGGAGAGAGAGAAGAGAAAAGTGTGGAGGAAGAGGAGAGGAAAAGAGAGTGAGAGAGAAGAACGCGGAGAGAAAAGACTGACAACAGAATGAGAATAGAGTGGAGCAAATGATGCCTTCTCCCTGTAGGGAGAGACGGGGCGCGCCACATACTGTGCAAAAATAACTCCCTATATCATGGATTCTGCTAACAGCAGACTGTACAGATCCAATATTTCCCGTCTTATACACACAAAAAACACTTCCTGGTTTGCTCACATAACTTTCTGTACCACCTAAACGATGTAAGCTCTGCTGGCACTTTATACCATGTATTAGCATTCAGCAATCTAACATCAGCTAACTTCCCTTATTTTCCTTTCTACGTCATGCCACTCTGCAGCTTGAAGTCTGCCATTCTTATGAATTTCACATACTTTATACCTTCCAAAATTCTTCACATACTTAACACCTTCGTGTTCTGCCACTATCTAGAGGGCTGTTTTCTCATTAGGGAATAAAAAGACTCTCCTGTTGCTCGGCCACTTTATTCCCCATGGCAAGAGCAAAAAAATGAAAAACACAAAAAAATGAAAAAAAGAAAACAGTACTAAAAAAAAATTCTAAAAATGAGTATATAAAACTCTAAGAAAAACCCAAAACGATAAGAAAAACCGTCAAAAACTTAGTTCACAACCAAAAACTCAAAATTTTGATACAAAAGGAAGGAAAAAAAACTTTTTCCCAAAAAAAGTAAAAAAGGTAAAGAGATTGAAGATTGAGGAAAACTTAATTAAAATTTTTTAAAATGCCGCAAAAACAAAAAGACCCTTTAAGAGAGTAAAAAAAAATAAAAAATTAAAACGGCTTTTCTCTTCTCCTTTTTTCTTTTAGAATCTCTGCGCTCAAATACAGTCAGAGACACACTTCCCCTTTTATATGCTGCTGTATCCGATGTCACTAAAATAACGTATCTGAAAACACGTATGTCGCATCAAAAATGATAGATACAATCACTTCTTCACAAATAGCTACACATAGCTAGCATTTGCAGAAACAGCCAGAGAGAAAAAAAACCCCAGATGTGACAGTGTGATTTACAATGCATCTCTGCTTCAGCAGCTGAAAAAGAGGAAGTTCAAGAGAGAAGGAAAAAAAAACAACAACTTTCTTTTACTATTTCATGCTTCTTAAAGAAGCAACACTTGACAGACAGAAACAGATAGACAATCCGAGAGATGCCCTTTTAAATTCTGTGACACGTGCAGGTTGCGCTGGGAACAGACAACTATCAATCGCACTGGCACGCATATGCCGGACTCTACCACCCTCCGCTCCGGTCGTCCTGACTGGCCGCCGGCTACGGGAGTCTGTGGCAGCCCTCAAAGCTATCACCATCCGAGCCTGGAACATGGAACTGCCTGTCCCGAGACCTTCTGTCTCTCCTATTGCACGGGAATCTGTGGTAGCTTATTCAGCGATTTGACCTCCTGCTGTCCGTTACCCAGCCACCATAAACAAAAGTCACTATTCCTTCCTCTCTCGGATTTTACACAAACACAGAACACATACACGGCACACAGCAGACACCTCCCAGGGTTGGGATTCAGGCTTCGGACTTTTTACACTACCTGGGAATTGGTGACCACACCTGACCGGCAAGAGGTATAGACCCGGACTGGGCACAGGGGACTTTCAGGTAAGATGATAACATTTTCTTACCTTACTTATGGAGCTGCGCAGTCTCCATCCCTTGAACCAAGGCCATGGCTAACACCTCCGTTTCTCTGGTCAGTAGTGGGTCCCAGTGTGCGTTTCATCCATGCCTCGCTGTTGGGCGCCATTATGTTATGGAAATATTTGGGTTGGATAAATTTATCCCTCTGTGTGTGCTGCGGCCGCTCCCAATTAGACTGAGTATTTTGAGCGCTCAAAGAAATGAGACTGCAACACCATTGTGTCAGAACAACATTCCATCAATACTGATACTTTATTGTACATACATAGTTTTATATTTTCACATAGAAAGGAGTGGTTAGGGGTTGTCAGGGGTGGTTAGTTAATTACCATATTGTCTAGCTCCTCTGTCATTGGTTATCTAAACATATATGGAATATTGTGATTAATGCTCATATGACAGCAGATTAAGCAACTAAACTTGAGCTCTGTATCTAGGACAAAGTGGAGACATCTGATCAGGAGTTAAAACATCTGACACTGTTCCGCTTTTTGGGATGGAAAACCCCATATGATCTGTCTGGGTTATATCAGTTCATTGTCAGCCATTTTAAGCCATTGATTATAATGTTTATATTAGCTGTGAGTATATGAGTATATATGATTATAGAGGAGTATACATGCAAGTGAGATCTACATGAAATATATATTTCTATCACAATACTACATACAATGTATGTACTACATACATACATACTACATACATGCTACATACATGCTACATACATACATACTGCATACATGCTACATACATGCTGCATACATGCTACATACATGCTACATACATACTACATACATGCTACATACATGCTACATACATGCTACATACATACTACATACATACTACATACATACTGCATACATACTACATACATACTACATACATACTACATACATACATGCATACATTCATACATTACATACATGACATACATATAGACATACATTACATTAAACATAGATTACATACTCACCATTACTTGTCATTTTGATCCCCGAAGCCAGTGTCATCTGTAAAAAATATGAAAAAAACAAACAACCAATATACTCCCTGACCGCAGAAATCCACGAGTGTCCCACGACGATCTCCCATGGAGAACGGCAGCAACGCCTATCCGTTATTAATCCAATAGTAAGAAAGGGTTAATAAAACATGCACACATTAGGAAAAAGTATTTTAATATTCTTCATTTCACCATACTTACCATACTTCAGCGCCTGCAAAAAAATGTAAAATAATAAACCGTATACTACCTGTCCGCCGTAGTCCAATTAATAACGAGTGTCCCACGACGATCTCCCCTATAGAACAGTGACATCGGGTGATGTCACTTCTCTATAGGACCCTCAGTGACACACTGACAGGAGACAATGGCTCCTGCAGTGCATCACTGAGGCTACCTGAGTTCAAAGTCTCACTTTTTGGCAATTGCTGCCTGGGAAAATTTCTCATACAGCAATGCCATAAAGTGAGACTAGGGACTTTTTTTTACAGCGGCGGAGGAATACAGTGGCGGAAGGATACCTTCCCCCGTCATTGTGTTCCTGGGGCCCCTGGAGAGCGGTTGCAACAGCTGTTGCTGCCATTCTCCACGGGAGATCGTCGCGGGACACTCGTGGATTTCTGCGGACAGGGAGTATATTGGTTGTTTGGTTTTTTTCATATTTTTTACAGATGACACTGGCTTCGGGGATCAAAATGACAAGTAATGGTGAGTATGAAATCTATGTTTAATGTAATGTATGTCTATATGTATGTCATGTATTAAATACAACAACCACTGATGCATGTCAATTGAAAAGCTCCTAACAGGAATGTGCCCCACAATGGACATGAGGAGTAACAGGGAAACTCCACTAATAAGCAGATCCTACAAAAAACTACGGAGTATAAATACCCATGAGGTCAAAAGTAAATAAAATATAACAAATTTTATTAAATATCAACATATCACATAAAACATACATGTAATAGACAAAGTGCACGTGTAGTGCATGTATGGCGGACAAACAACACTGCAAATAACACCTGGGGCACAGACAAGGCAAAAAATAATGGCTACTATGGGCAAATTCATTTACACATGAAGCATAATTGTAACCATAAAGTGCATAGTGCTCCCTGGAGACCTGCATGTGCTAGGTCCCTCCATATGTATTATTACTCAATCGCCCATACTAAGTAGAAGTATCAGTAAAAAATACTGCCAGTCTTACCCGAATATAATTGGTGTCAGTGTGAGTCCGGCGGCCCCAACGCGCGTTTCGCGTAGGCTTCCTCGGGGGGACGTCCCCCCGAGGAAGATTACGCGAAACGCGCGTCGGGGCCGCCGGACTCACACTGACACCAATTATATTCGGGTAAGACTGGCAGTATTTTTTACTGATACTTCTACTTAGTATGGGCGATTGAGTAATAATACATATGGAGGGACCTAGCACATGCAGGTCTCCAGGGAGCACTATGCACTTTATGGTTACAATTATGCTTCATGTGTAAATTAATTTGCCCATAGTAGCCATTATTTTTTGCCTTGTCTGTGCCCCAGGTGTTATTTGCAGTGTTGTTTGTCCACCATACATGCACTACATGTGCACTTTGTCTATTACATGTATGTTTTATGTGATATGTTGATATTTAATAAAATTTGTTATATTTTATTTACTTTTGACCTCATGGGTATTTATACTCCGTAGTTTTTTGTAGGATCTATGTATGTCATGTATGTAATGTATGAATGTACTGTATGTATGTATGTAGTATGTATGTATGTAGTATGTATGTATGTAGTATGTATGTAGTGTGTATGCAGTATGTATGTAGTATGCATTTATGTATGTATGCAGTATGTATGTATGTATGTATGTATGTAGTGTGTATGTATGTATGCAGTATGTATGTAGTATGTATGTAGTATGTATGTATGTATGTAGCATGTATGTAGCATGTATGTAGCATGTATGTAGTATGTATGTAGTATATATATATGTAGTATGTATGTAGTATGTAAGTATGTAGGTAGTATGTATGTAGTATGTATGTAGTATTATGTATGTAGCATGTTTGTATGTAGCATGTATGTAGCATGTATATAGCATGTATATAGCATGTATGCAGCATGTATGCATGTAGAATGTATGTAGCATGTATGTAGCATGTATGTAGTATGTATGTAGTATATATGTATGTAGTATGTATGTAGTATGTACGTAGTATGTAAGTATGTATGTAGTATGTATGTATGTAGTATGTATGCAGTATGTATGTAGTATGTATGTAGCATGTATGTAGTATGTATGTAGCATGTATGTATGTAGTATGTATGTATGTAGTATGTATGTATGTATGTATGTATGTAGTATGTAAGTATGTATGTAGTATGTATGTAATATGTATGTATGTATGTAGCATGTTTGTATGTAGCATGTATGTAGCATGTATGTAGCATGTATGTATGTATGTATGGAGTATTTTTTTTTTCATTCAACACATTAGCCGGATGATGGGACTACTACTGTCCCATCATTGGCTAATGTGTCAATCACTGTCAGTGTAGCAGGCATCGTCCAATGGGGCTTGTAGTCCCATCGGACGATGCCCGCACTGAGACACCCCGCACGCCACACAGAGACCCCCGCACCCCGCACAGAGACCCCCCCATGCTGCACAGAGACCCCGCACGCCGCACAGGGACCCCGCACGCCACACAGAGACACGCCACACAGAGACACCCCGCACGCCGCATAGAGCCCCAGCACACATGCAGAGAGCCCCACGGTCATGCACAGACACCACTCACACACGCAGTCTCTGCCCACGCACCACCCACACTTCATTATACTGCATAATTTCACTATAGGAACTTCCGATTCCGATTTCCGATATAGCAAAAAATATCGGAACTCGGTATCGGAATTCTGATACGGCGAATATCGGCCGATACCCGATATTTGCCGTATCGGAATGCTCATCACTATCCAGCAGCTATCATTGTGGGCCGCAACAATGGCCCTGGCTCCCCTCACAGTTGCAGCAAAAAGAAAAGAGAAACTGCAGGTCTGGATACCCCACATGCACATTCCCAAGAACATAACATTGTTGTTTTATTTTTTCTTAGAAAATACTGTAATGCGAATTACAATACTGTAATTCACATGTATTGGCCTGAAACTGTAAATTTTCAAACTTACCCTTCTGTGGCAAAACCCCTTAATCTTGTCCTAACATGTTTTCAAATGTGCAGCGATCACCTGGACTACCCCATTCCCTCCCCCCTCTTCCCTATCAATGTTTCCCTATATTTTGACTGTTACATTTTTATGCACAAATGTCTCTAATTAATAAAACACAAAAATGATATTTAAGTTCGGTGAACTCGTGGGACACGAGGCATACCCTGTATGGATTTATTATTTGTAGGAGTCTGATGATTGATTCACTATTTCATTTTCAGCTAAGGTCTATAATTTGACCTAAAATTACAGTACAAACATTTTCATCTACTGTACAATTGTAGTAATTTTTTTTTACATCAAAACACCCATAGCTGTAAATTGACCTCACGGGCTTTGCTGTGATTCATCCAGCACACTAATTGCTCATTTGTTCAATGCCATTTGGGTATATTTTCACTGGAACAATGAGACAAGCCATATAGCCTAATGTGTCATTGTCTATTGATAATCAATTTTCATTACAAAAAAAATTAATAAGAAGTTAAGAAAATGAACCACTATTTTTTACAACCTAACAAAATTATTTTCTATCAATTAAATTATGTTGATTTTTTTGGCATATGCTATACTTGAGATATCACTGATTTAAGTGGACTAAGTAATTGGAAAAAAAGAAAAATAATAAAATATGTTTAACAATTCCACCATGCTTTGTGCAAGTCAATCCAGCATTATATTCCAACAGAGCTTTTCCCAAACAATAGCAGAACCACTACAATATTTGTAATTGTTTTAATATTCCTACATTTTTGCAGTGTTCAACAGAGGGTACAGAGAGTATATGAAAAGAAGACACCTCAATAACTCTCCTACATTTAATTCTGCTAACTCTCCTATAATTTTTCATTCTGGCTACTTGATATCTGTATATATTGCTGGATATCAATACTATACAGTGCCTTGCGAAAGTATTCGGCCCCCTGGAACTTTTTAACCTTTTCCCACATATCATGCTTCAAACATAAAGATGCCAAATGTAAATTTTTAGTGAAGAATGAACAAAAAGTGGAACACAATTGTGAAGTTGAATGAAATGTATTAGTTATTTTAAATTTTTGTGGAGATTCAAAAACTGAAAAGTGGGGCGTGCAATATTATTCGGCCCCTTTACTTTCAGTGCGGCAAACTCACTCCAGAAGTTCATTGTGGATTTCTGAATGATCCAATGTTGTCCTAAATGCCTAATGATGATAAATATAATCCACCTGTGTGTACTCAAGTCTCCGTATTAATGCACCTACTCTGTGATAGTCTCAGGGTTCTGTTTGAAGCACAGAGAGCATCATAAAGACCAAGGAACACAACAGGCAGGTCTGTGATACTGTTGTGGAAAAGTTTAAAGCTGGATTTGGATACAAAATGATTTCCAAAACTTTAAACATCACAAGGAGCGCTGTGCAAGCAATCATATTGAATGGAAGCAGTATCATACCAGTGCAAATCTACCAAGACCCGGCCGTCCCTCTAAACTTTCATCTCAAACAAGGAGAAGACTGATCAGAGACGCTGCAAAGAGGCCCATGATCACCCTGGATGAACTGCAGAGATCTACAGCTGAGGTGGGACAGTCTGTCCATAGGACAACAATCTGTCGTACATTGCACAAATTTGGCCTTTATGGAAGAGTGGCAAGAAGAACGCCATTTCTCAAAGAAATCCACAAAAAGTGTAGTTTAAAGTCTGCAACAAGCCACTTGGGAGACACACCAAACATGTGGAAGAAGGTGCTCTGGTCAGATGAAACCAAAATCGAACTTTTTGGCAACAATGCCAAACGATATGTTTGGCGTAAAGACAACACAGCTCATCACCCTGAACACACCATCCCCACTGTCAAACATGGTGGTTTCAGCATCATGTTTTGGGCCTGTTTTTCTTCAGCAGGGTCAGGGAAGATGGTTAAAATTGATGCGAAGATGGATGGAGCCAAATACAGGACCATTCTTGAAGAAAACCTGTTGGAGTCTGCAAAAGACCTGAAACTGGGATGGAGATTTGTCTTCCAACAAGACAATGATCCCAAACATAAAGCAAAATATACAATGGAATGGTTCACAAATAAACGTATCCAGGTGTTAGAATGGCCAAGTCAACGTCCAGACCTCAATCCAATCGACAATCTGTGGAAAGAGCTGAAAACTGCTGTTCACAAACGATCTCCATCAAACCTCACTGAGCTCGAGCTGTTTGCCAAGGAAGCATGGGCAAGATTTTCTGTCTCTCGATGTGCAAAACTGATAGAGACATACGCAAAGCGACTTGCAGCTGTATTGGCAGCAAAAGGTGGTGCAACAAAGTATTAAGTTAAAGGGGCCAAATAATATTGCACGCCCCACTTTTCAGTTTTTGAATTTCCACAAAAATTTAAAATAACCAATAAATTTCGTTCAACTTCACAATTATGTTCCACTTGTTGTTGATTCTTCACCAAAAATTTACATTTGGTATGTTTATGTTTGAAGCATGATATGTGGGAAAAGTTTGAAAAGTTCCAGGGGGCCGAATACTTTCGCAAGGCACTGTATTGATGTAAAATATTTATAAGTGTCATTTATTGATATCCTAAGTCTCAGCGCATTTCACCCACTCAGTTATTGGTGGGCACACCAGGAGACTACTATTCACAGTTGGCATCAGAGTGTATGAGCTAATATGTATCATCATATATCATAAGCTTTGGTGCTAACTTTTAATTATAGTCTTCTGATATGCCCCCAATAATTGGGAGACTGAAACACATCGAGGCTTAGAATATCAATAAATGAGACTACACTGATATATTGCACCACTACTGTTGCACTGTATTGATGGATAGACTTGCAGAAAGCACGGTGGAGTTATAATGCACATCGTAACCCTTTACCGACATATGACAAACCAGTACATCACATGCCGGCTTCCTGGCCTCGGTGTGCAAACCCTCATCATCCCCTACACAGGATGGCTGATTTAATCAGTAATCGTTTGCCTCTAACACACTGTTAGGCCGGGTTCAGACCTAACGTATCAAAATACGGTCTGTTTTTTATGGGCGAGCTACACAGAAATGTTCCCTGAACATTGTTCCATATGTCATCCGTTGACAAGGTGTGACAGTGTATTTTGCACATGTCATCCTCTGTATGTAATCCGTATGGCATCCATACTGCGTTTTTTTCTCGCAACCTTCCAAAATGGACATTTAACTGTTTTAAGACCTGAAATTAAGTTAAATCATCATCAGCAACCCTATTTATTGCCTCTACAACAGGTGGCACCCTCCAATCTAGCTATTTTGTTGCTGTGCTTCTTTTGGTCTGTTAGTGCTTTGTTGGCATCATGTCAGATCTACTACATTTCGCTCCAACTGAGCGTGTCTTATATAACTGGGTTTTGTCACGCCGCTATGGCCAGCCATACCCAGTGATATTGGATCCAAGGAGGAGGAGACGAAAATGGGTGCATCCACTTTTGAGGCAATGCCTCACTGAAGGCCATTTGCACCGGCTATATGCATCTCTGCGGACACATCCTGACAAATGTTTCCAGTATTGTTGCATGAGTATTGCGACCTTTGATATTTTGTTGGAGACAGTGCGACTTGGTATAACATTTCAGAACACCAGGATACGGAAATGTATATCTACAGAGGAGCGTTTTCTCCTTACTTTACGGTATGTATTCCTCATCCTTAAATACTCTATGTTGATGATGTGTCCTCACTATGCTCCGCTCCATTGGCCTTAAGGACACCGTTCTCTCCTGGTTCTCCTCCTATCTCTCTGAACGCTCTTTCACTGTATCTTTTGCTGGCCCCTCCTCCTCTCATCTTCCCCTTACTGTTGGGGTTCCTCAAGGAACAGTCCTAGGCCCCCTCCTCTTCTGTTGTATACCGCCCCTATTGGACAAACAATCAGTAGATTTGGGTTCCAGTACCATCTCTATTCTGATGACACCCAATTATACACTTCTGCTCCTGATATCTCGCCTGCCTTTTTAGAAAACACCAGTGATTGTCTTACCGCTGTCTCTAACATCATGTCCTCCCTCTATCTGAAACTGAACCTGTCAAAAACAGAACCCCTCGTGTTTCCTCCCTCTACTAACCTAACTTTGCCCGACATTGCCATTTCCTTGTGTGGATCCACCATTACTCCCAGGCAACATGCCCGCTGCCTTGGGGTCATACTTGATTCCGAGCTTTCATTCAACCCCCACATCCGATCACTGGCTCGCTTTTGTTATCTGCACCTCAAAAACATTTATAGAATTCGACCTTTTCTTACTTTCGACTCTGCAAAAACTCTTACTGTTTCCCTTATTCGTTCTCGCATGGACTATTGCAACTCTCTACTAATCGGCCTCCCTCCTACCAAAATCTCCCCTCTCCAATCTGTCCTGAATGCTGCAGCCAGGATCATATTCCTCACCGACAATTATTCTGATGCCTCTACCTTATGCTAGTCATTACGCTGGTTACCCATCCACTCCAGAATCCAGAACAAAATTATTACCCTCACCCACAAAGCACTCCATGGCTCAGCTCCTCCCTACATCTCCTCCCTGGCCTCAGCCTACCACCCTACCCGTGCCCTTCGTTCTTCTAATGACCTGAGGTTAACATCCTCAATAATCAGAACCTCCCACTCCCGTCTCCAAGACTTTTCACGTGCTGCGCCAATTCTTTGGAATGCACTATCCAGGTAAATATGATTAATCCCCAATCCTCACAGTTTTAAGCGTGCCCTAAAAACGCATTTCTTCAGACTGGCCTACCGCCTCAGCGCATTAACCTAACTATCCCTGTGTTGCCCACTCAAACAACTTAAACTATACTCAGGTTCCTCACATCATGTTTCTCATATGCTTTATGTATTTAATAGCCCTCTGTATCTGTACTGTTACATATTTAGGCTGTTAACTGGTTCATGCAGCTTTACATGAACACCCGATCCTTACACTATGGCTGGTCCAAACAACGAAAGCAATTGTTACCATGCACCTCTCGTGTCTCCCTTTTTTCCTCATAGATTGTAAGCTTGTGAGCAGGGCCCTCCTTCTTCTTGGTATCTGTTTTGATCTGTGTTCATTATTATGCTGTAATGTCTGTTGTCTGTACAAATCCCCTCTATAATGTAAAGTGCTGCGTAATATGTTGGCGCTATATAAATAAAAATGTAATATTATTATTATTATGTGTTTCTAATAAATGTGTTATTTATTTTTGCTTAGCAGCTGATGTAAATTTAGTATTACTATATGTACAAACTCAAGTGAAATATTAGTTAGAATATGTAGTTAATATTAAAGTCACATAGCCAATGTTAATTTTTGAAGGTACTGCTAGCCTGGCTTGTTAGTTCTACAAAGTACTTGTGTTGTATAGAAATTTTCAAATTCATTTGAACCTTGTTAATTGTGATTTTTGTCTGCTTTCAGCTTCCTGACAACTGGCCTTTCTCATGCTGCCCAACAAACAGAATTTGTAATTGGGAGGTCAACTATCTCCGGCATAGTCCGGGCTACCTGTGTGGAAATCTGTTCCAGACTACATGAACTGGTCATGCCTGTGCCCAAGATGGAAGACTGTAGGCAGATTGCCTGTGGCTTTCAGGAGCATTGTCAATTCCCAAATTGCATTGGAGCCCTTGATGGGAAACACATCTGTGTGCATAAGCCGCCAAACTCAGGGTCCCAATTCTATAATTATAAACAGTATTTTTCCATAGTGTTGTTAGCAGTGGTTGACAGTCTCTACAGGTTTATAATTGCAGATATGGGGACCTATGGGAGAACTGGAGACTCTAGAGTCTTCAATTCTTCCATTATGGGTTGGTGGATTTGCAAGAACCAGTTGGACCAACCACCACGTCAACTTCCAGGCTCCAATGTAGAAGCTGTGTCATATGTCCTTGTGGCAGATGAGGCCTTCCAGTTAACAAGACATGTCATGAGGCCATATCCCCTTCGAAAGCTGGACCACCGGCAGTGGATATTTAACTTACGTTTATCACAGGCACGGCGACTGGTGGAGTGCGCCATTGGCATTCTTTGTGCTAAATGGCGGGTTCTCCAGTCAGCCATTCAGCTGAGTGAAGGCAACATCAACGAAGTTATCAAAGCTTGTGTAGTACTACATAATTTCACCAGACTACATGAGTGCTCCTCAGCTGATGATGCTGAAGGTGTGTTGTTCAATGTGGGTAGGCCTACACCACACGTCATCCCTCAGCATCGTCCACTTTCAGGACTCAAAGTCCGTGATGTTTTTACAAATTATTTTCCTACACCTCAGGGTGCTACTCCCTGGCAAGATAATGCTGTCTTTATGTTATAATTTCAAAATGTTGTTATATATATATATATATATATATATATATATATATATATATATATATATATATATATATATATATATATATACACATAATTTTTTCAGTTAAGTTACTGTGTGTGTTGATTTAGCTTATTTAAGAGATGGTTTTTAATCTAATTAGGTATGGTGTATTAATGATTGTTCAAATAAACATGAATTGGCTTTTGAAACTTTTTTATAACTCAAAAAAAAATTGGTATTAACAAAAACCATATTCAACTCATATGGCTTTTGTGGCCATGGATATTTGGCCATACATATTTGTGACATATACTTCAACTATGAAAGCATTAAACAAAATATTTTTGGATCAGCAAAAAACATAACCAAAACAAAATTAAAGATTCTGAAATGTTGGTGGAGGTGATGGCAGCAGTCCAGATTCCGGACCTTGCTGCCTTTTTTGGGCAAATTGTTCTTCACCCTGTGTGGGAACATTCTCTTGCCCATGAAGAAGATGTTGGCCATTGTCTGATTGTAGGCTTGCCAAGTGACCATACGGATATTGTGCATGGGTCTCCTGGGGATTATAGAAGCCACGTGACTCATACCCCCCTGTGGAGAAACGGGGTCAGTGGGTGCTCTCGTCCACTGGCCCGGCTGTCTTTAGCAAGACTGCATAGACCACGGCTCATACCATTGAACGCCCGCTCTATCTCCCAGTGGGCTATACACTACACAGACAACACAGGATTAAGGTAAAACAGTGTGGCAATACTTTATTAAACCACAACACACAATAGCAAACAGAACAATCCCACCAATTACCCCAAGATGGTACACATTACAGGGCCTCACCCTTCCGCTGACTCGCTGAGATAATGGTAGATGTTATGTCAGAGCTTCCAGGGTCGCTACTCCATCTGTGGATGCACGCACAGAGAAGGGGTAACGACAAGCATAGGGAGATGACCAAGAACTGTCCATAGAGTCCATACAAGGTCCAAAGCCAGTTGTCATGATGTCAGAGCTCCCAGGGTCACTACTCCATCTGTGGATGCATGCACAGAGAAGGGGTAATGACAAGCATAGGGAGATGACCAAGAACTGTCCATAGAGTCCATACAAGGTCCAAAGCCAGTTGACATGATGTCAGAGCTCCCAGGGTCGCTAGTCCATCTGTGGATGCATGCACAGAGAAGGGGTAACGTCAAGCATAGGGAGATGACCAAGAACTGTCCATAGAGTCCATACAAGGTCCAAAGCCAGTTGACACAAGAGTCACCACCTGGCTTATCTGACCATCTCCATGGAACCAGGCGACCAGCGGGTGCCAACCCTGGCTTTCTCCAAACATATCCATGGTTCAGAGATGGTCACTGGAACAGATCTGTGTCCTTCCAACCGGAGCCAAAAACCGCTGGGTTGTTTCCTATAGAATCATAGATCAGTGTCCCTCATGATGGTGCCATGATGAATTGGCTGCAGTCCTTTCTCTTGTCTGTTGGGTGGTTTGCAGAATGTCTGGCTGATAGCTGTGTGTTACTTCAGTTTCCCAGGATGTGATCTCTGAGTCTTTTTATACCCAAGGCATGTAAGCTATTTTTAGAATTACCCAGGGTCCTTCAGTCCAACATCAAGATAAGCTAAACAATGGTGATGGGATCAAGGTAGCACTATTAGCATATCAGCACACATCAATAAACAAAGCTTAACACACTCTATGTACAGTCACTAGTACAGACTTAAGGCCCCGTCACACATAGCGACGCTGCAGCGATACAGACAACGATGCCGATCGCTGCAGCGTTGCTGTTTAGTCACTGTGTGGTCGCTGGAGAGCTGTCACACAGACCGCTCTCCAGCGACCAACGATGCTGAGGTCCCCGGGTAACCAGGGTAAACATCGGGTTGCTAAGCGCAGGGCCGCGCTTAGTAACCCGATGTTTACCCTGGTTACCAGTGTAAAATGTAAAATAACAAACAGTACATATTCACCTTCGCGTCCCCCGGCGTCCGCTTCCTGCACTGACTGAGCGCCAGCCCTAACAGCAGAGCGGTGACGTCACCGCTCTGCTGTACTTTCACTTTCCGGCCGGCAGTCAGTCAGTGCGGGAAGCGGACGGCAAGGGACCTGACGGACACCGGAATGTGAGTATGTACTGTTTTTTTTTTTTTACATTTACGATGGTAACCAGGGTAAACATCGGGTTACTAAGCGCGGCCCTGCGCTTAGTAACCCGATGTTTACCCTGGTTAACAGTGAAGACATCGCTGAATCCGTGTCACACACACCGATTCAGCGATGTCAGCGGGACCTCAACGACCAAAAAAAGGTCCAGGCCATTCCTACACGACCAGCGATCTCACAGCAGGGGCCGGGTCGCTGGTACGTGTCAAACATAGCGAGATCGCTACTGAGGTCGCAGTTGTGTCACAAAACTTGTGACTCAGCAGCGATCTCGCTAGCGATCTCGCTATGTGAGACGGGGCCTTTAGGGTACCGTCACACTCAGCGATGCTGCAGCGATATAGACAACGAGCCGATTGCTGCAGCGTCGCTGTTTAGGTCGCTGGGGAGCTGTCACACAGACAGCTCTATCCAGCGACCAACGATGCCGAAGTCCCCCTGCAGCACCCGGGTAACCAGGGTAAACATCAGGTTACTAAGTGCAGGGCCGCACTTAGTAACCCGATATTTACCCTGGTTACCATTGTAAAAGTAAAAAAAAAACTGTACATACTCACCTTCTGATGTTTGTCACGTCCCCCGGCGTCCACAGGGTTACGCGCTGCTGCTCAGAGCTTCCTGCACTGAATGTCTCAGCGCCGGCAGTAAAGTAGAGCACAGCGGTGATGTCACCACTGTGCTCTGCTTTACTGTCGGCGCTGAGACATTCAGTGCAGGAAGTTCTCGGCAGCAGCGCGTAACCCTGTGGATGCCGGGGCACTGTTCAAAATCCTGAAAAAGAAGGCCACATATTCTCCTCCATGCCGCCTCTTTTCTGGCCCAGTTGGAATAGTGGGCATCCCTCTGGTCCCAGATTTTTGGCCTTTCTTGGACCAGGACCAGAAGTATTTCCACGTTAATCAGAGAAGCCATACTGCAGGACTCCGTGGAGGCATTCTTCCGGGATGTGTGGTTCGCTTTTTAAGATAATTAGCATATCTAAGCTTCCTGATAAGGCTTGGCACATTTCCTGTCACCTGGAAAAGTCTTGCTTATTTCTCGCAAGTCACACGCATGGTCCGTGTGTAATCCGCATTTTTCTCACCCCCATAGACTTTAATTGGCGTATTTTTGGCACGATACGCTGATTATCGCAGCATGCTGCAATTTTTTTCAGCCCGTAAAGTACGGCCGAGAAATATACGGCTGATGGAAGCTGCCCCATAGAGAAACATTGGTCCGAGTGCAATGCGTTGTTTTTGCGCCTCTCCCTCATCTGCATTTCTCTCTAGTGTGACCCCGGCCTTAATCTGTTAAATCCCAGTGTCAATCTCTGACAGCGGCATTTAACACACTCCGTTGGAGGTGCACGTCATTCCACATGCCCATTGGCATGCCCGAGACATGATCAAGGGGCGCCGATAGATTGTCATGACAGCCGAGGGAATGCTGAAGACTCCTGTGCCTGTCATTACAATCCTCCTGTGAAACCCATTGTTTACCTGACGTTCATAGAAGTTTGTGATTTTCACTACACATAACATAGCTGATGCACTGCTAAGTATATCAAAAGATATCAGACAATCGCCACTTCAAGTCCCCTAAAAGGACTATTAAATACAGTTAAAAGTAAAAAAAGTCTTAAAAAATATTTAAAAAAGTTTAAAAAAAGTTCAAAAGCCGCATTAAAAATAAAATAATAATAAAATGAACATATTTGATATCACTGCATTCATAAAAGTCCAATCTATTGAAATATAAAATAAATTACCAAAATACAATCGTTAAATGGCATAATTAGAAAAACACCAAATGTCGGAATTACGTGGTTTTTTTGCCCGCTGCGACCCTGCAATAAAAAGCAATGAGGTGATTAAAACATTGTATGTAGCTCAAAATGGTATCAGGAAAAATGTCTACTCAGTGCGCCAAAAATAAGCACTCAAACAGCTCCATATCTCAATAAATGAAAACATTACTGATCTCTGAAAATTGCAACACAAGAAAGGGTTGTTTTTTTTATGAATCTCTGAATTTTGTTCATTTTTACCACTTAAATAAAAACAAACTATACATGTTTATAATAAATTTAAATAAATTATTAAGTTGCACTTTTTTTTGCAATTTCAATGGACTTGGATTTTTTTCCCCTCTTTCCAGTGCATCACATCATAAAATGAATGTTGTCATTCAAAAGTACAACTCATTTGCAGAAAACAAGCCGTCATACAGCTGTATTGATGGAAAAATAAAAAAGTTATGGCTCTCGGAAAAGTGGAAGAAAAAAGAAAACGAAAAAGGGATTAACATTTTTCTATTAAAGATTATTTTCACCTATTTTGTCCACTTAAATCAGTGATAGCTGTTTTAAAATGAGTGGACTTCTATGTATCCAAGCTCTTTCTACGGTGATGGTAAGGTTCTGCTATGCTTAAACATAAACTGTAGGTGCTATGTAATATGTTCTGCAAAAATGAACAAAAATAAATAGGAAAATTACTTCTCCAGGTCTTAATTTGTATTGAACTCCACTTTGCAAAGCCATTAATAGATAAACTATAAAAGTGCTTCATCAATGTCTCTCTTTCATGATTAATGTGTTTAATAGAGGTATAACAACCCAGTGAAAAGAATGGTTTTATCTGAAATAAGTAATTAATCAAATTGTCCTTCTGTATTAATGTTTTAATTACACTTCATTGTGGTTTTATGTTTTCAGGTAACATTACAAATATAAATCTATTTCCACTGAGATATTCCATCAAGTGGTTAATATTATTATATTTTCAGCTGTTATACAGTAAACTTGTCAGGTATGTATCAATTTATTAACAGTATGAAAGATCTGCTATTTTCAATGAAGCCCCTTTAGTCTGTCTCACCCTTGGCTACTATGTAAAAAAAAATCAATTAAAAAGAAAGTTTTCTCTTCATTGGATCAAATCCTGTCTTCATCTAGAAAAAAAGCAGAAAATATAGCACCAAATGTATTCTGTGTGAAACCTACAAGAGAAAAAGTAAGCGGAAACCCTGATGTAACTACTGTAAGTAAAAAAGCAAAAGTGCATTTAAATAACAAGAGTTTTTAGTAATACTGTTTTTTTATTAAAAAAAAAAAAATAGCACAAAAGCCATCCCACTGCATCAAGGTAACTCTGATCGGGACAGTCCTACACTGTCTAATATTAAAACCTTACCATGTGTCAATGTTGACCTCAGTGTGAATAAGGGCAGACAAAAGGACTGGGCCCAACCAGTGAAACACCAGACTGTGGAAGCCTTATATATAATCTCTAGCTCAGAAACAGGGAGGCCACACCCTGGCTTGCACAGAATGCAACAATACAGAGAAAAAAAATTGAGCTTAACTTGAGTTGGTACACATGCAGAGGTTAAACACATGTTCACATTGGCCACAAAACATTAAAACCTACAAGAGAAAAAGGTAAGCGAAAACCCTGATGTAACTAAGTAAAAAAGCAAAAGTGCATTTAAATAACAGAGTTTTTAGTAATACTGTTAACCTCTGCATGTGTACCAACTCAAGCTAAGCTCAATTTTTGTGTTGTATTCTGTGTGAAGCTAGCCTTGTGCTACCTTATTGCTTCTATATTCTGCAAATAGCCTGCTTCATGAGAGGACGTACATACTGAGGTATTTTATCCCTACTAGCACTTACTGCAAGGGAAAAGGCTCCTTGCATAAGGCGCTTAATTGTGTTGGTACAGTATGCCCTTCTTATAAAGTTGGTGTCACGACTTAGCTGTCGGATGACCCAGGGCCAGGGGCTCCTTCCCTGTCCCTACTACTAGGGGGCACCCTAGCTTGGCCTACTCCCCGGGATACTTCTGAAGGTAAAGATGCCGGGGCTGCCACCCTTGCTTATCTCCTGAATCAGCTCTCCATCTGTTATCTACCACCACTCAGGGAAGAGGGGCGCTACTGTGCACTGCAGTAAAAAAACCCGACGAACAAGGCAAGACAAACAAGGGTAAACTGAAATATCAAACATACAAATATTCACTCACATATAGCAGAGGAATGCATCGGGGAGTGGAGGACGAGGAAATAACGAAAGTAAGAGGAGGGAAAGGAAATATCACACTTACAAACCACGCTACAGTCACAGATAACTATGCCAAAACTCCTCATATAAACACCTTTCTGTCATGATCTCAATGGCAAGAGAACATAGCATCAGCATATATAGGAACTAGCTCTTGGAAGATGGGAACTGAGCTGACCATGAACTAAACCTAACGCACAACTAGCAGTGGCCGGGTAGCATGCCTACGTTGATTCTAGATGCCCAGCACCAGCCGGAGGACTAAATAAAGCTAGCAGAGGAAAATATAAGTCCTAGCTCACCTCTAGAGAAATACCCCGAAAGGAGACAGAGGCCCCCCACATGTATTGGCGGTGAATTAAGATGAAATAACAAACGTAGTATGAAAATAGGTTTAGCAAATTTGAGGTCCACTTACTACATAGCAGAAGACAGAAAGGACACTTTCATGGTCAGCTGAAAACCCTATCAAAACACCATCCAGGAATTACTTTAAGACTCTGGCATTAACTCATAACACCAGAGTGGCAATTCCTGTTCACAAGAGCTTTCCAGACACAGTAACGAAACTACAGCTGTGAACTGGAACAAAATGCAAAAACAAACATGGACAAGAGTCCAACTTAACTAGTAGTTGTCTAGGAGCAGGAACAAGCACAGAGAGGCTTCTGATAACATTGTTGACCGGCAAGCAACTAACAGAGAAGCAAGGTTATATAGCGACTCCCACATCTTGATGGGAACAGGTGAACAGAGAAGATGAAGACACCAGTTCAATTCCACCAGTAGCCACCGGGGGAGCCCCGAATCCAAATTCACAACAGTACCCCCCCCTCAAGGAGGGGGCACCGAACCCTCACCAGAACCACCAGGGCGATCAGGATGGGCCCTATGAAAGGCACGAACCAGATCAGAGGCATGAACATCAGATGCATTCACCCAAGAATTATCCTCCTGGCCGTATCCCTTCCACTTGACCAGATACTGGAGTCTCCGTCTGGAAACACGGGAGTCTAAGATTTTCTCCACAACGTACTCCAACTCACCCTCAACCAACACCGGAGCAGGAGGCTCAACGGAAGGCACAACCGGTACCTCATACCTGCGCAATAATGACCGATGAAAAACGTTATGAATAGAAAAGGATGCAGGGAGGTCCAAACGGAAGGAAACAGGGTTAAGAATCTCCAATATCTTATACGGGCCGATGAACCGAGGCTTAAACTTAGGAGAAGAGACCCTCATAGGGACAAAACGAGAAGACAACCACACCAAATCCCCAACACAAAGCCGAGGACCAACACGATGGTGGCGGTTGGCAAAAAGCTGAGTCTTCTCCTGGGACAACCTCAAATTGTCCACCACCTTCCCCCAGATCTGATGCAATCTCTCCACCACAGCATCCACTCCAGGACAATCCGAAGATTCCACCTGACCAGAGGAAAATCGAGGATGAAACCCCGAATTACAGAAAAACGGGGACACCAAAGTGGCAGAGCTGGCCCGATTATTGAGAGCGAACTCCGCCAATGGCAAAAAAGCAACCCAATCATCCTGGTCAGCAGACACAAAACACCTCAGATATGTCTCCAGGGTCTGATTAGTCCGCTCGGTCTGGCCATTCGTCTGAGGATGGAAAGCGGACGAAAAAGATAAATCTATGCCCATCCTAGCACAGAATGCCCGCCAAAATCTAGACACGAATTGGGTCCCTCTGTCAGAAATGATATTCTCAGGAATACCATGCAAACGAACAACATTTTGAAAAAACAGAGGAACCAACTCGGAAGAAGTAGGCAACTTGGGCAGAGGAACCAAATGGACCATCTTAGAGAAACGGTCACACACCACCCAGATGACAGACATCTTCTGAGAAACAGGCAGATCTGAAATAAAATCCATCGAGATGTGCGTCCAAGGCCTCTTAAGAATAGGCAAGGGCAACAATAATCCACTAGCCCGAGAACAACAAGGCTTGGCCCGAGCACAAACGTCACAAGACTGCACAAAGCCTCGCACATCTCGTGACAGGGAAGGCCACCAGAAGGACCTTGCCACCAAATCCCTGGTACCAAAAATGCCAGGATGACCTGCCAACGCAGAAGAATGAACCTCAGAGATGACTCTACTGGTCCAATCATCAGGAACAAACAGTTTATCAGGTGGGCAACGATCCGGTCTATCCGCCTGAAACTCCTGCAAGGCCCGCCGCAGGTCTGGAGAAACGGCTGACAATACCACTCCATCCTTAAGGATACCTGTGGGCTCAGAGTTACCAGGCGAGTCAGGCTCAAAACTCCTAGAAAGGGCATCCGCCTTAACATTCTTAGAACCCGGTAGGTATGACACCACAAAATTAAACCGAGAGAAAAATAATGACCAGCGCGCCTGTCTAGGATTCAGGCGCCTGGCGGTCTCAAGATAAATCAAATTTTTGTGGTCAGTCAATACCACCACCTGATGTCTGGCCCCCTCAAGCCAATGGCGCCACTCCTCAAAAGCCCACTTCATGGCCAAAAGCTCCCGAATCCCAACATCATAATTCCGCTCAGCGGGCGAAAATTTACGGGAAAAGAAGGCACAAGGCCTCATCACGGAGCAGTCAGAACTTTTCTGCGACAACACTGCCCCAGCTCCGATCTCAGAAGCGTCGACCTCAACCTGAAAAGGTAGAGCAACATCAGGCTGACGCAACACAGGGGCAGAGGAAAAACGGCGCTTAAGCTCCCGAAAGGCCTCCACAGCATCAGGGGACCAATCAGCAACATCAGCACCCTTCTTAGTCAAATCGGTCAATGGCTTAGCAATATCCGAAAAACCAGCAATAAATCGACGATAAAAGTTAGCAAAGCCCAAAAATTTCTGAAGACTCTTAAGAGAAGAGGGCTGCGTCCAATCACAAATAGCTTGAACCTTGACAGGATCCATTTCAATGGAAGAGGGAGAAAAAATATATCCCAAAAAGGAAATCCTCTGTACCCCAAAAACACACTTAGAACCCTTCACACACAAAGAATTAGACCGCAAAACCTGAAAAACCCTCCTGACTTGCTGGACATGAGAGTCCCAGTCATCCGAAAAAATCAGAATATCATCCAGATACACAATCATAAATTTATCCAAATAATCGCGAAAAATATCATGCATAAAGGACTGGAAAACTGACGGAGCATTTGAAAGACCAAAAGGCATCACTAAATACTCAAAGTGGCCCTCGGGCGTATTAAATGCGGTTTTCCACTCATCCCCCTGCCTGATTCGCACCAAATTATACGCCCCACGAAGGTCAATCTTAGAGAACCACTTGGCCCCCTTTATGCGAGCAAACAAATCAGTCAGCAACGGCAATGGGTATTGATATTTAACAGTGATTTTATTCAAAAGCCGATAATCGATACATGGTCTCAAAGAGCCGTCTTTTTTTGACACAAAGAAAAAACCGGCTCCTAAGGGAGATGACGATGGACGAATATGTCCCTTTTCCAAGGACTCCTTTATATATTCTCGCATAGCAGCATGTTCAGGCACAGACAGATTAAATAAACGACCCTTTGGGTATTTACTACCCGGGATTAAATCTATGGCACAATCGCACTCTCGGTGCGGAGGTAACGAACCAAGCTTGGATTCTTCAAAGACGTCACGATAGTCAGACAGGAACTCAGGAATTTCAGAGGGAATAGATGATGAAATGGAAACCACAGGTACATCCCCATGAGCCCCCTTACATCCCCAGCTCAACACAGACATAGCTCTCCAGTCGAGGACTGGGTTGTGAGATTGCAGCCAAGGCAATCCTAGCACCAAATCATCATGTAGACTATACAGCACCAGAAAGCGAATAATCTCCTGGTGATCCGGATTAACACGCATAGTTACTTGTGTCCAGTATTGTGGTTTATTATTAGCCAATGGGGTGGAGTCAATCCCCTTCAGAGGAATAGGAGTCTCCAAAGGCTCTAAATCATACCCACAGCGTTTGGCAAAGGACCAATCCATAAGACTCAAAGCGGCGCCAGAGTCGACATAGGCGTCCGTGGTAATAGATGACAAAGAGCAAATCAGGGTCACAGATAGAATAAACTTAGACGGTAAGGTGCAAATGGAAACAGATTTATCAAGCTTTTTAGTGCGCTTAGAGCATGCTGATATAACATGAGTAGAATCACCACAATAGAAACACAACCCATTTTTCCGTCTAAAATTCTGCCGCTCGCTTCGGGACAGAATTCTATCACACTGCATACTCTCTGGCGACTTCTCAGTGGACACCGCCAGATGGTGCACTGGTTTGCGCTCCCGCAAACGCCTATCGATCTGAATAGCCATTGTCATGGACTCATTCAGACCCGCAGGCACAGGGAACCCCACCATAACATCCTTAATGGCATCAGAGAGACCCTCTCTGAAAGTCGCCGCCAGGGCGCACTCATTCCACTGAGTAAGCACAGACCATTTACGGAATCTTTGGCAGTAAATTTCCGCTTCATCTTGCCCCTGAGATAGGGACATCAAAGTTTTTTCTGCCTGAAGCTCCAAATGAGGTTCGTCATAAAGCAACCCCAAGGCCAGAAAAAACGCATCCACATTGAGCAACGCAGGATCCCCTGGTGTCAATGAAAAAGCCCAGTCTTGAGGGTCGCCCCGGAGCAAGGAAATCACAATCCTGACCTGCTGTGCAGGGTCTCCGGCAGAGCGAAATTTCAGGGACAAAAATAATTTGCAATTATTTCGAAAATTCTGAAACCCAGATCTATTCCCCGAGAAAAATTCCGGCAAAGGAATTCTCGGCTCAGATACAGGTGCATGACAAACAAAGTCTTGCAAATTTTGTACCTTCGTGGCGAGATTATTCAAACCTGCAGTTACACTCTGAAGATCCATTACAAACAGGTGGACACAGAGCCATTCAAAGATTAGAAGGAGAGAAAAAAAAAAAAAAAAAAAATCTCAGCAGACTTCTTATTACTCTCCTTTCTCAGCCAAGGATTTTAACCCTTTAGTGGGCCGGTCAAACTGTCATGATCTCAATGGCAAGAGAACATAGCATCAGCATATATAGGAACTAGCTCTTGGAAGATGGGAACTGAGCTGACCATGAACTAAACCTAACGCACAACTAGCAGTGGCCGGGTAGCATGCCTACGTTGATTCTAGATGCCCAGCACCAGCCGGAGGACTAAATAAAGCTAGCAGAGGAAAATATAAGTCCTAGCTCACCTCTAGAGAAATACCCCGAAAGGAGACAGAGGCCCCCCACATGTATTGGCGGTGAATTAAGATGAAATAACAAACGTAGTATGAAAATAGGTTTAGCAAATTTGAGGTCCACTTACTACATAGCAGAAGACAGAAAGGACACTTTCATGGTCAGCTGAAAACCCTATCAAAACACCATCCAGGAATTACTTTAAGACTCTGGCATTAACTCATAACACCAGAGTGGCAATTCCTGTTCACAAGAGCTTTCCAGACACAGTAACGAAACTACAGCTGTGAACTGGAACAAAATGCAAAAACAAACATGGACAAGAGTCCAACTTAACTAGTAGTTGTCTAGGAGCAGGAACAAGCACAGAGAGGCTTCTGATAACATTGTTGACCGGCAAGCAACTAACAGAGAAGCAAGGTTATATAGCGACTCCCACATCTTGATGGGAACAGGTGAACAGAGAAGATGAAGACACCAGTTCAATTCCACCAGTAGCCACCGGGGGAGCCCCGAATCCAAATTCACAACACCTTTCCACCAAGCCATGCAGCAAAAGCTAGCTCTGACATGGGTTTGAGTCAGGATCCAGATTATAAAGGGGATGGGAGTGGCTAACCGAGCTCAGCTCATACTCCCAGAATCTCCAAAATGGCCGATTAACCCCTATTCTGCCAAAAGAAATAAACACCATTTAAAAAGAAGTAGAAGTGCTTCTTTTCAGCACAGGAGTAGGAGCAATCAGACGCTGCCGGCTTCTGGCTCCTCTCTGTTGTGGTAAACATGTGACACTTGGAGGCTTACATAAATAAAGCAGACACCCCATTCACTTGAATGGGAGCACTATAATGGTTGTGTGCATAATGCTTCTATACTGCTTTATAGTACTACCACTACCATGTACAGTAATATTTTACAAATTCATGGCATCAGGAGCCTTTAGCACCATTTCATGCTGGAAGCAGTGTATTGTTTTCTGGGACATTTTGATAGATCATAATAAAAGATAAAATGGTTCAAGCACATTATTCCTTATAAAATTCAGATGCATTTACAGGGTAGAGAACATTTTTTTTAATTATTATTCTTAGCGATAAAAGTGAACAATATCAATCTTGCAATTTTCACAGTGGCCACTGGAGCTTTTTTTAGGTGTTAACTTTCTTTTGTTTCAGGAAATAATACATGTAAATAGTCACAATGGTCAGATCCCCACCCTATCTTTAGTATTGAAGGGTCTAATCAGCTTGCGCAAAGGTCACTGTACAGGAAGAGGGACTGTTGTGGAGAGTCGAACCAATAGGCTAAAATTAATATTAATATTAATTGTATCACTTAATATTGAGCAGGCTTAAATATGCTGACATCTTCCTATATACCCTATGAGCCCCCCACAGCCCCCTATATACTGTAAGAGTACCGACAAAGCCCCTATATGTCATAAGAGTGCCCACATAGCCCCCTATATATAGTATGAGCTCGCCATATAGTCTCGTATATACAGTATGAGCCCCACATAGCCCCTATATACAGTATGAGCTACACATAGCCTCTTTATATACAATGTGAAATCCCATATAGCCTCTTATATACAGCATGTACCCCACATAGCCTTTTATATACAGCATGTGCCCCACAGTGTGAACCCCAGATAGCCATGAATATACATTGCAAACCCCACTTAGCCTCAATATATACAGTGTGAACCCCCACATAGCATATGCATCATGAGCCCCACCACAGCCCCCTCTATGCATATAAACATGCCATACATACATAATTAAAACAAAACAACATATACTCACCTCTCACCCGTTGAACAGCCACTCTGCTCCTGTCTCCGGTACACTTACTCTCCCCAGTGCACAGCTGATGAGATGAAATGACTTCATTGCACCCGCTGTCTCACACGCTGATTGGTGGAAGGCTGTTAACCAGTTAAATCCCAGTGTTAATTTCTGACAGTGGCATTTAACATGCGCCAGTAGGTGGCACGTCATTCCACCTGTTCATTGCCGTGATTGGGATGTGATCGAAGGGTGCTGATAGATTTGCATGACAGCTTAGGGTTTTCTAAAGGCCGCTGTGCCTGTCATTACAATCCTCCTGTGAAAGCCAGTGTTTATCTGGCATTTATAGGAGATTGTGATTTTCACTACACATAATAGAGCTGATGCCCCACATAGTATAATTAGTTAGTTTGATTTTTATAAGGGCTAAATCACCTATATCACTTGTAGTGCAGCGGTATACACACTGTGCAGTGAAGAGGCAGTGTCCCAGCAAAGTTCAATGCAACACATGTTTTAATGTCCAACTCACATAAATACACAGCACATGATATCCTCCGGATCTCAGCCGGGAAGCATATCCTCCAGATTGCAGCTGATAAACATGCTAGTCCACTTTTGTGACCGGTTGCCGTGGGTGACTTCAACATTGTGTATGATGTGGATGCAAGGCCTTTTAGCTCCGCTTGCCTATGTTGTCTCATACAGGTAGAGCTCTGCAGAGCCTTCTGCTCTACACTCTTGCAAAACTAAACTGACGCCGACTGTTATGATCCGGTGGTAGGATCACCAAACTGACCTGATAGGTAAACGAGAATATTAGGATGAGCTCTGGGGATGTGGAAACTATACTGACCGCAACACTGAACCTATCCAATACACACTAAAGTTAGCCGTGGAGCGTTACCTAAAAACCTAGACGCCTCGTCACAGCCTGAGGAACTAACTACCCCTAGAGAGAAAGTCAAGCCTCACTTGCCTCAGAGAAACGACCCCAAAGTTTAGACAGCCCCCACAAATAATAACGGTGAGTTAAGGGGAAAATACAAACGTTGTAATGAAAAACAGATTTAAGCAAATGAGGCCCGCTAAAGCTAAATAGACTGAAGATAGCAAGGGATCTGTGCGGTCAGTACAAAAACTATCAAAAACTATCCACGCAGAAAATACAAGAACCCACACACCGACTCACTATGTGAGGGGCGCACTCTGCACCCCAGAACTTCCAGCAAGAAAAAAATCACATATAAGCAAGCTGGACTGAACTCATCATATAATGAAACATATTTTCAAGAAAAAAATGAGCAAACATGAACTAGCAAGACTTAGCTTCTCCGGATGGAGGCAGGTCACAAGGAAGTCCAGAGAGATCAGAACCAGTACTGAATACAACGACAGCAGGCAACAAACAAAGGTGCAGGTGGAGTTAAATAGGAACCAGCAAAGCAGGAAATGAGGCAGCTGAGCCCATCTCCAGACCCGCAGTATCGCTAAAGGCCACCAGAGGGAGCCCAGACGGAATTCACAACAGTACCCCCCCTTGAGGAGGGGTCACCGAACCCTCACCAGAGCCCCCAGGCCGATCAGGACGAGCCGAATGAAAGGCACGAACCAAATCGGCCGCATGGACATCAGAGGCGACAACCCAGGAATTATCCTCCTGACCATAGCCCTTCCATTTAACTAAGTACTGAAGCCTTCGTCTCGAAACACGAGAATCCAAGATCTTCTCCACCACATACTCCAATTCTCCCTCAACCAAGACCGGAGCAGGAGGATCAACAGAAGGAACCACAGGCACCACATATCTCCACAACAATGACCTATGGAACACATTGTGAATGGCAAATGATGCTGGGAGGTCCAAACGAAATGACACAGGGTTGAGGATTTCCAAAATCTTATAAGGACCGATGAAACGAGGCTTGAACTTAGGAGAGGAAACCCTCATCGGAACATAACGAGAAGACAACCACACCAAATCCCCCACACGAAGTCGGGGACCCACACAGCGACGACGGTTAGCAAAACGCTGAGCCTTCTCTTGTGACAACGTCAAATTGTCCACCACGTGGTTCCAAATCTGCTGCAACCTATCCACCACAGAATCCACCCCAGGACAGTCAGAAGGCTCAACCTGACCTGAGGAAAAACGAGGATGAAAACCAGAATTGCAAAAAAAGGGGAAACCAAAGTAGCAGAACTAGCCCGATTATTGAGGGCGAACTCAGCCAATGGCAAAAAAGTTACCCAGTCATCCTGATCAGCAGAAACAAAACATCTCAGATAAGTCTCCAAGGTCTGATTAGTACGTTCGGTTTGGCCATTTGTCTGAGGATGGAAGGCCGATGAAAAAGATAATTCAATGCCCATCTTAGCACAAAAGGACCGCCAAAACCTGGACACAAACTGGGATCCTCTATCAGACACAATATTCTCAGGAATACCATGCAAACGAACCACATTCTGAAAAAACAGTGGAACCAAATCAGAGGAGGAAGGCAGCTTAGGCAAGGGCACCAAATGGACCATTTTAGAAAAACGATCACAAACCACCCAGATAACAGACATCTTCTGAGAGACTGGAAGATCCGAAATAAAATCCATAGAAATATGCATCCAGGGCCTCTTCGGGACAGGCAAAGGCAAAAACAAACCACTGGCACGAGAACAGCAAGGCTTGGCCCGACCACAAATCCCACAGGACTGCACAAAGGAACGCACATCCCGCGACAAGGAAGGCCACCAAAAGGACCTAGCCACCAAATCCTTGGTACCAAAAATCCCAGGGTGACCTGCCAACACCGAAGAATGAACCTCGGAAATGACTCTATTGGTCCATCTATCCGGGACAAACAGTCTCTCTGGTGGACAACGATCAGGTCTATTGGCCTGAAATTCCTGCAGTACCCGTCGTAAATCAGGGGAGATGGCAGACAAAATCACCCCTTCTCTGAGGACACCAGCCGGTTCAGAAACTCCCGGAGAGTCAGGCACAAAGCTTCTAGAAAGAGCATCAGCCTTCACGTTCTTCGAACCCGGAAGGTATGAAACCACGAAATTGAAACGGGAGAAAAACAGCGACCATCGAACCTGTCTAGGATTTAGCCGTTTAGCAGACTCGAGATAAGTCAAATTCTTGTGATCAGTCAAGACCACCACACGATGTTTGGCTCCCTCAAGCCAGTGTCGCCACTCCTCAAATGCCCACTTCATTGCCAACAACTCCCGATTACCAACATCATAATTCCGCTCGGCAGGCGAAAACTTTCTTGAAAAGAAAGCACATGGCCTCATCACAGAGCCATCAGAGTTTCTCTGTGACAAGACAGCCCCTGCTCCAATCTCAGAAGCATCAACCTCGACCTGGAATGGTAGAGAGACATCCGGCTGACGCAAGACAGGAGCTGAAGAGAACCGACGTTTGAGCTGAAAGGCCTCCACGGCCGCAGGAGACCAATTCGTCACATCAGAACCCTTCTTAGTCAAATCCGTCAAAGGCTTAACCACACTGGAAAAATTAGTGATGAAGCGACGGTAAAAATTAGCAAAACCCAAGAACTTCTGAAGACTTTTTACCGATGTAGGTTGAGTCCAGTCATGAATAGCCTGGACCTTGACTGGATCCATCTCAGTGGTAGAAGGAGAAAAAATAAAGCCCAAAAAGGAAACCTTCTGGACTCCGAAGAGACATTTAGAGCCCTTCACAAACAAGGCATTGGCTCGCAGGACCCGAAATACCATCCGGACCTGCTTCACATGAGATTCCCAATCATCAGAAAAGACCAAAATATCATCCAGGTACATAATCATAAACCTATCCAGATACTCTCGGAAGATGTCGTGCATGAAGGACTGGAACACAGAAGGGGCATTAGAAAGCCCAAAAGGCATCACCAAGTACTCAAAATGGCCTTCGGGCGTATTAAATGCTGTTTTCCATTCATCGCCCTGCTTTATACGCACAAGATTATACGCTCCACGAAGATCTATCTTGGTGAACCAACTGGCCCCCCTAATCCGAGCAAACAGATCGGACAACAGTGGCAAAGGATACTGAAATTTGACCGTGATCTTATTCAGAAGGCGATAATCTATACAGGGTCTTAGAGAACCATCCTTCTTGGCCACAAAAAAACCCCCTGCACCCAAAGGGGACGAGGACAGGCGAATATGCCCCTTCTCCAAAGACTCCTTGATATAACTTCGCATAGCGGCATGTTCTGGTACAGACAAATTAAAAAGTCGTCCCTTAGGGAACTTACTACCAGGAATCAAATTTATGGCGCAATCACAATCCCTATGAGGAGGTAGGGCACTGGACTTGGGCTCATCAAATGCATCCTGGTAGTCCGACAAAAATTCAGGGACTTCAGAAGGAGTAGAAGAAGCAATTGACACCAAAGGAGCATCGCCATGAATCCCCTGGCAACCCCAACTTGACACAGACATTGCTTTCCAATCCAGGACTGGATTATGAGCCTGCAGCCATGGCAGACCCAACGCGACCACATCATGCAAATTATGTAACACAAGAAAGCGAATCACCTCCTGATGTGCAGGAGTCATGCACATAGCCATTTGAGCCCAGTACTGAGGTTTATTCTTGGCCAATGGCATGGCATCAATTCCGTTTAGTGGAATAGGGAACTGCAAAGGCTCCAAGACAAAACCACAGTGCCTGGCAAAAGACAAATCCATCAAATTCAGGGCGGCACCTGAATCCACAAAAGCCATAACTGAGTAGGATGACAGAGAGCAAATTAAAGTAACAGACAAAATGAATTTAGGTTGTACAGTACCAATGGTGACAGACCTAGCAAAGTTTTTTGTGCGCTTAGAACAATCTGAGATAACATGAGCAGAATCACCACAGTAAAAGCACAACCCATTCTTATGTCTGTGATTTTGCCGTTCAATTCTGGTCAGAATCCCGTCACATTGCATAGACTCAGGCTTCTGCTCAGAAAATACCGCCAGATGGTGCACTGGTTTGCGCTCCCGCAAACGCCGATCAATCTGAATGGCCAAAGACATTGACTCACTCAGACCCGCAGGCGTGGGGAACCCCACCATAACATCCTTAATGGCTTCAGAAAGACCCTTTCTGAAAATCGCTGCCAGGGCACACTCATTCCATTGAGTGAGCACAGACCATTTCCTAAACTTCTGACAGTAAACCTCTGCTTCATCCTGACCCTGACACAAAGCCAGCAAGATTTTCTCTGCCTGATCCACAGAATTAGGTTAATCATAAAGCAAACCCAGCGCCAGAAAAAACGCATCTACATTACGCAATGCAGGATCTCCCGGCGCCAGAGCGAATGCCCAGTCTTGAGGGTCGCCACGCAACAAAGAAATAACAATTTTAACTTGCTGAACCGGATCACCAGAGGAACGAGGTCTCAGAGAAAAAAATAATTTGCAATTATTTTTAAAGTTCAAAAACCTAGATCTGTCTCCGGAGAACAACTCAGGAATAGGTATCTTAGGCTCTGACATAGGACTGCGAACTACATAATCCTGAATGCCTTGTACTCTAGCAGTGAGATGATCCACACTAGAAGACAGACTCTGAAGGTCCATAGCTGCAGCTGAATTCTGAACCACCCAGAGATTAAGGGGAGGAGAGAGGCAAGACACACTGCAGAAAAAAAAAATGAACTCAGGATTTCTCTTATCCCTCTTTTGCGATGCATTAACTCTTTACTGGCCTGCTGTACTGTTATGATCCGGTGGTAGGATTACCAAACTGACCTGATAGGTAAACGAGAATATTAGGACGAGCTCTGGGGATGTGGAAACTATACTGACGGCAACACTGAACCTATCCAATACACACTAAAGGCAGCCGTGGAGCGTTACCTAAAAACCTAGACGCCTCGTCACAGCCTGAGGAAGTAACTACCCCTAGAGAGAAAGCCAAGCCTCACTTGCCTCAGAGAAATGACCCCAAAGTTTAGACAGCCCCCACAAATAATAACGGTGAGTTAAGGGGAAAATACAAACGTAGTAATGAAAAACAGATTTAAGCAAATGAGGCCCGCTAAAGCTAAATAGACTGAAGATAGCAAGGGATCTGTGCGGTCAGTACAAAAACTATCAAAAACTATCCACGCAGAAAATACAAGAACCCCCACACCGACTCACGATGTGAGGGGCACACTCTGCACCCCAGAACTTCCAGCAAGCAAAAAATCACATATAAGCAAGCTGGACTGAACTTATCATATAATGAAACATATTTTCAAGAGAAAAATGAGCAAACATGAACTAGCAAGACTTAGCTTCTCCGGATGGAGGCAGGTCACAAGGAAGTCCAGAGAGATCAGAACCAGTACTGAATACGACAGCAGGCAACAAACAAAGGTGCAGGTGGAGTTAAATAGGAACCAGCAAAGCAGGAAATGAGGCAGCTGAGCCCATCTCCAGACCCGCAGTATCGCTAAAGGCCACCAGAGGGAGCCCAGACAGAATTCACAACAGCCGACACACCCAACCCTTTGCTTCAGGGGTTTTTACAAGGAACTTGTGGTCGTAGGCCACATGGGAAACCCGGCCTGGAAGGAAATGGACTGCATCACTACCATCCTGTAGTCCGTTTAAAAAATAAAAGCCCAGAGCAGGTTTTTTTAAATCTACCTTGGACAAATAGCTTTCCCAAGACCAACACTCACTTTTATTCTGCATTGCAATCACAGCTATGCATATGACTACAATACACTCCCATGACCCCAATACGCTTCCATGCACATCCTGGGGGGAACACATAGCGACACTCGCATCTACCACCGGTCACTGTCTTACACACTGTATAACTAGTTTAACCCTTTTATGACATATGACGTAAACTTAAGTTATATACCGACTCCCTGGCCTTGATGCAGGTTCGCAAGCTGAGCATGCATCTGCAAGGTAGTGTAGGCTGCCTACATGTGAGTCTTATTTGGCTTGTGCAATCTTCTGCAATGTGTAAAATGTCGACAGCACCATTTGAGGCGATTTGCGCTAAGTGATAAGAAATTGCTAGAATTTGCCAGATTCAGAGAATTCCGAAAAATTTGACACATATTTGATTTACATCAAAATGATTTGCATCAAATCAATTCGCTCATCTCTATCCATTACTAATCTCCCAGCTATGGGTCTGTATGGGTCTGTACAACAATTTATTTCTCAGATGTAATCATTTGCAATTGACTTAACAGTTTTGTTCAAAACTCAGTGCTTAGGAACAGCCAGTAGTAAAACTTTGCAGTGAAAAACATAAAAAATGTGTTACTTGCATGAAAGCCGTGTCCTATTTTTTATTAACCTGTGCCTACATCTTATAAAAATGGAAATGGCATTCTAACAACATAATCCTTAGATTCCTGCATATGGAAATAAGTGCCCAAATTGAATCTGGCAGTGTAGCAGCCACACGCTGTTGTATAGCCATCACTAATCATTTTATTTCTGTGTACATTTTCTCATTTTTCTTACCTGCATATTGGTTAATGTTGTCTGGGTCCTCCGTTAACACGGTGCTTTTATGTCCCTGCACAAACAGCCTTAAACGGATGCACCACCTGGAAAAGTGCACGTATACATCATTCATAAAATGTGATGTGCTACTTTAGATTTAGAAACTTTTTTCTTACTTTTCTTAGTTTGTACTACATTATTTTGGAAGATGTTTTTCTAGCTAGTAATATTAAGTACAGTACAGCATTAACAAACCATAGGTATAAATTCTTAATTATAAGTCACAATAATATAATGTATGTCAATTCAGTTTTTCATGGACATATCTATAAATAATATTAGTATTCATTTATTTTCTTTACTCGCTTATATAGCGCCATTTATTTTCACAGAGCTTTACAGACATCTTTTTTATCACTATTTCCATTGCGAACACAAATTCACTTTCTATTTGGGGTGTGGGTGGAAATAGAAGCTCCCAATATGTAACAGTTGGTATCATTCTTACATGCCAATGTACAATTACAATACTCTTAAAATGTGTGATATATCAGTGAGCCCCGTGCTCTCTGCCATATCACTCTATGCCGCCTCCTGAAAGGTGAGCCATACACTGGCTGTTAAATTAGATTACTATAAATTTTAGGATTTTTTTCTAAAGCATTTTTGCTTTTAAGGAGGCACTCATGTAATCTTTTACCCATGAAAGGGCACTATTATCATAAATGAGGTACTATTAATCACAAAGGGGATTAATGCATTATAATGGAGGCACAATTACATATATGAGGCACAATTTCTTATGTAGTGAGTGCTATTACCCATAAAAGAAGCACTATTAATCATCAAGTGGGGTAGTAATAACTTTTAATGGGGCACTATTACTCAAATAGGGAGCACTTTTACCCCTAAAGGAGACATTATTATCCATATAGAGGAGCAATATTACTTCTAATAAGGGCACCGTAGGCAGTATTATTACTTAAGTCGGTATTCAAGGGTTACAAATACTGTTTGAGGGCAAAAGAGCGACCTTTTGTACATCAAACAGAGGGAGCATTATAATTTTCTAGGGCTTATCATTACCGTCTTGAGGGCACAAAGATACATTACTATTATGTAAGGAGTGTTGTTTAGGAGCATTAAGATCACAACTACTGTGTGTTACACAAAAGATGTTACTTTAACTGTTTTATGCACTACCATCTGAGTCACAGTATAGGACATTGTGTAGCACTAATATGTTTTGGGCCACTATCTGGTGCTACTTTTTTAGAGCCACTGTCTATTTAGCAGTATATTTTGAGTGAAATTATAATAATAACAACTGTTACAATTCTTCTGCTCAGTGAGTGACTGATTTCCTGTCATATGGTATCTGGATCATGCTGAGTTGTCAGTGTTTTAATTGACATCTCAGCCATCCAATCTTGTGATGGGCATACTGAGCTGTCAGTACTTTGATTGACAAATCAGCCATCCAATCTGTGACTGGGAGGGTCTGGGCTTTTTTTCAGGTGTTCTTTGTTCTGGAGATTGCTCAGCTACTTAATTGAGCTGTCTTCCTCTGATCCCTGCCAGATGTAGTTTGTGCTTCTTGGTGATTGTTTGCATGATTCTGCTGTGCTGAGTTCTGATTTTCCGCTGCCTGACCCTTTGGACCCAGTTTTGACTATCCCTTTTTCTTGTTCTTTTGCTGTGTTCTGCTGTTTCCTGGCATTTTGACCCTAAACTGCGACCTAACTTACACCTTTGTCTTTCCCCTTGGTTTTCTATGTGCTTTCTTGCTACTGACCGCAGAATGTCTGACTTCTCTGCCTCATGATCTGTCCTCAAGTAGCGAATAGCGTCACAACAACATAATTTCTAAATTCTAGTATTTGGTGGAACCAAACCACACAGCAAGTGCAGTAATGAGGGCAAAACAGCAGTAGGAGCATGATGGGGAGTTTGTGAAAGTTTGGAATAAATGGAGACAGTGCTAGAAAAATGAGAAGTAAAATATGTCTATTCCAAACTCTGCAGTGAAATTGTGACTAGAAGTCATCATGTCAGTTTGTGCTACATGCAAGAGACAGAAAAAGTGACTTATCCAATCAGTAAAATGTGAGTCAAGTATAAATAACTGTACTGTACTGTAGTTTCTCATACCATCTGCAGAACTGGTATGTACCACTACTTTGTCACTGTATTGTTATAATATTGGTCTTGGCTAGGGTTGAGCGAAATGGATCGGTCATTTTCATAAGTCGCCAACCTTTGGCAAAGTCGGGTTTCATGAAACCCGACCCGATCCCTGTGTGGGGTCGGCCACGCGGTATGCGACTTTCGCGCCAAAGTCGCGTTTCAATGACGCGAAAACTGCCATTTCTCAGCCAATGAAGGTGGACGCAGAGTGTGGGCAGCGTGATGACATAGGTCCTGGTCCCCACCATCTTAGAGAAGGGCATTGCAGTGATTGGCTTGCTTTCTGCGGCGTCACAGGGGCTATAAAGGGGCGTTCCCGCCGACCGCCATCTTACTGCTGCTGATCTGAGCATAGGGAGAGGTTACTGCTGCTTCTTCAGAAGCAGGGATAGCGTTAGGCAGGGTACATTAACCCCCAAACCGCTTGTGCTGTAGCGATTTCCACTGTGCAACACCACCTTTTGTTTGCAGGGACAGTGGAGGCTACTTTTTTTTTTTCCTCAGCGCTGTAGCTCATTGGGCTGCCCTAGAAGGCTCCCTGATAGCTGCGTTGCTGTGTGTACGCCGCTGTGCAAACCAACTGCTTTTTTCAAAGCACAAATCCTGTTGCTCCTTCCTTTCTGCACAGCTATCTTGTTTGTTTGTCCACACTTTTGTGTGCAGCAGTCCTTTTTATAGCTGCCTGCCATACTTTTCTGAGATTACTGCAGGGAGATAGTAATTGTAGGACAGTCCCTTTTTTTTTTTTTTTTTTTTCGTTATATCTCTTCAAGCCACTTTCTGCCACATAAAATATACTCTAATACAGTGGCCCACATTTATTCACTAGTCTCCATGAAGAAAAAAAAAAAAAAGGGTGCAGATTAAAATTGGCAAATCTGCATCAGTGGCAGTCCTGTGTGTGGCATCTGTGTCTCATTTTCTGGCACAGAAAACATACAGTCTAACAGTGGGCCTGATTTCTTGCCAATTCTCCCATAAATAAATAAAAAAATAGTGGGAGATAAAGATTGGCAATTTGGCAATTCTGCCTCAGTGCCAGTGCTGTGTGTGGCATCTGTCTCTCATTTTGTGCCACAGATAACCTAGTGTGTAATACTGGGCCATTTTTTTTTAAATTCTCCCTGAAAAAAAAACCAGATAGTGGGAGATAAAGATTGGCAATTCTGCCGCTATGCCAGTGTTGTGTGTGGCATCTGTCTCTCATTTTGTGCCACAGAAAACCTAGTGTGTAATACTGGGCCATTTTTTTTTTAAATTCTCCCAGGAAAAAGCAAATAAATAGTGGGAGATAAAGATTTGCAATTCTGCCTCTGTGCCAGTGCTGTGTGTGACATCTGTCTCTCATTTTGTGCCACAGAAAACCTAGTGTGTAATACTGGGCCATTTTTTTTTTAATTCTCCCTGAAAAAAATAAATAAATAGTGGGAGATAAAGATGGGCAATTCTGCCTCTGTGCCAGTGCTGTGTGTGGCATCTGTCTCTCATTTTGTGCCACAGAAAACCTAGTGTGTAATACTGGGCCTGATTTCTTGACAATTCTCCCACAATAAAGTTCAAAAAAAAGGGGGAGATTAAGATTGGCAATTCTGCCTCAGTGCAAGTCGTGTGTGTGGCATCTGTCTTTCATTTTATGCCACAGAACGTATACTGTATAAGAGTGGCCCACATTTCTTAAATATTCTCCCAGAAAAACTAAAAAGGGGGAGATTTTTATTGGTAGTGTCTGCATCAGCGTCAGTCCTGTTAGTGGCATATCTGTCTGCCACAGAAGCTGTGTACTGTTATACATTGGGCCTGATTTTCCCTGCAGTCTCACCCACCTACAAAAGGATATATAAATCCTACATAAGTTTGAGTTCACCTTGTAACTGGTTTTACAGTAACAAATACCGTTACTTTGGTTACGTTTTGCAAACAATGAGGAAGTCTGGTGGAAGAGGTCGTGGCCGTGGGCGGTCATTGTCAGCTGGTAATGATGGTAGTGGTGGTGGAGCATCAGGTGGTCATGGGAAAAACAATATAGCACCTAAGTCTCGACTTGTTGAGCCAGGTTCGTCGTCTGGCTACACAAGGCCTCGAACGCTCCCTTTTCTGGGATTAGTTTTGGCTTTCCTTGCTGACTCAGCCTCTAGCTCTTTTGCCTCCTCTTCTGAAACTGCTAAATGTAAAAGCAGCGCGTCGTTAGTGGATGTTCACGGTCAGGGACAAGTCGCTTCCTTGTCTTCTTCACCCAGAACAAGAGAGAAGGATGCGTCAGGCGACAGAATGGGTTACTCCATGGAGCTCTTTACACATACCGTTCCTGGGTTAGAAAGTGAAACAGTTAACAGGCCATGCCCATTAGAAGTTGAATCGGACATGGAGTGCACAGATGCACAGCCACAGCCAGATTACTATGCTGTTTGACTCAGACCAGAACATTGCCCTCGCAGTGTACTGAGCCAGAATCAAACCCAGCTGAGACTATGGCGCCCCGTCACGAACGCTATACCACGGCTTACACGGTGACACAGAAGAAGTTGCACACGAGATAGAAGAGGAGGTCATAGATGACCCAGTTGTTGACCCCGATTGGCAGCCATTGGGGGAACAGGGTGCAGGCGGCAGTAGTTCTGAAGCGGAGGAGGAGCCGCAGCAGGCATCAACATCGCAACAGGTTCCATCTGCCGGGCCCGTATCTGGCCAAAAACGCGTGGCAAAACCAAAACCAGTTGTAGGACAGCATGGCCTGTTATGATCCTTAGTGGCTGAGGATCACGAATAGACCAGCAAGAGAATAAACTAAGGACAAGCTCTAGGGAGATGGTAACTGGATTGATCGCAAATCTGAACCTATCCAAAACAACTAGAGGTAGCCGGTGAACGTGCCTAAAAAATTCCTAGACGTCTCGAGCCAGCCTGAGGAACTAGCTACCCCTAACAAGAAAGAAAGACCTCGCTTGCCTCCAGAGAAATAATCCCCAAAGATTTAGAAGCCCCCAACAAATATTAACGGTGAAGTAAGAAGAAGGCACATACGTAGGGATGAAATCAGATTCAGCAAAAGAGGCCCACTAGTACTAGAAAGCAGAAAATAGAGCAGGGGTCTATGCGATCAATAAAAAACCCTTACAAAATATCCATCCTGAGATTTCAAGAACCCACGCACCAACTAATGGTGTGTGGGGAGAAACTCAGTCCACTAGAGCATCCAGCAAGCAAGGGAATCACATTTTAGCAAGCTGGACAAGAAAACATGATAAACACTGCTGAACAAAAAATGAGCAAACAAAACTTAGCTTGTCCTGGACGGACTGGGAGCAAGGTAGTCAGAAGGAATCTGAGTAGCACTGATTACATCGACAGCCGGCAACAAGTGAAAGTAAAACAGAGCTATATAGGAACCTCCCAGAGGATAACGAACCAGCTGATAACCAGAGACCAGCAGGATAACAAACAAAGCCACCAGGGGGAGCCCAAAGCAAAAGTCACACCATACCACCAGTGACCACAAGAGGGAGCCTGAAAACAGAGTTCACAACAGTGGCCATCCGGTTAAAGAAGCTCAGTCTGCAATGCCTGAAAAGGTATCCGATAGTAGAAAGAGTGCAGTCTGGCATTTTTTTAAACAACATCCAAATGATCAGCGCAAAGTCATCTGTCAAAAATGTTCAACTACCTTAAGCAGGGGTCAGAATCTTAAAAGTCTAAATACAAGTTGCATGCATAGACATTTAACCACCATGCATTTGCAAGCCTGGACTAACTACCAAACGTCCCTAAAGGTTGCAGCACCATCAGCCAATGAAGCTAGTCAGCAACGCTACATCCCTTCCCTCACTGTAAGCCCACCATTTCCCGCACCACCTGCAGTATCTGTGCAGCTTTCGTCGCAAGGACAAAGCAGTCAGGGAATCACCAGATTCGTAGTAGGAAACACTGCATGTAGGGCACCGGCAAGAATACCCTCTCCAACCCTCTTTCAGTCTGCCTTGTCCACCAGCACCCCCGCTAGTTCCATGATCTCCAGCTCTCCGGTCCAGCTCACCCTACATGAGACTCTTGTTAGGAAAAGGAAGTACTCATCCTCGCATCCGCGTACACAGGGTTTGAACGCCCACATTGCTAGACTAATCTCATTAGAGATGATGCCCTACCGGTTAGTTGAAAGCGAAGCTTTTAAAGCCCTGATGGACTACGCTGTACCACGCTACGAGCTACCCAGTCAACACTTCTTTTCGAGAAAAGCCATCCCAGCCCTCCAACAGCATGTAAAAGACCGCATTGTCCATGCACTCAGGCAATCTGTGAGTAGAAAGGTGCACCTGACAACAGACGCATGGACCAGTAGGCATGTGTTGTGAATTCCGCTCTTGGGCTCCCTCCGGTGGTTGTAAGTAGTACTTTTGTGAATTCTGCTCTTGGGCTCCCTCCTGTGGTTTTGAGTGGTATAGCTGCTTCTTGGATTTAGCATCAGCAGCTGCGTCCATTGATCTTCTTTCTGCTTGGCTATATTAGTCTGGCTTTATCCCTCAATCAATGCCAGTTGCCAATTGTTCCTGCCTGGAGGCACGGCTCTTGGATTTCCCTGACACTCTGACAAAGATAAGTCCTTGCTTGTCCTTTTGCAGTCCACTTGTTGTGGACTTATTGTTCAGCACATTCTATGTTTTGCTCATTTGTCCAGCTTATCAGTATGGATCTATTTAGCTAAGCTGGAAGCTCTGGGCTGCAGATTTTGCCCTCCACACCTTTAGTCAGGTGTGGAGATTTTTGCATATCTCTGCGGTGGACTTTTTCTAGTTTTTATTACTGACCGCACAGTGTTTCTTTCCTTACTGTCTATCTAGCTAGAATTGGCCTCCTTTGCTAAAATCTTGTTTCATACTACGTATGTCATTTCCTTCTCCTCTCACAGCCAATATTTGTGGGGGGCTGTCCTATCCTTTGGGGATTTTCTCTGAGGCAAGATAGCTTTCCGTTTTCTACCTTTAGGGGTAGCTAGTTCTCCGGCTGTGACGAGATGTCCAGGGAGTGACAGGAACATTCCACGGCTACTGCTAGTGTTGTGTTAAGATCAGGAACTGCAGTCTGTATAGTTACCACCTGCCCAGAGCTAGTCGCATGTCCCTCCTAAATTACCAGTCCATAACAGGCATGGCCTCGGAAGGTTACGTGTCCATTATGGCACACTGGGTTAATGTGGTGGATGCAGGGTCCACAGGGGACAGCCCACTAAGTCTGTCTGCAGTCCCTAATTCAAATTGTCCTCCGCTGACCACACCAATGCTGCCTGTGTACCCCTGTAACCTTTTTTAAACTGCATTGAGCCAACTTTTTTGTTTAAGGCCTACTACCTGTGTCTGTCTGCGCCACTCAATACAGCTGTCCTCCTCTGAAAAAAGCTGAGCTTCAATTGTCAGGTTTTCAGCCTATAGGAATTTGAAAACTGCAGTGGGACTACTAGTTTGGTTGGGCCTACTAATGGTGTCTGCCGCTCCTTGGTCTTCTCCACTTTGCAAAGACTAGCTTCAATCTTCAGGCTTTAGGGCTATTTTTTAAAATAGGAAACTGCATTTGGGCTACTAGTTTGGTTGGGGCCTACTAAAGGTGTCTGCTGCTGCTGCTTGGTGTTCTCCTCCACTTTACATAGACTAGCTTCAATCTTCAGGCTTTAGGGCTATTTTTTAAAATAGGAAACTGCATTTGGGCTACTAGTTTGGTTGGGGCCTACTAACGGTGTCTGCCGCTCCTTGGTGTTCTCCACTTTGCAAAGACTAGCTTCAATCTTCCAGCTTTAGGGCTATTTTTAAAAATAGGAAGCGGCATTTGGGCTACTTGTTTGGTTGGGGTCTACTAACGGTGTCTGCCGCTCCTTGCTGTTCTCTTCCACTGAACAAAGCAGTGCCGCCTGTTTAATACTGTTAGCAATTTTGAATTGCATTTAGCCTAGTTACTTATTTGGGCCTACTCACGGTGTCAGCCTCTCATTACCGTTGTCCTCCACTGAACAAAGCAATGCCGCCTGGTTAGTCCTGTTACCAACTTTGAACTGCATTTAGGCCACTTTATTATTTGGGCCTATATCTGTGTTTCCTCCTCATCCTGTCAATTGCCCAGCCAGTGATAGATGACTCTGCTGGTACATTGACCCAGACCACTACATTCCCCTTGCACGCTACACAGCCAGAATCTGACCCTGCTGAAAGTCAGGTTCCCCTTCCCGCATACTATAAAACCTTACACGGGGACAAAGAGGAAGGTGCAGATGAAAGTGCAGGTTCCTTCATCAGGTGGGGGGGCATACTCGTTGGCGACGTCACTGGCACATGGCCCCTCATAGTACGCAAAAGTGTCGCTGCCGGTGGGAGGCGCCCCCGCCGTGCAAACACACCGCCGTACTTTGAGGGGCCCTGTGCCAGTGCCAATGCGAACGAGTGGGCCCCCCCTGCTTGCTCAGGATCACAGCACTTGCAAAGTTGAAATACTTACCTCTCCCTGCTCCACCGCCATGACGTGGTCCACGTTTCCTGGGCCCACTAAAAACTTGAACCAGCCCTACCCCCCACAACTTTACCCAAATGACCCCCAATTTCCAATGCCTAAATATTATTATAAGGTAAGTTAAGATTGGCAAGCTTCAGTAACAAGAATGGATGTTTTTGCCATTAAAATGGGCACTCTAGGTGTTTTCCTGGCCCCCACTCACTGCCCACTATGATTCCTCATTGACTTGCATTGGGTTTCGTGTTTCGGTCGATCCCGACTTTTCGAGATAATCGGCCGATTCCACTCGACTCGACTTTTGAGATAGTCGGGTTTCGCAAAACCTGACTCGACCCTAAAAAATTAAAAGTCGCTCAACCCTAGTCTTGGCTTTTGCAGAGTATTTTTACTCAGTGACAGCATTGTCTTCCATTGTAGAGGTCAAATATGCCCACTAGGCCACCTCAGAAGATGTAAATGAGTTGTCTGAGTTGAAGGCTCCCTCAGATCTGTTCTGCCCGGCCCAGTATTGAACCCTTTGCTCATGTCATTGCTGTAGAAAGTTCCTTCTTAAGTGTCAGCGACTCTTTGCCAAGCCATTATCTGAAGGATTGGCTGACTATATTATCTGTATGGTGCATCCTTAGGCCATGTGCACACGTTCAGGATTTTTTGCGTTTTTTTCGCGTTTTTTCGCTATAAAAACGTGATAAAAACGCGAAAAAAATGCTAACATATGCCTCCTATTATTTACAGTGTATTCCGCATTTTTTGTGCAAATGTTGCGATTTTTTCCGCGAAAAAATCGCATCGCGGAAAAAAAACCAACATGTTCATTAAAAATGCGGAATTGCGGGGATTCCGCACACCTAGGAGTCCATTGATCTGCTTACTTCCCGCACGGGGCTGTGCACACTATGCGGGAAGTAAGCAGATTATGTGCGGTTGGTACCCAGGATGGAGGAGAGGAGACTCTCCTCCACGGACTGGGCACCATATAATTGGTCAAAAAAAAAGAATTAAAATAAAAAATATTCATATACTCACCCTCGATGTCTTCCCGCCTCACCGCTGCATGCTGCTGCTTCGGTTCCTATAGCTGCTGTGCGGTGAAGGACCTGTGATGACGTCACTGTCTTGTGATTGGTCGTGAGCGGTCATGTGACCGCTCACGTGACCGCTCACATGACCGCGACGTCATGGAAGGTCCTGCGTGCACACACCAGCTATAGGAAGAGGAACGGACGCCGCTGAGGAGATGTCTGGGTGAGTATAACCATTTTTTTTATTATTTTTAAACATTCTATCTTTTACTATAGATGCTGCATAAGCTGCATCTATAGTAAAAAGTTGGTCACACTTGTCAAACACTATGTTTGACAAGTGTGACCAACCTGTCAGTCAGTTTTCCAAGCGATGCTACAGATCGCTTGGAAAACTTTAGCATTCTGCAAGCTAATTACGCTTGCAGAATGCTAAAAAAACGCGAAAAAAACGAAAAAAAAACGCAAAAAAAAATGCGGATTTCTTGCAGAAAATTTCCGGTTTTCTTCAGGAAATTTCTGCAAGAAATCCGGACGTGTGCACATACCCTAAAGAATCGCCGTCTGTGACTATGATTAAACCTTCTTTCCTCTACATAAAGAGGATACCCCCTTGTCACCTTTGCAGGCCTAGGTGCATATGCCTTTTCACACAAACTTAGAAAACAATCAAAAAAGGAGAAAAAGAATCTAGAAACTGATGTTTAAGACTGGCCTAAATATAATTATCAATAATATACTGATTCTCTTTGTACACTCTTTTGCACATGAGGTTATAGGGAAATCTTATACAATATTAAATAATATATAAATCTTACCCCATAGAGCCATTTGTATAAAATGTCCCTATCCTAGGGGTCTAGGAGGACATCTACTCAGCTATGTAGGCTACAAAATGGTACTACTCAGAATCCTCAATGGAGGAAGTGCTAGCAATACAAAGGTTGGAAAACTGATTAAGAAAACTTTTGTCTAATATAATTTGGGGAAGTACACTTTTTATATCACTGATCTGTACATGTCACTATTTATTTCATTTTTGAAGCTCTGAAACTATCTGACAATACCAGTGAGAAGCAATTATATCACTTTCTAATAAGGAAGACTGAGATGACAATCAGGAAATGTAAAAATCATCGTCTAACAATGACGGCTATTCCCTTGGTGTAGCCATTTCTCTCAGCACATACTGCATTATAATATGATTTATTGTTATTTCTTTTCTTCCCTCTTATTGTTCAGCCTCTATTCTCAGCACTTCTTAGGGTTTGTTTAATTTTTCATAAAGCTCTCCCAGGATTTCCTTTGCATAGTTGATATGTTAGTAAAATCTTATTTGAAGCTTCAAGGGAAGCTGGATGCGAAAGTAATGTGGGGAAGAAGATAATAAAATCTTCCAGATGATCTTTTTACTGCAAGGAGTACATTCCATCTTAATGTCATAATTATTTCCCCAGTATATGAGACTGGTTCTTATATTACTCTGGGATTACCTTAAAATACACTTTTCAGCCAATTCTCAGACCAATTAATCTTTGTAGTTACCGAGATGGAACATAAGACAGGAAGTTGTCTTACACTGGGTCAGTGCTTGCGGTGAGAAAGAAAATGCTCTTGAACATGTTGACTGACATAGTGTCTGGATTAACACTCACAAGTGATGTCAGCCAGTGTCCTTATGTCATTGGGATACAATGTGTAGCATTAGTTAACCGCCTGCTGAAGCTTTCTTTCTGAGACAGACTGAAGTTTACAAAGAAGTGATGAGAGACAATGACTATGGTCAGGATGGAGCTTGTACTGCAGATCTATAGACTCATAGATTATAGTGTAAAGGTACCTTCACACATAACGATTTCGTTAATGATATCGTTGCAACATCACGCTTTTGGTGACGTAGCAACTATCCCGCTAACGATCTCGTTATGTGTGACAGCGACCAACGATCAGGCCCCTGCTGGGAGATCGTTGGTCATTGGGGAATGATCAGGACCATTTTTTGGTCGCTGATCACCCGCTGTCATCGCTGGATCGGCGTGTGTGACGCCGATCCAGCGATGTGTTCACTTGTAACCAGGGTAAACATCGGTTTACTAAGCGCAGGGCCGCGCTTAGTAACCCGATATTTACCCTGGTTACCATTGTAAAAGTAAAAAAACAAAAACAGTACATACTCACATTCTGATGTCTGTCACGTCCCCCGGCGTCCACAGGGTTAAAACTGCTTTTGGCAAGAGCGCTGCTAATGCACACGCTCCGGCCGAGAGCTTCCCTGCACTGACTGTCAGCGCCGGCCGTAAAGCAGAGCACAGCGGTGACATCACCGCTGTTACTGCCGGCGCTGACACATTCAGTGCAGGGAAGCTCTCGTCAGCAGCGCGTGCATTAGCAGCGCTCTTGCCGAAAGCAGTTTTAACCCTGTGGACGCCGGCGGGGGACGTGACAGACATCAGAATGTGAGTATGTAGTGTTTTTTTTTTACTTTTACAATGGTAACCAGGGTAAATATCGGGTTAATAAGCGCGGCCCTGCATTTAGTAACCCGATGTTTACCCTGGTTACCCGGGTGCTGCAGGGGGACTTCGGCATAGTTGAAGACAGTTTCAACGATGCCGAAGTCGTTCTCCTGATCGTTGGTCGCTGGGAGAGCTGTCTGTGTGACAGCTCCCCAGCGACCACACAACGACTTACCAACGATCACGGCCAGGTCGTATCGCTGGTCGCGATCGTTGGTAAGTCGTTTAGTGTGACTTAGGCTTTAGTTTGCTTCTGTACTCACCAGTTTTTCTGTTTGGAAGTGACAATCAGACTCTTTAACCAGATTGTCGAGACAAAATGGTTTTCTAAACTCTTATTTCAGGGGGGCATATAGGCTCATCCATATAAAGGAGGGGATAAGTGGACTACTGCTTTTAATACACCTAAGGAACACTATGAAAACCTTGTTATGCCATTTGGGTTGACTGATGCTCCCTTTTAGCTCTTTGCAAATGACATATTCTGCCATCTGGCATGTAGATTTGTGGTAGTCAATCTTGATGACACATTGGTTTATTTGCCAGACCTCGGATCACATCAGATACATGTCAAACAGGTCTTACAAATACTCTGGTACAATACATTAGCTGTCAAACTAGAGAAATATATGTTTTCAGTTTACGAGATCCCTTTTCCCTGTTATTTATTTTCGTCCACCAGTTTTCGCATGGATTCGGCAAAAGTCTGGGCGGTAGATTGGAATAGTCCTGAAGACTTAAAAGGTTTACAAAGGCTTTTAGGGTTCACCAATTACTACTGCAAGTTCATGAAATACTTTTCCGTAGTGGCCAAGCCTCTGTCGGATATGACCAAGAAATGGACAGACTTTTCTAAATGGTTCAATATGGGCATTGAGGCATTTGATACTGAAATGTTTTGCTTCTGCAATGATTCTTATACAGCCTGACATCACTCAGCCATTCAATGTGGAAGTTGACAAGTCAGAAGTGGGGGATGGGGCTGTATTGTGGCAGGGTTCATCTCCAAGTAAATGGCATCCGTGTGCATGCTTTTCAAAGAAACTGTCGTTCTCTGAGAAAAACGATGACGTTGGTAATAGGGAATTCTTGGCAATAAAATGGGCTTTTGAGGAGTGGCAACTTTTTTTGAGGGGGCAGTACATTTGGTCATAGTGATCACAGATCATAAAAATCTTTTGAATTTGGAATCTGCACAACGTCTGACACCTAGTCATTATTCTTTGCCAGATTCAACTTTTTTTGTGTCATATAGACCGGGGAATAACAACAATAAGGCCTCCGTATGGTCATCCGGGTGTATTCCGTTTGCAATGCGATGATGCGATTTCCTCATATCTATGTGTCCGTATGACATCCGTATGCAATGCTATTTTAACATGAACCTTTGCAGACAGCAGTTCTCTGTCATTTACACATCATAATAAAACAAAATATTCTTCAAAACACACACACACACACACACACACACACATGCGCACACACACACACACACACACACACACACACACACACACACACACACACACACACACGCATATATACAGATCTGGAAAAAATTAAGAGACAACCACATCAAAACCCTGTCAAGGACAGCCCAATCTCCAAACCTTATCCCTACTGAAAACCTCTGGAATGTAATCAAGAGGATGATGGATAATAATAATAATAATAATTTTATTTATATAGCGCCAACATATTCCGCAGCGCTTTACAACTTATAGAGGGGACTTATACAGACAACAGACATTACAGCATAACAGAAATCACAGTTCAAAACAGATACCAGGAGGAATGAGGGCCCTGCTGCTCGCAAGCTTACAATCTATGAGGAAAAGGGGAGACACGAGAGGTGGATGGTAACAATTGCTTTAGTTATTTGGACCAGCCATAGTGTAAGGCTCGGGTGTTCATGTAAAGCTGCATGAACCAGTTAACTGCCTAAGTATGTAGCAGTACAGACACAGAGGCTATTAACTGCGTAAAGTGTATGAGAACATGATGGAGGAACGTGATTATGTTGTTGTTTTTTATTAATAGGCCACACAGGGATAATTAGGTTAATGCGTTGAGGCGGTAGGCCAATCTGAACAAATGAGTTTTTAGTGCACGCTTAAAACTGTGGGGATTGGGGATTAATTGTATTAACCTAGGTAATGCATTCCAAAGAATCGGCGCCGCACGTGTAAAGTCTTGGAGACGGGAGTGGGAGGTTCTGATTATTGAGGATGCTAACCTGAGGTCATTAGCAGAGCGGAGGGCACGGGTAGGTTGGTAGACTGAGACCAGAGAGGAGATGTAGGGTGGTGCTGAGCCATGGAGTGCTTTGTGGATGAGGGTAGTAGTTTTGTACTGGATTCTGGATTGGATGGGTAGCCAGTGTAATGACTGGCACAAGGTAGAGGCATCGGTGTAACGGTTGGCGAGGAATATGATCCTGGCAGCAGCATTCAGGACAGATTGGAGCGGGGAGAGTCTGGTAAAAGGTAGGCCAATTAGTAGAGAGTTACAATAGTCCAGACGAGAGTGAATAAGTGAGACAGTAAGAGTTTTTGCAGAGTCGAAAGTAAGAAAAGGGCGAATTCTGGAAATGTTTTTGAGATGCAGATAAGAAGAGCGAGCCAGTGATCGGATGTGGGGGGTGAAAGAAAGCTCGGAATCAAGGATGACTCCAAGGCAGCGGGCATGTTGCTTTGGAGTAATGGTGGAACCGCACACAGAGATGGCAATGTCGGGCAAAGGTAGGTTTGTAGAGGGAGAGAACACGAGGAGTTCAGTTTTTGACAGGTTCAGTTTCAGATAGAGGGAGGACATGATGTTAGAGACAGCGGTAAGACAATCACTGGTGTTTTCTAAAAAGGTCGGCGTGATAACAGGAGAAGAGGTATATAATTGGGTGTCGTCAGCATAGAGATGGTACTGGAAACCAAATCTACTGATTGTTTGTCCAATAGGGGCAGTATACAAAGAGAAGAGGAGGGGGCCTAGGATAGTCACAAGCCATCAAATAAAGCAGTGTGAACGACTGGTGGAAAGCATGCCAAGATGCATGAAAGCTGTGATTAAAAATCATGGTTATTCCACAAAATAATGATTTCTGAACTCTTCCTAAGTTAAAACATTAGTATTGTTGTTTCTTAATGATTATGAACTTGTTTTCTTTGCATTATTTGAGGTCTGAAAGCACTGTTTTTTTTTTTATTTTGACCATTTTTGTTTGTCAGAAAAAAATACAAAATTTTTTGCTTGGAAATTCTGAGACGGTCTCAGAAGTTTAGTTTATAGAATAAAAGAACAATTTACATTTTACTCAAAAATATACCTATAAAGAGAAAAATCAGACAAACTGAACATTTTGCAGTGGTCTCTTAATTTTTCCAAGAGCTGTATATGTGTGTGTTACTGACATGTACTGTATATACAGTATATATATTCTATGTGTATATTTCTATTCTATCTATTCTATTCTAACCTGTCAGTGTGAATTTACTGTACACGGCACATGAATTACCGGCTTTTGAAAGGACACCGGTGCATAAAAAATGGACAGCACTTGCATGCTGCGAGTGCTGTGCGTTTTTTCTCTCACACCCATAGACTTGCATTGACGAGACTCGGCCGATATACGCGTAAAATCGCATAAGTGAAAACACATGCTGCGATTTCACTTGCACATATAATATGCTCAAGAAAAAAAATGGTGATGTGGACCGTCCCCATAGCTTAACATTGGTCAGAGTGCTATGCGATGTTTTCTCGCATAGCACTCGTCCGTATTATACACTGCTGTGACGCCGGCCTTCGGCGGATGCTTTATCTTGTTGCTTTCCAGGGGAGCAATTCCTATATTACCGAAAAGGGTAGTTGTTGCAACAATATGTTTTGATCTGGAGAGGGAAGTTGTAGAGGCTAAGGGGGAAGCACCTGCTGCCTGTCCTTGAGGTGAACCATTTATTCCTGTGAACTTCCGTGTTAAAATTTTCAGTGAACATCATGATTCAGTCTTGGCTGGAGTAAGACACCAAAGATCATATTACTCATTGTTTTTGGTGATCTGGGGTGCACCAGGATGTCTTGGAGTATGAAGCTGCTTGCAGTACTTGAGCACATTCTAAGTTCCCACATACTCATCCATCTGGGACTCTTCAGTCTTTGGCGATTCCCTGTAGACTTTGGTTTCATTTGTAGATAGATTTAATCATTGATCTACCCATGTCTGCAGGTAACACTGTAATATTTGTGATGGTGGACAGATTCAGATGACTCATTTCATTGCGCGACATGCTTTGCCTACTACCAAGACTTTGGCACAAAGTTTTATGAAAGAAATTATGAAATTACATGGGATTCCATCTGATCTTGTTTCCAACTGAAAGTTGCAGTTTATTTCCAAACTTCGGAAATGCATTTTGTGCTCGCTTGGGGATTCATCTTTTGTTTTCATCTGCCTTTCATCCACAGTCTAATGGGCAAACTGAACAAGTGAAACAGAATCTTGAGACATATCTTAGGTATTTTGTGTCGGAGTGTCAGGAGGATAGGGTTACTTATTTACCTCCGCCTGAGTTCGCTGTGAAAAACCATCCCCATTCTTTGGGGCATACGGATTTAATCCTCAATTCTGGTCCTTCAAAAGAAGTCGTTCTTCAGGAGTACCTGAGGAGGAATAGTTTTCTTCTTTGTCCATTACATCAGTTTGGCAAGGTGTTATTGATAATTTAAAGACGATGATGTCCAAATATGAGTATGGTTGATTGGAGACATGTCATGTCTGGCGCCAAACATCAAGTTTGGCGCCAAACCAGCACAGCTTATCTCTCCAACAACACCATCTTCAGCAGTTTTTCAGCAGCAGGGTCAGGGAAAATGGTCCAAGTCGAGGGGAAGGTGAATGGTGCGAAACACGGAGATATTTTAGAGCAAAACCTGTTTCATTCTGTCAGTGATTTGAGACTGGGATGGAGGTTCACCTTCTAACAAGACAATGACCCAAAGCATACTGCTAAAGCAACATTCGAGTGGTTTAAAGGGAAATGTGTAAATGTTGTGGAGTGGCCTAGTCAAAGCCCAGACCTTAATCCAATTGAGAATCTGTGGGTGGTCAGGCTTGAAGATTGACATTCATTAGTAAAGGGCACACGTGTTTGGATAACTTGTTATACGAGCATGGTCAGTGTTATTCAAGCATCTTGGCTGTACTCGAATAATATGTTCCCGTCCCTGCAGCTGCATGTTTTATGGCTGTCAGATAGCTGCCTGTTTGATAGTCTCCCCCAACACATGCGGTGATTGTCTTAGGGTACTGTCACACTCTGCAACTTTCCAACGATCACGACCAGCGATACGACCTGGCCGTGATCGTTGGAAAGTCATTGTGTGGTCACTGGGGAGCTGTCACACAGACAGCTCTCCAGCGACCAACGATGCCGAAGGCCCCGGGTAACCAGGGTAAACATCGGGTTTACCCTGGTTACCATCGTAAAAGTAAAAAAAAACAAACAGTACATACTCACATTCCAGTGTCCGTCAGGTCCCTTGCAGTCTGCTTCCCGCTCTGACTGAGTGCCGCCGTAAAGTGAAAGCAGAGTGCAGCGGTGACGTCACCGCTGTGCTCTGCTCTTACTTTCCGGCCGGCAGTCAGTCAGAGCGGGAAGCAGACGGCAAGGGACCTGACGGACACTGGAATGTGAGTATGTACTGTTTGTTTTTTTTTACTTTTACAATGGTAACAAGGGTAAACATCGGGTTACTAAGCGTGGCCCTGCGCTTAGTAACCTGATGTTTACCCTGGTTACAAGCGAACGCATCGTTGGATCGCTGTCACACAAACCGATCCAACGATGACAGCGGGAGATCCAGCGACGAAAGAAAGTTCCAAACGATCTGCTACGATGTACGATTCTCAGCAGGGTCCCTGATCGCTGCTGCGTGTCAGACACAGCGATATCGTATGGATATCGCTGGAACGTCACGGATCATACCGTCGTAGCGACAAAAGTGCCACTGTGAGACAGTACTCTTACAGCCACATGGACTTGAACACATTATCTGAGCACGCCCAAGATATTCGGATAACACCCAACTGTGCGTGAATAAAACACTATCCGAGCACGTTTGCTCATCACAACTGTCCAAAAGCAGAAACCATCTTTTACTTGAAGAAACTGTAGTTGCTCTTCAAAGTAAAAAGAAAACAAAATGTTCACAGTAGCAGGCATGTTCTTAACATGAACTAATGCAAACCCTCAAAAAAACAATGAGATTTCAGGTTGTGAGGTAGCAAAACCCCCAAAATACCAAGGAGGGGGCATACATTCACAAGCCACTGTATGATTTATTGATGTACAGTATTCTAGTTTTATATTGCACAGATTTTCTTTGCACTTGGCAATTACATGTCCTATGCTGTATTTTCAATGCTAGCGAGTTGATATGAAGAGATAGGGAGCATTTTTGACCACAACACTTTTCATGGTGTTTTGGTAGGTCTTCTATTTAGTTTTATGTCATTATGCACTTTTTAAATGTTTTTAATGCATTTCTTATCAAATATATTATGTGTACTGATTACTAATAAACAATACTAATTGTTATTCTATATGCATGACCCTCTTTAACCCCTTCATGCCATATGATGTAAACTTACATCATATGTCGTGCCTCTGCCTTTGATGCGGGCCCGATGTCATGTGGGGCTGTTAACCTGCTAATCTCTGATAGTGGTATTTAACATGCGCTGACAGGGCCACACATTGTTCCATGCTCCCACTAGTATGCCCGTGATCATGGGGCGCTGATGGGTTATCATGACAGCTAGGGGTCTGCTGATGAATCACTCCCGTGCCTGTTGTTACGATTCTCCAGTGAAAGCCAGCCTGTGGTTGGCGTTCATAGGATATTGTCATTTCTGCTATGCATATGCTATACATTGGTATCACTGCGCTTGTAAAAACCTGATCTATCAAAATACTAAATAAATGAATCTGATCGGTAAACGGCGTAATTGGAAAAAAAATCAAAACGCCAGAATTACTGTTTTTGGCTTCTGCATCATTGCAATAGAATGCAATCAAATCATCGCATATACCCCAAAATGGTGTCAGTTAAAACATCAGCTCAGGGCATAAAAAATAATGCTTTACATGGTACCATATCCTGAATGGTGACAAATTCAAAATTGCCAAATATTGGCATGGCTGTGATTGGCAGGCACACCATGTGACCTGGCATGACAGTGTAAAATAAATAGTAAAATTATTAAAAAAAAAAAATGATGTGCGGTCCCCCGATTTTTAATAACCAGCCAAAGAAAAGCAGACAGCTGTTAACTGGTCTTATTGTGCTAAGGGGTTAATGTTCATGGACCTTCCCAGCCTATTAATATCAGCCCCCAGCTGTCTGCTTTGCTTTTGCTGACTTTTAAAAAATGGAGGGGACTCTACATAACTGATGTAGGATCCCCCTATTATTAATAACCAGCTAAGGCATAGGAGACAGCTGGGGGCTGATATTAATAGGCTTGTAAGGGTCATGATTATTGGCCCCATCCCAGCTTAATAAGACCATCCCTCAGCTGCCCCAGAAATGGCGCATTGCCAGGTGCGTAGGCAATCAAGGAAATGGAATTTGTGGGGTTGATGTCAACAGTTGGCACTGACATCAAGCCCACGAGTTAGTAATTGAGAGGCGTCTATCAGACACCCCTATTACTAATCCAGTAGTCAAAAGAAATAAACACACACACAAGTCTGTTATTTGAAAAAAATCACTCCTTCTTTCACCCATTCATTAAAAAAATCCACACATTTTCCTGACGCTAAGCACTAGAACTTGAGCATCTAATGGATGGACCATTTCTGGGCTGGTCTTCCTAGCCTGGGAAGGGGCAAATATCCATTGCCCTTCTGAGCCTATTCATGTCATGACCAGTGACCTTCTGACAGCAAAATGTAATGGTCACTCCAGTCACTAGGCATTAAGGACACTGCTCTCTCCTGGTCCTTTTCCTACCTTCCTGACCGCTCCATCAGTGTTTTGTTTTCTGGCTCCATTTCATTTCCTCTTCCTCTCGCTGTCGGGGTACCTCAGGGCTCAGTCCTTGGCCCCATTCTCTTTTCTCTCTACATGGCCCCAATTGGACAGACCATCAGCAGATTTGGCTTTCAGTACCATATTTACACTGATGACACACAACTATACACGTCATCCCCTGACCTTAGCACGGCTGAACTACAAAACACCAGTGACTGTCTGTCCGCAGTCACCAACATCATGTCCACTCTCTATCTGAAATTCAACCTCTCCAAAATTGAACTTCCCGCCATCTACTAACCTCCCTAAATCTGATATTTCCCTTTCCGTGGGTGGAACCATAATAACAGCTCGGCAGCAGGTGTGCTGTCTGGGTGTTATGTTTGACTCCGATCTCTCCTTCACATCGCATATACAATCTCTTGCCCGCTCGTGCCGCTTACACCTAAAGAACATCTCTAGAATCCGCCCTTTTCTCACCATGGAAACAACAAAAACCCTCACTGTTGCCTTGATCCACTCCTGCCTGGACCACTGCAATGCTCTATTAATTGGCTTCCCCGTTACTCAACTTTCGCCTTTCCAGTTCATCCTTAATGCAGCAGCCAGGGTCGTCCATCTAGCTAATCGGTATTCAGATGTGTCCACTCTTCACTAGTCATTACGTTGGTTGCCCATTCATTATAGAATCCAATTCAAAGTACTTGTTCTCACCCAAAAGCTCTCCACATTGCGGCACCCCCTTACAGCTCCTCCCTCATTTCTGTCTATTGGCTGGACCATCATTGTAAATACATCATTGTAAATACACACCTGTACTTTGTATCTCCCCCACCTCATTGTAGATTGTAAGCTCTCATAAGCAGGGTCGTCTTATTTAGCTTTAATTAACGTTGTTACTTATGACTGTTGTGTTTGAAACTGTTAAACTGTAAAGCGCTGCTGAATATGTTGGCGCTATATAAATAAAGATTATTATTATTATTATTAACATGTCAGTCACCAGCTGTATGCTTTGCCTTAGCTGGCTATTAGAAATAGGGGACCCACACTTCATTTTTTTCCTTTATTTATTTATTAATAAGTACAGTAAACCACACATGCAAGGAATTGCTACACTCCTCCACTTGGACCTCCACCTCCTGGTTCAAAATTATTTTTTATTTTTTTAATTATATGTTATTTTAAGTCATTTTCTCATCCACATTTGTTTGCAGGGCAATTGGGCTACTCTTACCTGCAGTTTACTTCCTTTTACAACTGCCTAACATTTACTATGACATTTTACAGCCATTTTACATCACCAAAGTTCTGGTCCCATTTGACTTATATGGAGTTTGTGTTCAGGGTCAAGTTCTGGTGCCCAAACCAAACTTTTGTATTCAAGTTTGGATGAATCGTGTTGGAGCATAATTATGACATGGTGGGGATATCTGAAACATGGCTGGATGAGAGCCATGACTGGGCTGTTAACTTGCAGGGTTATAGTCTGTTCAGAATTGACCAAACGGATAAGCGAGGGGAAGGGGTGTGTCTATATGTAAAATCATTCTTAAAACCCATCCTGCGTGATAATATAGGTGAATCTAATGAAAATGTAGAGTCCCTGTGGGTGGAGATAAGGGGAGGGGGAAAAATAAATTACTGATAGGGGTTTGTTGTAAATCTCCAAAAATAATGGAATCAATGGAGAATATCCTCGTAAAGCAAATAGATGAAGCTGCGACTCAAGGAGAAGTCATTATTATGAGGGACTTCAACTACCCTGAAATAGATTGGGGAACAGAAACCTGCAGTTCCAGCAAAGGTAATCAGTTTTTGACAACTATGAGAGACAATTACCTTTCACAACTGGTTCAGGACCCAACAAGAAGGGGGGCACTGCTAGACCTAATATTAACCAACAGGCCAGACCACATATCAAAAATAAGTGTTGGGGGTCACTTGGGGAATAGTGATCACAAAATGTTAAGTTTTCATGTATCCTTTAATAAGATGTGTAGTAGAGGGGTTACAAGGACACTAAACTTCAGGAGGGCAAATTTCCAACAGATGAGAGATGATCTAAGGCTGGTTTCACACTTGCGTTTTTATCTGCATGCGTTTTTAAAAAAAAACGCATGTGTGAAAAACGCATGTAAACGCGGTAAAACGCATGCGTTTTTTAGACGCATGCGTTTTTATAGAAAAACACAAGAAAACACAAGAAAACACAAGAAAAAACAAGAAAACCCTAACCCTACCCCTACCCCTAACCCTAACCCTAAACGTGACTGAAATACGTGGCACTGAAATACGTGCAACTGAAATACGTGGTACTTAAATACGTGGCACTTAAATATGTGGCATGTGGCACTTAAATACGTGGCACGTGGCACTTAAATACGTGGCACGTGGCACTTAAATATGTGCCACGTGGCACTTAAATACGTGGCACGTGGCACTTTAATACGTGGCACGTGGCACTTAAATATGTGGCACGTGGCACTTAAATACGTGGCACGTGGCACTTAAATATGTGGCACGTGGCACTTAAATACGTGGCACGTGGCACTTAAATACGTGGCACATGGCACTTAAATATGTGCCACGTGGCACTTAAATACGTGGCACGTGGCACGTGGCACTTTAATACGTGGCACGTGGCACTTAAATATGTGGCAAGTGGCACTTAAATACGTGGCACGTGGCATATGTGGCACTGAAATACGTGATACGTGGCACTTAAATACGTGGCACGTGGCATACGTGGCACTGAAATACGTGATACGTGGCACTTAAATACGTGGCAATATGACTGTCAGAAAATGTTCATTAAACGGTTAGGGGTGAGGTTAGGGGTAGAGTTAGGGTTAGGGTTTGGATCCCTTTATCACCTTGATGGTGGTGGGTGGCTTTTCAGTGTGTTTTCTGGTTTTTTTCTATAAAAACGCATGCGTTTTTAGCGCAAACAAACGCATGTGCTTAAAAACGCATGCGTTTACATAGACAGCAATGCATTTTTTTGCCGCGAAAAAACGCATGCGTTCTTTTGCGGCAAAAAAACGCGCAAGAAAATACTGCAGGTAGCATTTTTGAAAATGAACGCATGCAGACAAAAAACGCATGCGTTTGAAAACGCGACCAAACGCATGTGCAAAAAAACGCATGCGTTTTCAATGTTAAATATAGGGGAAAAAAACGCATGCGTTTTTTGTGCAAAAAACGCTGCAGACAAAAACGCAAGTGTGAAACCAGCCTTAGTGCAATTAAGTGGGATGATATCCTGAGTCATAAAAATACACAAAGAAAATGGGAGACGTTTATTAGCATCCTGGATAGGACCTGTGCACAGTATATACCGTATGGGAATAAACATACTAGAAATAGGAGGAAACCAATATGGCTAAATAGAGCTGTAAGGGGCGCAGTAAATGACAAAAAGAAAGCATTTAGAGAATTAAAGGAAGTAGGTAGTGATGAGGCATTAAATAAATACAGAAAATTAAATAAATTCTGTAAAAAGCAAATCAAGGCAGCAAAAATTGAGACAGAGAGACTCATTGCCAGAGAGAGTAAAAATAATCCCAAAATATTCTTTAGCTATGTAAATAGTAAGAAACTAAAAAATGATAGTGTTGGCCCCCTTAAAAATAGTCTGCGTGAAATGGTGGATGAGGATGAGGAAAAAGCCAATATGCTTTTTTTCATCAGTATTTACACAAGAAAATCCCATGGCAGACAATATGATCAGTGATAACAAAAATTCCCCATTAAATGTCACCTGCTTAACCCAGCAGGAAGTACGGCGGCGTCTAAAAATCACTAAAAGTGTCAAATCTCCGGGCCTTTAAGGGATACACCCCCGAGTACTGCAGGAATTAAGTACAGTCATTGATAAACCATTATTTTTAATCTTAAAGACTCTATAATAACAGGGTCTGTACCACAGGACTGGCGTATAGGAAATGTGGTGCCAATATTCAAAAAGGGGACAAAAACTGAACTCGGAAATTATAGGCCAGTAAGCTTAACCTCTACTGTGGGTAAAATCCTGGAGGGCATTCTAAGGGATGCTATACTGGAGTATCTGGAGAGGAATAACCTCATGACCCAGTATCAGCACGGGTTTACTAGGGACCAATCCTGTCAGACTAATCTGATCAATTTCTATGAAGAGTTAAGTTCCGGACTGGACCAAGGGAACCCAGTGGACGTAGTGTATATGGACTTTTCAAAAGCTTTTGATACGGTGCCACACAAAAGGTTGATACATAAAATGAGAATAATGGGGATAGGGGAAAATATGTGTAAGTGGGTTAAGAGCTGGCTCAGGGATAGGAAACAAAGGGTGGTTATTAATGGAGCACACTTGGACTGAGTCACGGTTAGCAGTGGGGTACCACAGGGGTCAGTATTGGGCCCTCTTCTTTTTAACATATTTATTAATGACCTTGTAGGGGGCATACAGAGTGGAATTTCAATATTTGCAGATGACACTAAACTCTGCAGGGTAATCAATACAGAAGAGGACAATTTTATATTACAGGATGATTTATGTAAACTAGAAGCTTGGGCTGATAAATGGCAAATGAGCTTTAATGGGGATAAATGTAAGGTCATGCACTTGGGTAGAAGTAATAAGATCTATAACTATGTGCTTAATTGTAAAACACTGGGCAAAACCGTCAATGAAAAAGACCTGGGAGTATGGGTGGATGACAAAGTCACATTTAGTGGCCAGTGTCAGGCAGCTGCTACAAAGGCAAATAAAATAATGGGATGCATTAAAAGAGGCATAGATGCTCATGAGGAGAACATAATTTTACCTCTATATAAGTCACTAGTTCGACCACACTTAGAATAATGTGTACAGTTCTGGTCTCCGGTGTATAAGAAAGACATAGCTGAACTGGAGCGGGTGCAGAGAAGAGCGACCAAGGTTATTAGAGGACTGGGGGGTCTGCAATACCAAGATAGGTTATTACACTTGGGGCTATTTAGTTTGGAAAAACGAAGGCTAAGGGGTGATCTTATGTTAATGTATAAATATATGAGGGGACAGTACAAAGACCTTTCTGATGATCTTTTTAATCATAGACCTGAGACAGGGACAAGGGGGCATCTGTTGTGAGCTCTGTTTTCAGGCTCCCTCTTGTGGTCACTGGTGGTATGGGGTGACTTTTGCTTTGGGCTCCCCCTGGTGGCTTTGTCTGTTATCCTGCTGGTCTCTGGCTATCAGCTGGTTCGTTATCCTGTGGGAGGTTCCTATATAGCTCTGTTTTACTTCCACTTGTTGCCGGCTGTCGATGTAATCAGTGCTACTCAGATTCCTTCTGACTACCTTGCTCCAAGTCCATTCAGGATAAGCTAAGTTTTGTTTGCTCATTTTTTGATCAGCAGTGTTTATCATGTTTTCTTGTCCAGCTTGCTAAAATGTAATTCCCTCGCTTGCTGGTTGCTCTAGTGGGCTGAGTTTCTCCCCACACACCGTTAGTTGGTGTGTGGGTTCTTGAAATCTCAGGATGGATATTTTGTAAGGGTTTTTATTGATCGCATAGACCCCTGCTCTATTTTCTGCTTTCTAGTACTAGTGGGCCTCTTTTGCTAAATCTGATTTCATCCCTATGTATGTGCCTTCTTCTTACTTCACTGTTAATATTTGTTGGGGGCTTCTATATCTTTGGGGATTATTTCTCTGGAGGCAAGCGAGGTCTTTCTTTCTCTTTAGGGGTAGCTAGTTCCTCAGGCTGGCTCGAGACGTCTAGGAATTTTTTAGGCACGTTCACCGGCTACCTCAGTTGTGTTGGATAGGTTCAGATTTGCGATCAGTCCAGTTACCATCTCCCTAGAGCTCGTCCTTAGTTTATTCACTTGCTGGTCTATTTGTGATCCTCAGCCACTAAGGATCATAACAGGCATCCTCTACGTCTGGAGGAAAGAAGGTTTAAGCATAAAAACAGATGCGGATTTTTTACTGTGAGAGCAGTGAGGCTATGGAACTCTCTGCCGTATGATGTTGTAATTAGTGATTCATTACTTAAATTTAAGAGGGGACTGGATACCTTTCTTGAAAAGTATAATGTTACAGGGTATATATATTAGATTCCTTGTTATGGTGTTGATCCAGGGAACTAGTCTAATTGCAGTATGTGGAGTCGGGAAGGAATTTTTTTCCCCAGTGTGGAGCTTAATCTTTGCCACATGGGTTTTTTTTTGCCTTCCTCTGGATCAACATGTTAGGGCATGTTAGGTTAGGCTATTGGTTGAACTAGATGGACTTAAAGTCTTCCTTCAACCTTAATAACTATGTTACTATGAATCCGACGAACCCAATTTCTATGGATTCACGCATCTCTACTTTTCCCATTTATTGTATGGGTGAAGTAATTTTATATTTTGATAGAATCAAGGGCTGACACAGAAATAATAGGGCCCCTGTGCAAGAACAGTATTTGGGCTTCTTGCAGTCTATAACTCATCATAATGCACAATCCCACCTAATTTAGAGGTGGAAGTGGGCCATTTACCTCCTGGGCCCCTGTTGCACCAATGGTATGTACGCCCCTGGATAGAACACAATTTTCCAGATCTGACAATACAAAATGTTTTTTTTTATTTTCTTTGATTTTGTACAGGGGAAATAAGGGGAATTTAAGCTTGTTTTTTTTTCCTGTTTTTTAATTTTTTTTAAAACATAACTTTTTATGACTTGAAACTGCAATAGCTTGATCGCTTTTACTATTTTACCATATGCTACAATACTTTATTATAGCATGTAGCTGATCTCATATCTGAAGCCCAGCCACAGACATGGCTTTATAGCATCGCAAGGATTACAGTGACAGTGGTCTTCAGTAGCTGTCATTTCAACTCATGGGCACCACACAATTATGTTCCAGCAGTCGGATGCTATCCTCTGGAAAACCGGATGCTTTTTTTCTAGAAACAGTGTAACACCCATCCATGGGTAGTGTCACATCTCAGCTACTTGAAGTGAATAAGGATGGGCTTTTAATACTGCACACATCCAGTCCACAGATGTGGCACTGGTTTGAAAGAAAACAATCATGTTTTTTTTTTCATGCAAGATGACCTCTTTTACCCTGCTGAGACTTATTATTTCATAGCTCATTGTGCTTCAGGAAAGTTTGCTCTCTGTACTTTGCTGTGAATTCCTCTATCTGTATATAGAACCTCGGTAAGGATATGTATTCCAACTTGTCATAGTTAACCTAAGATGACCTCTGTGTATGTGAGCAGTGTGACTTCATTTATTCCTCAGCTTTGCCTTTTACATATACTGTATGTGTCTAACTGAATAAACTCTGATTATATAAACAATAGAATTTTGCGAGTTGTTTTGTCTATCCTAAAATACGTGATGATATTTCAGACTTTTATGCTATTGTTGTGCCTTCCATGTTCTAGAGAGTCCACTAGTTATAGGGATCCTGTCACGTTAGTCATGCTGCCCAAACTACAGGCAGCATGAATTGGAGCCTGGCTGCATGATTGCTGACCTTACTCCTCTAATGCAGCCAATGTCAGCTTCTCCCCATTTTGGTCCGGGGGATTGACAGGTGATTTCTGTGCAAACGCTAGACTTGTATGAAATTGAAAGACTGGACGTTATACTGAATGTGTTAACAGGACCCTGTCAGGCGATTCACACTGCCTAAACCACGGCAACATGAATCAGAGCCTTGTTGCACAACTGCAGCTACATATGTTTGTCCCTTTGCTACAACACTGAAGATATATCTCCCATAACTATTGTATCGATGCAAACCCCAATATTCATCACTGACCACTGGCTCCAGACAGTCTAATAGATAGAGATAATTCCTTTGAACAGAGGAAACTCTTGCCTAAGGAATTGTACTTCTCCAACTCTGAATATACGAATCCTAGACTTAGTGGCTGCTTCTCAACAGACCCCCTGTCGTAAATACCTGTTCATGGCAGGAGGTCCTACTTCAACGTAGGTTGAAGAGTCAACTCTTTCACTTCCTCAATTATAATGAATTCTATATATACAATATGAGGGTGATATGTCCCCTCTCTGGAGATGTCTTTATGGATTTTACAATTTGGCTCCACAACACAGAGTATTATAAGTCAGAGCATAAAGTAATAAAAGTCGGGGCAAAAGAAATAAAGTCAGGTCAGGAAGCTCACAACACATGGCAGATCCTTTTATAGCACTGAACTTTGCAGGTCTCTGGGTATGATGGAACTGAAGACATGGTGGGTTTAGGAATTGTTGTTCTCCTTCATTAGAAATTGTGTTGGGTGTAGGTACCGAACATAGCAAGATGCTGCAGACACTAAGGCTAAGTGCACAAGTTGCAGAATTGCCGTGGAAATTTCCGCGGGTATATCGCATATGGAATTGGTATGCATATTCCCGCAGAAAACTAGCGTTTTGCAAGCATAATTAGCTTGCAGAATGCTAGCGTTTTCCAAGCGATCTGTAGCATCGCTTGGAAAACTGATTGACAGGTTGTTTGACAAGTGTGACCAACTTTTTACTATTGATGCAGCCTATGCAGCATCAATAGTAAAAGATAGAATGTTAAAAATAATTTAAAAAATGGTTAAACTCACCTTCCGCAAACAGCCGATCTCCTCAGCGGCTTCCGTTCCTATAGATGCTGTGTGTGCAGGACCTTCAATGACATCGCGGTCACGTGACCGCGACATCATCGCGGTCATGTGACCGCGACGTCATCGCAAGTCCTTCACACACACCATCTATAGGAACGGAAGCGGCCACGTGCAACGCTGAGAGGCGGGAGGACTCCGGGGCCATCAGAAGGTGAGTATATCACGATTTTTTATTTTAATTATTATTTTTTTTTACCAATTATATGGTGCCCAGTCCGTGGAGGAGAGTCTCCGTCTCCCCCACCCTGGGTACCAACCGCACATGATCTGCTTACTTCCCGCATGGTGGGCATAGCCCCATGCGGGAAGTAAGCAGATCAATGCATTCCTAGGTGTGTGGAATCCCCGCGATTCCGCAAATTTAATGAACATGCTGCGTTTATTTCTGGAATGCGATTCCACTCGGGAAAAAAATGCAGCATGTGCACAAAAAATGCGGATTGCATTCTATTAAATAGGATGCTTAATGTGAGCGTCTTTTTCGCGGTTTTATAGCGTTTTTATAGCAAAAAAAACGTGAAAAAATGCGAAAAATCTGCTATGTGTGCACACAGCCTTAGAGCTCCAATATTTCTGTAACCCTTGCTGGAGAGTGCTGCTTTGCTCCATAATATTGTGCATAATGGGTATTATATTTATGTGTTTATATCTGGTTTATTTGTCTTTGTAGAATGACAATTCCCAGAATTCTTTATCTGAACTAAACATTGCATGTTATTTATAACAGAGGTAGAAGAGATTTAGTTGTACTGTCCTGACCATGCGGCACCCCAAATTAATGGCTAAGATTACTCTGATCTTGTGTTGCACTGTGATAGAAGAATGTATTTGCTATTTTAGCTGTGAAGTGATGGATGTTCATGACTTCGATGGATTAAGTGAGAGCTGGAAGCATAATGGATAAGTGTACAATCTGGTCTAGGGTCTCAAAAAAGCTAGGGGTCTTTTAAATAAGCCACTGCTCATTTTTGGCATGACTTGTACCCCCCTATGATCATGGCATCACTGTCATTGGGATTAGTCCTTGTAAACTTAACTGACAAACCAAATGATATGCTGCTGAGTCACTGAAATACTGTATACTACCAGGTTAAAGGAGGATTCCCATCATTATACATTATTAGTATTTCCACATAACTGTATTAAAGATGTAGGTCTGACCTCTAGGAAACTCATCTATTTTGGGTACAGGACTATGATGCACGCCACTGTTAAAGAATTGATAGCTGCACATACTTGTTTTATAAACTGATTTTATACAGTGGGGAAAATAAGTATTTGATATACTGCCGATTCTGCAAGTTTCTCCACCTACAAAGAATGGAGAGGTCTGTAATCTTTATCGTAGGTAAACTTCAACTACAAGAGACTGAATCTTAAAATAAAAAATAAAAAAATAATATTGTATGAATTTTAAATAATTAAATTGCATTTTGTTGCATGAAATAAGTTTCTGATTAGCTACTAACCAGCATGAATTCTGGCTCTCACAGACCTGTTAGCTTTTCTTTATGAAACCTCCTACTGTGCACTCATTACCTGTATTAATTTAATCTGTTTGAACTCGTTACCTGTATAAAAGACACCTGTGCACACACTCAATCACATGCCAATGTCTCCACTATTGCCAAGACCAAAGAGCTTTCTAGGGACACCAGGGACAAAATTGTAGACCTATACAAGGCTGGGATGGACTACAGGAAAATAGGCACGCAGCTTGATGAGAAGGCAGCAACTTTTGGCACAATTATTAGAAAATGGAAGGAAGAAGAATGTTTGGAGGAATATGAATGAGTACAACCCCAAGAACACCATCCAAACCATGAAGCATGGTTTGGGAAACATCATACATTGGTGGTGCTTTTCTGCAAAGGGAAAAGGACAACTGCACTGTATTGAAGGTAGGATGGATGGGATAAATGTATTGTGAGATTTTGGCCAACAACTTCCTTCCCTCAGTAATAATATTGAAAATGGATCATAGCTGGGCCTTCCAGAATTACATTGACCCAAAACACACAGCCAGGACAACTAAGGAGTGTCTCCATAAGAGGCATTTTATGGTCCTGGAGTGGCCTAATCAGTCTCCAGACCTGAACCCAACCTGAAAATCTTAGGAGGTAACCGAAACGCAATGTTGCCCAGGGACAGCCCGAAGCCTGAAAGATCTGGAGAAGATCTATATTGAGGAGTTTGCCAAAATCCCTGCTGCAGAGTGTGCAAACCTGGTCAAGAACTACAGGAAATGTCTGACCTCTGTAATTGCAAGCAAAGGTTTCTGTACCAAATATTAAGTTCTGTTTTTCTATTAAATCCCCATCTGTCACACATACTGTACACAGAGAAAGTGGCGACAAATGCACAAGAAAATAGTACATGAATTAAAAAATTAAAATTTTATTGCTCAAAAATAAACATTCAATGATCACAAGAATAAAACAAATGCCTCAAAAGTGAGGAACATTATTGGCTGGGACACCAATAAAACACTTTAATAATCTTACAAAAACCAAAATAGCAATGCTTAATAAATCAGTGCAGCTCAAATAACAAAAATGCCATGTTAGTGCCTCAATTATAGGAAAATTGTTTAACGTGCAGTGCTTATATGGAGGGTCTGTGATGGTGACATGAGTATATTAGGAGCATGCAGATGTCCAGGGACTCTGCTGTATGCTATAATATTATGTCACCATTTAGGCAAAGTGTCAACCTGTTATGCTGCTATATATCATTCAAACAACGGGACAATTGCTCATGGCCATTACCTTCTGAAAAATGCGTGGTGTCCATGCCAGCGTTCCTCTACCCCAACGCACGTTTTGTCCTTACTTCATCAGAGGACAGGGGGACATCTAGTATTGTGCACCTAGGTATATCTGCATGCTTCTAATACACCCATGTCACCATCACAGACCCTCCATACAAGCACTGCATTTTTAACAATTTTGGGTTTTCGTACGATCATTAAAATGTTTTATTGGTATCCCAGCCAATAATGGTCCTCGTATTTGAGGCATTTGTTTTAATCTTGTGATCATTGAATGTTTATTTTTGAATAATAAATACAATTGTAACTTTTCAATTAATTTACTATTTTCTTGTGCATTCTGGCCACTTTCTCTGTGTAGTGTATGTAGTGTGACAGATGGGGATTTTTTGCTAAGCTGTAAGCACAGGATACTAGAAGTTTTGATTTAATTTCTGTTTTTCTACTGTTTCAAATACTTATTTCATGCAATAAAATGCAAATTAGTTATGTAAAAATCATACAATGTGATTTTCTGGATTCTTGTTAAGATTCTGTTTCTCACAGTTGAAGTGTGAAAAATTAGAGACCTCTCCATTCTCCAATCTTTGTAGGTGGGAAAACTTTAAAAATCAGCAGTGTATCAAATACTTATTTTCCACACTGTATATACAGTGTACAGAAGTTTTGAGAACATGTTTTCTGAGAGTGGAAAACCCTTTTAACCATTACATTGCTAGGGTGCAGGTAGCACTGCTTAAGCAAACAAAAAACTAAGGTGCATAAATAATATTGTGCTAAATCTAAAAATCGGTCACTAGCAATTATAGTACTTTAGAAATGGCCAATGACTAAGGAATGGAATTTTATCAAAAGCTTACAAAGTTCCTCAACCCTTAGTAATTGAGACGCATTTATAATATTCACAGAACATTTTTGTCTCTTGAGGAAAAGGCCGGCAGTTTCTTGGCTGAAAATCGATGGTTGCGTTTTGTTCTAAAATACCTCCAGGATGCTTTAAGAATGTGCATGAAACAACTCTGTCAACCTTCAAGTTAGAGAACAGACGCAGAAACAAGTCTGTTACATTTCATGTGTACAGTGAAACGTCCACACTGCTTAAAATTTCTGGATTTAGATGTTTATGCTGCTTACAATCTTTGTATTTGACCGCAAGCACTCATCTAGTTTAATAGTACTAGAGTTGACAAAAAGTTTAATATGAACAGTAGGCAAAGTCGTAATAACACTGTGTTTGAAGGCAATGGCTTGCTGAGGGTACACATGAAATACAGTAATGCAATACAGAAAATCCTCAGAGGAAATTACTTTTCTGCTGACATACATCAAGTGCAACATTTTTAGGCAAGTGAGTATTTTGACCATATAATTTTTATGTAGATTTTCCAACTCAAAGCTGTATAAGGCCGGGGTAACACTTGCGTGTGCAATGCGAGAAATACAGTATTTGTAAATTTGTGACTATCATTCTTAGCGTTTTTTTGCGCATAGGCTCTCTTGTTCACAGCCTACTGTTTTTTGTAATCATGAGAACTAGTAAAATGTAACTTTGATGTGCTAACAAAATAAAGCAAGTATGAACAGATGCAAGCTGCTCCGACTGCATACAAACAAAAGAATACAGCAGCACTCTGCAAGCGATAAGGCTAGGTTCACATTGCGTTACTGCAGTCCGTTCAATGCATGCGTTAAACGGACTGCGTTAACGCAAGTGCCTAAAAAGATTGCGTTATGCGATCGCGCTAGCGCAGATGCTCTATCTGCGCTAGCGGTGACAGACCCGAAAACGCTGCAGCCCGCGTCCGAGGGTCCATCACAGAATGATGGCACATCGTTAGTGCATGCCCATTATGGCATGCGTTGGCGATACACCCTATAATAGGGGTTAATGGCAGCGTTAATGGACTGCGTTATGCCGCATTATGCCGCGGTGTAATGCAGTCTGTCTAATGGACTGCCATAACGCTATGTGAACCCAGCCTAAGATGTATGCAAACATTGAATACATGGAATTTAGACAGCATTACATTTTAACGTATAGCAATTTCTGCTATACTCTTTTGTTTGTAGTGTAACCTATATTTTCATGTTATGCTCGTAGTTTTTTCTCTGTTTCTAGGTCTCTATTTGTCTTGTTATTTAGGATAGAGGGGTGGATCTGCTGCAAAAGTGAGGAAATAAAGGAAGTACCCACATTCTGTACAGATGAGTCTTGACCGGGAGAGGTTGTCATGGTGGTCTGTACTAAATGGAGAGGATGAAAGAGAACAAATCCAGAGAAGATGTTACCTGTGAGTCTCTGGATGTACCGTAAATGTCTCATAATTGCTGTAGTCACAGTAAGGTGATGTCTGGCATCTTTCTAGTTTTTGAAACAGCAACACCCAGCATAACTGTTAGGGTTCTAAGGGGAAACCCAAAAGTGGACCCTCTGGGTCATGGCTCCAGAGCCCCCGAGGATGAGCGGACCAGATGGATCCACCCCCTATACAGGGAGTGTTAGGAGCAGGTCCAAGGGGGATGTAACTGCAACTGCCGGAGCCAAAGGGATGACTAGGGTAAATCGAGGAAAAGAGCATACGGGTCCAAGAAAGGGAAGGACGGAAGACGGAACCAGGAGGGTCCAGGACAGACAATGGCTGAGAGCTGCAAGAGAGGGAAAAATCAAATAGTTGGGGTGGTACCAAAAAGGGATAAGGCTAGGAAAAACTAAAGATAAAGGAAATACTAGGAGTGATGGACTACAGAAGATTCCAAGCTGACAAGCTGTCAAAACACAGAAAGAACGGACAAGCAGGGGACAGGACAAACAGTGAGCAGAAAGACCCAAACAGGCAGAGACACTGGAGCGCAAGACTGGGCAGATCCAGAAGGAACAGACAGAGAAACAGAGCCTGAGGACGAGAAAGGACACCAACAAGAATGCAGGCGCTGCAACGACGATACACAGGCATCTTACCGCAATAGACACCGAGCAAAAATACCCGGTGGGTGCCACCATGATGGGGCGGAGCCACCGGGTCACGACCTCCCAGGAAACCTAGCGGCGGTAGCAGCGCAACTGTGCATGCGCGAACCGCCAAAGTGCCGTGAGCCCGAGAAGTCGGGCGTACAGCGGCGAGGGACAATGTCAGGGACATGCTGAGAGCCAGAAGACAGGTAAGTATGCAAAGATGGACCCGAGGACATGACAATATCCTCCTTGGGACCTTTAGTTGCGTACAAAGCAATGGTGATAAGCAACCAATCAAGTGCACCTAATTGATAGAGTAGCAGAAGAGGTACAAATATGTCATAAAATTTAACTTTTATTTAATCAAACTAAATTCTCAATATGGAAAACACTCAATATAAGACATATACATAAGTGGAACAGTGCAATATATCTCAAATCAATGTTTTATTGTGTATAGAGATGGTCAATATACTGTTAACCACTTTGAGGCAGATAGAGTGCTAGCCCAGCATATATTCTGACTTTTATGCTAGATAGTCCAATACCTGTAGTTGCACAGACTACAAACTTGTATTGCCTGCTTTACCTTTACTCAGCACTTGGTTGATCTAATGATTTAGCACTATGTAAATTATAATACAGGGTGGGCCATTTATATGGATACACCTTAAAAATTATTATTATTATTATTATTATTATTATTATTATTATTATGTGTCACATGACCCTCTTCCCGTTGGAAAAAATAAAGTTGGATCCAAAATGGCCAACTTCAAAATGGCCACCATGGTCATCACCCATCTTGAAAATGTTCCCCCTCCCATATACTAATGTGCCACAAACAGGAAGTTGATATCACCAACCATTCCCATTTTATTTAGATGTATCCATATAAATGGCCCACCTTGTACATACGATGCGCTCTTTAATATTGTGCATTGTGGTAGACTCGCTCACTCAGTTGCTCACAGAGGTAGACACAGAAATGTTTCTTGTTTGAATTTACTGCTGGTTTATTAAAAAGTACAGCATAAACCAGTGCAAAATTTGTCAAAATTAACACAGCCTTTCAGGCATAACGGGAAAACAAAAGATAATGCATAGAACAGTCCATGTGGTTGAGGGTATCTGCCTTCTCAGAAACAACAACAGAGTTTAGCTGTCATGGAGTAGTGCCAGAAAACCGCAGCATCTGATGGCTTGTGCTTCACTGCTGAGAAGAAGCACTTCTCCGGTGTATTAAATGTGTTTGTTTTCTTTCAGCAGGACAGGGGTTAATCGGCCATGTGGAAATCCCAGCATTCAGCTGTGCTAGGTTAGCTACTCCTCTCTCCTATAAAAGCTAGGCTTTCTGGCCAGGTCCTTGTCTGAGTTAGCACTTGCTACATAGATCTGGATAGTAAGGAGCTAGGGTTTGGAGAGCTGGTGGAGCTTATTGTGTGACTGTTGCTTGGTTTGTACGCTTGGAATTCCTCATCCTTACCTGCCTTCTTTTCTTCCCCCGTCCTTCACACCCTGTTATTTGTGAGAGTATTATTTGTGTGAGTGGAATTTTCTGTTACCCTTGTCTTCGTTCCCCTGTCTGTCGGGTTGGTGTACTGCCGTACACGGTAGCGCCTCTCTTCCCCAGGGAGAGGAGGGGGAAAAATTTGTGTAAACCTATTTTAAGAAAATGTATATCCCATACAGGATGGTCAAGATTTTTGAAGTATTAACTAGTGAACTAACATTTAAAATTGTATTTATAATAAATGGAGAGTTTACATTTCTTTATTTTTTTTATCGTTGATATTTATTGATGGTATTGATCTTCAAAATATTTGCAATTTATTGGAACGCAGATGTCCTATTATGTTGCACTCCAAAAGTTTTCATCCAAATCAGGTCGTGATACAATTCCTAAAAGCTGATAAAGAGAACTAAATCAAATAAATCAGTGAAAATTATTAGACTGTAATTTTACAAACAAGGACATTTTAATATTGCATGTGTTAGGGCTAGCGGAACGCACCAAGTAAATATAGATGATGTTATTGGTGCGTTCGCAGCCCGGGGTCCACCGTGCAGGAGGAACCTGCTGCTAGTAAATGGCACTATATGGCGGTATACACGAACTCTGTTACCTCACAGAGTCGCTGATATAGAAAAGGACTGTGTCCTGTTAAGCTCACAGGAGCACACAGATAACTGCAGAGTAGATAGCAGTCAGTGGTCATGCAGTCAGGAAAGCACACAACCAATTCCTCACCGGAGGAGCCGGTATTCTAGTGGCTTATTTCAGCTGGGCCCTGAATACATGCAACCAAACTCCTGACCAGAGGTGCCGGTATTCTAATGGCTTTTACAGCCGACCCTGACCACAGGCATACATGACCACACTGGCGCAAAGCACATAACAAGGATTAATACTAGCGCATGGTCGTGCGGTCATATGAACCTTTTATAGCTGCAGCAACTACAGGACCTTCCCAGAAGGACCAATGGGAGGCTGCCACAGAACTTGAGCAACTTCTAGACCTTCCTAGAGGAAGTACCTGAGCATGTGACCCTTGATCTCCAATGAGAGATCTTACCCTGGGCATGCTCAGACGGGGAAAAGTAGGACTTAGTCCCAAAGATGTCTGCTCGCCGCTGACCAGTACTGGCTACAATGACAGAAGCTGGAAAGGTAGCAGTAACCCTTTGCAGTGTCAGACTGAGCAAGACGCTGATACCGATGCCTCCGCTTAGCAGGCTCCACTGCGACAGGAGAAGAATGGAAGACCGCAGTGGAGATGGCTTGAGAATTCCCCCTGTGCAGAGGCAGGAACTCGATCCCTAGCAGCATGTTTGTGAGGGACAGAAGTATGTGAACATTTAATTTTAATATTTTGTGTCACTCTCCGTTGTGCAGCAATATACCGTATATACTTGAGTATAAGCCAACCCCCCTAATTTTGCCACAAAAAAATGGGAAAACTTAATGACTCGAGTATAAGCCTAGGGTGGCAAATGCAGCAGCTACCGGTAAATGTCAAAAGTAAAATTAGATACCAATAAAAGTAAAGTTAATTGAGACATCAGTAGGTTAAGTGTCTCAACCTAGCAGGAGCCCCATATAATGCTCCATAAACTTTAAGATGGCCCAATAAGATGCTCCATATTAAAATATGCCCCATATAATCCTGCATAAAGGTTAATAATGGCCCCATAAGATGCTCCATAGACACATTTGCCCAATATAATGCTGCACAAACCTTGATTATGGCCCCATAATATGCTCCATACAGACACTTGCCCCATATAATGCTCCACAAACGTTAATTATGGCCCCATAAGATGCTCCATAAAGATATTTTCCCCATATAGTGCTGCACAAACATTATGGCCCCATAAGATGCTCCATGAAGATATTTGCCTCATATAGTGCTGCACAAACGTTATGGCCCCATAAGATGCTCCATACAGACACTTGTAGTGCTGCATAGAGTTGAGCGACTTTCATTTTTTTAAGATCGAGTCGGGTTTTGTGAAACCTGATTTTGTCCAGAGTCGAGTCGAGTGCAGTCGGCCGATTATCGCTAAAAGTCGGGGATCGACCGAAACACGAAACCCAATGCAAGTCAATGGGGAAGCATAGTCGGCAGTGAGTGGAGGCCAGGAAAACACCTACAGTGCCCATTTTAATGCCAAAAACATCCATTCTTGTTTCTGAAGCTTGTCAATCTTAATTAACTTTATAATAATAGTTGGGCATAGGGAATTGGGGGTCATTTGGCAAAAGTTGTGGGGGGAGTAGGGCTGGCTCAAGTTTTTCGTGGGCCCAGGAAATGCGGACTACGTCACGGCGGTGTTGCAGGGAAAGGTAAGTATTTCAACGTTGCAAGTGCTGTGATCCTGAGCAAGCAGGGGGGGCCCACTCGTTCGCATTGGCACTGGCACAGGGCCCCTCAAAGTACAGCGGTGTGTTTGCATGGCGGGGGCGCCTCCCACCAGCAGCGACACTTTTGCGTACTCTGAGGGGCCCTGTGCCAGTGACGTCGCCAACGAGTATGCCCCCCCACCTGATGAAGGAACCTGCACTTTCATCTGCACCTTCCTCTCTGTCCCTGTGTAAGGTGGTATAACATGCGGGAAGGGGAACCTTACTTTCAGCAGGGTCAGATTCTGGCTGTGTAGAGTATAAGGGGAATGTAGTGGTCTAGGTCAATGTACCAGCAGACTCATCTAGCAGTGGCTGGGCAATGGGCAGGATGAGGAGGAAACAGATATAGGGCCAAAGAATAAAGTAGGCTAAATGCAGTTCAAAATTGGTAACAGGACTAAACAGGCGGCATTGCTTTGTTCAGTGGAGTAGCAAACCCAAGAGCAGCAGACACTGTTTCAAGGGCCTAACCACACTAGTAGGCCAAATGCAGTTTAATATCTGATAGTATAGGGCGAAAGCCAGAATGTTGAAGCTCAGCTTTGTTCAGTTGAGGACAACACCAGGCAGGGGCAGACAGACACCTTTAGTAGGCCGGAACAGCCAATTTTTTTAAAAAACAGCAGTTAGTAAGAGGCAGAAGGTAGAAGCTCAGCTTTATTCAGTTGAGGACAACACCAGGCAGGGGCAGACCCCTTTAGTAGGCCGGAACAGCCAATTGCATTTTTAAAAATGGTAATTTGGAACTGAAGGTTGAAGCTCAGCTTTATTCAGTTGAGGACAACACCAGGCAGGGGCAGACAGACACCTTTAGTAGGCCGGAACAGCCAATGGCATTTTTAAAAATGGTAATTTGGAACAGAAGGTAGAAGCTCAGCTTTATTCAGTTGAGGACAACACCAGGCAGGGGCAGACAGACACCTTTAGTAGGCCGGAACAGCCAATGGCATTTTTAAAAATGGTAATTTGGAACAGAAGGTAGAAGCTCAGCTTTATTCAGTTGAGGACAACACCAGGCAGGGGCAGACATTCACCTTTAGTAGGCCGGAACAGCCAATTGCATTTTTAAAAATGGTAATTTGGAACTGAAGGTTGAAGCTCAGCTTTATTCAGTTGAGGACAACACCAGGCAGGGGCAGACAGACACCTTTAGTAGGCCGGAACAGCCAATTGCATTTTTAAAAATGGTAATTTGGAACTGAAGGTTGAAGCACAGCTTTATTCAGTTGCAGCTTCTTGGCAATAATATAAAGAAGACGAGACAGGACAACACTCGTTGGATGCCATATCTGTGTTTTCACTGGAAAAAAAACTGTCATTTAACTACTTGTAGGAGAAAGTTTTTGTAGCTGGAGGCCACTTTTTGTATTGTACCAGTTTTTGGTTGTATGTTTGGAACTGAAGGTAGAAGCTCAGCTTTATTCAGTTGAGGACAACACCAGGCAGGGGCAGACAGACACCTTTAGTAGGCCGGAACAGCCAATGGCATTTTTAAAAATGGTAATTTGGAACTGAAGGTTGAAGCTCAGCTTTATTCAGTTGAGGACAACACCAGGCAGGGGCAGACAGACACCTTTAGTAGGCCGGAACAGCCAATTGCATTTTTAAAAATGGTAATTTGGAACAGAAGGTTGAAGCACAGCTTTATTCAGTTGCAGCTTCTTGGCAATAATATAAAGAAGACGAGACAGGACAACACTCGTTGGATGCCATATCTGTGTTTTCACTGGAAAAAAAACTGTCATTTAACTACTTGTAGGAGAAAGTTTTTGTAGCTGGAGGCCACTTTTTGTATTGTACCAGTTTTTGGCTGTATGTTTGGAACTGAAGGTTGAAGCTCAGCTTTATTCAGTTGAGGACAACACCAGGCAGGGGCAGACAGACACCTTTAGTAGGCCGGAACAGCCAATTGCATTTTTAAAAATGGTAATTTGGAACTGAAGGTTGAAGCTCAGCTTTATTCAGTTGAGGACAACACCAGGCAGGGGCAGACCCCTTTAGTAGGCCGGAACAGCCAATTGCATTTTTAAAAATGGTAATTTGGAACAGAAGGTTGAAGCACAGCTTTATTCAGTTGCAGCTTCTTGGCAATAATATAAAGAAGACGAGACAGGACAACACTCGTTGGATGCCATATCTGTGTTTTCACTGGAAAAAAAACTGTCAGTTAACTACTTGTAGGAGAAAGTTTTTGTAGCTGGAGGCCACTTTTTGTATTGTACCAGTTTTTTGTTGTATGTTTGGAACTGAAGGTTGAAGCTCAGCTTTATTCAGTTGAGGACAACACCAGGCAGGGGCAGACACCTTTAGAAGGACGGAAAAGCCAATTTTTTTAAAAACAGCAGTTAATCTGAGCCAGAAGGTAGAAGCTCAGCTTTATTCAGTTGAGGCCAACTTGAATTAGGGACTGCAGACAGACTTTGCAGGCTGTCCCCTGTGTGGACCATGCATCCAATACATTAACCCATTGAGCCACAAAGGACACGTAACCTTCCGTGGCCAGGCCTACAGGTCCATGTGTCTGTTGTCAGGTATACCTTTGGACAAATTGACAGAATGCAAGGACAATGCGGTCTTTAACATGCAGGTGGAGGGGTGGGATGGCTTTTCTCGCAAAAGAATTGTCAACTGGGTAGCTCATAGCGTGGTATATCGTAGTTCATCCTGGCTTTATTAATATTAAATTAAATTAAAAAATAGGCTCTATGCACTTTATAATTGGTTCCAGGGGTACACGGGCAGCAGTGGTCTGGTCAGTGGAGGCCTAGTGGAAGGAGGGACCGCAGACAGGCTTCGAAGGCCTAACATAATTAAATTGGGCTGGCTGTAGGCACTTTATTATTAGTTACAGGGGTACACGGGCAGCAGTGGTCTGGTCAGTGGAGGCCTAGTGGAAGGAGGGACCGCAGACAGGCTTCGAAGGCCTAACATAATTAAATTGGGCTGGCTGTAGGCACTTTATTATTAGTTACAGGGGTACACGGGCAGCAGTGGTCTGGTCAGTGGAGGCCTAGTGGAAGGAGGGACCGCAGACAGGCTTCGAAGGCCTAACATAATTAAATTGGGCTGGCTGTAGGCACTTTATTATTAGTTACAGGGGTACACGGGCAGCAGTTGTCTGGTCAGTGGAGGCCTAGTGGAAGGAGGGACCGCAGACAGGCTTCGAAGGCCTAACATAATTAAATTGGGCTGGCTGTAGGCACTTTATTATTAGTTACAGGGGTACACGGGCAGCAGTGGTCTGGTCAGTGGAGGCCTAGTGGAAGGAGGGACCGCAGACAGGCTTCGAAGGCCTAACATAATTAAATTGGGCTGGCTGTAGGCACTTTATTATTAGTTACAGGGGTACACGGGCAGCAGTGGTCTGGTCAGTGGAGGCCTAGTGGAAGGAGGGACCGCAGACAGGCTTCGAAGGCCTAACATAATTAAATTGGGCTGGCTGTAGGCACTTTATTATTAGTTACAGGGGTACACGGGCAGCAGTGGTCTGGTCAGTGGAGGCCTAGTGGAAGGAGGGACCGCAGACAGGCTTCGAAGGCCTAACATAATTAAATTGGGCTGGCTGTAGGCACTTTATTATTAGTTACAGGGGTACACGGGCAGCAGTGGTCTGGTCAACGGAGGCCGATTGTAATGAGTGTCTGCCAGTTAGTAGTCCAAAACAACAACTAAATGTGAATGTCTCGCATTAAAACAAAACAAAAACACTAAAGGGTGCAATCATTAGGTTCAGGGGTGGGATCCTCTGCGTTGTTTCAGACCTACTAATTTTGCGCAAAGTATTTACTGTGGTAAATAGAGGACACTGCCCCTGACTATGTTAAGTACCATCATACATGTCAACACAATGGTATTGTCAGTGGCAGGTATGGAAGGATGTCAGCGCATAGACTTAACATTGGTGGAAGTGTGAGAGATAACTGTGGAAGTGGTAGAGCAATGTTTGACCTGGGGGTGGGTGAACTCTCTTGTGGCCGGCGTTACAGGCCCGAGGCCCCTCATGTTACAACAGTGTGTCTGACGTTGGGTGCGCACCACCACCGCCAGAGACACTTTATTGTACTATGAGGAACCCAGTAGCAATGCCGTCGACCAAAAGCGAGTACACCCACCTCTTCAGACAAACAGCAGTCTCACGGGTGCTTGCGCCAAGTCGCGATACCACGGCCCCGTGTGGGGAGTTTGGCCATTTAGGGAGGTGTAAACATGTCATATGCTGGACAATCAGCTGCAGCAAATTATACATTAGAAAAGTAATTCACAGTAGTCCACAGGCAAGAGCTTTTCATAGGAAAGCTAGGTGTCGGCCGGGCAAGGTGGGGCAAAAGATTTCGAAATCCAGTTGTGGTTCATTTTAATGAATGTTAGATCGTCAACATTTTGGGTAGCCAGACGAGTCCTTTTTTCGGTTAATATTGAACCTGCAGCACTGAATACTCTTTCTGATAGGACACTTGCTGCCGGGCAAGCAAGCTCCTGCAATGCATATTCTGCCAATTCTGGCCAGGTGTCTAATTTTGATGCCCAGTAATCAAATGGGAATGACGGTTGAGGGAGAACATCGATAAGGGATGAAAAATAGTTAGTAACCATACTGGACAAATGTTGTCTCCTGTCACTTTCAATTGATGCAGCAGTACCTGTCCTGTCTGCGGTCATAGCAAAATCACTCCACAACCTGGTCAGAAAACCCCTCTGTCCAACGCCACTTCTGATGTGTGCACCCCTAACACTCCTAGTCTGTTGCCCCCTTGAGCTCATGTGAGAACGATCACGTGCGCTGTGTGCTGGGAATGCCTGAAGCAAACGGTCAACAAGAGTTGATTGTTTGGTTGCTAATATTAGTTCCAAGTTCTCATGTGGCATAATATTTTGCAATTTGCCTTTATAGCGTGGATCAAGGAGGCAGGCCAACCAGTAATCGTCATCGTTCATCATTTTCGTTATGCGTGTGTCCCTTTTTAGGATATGCAGCGCCCCAGAGTCCTGGTCGTTGCAGTACTGTGGCTCCGCCACTATGGGGAGCTATGGTGCGTCTGATGGCACTGAAGGAGTTCATCTGATCAGGTATCACAGACACCAATGCATTTCACAGCCGGGCCTCCGGGGGGAGCTAAGGGTGCTATTCATTAGGCCACTCCCCACCATAGTGGGTAAACTGGGGGTCAGGCAGGAAGTTAGATCAGAAAGCTGACTGGGTTGGAACCAGGCAACACCTTGTGGCAGAGGGTGTTGTAGGGGAAGATACAGTAGGGTCTCTGTCAGGGGTGGGATCCTGACAGAGGCTTGGCAACGAGAACGAACGTAACGGGACCGTGCCTGCTCCGGGTAGCGGCGGTACCCAAGAAAGGACTAGAAGCGAGATAGATTGTGCTGAGTGAGAAACGGGATCACGCAAAGGAAAAATACCAGTAGGAGTCGTGCTGTAAGACCGAAGCAACATCCTACTGAGGCGCACTACCGGTGGCCGGAACGCCGAGGGAGTATTATAACATTCAGCTTCAAGCAATACTCTAAACAGCGGCAGGGCAGTCAGTCTCAGGCGGGCTGTCTAACTCAAATCACCTATGAAGTCTTGGGAGGCAATTGCGGGAGAGGGGCATCTCTAGGGTCCCGGAAGAACTCCAGGCCTACCCGTCAAACGGGTGCCGTTCCTACCCGAACCTCAGGGAGGGACGGAGGATTAGCAGAACATCATTTAATCGAGTTGTGAGAGAACACCAGAAACAGACACAACAGTTGTGGGGTACTTTCCGTAAGCACAGCAGGGAAGGACTACAACACATAGCGCTAGGGGGAAGGCACAGATTTCCTCCTGTGAAGAGAACTCTGGAAGTGCCATTGGATCGGCCGGACTTGCGCAGCCTGGTGAACCGTATTCTGGACTGAGGACTCAGAGATCTTCAGTAAAGAGGTAAAGAGACTGCAACCTGGTGTCCTTGTTATTTATCGCGACCTGCACCCCACAACTGCTCCGTTACAACACCTCTTATTTCACCGGACGTCCCCCACTGACAGACAGGGCCACGGACTGGGTCTAGCCACCGTGACAACCCCAGGACTGAGACCTAGAGGCCCGGCTCCGGGTACCCCTAGGCCCTGCGGCGGTGTGGGGGCGCTCCAATCTTGGCGTCACGAACAGGATCTACTTAAGCCTGAAGAATCAGGTCATGTGTGCCTTGGAACTGTGATTTGTTGTGCTTGGACTGTAACTTTATTGAGAGACTGTGTGCTGCCATTGCTACAAGGATTGCCGCCAAAACCGCCGCCATTGCAGCGCAGGAGAAGAGAAGGGGCGTGGAGTAGGCGTAGACAAGCGGGAGAGCGCGAAAAATAATGGCCGCCCAGTCTAAATATTTCTGCACGGTGAGGACGTGTCCGTCAGCGGCAGAGATCCGCCTCCTAATCCTCAATAGAGGGCGGAGATCAAGAAAACGACACCGCCCACGAAGGAGAGAGCGGGAAAGAGACCCGGAAGCGACCCCCGTGGAGGACGCCATGGCCAACAGCTCTGAACCCGACAGTGGGGTTGAAGTGGAAATCTCCCCCGACTACCCGGATGAGCGCAGCAGCCCGTCTTCCGTGGACAACACCAGATTCCTGAGGGCCGAGATGGAGGACTTATGCAACCAACTTCTCCAACTGAATGTGGAGGTCCAGGCTCCGCACCAGGCGGCGCCGGAAGAAGGTCCTCGGGCGCCGGGTCCTGCGCCGTTACCAGAGCAGACGCTGAGACCCTTGCTGACCCCGCCGGAGGAACCCGTTGCAGAAGAAGAACCTCCACTGGCTGGTGAGTCCGCCGACCCCGTCCCGCTGCCCGAGGGTTTGCTGGTGGGTCCCGTAGCAGCACCCCCTCCCCCGGGAACCCATCGACTCCAGCGCCTGCTGCCGTGGGAGGAAGCCACGGGCATGGAACACCGTATGCGAGCCCCAATCACCCCTACTCCCCTGCTGTGTGAGATCCACGCGGAGCGCACGGTGTGCCGCTGGGTGAACCCCGGGTCCGATCTTATGGGGTTCCCTGGGGTGGAGACCCAGGAGGGAGAGAGGGTGCAGGCCCTAAGCTGGGGAGAATATCAGGCCCAGCTACAGCAGCGGTGGAGGGAGTACGAGGCGTACCAGGCCGGGCTGGAGGCCTGCCATCAGAAGGACCTGGCCGTGAAAGACCGGGCCCGCAAGGACCCCACCGCTCCTCAGGCCCCGCGCAGGCAGGGCATCGTCACCACCTTTAAGCTCCGAGGAGGCTGGGGCTTCATTAAAGAGCCGGGGCTGTATGCGGAGGTTTTTGTCAACCGCCGGGATGTGGAGTCGCACCTCAGAGAGGGTCACCCTGATCGAGACCTCTACCCGGGGGACAGCGTCATCTACACCAGGCATTTCGGGGAGAAGGGGTGGTTTGCTTTGAACGTGCGCAGGGAGAAGCCGGCCCCTGTAGCCAAAGTGCCACCGTGTGACCGACCTGTGACCACCCTGGTCACCCCTACCTGTACGCTAGTGGAGACCATGACCTGCAGTCTTGCCACCACCACCACCGCTGTGGTGACCAAAGGGGCGTTCCCTCTAGTGACCGGTGTTCCTGCTGTGCCAGCACAGAGAGAAGTGGGGACACAGACCTTTATTACCGCACACGACCTGGTTGTGCAACAGACCCGAACCCATGGGGTGTACCTGGCAGCGGGAGTGGACCTGGAACCTGGATTGCAGAGGTTCACCCGCCAGGTGGCGCCTCGTGGGGGATTCTGAAAATGAGTAAGCATGAATGCTTTAAAAATGTATATAGTTCTTGGTTTAACTGTTTGTGTGTCCTGATTGTTTGCTGCTAAACCCGTCCAGGGTTAATTCCTAGGGATCCCTCTGCTGATCCGGGATCCTTCTTGTTTGTTTATTTTTCCTCAAGTTTGCACAAGTTGAAAGAACTGCAGTAATCATGGACCGCGCATGATACAAACTTTTCTTTGTAAATAGTTTACACCTTCTTAAGGGTGTTTCCTACTGGTTTTACTTAAAGACTCTTTGTGAAGATACCATACCGGAGCTTTTGCTGAGAAAGGACTGGTAGCTAGAGAACAAATGCTACCTCCTAAAGACTTGGTCCCCTCTTAAAGGGGATGTTCACGTGTTGCACTTAAAGAAATGGTATTGCTTTAAGACTGATAGATAGCAATGATGTTTGATAAGAGAAAATGATGATACTTACATGTAAAAGTTATATGTATCCAACTGGTTAACTGTAAAGAAATGCTGATAATGTTCCTTAGAAGAAAGATTGAGAGACAGAAGGAAGGTGCAGTAGGCCCCTAGGGGTAGACAGAGTGTCCTGCATAGTCGGAAGTAAGAAAGTATTAATGAAGGTTGATGATCTAAGAAGATAGTTGATAATGTTGATAAGAAAATGGGGATAGAAGGTAAACCCTGAGTCTTCCATAGAAAGTTAAGAAAGAGTTAGTAATGTGTTACTAAGGACAGGAAGTGAACCCGTAAGGGTTAGTGGGTGAGTCCTTATAGGAGCCAAGTAGAGCCGGCTCAGTGTTCTCAAACTGAAAGTATGTTATGTTCTATACCATGTATAGCAGTTGAAAAGGCAGTAGGTCCTGGCTGAACGGGACGGTCCTGTAATAGAAAGGAGAGGCAGTAGGTCTGGTGCCGATAGGACAGGCGGTCCTGCAGATTTAAAGAAGGAAAATGAAAAAGTTAAAATTACCTTATAATGTGATTATAGGAGGGTCTTTAGTGGATACAGAGTGTATGTCCTTAAAGGCAATGTTAAAGTACTGTTAAACAATTTTTGCACTTAGTAGAATACCCGGTTGGGTAAGAAGAATTATTTATAGCATGTTGCTATGTTATTGAACCATGTTTGTAACGTTTAAGTGTCCTTACCTCCCATAAAGGGAAGCCTGTTCAAGTATACTTATTGTTATTGCACTCAACAAAATTGTATGTCTTTTTGCTAAACTTGTATTGTTGTTTTCTTCCCAGTCCCGGAGTACTGTGTTTAACCAGGGGGGAGTGCAGCACCCCAGAGTCCTGGTCGTTGCAGTACTGTGGCTCCGCCACTATGGGGAGCTATGGTGCGTCTGATGGCACTGAAGGAGTTCATCTGATCAGGTATCACAGACACCAATGCATTTCACAGCCGGGCCTCCGGGGGGAGCTAAGGGTGCTATTCATTAGGCCACTCCCCACCATAGTGGGTAAACTGGGGGTCAGGCAGGAAGTTAGATCAGAAAGCTGACTGGGTTGGAACCAGGCAACACCTTGTGGCAGAGGGTGTTGTAGGGGAAGATACAGTAGGGTCTCTGTCAGGGGTGGGATCCTGACAGAGGCTTGGCAACGAGAACGAACGTAACGGGACCGTGCCTGCTCCGGGTAGCGGCGGTACCCAAGAAAGGACTAGAAGCGAGATAGATTGTGCTGAGTGAGAAACGGGATCACGCAAAGGAGAAATACCAGTAGGAGTCGTGCTGTAAGACCGAAGCAACATCCTACTGAGGCGCACTACCGGTGGCCGGAACGCCGAGGGAGTATTATAACATTCAGCTTCAAGCAATACTCTAAACAGCGGCAGGGTAGTCAGTCTCAGGCGGGCTGTCTAACTCAAATCACCTATGAAGTCTTGGGAGGCAATTGCGGGAGAGGGGCGTCTCTAGGGTCCCGGAAGAACTCCAGGCCTACCCGTCAAACGGGTGCCGTTCCTACCCGAACCTCAGGGAGGGACGGAGGATTAGCAGAACATCATTTAATCGAGTTGTGAGGGAACACCAGAAACAGACACAACAGTTGTGGGGTACTTTCCGTAAGCACAGCAGGGAAGGACTACAACACATAGCGCTAGGGGGAAGGCACAGATTTCCTCCTGTGAAGAGAACTCTGGAAGTGCCATTGGATCGGCCGGACTTGCGCAGCCTGGTGAACCGTATTCTGGACTGAGGACTCAGAGATCTTCAGTAAAGAGGTAAAGAGACTGCCACCTGGTGTCCTTGTTATTTATCACGACATGCACCCCACAACTGCACCGTTACAACACCTCTTATTTCACCGGACGTCCCCCACTGACAGACAGGGCCACGGACCGGGTCTAGCCACCGTGACAACCCCAGGACTGAGACCTAGAGGCCCGGCTCCGGGTACCCCTAGGCCCTGCGGCGGTGTGGGGGCGCTCCAGATACGTAAGGCATAATCCGCCATGTGGGCCAAAGTTCCAGTTGTCAAATCTCCGGTTGTGATTGGGTGAGGGGCAGTTGCAGGCAAATCTACGTCACTTGTGTCCCTCAAAAAACCAGAACCCGGCCTTGACACGCAACCAATTTCCAGTGCCCCCGGGAAAGGTTCCGCATTAAAAATATACTCATCCCCATCATCCTCCTCGTCCTCCACCTCCTCTTCGCCCGCTACCTCGTCCTGTACACTGCCCTGACCAGACAATGGCTGACTGTCATCAAGGCTTTCCTCTTCCTCTGGTGCAGACGCCTGCTCCTTTATGTGCGTCAAACTTTGCATCAGCAGACGCATTAGGGGGATGCTCATGCTTATTACGGCGTTGTCTGCACTAACCAGCCGTGTGCATTCCTCAAAACACTGAAGGACTTGACACATGTCTTGTATCTTCGACCACTGCACACCTGACAACTCCATGTCTGCCATCCTACTGCCTGCCCGTGTATGTGTATCCTCCCACAAAAACATAACAGCCCGCCTCTGTTGGCACAGTCTCTGAAGCATGTGCAGTGTTGAGTTCCACCTTGTTGCAACGTCTATGATTAGGCGATGCTGGGGAAGGTTCAAAGACCGCTGATAGGTCTGCATACGGCTGGCGGCGTGTACAGGCGAACGTCGGATATGTGAGCAAAGTCCACGCACTTTGAGGAGCAGGTCGGAGAACCCAGGATAAGTTTTCAATAAGCACTGCACCACCAGGTTTAAGGTGTGAGCCAGGCAAGGAATGTGTTTCAGTTGGGAAAGGGAGATGGCAGCCATGAAATTCCTTCCGTTATCACTAACTACCTTGCCTGCCTCAAGATCTACTGTGCCCAGCCACGACTGCGTTTCTTGTTGCAAGAACTCGGACAGAACTTCCGCGGTGTGTCTGTTGTCGCCCAAACACTTCATAGCCAATACAGCCTGCTGACGCTTGGCAGTAGCTGGCCCATAATGGGACAACTGGTGTGCAACAGTGTCATCTGCCGATGGAGTGGTTGGCCGACTGCGGTCTGTGGAAGAGCTGTAGCTTCTGCAGGAGGACGAGGAGGAGGAGGAGGAGGGGGTGCGAACGCCTACAGCCAACTGTTTCCTAGACCGTGGGCTAGGCACAACTGTCCCGAAATTGATGTCCCCTGTGGACCCTGCATCCACCACATTCACCCAGTGTGCCGTGATGGACACATAACGTCCCTGGCCATGCCTACTGGTCCATGCATCTGTAATCAGGTGCACCTTTGTACTCACAGATTGCCTGAGTGCATGGACGATGCGCTGTTTAACATGCTGGTGCAGGGCTGGGATGGCTTTTCTGGAAAAAAAGTGTCGACTGGGTAGCTCGTATCGTGGTTCAGCGTACTCCATCAGGGCTTTGAAAGCTTCGCTTTCAACTAACCGGTAGGGCATCATCTCTAACGAGATTAGTCTAGCTATGTGGGCGTTAAAACCCTGTGTACGCGGATGCGAGGATAAGTACTTCCTTTTTCTAACCAGAGTCTCATGTAGTGTGAGCTGAACTGGAGAGATGGAGATCGTGGAACTTGCGGGTGTGCCGGTGGACATGGCAGACTGAGAGACGGTTGGAGACGGTATTGTTTCCGCCGGTGCCCTAGATGCAATATTTCCGCCTACAAAACTGGTGATTCCCTGACCCTGACTGCTTTTGGCTGGCAAAGAAACCTGCACAGATACTGCCGGTGGTGCGGAAAATGGTGGCCTTACAGTGACGGAAGGGATGTTGCGTTGATGACTAGCTTCATTGGCCGAGGGTGCTACAACCTTAAGGGACGTTTGGTAGTTAGTCCAGGCTTGAAAATGCATGGTGGTTAAGTGTCTATGCATGCAACTAGTATTGAGACTTTTCAGATTCTGACCTCTGCTTAAGCTAGTAGAACATTTTTGACAGATGACTTTGCGCTGATCAATTGGATGTTGTTTAAAAAAATGCCAGACTGCACTCTTCCTAGCATCGGATCCCTTTTCAGGGATTGCAGACTGAGCTTTAACCGGATGGCAACGCTGTGCTCCAACAGGTTTTGGCTTTGACACGCGTTTTGGGCCAGATAGGGGCCCGGCAGATGGAACCTGTTGCGATGTTGATGCCTGCTGCGGCCCCTCCTCCACCTCCGCTTCTGAACTACTGCTGCCTGCACCCTGTTCCCCCAATGGCTGCCAATCGGGGTCAACAACCGGGTCATCTATTACCTCCTCTTCGAGCTCGTGTGCAACTTCGTCTGTGTCACTGTGTCGGTCTGTGGTATAGCGTTCGTGGCGGGGCAACATAGTCTCATCAGGGTCTGATTGTGGATCTGTACCCTGAGAGGGCAATGTGGTGGTCTGAGTCAAAGGAGCAGCATAGTACTCTGGCTGTGGCTGTGCATCAGTGCACTCCATGTCAGAATCTACTTGTAATGGGCATGGCCTGTTAAGTGTTTCACTTTCTAAGCCAGGGACGGTATGTGTAAAGAGCTCCATGGAGTGACCCGTTGTGTCGCCTGCTGCATCCTTCTCTCTTGTTGTAGTTTTTGCTGAGGAGGACAAGGAAGCGACTTGTCCCTGACCGTGAACATCCACAAGCGACGCGCTGCTTTTACATTTACCAGTTTCAGAAGAGGAGGCAAAAGAGCTAGAGGCTGAGTCTGCAATGTAAGCCAAAACTTGCTGTTGCTGCTCCGGCTTTAAAAGCGTTTTTCCTACTCCCAGAAAAGAGAGCGTTCGAGGCCTTGTGTAGCCAGACGACGAACCTGGATCCACAGCTCCAGACTTAGGTGTAATATTTTTATCCCCACGACCACCTGATGCTCCACTACCACTACCATTATTACCAGCTGACAATGAACGCCCACGGCCACGACCTCTTGCACCAGACTTCCTCATTGTTTTAAAAAATTAACCAAAGTAACTTTATTTGTTGCTGTCAAACAACTTACACGGTGAGCTATAACTTCAGTATGATTTCTATATCCCTTAACAGGTTGGTGAGACCACAAGGAAAATCAGGCACAATGTTACACACTCTGTTTTCTGTGGCACAAAATCACAGAGATGACACACACGCAGGACTGTCACTCAAGCACTAATGTCAATATTATTCTCCCACCTAATTTTTTTATTTTTTTTTTCCTCAGGGAGACTTTAGAAACCAAATAAGATAAAATGTTTTTTTCAGGGACCATTTAGAAACCAAATACTAATAAAAAAAAATAAAAAATAAAATAGCCTTTCTATGGCCCACAATTAGAGAGAGAGAGGTGGCACACCCAGGAGTCAAGACTGGCACACAAGCTGAAAGGGCAATATTACTCTCCCACTGTTTTTTTATGTATTTTTTTTTTTCAGGGAGACTTTAGAAACCAAATAATATTAAACAAAGCAAAAAAATAAATAGGCTTTCTATGGCCCACAATTAGAGAGAGAGAGGTGGCACACCCAGGAGTCAAGACTGGCACACAAGCTGAAAGGGCAATATTACTCTCCCACTGTTTTTTTATGTATTTTTTTTTTTCAGGGAGACTTTAGAAACCAAATAATATTAAAAAAAGCAAAAAAAATAAATAGGCTTTCTATGGCCCACAATTAGAGAGAGAGAGGTGGCACACCCAGGAGTCAAGACTGGCACACAAGCTGAAAGGGCAATATTACTCTCCCACTGTTTTTTTATGTATTTTTTTTTTTTCAGGGAGACTTTAGAAACCAAATAATATTAAACAAAGCAAAAAAATAAATAGGCTTTCTATGGCCCACAATTAGAGAGAGAGAGGTGGCACACCCAGGAGTCAAGACTGGCACACAAGCTGAAAGGGCAATATTACTCTCCCACTGTTTTTTTATGTACTTTTTTTTTTTTCAGGGAGACTTTAGAAACCAAATAATATTAAAAAAAGCAAAAAAATAAATAGGCTTTCTATGGCCCACAATTAGAGAGAGAGAGGTGGCACACCCAGGAGTCAAGACTGGCACACAAGCTGAAAGGGCAATATTACTCTCCCACTGTTTTTTATGTTTTTTTTTTTTTTCAGGGAGACTTTAGAAACCAAATAATATTAAACAAAGCAAAAAATAAATAGGCTTTCTATGGCCCACAATTAGAGAGAGAGAGGTGGCACACCCAGGAGTCAAGACTGGCACACAAGCTGAAAGGGCAATATTACTCTCCCACTGTTTTTTTATGTATTTTTTTTTTCAGGGAGACTTTAGAAACCAAATAATATTAAAAAAAGCAAAAAAATAAATAGGCTTTCTGTGGCCCACAATTAGAGAGAGAGAGGTGGCACACCCAGGAGTCAAGACTGGCACACAAGCTGAAAGGGCAATATTACTCTCCCACTGTTTTTTTATGTATTTTTTTTTTTCAGGGAGACTTTAGAAACCAAATAATATTAAACAAAGCAAAAAAATAAATAGGCTTTCTATGGCCCACAATTAGAGAGAGAGAGGTGGCACACCCAGGAGTCAAGACTGGCACACAAGCTGAAAGGGCAATATTACTCTCCCACTGTTTTTTTATGTATTTTTTTTTTTCAGGGAGACTTTAGAAACCAAATAATATTAAACAAAGCAAAAAAATAAATAGGCTTTCTATGGCCCACAATTAGAGAGAGAGAGGTGGCACACCCAGGAGTCAAGACTGGCACACAAGCTGAAAGGGCAATATTACTCTCCCACTGTTTTTTTATGTATTTTTTTTTTTCAGGGAGACTTTAGAAACCAAATAATATTAAAAAAAGCAAAAAAATAAATAGGCTTTCTATGGCCCACAATTAGAGAGAGAGAGGTGGCACACCCAGGAGTCAAGACTGGCACACAAGCTGAAAGGGCAACATTACTCTCCCACTGTTTTTTTATGTATTTTTTTTTTTTCAGGGAGACTTTAGAAACCAAATAATATTAAACAAAGCAAAAAAATAAATAGGCTTTCTATGGCCCACAATTAGAGAGAGAGAGGTGGCACACCCAGGAGTCAAGACTGGCACACAAGCTGAAAGGGCAATATTACTCTCCCACTGTTATTTTATGTATTTTTTTTTTTCAGGGAGACTTTAGAAACCAAATAATATTAAAAAAAGCAAAAAAATAAATAGGCTTTCTATGGCCCACAATTAGAGAGAGAGAGGTGGCACACCCAGGAGTCAAGACTGGCACACAAGCTGAATGGGCAATATTACTCTCCCACTGTTTTTTTATGTATTTTTTTTTTTCACGGAGACTTTAGAAACCCAATAATATTAAAAAAAAAAAAAATAATAAATAGGCTTTGTATGGCCCACTGAATGAGAGATGGCACACACAGGAGTGGCACACAAGCCCTGACTGAGGCCAATATTTTTCTCCCACTGATTGATGTAGTGTTTTTGTGTTGAGGTAGATTTTAGAACACAAATCAAGGAAAAAAATAAATAGGCTTTCTATGGCCCACTCAGTGAGAGATGGCACACACAGGGATGGCACTGTAGCAGAAATGCCAATCTTAATCTTCCACAAAAAAAAAAAAAACAGGGACTGTCCTACAATTACTATCTCCCTGCAGTAATGTAAGCCAGGTATGGCAGGCAGCAATAGGAGTGCAAATTAAATAAAAAGTGTGGACAAACAAAAAAGATAGCTGTGCAGAAAGGAAGGAACAAGAGGATATGTGCTTTGAAAAAAGCAGTTGGTTTGCACAGTGGCGTACACACAGCAATACAGCTATCACGGAGCCTTCTAGGGCAGCCCAATGAGCTACAGCGCTGAGGGAAAAAAAAAAAATGTAGCTTCCAGTGTCCCTGCACACCGAAGGTGGTGTTGGACAGTGAAAATCGCTACAGCACAAGCGGTTTGGTGGTTAGTGGACCCTGCCTAACGCTATCCCTGCTTCTGACGAAGCGGCAGCAACCTCTCCCTAAGCTCAGATCAGCAGCAGTAAGATGGCGGTCGGCGGGAACGCCCCTTTATAGCCCCTGTGACGCCGCAGACAGCAAGCCAATCACTGCAATGCCCTTCTCCAAGATGGTGGGGACCAGGACCTATGTCATCACGCTGCCCACACTCTGCGTTCACCTTCATTGGCTGAGAAATGGCGCTTTTCGCGTCATTGAAACGCGACTTTGGCGCGAAAGTCGCGTACCGCATGGCCGACAAGCACAGGGGTCGGATCGGGTTTCATGAGACGCCGACTTAGCCAAAAGTCGGCGACTTTTGAAAATGAACGACCCGTTTCGCTCAACCCTAGTGCTGCACAAACATTGATTATGGCCCCATACAGACACTTGCCCCATATAGTACTGCACAAACGTTATGGCCCCATACAGACACTTGCCCCATATAGTGCTGCACAAACGTTGATTATGGCCCCATACAGACACTTGCCCCATATAGTGCTGCACAAACATTGATTATGGCCCCATACAGACACTTGCCCCATATAATGCTGCACAAACGTTGATTATGGCCCCATAAGATGCTCCATACAGACACTTGCCCCATTTGCTGCGATAAAAAAAATCACATACTCACCTCTCCGTCGCTCAGGCCCCCAGCACTTTCAATATTCATCTGCTCCACGTTCCGGCGCCGCTCCATCTTCAGCATCTTCTGCACTGACGTTCAGGCAGAGGGCATGCACTAACCATGTCACCGCGTCCTCTGACCTGAGCATCACTGCAGAAGATGCTGAAGACGGAGCGGCGGCTGGAACAGGGAGCAGGTGAATATCGCGCAGCACTGTGCTCCCCGCTATACTCACCTGCTCCTGGCGCGGTCCCTGCAGTCCCTGCTTTTGTGGCGCCTCCCTAAGGGAGGTGGAGCCGCATATTCATTACTGTAATGAGCGGTACCATGTGACCGCTCAGTACAGGAAAAAGCTGGGGCGCTGGTGAGCCAGGGACCTGCAGAGATCGTGCAAGGAGCAGGTGAGTATAATTAGACAGCCCCTGCTCCCCCTCCCCTGCCGGCCCTTGGGTATGACTCGAGTGTAAGCCGAGAGGGGGACTTTCAGACAAAAAAAATGGGCTAAAAATCTCGGCTTATACTCGAGTATATACGTTATCCTCCTAAACTTTTCCAATAATTGTTGATTAGTCATGAACATTAACTTGAGGGAATTTTAGCCCATTCCTCCCCAAATAACAGCTTCAGCTCAGCATTCTTCTATGAACTGCTCACTTTTAACATGGCCTTTCCAAAACTTTAACTTCATCCTTCTTTAACCATTCCTTTGTAGATCTACTTGTATACTTTGGTTCTTTGTCTTGCGATATGACCCACATTCACATGAGATTCAGATCAAGAACAAAAATCCTGACATTTTTCTTTAGAATTTGCAATGATGGAAGTTGTCTTGGCTCAGATGCAGCAAAGCAGGCATAAACCATCTTGTTTCATAGATGTATGAAGATTTTTGTTGTGGTGCTGTGCAGTGTCTTTGTCTCCTGTGCAAGGTTGCTGCGCACTAGTATAAGCAGGTGCGCGGGATGCAGTGACAGACAGGAGGTAGAGCAAGGGTTAACAATTTTACTGGAACAGGGGAATACTCTACGCTGGGAGGTAAAGGGTTAAAAAGGGGATTAAAAAGTTCAAATGGCAAAGGATGTTGTGAGTTGAAGAACAACGGATCAGATAACGACAGTTTTGATGAAAATCAGTGCTTCCCAAGTCCATGAAGTGAATAGTGCCGACAACGGCTGGCGCGGTGTCCTTTCCAGTGGGGTTCTGTGGGCAACAATGCCTCGTCTTCGGGCGGCAGCGGTTGGTCTCCGGTACCTTCCGCTTAGCCCCTAGTCCATGAACATATGCGGCCGGAGCAAACAAGGTGGCAGCACAATCAGGATCTCCCATGGGCAGGAAAGTATACTCTTGCAAGATAGGTTACAAAAGTCTATCCAGTACTTGGTTCTCTCTTTGTGGCACGTGCGCTGTACTCACGGTCACAAAGCACACGGCACCTCGATTTCTGTCAGCTACGAGGCACGCTGCACTTTTCTCTCTATGTTGCACGCTGCTTGTTCCCGCCAAGACTGAAGCACCGATAACCACTGGTGCGCTGATTCTCCAGCAGGGTACTGAAGATCATGGTCCGACAACGAGGGCAGTATCGAACAGTCCTGAACTCTGCCCTGGTTGTTAGGCTGGCATGCGGCGCTTAGCTGAACAGGGCTCCTGACTCTTTCCTTATTACTGCGGTGGGCTCCAGCAGCGTCCTGGCTTTGGATCGGCTGCATGTCGTTGTGCCCTGGCTGCGCACCCTTTGGAGCCCACTGTGCACGCACCTTGCCTCTGTTACTGCTGGAGGGAAACTGCCGAACGCTGCACACGCTTTCACTTATAACCGCGCCCCCAGTCCTTTTTGCCTTCCCCCAGGAAACAAAGGATGCAGCCTCAGCAGTTCCGGACCCGGCTCAATACAGGTACTTGCAACCTGGTCTGCCTCCTTACACTTGTACATGGTTCTGTCTTCTTGTAGGCTACATGTCTAAAACAGTATGTGTTCTAGATAAGACAATGTAGATAGGGAACCTATGCATTTCTGCTGTGCCTCAAGTTGCAACTGTATATAGCTGAAAGTGCAGCTCGCCTGGAGATCCAAGGCACCATGCTCAAAGTCTGATATGTGCCCTTGGTCCTAGTGACTCAACTGGAAGGTCTAAATGACAATGTTAATAATCTTTATTTTTATATAGTGCTAACATATTCCGCAGCGCTTTACAGTTTGCACACATTATCATCGCTGTCCCCGATGGGGCTCACAATCTAAATTCCCTATCAGTATATCTTTGGAATGTGGGAGGAAACCAGAGTACCCAGAGGAAACCCACGCAAACACGGGGAGAACATACAAACTCTTTGCAGATGTTGTTCTTGGTGGGGTTTGAACCCAGGACTCCAGCGCTGCAAGGCTGCTGTGCTATCCACTGTGCCACCATGCTGCCCGAGGCACAACAGCTGAATTATCTCTGTGGATTTAGTGGGGGATGATTACTTATCTTTAATAATTAATTATAGAAACAGAAGAGAACAGCTGTTCTGTGTATGCAAGTACAAGGCATATTATGCTAAAAGATTACATGTCATCTGTGTTCTGGGATACAGTGTATCAAAAATGTGATTTAACTCCCTTTAGAAATACTGTCACCTACCACAGCCTGAATAGTACCAGAATCTAGCAAACATAAAACAAGATGCTTCCTATCTAGGGCATTGCCCTAAAACTCTGGGGGAGAGGCTGGTGAATACCAGAGCTGTGGAGAAGGCTTCCAGCAGTGTTCGGGATGTTTTATCTCTCTTCTTCTCCCTGAACAGATATTTTTCTCAGCTATAAAATGCAGAATTGAATATGTTATCCACCAGTGCGCTCAGTCAATATCTCCAGGAACGTGTAAGAAAAGTAAGCAAATGGCTGGTTGGGCAAGTCATGCGTTTATTATTAGTCTTAGGTTTTTATAGCACTAACATATAATTCGGTGCTGTACACTCCATTTCTTTAGTGAGATTAGTCTCGGGGCTCATTAAACAATTTTATGCAATTTTTCACTATAAATTAACTCATCACATTGTATATTATTATATCTAAAATAAACCCATAAAAAAAGTATATTTAAACTGCAACCGAGCTAAAAATGGTCAAACATCAAGGTTGGTACTCTGTGGTATCCATACATACCAACACCATGACTAGACACAAATGTACAACAGAATGCAGTAGGTACCCCACAACAAAGGTGGGGTAAAGCACAGGTGAAAAATACTAAGAAAACAAGATGCATTTCACCTAATGGTGGGAAAAGCACCTTATTCATGCCTGTGGACATTGGGAATACTATGTAGCCACTGCACGGATGTTTAGTGGGTTGGTAGGTGTGCATCCTGTTGTGTATTTGTGTCTGGACATGGGATTGGTAAGTAAAGTTGTATGTATGGCTCAGCTTCCCCCCCTCCCATCTTGTATGTATGGCTCAGCTTCCCCCCCTCCCATCTTGTATGTATGGCTCAGCTTCCCCCCCTCCCATCTTGTATGTATGGCTCAGCTTCCCCCCCTCCCATCTTGCATGTATGGCTCAGCTCCCCCCATCTTGTATGTATGGCTCAGCTTCCCCCCCTCCCATCTTGTATGTATGGCTCAGCTTCCCCCCCTCCCATCTTGTATGTATGGCTCAGCTTCCCCCCCTCCCATCTTGCATGTATGGCTCAGCTCCCCCCATCTTGAATGTATGGCTCAGCTTCCCCCCTCCCATCTTGTATGTATGGCTCAGCTTCCCCCCCTCCCATCTTGTATGTATGGCTCAGCTTCCCCCCCTCCCATCTTGCATGTATGGCTCAGCTCCCCCCATCTTGTATGTATGGCTCAGCTTTCCCCCCTCCCATCTTGTATGTATGGCTCAGCTTCCCCCCCTCCCATCTTGTATGTATGGCTCAGCTTCCCCCCCTCCCATCTTGCATGTATGGCTTAGCTCCCCCCATCTTGTATGTATGGCTCAGCTTCCGCCCTTCCAATCTTGTATGTATGGCTCAGCTCCCCCCATCTTGTATGCATGGCTCAGCTTCCTCCCTTCCCCGCTCTCATCTTGCATGCATGGCTCCCCCATCCTGCTCCCATCCTCCCTCCGCTCTCCTTCATCCTCCACCTGTCCTCCCTGGCTGTCATACTCACCTTTCCCACTCCGCGCCGAACATCCCTCCATCTCTGTTCCGGCGCTGCAGCTTCTTCCTGCGTGAGCGGTCACGTGGTACCGCTCATTAAGGTGATGAATATGTGTCCATATTCATCACCTTAATGAGCGGTACCACGTGACCACTCACACAGGACGAGCTGCCGGCGCTGAGACCAGGCATCGCTGGAGTAGGGTGAGTATGACGTCTTCAAGCGGGCGGGCGAGCTGGCGGGTGGCCGCGCGGGAGGTGACTCCGGACTTTAATTAAAAAAAAAAACAGAACAAAAAAACTTGCTCAGGTCCTGCCCCCCCCGCATCGTTCCGCCCTAGGCACGTGCCCTCAAGTATGCCAAAAAAGTGCCTAGTGGCAAATAGGGCCCTGAGCATAGATGCTTTTTCCTGTGATGTTATTTATTGAGTTGAGTTATTTATCATGTCCTACTTTCAGTGAATTGTTTTTGAATTTAGAATAGAGACTCGCAAGATAATGAGAACCTTTGACGTGGGCACCTAGCGTGTGTATTTTTGCCAATATATTGATCAGTTCTTCATGCATTATATACTGTTTTTGCGGATTATAAGATGCACCGTACCATAAGACGAACCCCAAATTTTAAGGCAGAAAATAGGAAAAAATGTTTTTCAATAAAATGGTGGTGAGTCTCATAGTCCACTTTTACGGTAGCTTACTGTCACGTCCTGGGATCCGTCTTCGCATACTTACCTGTCTTCTAGTTCCCGGCACGTCCCCAACATTGTCCCTCGCTGCTGTCCACCCGACTTCTCGGGCTCACGGCGCTTCGGCGGTAAGCGCATGCGCAGTTGCACTGCTACCACTGCTAGATTTCCTGGGAGGTCATGACCCGCTGGCTACACCCCATCATGGCAGTGCCCACCGGGTATTTCTGCTCGGCGTCTATTGCGGTAAGACACCTGTGTATTGTTGTTGTGACGCCTGCATTCTTGCCGGTGTTCTCTCTCGTTCTCAGGCTTCGTTTCTCTGTCTGTTCTTCTGTCTCTGCCCAGTCCTCCACTCCTGTGTCTCTGCCTGTTTGGGTCTTTCTGCTCCCTGTTTTTCCTGTCCCCTGCTTGTCCGTTCTTTCTGTGCTTTGACAACTTGTCAGCTCGAAGTCTTCTGTAGTCCACCAGTCCTAGTATTTCCTCGATCTTTAGTTTTGCCTAGCCTTATCCCTTTTTGGTACCACCCTAGCTATTTGATTTTTTCCCTCACCTGCAGCTCTCAGCCATTGTCTGTCCTGGACCCTCCTGGTTCCATTTTCCTTCCTTCCCTTTTTGAACCCCTAAGCTCTTTTTCTCAATTTACCCTAGTCGTCCCTTTGGCTCCGGCAGTTGCGGTTACATCCCCCTTAGACCTGCTCCTAACACTCCCTGTATAGGGGGTGGATCCATCTGGTCCGCTCGTCCTTGGGGGCTCTGGAGCCGCGACCCAGAGGGTCCACTTTTGGGTTTCCCCTTAGAACCCTAACACTTACCAGTGGGGGTGGCTGTGATCAGATGTGTATCTAAGTTTTCTGGCACCCAGGGCAAGAATTCAGTTTGGTGGCCCCCACCCCTAAGCACATATGCGATTTACAAACTTAGTCACGTACCGACAAGCTGATCACCCTAATTCAATGTTCAGTGAAAAACTGAGAGAAGCAGGAAGAGAAGCTTGTTGTCATGTAACAGCTAGTGATGAGCGAGTGTACTCGTTGCTCGGGTTTTCCCGAGCATGCTCGGGTGACCTCCGAGTATTTATGACAGCTCGGAGATTTAGTTTTTTCATTACGGCAACTGAATGATTTACAGCTACTAACCTGCTTGAATACATGTGCGGATTCCCTAACAACCAGGCAACCCTCACATGTACTTAAGCAGTCTAGTAGCTGTAAATCATCCAGCTGCGGATATGAAAACTAAATCTCCAAGCAGTCATAAATACTCGGAGGTCACCCAAGCGTGCTCAGGAAAACCTGAGCAACGAGTACACTCGCCCATCACTAGTAACAGCGCAAGTATGAAACTCACAGATAAGTGTAGTGGCCATGTGATGACTGTTGGAACCAGCAAGCAGAGCTGAATCCCGACAGTGAAGATATTACATGTTGTTAGGATTAGCTGCAGGGCTTCCTTTTATCATTAAAGGATGCGTCCAGGTTTGAGGTGAAAATCTGCAGTCACAATAGGTGACTGCAGGCTTCTGAGTTCTCACAGTGCATGCACTGCACACTTTTATGATTCTCCCTTGCAGAAGTATGTGATTTGGACACTTCTGGCCACATTCCAACTATTTGTGCCCGGGCTCGGTCATTTCATTTTTATTGAGTGAGGCCACGCATGTCTAGTCAGCACGTGACCACATGTATGCAAATTACCAGCCCCAGGGAATCCTGGCAGTGTGCACTGTGAGAATTCAGGAGTCTTCAGTCACATAGAATTACTGCAGACTTATTACAAACTTGGACAACCCTTTTAATGCTCCTAATATAAATAAAAATCTAAAAATTAGTATCACAAAAAAATTTACATCCAGGTACCTTATAGATGGCGTTGTTTCTGGAGTCGTTCTCTTTCTTTTCTTCTTCATCTTGTCCAAACTCCATAAGGTTTCTCATCCACAGCCGTCTTTGCAGACTTCCATCTTCTCTGGTCTTGTGCAGCACATCCCCACACAACGCTCTTAAAGATAGCAGTGTCATTATAATGGTCCCAAATAAAATATTTGGCCTACACTGAGTCCTTGAATTAAATATTTGCCCCTCACTGTATTCACTGCACAAAGTATGACCCCATGCTGTCCCTCTTAAGTACATGCTCTCCACACTGCTCCCTCCTTTCCATACTGGGCCCCCTCTTCACACTGTTCTCCTACACTGAGTCAACCCTATAGGGCCCAGTCTCTAAATTGTGCCCCCATTCGTATACTTTAACCTACTGGCTGTGCCCTTACACTGTTGCCTCATGTTACACCCCCACACCATTCAGTCTATTCTGTGGTCACACTTTTCCCCCATACTTTCTCCTCGAACATATCCCCCTCCCTCCTCATACATTTATCCTCTCACTTTTCATACTGCCTCCTAATACATCCCTCTGAATCCCCATACTGTGTCCGCACCATACCACCACTCACCATACTGTGTTTGCACCCTTCCCCATACATGCCCCACATCTAATATCTTCCTCCTCATATTGTGTCTTCAAATTTCTCCCGCTCCCCACATTGTATCTGCACCTGTCACTTCCTTGCACCGCAGATTGGTGTCCTCAAATCATACTCTGTTATATGAAATCTCACTCAGCCTTGTTACACTAAAAAACCCATCACAGTAAATATCCAGACACAGTAAATACCCACCCACACAGTGAATGCCCACACACACAATGAAAACCCCTCTCTCAAACACACAGTGAATACCATCTACACACAGTTAATACCTCACATACACAGTAAATACCCCCCACACAGTAAATGCCCCTCACATAGAAAAAGTAAATATCCCCCTCACACACACAGTAAATACCCCACACAAAGTAAATACCCCCTCACACACGCAGTAAATACCCCCACACACAGTAAATACACCCCTCTACACACTCACACAGTAATTACCCCATCCCTCACATAGAAAATACCCCCCACACACAAAATACACCACCCCCAATAAACACCACCCAGTAAATACTCCCCCATTTTCGGTGACTTCAGCTCCACTAACGTGGAGCACTTACCACCCATCTGCACCTCTTCAGCACCGGCGAGTGATGTCAGCAGCGTGATCACATGGCATGACATGATCACACTGTTGGCGTCTCTGAGACCCAGCGGTCAGAGCTTCAATTGTACTCACGTCTGTTAGACGCGAGTACTATTGATCACTGGGAGCCGGGCCAGTGAGCTGCAATTTGTCTGTGCCAGCTGTCAGCTTGACAGTCTGCTCAGAGAACTGCGGAATCCGAGTCTGTGGGGCAGCAGAATGCAGCCACCAGGGGAGACACTTTGGACCACCACATTAGGTGACCCGACTGCGCCACCCTGCTGTCTGTGCCTGGGGCACATGCCCCAGCTACTACCCCATAGATACGCCTCTGGATGTGGTGGAGCGGGGTCCCCACAGGCAGGGTTGCTGCTGCAGGAAGCTGTTGGTGACAGCTGGAGTGTGGCAATCCTGCGGACCGCAGGCTGGGAGGAGGGGGTGTTCAGTGTTGCGAGGCTGAAGTGGGCTTCCGGCTTTCAGAAAATGTTGGGAGTCCCTGCACTTTCCATCCATTTCACTGTGGTGAACTTCTTGGAAAATGGCTGCTAGAGGCTCATGTGCAGATTGAGATCTCGAGAGAACTCCATCAACTTCTGTGGGACTAACAGAAATAGACTTTCTGTCACACATGTGCCCTACCCAGTAGGCATCAGTTGGGAGTTGCATCTTTAACCCTTTCGCGACATGCGCCGTACATGTACTGCGCATGCCGTGAATCCCCCTTTGATGTGGGCTCCGGCGCTGAGCCCGCATCAAAGTCGCAACATGTCAGCTGTTTTGTACAGCTGACATGTGTGCGCAATAGCGGCGGGTGAAATCGCTATTCACCCGCCGCTATTAACCTGTTAAATGCCGCTGTCAAACGCAGACAGCGGCATTTAACTACCGCATCCAGCCGGACGGCCAGAAATGACGTAATCGCCGACCCCTGTCACATGATCGGGGGTCAGCGATGTGTCAGGACAGTAACCATAGAGGTCCTTGAGACCTCTATGGTTACTGATGCCGGCCTGCTGTGAGCGCCCCCCTGTGGTTGGCGCTCACAGCACACCTGCATTTCAGCTACATAGCAGCGATCTGATGATCGCTGCTATGTAGCTGAGCCAATCGAGTGGTGCCAGCTTCTAGCCTCCCATGGAGGCTATTGAAGCATGGCACAAGTAAAAAAAAATGTTTTTAAAAATATGAAAAAAATATAAAAAATATAAAAGTTTAAATCACCCCCCTTTCGCCCCATCCTAAATAAAACAATAATAAAAAAAATCAAACATACACATATTTGGTATCGCCGCATTCAGAATCGCCCGATCTATCAATTAAAAAAAGCATTACCCTGATTGCTAAACAGCGTAGCGAGAAAGAAATCCGAAATGCCAGAATTACATTTTTTTGGTCGCCGCGACATTGCATTAAAATGCAATAACGGGCGATCAAAAGAACGTATCTGAGCCACAATGGTATCATTAAAAACATCAGCTCGGCACGCAAAAAATAAGCTCTCAACCGACCCCAGATCACGAAAAATGGAGACGCTACGGGTATCGGAAAATGGCACTTTTTTTTTTTAAGCAAAGTTTTGAATTTTGTTTCACCACTTAGATAAAAAATAACCTAGACATGTTAGGTGTCTATGAACTCGTAATGACCTAGAGAATGATAATGGCAGGTTAGTTTTAGCATTTAGTGAACCTAGCAAAAAAGCCAAACAAAAAACAAGTGTGGGATTGCACTTTTTTTGCAATTTCACCGCACTTGGAATTTTTTTCCCGTTTTCTAGTAAAAGACATGGTAAAACCAATGGTGTCGTTCAAAAGTACAACTTGTCCCGCAAAAAATAAGCCCTCATATGGCCATATTGACAGAAAAATGAAAATGTTATGGCTCTGGGAAGGAGGGGTGTGAAAAACGAAAACGCAAAAACGAAAAAGGGCCGCGACTTGAAGGGGTTAAAATTAGTCTTACAAACAAACTGCCCTAGTTAAGGGCAGCATGTGACATGGACAAGTCAACTGTACTATTTGTGTCAGTCACTAATGAGGAACGTGAGAGGAGGTGAAGGGAGGGCACCCTTAACCCCTGGATCTTTTTTTCGGTACTGCATTTTTGTTTTTTGCTCCCCTTTTCTCAGAGCCATAGCTTTTTTATTTTTCCGTCAATATGGCCGTGTGAGGATTTGTTTTTTGCGAGACGAGATGTGCTTTTCGACAACTTCATTGGTTTTACCATGTCCTGTAATAGAAAGCAGGAAAAACATTCAAAGTGAGGTGAAATTGCAAAAAAAGTGCAATCCCACACTGGTTTTTTGTTTGCCATTTTTACTAGGTTCACTAAATGATAAAACTGACCTGCCATTATGATTTTCAAGGTCATTACGAGTTCATAGACATCAAACGTGTCTAGGTTTTTTTTTATCTAAGTGGTGAAAAAAAATTCCACATTTTGTTTAAAAAAAATTGTGCCATTTTTCAATACCTATTTTTCATGATCTCGGGTTGGTTGAGGGCTTATTTTTTGCATGCCGAGCTGACGTTTTTAGTGATACCATTGTGGTGCAGATAAGATCTTTTGATTTCCCATTATTGCATTTTAACTCAATGCTGCGGTGACCAAAAAAAGTAATTCTGGCGGTTTGCCTTTTTTTCTCACTACCACGATTAGCGTTCAGGTTAAAAATTATTTTTTTTTGATAGATAGGGTGATTTTGATTGCGGCGATACCAAATATGTGTATGTTTGATTTTTTTATTGTTTTTATTTGAATTCAGCGAAAATGGGGTTATTTTATGTGACTTTTATATATATTTTTATTTTTTTATACTATTAAAACATTTTTATTTTACTTTTGGCATGCTTCTTTAGTATCCATGGGAGACTAGAAGCAGCCATAACTCAATCAGCTCTGCTACATAGAGGTGATGATCAGATCGCCACTATATAGTAGAATTACTCACTTGCTATGAGCGCCGACCACTGAGTGGTGCTCACAGCAAGCTGGCACTGACAACCATAGAGGTCTCCAGGAGACCTTAGGTTGTCATGCCAGCACACTTGTGACCCGCGATCGTGTGATGCGGGCCATCGGTGGGCGTATTTCCGGCGAGATTGCCGGAAGTACTTGTTAAATGCCGCTGTCAGTTTGTCAGCAGCATTTATCTGTTTAACCCCTTTACCCCCAAGGGTGGTTTGCATGTTAATGACCGGGCCAATTTTTACAATTCTGAACACTGTCCCTTTATACGGTAATAACTCTGGAACGCTTTCATGGATCTCAGTGATTCTGACAATGTTTTCTCGAGACATATTGTACTTCACGACAGTGGTAAAATTTCATGATATGACGCATTTATTTGTGAAAAAAACGGAAATTTGACAAAAATTTTGAAAATTTAGCAATTTTCCAACTTTAAATTTTCATGCCTTTAAATCACAGAGATATGTCACACAAAATACTTAATAAGTAACATTTCCCACATTTTTGCTAGGAAGTTATAAGGGTTAACATGTGACCAGCAATTTCTCATTTTTACAACACCATTTTTTTTAGGGACCACATCACATTTGAAGTCACTTTCAGGGGTCTACATTATAGAAAATACCCAAAAGAGACACCATTCCAAAAACTGCACTCCTCAAGTTGCTCAAAACCACATTCAAGAAGTTGATTAACCCTTCAGGTGCTTCACAGGAATTTTTGGAATGTTTAAAAAAATGAACATTTAACTTTTTTCACAAGAAATTTACTTCAGGTCCAATTTGTTTTATTTTAGCAAGGGTAACAGGAGAAATTGGACCTCAAAAGTTGTTTTGCAATTAGTCCTGAGAACGCTGATACCCTATATGTGGGGGTAAACAACTGCTTGAGTGCATGGTAGAGCTCAGAAGGGAAGGAGCACCGTTTGACTTTTTCAACGCAGAATTGGCTGGAGTTGAGATCAGACGCCATGTCGCATTTGGAGAGCTCCATGATGTGCCTAAACAGTGGAAACTCACCAATTCTAACTCCAACCCTAACCCAACACACCCCTAACCCTAATCCCAACCCTAACCCTAGCCACAAACCTAACCTTAACACACCCCAACCCTAAGCCCAACCCTAATCCTACTCCCAACCCTAACCCTACTCCCAAACCTAATCATAATTCCAACCCTAACCCTAATACCAACCCTAATCCTAATCCAAACCCTAACCCCAACTCTAGCCCCAACCCTAACCCCAACCCTAACTTTAGCCCCAACCCTAACTTTAGCCCCAACTCTAACCCTAACTTTAACCCCAACCCTAACCCTAACACACTATTGCAAAAAAATAGTTTTTGCATCACCACTTTTGAGAGCTATAATTTTTCCATATTTTGTCCCACAGAGTCATATGAGGTCTTGTTTTTTTGCGGGACGAGTTGACATTTTTATTGATACAATTTTTAGAAACATGACATTTTTTGTCGCTTTTTATTCTGATTTTTGGGAGACAGAATGAGCAAAAACCAGCAATTCATTTAATTCTTTTTTGGGGGGGGCGTTTACACCGTTTCGTGTGTGGTAACATTGATAAGGCAGTTTTATTCTTCGGGTCAGTATGATTACAGCTATACCTCAATTATTTTTTTTATGTTTTGGTGCTTTTATATAATAAAAACTATTTTATAGAAAAAATAATTGTTTTTGCATCGCTTTATTCTGACAGCTATAACTTTTTTCTTTTTTCACTGATGATGCTGTGTGGCAGCTCCTTTTTTGCGTGACGAGATGACGTTTTCAGCGGCACCATGTTTATTTATGTGAATCTTTTTGATCGCGTGTTATTCCTTTGTTCGGCAGTATGATGATAAAGCATTGTTTTTTGCTTTGTTTTTTTACGGGATTCGCTAAAGGAGTTAACTAGTGGGACCGTTTTATAGGTTGGGTCATTACGGACCAAATACCAAATATGTGTACTTTTATTGATTCGATTTTTTTTCATTCAAATATTCATTTAGTGATCAAATAAATATTGATTTTTTTATTATTATTTTATTTTTATTTTCTTTAATATTTTTACAATTATTTAATTTTTTTAAATTTAATTCTAACTACACTTTGTCCCACTATGGGACATTCATTTTATGCAGGCTGATCGCTTCTATAGCATGCAGATCTGCATGCTATAGAAGCTGTCAGCGCTGCAGCTTCTATTACACTGACCTGATTTACTTCCTGGTCATCACTGCACATCACATGAACACATCGGGTCTCCATGACAGCAATCGGGAACCCGCATCATGCCGCGGGGTCTCCGATCCAAAGGCAGAGGAGCTGTCAGCCCCTCTGCCGGATCCGGAACGCTGTGATCATGTTTGATCGCAGTGTTCTGGGGGTTAAAGTGGCGGGAGTGGTCCGTGATCACTCCTGGCACTTACTGCCGGGTGTCATCTGTGAGAATCAGCTGACACCCTGCCACGATCAGCTGCGCTCCCCCCGTGAACGCGGCTGATCGCACATGACTATCCAGTCCATGGGCATACGGGCCCAGGGCACATGGATGGGATAGTACGTCTAATGTCAGAAAAGGGTTAATAGCTGCTGGTGGTTTGCGATTCCACCCGTAGCTATTGCGGGCACACACCGCTGGAGCCCACATCAAAGGCCGGCGTCACACTTAATGTATGAAAAATCAGTCCAATTTTCTCTGCTGAGAGTTGCACAAATGTTCTCCGTATGGTCATCCATGTGTAATGCGTTTGCAATGCGATGATGCGATTTACTTGCATCTAAGTATCCGTACCGTTACATTTCTCACTGCTTTTCCCCAATGAATTTAATGGCTCAATGGGCTGAAATGAGGAAAATGTGCCCATATTTCTCGCAAGTCACACTGATGGTCCTTGTGTTGTCTGATTGTTTCTCGCACCCATAGACTTGCATTGGCGAGACTTGGCTGATATACGCAAAAAATCGCAGCATGCTGCGATTTTACACATACGTAGAATATGCCATAGATTAACACTGGTCCTAGTGCTATGCGATGTTTTCTAGCATAGCACTCGTCCGTATTATACGCTAGTGTGACTCCGGCCAAAGGGAGGGAGCCCGACATCGGCGTAAAGGGGATAATGGTACAGTCTACTTACAACTGTGAGATTAGCTTTACTAGGCACGTAAGTCAGTGTTTTTTTAAGACTAAATGTAGAGAGATCTTTCTTTTTAAATAGGGTAACATACTCAGATGACGGATTCTATTTAATACTGCACATACAGTATATGCCAGGTCCCACTAAACTTGGCTATATGTACAGTTATGGCTAGTGATGAGTGAGCACTAAAATGCTAGGGTCGAGCAAATTGAAATACTCGGGTACTCGGACAGAACAACAAGCCCAATGTAAGTCTATGGGAGACCTGAGCATTTTTACCCCGCTCACCCCCGGGGGTCCTTTTAGGTTCTAAAAACGTCTGAAAATGATGGAAACACTACTCAAATGACATGGGAACATCATGGGGATCGCCCCTGGAAGCATTTCTGACTCCTAGATCACAGCTGTAAACAATGTTCTCAGAGTTTCAAGCTATTTTTACAGGTGCACCAAAAAACATACAAAAACGAAACCAAAATGGATTTTGCTGGGAAATATGTTAAGGTACATCCTTTCCAGGGTAATGACTTGTATATAAGGTAATGTAATTAACAGACCAAAATGTTTCTCCACCACTTGGGCTATGTTCACACGCAGTGTTTTTGATACGCTTTTGAACTTTAACAATGCTTTCAGCCATTACAAATGCATTCACTGGGAAATGTCATTGTAACATTTAACAACCCTAGCTGGCCATGTGGTGTCTGACACATAAGGAGACACATCTTGTTTCATTTATGAAGGAGCGACTCTTAAGGCCCCGTCTCACATAGCGAGATCGCTAGCGAGATCGCTGCTGAGTCACAAGTTTTGTGATGCAACAGCGATCTCAGTAGCGATCTCGCTATGTTTGACACGTACCAACGACCAGGCCCCTGCTGTGAGATCGCTGGTCATGTCGGAATGGCCTTGACCTTTTTTTGGTCGTTGAGGTCCCGCTGACATCTCTGAATCGGTGTGTGTGACACGGATTCAGCGATGTCTTCACTGGTAACCAGGGTAAACATCGGGTTACTAAGCGCAGGGCCGCGCTTAGTAACCTGATGTTTACCGTGGTTACCAGCGTAAAAGTTAAAAAAAAAAACCGTACATACTCACATTCCAGTGTCCTTCAGGTCCCTTGCCGTCTGCTTCCCGCTCTGACTGACTGCCGGAGGGAAAGTAAGAGCAGATCACAGCAGTGACGTCACCGCTGTGATCTGCTTTCACTTTACGGCGGCACTCAGTCAGAGCGGGAAGCAGACGGCAAGGGACCTGAAGGACACCGGAATGTGAGTATGTACGTTTTTTTTTTTTTTTTACTTTTACGCTGGTAACCAGGGTAAACATCGGGTTACTAAGCGCGGCCCTGCGCTTAGTAACCCGATGTTTACCCTGGTTACCCGGGACCTCGGCATCGTTGGTCGCTGGAGAGCTGTCTGTGTGACAGCTCCCCAGCGACCACACAGTGACAAAACAGCGACGCTGCAGCGATCAGCATCGTTGTCTGTATCGCTGCAGCGTCGCTGTGTGTGACGGGGTCTTTAGACTGCCGTCACACTATCAGTATTGTTTTGCCAAGCGAGGGTCTGCAAATGGATTGAGAGAGCAATAAAATATTAAAACAACCGCTGTGTTTATTTCATTAAAATACTTTTAAATCATGTGTGTGTGTGTTTTTTAACCCTTTCAAACAATTGGATTAATAATGGATAGGTGTCACAATTGACGCCTCTCCATTATTAATCTGGCTTAATGTCACCTTACAATAGCAAGGTGGCATTAACCCTTCATTACTCCATATCCCACCGCTACACGGGAGTGGGAAGAGAGTGGCCAAGTGCCAGAATAGGCGCATCTTCCAGATGTGCCTTTTCTGGGGTGGCTGGGGGCAGATGTTTTTAGCCACGGGGGGGGCCAATAACCATGGACCCTCTCCTGGCTATTAATATCTGCCGTCAGTCACTGGCTTTACCACTCTGGCGGAGAAAATTGCGCGGGAGCCCACGCCAATTTTTTCCGCCATTTAACCCTTTATTTTAGCAGCTACAGCGTCCAAATTTTGCATACACGCACTACTAACATTAGTAGTGTGGAATATGCAAAAAAAATGGGGATATGAGATAGTTTACTGTATGTAAATAATGTCTCATATCCTGTCGGGTTTGGGAAGGAGAAATGAAAAGCCGGCAATTGAATTACCGGCTTTTCACAGATATCGCGCTGTAGTAAATATAAATACAGACTATATATATATATGTGTCTCAATGACATATATATATATATATATATATATACTGTATATATGTTTTCCCGAACATTTGAGCCCATAAATCCATTAGATGTCGGTTTTGCAAGCCTGCGAGAAAATATCGCAGTACGGATGCCATACGGATTACATACGGAGGATGCCATGCGCAAAATACGCTGACACACCCTGCCTACGGATCACTATTTTGGGAACATTTCTCCGTATTACGGCCGTATTACGGCCATAAAATACGGACCGTATTGTCTTACGCCGAGTGTGACGCCGGCCTAAGCCTTTGAACCCAGATACTGGATGGACAGAAGAAAACCCACTTCACATTCTTCAGTTGGTCCTGCCATACTGTTTCCTTATGCATTGAATGCAAGGGCCGCCTTGACCCAAATTTGAATGCACCCCAATTCCCCGTTGGAAGAAACATGGAGAAGGGCCTCATAGAAAAACTGTCCCATTGCAAAGGAGAGGGTCTCCTAGACTCCTATTGACCATATACTATGTGCATGGGCTGACAAACATTTCCCCATGGGAAACACCAGATTTCCTCTTTACAAGATTTGGACGATGATGGTATGGATGACGACTTTGAAATTTACCACATCCACACCAAGAAGATGAAGATCTCAGCTGCAAAAAATGTGCAAAAAAGGTTGTGAATGTCTGGAAAATCATTTTCTCTTGGCAAAACTTTCCCTCTTACTAAATTCGTACCAAATAATGCATACACAGCTCTTATAATTAGCGTGAGATGGTTGAAAGATGATGTATTCTGTTTTGTCCATGTCCACTTTTTGAAAGTGAGCAGAAAAGAAGGATGAAATAGCGGGAAGACTTGTGATTTTGGTCAGTAAGGAGGTGATACAGGTAGAGATAGGTTGATCTGCGTGTCATTGGCGTACTGTTGATATTGCAAACCGTGCCATTACATCAGCTGTCCCAGGCTGAAACTGTAGATGGAGAAGAGTAGGGGTCCTAGAACTGACATTTGGGGAACACCGACAGGGGTCGAGGTGAGGGGGTGGTGTGGGAGAGGGAGACAGTAAATGTTCACATAACATGCCATTTGCACCACCGGCCATGCCCGCATCAGCAGGGGTAGCAAAACTACCAGCCTAACCACCACCAGCATAATCAGGCACATGGTAGGAGAGCATGGTCAGTTGTCCTCTTGGTGAGGATATGGAAGTATTGACTGCTAGCAGTCTTGCACGCATGGCTGAGTTTATGTTACGCTGCCTTTCCCGTCACCCTCGCGTTCTCAAAAGTTTGGGTGACAGGCAATACTGACTGGTGACACTTCTTTACCCACGCTACAAGGAGAACTTTATATCTCTTATTCCAGAGGAAGGACTCAGGTTTGCAGTCTCTTTACCTGGTTTACTGATGAATTCAGGCAGCCACAGTCACACCAGATGACAGGTACAGGTAGGATCCGGCCGGCTTGGAAGAGAGTTGGGAATCCCCTGTATACTGTATACTCCGGAATTAGTCCTTAGAAGTGGAACGCCCACCAGGGCCTAGGGGATACTTGGTACCGGGTCTGATACTTAAAGGGGATGTGTCACGGCGCTGGCGACCCAGTCAGTGGCCCTGAGCGCCTAAGTGAAAGGGAAAAGTCTTTAACCCCTTAGTGACAGAGCCAAATTTTTGAAATCTGACCAGTGTCACTTTATGTGGTAATAACTCTGGAACGCTTCAACAAATCCCAGTGATTTTGAGACTGTTTTTTTGTGACACATTATACTTTATGATAATGGTAAATTTAGGTCAATATGTTTTGTGTTTACTTATGAAAAATATCAAAAATATGAGAAAAATTTTAAAAAATTAGCAATTTTCTAAATTTGAATGATTGTCTCTTTAATCCAGATGGTCATACCACAGCAAACCATTAATAAATTACATTTCTCACATGTCTGCCTTACATCAGCACCATTTGTAAAATGTTATTTTATTTTGTTGGCATTTTAGGAGGATTAAAAATGTAGCAGCAATTTTTCATTTTTTCAAGGAAATTTACAAAATTTATTTTTTTAGGGACTTATCCATGTTTGAAGTGACTTTAGGGGTCTTATATATTGGTAAACCCCCAAACGTGATACCATTTTAAAAACAGCACCCCTAGACATATTGAAAACTGCTGTCAGGTAGTTTATTAACCCTTCAAGTGCTTTACAGGAATTAACGCAAAGTGGTATGACAGAAATGAAAATGTGTAATTTTACCACCTAAATGTCTCTAACGTCTGAACAGATTACTACAGCCGTTAGATTCTTAGGCCGCTATTTGGACGTGAATTGCCATGGCAAACATCAGGACCACAAAATCATGATCTGAGGGCACCAGTTTGGATAAAGAAGAAGCCCCCACACTCTGTTAACCTTTTATAATGATGTAGTCACTATTGACAGCAGCATCTAAGGGGTTAAACAGATTTGGAAGGTGCAAACACTGATCGTGGCTGATACAGCAAGTTGTCAGCTATAGTGGACAGCTGACAGCTGCTGGATTGTCACCTGTATGGGGATGCTTTTCTCTTATATCTCAGGTCAGTTAAAAGGCGTATTGGCTGTCATTAAGGGGTTAAAGGAGTTATGAATAAAGTTTGTGTTTGTGACGCCACCTGTAGTTCTCGGTCAGGGATGACCGACACTTCTTAAATGGGTCCACTGGGGTGATGTTATGGCAGCTAAGATGGTATGGCTTCCCACAGGTGAAGCTGGGTCCCTGGGGCTTCCGGTGTATCGATAAAGATGGTGGGTGGTGTAGCAAGAAACGGAGGACTCAGGTTTGCAGTCTCTTTACCTGGTTTACTGATGAATTCAGGCAGCTACAGTCCAGGGCACCAGATCACAAGTACAGGTAGGATCCAGGCGGCTTGGAAGAGAGTTGGGAATCCCCTTTACCAGTTGAAGTTAGAAGCCTTCCCTCTAGCGAAATGGTGTAGCTCCTTGCTGCCCTAGGCCTCTCACAAAGTCCTCACGTGTTCTCTCTGTCCTCCTTGTAGGTAGGACACTAGCCCATATGACAGGTGGCTTGAGCCTTTTTACAGGGTCTCTATCATGACCCTTGCTCTATGTGGCATTGTGTCTCCAGGTATCAGGGCGGAGAGGTGAATTGTAATCCAGCTGTCCTGCCGGTTTCAGCTGTGAGCTGTGGAGTCCCTCACAACCTCAGTACCGATGTCTGCACTCTGTAGGGAGGTAGCCCAGTCGCAGCTATTCTCCCCAGTTCTCACTCTCCTGCGCTTCATTTCTCCTACATGCCCTCTACAATCCTTTCGGCGTTCTCTTTCTCTCTTTCTAGGAGCTTCAGCACTTCTCGTAGCTGCACGGCCCCTATACTCCTTTTTTCCTCTGTCTCTCTGATAGAAACTAACTGACATTCCCTCCAGACCAGAATATATATAGGGGAGCCACCCACAAGCTGGATCAGAGCTCCCCCTTCTGTCCTTGAATGTGAACATGTTGCATGCTTGTGTTTACCTGATAAAGAAGATCCTTCCTCACTTCCAAGCATGACATCACTCTCCCCGTGAGGAAAGCAATGCCACTGTGACAAACAGTAACCTGGGGTGTCACAGAAGGACTGTTGGTTTAGCTGGATTTGAGTAGTTTAGGATGGTAGACCCCACACTGACTAATAAATCCCCAAATCTGACCCTATCTCAGCAGCAGCTCTACCTACATTGTCCTATTCCGGAGCTGTGCAGTGTCCGGTCTCTCATACCCCTGATGATGCCGTACGGCCAACCAATCACTGCAAGACTACAACAAAGATGGCTGCGGCATTACAGTGCCTGGCAGACAATCCCTGCATGTTGATTGGGTCTCTAAAGGCCACCAAAAATGCAGGGTGGAGAGCCAAGTACCCGCCGAGTAATCCCGGAAATGCTTGGTGCTCGCCAAGTACACAGAGTACAGCGATACTCGGGTGAGTAACGAGTAGTGGCAAGCACATTCGCTCATCACTAGTTATGGCTAAAAGTGTTGGCACACTGGAAAATGTCCCAGAAAATGAAGTATTTTTCCCCAAATATTGTTACAATTACAGATGTTTCAATATGCACATGTTTATTTCCTTTGTGTGTATTGGCACAACACAAAAAACAGGGAAAAAGTGCAAATTGGACATAATTTCATGCAAAACCCCCAAAATGAGCCACACAAATTTGTTAACTTCCATGCAAATTGCCTCTTCAGAGAAAAAGAGGACTTAAACACTATAGCGTTACCTGTTGGAAGTAGCGATCCTACAAGTCACAATCAACCCTTTAACGAGTCACGCAATATGACAGGATAAAAGCCAAATCAGTATCTCAATTCACAGACACAGTGTTTTGGGCTATTGGCCCTCGTCAGTGCGAAGCATGAGAACTAATTTGGCTAGATGAGAGGCTCTGGACTGGGGTCTAAGGGGCAACGTTTCTCCTCAGGCCATTGTCACACGTCCAGATAATTCCGGTACCAGAAAAATCGGTACTGGAGTTATCCGTGTCCGTGTGTCTGTGAGCTCACGTGGCACATCAGTGTGGCACACGTGCGGCAGCCATGTGCTGCCCGTGTGCCGACTAAGTACCACACGGACCGTGCAGGAGACAGCGCTACAGTAAGCGCTGTCCCCAGTGTGGTGCTGAAGCCGCCATTCACCCCTCCTCTCCACCAGCGTTCGCTGGAGAGAAGGAATGAAAAATCAATTTTTTTTATTATTTTTGTCATTAAAATCAAGTTCCTTGTCACCTCCCCCTCCCACCCCCTGTGCGCCCGCCCGCTGGAAATAAAATACTCACCCAGCTCCCTCGATGCTTCCTCTCAGTGCCGCAGCTTGTCCTGTATGAGCGGTCATGTGGTACCGCTCATTACAGTGATGAATATGCGGCTCCACCCCTATGGGTGAAGCATCGAGGGAGCTGGGTGAGTATTTTATTTCCAGCGGGTGGGTGCACAGGGGGTGGGAAGGGGGAGGTGACAAGGAACTTGATTTTAAAGACAAAAATATTAAAAAAAACATTGATTTTTCATTCCTTCTCTCCAGCGAATGCTGCTGGAGAGAAGGAATGAATTCCGGCTTCAGCACCCAAAGCAGGGGACAGCGCTTACTGTAGCGCTGTCTCCTGCACAGTCCGTGTGGTACTCAGTCGGCACACGGGCGGCACACGGACAGCATCCGTGTGCAGTACGTGTTTACACGGACCCATTGACTTTAATGGGTCCGTGTGATACGTGCGCTCCCATGAACACTGACATGTCTCCGTGTTTTTCAAACGGACACACGGTTCATGAAAACACGCTGACATGTGCACAGACACATTTATTTTAATGTGTCTACGTGAGTCAGTGTCTCTCGTACGTGAGAAAACTGTCACCAGACGTACTGGAGCCACTGACGTGTGAAACAGGCCTCATGTAGAGTGACATACCAGCTGTGGCTTGTCAAGGTAAGGAGGCTTATTCAAATAAGCCTGAAGGCACTGGGAGATAGACTGGAAAGTGGTCTGACCCATATTAACACACTTTTTCAGGATGTCAACCAGCGCCTTGACGGTCTGAAAGCCGACGTCCAGTGACCGGCACACCACTTGTTTAATAAGATAGAGTGGGGCATGTCGGAACACCTTATGCCTGAACTCCAGCTCAATGTGATGCAGGCCTGCAATGCTGCTTACATTCAGACTATGCAGCAGACTCGGTGCTTACAGCAGCCACAGGTGGTATTCCCACCTGTGCCACCAATTACACTACCTCAATACTGAGTTCTGCTGCATACCACTGTATGGCCACCACCATGCTCAGTCCAGCTGTTCACCACTACACCGCCACCACCATGCCGGGTGCTGCTGAAAGCCACTCCACCACCATGCCGAGTCCTGTTCCTGCATGGCCGTCCATCACCACCACCATGGCGGTTAAGCAAACTCCATGGCCGTCCACCGCCACCACCATCGCAGTTTAGCAAACTGCACGTCCGTCTACCGCCACTACCATGGAGGTTCAGCAAACTGCATGTCCGTCCACCGCCACCACCATGGAGGTTCAGCAAACTGCACGTCCTTCCCCCGCCACCACCATGGAAGTTCAGCAAACTGCATGGCCATCCCAATCCACAACCATGGAGGTTCAGCAAACTGCACAGCAAATCCCGATCCACCACCATGCCGGTTACAGATCCCACCACCCCCACCCTCCCACGGAGACAAAGAAGTCACCAGCATACTCATAGCAAACTAAAAAAGAAGAAACAGGCAACAAGAACTGTCGTACTACCTTCACCCTCACCTCCCAATGTGTCTGTGTTGTCCAGTTTGTCTCTCCCTTCCAATGTGTCTCTCCCATCCCATGCTTCCACTCTTAATATGCCTCCTTCCATCCTTGACCTCCCAGACCCCACAAATTTACTAGGCCCTACCCCTGGAACCCCTTCATCTTCCACACCAAGACAATCCTCCCAGCTCCACACCCCCCAGGTCCATAACATTTGCCCCTCATTGTCTCGTAAAAAAAATATTTTTTTGTTGTAAAAAGAATGTGTGTTGCTTTTCCCCTATCACTGCTTGTTCTTTGTCTCTTTCATTTCCGTCAACACACACGTCGCCGTCTACACACACTGTGTTTTTGCCACCTCATAGATCCATGACACACAGTCTGGTGCCTCTCTTTATTTGCTTTGCTTCTTGTGTCTGTCATCGAGCTATGAGGTGGCAAAAACACAGAGGACTGAAAATCCTCCCAAAAAAATACTGCAGAAAGGGTCAGTGGTCAACAATGCTCACAAGCCCAGGTGTCAGCACTAGCGCACTCAGGATGCTGGGTTTTCTGCATCCTGAGTGCGCTAGTTCTGACACACAGGCAGGTGAGTAAAGAAATGAGGTGGATTAGCTCCATCATCTCTTCAGTCTGCATTAATCTATTGGACTATAGAAATGCTGACTGAAGAGACGATGGAGCTAATCCAAGGTCTCCTACCATAGCACTGACCTCAGAGAGAAGAGATGTAGTGTAAAGTAGGGTTGAGCGAAACGGGTCGATCATTTTCAAAAGTCGCCGACTTTTGGCTAAGTCGGCGTCTCATGAAACCCGATCCGACCCCTGTGCTTGTCGGCCATGCGGTACGCGACTTTCGCGCCAAAGTCGCGTTTCAATGACGCGAAAAGCGCCATTTCTCAGCCAATGAAGGTGAACGCAGAGTGTGGGCAGCGTGATGACATAGATCCTGGTCCCCACCATCTTAGAGAAGGGCATTGCAGTGATTGGCTTGCTGTCTGCGGCGTCACAGGGGCTATAAAGGGGCGTTCCCGCCGACCGCCATCTTACTGCTGCTGATCTGAGCTTAGGGACAGGTTGCTGCCGCTTCGTCAGAAGCAGGGAGAGCGTTAGGCAGGGTCCACTAACCACCAAACCGCTTGTGCTGTAGCGATTTCCACTGTCCAACACCACCTTCGGTGTGCAGGAACAGTGGAAGCTATTTTTTTTTTTTTTTTTCCTCAGCGCTGTAGCTCATTGGGCTGCCCTAGAAGGCTCCGTGATAGCTGTATTGCTGTGTGTACGCCACTGTGGAAACCAACTGCTTTTTTCAAAGCACATATCCTCTTGTTCCTTTCTGCACAGCTATCTTTTTTGTTTGTCCACACTTTTTATTTAATTTGTGCATCAGTCCACTCCTATTGCTGCCTGCCATACCTGGCTTAGATTACTGCAGGGAGATAGTAATTGTAGGACAGTCCCTGTTTTTTTTTTTTTTTTTTTTTGTGGGAGATTAAGATTGGCATTTCTGCTACAGTGCCATCCCTGTGTGTGCCATCTCTCACTGAGTGGGCCATAGAAAGCCTATTTATTTTTTCCGTGATTTGTGTTCTAAATTCTACCTCAACACAAAAACACTACATCAATCAGTGGGAGAAAAATATTGGCCTCAGTCAGGGCTTGTGTGCCACTGCTGTGTGTGCTATCTCTCATTCAGTGGGCTATAGAAAGCCTATTTATTTATTTATTTTTTTTTCTTATTATTTGGTTTCTAAAGTCTCCCTGAAAAAAAAAAAAAAAAAAAAAAAAAAACAGTGGGAGAGTAATATTGCCCTTTCAGCTTGTGTGCCAGTCTTGACTCCTGGGTGTGCCACCTCTCTCTCATTCAGTGGGCCATAGAAAGCCTATTTATTTTTTTGGTTTTTTTAATATTATTTGGTTTCTAAAGTCTCCCTGAAAAAAAAAAAAACATAAAAAAACAGTGGGAGAGTAATATTGCCCTTTCAGCTTGTGTGCCAGTCTTGACTCCTGGGTGTGCCACCTCTCTCATTCAGTGGGCCATAGAAAGCCTATTTATTTTTTTTTAAATATTATTGGGTTTCTAAAGTCTCCCTTAAAAAACAAAAAATACATAAAAAAAACAGTGGGAGAGTAATATTGCCCTTTCAGCTTGTGTGCCAGTCTTGACTCCTGGGTGTGCCACCTCTCTCATTCAGTGGGCCATAGAAAGCATTTTTTTTTTTCCTTGATTTGTGTTCTAAAATCTACCTCAACACAAAAACACTACATCAATCAGTGGGAGAAAAATATTGGCCTCAGTCAGGGCTTTTGTGCCACTGCTGTGTGTGCTATCTCTCATTCAGTGGGCTATAGAAAGCCTTTTTATTTATTTATTTTTTTTTCTTATTATTTGGTTTCTAAAGTCTCCCTGAAAAAAAAAAAATAAAAAAACAGTGGGAGAGTAATATTGCCCTTTCAGCTTGTGTGCCAGTCTTGACTCCTGGGTGTGCCACCTCTCTCTCATTCAGTGGGCCATAGAAAGCCTATTTATTTTTTTGGTTTTTTTAATATTATTTGGTTTCTAAAGTCTCCCTGAAAAAAAAAAAAACATAAAAAAACAGTGGGAGAGTAATATTGCCCTTTCAGCTTGTGTGCCAGTCTTGACTCCTGGGTGTGCCACCTCTCTCATTCAGTGGGCCATAGAAAGCCTATTTATTTATTTTTTAAATATTATTGGGTTTCTAAAGTCTCCCTTAAAAAACAAAAAATACATAAAAAAACAGTGGGAGAGTAATATTGCCCTTTCAGCTTGTGTGCCAGTCTTGACTCCTGGGTGTGCCACCTCTCTCATTCAGTGGGCCATAGAAAGCATTTTTTTTTTTCCTTGATTTGTGTTCTAAAATCTACCTCAACACAAAAACACTACATCAATCAGTGGTAGAAAAATATTGGCCTCAGTCAGGGCTTGTGTGCCACTGCTGTGTGTGCTATCTCTCATTCAGTGGGCTATAGAAAGCCTATTTATTTATTTATTTTTTTTCTTATTATTTGGTTTCTAAAGTCTCCCTGAAAAAAAAAAAAAAAAAAAAACAGTGGGAGAGTAATATTGCCCTTTCAGCTTGTGTGCCAGTCTTGACTCCTGGGTGTGCCACCTCTCTCTCATTCAGTGGGCCATAGAAAGCCTATTTATTTATTTATTTTTTTTCTTATTATTTGGTTTCTAAAGTCTCCCTGAAAAAAAAAAAACATAAAAAAACAGTGGGAGAGTAATATTGCCCTTTCAGCTTGTGTGCCAGTCTTGACTCCTGGGTGTGCCACCTCTCTCATTCAGTGGGCCATAGAAAGCATTTTTTTTTTCCTTGATTTGTGTTCTAAAATCTACCTCAACACAAAAACACTACATCAATCAGTGGGAGAAAAATATTGGCCTCAGTCAGGGCTTGTGTGCCACTGCTGTGTGTGCTATCTCTCATTCAGTGGGCTATAGAAAGCCTATTTATTTATTTTTTTTTTTTCTTATTATTTGGTTTCTAATGTCTCCCTGAAAAAAAAAAAACATAAAAAAACAGTGGGAGAGTAATATTGCCCTTTCAGCTTGTGTGCCAGTCTTGACTCCTGGGTGTGCCACCTCTCTCTCATTCAGTGGGCCATAGAAAGCCTATTTATTTTTTTGTTTTTTTTAATATTATTTGGTTTCTAAAGTCTCCCTGAAAAAAAAAAAACCATAAAAAAACAGTGGGAGAGTAATATTGCCCTTTCAGCTTGTGTGCCAGTCTTGACTCCTGGGTGTGCCAACTCTCTCATTCAGTGGGCCATAGAAAGCCTATTTATTTATTTTTTTAAATATTATTGGGTTTCTAAAGTCTCCCTTAAAAAACAAAAAATACATAAAAAAACAGTGGGAGAGTAATATTGCCCTTTCAGCTTGTGTGCCAGTCTTGACTCCTGGGTGTGCCACCTCTCTCATTCAGTGGGCCATAGAAAGCATTTTTTTTTTTTCCTTGATTTGTGTTCTAAAATCTACCTCAACACAAAAACACTACATCAATCAGTGGGAGAAAAATATTGGCCTCAGTCAGGGCTTGTGTGCCACTGCTGTGTGTGCTATCTCTCATTCAGTGGGCTATAGAAAGCCTATTTATTTATTTATTTTTTTTTCTTATTATTTGGTTTCTAAAGTCTCCCTGAAAAAAAAAAAAAAAAAAAAAAACAGTGGGAGAGTAATATTGCCCTTTCAGCTTGTGTGCCAGTCTTGACTCCTGGGTGTGCCACTTCTCTCTCATTCAGTGGGCCATAGAAAGCCTATTTATTTTTTTGCTTTGTTTAATATTATTTGGTTTCTAAAGTCTCCCTGAAAAAAAAAAAAACATAAAAAAACAGTGGGAGAGTAATATTGCCCTTTCAGCTTGTGTGCCAGTCTTGACTCCTGGGTGTGCCACCTCTCTCATTCAGTGGGCCATAGAAAGCCTATTTATTTTTTTTTTTAAATATTATTGGGTTTCTAAAGTCTCCCTTAAAAAACAAAAAATACATAAAAAAACAGTGGGAGAGTAATATTGCCCTTTCAGCTTGTGTGCCAGTCTTGACTCCTGGGTGTGCCACCTCTCTCATTCAGTGGGCCATAGAAAGCATTTTTTTTTTTCCTTGATTTGTGTTCTAAAATCTACCTCAACACAAAAACACTACATCAATCAGTGGGAGAAAAATATTGGCCTCAGTCAGGGCTTGTGTGCCACTGCTGTGTGTGCTATCTCTCATTCAGTGGGCTATAGAAAGCCTATTTATTTATTTATTTTTTTTCTTATTATTTGGTTTCTAAAGTCTCCCTGAAAAAAAATAAAAAATAAAAAAACAGTGGGAGAGTAATATTGCCCTTTCAGCTTGTGTGCCAGTCTTGACTCCTGGGTGTGCCACCTCTCTCTCATTCAGTGGGCCATAGAAAGCCTATTTATTTTTTTGGTTTTTTTAATATTATTTGGTTTCTAAAGTCTCCCTGAAAAAAAAAAAAACATAAAAAAACAGTGGGAGAGTAATATTGCCCTTTCAGCTTGTGTGCCAGTCTTGACTCCTGGGTGTGCCACCTCTCTCATTCAGTGGGCCATAGAAAGCATTTTTTTTTTCCTTGATTTGTGTTCTAAAATCTACCTCAACACAAAAACACTACATCAATCAGTGGGAGAAAAATATTGGCCTCAGTCAGGGCTTGTGTGCCACTGCTGTGTGTGCTATCTCTCATTCAGTGGGCTATAGAAAGCCTATTTATTTATTTTTTTTCTTATTATTTGGTTTCTAAAGTCTCCCTGAAAAAAAAAAAAAAAAAAAAAAAAACAGTGGGAGAGTAATATTGCCCTTTCAGCTTGTGTGCCAGTCTTGACTCCTGGGTGTGCCACCTCTCTCTCTCATTCAGTGGGCCATAGAAAGCCTTTTTTTTTTTTTTTTTTAAATATTATTGGGTTTCTAAAGTCTCCCTTAAAAAACAAAAAATACATAAAAAAACAGTGGGAGAGTAATATTGCCCTTTCAGCTTGTGTGCCAGTCTTGACTCCTGGGTGTGCCACCTCTCTCTCTCATTCAGTGGGCCATAGAAAGCCTTTTTTTTTTTTTTTTTTTAAATATTATTGGGTTTCTAAAGTCTCCCTTAAAAAAAAAAATACATAAAAAAACAGTGGGAGAGTAATATTGCCCTTACAGCTTGTGTGCCAGTCTTGACTCCTGGGTGTGCCACCTCTCTCTCTCATTCAGTGGGCCATAGAAAGGCTATTTATTTTTTTGGTTTTTTTAATATTATTTGGTTTCTAAAGTCTCCCTGAAAAAAAAAAAAACATAAAAAAACAGTGGGAGAGTAATATTGCCCTTTCAGCTTGTGCGCCAGTCTTGACTCCTGGGTGTGCCACCTCTCTCTCTCTAATTGTGGGCCATAGAAAGCCTTTTTTTTTTTGTTTTTTTTTAATATTATTTGGTTTCTAAAGTCTCCCTTAAAAAACAAAAAATACATAAAAAAACAGTGGGAGAGTAATATTGCCCTTTCAGCTTGTGTGCCAGTCTTGACTCCTGGGTGTGCCACCTCTCTCTCTCATTCAGTGGGCCATAGAAAGGCTATTTATTTTTTTGGTTTTTTTAATATTATTTGGTTTCTAAAGTCTCCCTGAAAATAAAAAAAAAAAAACTTAAAAAAACAGTGGGAGAGTAATATTGCCCTTTCAGCTTGTGCGCCAGTCTTGACTCCTGGGTGTGCCACCTCTCTCTCTCTAATTGTGGGCCATAGAAAGCCTTTTTTTGTTTGTTTTTTTTTTTGTTTTGTTTTTAATATTATTTGGTTTCTAAAGTCTCCCTGAGAAAAAAATAAAAATAAATTAGGTGGGAGATTAATATTGACATTAGTGCTTGAGTGACAGTCCTGCGTGTGTGTCATCTCTGTGATTTTGTGCCACAGAAAACAGAGTGTGTAACATTGTGCCTGATTTTCCTTGTGGTCTCACCAACCTGTTAAGGGATATTGAAATCATACTGAAGTTAGGCCATGTTCACACAGTGCGTTTTTTACCGCGGAACCGCGGCGGTTTTGCCGCTGCGGTTCCGCAGCTGTTTTCCATGCAGGGTACAGTACACTGTACCCTATGGAAAACAGGACACACTGTGCACATGGTCCGGAAATTTAAAAAAAAAGCCGTGCTGAATAGCTCCCGGAAAAAAGAAGGAGCATGTCAATTCTTCTTCCTGAACCGCAGCGGTTCTGCACCCATAGACCTCCATTGTGAGGTCAAAATCGCAGTAAAACACGCAGATCAAAAATATATCTGCGTGTTTTACTGCGGTTTGATGTGCAGAACCGCTGCTGCAGGAAGTGCGGGGAAGCCGGCGGAAGTGCGGGGCCGGAAGTGCGTGGGCGGAGAGACATGGAGGCATAGCGTCGCATGGGGATCGTGTCGGCAGTTTGATTGATTTGGTATGTGTGTGTGTGTGTGTGTGTGTGTGTGTGTGTGTGTGTGTGTGTCCCCATGCGACGATAGTGCCTCCATTGTGCTAAGTCGCCGTATGGGACTACTACTCCCATCCGGTATTAGGATGGGAGAGTTGTCCCTGTGTCCGGCGACTTAGCACAATAGTAAAGTTTACACCAAACACCTACACACAATACACATACATGACACACAGTACAGTACATACAACACATAACACAGAGTATATACTCACCAACAGCACACTTGTAGGCGAAGCCCTCGATCCTCCAGGAAAAAATCCAAAAATAATAAACCAAATTCATACTCCCTGTCCGCAGAATCCATAAAACGAGTGTCCCACGCCGATCCCCTGCTCTCCGGCGATACACTGCCAGGAGCGAAGCTCCTAGCAGTGTATCGCGTACTGTTCCGGAGTTCAATGACTCCGGCGTCTCGGTTAACAGCAGTACAGCTGCGTTGAACTTTCCCACGCAGCACTGCCGTTAAGCGAGAGTGCCGGGGTCAATGACCGCCGGTAAACTCGCTCGCGCATGCGCAGTGACACACCGACAGGAACTATGGCTCCTGTCAGTGTGTTGCTGCATCCGTGGAGAGCAGACATATCTCTGGATGTGTCTGTTCTCCATGGAAAATCTTCGTGGGATACGTGGATACTTAAATACGTGACACGTGTCACTTAAATACGTGATACGTGTCACTTAAATACGTGGCACGTGGCACTTAAATACGTGGCACGTGGCACTTAAATACGTGATACATGGCACTGAAATACGTGGCACGTAAATACGTGGCACGTGGCACTGAAATACGTGGCACTTAAATACGTGGCACGTGGCACTGAAATACGTGGCACGTGGCACTTAAATACGTGATACGTGGCACTGAAATACGTGGCACGTGGCACTTAAATACGTGGCACGTGGCACTGAAATACGTGGCACTGAAATATGTGATACGTGGCACTGAAATACGTGGCACGTGGCACTTAAATACGTGGCACTGAAATACGTGGCACTTAAATACGTGGCACGTGGCACTGAAATACGTGGCACGTGGCACTTAAATACGTGACACGTGGCACTGAAATACGTGGCACGTGGCACTTAAATACGTGGCACGTGGCACTGAAATACGTGGCACGTGGCACTTAAATACGTGATACGTGGCACTGAAATACGTGGCACGTGGCACTTAAATACGTGGCACGTGGCACTGAAATACGTGGCACGTGGCACTGAAATACGTGATACGTGGCACTGAAATACGTGGCACGTGGCACTTAAATACGTGGCACGTGGCACTGAAATACGTGGCACGTGGCACTTAAATACGTGATACGTGGCACTGAAATACGTGGCACGTGGCACTTAAATACGTGGCACGTGGCACTGAAATACGTGGCACGTGGCACTGAAATACGTGGCACTTAGGCTATGTTCACATTTGCGTTGTGCGCCGCAGCGTCGGCGCCGCAACACACAACGCAAAGTAAAACGCAGCAAAACGCATGCACAACGCTGTGTTTTGCGCCGCATGCGTCCTTTTTTTGATTGATTTTGGACGCAGCAAAAATGCAACTTGCTGCGTCCTCTGCGCCCGGATGCGTGCGCTGCAGTGACGCATGCGGCGCAAAACGCGGAGCGCTGTCATTCAAAACACGTCCACTCATTTTGGTGTTTAGTCCCAAAATGGAGGATGGAAGAAGAAAAGGGTTGGACAAGGAAATGACATCATTTTTTTTTTTTTTTCCCCCCCACTGCAGTAAACTTTATTTCTGTCAAACACAGACAATCTGCAGACAAAACTGCATCAAAAAACGCACTAAAAAACGCACTAAAAAACGCACTAAAAAACGCACTAAAAACGCACCAAAAACGCACCAAAAAACGCACCTGCGTTTTCTGCAGAGACCTGCAGTTTCAGTCAGGAAAAAAAAAGGATGGAAATCCTGAACGTGTGAACATAGCCTTATAGCTCACCGTGTAAGTTGTTTGACAACAACAAATAAAGTTACTTTGGTTAAGATTTTAAAACAATGAGGAAGTCTGGTGCAAGAGGTCGTCGTGGGCGTTCATTGTCAGCTGGTAATGATGGTAGTGGTAGTGGAGCATCAGGTGGTCGTGGGGATAAAAATATTCCACCTAAGTCTGGAGCTGTGGAGCCAGTTTCGTCGTCAGGCTACACAAGGCCTCGAACGCTCTCTTTTCTGGGAGTAGGAAAACCGCTTTTAAAGGCGGAGCAGCAACAGCAAGTTTTGGCTTACATTGCAGACTCAGCCTCTAGCTCTTTTGCCTCCTCTTCCGAAACTGGTAAATGTAAAAGCTGCGCGTCGCTTGTGGATGTTCACGGTCAGGGACAAGTCGCTTCCTTGTCCTCCTCAGCAAAAACTACAACAAGAGAGAAGGATGCAGCAGGCGACACAACGGGTCACTCCATGGAGCTCTTAACACATACCGTCCCTGGCTTAGAAAGTGAAACATTTAACAGGCCATGCCCATTACAAGTAGATTCTGACATGGAGTGCACTGATGCACAGCCACAGCCAGAGTACTATGCTGCTCCTTTGACTCAGACCACCACATTGCCCTCTCAGGGTACAGATCCACAATCAGACCCTGATGAGACTATGTTGCCCCGCCACGAACGCTATACCACCGACCGACACAGTGACACAGACGAAGTTGCACACGAGCTCGAAGAGGAGGTAATAGATGACCCAGTTATTGACCCCGATTGGCAGCCATTGGGGGAACAGGGTGCAGGCGGCAGTAGTTCAGAAGCGGTGGTGGAGGAGGGGCCGCAGCAGGCATCAACATCGCAACAGGTTCCATCTGCCGGGCCCGTATCTGGCCCAAAACGCGTGTCAAAGCCAAAACCTGTTGGAGGACAGCGTGGCCATCCGGTTAAAGCTCAGTCTGCAATCCCTGAAAAGGGATCCGAGTCTAGGAAGAGTGCAGTCTGGCATTTTTTTAAACAACATCCAACTGATCAGCGCAAAGTCATCTGTCAAAAATGTTCAACTAGCTTAAGCAGAGGTCAGAATCTGAAAAGTCTAAATACTAGTTGCATGCATAGACACTTAACCACCATGCATTTTCAAGCCTGGACTAACTACCAAACGTCCCTTAAGGTTGTAGCACCCTCGGCCAATGAAGCTAGTCAGCAACGCAACATCCCTTCCGTCACTGTAAGGCCACCATTTTCCGCACCACCGGCAGTATCTGTGCAGGTTTCTTTGCCAGCCAAAAGCAGTCAGGGTCAGGGAACCACCAGTTTTGTAGGAGGAAATATTGCATCTAGGGCACCGGCGGAAACAATACCGTCTCCAACCGTCTCTCAGTCTGCCATGTACACCGGCACACCCGAAAGTTCCACGATCTCCAGCTCTCCAGTCCAGCTCACCCTACATGAGACTCTGGTTAGAAAAAGGAAGTACTTATCCTCGCATCCGCGTACACAGGGTTTTAACGCCCACATAGCTAGACTAATCTCATTAGAGATGATGCCCTACCGGTTAGTTGAAAGCGAAGCTTTCAAAGCCCTGATGGAGTACGCTGAACCACGATACGAGCTACCCAGTCGACACTTTTTTTCCAGAAAAGCCATCCCAGCCCTGCACCAGCATGTTAAACAGCGCATCGTCCATGCACTCAGGCAATCTGTGAGTACAAAGGTGCACCTGACTACAGATGCATGGACCAGTAGGCATGGCCAGGGACGTTATGTGTCCATCACGGCACACTGGGTGAATGTGGTGGATGCAGGGTCCACAGGCGACATCAATTTAGGGACAGTTGTGCCTAGCCCACGGTCTAGGAAACAGTTGGCTGTAGGCGTTCGCACCCCCTCCTCCTCCTCCTCCTCGTCCTCCTGCAGAAGCTACAGCTCTTCCACAGAACGCAGTCTGCCAACCACTCCATCGGCAGATGACACTGTTGCACACCAGTTGTCCCATTATGGGCCAGCTACTGCCAAGCGTCAGCAGGCTGTATTGGCTATGAAGTGTTTGGGCGACAACAGACACACCGCGGAAGTTCTATCCGAGTTCTTGCAACAAGAAACGCAGTCGTGGCTGGGCACAGTAGATCTTGAGGCAGGCAAGGTAGTGAGTGATAACGGAAGGAATTTCATGGCTGCCATCTCCCTTTCCCAACTGAAACACATTCCTTGCCTGGCTCACACCTTAAACCTGGTGGTGCAGTGCTTATTGAAAACTTATCCTGGGTTCTCCGACCTGCTCCTCAAAGTGCGTGGACTTTGCTCACATATCCGACGTTCGCCTGTACACGCCAGCCGTATGCAGACCTATCAGCGGTCTTTGAACCTTCCCCAGCATCGCCTAATCATAGACGTTGCAACAAGGTGGAACTCAACACTGCACATGCTTCAGAGACTGTGCGAACAGAGGCGTGCTGTTATTTATTTGTGGGAGGATACACGGGCAGGCAGTAGGATGGCAGACATGGAGTTGTCAGGTGTGCAGTGGTCTAAGATACAAGACATGTGTCAAGTCCTTCAGTGTTTTGAGGAATGCACACGGCTGGTTAGTGCAGACAACGCCGTAATAAGCATGAGCATCCCCCTAATGCGTCTGCTGATGCAAAGTTTGACGCACATAAAGGAGCAGGCGTCTGCACCAGAGGAAGAGGAAAGCCTTGATGACAGTCAGCCATTGTCTGGTCAGGGCAGTGTACAGGACGAGGTAGCGGGCGAAGAGGAGGTGGAGGACGAGGAGGATGATGGGGATGAGTATATTTTTAATGCCGAACCTTTCCCGGGGGCACAGGAAATTGGTTGCGTGTCACGGCCGGGTTCTGGTTTTTTGAGGGACACAAGTGACGTAGATTTGCCTGCAACTGCCCCTCAACCAATCACAACCGGAGATTTGACAACTGGAACTTTGGCCCACATGGCGGATTATGCCTTACGTATCCTAAAAAGGGACACACGCATTACGAAAATGATGAACGATGACGATTACTGGTTGGCCTGCCTCCCTGATCCACGCTATAAAGGCAAATTGCAAAATATTATGCCACATGAGAACTTGGAACTAATATTAGCAACCAAACAATCAACTCTTGTTGACCGTTTGCTTCAGGCATTCCCAGCACACAGCGCACGTGATCGTTCTCACACGAGCTCCAGGGGGCAGCAGACTAGGAGTGTTAGGGGTGCACACATCAGAAGTGGCGTTGGACAGAGGGGTTTTCTGACCAGGTTGTGGAGTGATTTTGCTATGACCGCAGACAGGACAGGTACTGCTGCATCAATTGAAAGTGACAGGAGACAACATTTGTCCAGTATGGTTACTAACTATTTTTCATCCCTTATCGATGTTCTCCCTCAACCGTCATTCCCATTTGATTACTGGGCCTCCAAATTAGACACCTGGCCAGAATTGGCAGAATATGCATTGCAGGAGCTTGCTTGCCCGGCAGCAAGTGTCCTATCAGAAAGAGTATTCAGTGCTGCAGGTTCAATATTAACCGAAAAAAGGACTCGTCTGGCTACCCAAAATGTTGACGATCTAACATTCATTAAAATGAACCACAACTGGATTTCGAAATCTTTTGCCCCACCTTGCCCGGCCGACACCTAGCTTTCCTATGAAAAGCTCTTGCCTGTGAATTACTTTTCTAATGTCTAATTTGCTGCAGCTGATTGTACAGCATACGACATGTTTACACCTCCCTAAATGGCAAAACTCCCCACACGGGGCCGTGGTATCGCGACTTGGCGCAAGCACCCGTGAGACTGCTGTTTGTCTGAAGAGGTGGGTGTGCTCGCTTTTGGTTGACGGCATTGCTACTGGGTCCCTCATAGTACAATGTAGTGTCTCTGGCGGTGGTGGTGCGCACCCAACGTCAGACACACCATTGTAACATGAGGGGCCCTGGGGCGGTCCCGCCGGCCTCAAGAGAGTTCCCCCCTACCCCAGCTCAAAATGTGCTCTACCACGTGCAAAATTATGTCGCACAGCTCCACCAATCTTTAGTCTATTCGCTGACATCATTCAATGTCTGGCACTGACAATACAAATTTGTAGACATCTATGATGCAACTTAAAGTAGTCTGTGTCTGTGTCCTATATTGGCACCATTAAATAGTTACTGCCAAATTACTATGTCAGAAGCTCAGTAGATGAGCCCACCCCTGTACCTAAGTATGCCACCTTTTTTTTTGTTTTGGTTGTTTTGCGAGACATTAACATCTATTTATATTTTGGGAGTACTGGGACAGACACTCCTTGCACTACTCCTCCACTCACCACCAAGCTGCCTGTGTATCCATGTAACCGCTGTAAAGCTGCCATGAGCCTATTGTTTGTTATTTTAGGCCTTTGATAGCCTGTCTGCGGTCCCTACTTTAAATACTCCTCCACTGACCACCAAGCTGCCTGCCCGTGTATCCATGTAACCGATGTAAAACAGCCATGAGCCTATTGTTTGTTATTTTAGGCCTTTGATAGCCTGTCTGCGGTCCCTACTTTAAATACTCCTCCACTGACCACCAAGCTGCCTGTGTATCCATGTAACCGCTGTAAAGCTGCCATGAGCCTATTGTTTGTTATTTTAGGCCTTTGATAGCCTGTCTGCGGTCCCTACTTTAAATACTCCTCCACTCATCACCAGCTGCCTGCCCGTGTATCCATGTAACCGCTGTAAAGCTGCCATGAGCCTATTGTTTGTTATTTTAGGCCTTTGATAGCCTGTCTGCGGTCCCTACTTTAAATACTCCTCCACTGACCACCAAGCTGCCTGCCCGTGTATCCATGTAACCGCTGTAAAACTGCCATAAGCCTATTGTTTGTTATTTTAGGCCTTTGATAGCCTGTCTGCGGTCCCTACTTTAAATACTCCTCCACTGACCACCAAGCTGCCTGTGTATCCATGTAACCGCTGTAAAGCTGCCATGAGCCTATTGTTTGTTATTTTAGGCCTTTGATAGCCTGTCTGCGGTCCCTACTTTAAATACTCCTCCACTCATCACCAGCTGCCTGCCCGTGTATCCATGTAACCGCTGTAAAGCTGCCATGAGCCTATTGTTTGTTATTTTAGGCCTTTGATAGCCTGTCTGCGGTCCCTACTTTAAATACTCCTCCACTCATCACCAGCTGCCTGCCCGTGTATCCATGTAACCGCTGTAAAGCTGCCATGAGCCTATTGTTTGTTATTTTAGGCCTTTGATAGCCTGTCTGCGGTCCCTACTTTAAATACTCCTCCACTCATCACCAGCTGCCTGCCCGTGTATCCATGTAACCGCTGTAAAACTGCCATGAGCCTATTGTTTGTTATTTTAGGCCTTTGATAGCCTGTCTGCGGTCCCTACTTTAAATACTCCTCCACTGACCACCAAGCTGCCTGCCCGTGTATCCATGTAACCGCTGTAAAACTGCCATGAGCCTATTGTTTGTTATTTTAGGCCTTTGATAGCCTGTCTGCGGTCCCTACTTTAAATACTCCTCCACTGACCACCAAGCTGCCTGCCCGTGTATCCATGTAACCGCTGTAAAACTGCCATGAGCCTATTGTTTGTTATTTTAGGCCTTTGATAGCCTGTCTGCGGTCCCTACTTTAAATACTCCTCCACTCATCACCAGCTGCCTGCCCGTGTATCCATGTAACCGCTGTAAAACTGCCATGAGCCTATTGTTTGTTATTTTAGGCCTTTGATAGCCTGTCTGCGGTCCCTACTTTAAATACTCCTCCACTCACCACCAAGCTGCCTGTGTATCCATGTAACCGATGTAAAACTGCAGTATTTTGCTTATAAAAAAGAAAATACTGGAGAGATATCAAATGCAGACATTTTAACATTAAAAACAAAAACACATACAACAAAAAACTGGTACAGTACAAAAATTGGCCACCAGCTACAAAAACTTTCTCCTGCAAGTAGTTAACTGAAAGGTTTTTTTCCATTGAAAACACAGATATGGCATCCACCGAGTGTTGTCCTGTCGCGTCTTCTTTATATTATTGCCAAGAAGCTGCAACTGAATAAAGCTGAGCTTCTACCTTCTGCCTCTTATTAACTGCTTTTTTTTAAAAAAATTGTCCACCAGCTACAAAAACTTGCTCCTGCAAGTAGTTAACTGAAAGGTTTTTTTCCATTGAAAACACAGATATGGCATCCACCGAGTGTTGTCCTGTCGCGTCTTCTTTATATTATTGCCAAGAAGCTGCAACTGAATAAAGCTGAGCTTCTACCTTCTGCCTCTTATTAACTGCTTTTTTTTTATAAAATTGGCTGTTCCGGCCTACTAAAGGTGTCTGTCTGCCCCTGCCTGGTGTTGTCCTCAACTGAATAAAGCTGAGCTTCTACCTTCTGCCTCTTACTAACTGCTGTTTTTTTTAAAAATTGGCTGTTCCGGCCTACTAAAGGTGTCTGTCTGCCCCTGCCTGGTGTTGTCCTCAACTGAATAAAGCTGAGCTTCAACCTTCAGTTCCAAATTACCATTTTTAAAAATGCAATTGGCTGTTCCGGCCTACTAAAGGTGTCTGTCTGCCCCTGCCTGGTGTTGTCCTCAACTGAATAAAGCTGAGCTTCAACCTTCAGTTCCAAATTACCATTTTTAAAAATGCAATTGGCTGTTCCGGCCTACTAAAGGTGTCTGTCTGCCCCTGCCTGGTGTTGTCCTCAACTGAATAAAGCTGAGCTTCAACCTTCAGTTCCAAATTACCATTTTTAAAAATGCAATTGGCTGTTCCGGCCTACTAAAGGTGTCTGTCTGCCCCTGCCTGGTGTTGTCCTCAACTGAATAAAGCTGAGCTTCAACCTTCAGTTCCAAATTACCATTTTTAAAAATGCAATTGGCTGTTCCGGCCTACTAAAGGTGTCTGTCTGCCCCTGCCTGGTGTTGTCCTCAACTAAATAAAGCTGAGCTTCTACCTTCTGCCTCTTACTAACTACTGTTTTTTTAAAAAATTGGCTGTTCCGGCCTACTAAAGGTGTCTGTCTGCCCCTGCCTGGTGTTGTCCTCAACTGAATAAAGCTGAGCTTCAACCTTCTGTTCCAAATTACCATTTTTAAAAATGCAATTGGCTGTTCCGGCCTACTAAAGGTGAATGTCTGCCCCTGCCTGGTGTTGTCCTCAACTGAATAAAGCTGAGCTTCTACCTTCTGCCTCTTACTAACTGCTGTTTTTTTAAAAAATTGGCTGTTCCGGCCTACTAAAGGTGTCTGTCTGCCCCTGCCTGGTGTTGTCCTCAACTGAATAAAGCTGAGCTTCAACCTTCAGTTCCAAATTACCATTTTTAAAAATGCAATTGGCTGTTCCGGCCTACTAAAGGTGTCTGTCTGCCCCTGCCTGGTGTTGTCCTCAACTGAATAAAGCTGAGCTTCAACCTTCAGTTCCAAATTACCATTTTTAAAAATGCAATTGGCTGTTCCGGCCTACTAAAGGTGTCTGTCTGCCCCTGCCTGGTGTTGTCCTCAACTGAATAAAGCTGAGCTTCAACCTTCAGTTCCAAATTACCATTTTTAAAAATGCAATTGGCTGTTCCGGCCTACTAAAGGTGTCTGTCTGCCCCTGCCTGGTGTTGTCCTCAACTGAATAAAGCTGAGCTTCTACCTTCTGCCTCTTACTAACTGCTGTTTTTTTAAAAAATTGGCTGTTCCGGCCTACTAAAGGTGTCTGTCTGCCCCTGCCTGGTGTTGTCCTCAACTGAATAAAGCTGAGCTTCAACCTTCTGTTCCAAATTACCATTTTTAAAAATGCAATTGGCTGTTCCGGCCTACTAAAGGTGAATGTCTGCCCCTGCCTGGTGTTGTCCTCAACTGAATAAAGCTGAGCTTCTACCTTCTGCCTCTTACTAACTGCTGTTTTTTTAAAAAATTGGCTGTTCCGGCCTACTAAAGGTGTCTGTCTGCCCCTGCCTGGTGTTGTCCTCAACTGAATAAAGCTGAGCTTCAACCTTCTGTTCCAAATTACCATTTTTAAAAATGCAATTGGCTGTTCCGGCCTACTAAAAGTGAATGTCTGCCCCTGCCTGGTGTTGTCCTCAACTGAATAAAGCTGAGCTTCTACCTTCTGCCTCTTACTAACTGCTGTTTTTTTAAAAAATTGGCTGTTCCGGCCTACTAAAGGTGTCTGTCTGCCCCTGCCTGGTGTTGTCCTCAACTGAATAAAGCTGAGCTTCAACCTTCTGTTCCAAATTACCATTTTTAAAAATGCCATTGGCTGTTCCGGCCTACTAAAGGTGTCTGTCTGCCCCTGCCTGGTGTTGTCCTCAACTGAATAAAGCTGAGCTTCAACCTTCAGTTCCAAATTACCATTTTTAAAAATGCAATTGGCTGTTCCGGCCTACTAAAGGTGTCTGTCTGCCCCTGCTTGGTGTTGTCCTCAACTGAATAAAGCTGAGCTTCAACCTTCTGTTCCAAATTACCATTTTTAAAAATGCCATTGGCTGTTCCGGCCTACTAAAGGTGTCTGTCTGCCCCTGCCTGGTGTTGTCCTCAACTGAATAAAGCTGAGCTTCAACCTTCAGTTCCAAATTACCATTTTTAAAAATGCAATTGGCTGTTCCGGCCTACTAAAGGTGTCTGTCTGCCCCTGCCTGGTGTTGTCCTCAACTGAATAAAGCTGAGCTTCAACCTTCAGTTCCAAATTACCATTTTTAAAAATGCAATTGGCTGTTCCGGCCTACTAAAGGTGAATGTCTGCCCCTGCCTGGTGTTGTCCTCAACTGAATAAAGCTGAGCTTCTACCTTCTGCCTCTTACTAACTGCTGTTTTTTTAAAAAATTGGCTGTTCCGGCCTACTAAAGGTGTCTGTCTGCCCCTGCCTGGTGTTGTCCTCAACTGAACAAAGCTGAGCTTCCACATTCTGGCTTTCGCCCTATACTATCAGATATTAAACTGCATTTGGCCTACTAGTGTGGTTATGCCCTTGAAACAGTGTCTGCTGCTCTTGGGTTTGCTACTCCACTGAACAAAGCAATGCCGCCTGTTTAGTCCTGTTACCAATTTTGAACTGCATTTAGCCTACTTTATTCTTTGGCCCTATATCTGTTTCCTCCTCATCCTGCCCATTGCCCAGCCACTGCTAGATGAGTCTGCTGGTACATTGACCTAGACCACTACATTCCCCTTATACTCTACACAGCCAGAATCTGACCCTGCTGAAAGTAAGGTTCCCCTTCCCGCATGTTATACCACCTTACACAGGGACAGAGAGGAAGGTGCAGATGAAAGTGCAGGTTCCTTCATCAGGTGGGGGGGCATACTCGTTGGCGACGTCACTGGCACAGGGCCCCTCAGAGTACGCAAAAGTGTCGCTGCTGGTGGGAGGCGCCCCCGCCATGCAAACACACATCGCTGTACTTTGAGGGGCCCTGTGCCAGTGCCAATGCGAACGAGTGGGCCCCCCCTGCTTGCTCAGGATCACAGCACTTGCAACGTTGAAATACTTACCTTTCCCTGCAACACCGCCGTGACGTAGTCCGCATTTCCTGGGCCCACGAAAAACTTGAGCCGGCCCTACTCCCCCCACAACTTTTGCCAAATGACCCCCAATTCCCTATGCCCAACTATTATTATAAAGTTAATTAAGATTGACAAGCTTCAGAAACAAGAATGGATGTTTTTGGCATTAAAATGGGCACTGTAGGTGTTTTCCTGGCCTCCACTCACTGCCGACTATGCTTCCCCATTGACTTGCATTGGGTTTCGTGTTTCGGTCGATCCCCGACTTTTAGCGATAATCGGCCGACTGCACTCGACTCGACTCTGGACAAAATCGGGTTTCACAAAACCCGACTCGATCTTAAAAAAATGAAAGTCGCTCAACTCTAGTGTAAAGCATGCGTGACATAACCTAATTTGGTTAAAATCCACTCCCTGTCTCATGCAATTTGCATTAAACAGGGAGTGGATTTTATGTACTGTAGTTGTGAACCAGTGATCACCTTATTAAACTGTAAAAAAAAGTATTGTCATTTAGAGGGCACTTGGAACAGGTGTTTCACTAGAGGTGGTTTATTTTCAGCAAACATTAAACATACATTTAAACATTCAAGGTGCATAACATTACATAACATTACAAGAACATTTTACTAAACCATTTCATCTTGCCATGCCACACGTCCATTCTCAGAAGCAAAGTAGGATGCAAATGTATCCCTCATTTGGGCAACTTCAACTGTTGTCCTCAGAGGGTGATGATGGTAATCTGGCAATGGGTTACTAACAGGTTCAACAAGTTCAATGTTGGGTCGCTCTTTAGCCATTATGTAGTTGTGCAGAACCACACATGCTTTGACCACCTCATCGACTGTCTCAATTTTGAGATTAATGTCTGTCCCTAAAATGCGCCATTTCGAGACAAGCATACCAAAGGCACACTCAACAGTTCTTCGTGTCCTGGTCAGTCGGTAATTAAAAATCCTTTTTGTGTGGTTCAAGTCCCGACTGGAGTATGGTTTAAGGAGGTTTCCACACATCTGAAAGGCCTCACCCCCAACCACAACAAATGGCATTGGTGGGCCTTCAGTGTTGGGAAAAGGTCATGGCAGGGAGAAATTAAAATGATTCCCATACAACCGTTGGCCCATGTCCGAGTTTTTAAATGTCTGGGGGTCATTACCATGGCCAAAAGATCCAATGTCCACTGCGACAAACCTACAGTCCGCAGCTGCAATCACCATGAGCATTATGGAAAAATATTTTTATATAAGTACTCAGATCCAGTTCCAGCCAGTTTGGTAATCCGGATATGTTTTCCATCCACTGCTCCCAAACAGTTGGTTAAATTACAAACTTCAAAAAAATTTCAGCAGTTTCCTGCCAGATTTCTGTGGTGGGTAGGGGGATAAATTCCTCATGGAGAACATCCCACAAAGCCCGGCAGGTGTCTGCGACAATCCCAGATAGTGTAGAAATTCCAATCCGGAACTGGAAATGGAGTGATGACAGGCTCTCTCCAGTAGCCAGGAATATGTCGAACAGAGAAAGAAAAATTAAATTCAGAACAATAATATTTATGACGGGGTTTTGCAAAACAGAGAAAGAAAAAAAATATAAAAAGGACAAGACATGGCTTTTTGAACAATAATAATTATGACAGGCATTTATTTTAAAATATTACGTACCTTAGTGTCACTAGCAGACGTTCCTCAGCAGGAATCACTCTATGGAGATAGGTGTCCTGCCTGCTGATGGCTCCTTGTACACGAAGCAACAAATCCATGAAGCTCTCTTGAGACATGCTCGTGTACTCAAAATATTTCTCTGGGCTTTCACGGAGCTCACTGTATAAGGAATGGTATGCTCCACGGCTCTGTCAGAGTTCAACAATGGGGTGCTGCCAAAAGCGCTGATGCCATATTCTCTGTCTTTCTCTCTTCTGTTCTTGCTCACAAGCAAATGAAAAGGCAAGAAACAAGTTGACATCCAAATCCAGATTCCGATAAAAACTTTCCATTCGAAGAGCCATCTTGACGCTGGATACAGGAGCAAAATCTGAGGATTTCATCTGTACAAGGGTCTATATACAGAAATCCCATGAGACATGCCCATTTGCCATGGTTTGTATAAGGTCTCATACTCACTTGTGAGAAACTCGGATGAGTCTCGCACGGTAATACCCGGCACTGCACCCGGCACTCAGATCGGAGCGTGCGGCCGTATAGCAATACATGCACCCACACGCTCCGCTCTTGAGTTCCGGGTGCAGGGCCGGGTATTGCCGTGCGAGACTCATCCGAGTTTCTCGCAAGTGAGTATGAGCCCTAAAGGAAATTCTACTGGAAAATCTATTTCCTATTGAACGCATGCACATAAAAACCACAAACGAATGCAAAAACACATGCAAACGCAGCTTTTTTTTCCATCTTGTGTAAGCTGATGCGGATAAAAAATGCTGCGTTATCATGCACTTGCATGCGTTTTTGCATGTGTTTGCGGTTGCGGACAAGACGCTGCGGACTCATCCGCAAATGTGAACCTAGCCTGACCCCATCGATGTAACACTTTTCTCTGATAACAGATGAATTGCATAGTTACCTCTCTTTGGATTTTGGTTGACTTCACTCTCAGAATAATAAGCTTCCTGACATTTGGTGATAAATGTGTCTTTGTCATGTTTTAACCTGAAAACACACAACAAAATAAAAATTAATTTAGGCAAAATTCGACTACCCATGGCAAAATATGCAAAAGATTTGGCAGAGCCAATGTTGAAAACGTACACATAAAGGGATAAAACAATGTCAAACACAGTTCTTATCCTTATAGCTGAAAGCCAATTGCTTCCAGTTTACTAAAATCACCAGGAAAATGGCATCTCAACAACTAGACAGAAGTAGCCACACTTTTAAAAAACCAAACAAAATCTTGGTTGCTACTGTACACAGAATATATATATATACACATACATATTTTGTATAGTAATAAGCGAGCATGCTCGCCACTACTCGGTACTCGCCCGAGCATCTCACTCTAATGCCACAGCCATGGTGGTTGTGGCATTACAGTGATTGGCTGGCCGCACATCATCATCAGGTCTACATCAGACCTGGCGTCGCCATGCTCGTCACAGTCAGCTCTGGAATCAGGCAGTGTAGGGAGAGTTGCTGATGAGCTAAAGAGAGATTTGCTTGGTTCTTACTTAGTGTGGGTATACCATATATTATACACATATCCATCTCAACTAGCAGTCCTTCTGAGGACTAATAAAGCTGCACAGATATCAGTTCTAGGAAGGCAGGCATTGTATGTGGCAGAATACAGTGCATATAGCAATAGGGTCCATTCCAGTTCCGGCTGTTGCTGCTATTACAGATGTTTCTAGACATAGCCTCAAGTATCAGAGGCCAGTAGTATTTTTTTTTTACAGGCCAGCTATTTAAAACTGTGGTTTATCCATCCCACGGATCACAGATAAAAATTGCACTCAAAATTTTGCCATTTCTGGTCTCCTTTTAAATTTTGTTGCAGTGTGTTAGCGAAGTTATTGACACCAGTTTGCTGGTAAAAATGACTGCGAATTGAGATACTGATTTGGCTTTTATCCTAAGTCATATTGCATGACTCGTTAAAGCATACCTCCCAACTTTCGAGGAAGGGAAAGAGGGACAAAGTTAGCGGCAAATTTTAGGCCACACCTCTGACCACACCCATTTCACAACTAGTCACGCCCCAACCACACCCATTTAGCACTTCTGATCACAATGTTTCGTAAACAATAATTATAAACAAAAAAATATGGCAACACAGTGCTCCATACTGTATAATGGCCAGATATGATGCTCCATACTGTATAATGGCCCCATATGATGCTCCATACTGTATAATGGCCCCAAATGATGCTGCGTACAGTGTACTGGCCCCACATGATGCTTCATACAGTATAATGGGCCCACATGATGCTGCATACTGTATAACGGCCACACATGATGCTCCATACTGTTTAATGGCTCCACATGATGCTCCATACTGTATATTGGCCACACAGTGCTCCATACTGTATAATGGCCACACATGATGCTCCATACTGTATAATGGCCACATTATGCTCCATACTGTATAATAGCCCAACATGATGCTGCGTACAGTGTACTGGCCCCACATGATGCTTCATACAGTATAATGGGCCCACATGATGCTGCATACTGTATAACGGCCACACATGATGCTCCATACTGTTTAATGGCTCCACATGATGCTCCATACTGTATATTGGCCACACAGTGCTCCATACTGTATAATGGCCACACATGATGCTCCATACTGTATAATGGCCACATTATGCTCCATACTGTATAATAGCCCCACATGATGCTGCGTACTGTATAATAGTTACATGATGCTGCGCACTGTATAATGGTCACACATGATGCTCCATACTGTATAATGGCCACACATGATGCTCCATACTGTATAATGGCAACACATGATGCTCCATACTGTATATTGGCCACACATAATGCTCCATACTGTATAATGGCCACATGATGCTCTATAATGTATAATGGCCACACATGATCCATACACATTGCACATGCTGCTCCGCTCCGTATACCTTGCACACACACGGCTCCGCTCCGTACACCTCATACACACACGGCTCCTCTCCATACATCTCGTACACACACGGCACCACTCCATACACCTTGTACATACACGACTGCGTGCCATACACCTTGCACATGCGGCTTCGCTCTGTACACCTTGTACACACATGGCTCTGCTCCGTACACCTCATACACACAGAGCTCCACTCCGTACACCTCGTACACACACGGCTCTACTCTGTACACCTCGTACACACACGGCTCCGCTCCATACACATTTCACACGCTGCTCCGCTCCGTATACCTTGCACACACACGGCTCCGCTCCGTACACCTCATACACACACGGCTCCTCTCCATGCATCTTGTAAACACACGGCACCACTCCGTACACCTCGTACACACATGGCTCCGCTCCATACACATTGCACACGCTGCTCCGCTCCATAAACCTTGTACACCCATGGCTCTGCTCCACACACCTCGTACACATGTGGCTCTGTTCTGTACACCTCTTACACACATGGCTCCGCTCCGTACACGTCTTACACACACGACTCTGCTCCAAACACCTTTCACACGCTGCTCCGCTCCGTACACCTCGTTCACACGGCTCTGTACCCCTAACACACACGACTCCGCTCCAAACACCTTTCACATGCTCCTCTGATCCATACACCTCGTACACACATGGCTATGCTACATCCACACTGTAAACACCTCCTGACCTCACACATACACTTACCCTCATCCAGCGTCATGACAACCAGCAGAGTCCTGTACACGGAGGTCCTCCCGATCATGTGACCCCTGACTCCTCCCATCCTGTGACTTCATCACAGGTCCTGTGCACACAGAGCAGCCAGTATGTGGTGTGCTGCTTTGCGGGTGCAGGGACTCAGGGAGCTGACAGGGTCATATTACACACCTCCCAACCAGTGCGGGACAACTAATGTCCCGCCCGGGATCGCGAGGCTGACTGTCAAAATTGGGACAGTTCCGCTGGATCCTTGATGGTTGGGAGGTATGGTTAAAGGGTTGATTGTGACGTGCAGGATTGCTACTTCCAACAGGTGGCGCTATAGAGTTTTAGTCCTCTTTTTCCCTGAAGAGGCAATTTGCATATTATATTTCCCAGAGGAGCATTGCACGGCAAATAAGCCTCCTTACCTTGACAATCCAGAGCTGGTATGTCACTCTCCATAAGGAGAAATATTGCCCCTTAGACCCCAGTCCAGAGCCTTTCATCTAGCTAAATTAGTTCTCATGCTTCGCACTGATGAGAGCCAACAGCCCGAAACACCATGTCTGCGAATTGATATACTGATTTGGCTTTTATCCTAAGTCATATTGCATGACTCGTTAAAGGGTTGATTGTGATTTGTAGGATTGCTACTTCCAACAGGTGGCGCTACAAAGTTTAAGTCCTCTTTTTCTCTGAAGAGGCAATTTGCATATTATATATCCCAGAGGAGCATTGTACGACGAATAAGCCTCCTTACCTTGACAAGCCAAAACTGGTATGTGACTCTCCATAAGGAGAAAGGTTGCCCCTTAGAACCCAGTCCAGAGCCTCTCATCTAGCCAAGTTAGTTCTCATACTTCGCACTGACGAGGGCCAACAGCCCGAAACACAGTGTCTGCGAATTGAGATACTGATTTGACTTTTATCCTAAGTCTTATTGCACGACTCGTTAAAGAGTTGATTCTGACTTGTAGGATCGCTACTTCCAACAGGTGGCGCTATAGAGTTTAAGTCCTCTTTTTCTCTGAAGAGGTAATTTGCATATTATATTTCCCAAAGGAGCATTGCACGGTGAATTAATCTCCTTACTTTGTCAAGCCAGCTGGTATGTCACTCTCCATAAGGAGAAACGTTACCCCTTAGACCTCAGTCCAGAGCCTCTCATCTAACCAAATTAGTTCTCACACTTTTCACTGGTGAGGGCCAACAGCCGAAAACACCGTGTCTACGAATTGAGATACTGATTTGGCTTTTAGCCTATGTCATATTGCACGACTCGTTAAAAGGTTGATTGTGACTTGTAGGATCGCTACTTCCAACAGGTGGCGCTATAGATTTTAAGTCCTCCTTTTCTCGGAAGAGGCAATTTGCATATTACATTTCCAAGCGGAGCATTGCATGGCGAATAAGCCTCCTTACCTTGACAAGTCAGAGCTGGAATGTCACTCTCCATAAGGAGAAATGTTGCCCCTTAGACCCCAGTCCAGAGCCTCTCATCTAACCAAATTAGTTCTCACACTTTGCACTGGTGAGGGCCAACAGCCCAAAACACCGTGTCTACGAATTGAGATACTGATTTGGCTTTTATCCTAAGTGATATTGCATGACTCGTTAAAGGGTTGATTCTGACTTGTAGGATCGCTACTTCCAACGGGTGGCGCTATAGAGTTTAAGTCCTCTTTTTCTCTGAAGAGGCAATTTGCATATTAAATTTCCCAAAGGAGCATTGCACAGCGAATAAGCCCCCTTACCTTGGCAAGCCAGATCTGTTATGTCACTCTCCATAAGGAGAAACGTTGCTCCTTAGACCCCAGTCCAGAGCCTCTCACCTAGCCAAATTAGTTCTCATGCTTCGTACTGACGAGGGCCAACAGTCTAAAACACCGCGTCTGCGAATTGAGATACTGATTTGGCTTCTATCCTAAGTCATATTGCACGACTCGTTAAAGGGTTGATTGTGATTTGTAGGATCGCTACTTCCAACAGGTGGCGCTATAGAGTTTAAGTCCTCTTTTTCTCTGAAGAGGCAATTTGCATATTATATTTCCCAGAGGGGCATTGCACGGCGAATAAGCCTCCTTACCTTGACAAGCCAGAGCTGGTATGTCACTCTCCATAAGGAGAAACATTGCCCCTTAGACCCCAGTCCAGAGCCTCTCATCTAGCCAAATTAGTTCTCATGTTTCGCACCGACGAGGGCGCTTGAAAAACTGTGTCTGCGAATTGAGATACTGATTTGGCTTTCGTTCTAAGTCATATTGCACGACTTGTTAAAGGGTTGATTGTGATTTGTTGGATTGCTGCTTCCAACAGGTGGCGCTTGTTACCACTTCCGCCGCTGCTCTGCGGCGCCGCGCTTCTGCTGCGGGGTCCGGGCGCTTCCACTCTCTTCCCTCGGCTGCAGCGCCTGATGCTGTCGCTGCGCGCTCCAGCCGCTCTGGGGCTGGAAGCGCCGGTCCTTCTCTTCCTGCTGCTGTGCGTTCCCGGCGATCTACTTCCGGGTCCGGAGGTCTCAGGTTCTCCCCTTCACTTCTGGTGCCTGGCTCTCTGGGGAGTGTGCAGGGTCTGCGCAGGCGCTCTAGTTTCTCCAAAGGGCGCAGGCGCATCTTTTCCGTTTCTCTTCCCTGAGGTCATCCAGGTCAGTACCTCAGCAACCAATCCCACTCCTGCCCCTGCTATAAAAGGCGGGTTCTCCTGTTCCCCTGCACCTGATTGTCATTAGCCTTTGCTTTGGCGTCTGGCCCCTTCTGCCTCTGTGCTGTGCACTTTCTCCGTTAGGTTCTTCGCTTTTGTCTCTTCGTTTGTTCCCTGCTCCCTTCCAGTACCCGCTCCTTCCCTTTCCCCGTGTCTTATTGTTCTTTTGTTTTTTCCCATCAGCCTCTCTCCGCTCCGGCTTCCAGTCTTCCTGATCATCGTCTGTCTTCCTGAGTCTCCCGCCAGTACTTCCTCTCCAGCCTCGGCCGTCTTCCTTCTTCCTTCTTGGAGCCGTCCCTCTTGGTACTCCACCGTGGGTAAGTGACCTCTGGGCCTGCTCCTGATGGTCCCTGTATAGGGGTCGGTTCCACTCTAGGTCCGCTCGCCCAGGGGTAGGTCTCCCCACGGTCCAGAGGGTCCACTCTAGTTTTCTGTCCAGCCCGTTATAGCGCTATAGAGTTTAAATCCTCTTTTTCTCTGAAGAGGCAATTTGCATCTGGTAAAACTAGTTACTTACAGGCCAGCTATTTAAAACTGTGGTTTGTCCGTCACACAGATCAGAGATAAAAAGTGTGCTCCAAATTCTGCCATTTCTGGCCTTCCTTTATATTTTGTTGGGTGATCCCCAGAGTGCCGATGAACTCGTCGGACTGGTTAAGAGATACCAAAGGCTTGAAGGTTCCTTGGCAAGGCAGCCCACTCCATACTGGGGCTTCCAACAGGGGGAAGATGCCCAAAAGGGGGAGGTGGTGCCCAAGGTCCCTACAGGTGATGTTGTTTGCTGAAAGTGTCACAGCCCAGGTAATATAGCCATCCTTTGTCTCCTCATCCCTGAGCAGATGGACTACAGCATACAATGCCATTATTCATATTATGTGTACCTGGCCTACAGTGTGAACTGTCCCCCTAGTAAGGGGCCTCATGCATGTCCGTGAAGGTGAACAGGCAGGAGGTAATGACACTACTAGACTCCAGGAGTTTAGTGACTCTTGTGAAGACCACCCTTCCTCTCCAACTGATCCCAGGAGAAAAAGTGGGTATTTGATGTATACAGCTTTGGCAAAAATTAAGAGACCACCACATCAAAACCCTATCATGTGGGCTTCCAGAGGATTATAAGATCTGAGGTTCAGTTTGACGCATGGAGGGTGGCACACCCTGGAGAGAGGGCCTTCACCTTTTTTTCACACCCACACCAGACCCATACCAGGATCGATTACTTCTTTGTAAACTATGCTATTCTTAAGAGGTTGGGGGGGTGGAATTGGGCTCTATTACTTGGTCAGATCATGGTCCTGTGATCATGGAACTTGAGGGGGCCCATTCGTGACCTAGATTTGGCCACTGGCGATTGAATAAGTCTTTACTCAAAGACCCTGAAGTCAGGGCCTCACTGCATAAGCAACTGGAGGAATTCTTCCAGCTCAATACGGACTCAGTCTCCTCCCTGGGAGTTCTGTGGGAGGCACATAAGGCGGTGATGAGGGGCCATTGTATTAGGGAGGGCGCCAGGGACAAGAGATCCGCGGGGGTCCAGAGGGCACATTTTGACTTCTCAATTAAAGCTTCACGAGAGGACACTTGCTGAATCTCCCTCTCTGGCCGCTTTGAAAGAGGTGGTCAGACTAAGGGAAAAATTAAAAGATCTGGCGGTGGTGGGGGCGGAGAAGCTGCTAACTTTCTCTAGACAGAAATTCTATGAAAGGAGCAAATATTCACATACCCTCCTGGCACGCAAGCTGAAGGAACACTCCCCGACTTCATGTCCTCAGGCCTTGCGGGACGCTGCAGGGGTGACACACTATCACCCTGACGCCATAGCTGACATTTTTTATAATTTCTACAAAAAACTGTACAATCTTGGTCCCCCATCGGCTGATGGTTCCCAGGGTTCAGGGGCTATTGAAGACTATCTTGCTACCTTTGATCGTCCCTCCCTACCTAGTGAAGCGATTGAATCTCTAAATAGCGCAATTTCCTCTGAAGAGGTAGAGGAGGTTTTGGAGTCCCTGCCCATTGGAAAATCACCTTGCCCTGATGGTCTGACGTACTTTTATTATAAGACATTTGCCAAAACACTTCTTCCTCACATGGCCTCGTTATTTAACTCCTTCTTGCAAGGCGACCCAATCCCGTCCACAATGCTACATTCCCACCTCATCCTCCTTCCAAAACTGCCTAGGGACCCCTTGGACAGTGCAAACTATAGGCCAATAGCCCTTTTGAATACGGATTTGAAGGTGTTCACCAAGCTACTGGCCTCCAGACTTAATAAATGGCTACCCTCGATTATTCATAAAGACCAAGTAGGCTTTATTCCATGTCGTCAAGGGGGTGATAACACCAGGAGGGTTGTGGACTTGGTGGACATCTCGAACTGAAAGAAATTGCAAACACTAGTATTGAGCCTTGATGCCGAGAAGGCTTTCAATCGCCTCTCCTGGCCATTCCTTTTTAGTACGATGCAGGTCTTTGGCATCTCGGGCGGATTTTTGTCCGCGCTGAAATCCCTATATAACCACCCTACAGCGGCCATAAAACTCCCCCTCTGTACATCTAAACCATTCACTATATCGAATGGCACCAGGCAGGGGTGCCCTTTGTCACCTCTTCTGTTTGCCCTCTGCATAGAGCCCCTGGCAGCGTCCATACGGCGGGACCCCAATATCTCTGGGGTGATGGTTGGGAGTAAGTCTTTTAAGATCGCACTATTTGCTGATGATGTCCTATTGACGCTCACTAATCTCCACGTGTCTCTTCCGAACCTCATGGGGGCTTTGAGGAGATATGGGGACCTATCTGGATATAAAATCAATTTCAGCAAAATTGAGGCTATGCCGCTGAACATCCCCCCTAACGTATGGGACCACCTACGCCTGAATTTTAAATTCAGGTGGAAACAGGATACTGTGAAATATCTGGGGGTGAATATTACGTCCTCATACGAGACCCTCTACAAACTAAATTTCCCCTCCCTCTTTAAAGAATTAAAAGCCCGCCTGACTAAATGGCAATCACTCCCTCTCTCGTGGATGGGTTGGATAGCGGCGGTAAAAATGTGCCTTTTACCCAGATTGATTTACGCCTTTGAGACCCTCCCAGTTGGAGTTCCGGTCTCGGAATTGAAGTCCCTTCAGGCGGCTATTATTAGGTTCAATTCCAACAAAAGATACTGAACTGAGCGGCACCAGGTAAATGAAACAATCTTCACAGGCTGTGACTATATAGGATGGATTTTTCAACAACCTTAAACACCAAGCTCCATAAATGCATTCACGGGAGGTGCTCTACATATAAAGTAGCGATAGATATCCAAACATTGAAAAAATCAAGAAAGATGTGGCACTCACCTGGCTATTGCTGAAATCAATGTCCTTTATTCACTTTTATGTGGCATAAGACATTGACGGAGAGGCAGCAGAAAGAGGAAGAGGTGAGGAGTGCGGGGAAGGAAGGAGTGGATGACGGCCGTTTCGCGCAAATGCGCTTCTACGGGTCCAGGTGACCTGGACCCGTAGAAGCGCATTTGCGCGAAACGGCCGTATAAAAGTGAATAAAGGACATTGATTTCAGCAATAGCCGGGTGAGTGCCACATCTTTCTTGATTTTTGCAATATTATTAGGTTCATATGGCAACTATAGCGCCATAGAGTGGCTAAGGAAGTTCTCACAGCACATAAGACCAGGGGAGGGCTTTCTGTGCCAAATATTCTTAAATACTACTGGGCTATACACCTGAGGAGAATCCCTTGCTGGACATCCCTATGGGCCTATAGCAGGTGGAATGAAATAGAGAAACTATGGCTTGCCCCAATACACCCTAACTCCCTTTTATGGTCGCCTGCACAATGTGAGTCCTTTCCGCCCCTTTTAGGCCCCATGCAGTCCACCCGTGACATTTGGAACGCCTGCACACGGAGATTCGCCCTCATGTCACCTTGCTCCCCCCTGGTGTCCTTCATCTATCATCCACAGCTGCCATGCAGTTTAGAGTCTCCTATGGTTCACCCTTGGCTTAAAGCGGGCCTATTTAGATTTGTGGATATTATAGATGGAGAGACCATGGAGATTCACTCCTTTGATTATCTTAAGCAACATTTCTCGATTTCCAAAAGGGAATTCTTTCAATACCTACAAATCAGAGATTTTGCTAACTCCCTATATGGTAAAGCGGGAGCTTCGATCCCCATGGATTTCGATAAAATTTGCAGGAAATTTACAACCTTCTATCGGATCCACGGGATGGGTCTGGTGAAACTTTTCTATATATGCGCAAGTGGGAGGCCTCCCTGGAGCAGCGTATTTCTCCCCAAGAGTGGTCTGTCATTTGGAGGAATGCCGCAAAATCATCAGTGTGTACTCTCTATAGAGAAAATATATATAAGATACTAATGCACTGGTATCACACTCCAGAGTTTCTGCACGGACTGAATCCCTTTGTCCCTCCCTCCTGTTGGAGATGTGGGGGAAGCACTGAATCCCTCATGCACATATTCTGGTCATGCCCAAAAATTGTGCCCTTTTGGGGTCAAGCTAAGTCCCTCATTGACAAGGTATTGCATACAGATATAGAACAAAACCCGCTGGTGCTTCTCCTGGGTCACGGGGTGCCGGGTATGGGCAAACTCTCCACTAGATTATTGCAACTTATCCTTACGGCGGCCAGATGCCTGATTGCGCGTCTTTGGAGGCAGCCGAGTCCCCCTTCGCTTCAGATTCTCATTAGACGGATCATGGATGTCAGAAGGATGGAACACCTTACAGCCTTAATAAATGACTCGGTAGCGCATTTCCAGGCAATATGGTCCCCGTGGGATTATTATGCAGCGGGATCGGACCTGTAGTGTGGCTGAGTTCGGATTAAGATTAGTCGATTTAACTGAGGTTTTCCCCCCTTTTTTCCTCCCTTCCTTCTACCCCTTATTGTCTTGTCTTGTCTTTGTTATTTACGCCTTTGTAGAATTAAGGTCATTTATAGCCTTACATCGTTTACATCATTTATATCGTTTATTGTTCATGCATACTATACAGAAACTGAATACTTGTAAGACCCTGTTTTGTTTTACAATGTTTAATAAAATAAAAATTTTATGGTTTAAAAAAAAACCCTATCATGGGCAGCCCAATCTCCAGACCTGAACCCCACTGAAAACCTCTGTAATGTAATCAAGATGATGATGGATAGTCACAAGCCATCAAACAAAGAAGAACTGCTTAAATTTTTGTGCCAGAAGCAGTGTGAAAGATTGGTGGAAAGCATGAAAGCTGTGATTAAAAATCATGTTTATTCCACAAAATCTTGTTTTCTGAACTCTTCCTAAGTTAAAACATTAGTATTGTTGTTTCTAAATGATTATGAACTTGTTTTCTTTGCATTATTTGAGGTCTGAAAGCCCTGTCTTTTTTTAAATTTAGACCATTTTCCTTTGTCAGAAAAAAAAATGCAAAAATTATTGCTTGGAAATTCGGAGACATGTTGTCAGAAGTTTATAGAATAAAAGAGCAATTTACATTTTACTCAAAAATATACCTATAAAGAGAAAAATCTGACAAATGAACATTTTGCAGTGGTCTCCTAATTTTTGCCAGAGCTGTACATGGTTATGCTAAGGACTACTCTATGGCGAGACTTGACATTGAAATGGCCCACGGTACTGAGTCCCATGAAGTGTGTGTCATTCGGGACTTGTTGCACCATATAATTATAGGCCGGGCCTTTCGTTTATTTTGAGATCTGTGGGGGAAGGGTTCTGAGTTCACTGGCGTGAAGAGGGAATCAGTGAACCCTAATAAGGTATCACTACACCCAGAGGCAGACGGATTTCCATTTTGGGTCCTTGTGAGGGATGAAGAGGAAGTGTCCCCTGAGTCTGACATTCTAGAGTTAGGCGTGACCAGTGAGAATTTTGGGTCTGCCCAACATAGGGACCTAACTCTGAAGAAAGCCATTAATAATGTCACCGTCATAAATGGGGTTGCACAGGAGCCGGGAACTGACACAAGGTTTCCTTATTTTATGATGAGTGGGAAGTTGTTATATCAGGTCACAAAAGTGAGGAAGGAGCTGGTGGAACAGTTAATAGTGATGGGCCCCTTTAGATGGAAGGTGTTGGACATGGCCTCTTCACCCATCTTGACGGAACATCTGGGAGTGGAAAAAATGCAGGAATGTATTGTGCAGAGGTTCTATTTGCCCGGGTGTCACCGGGAAATATTAAATGATTGCAGATCCTGCCCGACATGTCAGTTAACCGCCCCCCACCTCTCACTTTCAGAGACCCCTCGTGCCATTGCCCATTTTTGAAGCGCTGTTCGATAGAATTGCTATGGACTTGGTCGGTCCCCTGGTTAAATCTGCTTGTGGGTATCAATGCATATTGGTCTTCCTGGACTATGCCATATACTATCCTGAAGCAATTCCCCTGAGAAACTCCTCCTCAAAGAGTATAGCCTGTGACTTGGTCCATGTTTTTTCCTGTACACGTTTGCCAAAGGAAATCCTGACTGACCAGGGAACACCCTTTATGAGTAAGGTGATGAGGGAGTTATGCAAGGTCCTGCAAATCTTGTTGAAAAGTTTAATAAAATCCTGAAGAACATGATGAGGAAAGCCATAGAAAAGGACAGGAGAGACTGGGACTGTCTCTTACCGTATCTGTTGTTCTCCATTCATGAGGTTCCACAGGCCTCTACGAGGTTATTGCAACTTTAATTTCTGTATGGCTGACATCTGCAAGATCTCCTGGATATAGCCAAGGAAACTGGGAAGCCAAAGTCTCGCCCCACAGATGCGTCATCGAGCATTTAGCTGTGTTCCGGGACATAGTGCGGCGACGCATGCGCACTAATGCTTTTCGGCTTTGCTCGCAGTTGGGCAAAGCATACTGCGCATGTGCAAGGCAAGATTGCGTTGCACACGCGTGTACTACGGAGGTAACCTACTGCAATTCAAGAAAATATTGCGGCCAGCAGCAAAGGAAGGGGTGAATGAAACAAGAGAAAACATCGCCCATCGGACCGGACACAGGGCCCGCCAAATTCAGGTGACAGAGTCCCTTTAACAAAAAAGTGTGAAACAACTGAAAATATCTTAAATTCTAGGTTCTTCAAAGTAGCCACCTTTTGCTTTGCCAAGAGTGTGCAAAGCAGTAATCAAAGCAAAAGTTGGCTACTTTGATGAACCTAGAATATAAGACATAATTTCAGTTGTTTCACACTTTTTTGTTTAGTATATAATTCCACATGTGTTAATTCATAGTTTTGATGCCTTCAGTGTAAATGTACAATTTTCATAGTAATGAAAATACAGAAAAATCTTTAAATGAGGTGTGTCCAAACTTTTGGTCTGTACTGTATATATATATATATACATATATATTTGGTCTGCTGTTATAGTAGCATTTCATCAGATCCAGGTTCTCTTGCTTTATTCATGTATAGCTTATTTCAGTAGCCCATTCATCATCAGATCCAGCCTCTTTTGCTTTGTTCATGTATGTTTTTTTTCAGTAGCTCATTTATTATCAAATTTTCCTGGTTCGTCGACATCTGATGCAGACCTTGTTAATCCGGGTGACGTCCGAGCAGGCATGACTCTCTTTTTTCGTGAGACTCTCATGTTTTTTGAGGTTGACACTATAGTGTTAGTAGCCTTGCCCAAGGACCACTACTGGCATGTACTGAAAATTTTTCGTTTTCGTGCGGTCACCGCACACGTCAAATCGCCGCATGCGAACGCATCCGCATACAGTGCATGGCCCTGCATACCCAATGTTAAAGATAGGTACGCAGGATGCATGCAGAGTAGGCAGAGCATAGGCGGAGCTTCAGGGAGGAAGAAGGGAGGAATTATGCAGCCATTCACAGCCCCCTGAATGCAAATGTGAACCTAGCCTTAGTCACCCTAAGTCCAGGTGGGAGACCCCAGAGAAAGTGGTGGAGAATGAAAGGGCTAATCCTTTGGGACTTAAAGATCCAGACAGATAAGCAGGTGTTGGCTAACCAACCAGATATTATCATAGTAGACATGGATCAGAAGACAGCAATGACAATAGATGTGACAGTGCCAAGTGACAGCAACATCAGAAAGAAGGAATATGAGAAGCCTGAGAAACACCAGGGCCTCAAAGGAGAACTGGAAAGTGAAGGCAACAGTGATCCAGTGGTGATAGGAGGACTTGGAGCAGTGACCCCTATGTTGGGAAAATGACAACAACAGATCCCAGGAGCAACATTTGAACTCTTTATCCAGAAAAGAGCAATTCTGTGAACAACTAAGATCCTGTGCAGAACCCTCAAACTTCCAGGCCTCTGGTAGGGGACCCAATAATGAGAAATGACAAAAAAGACCACCCCTATTTGAGGCTAAGAAGGAAGTTTTTTTATATACACACACACAAACGCGCACACACACACACACACGCACTTCATCCTAAGTTACAATTTTTGATGAGACACTGCAGGTATTGTACACTGAAAGCTGTCAAAAAACAGACATGACAGTTCAGACTTTCAGTGTTTTGTCCGACTTGAAAGAATATAAAAGATTTTTTTTCCTTAAACAGTAAAGCTATTCATCTCGCTACGAAAATCTACAGAATAAAAGCGGACACATCATTACTCATCTGATTTACATTAAAATAAATATAACTAAAGACTTATTATTCTGTGGGCCACTTGACAGACTTGCGGACAATTAAGAACAAGAGAAATTTTCATATGAATGAAGAAATCATAATTACCTGTTGCAATTAAGTCTCTCATTTTTTTTCTTTGCTCATTTACGCTATATAATTTTATAATGACTAAAATAGGTTAAATATTGCTGGAGAATGACAGGAAACTAACAATGCACAGGCAAATTATTAATGTCTAAGTAAGGCTAATAAGCATTTGTGTGTGCCGTGATGGTCTGATTGACATCCCCATGAGGCATTTTACATCAGCAGACATGCAAGATTATTAGCACATCTGGATCTCACACATGAGTGAAGACACCAAAACCCCAGCATCTGGACCTCATTCCCTGAGCCATTTCAATTTTTCTACTTAATGGAGTGTGGACCACGATCTGGAACTGAGTAGTAAGCATGCTCTATCACAAAATGACAAGATGCAACATGTGCATCTTTCACAATAGCGAAAATGCAGAATACACAATATATAAAAATGTATTGTCGAATACAGTGGGTACGGAAAGTATTCAGACCCCTTTACATTGTTTACTCTTTGTTTCATTGCAGCCATTTGTTAAATTCAAACAGGCTCATTTTTTCACATTAATGTACACTCTGCACCCCATCTTGCCTGCAAAAAAACTGAAATGTAGAAACTTTTGCAAATGTAATAAAAAAGAAAAACTGAAATATCACATGGTCATAAGTATTCAGACCCTTTGCTCAGACACTCATATTTAAGTCACATGCTGTCCATTTCCTTGTGATCCTCCTTGAGATGGTTCTACTCCTTCATTGGAGTCCAGCTGTGTTTAATTAAACTGATAGGACTTGATTTGGAAAGGCACACACCTGTCTATATAAGACCTCATAGCTCGCAGTGCATGTCAGACCAAATGAGGTTCCTGAGGTCAAAGGAACTGGCCAATGAGCACAGAGACAGAATTGTGGCAAGGCACAGATCTGGCCAAGGTTACAGAAGAATTTCTGCAGTACTCAAGGTTGCTAAGAGCACTGTGTTCTCCATAATCCTTAAATGAAAGATGTTTGGAACCACCAGAAGTCTTCCTAGACCTGGCCGTCCAGCCAAACTGAGCAATCGTGGGAGAAGAGCCTTGGTGAGAGAGGTAAAGAAGAACCCCAAGATCACTGTGACTGAGCTCCAGAGATGCAGTAGGAAGATGTGAGAAAGTTCCACAAAGTCAACTATCACTGCAGCCCTCCACCAGTCGGGTCTTTATAGCAGAGTGGCCCGACAGAAACCTCTCCTCAGTGCAAGACATATCAAAGCCTGCATAGAGTTTGCTAAAAAACACATGAAGGACTTCCAGACTATGAGAAATAAGATTCTCTGGTCTGATGAGATTAAGATAGACCTTTTTGGTGATAATTCTAAGTGGTATGTGTGGAGAAAACCAGGCACAGCTCATCACCTGCCCAATACAATCCCAACAGTGAAACATGGTGGTGTCAGCTTCATGCTATGGGGGTGTTTTTCAAATGTAGGGACAGGACGACTGGTTGCCATTGAAGGAAACATGAATGCGGCTAGGTACAGAGATAATCTGGATGAAAACTAGTGATGAGAGAGCATTAAAATGCTCGGGTGCGCGTTGATCGGGTTGAGCAAATTGGAATACTCGGGTAATGGGAAACCCGAGTATTTTTAGCACAATCTCCCCCGGGGGTCCTTTTAAGGTCTAAACATGTCAGAAAATGATAGAAACACTGCTTAAATGACACAGGAACACCATGGAGAGTTTCACGCCATTTTTACAGGTGCACCAAAAAACATACAAAAATTTAACAAAAATGGATTTTTCTGGGAAATATGTTAAGGTACATCCTTTCCAGGCTAATGACTTGTATATAAGGCAGAATAATTTACCCCAGACCAAAATGTTCCTCCACCACTTAAGGTACTGTCACACAGTGCCATTTTGATCACTACGACGGCACGATCCGTGACGTCGCAGCGTCGTATGATTATCGCTCCAGCGTCGTAGACTGCGGTCACATGTTGCAATCACGGCGCTGGAGCGATGCCGAAGTCCCCGGGTAACCAGGGTAAACATCGGGTTACTAAGCGCAGGGCCGTGCTTAGTAACCCGATGTTTACCCTGGTTACCAGCGTAAACGTAAAAAAAAAAAACAGTACATACTCACATTCCGGTGTCTGTCCCCCGGCGTCTCAGCTTCTCTGCACTGTGTAAGCACAGCGGCCGGAAAGCAGAGCGGTGACGTCAGACGTCACCGCTGTGCTCGCTTTCTGGCTGGCCGGCGCTCACAGTGCAGAGAAGCTGAGACGCCGGAGGACAGACACCGGAATGTGAGTATGTACTGTTTGTTTTTTTTACGTTTACGCTGGTAACCAGGGTAAACATCGGGTTACTAAGCGCGGCCCTGCGCTTAGTTACCCGATGTTTACCCTGGTTACAAGCGAACACATCGCTGGATCGCTGTCACACACAACGATCCAGCGATGTCAGCGGGTGATCAAGCGACGAAAGAAAGTTCCAAACGATCTGCTACGACGTACGATTCTCAGCAGGGTCCCTGATCGCTGCTGCGTGTTAGACACTGCGATATCGTAACGATATCGCTAGAACGTCACGAATCGTACCGTCGTAGCGATCAAAATTGCACTGTGTGACAGTACCCTTAGGCTATGTTCACACGTAGCATTTTTTATGTGTTTTTCAACTTTAACATTGCTTTCAACCAATACAAATGCATTCACTGGGAAATGCCATTGTAACATTTAACAACTCTAGCTGGCCATGTGGTGTGTGACACATAAGGAGACACATCTTGTTTCATTTCTGAAGGAGGGACTCTTAAAGTCACAAAGCCTATTTTTAGAGGGGCATCAGGCGGCATTAGTATTCTTAAAGGGCCATTATTAAACAGTGAGTCTCCTATGCTGTTATTGCCTATGCAGTGAGTGGATGGGCTGCCAAGAATTACAAAGCACCCCAATACCCCTTTAACGAGAGGTACAGAAGGGCTTCCTGAAAAAATGTTGCATTGAATGTAAGGCCTGCCCTGCTATCAAGTCATTTGCACCCCAAGAATCCTTTCAATCCAGTTACTGGATGGCCACAGGAAAATCCACTTCACATTAATCATTTTGTACTCCCATATTGTTTTCTTATGGATTGACTGCAATGCAGACCCTACTACCAAGTCATATGATCCCCAAGAAGCATTTGAACCCAGTTACTGGATGGCCACAGGAAAACGCACTTAACATTCTTCAGTTGGTCCTGCCATACTATTTCCTTATGCAGTTGGAGCGCCCCCACACCGCCGCAGGGCCGAGGGGAACCCGGAGCCGGGCCTCTGAGTCTCAGTCCTGGGGTTGTCACGGTGGCTAGACCCGGTCCGTGGCCCTGTCTGTCAGTGGGGGACGTCCGGTGCAATAAGTGGTGTTGTAACGGTGCAGTTGTGGGGTGCAGGTCGCGATAAATAATGAGGACACCAGGTTGCAGTCTCTTTACCTCTTTACTGAAGATCTCTGGGTCCTCAATCCAGAATACGGCTCACCAGGCTGCGCAAGTCCGGCCGGTCCAATGACACTTCCAGAGTTCTCTTCACAGGAGGAAATCTGTGCCTTCCCCCTAGCGCTATGTGTTGTAGTCCTTCCCTGCTGTGCTTACGGAAAGTACCCCACAACTGTTGTGTCTGTTTCTGATGTTCCCTCACAACTCGACTAGATGATGTTCTGCTAATCCTCCGTCCCTCCCTGAGGTTCGGGTAGGAACGGCACCCGTTTGACGGGTAGGCCTGGAGTTCTTCCGGGACCCTAGAGACACCCCTCTCCCACAATTGCCTCCCAAGACTTCATAGGTGATTTGAGTTAGACAGCCCGCCTGAGACTGACTGTCCTGCCGCTGTTTGGAGTATTGCTTGAAGCTGAATGTTGTTCTACTCCCTCGGCGTTCCGGCCACCGGTATTGCGCCTCAGTAGGATGTTGCTTCGGTCTTACAGCACGACTCCTACTGGTATTTCTCCTTTGCGTGATCCCGTTTCTCACTCAGCACAATCTATCTCTCTTCTAATCCTTTCTTGGGCACCGCCGCTACCCGGAGCAGGCACGGTCCCGTTACGTTCGTTCTCGTTGCCAAGCCTCTGTCAGGATCCCACCCCTGACAGAGACCCTACTGTATCTTCCCCTACAACACCCTCTGCCACAAGGTGTTGCCTGGTTCCAACCCAGTCAGCTTTCTGATCTAACTTCCTGCCTGACCCCCAGTTTACCCACTATGGTGGGGAGTGGCCTAATGAATAGCACCCTTAGCTCCCCCCAGAGGCCCGGCTGTGAAATGTATTGGTGTCTGTGATACCTGATCAGATGAACTCCTTCAGTGCCATCGGACGCACCATAGCTCCCCATAGTGGCGGAGCCACAGTACTGCAACGACCAGGACTCTGGGGCGCTGCACTCCCCCCTGGTTAAACACAGTACTCCGGGACTGGGAAGAAAACAACAATACAAGTTTAGCAAAAAGACATACAATTTTTGTTGAGTGCAAATAACAATACGTATACTTGAACAAGCTTCCCTTTATGGGAGGTGAGGACACTTGAACGTTACAAAACATGGTTAACATTAAACATTATAAATTACAGGCTATAAATAACTCCTGTTACCCAACTGGGTATTCTACTAAGTGCAAAAATTGCTGAACAATACTTTAACATTGCCTTTAAGGACATACACTCTTTATCCACCAAAGACCTTCCTATAATCACATTATAAGGTAAGTTAACTTTTTAATTCTCCTTCTTTGAATCTGCAGGACCGCCTGTCCTATCGGCACCAGACCTACTGCCTCTCCTTTCTGTTACAGGACCGCCCCGTTCAGCCAGGGCCTACTGCCTTTTCAACTACTATACACAGTATAGATCATAACATTACTTTCAGTTTTAGAAGCACTGAGCCATCTACGTATGGCTCCTAGGAGGACTCACTACCTAACCCCTACGGGTTCACTTTCTGTCCTCTGTAACACATTATTAACTCTTTCTTTACAATAACTAACTTACTATGGAGGACTCAGGGTTTACCTTCTATCCCCAGTTTCTTATCAACATTATCAACTATCCCCTTATAACATCAGTCCTCATTACGACTTTCTTTCTGGAAACATCATCTGCATTTCTTTACATTTAACCAATCAAATACATATAACTTTTACATGTAAGAATTATCATCACTTTCGCTCATCAAGACATTATTGCTATCCATCAATCTTAAAGCAATACGGTTCTTCAAATATACACGTGGATGTCCCCTTTAAGAAGGGACCAAGTCTTTAGGGGGTAGCATTTGTTCTCTAGCTACCAGTCCATACTCAGCAAAGGCTCCGGTGCGGTATCTTCGCAAAGAGTCTCTTTCTAAGTAAAACCAGTAGGAAGCGCCTTTAATAAGGTGCAAACTATTTACAAGAAAAAGTTTGTATCATGCACGGTCCATGATTACTGCAGTTCTGTAAACTTTTGTGCAAACTTGAGAACATAAACAAAACAACAAGGATCCCGGGTCAGCAGAGGGATCCATAAGGAATTAACCCTGGACGGGTTTAGCAGCAACAGTAAACAAACAGTTAAAAGGAAGAACTATTTACATTTTCTTAAAGCATTCATGCTTACTCTTTTTCAGAATCCCCCACGAGGCGCCACCTGGCGGGTGAACCCCTGCAGCCCAGGTTCCAGGTCCACTCCCGCTGCCAGGTACACCCCATGGGTTCGGGTCTGTTGCACAACCAGATCGTGTGCGGTAATAAAGGTCTGTGTCCCCACTTCTCTCTGTGCTGGCACAGCAGGAACACCGGTCACTCGAGGAGGCGCCTCCTTGGCCACTACAGTGGTGGTGGTGGCAATACTGCAGGTCATGGTCTTTACTAGTGTACCGGTGGGGGTGACCACGGTGGTCTGGGTAGTGGTCACGGGTTGGCCACAAGGCGGCACTTTGGCTACAGGGGACGGTTTCTCCTTGTGGATGTTCAAAGCAAACCACCCCTTCTCCCCAAAATGCCTGGTAAAGGTGACGCTGTCCCCCGGGTAGAGGTCTCGATCGGGGTGACCCTCTCTGAGGTGCGACTCCACGTCCCGGCGGTTAACAAAGACCTCCGCGTATAGCCCTGGTTCTTTAATAAAGCCCCAGCCTCCTCGGAGCATAAAGGTGGTGACGATGCCCTGCCTGCGCGGGGCCTGGTGAGCGGTGGGGTCCTTGCGGGCCCGGTCCTTAACTGCTAGGTCTTTCTGATGGTACGCCTCCATCCCGGCCTGGTGCTCCTCCTTCCACCGCTGCTCCAGCTGGGCCTGATATGCCTCCCAGCTCAGGGCCTGCACCATCTCCCCTTCTCGTGTCTGCACCCCGGGGAATCCCATGAGGTCAGACCCTGGGTTCACCCAGCGGTATACCGTGCGCTCCGCACGGGCCTCGCAGGCCAGGGTGATTGGTGTGATCGGGGCCTTCATACGATGTTCCATGCCCGTAGCTTCCTCCCAGGGCAACAGACGTTGGAGCTTATGAGTCCCAGGGGAAGGGGGCGCTGCAACGGGGCCCACTAACACACCCTCTGCTAGCCGGGCAGGATCGGCGGACTCACCAACCGGTGCGAGTTCACTTTCCGCGACAGGTCCCGCTGGTTCCTCCGGTGAGGTCTCCGATGTCTGGGAACTCTCTGCCGGTACCACTAAGCGCGGAGCCTGGACCCCCACATTCAGTTGGAGAAGTTGGTTGAATAAGTCCTCCATCTCGGCCCTCAGGAATCTGGTGTTGTCCACGGAAGACGGGCTGCTGTGCTCATCCGGGTAGTCGGGGGAGATTTCCACTTCAACCCAACTGTCGGGTTCAGAGCTGCTGGCCATGGCGTCCTCCACGTGGGTCGCTTCCGGGTCTCTTTCCCGCTCTCTCCTTCGTGGGCGGTGTCGTTTTCTCGGTCTTCGCCCTCCATTGAGGATTAGGAGGCGGATCTCTGCCGCTGACGGACACGTCCTCACCGTGCAGAAATATTTAGACTGGGCGGCCATTGTCCTTCACGCTCTCCAGTTTGTCTACGCCCACTCCACGCCCCTCTTCTTCTCCTGCGCCTCTCCTCAGCGCTGCAATGGCGGCGGTTTTGGCGGCAAGTGGCGCAGCACACAGTCTTTGCAATAAAGTACAGTCCAAGCACAGTAAATCACAGTTCCAAGGCACACATGACCTGATTCTTCAGGCTTAAGTAGATCCTGTTCGTGACACCAAGTTGGAGCGCCCCCACACCGCCGCAGGGCCGAGGGGTACCCGGAGCCGGGCCTCTGAGTCCCAGTCCTGGGGTTGTCACGGTGGCTAGACCCGGTCCGTGGCCCTGTCTGTCAGTGGGGGACGTCGGGTGCAATAAGTGGTGTTGTAACGGTGCAGTTGTGGGGTGCAGGTCGCGATAAATAATGAGGACACCAGGTTGCAGTCTCTTTACCTCTTTACTGAAGATCTCTGGGTCCTCAATCCAGAATACGGCTCACCAGACTGCGCAAGTCCGGCCGGTCCAATGACACTTCCAGAGTTCTCTTCACAGGAGGAAATCTGTGCCTTCCCCCTAGCGCTATGTGTTGTAGTCCTTCCCTGCTGTGCTTACGGAAAGTACCCCACAACTGTTGTGTCTGTTTCTGATGTTCCCTCACAACTCGACTAGATGATGTTCTGCTAATCCTCCGTCCCTCCCTGAGGTTCGGGTAGGAACGGCACCCGTTTGACGGGTAGGCCTGGAGTTCTTCCGGGACCCTAGAGACGCCCCTCTCCCACAATTGCCTCCCAAGACTTCATAGGTGATTTGAGTTAGACAGCCCGCCTGAGACTGACTGTCCTGCCGCTGTTTGGAGTATTGCTTGAAGCTGAATGTTGTTCTACTCCCTCGGCGTTCCGGCCACCGGTATTGCGCCTCAGTAGGATGTTGCTTCGGTCTTACAGCACGACTCCTACTGGTATTTCTACTTTGCGTGATCCCGTTTCTCACTCAGCACAATCTATCTCTCTTCTAATCCTTTCTTGGGCACCGCCGCTACCCGGAGCAGGCACGGTCCCGTTACGTTCGTTCTCGTTGCCAAGCCTCTGTCAGGATCCCACCCCTGACAGAGACCCTACTGTATCTTCCCCTACAACACCCTCTGCCACAAGGTGTTGCCTGGTTCCAACCCAGTCAGCTTTCTGATTTAACTTCCTGCCTGACCCCCAGTTTACCCACTATGGTGGGGAGTGGCCTAATGAATAGCACCCTTAGCTCCCCCCGGAGGCCCGGCTGTGAAATGTATTGGTGTCTGTGATACCTGATCAGATGAACTCCTTCAGTGCCATCGGACGCACCATAGCTCCCCATAGTGGCGGAGCCACAGTACTGCAACAACCAGGACTCTGGGGCGCTGCACATTGAATGCAAGAGCCGCCTTGACCCAAATTTGAACGCACCTCAATTCCCCCTTGGAAGAAACATAGAGAAGGGCCTCATAGAAAAACTGTCCCATTGCAAAGGAGAGGGTCTCCTAGACTCCTAATGACCATACACTAAGTGCATGGGCTGACAAACATTTCCCCATGGGGGGTAAATTTTTTTAATTTTTTTTAAGGGGATCATAGACACCCTTGCCAAAAATAGACTGGCTGTAGCTGCATGGAACACATTAATCCTGGTGATCTAGTGGCCGAGGATGATGAGATGTGGAGGAAGGCCTCATTAAAAAATAGGCCCAATTTAAAGGAGTGGGTCTCCTAGACTCGTAATGCCCATACTCTAAGTGCATGGGCTGACAAACATTTCCCCATTGGGGGTACATTTTTAGAAAATATTTCATGGGGATATGGGGATCATAGACACCCTTGCCAAAAAAATAGACTGGCTGTAGCATCACGGAATACGTTAACCCTGGTGATCTAGTGGCAGTGGATGATGAGACGTGGAGGAAGGCCTCATTAAAAAATAGGTCCAATTTAAAGGAGTGGGTCTCCTAGACTCGTAATGCCCATACACTAAGTGCATGGGCTGAGAAACATTTGCCTATGGGGGGTACATTTTTAGAAAATATTTTATGGGGATCATAGACACCCTTGCCAAAAAATTGACTGACTGTAGCAACATAGAAAACGTTCACCCTGGTGTTCTAGTGGTGGGGGATAATGAGACATGGAGGTAGGCCTCATTAAAAATAGGCCCAATTTAAAAGGAGCGGGTCTCCTAGACTTGTTATTCCCATACTCTCAGTGTATGGGCTGACAAACATTTCCCCATGGGGGTACATTTTTTAATTTTTTTTTATGGGGTTCATAGACACCCTTGCCAAAAAATTGACTGGCTCTAGCAGCATAGAACATGTTCAGCCTGGTTTTCTAGTGGCGGTGGATAATGATACGTGGAGGAAGGCCTCATTAAAAATAGGCCCAATTTAATGGAGCAGGTCTCCTAGACATTTCCTCATGTGGGGTACATTTTTTCAGAAAAAAATTTGGGGGATCATAGACACCCTTGCCAAAAAATAGACTGGCTGTAGCCGAAGGGACCACATTAAACCTTGTGATCTAGTGGTGGTGGATGATGAATGAGACGTGGAGGAAGGCCTGCTTAAAAAATGGGCCCAATTTAAAGGAGCTTGTCTATCTAGACTTGTAATGCCCAAACACTAAGTGCATGGGCTGACAAACATTTCCACCTGGTGGGTACAAAATTTTTATTTTTGGTAAGTATTTACGGGCATCATAACAACACCCTTGCCCAAAAATTGAGCGACTGTTGCATCATGGAATACCTTCACCCTCATGTTCTAGTGGTGATTAGTGTTGAGCATTCCAATACTGAAATATCGGGTATCGACCGATATTCGCGGTATCGGAGTTCTGATACTGAGTTCCGATACTTTTAGTATGTCGAATACCGGAATTGGGAGTTCCCATAATGCAATGAGCCAGTTTGATTTTATTCAGCCAATGAGGATCCTAAGAAGTGTGGGCACATCCTGTTAGGCATGTTAGGCATGTTAACTAATGGCATGGCTGTGATTGGCTGCTCAAATGATGTCATGATGCACGATGAAAGCCGCCGCCACCATTTTGGGCTCACTCTGCTGTGAATTCAGTTAGGGACAGGACGCTGCTGTTCTGAGGGACAGTTTGAGCTAGGGATTTGCTTTATTGTGCTTTACCCAGGCTACTTTATCAACCGCTGTGTGAGAAGCTTTCTTTTGCCTTGCAGCGCTGTTCACGGCTGTCTGCGAGGTCTCTGTGTGTGAGTGCAGCTCACGCTGTAGTGTGTTCTGCAGCCACCTCCGGTTGAAGAAGGTTTATCCGAAACGTACATCGGGAGGTCTGGGGACGCCGGGGCCCTTTGTCCAGCATCTATTTTTATATGGTATGTTAACTGTATTTATGCTTTGATTTTGCTGTTGTTCTCCCTCTGTTTTGACCCCCATTGCTGGGTTATACCTCACTTGGGAGGGCTAATTACCTAGGTTTGAGCATTGCATTATGATCTACTCCACCTGCTGGATTATAAGTGCCGTGTCGTTCCCTCACCATGCAATCACGGCTGTGTAGCCGATTTTAACCCCTTACTGTCACTTTTTGACCTGTTTTGTATTTATACTTTAATAAAGTTTGTATTTATATTACCTTTTGGACCAGTACACCATTTTTTCATGGTAACTTAGCCACCTCCGGTTGTAGTCCGCTCAGCGTGTGGCACTGCCTCATACATTGTTCTTTTTTGCATTAGTGCTGCTCATTTTTCCTAATTTCTCCTATTAGTGTGGTTCCATCCGTATCCAGCTAGATTCTTGCAAAAAACTATATGGGGGTAGATAGAGGAGCCTTTCTGCAGCCTTGCAGCGCTAGTGCACAGCTCTCTGCACTGTTCACGGGTGTCTGCGAGGTCTCTGTGTGTGAGTGTAGCCCACGCTGTAGTGTGTTCTGCAGCCACCTCCGGTTGTAGTCCGCTCAGCGTGCGTCACTGCCTCATACATTGTCCTTTTTTGCATTAGTGCTGCTCATTTTTCCTGATTTCTCATATTAGTGTGGTTCCATCCGTATCCAGCTAGATTGTTTGCAAACACTATATAGGAGTAGATAGAGGAGCCTTTCTGCAGCCTTGCAGCGCTAGTGCACAGTTCTCTGCACTGTTCACGGCTTTCTGCGAGGTCTCTGTGTGTGAGTGCAGCTCAAGCTGTTGTGTGTTCTGCAGCCACCTCCGGTTGTAGTCCACTCAGCGTGCATCACTGCCTCATACATTGTCCTTTTTTGCATTAGTGCTGCTCATTTTTCCTGATTTCTCCTATTAGCGTGGTTCCATCCATATCCAGCTAGATTGCTTGCAAAAAACTATATAGTTGTAGATAGAGGAGCCTTTCTGCAGCCTTGTGCCCTGCATCCCCAGCCAGATTAGTATTAGCCAATTTTTTGGAGCCTTATCTATTGCATTGTAGGTTTCCTTCCTGCATTGTAATAGCTACAAAAAGTTTGTGATACTATCGGTTTACATCTTTGGGCACATCCAGTGTCTTTTTGTGAAAAAAAAAAAGTGAAAAAAGTTCACCAAACACTCCACTTTACAGTTGTGTAGGCCACATTAGCTTATATTAAAGTCAAGTCCACACTTTATAAAATTAGTGTTTCCTATACCTGTTAGCAGCTGTTCAGGAATAAGCACACTAAGCCCTTAGTACTTTTCTGCCTATCTTTATCAGTCTACCAAGATGAAGAAGGCAGGGAGTAAGGCACATGGTCGTAAGCGTGAAGTTTCTGCAGGGAGAGGACGTGGGGAATCTGTGCCTGCTGCGGGCACCAGTGACTCAGCATCCCCCAGTTTTACCAGGGAACAGTCCTTTATGCGCAGCTTTGTAGGAGCTCGCCGTACCCCACTGATGTGGGAGGAACAAATTGAAGCCGTTGTCGGATGGATGGCAGCTAACGCATCAACTTCAATTAGTTCCAGATCCTCTCAGGTCCAGAGCACTGAAGAGCACCCATCTGTCTCTTCACCACCTGCCAAATTGCCCAGGCAGTCAGAGAGCCCTGGACAGGAGCCATCTCTACTTATGTTCTCTGAATCTCTTGGCTTGGAAAGAGGGGGCCAGCCAAGCAGCATTCTAGAATTTGAAGAAGAGGTAGTATGCAGTGATGCGAAACAGCGTTTTCTCTCTGAATCTGAAGAGGCGGGTGGGCCAGTGCCTATGGTCAGCACACCTCAGTACGCATCTGATGATGAGTAGTGTTGAGCATTCCGATACCGCAAGTATCGGGTATCGGCCGATACTTGCGGTATCGGAATTCCGATACCGAGTTCCGATATTTTTGTGGTATCGGAAATCGGAATCGGAAGTTCCCAGTGTATGGTTCCCAGGGTCTGGAGGAGAGGAGACTCTCCTTCAGGCCCTGGGAACCATATTCATGTAAAAAATAAAGAATTCAAATAAAAAATATGGATATACTCACAATACAATACTCACATACAATCGGTAAGGTCCAGGGGCCGCCGGACGGGTGAGTATATCGATATTTTTTATTTTAATTCTTCATTTTTTACATGAATATGGATCCCAGGGCCTGAAGGAGAGTTTCCTCTCCTTCAGACCCTGGGAACCATCCAGGATAGCTTCCGATACTTGTGTCCCATTGACTTGTATTGGTATCGGGTATCGGTATCGGCGATATCCGATATTTTTCGGGTATCGACCGATACTATCCAATACCGATACTTTCAAGTATCGGAAGGTATCGCTCAACACTAATGATGAGACTCAGGTGCAACTTTCTGGTGCATACTGTGCTGTCGAGACTACCCAGGAGAAGCAGTTATTTGAAGAGCGTAGTGTAGATGATGAAGTCCTTGACCCATCATGGTGTGAGGTACAGGAAGGTGGTGGGAGCAGCTCTGAGGAAGAGATTCCCCGAATGACCCAAAAAGGAGAGAGAAGGAGGGGCAGACTTGGTTGCCTGTAGCCTCCACTTCGGCACCCATTAGGAGCATGCATCTTCCAAAACCCAAAACGGGCACTCCCAAGACTTGCAGTGCCTGGTCCTTTTTTGACACAGTTGCAGATGACATTTGCTTTGTCAAATGCAAGCTGTGTAATCAGAAAGTGAAAAGAGGGAAAAGTATCAGCAACCTCAATACCACAAATATGTGGAAACATGTGCGGACCAAGCATGTGGTGGAGTTAAAAAGACACACTGAAGACCTAAGCCAACCTACAGCACCACCTATCACCTCTTCAGCTTGTGTTGTAGCCTCTTCCTCCAGCTCATGCACAGCTGGTTCAGCTTCCTCACAGGATCACCATGGAAGAACCTCTGGCACTGTTGTACAGAGACACAGTGTCATGCCACCCACAGCAGCACGTTCCCTGTCATCCTCACACTCCCAGGCCAGTCTACAGCCATCTGTGGCACAGGCATGGGAGAAAAGGCACCCATACCCGGCAAACCACCCCCTAGCACAGGCTCTGAGTGCTGGCATTGCAAAACTACTGTCCCTTGAAATGCTCTCATTCAGGCTGGTGGAGACTGACACCTTCCATAAATTCATGGCATTGGCAGTCCCACAATACAACGTGCCCAGCTGCTTTTATTTCAGCAGGCAAGCCGTCCCTGCCCTGCAAAAGCATGTGGAGGGAAAAATTAAACATGCGCTACTAAACGCCATCAGTAGCAAGGTCGACCTGACCACCGATGCATGGACCAGTAACCATGCACAAGGACGATACCTTTCCCTCACTGCCCATTGGGTAAATGTTGTGGAGCCGAGTACAGATATTGAGAGTGGTGCTGTACGTGTTCTGCCAACTCCAAGGATTGCAGGAATCCAGTCTGTACACTTACTCCTCCTCATATTCCAGTTCCCCTGAATCAGCGCTGCAGGAGCCATCACAGTCTACCTCCACATGGACCCGTGAACGCTTACCTGTTATGACCGATATGAGCACAGCCGTGGCCAAACATCAACAGGCCATATTGAAATTAATTTCTTTGGGGAATCGAAGCCACACAGTGCTGGAGCTCAGGAATGCCATCAAGCAGCAGAGCAACGTGTGGTTTGTGCCAGCGAATCTCTAGCCAGGCATGGTAGTGTGTGACAATGGCCAAAATCCGGTGGCAGCTCTGGGCCTAGGCAACCTCACTCACATCCCATGTCTGGCACATGTGCTCAACTTGGTCGTGCAGAGTTTTATGAGGGACTACCCGGATCTTGATGCACTGCTGCACAAGGTCCGCATAAAGTGCGCTCACTTGCGGCATTCCAGCATGGCAAGATTGCGCATTGCAGCTCTGCAGTGCCGATTCCGCCTTCCGGAACATCGCATCATATGTGACCTACCCACCATGTGGAATTCAACGTTACATATGTTGGAGAGGTTGTGTGAGCAGCAGGCAGCAGTAATGGAGTACCAGCTGCATCAGGCGCAAACAAGTCACACTGCACACCGTTCACACTTCACCACCACTGAGTGGGCCTCTATGAATGACATCTGCCACGTTTTCCGTGCCTTTGATGATTCCACGTGGATGGCGAGTGCAGATGATGCACTAGTCAGCATGACTATCCCCATTATCTGCCTGCTTGAAAAAACACTGCAAGCTTTAAGGGAGGAGGTTTTGGAAGAGGTGGAGGATGAGGAGTTACAAATTACATCTGCTTCTGGACAGTCTGCGCAATGTGGTTCCTCACAAAGGCCTAGGCAGGGGACACTTTGTGAGGAGGATGAGGAGGAGTCAATGGAGGAGGAAGACATCTGTCCAGAGGAGGGAGGTACACAATGGTCTAGTAGTCAGTATGTAGAGCGAGGGTGGGGTGATGCAGAGCAGGCAGAGATGATGCCTCAAGCAGGGGACAGCATTTGTTGGCCAGTTGGCAGTCTGCAGCCCATGGTTGATTTCATGCTGCAGTGCCTGACAAACGACCGCCGCATCACCCACATTCTCAACACGGCTGATTATTGGGTGTCCACCCTCCTAGATCCTCGCTACAGGGACAACTTACAAAGCCTCATCACACCATTGAACCGGGAGCGTAAAATACGGGAGTACCAAAACACACTGGTGCATTCCATCATGTTCTCCATTCCACCCGAGAGCAGTGCTGCTAGTGCTTTACAAAGCAGCTCAGTGTGTCGAGGCAGTGGAGGAAGCTCTGCACAAAGAGGGAGCAGAAGCAGCACCTCAGCACAAGGCAAGACCAGTATGGCCCAAATGTGGCAAAGTTTTGTGTCACCGCCACAAATGTCTACACCATCACAGACGGCTCCAGTCAGCAGGAGGCAGCGTTTCCGTCAGATGGTGACAGACTACATGTCTTGCCCTCTCAGTGTTCTCCCAGACGGCTCTTCCCCCTTCAAGTTTTGGGTCTCTAAGCTCAATACATGGTAATGTTGACCAACTTACTTTTCTGAAAATGAACAAGGCCTGGATCTCACAATAATTTGCCAGTCCTCTTCCAAATTAAATAATTGGTTGGCAACAGTATCCAGGTCTTCTGTTGTGTTCATGTTTCTACCACCTGAACTGTAATCCCTGGGCTCCAACACCACCAGTTGCTGCTTAGAAGTGCCAGAACTGCACAGTCAACACATGCTCCAGTGTTATTGGGGTTCAGTAACGTCAGCTGATCCCCTGCTGTGTGTCCGGCAATTTCTCCTGCTCTGTCCACATTCACACTACTACTGATTTTAAACTTGCTCCAATTAGGCCTCTGGCTACACTCTGTTTCTAGTGTTTAACCTGGGCTCCAACATCGCCAGTTGCTGCTCAGAAGTGCCGACTGCACAGTCAACACATGCTCCAGTGTTATTGAGGTTCAGTAATGTCAGCTGATCCCCTGCTGTGTGTCCGGCAATTTCTCCTGCTCTGTCCACATTCACACTACTACTGATTTTAAACTTGCTCTAATTAGGCCTCTGGCTACACTCTGTTTCTAGTATTTACCCTGGGCTCCAACACCGCCAGCTGTTTCCCAGCAGTGTCTTTGGCATGGGTACTCCCTCCTGCCCAGCCTGGTTCCAGCATGCCAGCTGTTTCCGGGTAGTGTCAACGTCACTTTGCCTCCAATACGTTGTCCTGTCGGGTTGCGGTCGGGTTAGCCGACTCTATGTTGCCTGCTGTTTAGGTGCTTCCTATGTGGGCTGCGGGATCTGGCAATGAAGGCTGGTTCCTTAGTGCCAATAGGACAAGCACTTTTTTTTTCATGTGTACCTTCTGCTGCCTATCTGAGTTCCAGTACCATTAGCTGGTTCTTTGGAAGTCAATCTTGAATATGTCCCCTTGGATTCCAGTAACATCAGCTGGTTCCAGGCAGTGCCTTTGGCTTAGGTGCCTCCTTCTCAGTATCCGAGTTCCACCAACATCTGCTGGTCCTTGGCAGTGCTTTCTGGCACAGGTACCTCCTGCTTAGTAACTGGGTTCCAGTACCATCAGCTGGTCCTCGGTAGTTCCATTGACTCTTGTACCTTCTGCTACCCATCTGGGTTCCAGTACCGTCAGCTGGTTCTCAGCAGTTCCTCAGCCTTCTTGTACCTTCTGCTATATTTCCAAGTTCAAGCTTTTTGAAATTGTTTTTGGTAATCACTCTGGATCTCCCTGACGACGACCATGAAGACGACGACCCTGAAGACCACCCCGAAGAAGACGACGACCCCGAAGACGACGACCCAGAAGACAACGATCCTGAAGACCACCCCGAAGAGGATGATGAAGGAGAAAGTGTGGGAGAAGTAAAAAAGAAGGTGAAGAGCATGGAAGTAGTGAAATATCTGACAAAATATAAAAAAGCTTAACATAGTCAATATCTTTGTAACTCCGAACGTCTTAAAAAAAAATTAATTCCTGCAATTCCATTTGATTGGGCTAAACCTCTATGCCTTTAATGTCTCCTCCATCTCCCCCAATACATTCTACATTATTCTTAGTTGTTTTCCTTCATGTAGAATTAACCCACAAGGAAAGAAAGGGTTTATTTTTATTCCGATATTTGTGTCCCATTGACTTGCATTGGTTTCCGGTATCGGAATCGGCGATATCCGATATTTTTTGGGTATCGGTCCGATCCAATCCGATCCGATATTTCTCGATATCGGAAGGTATCACTCAACACTAGTGGTGATGCCTGAAGAGACGTGTGGGATGTCCTCATATGTCTCTATTCCCAATTTAAAAGAGCGGGTCTGCTAAATTTTGAATGACCATACACTACGTGTATGGACTGACAGACATTTCCAGCTGGGAGCTACAAAACTTTTTATTTTTGGTAAGTATTTACGGGGATTATAATAACACCCTTGCCCAAAAATTCAGTGACTGTTGCATCACGGTATTCCTTCACTCTTGTGTTCTAGTGCTGGCGCCTGAAGAGACATGGAGGATGTCCTCAAATGTCTCTATTTCCCAATTTAAAGGAGCTGGTCTCCTACATGTTTAACCCCTTTCTGACCTCGGACGGGATAGTACGTGGGCCCGCATCAAAGCCGGGACATGTCAGCTGTTTTGAACAGCTGACATGTGCCCGCAATAGCGGCGGGTGAAATCGCGATTCACCCGCCGCTATTAACTAGTTAAATGCTGCTGTCAAACGCAGACAGCGGCAATTAACTGGCGCTTCCGGCCTAGCGCATCGCCGACCCCCGTCACATGATTGGGGGTCAGCGATGCTTCTGCATTGTAACCATAGAGGTCCTTGAGACCTCTATGGTTACTGATCGCCGGTAGCTGTGAGTGCCACCCTGTGATCGGCACTCACAGCACCCCTGCATTTCTGCTGCATAGCAGCAATCTTATGATTGCTGCTATGTAGCAGAGCGATCGCTTTGTGCCAGCTTCTAGCCTCCCATGGAGGCTATTGAAGCATGACAAAAGTAAAAAAAAAGTAAAAAAAAGTGAAAAAAATAAAAAAAAATGAAAGTTTAAATCACCCCCCTTTCGCCCCAATCAAAATAAATCAATACAAAAAAATCAAACCTACACATATTTGGTATAGCCGCGTTCAGAATCGCCCGATCTATCAATGAAAAAAAAAAGCATTAACCTGATCGCTAAACGGCGTAGCGAGAAAAAAATTTGAAACGCCAGAATTATGTTTTTTTGGTCGCCGCGACATTGCATTAAAATGCTATAATGGGTGATCAAAAGAACGTATCTGCATCAAAATGATACTATTAAAAACGCCAGCTCGGCACGCAAAAAATAAGCCCTCAACCGACCCCAGATCATGAAAATTGGAGACACTACGAGTATCGGAAAATGGTGCATTTTTTTTTTAGCAAAGTTTGGAATTTTTTTTCACCACTTAGATAAAAAATAACCTAGTCATGTTAGGTGTCTATGAACTCGTACTAACCTGAAGAAACATAATGGCAGGTCAGTTTTAGCATTTAGTGAACGTAGCAAAAAAGCCAAACAAAAAACAAGTGTGGGATTGCACTTTTTTTGCAATTTCACCGCACTTGGAATTTTTTTCCTGTTTTTTAGTACATGACATGGTAAAACCAATGATGTTGTTCAAAAGTACAACTCGTCCCGCAAAAAGTAAGCCCTCACATGGCCAAATTGACAGAAAAATAAAAAAGTTATGGCTCTAGGAAGGAGGGGAGCGAAAAACGAACACGGAAAAATGGAAAATCCCAAGGTCATGAAGGGGTTAATGCCCAAACACTAAGTGTATGGGCTGACAAACATTTTTCCCTGGGGGAGTAACATTTTTTTGTTTCAAATTAGTAACGACATCATAAAAACACCCTTGCACAAAAAATTTTATGACTTTTGTATCATGGAATATGTTCACCCTTTTGTTATAGTGGTTGTGGATGATGAGGATGAGGATAAGGAGGAGGATAACACCAAATAGACAAAATCAGGAAGGGTATACCCATGTGCGGTTGTGAAGAAGTGCATGAGAATACACCTCACAAAAAAGACAATGAATTTGATGTTATGTTTCGGTATTTTCTTTGGGTGGTATACAGCTGTCTTGCCCAATCCAGCCCTTGTTCATTTTTATAAGAGTCAGCTTGTCAGCATTTTCAGTTGACAGGTGGATTTGCTTATCAGTTATAATTCCGCCAGCGGCACTACAAACCTGCTCTGACAGAACGCTAGCAGCAGGGCAGGCCAGGACCTCCAAAGCATAGAGAGCCAGTTCATGCCACGTGTCCAGCTTGGATACCCAATAATTAAAAGGCACTGAAGAATCACGGAGGACGTTTGTACGATCAGCAAGGTACTCCCTCAGCATCTTCCCAAACATTGCACTTCTTGCGACAGCAACCCATGCCTCTGTGCCGGTGCGATGGGAGGGTCTGAGAAAACTGTCTCAGAACATTGCCATTGTTCCCCTGCCTGTGCTGGATTGTACTTCTGTCTCTCGCCTGTTCTCCTTGGTTGTGCATCAAAATCTGACGTTTGCTGCCAGTGTTCTCAGATGGGAATTTTTTAATTAATTCCGCTACAAAGGCTCTCTGGTACTGCACCATTTTAGTACACCTGTCTGCCTCTGGAAGAAGAGATTGAAAGTTCTCCTCATAGCATGGGCCTAGAAGTGTCACCAACCAGTAATGAGTGTCGCCGAAAATTTTAATAATGCGTGGGTCATAGGAAACTTGGCTCAACATAAAGTTATCCATGCGTGCCAGACTGCTAGCAGGCAAGACTTCCGTGTCCTCACCAACAGGATGACTGACCATGCTGTCCTCCTCCTCCCCTTCCTCCTCCCCCTCCTCCCTGTCCTCAGGTCATCCACGTTGAACAGACGGTATGACAGTTGTGCTTGTAGTGCCTTCTATAGCGCATGAAAGTAGCTTCTGTTCTACCTCCTCATCCTCTTTCTCATTGTCTACCAATCCACGTTGGGACGACATGAGGTTGGGCTGTGTGTAATCGCCATTTTTGGTTCCTTGCTCCATGTCCTCATGCTTGGTCTGCAATGCATCCTCTTTAATTGTAAGCACAGAGGTTTTTAGAATACAGAGAAGCTGGATGGTGATGCTAATTATGGCATCATCACCGCTCACTGCTCTTGGTGCAGTCCTCAAAGTTTTGGAGGATGGTACATATGTCTGACATCCATGTCCACTCCTGAGGTTTTATGTGTGGAGTCCGAACTGAATAACAACGGCCTTGATGATGCTGGTAGTCAACAACTGCCCTCTTCTGCTCACAAATCCATTCCAACATATGCAGAGTAGAGTTCCAACACAAGGGGACATCACACACCAGTCGGTGAGATGGAAGCTGCAAACTCTGCTGAAGCACAGCAACGGCGGCTGAAGCTGTAGCTGACTTTCTGAAATGGGCAGACAGGCGGCGTACTTTCACTAACAGATGCGGCAGCTCCAGGTAGCTCTTGAGAAAACTTTGAACTACAAGGTTAAGCACATGGGCCAGGCAAGGTACGTGTGTGAGCTCACCTTGCCTCAGAGCCACCACCAGGTTCTTGCCATGACTGGCTGTAGGTTCAGTGGTGTCAGCCAAAAATCTGACTGCTCTTTCAGCGCTGTCCACAACTCTTCAACACTGTGCGGTTTGTCACCTAAGCAAATTAGCTTCAGCACAGCCTGTTGCCGCTTGGCTGAGGCAGTGCTGCAGTGCTTCCAGCTTCTGACTGATGTGCTCATTTCAGAGATGGAGGCTAAAGAGGAGGAGGTGCTGGAGCTGTAGACTGTGGGGGCAACCCTGATGTAGAGCCCGCAATCCTTGGCGAGGGAGGATGTGTTCCATCCCAAGGTCCGACTGGGTCCCGGCTTCCACTATGTTAACCCAGTGTGCCATCAGTGAGATGGTCCGTCCCTGCCCACAAGAACTTGTCCACGTGTCCGTGGTTAGGCAGACTTTCCCAGTAGCAGCATTGTTGAGGGCATGGGTAATGTTGTGGGACATTGGTAATGTTGTGCTTGTGTAATGCCAGTACAACACACCGGGAGAAATAGTGGCGAATGGGGACCGAGTACCTTGGAACAGCCGCCGCCATCAGGTTGTGGAAAGCTTACGTCTCAACAAGCCTAAAAGGTAACATTTCTAGCACAAGCAGACAAGAAATGTGAGCAATTAGTACTGTGGCCTGTGGGGCGTTGGCTGGGTATTTCCATTTGCGTTCCAATGACTGGGTTATAGACAACTGAAGGCTGCACTGGGACAAGGATGTGGACGGGCTTGATGATGGTGCTACTTGACTGTGGGCAACAACAGGTGCAGGGCACGAGGCATCTTTGCTTGTACCATGGAATGGGGATTGGCTTTTATGCTAAACAGCGGAAGAAGCAGTTGTGTCACCTGCAGACAGTGTTCCTTGAGCCTGTGGTTCGGCCCACAATGTCGGGTGCTTTGCTGCCATGTGCCTGATCATGCTAGTGGTGGTCAGGCTGGTAGTTTTTCTACCCCTGCTGATACGGGCATGGCAGGTGCTGCAAATGGTTTAAGGTTATCGTCAGAGTGTTTAAAAAATAACCAGACTCGGGAAGATCTAACAGTTGGAATAGCAACTTCTGTCATGTTGGTGTTACGGGGAACGGATGCACGCCTTCTGTATGCGGCCACCACACTGCTTCTTCCTGCCTATTGGGGTGCTATGCCTCCTTCCCCATGTGTGCTGCTATCCCCTCTGCATGTACCCCTGCCAGGTTGCATCAGTTACTATGTCATTCAGCACCTTGTCTTCCACATCTGCACCCTGCTCATCCTCCTGACTTTCTGGCAATTGTGTCTCATGATAGTCCACCTCTTGTGACACTTTCCCACCATCGCCTTCATGTGACAGTGGCTGCTCAAATCTTTGGGCATCGCTACATGCGATCTCATCTTGCCCCACTTCAAGTTGACAGGCTGAGTGTCCAGAATCCTTAAAGGTAAAACTGAACAGCTCTTCGTAGTGTCCAAGTGTGGTATCAGTTGTGTCAAGGCACTTGGCATGGTGGGAGGAAGGAGGATTAGGGTAATATGCGGTCCAGACTCACGGCTACACAGACTTGACTGTGTGGAAGACGTGGTGGTGGTGACTAAGTGACTGGAAGCATTATCTGCTATCCAACCAACAAACGTTTCACACTGCTCTGGCTTCAATAGTGGTGTACTGCGGTCCCCTAGAAACTTGGACAGGAAGGTCGAGCGAGAAGATGTGGGTCTTTGTTGTGGCCCTCTTTCATCATGGCCACGGCCTCGTCCTCTGCAGGTACCATCAGCATCACTTCCACTTCCCCGTCCCTTGCACTTTGCCTTGCCCATTTTAAATGGACTACTGAAATATTTTAAAAGTTCAATACAAATGGATTAATTTAAAGAAAACTTATACGTGATCAGTGTGCCGAGAAAACACACTTTTAATTCAATGGAATGTTGGTATTTTTTTATTTTGTTTTTAACAAATGTTATTATTAACTAGGGTAAGACACATCAAAACAAGTTAAAAGGAGTTCTCAAATGCAACAATTTTTAAACCACAGATAAAGGAGGCGTCTGACAGAGAAATGACAATGTTCAATATGTGGCCTTTTTTTATTTTTTGAAAAGAAAATTACTGTCACGAAGTAGGTTAACACAACGCCAAAAAAGTGGTATGTATGCCTGAAAAGCAAGTTTTTGTAGCCCACAGATAGACCAGGAGTCGGACGAAGATAACAGACTGTTTCAATATGTGGCCTGGAGTTTTTTAATTTATTTGCTTGGTCACGCTGCAGACTACAGCATGGTCATTACAATAGAAGATTGTGCAAATCTAAGAATTTATTTTTTTTGTCCCAGGCATCTGATGTGAGTGCGCCAAAAAAATCTGTCCTTTTTTTTTGGGTATGATCTAATATTTTGTAGTGTCTTTCAACATTTTTGGACACCATTTTGCTGCCCCAAAAATCTGTAGCTGGCCCAAAAATATTTAGCTACAATTCGTATATTTATCACTGTTAGTTGTACGCCACACACATCGCATATCATTGCGCTAAATATCTTAAAATTTTATTACTTAAATTTTTTTTTTTGGTGTCATAGCCAACTTATTGACACAATTTTGGTGTGCCCAAAAAAATCAAGGCCACATTTTGATCAGTCTGTTATCTCTGGCTGACGCCTGGTGTATCAGTGGTGTCAAAATCAGTGCTTTGCAGGCATATGTTGCAAAGTTCTATCTGCTAGCCTTGTTCTACTCAGTATTTAACCCCTTCATGACCCAGCCTATTTTGACCTTAATGACCTGACCGTTTTTTGCAATTCTGACCAGTGTCCCTTTATGAGGTAATAACTCAGGAATGCTTCAACAGATCCTAGCGGTTCTTTTTCGTGACATATTGGGCTTCACGTTAGTGGTAAATGTAGGTTGATAATTTTTGCGTTTATTTGTGAAAAAAATTTGGCAAAAATTTTGAACATTTCGCAATTTTTTCATTTTGAATTTTTATTCCGTTAAACGAGAGAGTTATGTGACACAAAATAGTTAATAAATAACATTAACCACATGTCTACTTTACATCAGCACAATTTTGGAAACAAAATTTTTTTTTGCTAGGAAGCTATAAGGGTTAAAATTTGACCAGCGATTTCTCATTTTTACAACGAAATTTGCAAAACCATTTTTTTAGGGACCACCTCACATTTGAAGTCAGTTTGAGGGGTCTATATGGCTTCAAATACCCAAACGTGACACCATTCTAAAAACTGCACCCCTCATGGTGCTCAAAACCACCTTCAAGAAGTTTATTAACCCTTCAGGTGCTACACAGCAGCAGAAGCAACATGGAAGGAAAAAATGAACATTTAACTTTTTAGTCACAAAAATGATCTTTTAGCAACAATTTTTTTATTTTCCCAAGGGTAAAAAGAGAAACTGGACGACAAAAGTTATGGTACAATTTGTCCTGAGTACGCCAATAACCCATATGTGGGGGGGAACCACTGTTTGGGCGCACGACAGGGCTCGGAAGGGAAAGAGCGCCATTTGACTTTTTCAATGAAAAATTGGCTCCACTCTTTAGCGGACACCATGTCGCGCTTGGAGAGCCCCTGTGTGCCTAAACATTGGAGCTCCCCCACTAGTGACCCCATTTTGGAAACTAGACCCCCAAGGAACTTATCTAGATGCATAGTGAGCATTTTGAACCCACAGGTGCTTCACAAATTGATCCGTAAAAATGAAAAAGTACTTTTTTTCACAAAAAAATTCTTTTAGCCTCAATTTGTTCATTTCTACATGGGCAACAGGATAAAATGGATCCTAAAATGTATTGGGCAATTTCTCCTGAGTACACTGATACCTCACATGTGGGGGTAAACCACTGTTTGTGCACACGGCAGGGATAGGAAGGGAAGAAGCGCCATTTGACTTTTGAATGAAAAATTAGCTTCAATCGTTAGTGGACACCATATCACGTTTGGAGAGCCCTTGTGTGCCTAAACATTAGAGCTCCCCCACATGTGACCCCATTTTGGAAACTAGAACCCCAAGGAGCTTATCAAGATGCATAGTGAGCACTTTGAACCCCCAGGTGCTTCACAATTTGATCAGTAAAAATAAAAAAGTACTTTTTTTTCACAAAAAAATTCTTTTAGCCTCAATTTGTTCATTTCCACATGAGCAACAGGATAAAATGGATCCTAAAATTTATTGGGCAATTTCTCTTGAGTACACTGATACCTCACATGTGGGGGTAAACCACTGTTTGGGCACACGGCAGGGCTCGGAAGGGAAGGAGCGCCATTTGACTTTTTGAATGAAAAATTACCTCCAATCATTAGCGGACACCATGTCGCATTTGGAGAGCCCCTGTGTGCCTAAACATTTGAGCTCCCCCACATGTGACCCCATTTTGGAAACTAGACCGCCCGTGGAACTAATCTAGATGTGCGGTGACCACTTTAAACCCCCAAGTGCTTCACAGAAGTTTATAACGCAGAGCCGTAAAAATAAAAATTCATTTTTCTTTCGTCAAAAATGATTTTTTTAGTCCGCTATTTTTCATTTTCACAAGGACAACTGGAGAAATTGGACCACAAAAGTTGTTGTCCAGTTTGTCCTGAGTATGCTGATACCCCATATGTGGGGTGGAACCACTGTTTGGGTACACGTCGGGGCTCGGATGGGAAGTAGTGACATTTTGGAATGCAGACTTTGATGGAATGGTCTGCGGCCATACGTTTGCAGAGCCCCTGATGTGCCTAAACAGTAGAAACCCCCCACAAGTGACCCCATTTTGGAAACTAGACCCCCCAAGGAACTTATCTAGATATGTGGTGAGCACTTTGAACCCCCAACTGCTTCACAGAAGTTTACAACGCAGAGTCGTGAAAATAAAAAATAATTTTTTTTCTTTCCTCAAAAATTATTTTTTAGCAAGCAATTTTTTATTTTTGCAAGGGTAACAGGAAAAATTGGACCTCAGTAGTTGTTGCCCAGTTTGTTCCGAGTATGCTGGTACCCCATATGTGGGGGGGAACCACTGTTTAGGCACACGTCAAGGCTCGGAAGGGAAGTAGTGGTGTTTTGAAATGCAGACTTTGATGGAATGGTCTGCGGGCGTCATGTTGCATTTGCAGAGCCCCTGATGGGCCTAAACAGGAGAAACCCCCCACAAGTGACCCCATTTTGGAAACTAGACCCCCCAAGGAACTTATCTAGATGTGTGATGAGCACTTTGAGCCCCCAAGTGCTTCACAGAAGTTTACAACGCAGAGCCGTGAAAATAAAAAAATATTTTTCTTTCCTCAAAAATGATGTTTTAGCAAGCAATTTTTTATTTTTACAAGAGTAACAGGAGAAATTGGACCGTGGTATTTGTTGCCGAGTTTGTCCTGAGTATGCTGGTACCCCATATGTGGGGGGGAACCACTGTTTGGGTGCACGTCAGGGCTCGGAAGGGAGGGAGCACCATTTGACTTTTTGAATGCAAGATTGGCTTGAATCAATGGTGGTGTCATGTTGCGTTTGGAGACCCCTGATGTGCCTAAACAGTGGAAACCCCTCAATTCTAACTCCAACGCTAACCCCAACACACCCCTAACCCTAATCCCAACTCTAGCCATAATCCTAATCACAACCCTAACCCCAACACACCCCTAACCACAACCCTAACCCCAACATACCCCTAACCCTAATCCCAACCCTAACCCAACCCTAACCCCAACCCTAACCACAACACACCCCTAACCACAGACCTAACCCCAACACACCCCTAACCCTAACCATAACCCTAGCCACAAGCCTAATCTTAACGCTATTTCCAACCCTAGCCTTAATTCCAACCCTAACTCTAATTCCAACCCTAACCCTAAGGCTATGTGCCCATGTTGCGGCACTACGTTTTACCTGCGGATTTACCGCAGATTTCCAGTGCTTTTTGTGCGGATTTCACCTGCGGATTCCTATTGAGGAACAGGTGTAAAACACTGTGGAATCCACACAAAGAATTGACATGCTGCGGAAAATACAGTGCAGTGTTTCTGTGCAGTATTTTCCGCACCATGGGCACAGCGGATTTGGTTTTCCATAGGTTTACATTGTACTGTAAACCTGATGGAAAACTGCTACAAATCTGCAGCGGCCAATCCGCTGCGGATCTGCAGCCAAATCCGCACCGTGTGCACATAGCCTAATTCTAAGGGTATGTGCACATGTTGCGGAAAACGCTGCGGATCCACAGCATTTCCGCAGCTGTGGGTCCGCAGCAGTTTCCCATGAGTTTACAGTTCAATGTAAACCTATGGGAAACAAAAAACGCTGTGCACATGCTGCGGAAAAAACTGCATGGAAACGCAGCGGTTTACATTCCGCAGCATGTCACTTCTTTCTGTGGATTCCGCAGAGGTTTTACAGCTGCTCCTATAGAAAACTGCAGTTGTAAAACCGCAGTGAAATCCGCAGAAAAAACGCAGAAAAACGGCGGTAAATCCACGATAAATCCGCAGTGGTTTTGCACTGCAGATTTATCAAATCCGCTGTGGAAAAATCTGCAGAGGACCAGAATACGTGTGCACATAGCCTTACCCTAACCCTAACCCTAGTCCTAGTTCTAACCCTAACCCTAGTTCTAACCCTAACCCTAGTGGAAAAATAAAAGTAAATATATTTTCTTCATTTTATTATTGTCCCTACCTATGGGGGTGATAAAGGGGGGGTTCATTTACTATTTTTTTTTTGATCCCTATGATCAAAATGTACATGGAACGAATCTGCCGGCCAGCAGATTCGGCGGGCACACTGCGCATGCGCCCGCCATTTTGGAAGATGGCGGCACCCATGGAACAGACATACGGACACCGGGAGGCTCGGTAAGTATGAGGGGGGGATCGGAGCACAGGGGGGATGGGAACACGGGGGTGGGGTCAGAGCACAGGAGAGCAGACAGGAGGACAGGGAGCGGACAGGCAGACGGAGGGGGGAAGAGCACAGGACGGAGGACTGGGGAAGAGATCAGTGGCGGTGGGGGGGCAGATCAGGGTTTCCAGCCATGGCCGATGATATTGCAGCATCTGCCATGGCTGGATTGTAATATTTCACCATTTTCATAGGTGAAATATTACAAATTGCTCTGATTGTCTGTTGCACTTTCAACAGCCAATCAGAGCGATCGTAGCTAAAGTCGGCTAAAGTACCACTCCCCCTGTCCCTGCAGATCGGGTGAAATTGGAGTTAACCGTTTCACCCGATCTGCAGGGACGCGATCCCTTCATGACACCACATAGGCGTCACAGGTCGGATTGGCACTGACTTTCATGACGCCTACGTAGCGTCACAGGTCGGGAAGGGGTTAAAAAAAAACATTTTTACTGTCTGTTATCTCCGTCAGAAGCCTGGTGTATCTGTGGTGGAAAAATCTTGGCTTCGCATGCATACGTTGCATAGTTCTGTCTGCTAGCCTAGTTCTGCTCAGTCTTTTTAGTTTACAAAATATTAAAAACACAAACATTTTAACTACCTGCTATCTGTCAGACCCCTGGTGTTTCTGTGGTGGAAAAATCTTGGCTTTGCAGGCATATATTGCATAGTTCTGTCTGCTAGCCCTGTTCTACTCAGTATTTTTTTGTTTTCCAAAATTACCAAAAAACATATCTAAAAATGCATACAGTCTGTTATCTCCATCAGATGCCAGGTGTATCTGTGGTGGAAAAATCATAGCTTTGCAGGCATACGTTGCATAATTCTGTCTGCTACCCTTGTTCTGCTCAGTTTTTTTTGTTTAAAAAAATATTTTAAAAAAAACATTTTAACTGTTTGTTATCTCCGTCAGACGCCTGGTGTATCTGTGGTAGAAAAATCTTAGCTTTGCAAGCATATATTGCATAGTTCTGTCTGCTAGCCTTGTTCTGCTCAGTTTTTTTGTTTAAAAAAATATAAAAAAACAAAATTTTAACTGTTTGTTATCTCTGTCAGACGCCTGGTGTATCTGTGGTGAAAAAATCTTAGCTTCGCAAACATACGTTGCATAGTTCTGTTTTATTCAGTATTTTTTGTTTTCCAAAATTATCAAAGAAAAAGCCCGAAAATGTATACAGTCTGTTATCTCTGTCAGACGCCTTGTGTATCTGTGGGGAAAAATCTTAGCTTTGCAGGAATACGTTGCATAGTTCTGTCTGCTTGTCTCGTTCTACTCAGTATTTTGTGATTTAATTTTTTTTTTTTTAAAAGACCAGATATTTAAACCGTCTATTATTTCCGTCAGACGCCTGGTGTATGTGTGGTGACAAAATCCTCGCTTTACAGGCATACATTGCATTGTGATCAAACTCACAGAAACAACATAGGTCCCATGAATCAAAGTTCTAGATCCCATCAAGTATCCAAATTTACCCATGTATATTACAGGACAATAAATGTATACTCCCAATACGATTACAAATAGCCAAAAAATGGAGTTCCATACATTATAATAAAATCAATGGAAAAATACTTTATTGTACATAAACAAATACAAAATAATCCAATATTATATAAATAGAATGCAGCAAGGAAAAAAAGACCCTAGTAAACCACACATAGGTCCGAGGCATAAAAAATGTATGCCATTATGGAAATATAATATGAAGAGCGCAGATTTGTGTGGTGTTTTACATCATGGATTAAATTTAAAGCCTATCTACTATATAATTGTCTAAGGGTCACTTCCACCTGTCTGTCCTTCTGTCTGACTGTCACGGATATTCATTGGTCACGGCCTCTGTCTGTCATTGAAATCCAAGACGCTGATTGGTCACGGCAAAATGGCCACGACCAATCAGCGAAGGGAACAGTCCGGCGGCAAATGGCCACTCCTTCCTCCCTGCAGTCAGTGCCCGCTCCATAATCCCCTCCAGTCAGCGCTCACACAGGGTTAATGGCAGCGGTAATGGCCCGCGTTATGCCGCGGGTAACCCACTCCGTTACCGCTGATATTAACCCTGTGTGACCAACTTTTGACTATTGATGCTGCCTATGCGGCATCAATAGTTAAAAGATCTAATGTTAAAAATAATAAAAAAATAAAAAATAGTTATATTCTCACCGTCCGTCGGCCCCTCGGATCAGGAACCGGCCTTTCCCGCTCCTCGCGACGCTCCGGTGACTGCTCCATACATTGCGGTCTTGCAAGATGATGACGTAGCGGTCTCACGAGACCGCTACGTCATCATCTCGCAAGACTGCAATGCACTCTTGGGACCGGAGCGCGCGAGGAGCATCGGTAAACGCCTCGCTTGGATCCAGGGCCAACGGAAGGTGAGTATATAACTGTTTTTTATTTTAATTCTTTTTTTTAACAGGGATAGGATGCCCACATTGCTATATGCTGCATGGGCTATGCAATATACAACATGGGCTGTGCAATATAATACGTGGGCTGTGCAATATAATACATGGACTGTGCAATATACTACGTGGGCTGTGCAATATAATATGTGGGCTGTGCAATATAATATGTGGGCTGTGCAATGTACTACATGGGCTGTGCAATATAATACGTGGGCTGTGCAATATAATACGCGGGCTGTACAATGTACTACATGGGCTGTGCAATATAATACGTGGGCTGTGCAATGTACTACTTGGGCTGTGCAATATACTACGTGGACTGTGCAATATAATACGTGGGCTGTGCAATATAGTACGTGGGCTGTGCAATATAATACATGGGCTCTTGGTGGTGTGAACATGTCTTTACTGGCTTGTTCACTGTGCGCACAGCTCATGTGTTCTGGTTCTACATAATTGTTTTCTTGTTTCTACAAGACTGGGGAGGCATCCACCCCTCTTTTTTTGAACTGTGCGCACAGGAGCCGTTCTGTCCAACGAGTCCACATGGACATTCCTTTTCTGAATCCTGCTCATACAGGTATTGTACATATGACCAGGTTTTAAATACATCAGATAGGGATTACATACATTAGTTAGGACTGCTGTGATATGGGTATACCTTGGCGATTGGTACAGCGGCTTAATACACTATGTTCCAAATTATTATGCAAATGACATTTTTCTCTGATTTTCCTAAATGGTTGGTGCAAATGACAATCAGTCTAATAAAAGTCATCACCCGATAGAGTTTACATCGAATTTTATTGAAGAAACCTCCCAATGATAACAGTATAATCTCTAAAATGAAAAAAAACTCAAAATGCACTGTTCCAAATTATTAGGCACAGTAGAATTTCTAAACATTTGATATGTTTTAAAGAACTGAAAATGCTCATTTGAAGAATTTGCAGCATTAGGAGGTCACATTCACTGAGCAAAAAAGCTATTTAACTCCAAAACATCCTAACAGGCCAAGTTACATGTTAACATAGGAACCCTTCTTTGATATCACCTTCACAATTCTTGCATCCATTGAACTTGTGAGTTTTTGAAGAGTTTCTGCTTGTATTTCTTTGCATGAAGTCAGAATAGCCTCCCAGAGCTGCTGTTTGGATGTGAACAGCCTCCCACCCTCATAGATTTTTTGCTTGATGATAATCCAAAGGTTCTCGATAGGGTTGAGGTCAGGGGAAGATGGTGGCCACACCATGAGTTTATCTCCCTTTATGCCCATAGCAGCCAATGACTCAGATGTATTCTTTGCAGCATGACAGCATGAGATAGTGCATTGTCATGCATGAAGATGCTTCTGCTCCTGAAGGCATGTTTCTGCTTTTTATACCATGGAAGAAAGATGTCAGTCAGAAACTCTATACACTTTGCAGAGGTCATTTTCACACCTTCAGGAAACTTAAAGGGCCCTACCAGCTGTTCTGGACCAAAACATGACTCCTCAACCTCCTTGCTGATGTTGCAGCCTTGTTGGGACATGGTGGCCATCCACCAACCATCCATTACTCCTTCCACCTGGACCATCAAGGGTTGCTCGACACTCATCAGTAAACAAGACTGCTTGAAAAACAGTCTTCATGTATGTCTGGGCCCACTGCAACTATTTCTGGTTGTGATCACTGTTTAGGGGTGGCCAAATAGTAGGTTTATGCACCAAAGCAAGCCTTTGAAGGATCCTACACCTTGAGGTTTGAGGGACTCCAGAGGCACCAGCAACTTCAAATAACTTTTTGCTGCTTTGTAATGGTATTTTGGCAGCTGCTCTCTTAGTTCAATGAATTTGTCTGGCAGAAGCCTTCCTCAATATGCCTTTATCTGCATGATCTCTGTTTCAGTCACAAATCTCTTCATAGTATGATGATCACTCCTAAGTTTTCGTGAAATATCTAATGTTTTCATACCTTGTCCAATGCATTGCACTATTTAACACTTTTCAGCAGCAGAGAGATCCTTCTTATTTCCCATATTGCTTGAAACCTGTGGCCTGCTTAATAATGTGGAACATCATTTTTAAGTAGTTTTCCTTTAATTAGAATCACCTGGAAAACTAATTATCACATGTATTTAAGATTGATTTCAGTGATCCATTGAGCCCTGAGACACAATACCATCCATGAGTTTATTTGAAAAACAAAATGATTAAATCTTTATGACACTTAAATCCAATTTGCATAATAATTTGGAACACAGTGTATACATTTTTTGCAAAAAACGTATCAACCAAATACCCTGTTTTTTCCATCTTTTTACTAGCACTTGCTGTCCACTGTGATTTTTTTGCAACAGAGTGGTTTTGGTTTTACTGTGCTTTTTTGTGTTTTCAAGTCTCTTGGTGGTGTGAACATGTCTTTACTGGCTTGTTCACTGTGCGCACAGCTCATGTGTTCTGGTTCTACATAATTGTTTTCTTGTTTCTACAAGACTGGGGAGGCCTCCACCCCTCTTTTTTTGAGCTGTGCGCACAGGAGCCGTTCTGTCCAACGAGTCCACATGGACATTCCTTTTCTGAATCCTGCTCATACAGGTATTGTACATATGACCAGGTTTTAAATACATCAGATAGGGATTACATACATTAGTTAGGACTGCTGTGATATGGGTATACCTTGGCGATTGGTACAGCGGCTTAATATACATTTTTTGCAAAAAACGTATCAACCAAATACCCTGTTTTTTCCATCTTTTTACTAGCACTTGCTGTCCACTGTGATTTTTTTGCAACAGAGTGGTTTTGGTTTTACTGTGCTTTTTTGTGTTTTCAAGTCTCTTGGTGGTGTGAACATGTCTTTACTGGCTTGTTCACTGTGCGCACAGCTCATGTGTTCTGGTTCTACATAATTGTTTTCTTGTTTCTACAAGACTGGGGAGGCCTCCACCCCTCTTTTTTTGAGCTGTGCGCACAGGAGCCGTTCTGTCCAACGAGTCCACATGGACATTCCTTTTCTGAATCCTGCTCATACAGGTATTGTACATATGACCAGGTTTTAAATACATCAGATAGGGATTACATACATTAGTTAGGACTGCTGTGATATGGGTATACCTTGGCGATTGGTACAGCGGCTTAATATACATTTTTTGCAAAAAACGTATCAACCAAATACCCTGTTTTTTCCATCTTTTTACTAGCACTTGCTGTCCACTGTGATTTTTTTGCAACAGAGTGGTTTTGGTTTTACTGTGCTTTTTTGTGTTTTCATGGGCTGCGCAATGTAGTACATGGGCTGTGCAATGTACTACATGGGCTGTGCAATGTACTGTGTGGGCTGTGCTATATACTACATGGGCTGTGCAATATAATATGTGGGCTGTGCAATATGCTACATGGGCTGTGCAATATAATACATAGGCTGTGCAATATACTACGTGGGTTGTGCAATATAATATGTGGACTGTGCAATGTACTACATGGGGTGTTCAATATACTGTAATACGTGGGCTGTGCAATATAATACGTGGGCTGTGCAACATACTATGTGGGCTGTGCAATATAATACGTGGGCTGTGCAATATACTACGTGGGCTGTGCAATGTACTGCGTGGGCTGTGCAATATACTACATGGGCTGTGCAATATACTACGTGGACTGTGCAATATACTACGTTGGTTGTGCAATATACTACGTGGGCTGTGCTATATACTGTAATATGTGGGCTGTGCAATATAATACGTGGGCTGTGCAATATACTACATGGACTGTGCTATATACTACGTGGGCTGTGCAATATACTATGTGGGCTGTGAAATATACTGCGTGGGCTGTGCTGTATACTATGTGGGCTGTGCAATATTCTGTAATACGTGGGCTGTGCAAAATAATATGTGGGCTCTGCAATATACTACATCGGCTGTGCTATATACTACGTGGGCTGTGCAATATACTACATGGGCTGTGCAATATACTGCGTGGGCTGTGCTATATACTACGTGGGCTGTGCTATATACTACGTGGGCTGTGCAATATACTACGTGGGCTGTGCTATATACTACGTGGGCTGTGCAATATACTACATGGGCTGTGCAATGTACTACGTGGGCTGGGCAATATATTGCATGGGCTGTGCTATATACTATATGGACTGTGCAATATACTATGTGGCCTGTATTATACACTACGTGGCCTGTGTTATACACTACGTGGGCTGTGCTATACACTACTTGGCCTGTGATATATACTACGTGGCCTGTGTTATACACTATGTGGGCTTTGTTATACACTACGTGGGCTGTGTTATATACTGCGTGTGTGGGCTGTTATATACTATGTGAGCTGTGTTATATGCTACTTGGGCTGTTATAAACTATGTGGCTGTGTTATATGCTATGTGGGCTGTTATACCCCCCGTGGGCTGTGCTATATACTACGTGGCTGTGCTACATACTCCGTGGGCTGTGTTATACACTACGTGGCTGTGCTATATACTCTGTGGGCTGTGCTATATACTCCGTGGGCTGTGCTATATACTACGTGGCTGTGGTATATACTATGTGGCTGTGCTATATACTACGTGGCTGTGTTATATGCTATGTGAGCTGTTATACACTCCATGGGCTCTGCTATATACTACGTGGCTGTGCTATATACTCCATGGGCTGTGTTATATACTATGTGGCTGTGCTATATACTCTGTGGGCTGTGCTATATACTCCGTGGGCTGTGCTATATACTATGTGGCTGTGCTGTATACTATGTGGCTGTGCTATATACTACGTGGCTGTGCAATATACTACGCAGCTGTGCTATTTACTACGTGGGCTGTTATATACTACATGGCCGGCCGCGAACAATCAGTGACAGGCACAGTCCAGCCACGAATTGGTACGGGATTTGAACCACCCTTCGCTAATTGGTTGCAGCCAGCCGAATCCTGTGTATTCAATGTATTATTCTAAAATCGTCATAAATAAACTATATACATATTCTAGAATACCCGATGCATTAGAATCGGGCTACCATCTAGTTATCAATATACGGGGCTGACACCATAATCAACTGCACAAAAGAGTAGTGTTTTTTGCATTAGTACCATGATGATATCTATGGCGAATACATTTTTTTATGCCTCGGGCCTATGTGTGGGTTACTAGGGGTCTTTTTTCCTTGTTGCATTCTATTTATATAATCTTGGATTATTTTGTATTTGTTTATGTACATTAAAGTATTTTTCTATTGATTTTATTATAATGTATGGAACTCCATTTTTTTGCTATTTATACATTGCATTGTTTTGCCTGCTAGCTTTGGTCAACTCAGTATTTTGTGGTTTAAATTTTTTTTTTTTAAAAAGGGCAACATATTTAAACAGTCTGTTATCTCCATCAGATGCTCGGTGTATCTGTGGTGACGAAATTCTAGCTTTGTGTGCATACTTTGCATTGCTTTGTCTGCTAGCCTTATTCTACTCAGTATTTTTTGTTTTCCAAAATTACTAAAAAACATATCCAAAAATTCATACAGTCTGTTATCCCCGTCAAAGTCCTGGTGTATCTGTCGTGGAAAAATCTTAGCTTTGCAGGCATACGTTGCATAGTTCTGTCTGCTAGCCTTGTTCTACTCATATTTTTTGCTAAAAAATATATTTTTTTAAATGTTTTCACTGTCTGTTATTGCCGTCAGACGCCTGGTGTATCTGTGGTGGAAAAATCTTAGCTTTGCAGGCATACGTTGCATAGTTCTGTCTACTAGCCTTGTTCTACTCAGTATTTTTTGCTAAAAAATATTTAAAAAAAATGTTTTCACAGTCTGTTATCTCCTTCAGATGCCTGGTGTATCTGTGGTGGAAAAATCTTAGCTTCGCAGGCATACATTGCATAGTGCTGTCTGCGAGCCTTGTTCTACTCAGTATTTTTTGCTTTCCAAAATTACCAAAAGACATACCCAACAATTTATCCAGTCTGATATCTCCATTAGATGCCTGGTGTACCTGTGGTGGAAAAATCTTAGCTTTGCAGGCATACGTTGCATAGTTCTGTCTGCTAGCCTTGATTGTTATGGACTGGTAATTTAGGAGCGACATGCGACTAGCTCTGGGCAGGTGGTAACTATACAGACCGCAGTTCCTGATCTTAACACAACACTAGCAGTAGCTGTGGGATGTTCCTGTCACTCCCTGGACACCTCGTCACAGCCGGAGAACTAGCTACCCCTAAAGGTAGAAACAGGAAAGCTATCTTGCCTCAGAGAAAATCCCCAAAGGATAGGACAGCCCTCCACAAATATTGACTGTGAGAGGAGAAGGAAATGACATACGTAGTATGAAACAAGATTTAGCAAAGGAGGCTACTTCTAGCTAGATAGACAGTAAGGAAAGAACACTGTGCGGTCAGTAATAAAAACTAGAAAAAGTCCACCGCAGAGATATGCAAAAATCTCCACACCTGAATAAAGGTGTGGAGGGCAAAAACTGCAGCCCAGAGCTTCCAGCTTAGCTGAATAGATCCATACTGATAAGCTGGACAAATGAGCAAAACATAGAATGTGCTGAACAATAAAGTCCACAACAAGTTGACTGCAAAAGGACAAAAGGACTTATCTTTGCTGAACTCGACAGTGTCAGGGAAATCCAAAAGAGCAGTGGCTCCAAGCAGGAACAATTGACAACTGGCATTGATTGAGGAATAAGGCCATACTAAAATAGCCGAGCCAGAAAGACGATCAGTGGGAGCAGCTGCTGATGCTAAATCCAAGAAGCAGCTATACCACTCAAAACCACAGGAGGGAGCCCAAGAGCAGAATTCACAAAAGTGCTACTTACAACCACCGGAGGGAGCCCAAGAGCGGAATTCACAACACTTGTTCTACTCAGTATTTTTTGCTTAAAAAATATTTTTAAAAAACATTTTAACTGTCTGTTATCTCTGTCAGATGCTGGTGTGTCTGTGGTGGAAAAATCTTGGCTTCCAGGCATAAGTTGCATAGTTCTGTCTGCTAGCCTTGTTCTACACAGTATTTATTGTTTTCCAAAATTACCACAAAACATAAAAAAAATGTATACAGTCTGTTATATCTGTCAGACGCCTGGTGTATCTGTGGTGGAAAAATCTTCGCTTTGCTGGCATACTGATCACATATACATTTTCTCCAAATAAATCCATTTGTATTGAGCTTTTCAAATATTTGAGTAGTCCATTTAAAATGGGCAAGGAGCAAGTGTCGGGGAAGTGGACATGATGCTGATGGTTAAAGGAAAAATCTCATAGCTATAGAGCACATATAATAAAATAAATTAATAGCTGTAGATCATAGAAAAATAAGAACCACCAGGAAAAATCAATAACAGTATGTCGACATAATCAAAAGACATAATCGGTGAACATGACATGCAAAGAAAAAGGAAAAAAACGACAAATAGTCCAACATATAGTGAGTGATAAACTTTATTTGAAAATCAATGGTAGAAGATGGGGGAATACCAGTGGAGAAAAAAGGGGGTACAACACAAGGGACAGAATCAATGCACCCTCAATGCACCCTCATCACCTCACTATCCAACAACCCAAAACGACTTTTTGAAATTTTAAACTCCCTCCTGAAACCTAAAGTACAGGCCCCCATCACCAACCTCAGCGGTGAGGATCTGGCCACTTATTTCTTAGAAAAAATCTACTACATCCATCAGGATATCTCAGCACAATCTCCTCAGTGCCTGGATCCCCTTTCCTGCCGCACCTCAAACTCACTAGACATCTTTGAGCCTGTTTCAGAAGAAGAAGTGTCCAAGTTCCTCGCTTCTGCTCGGCCTACAACCTGCAACAGTGACCCCATTCCTTCACATATCCTGCAGTCTCTCTCACCAGTGGTCACCACTCACCTGACTAAAATATATAACCTCTCTCTTTCTTCAGGTATCTTTCCCTCCTCATTTAAACATGCCATCATAACCCCTTTACTTAAAAAGCCATCCCTGGACCAGAACTGCATTGCTAACTACAGACCTGTCTCTAATCTTTCCTTCATCTCTAAACTCCTGGAACGCTTGGTCCACTCCCGTCTAATCCGCTATCTCTCAGATAACTCTCTTCTTGACCCCTTATAATCTGGTTTCCGCTCTTTACACTCCACTGAAACTGCCCTCACTAAAGTCTCTAATGATCTAATAACAGGTAAATCCAAAGGTCACTGCTCTCTGCTGATTCGCCTGGATCTATCTGCCGCATTTGACACTGTGGATCACCAGCTCCTCACTATGCTCCACTCCATAGTCCTCAAGGACACAGCCCTCTCCTGGTTCTCCTCCTACCTCTCTGACCGCTCCTTCACTGTATCTTTTGCCGGCTCCTCTTCCTCTTTTCATCCCCTTACTATCGGGGTTACGCAAGGCTCAGTCCTAGGCCCCCTCCTCTTCTCTCTTTACACGGCCCCTATTGGACAAACAATCAGCAGATTTGGGTTCCAATATCATCTCTATGCTGATGACACCCAATTATACACTTCTTCCCCCGACATCACCCCCTACCCTAATTCAAAATACCAAGGATTGTCTGTCTGTGGTCTCTAACATCATGTCCTCCCTCTACCTGAAATTAAATATCTCCAAAACAGAACTTCTTGTGTTTCTCCCTTCTACTAACCTCACTCTACCCAACATCGAAATTACCCTAGAGGGTTCAACCATAACTCCCAAGCAGCGCATGCCCGCTGTCTTGGGGTCATATTCGACTCCAAACTTTCCTTTACTCCCTATATCTGATCACTCACTCGCTCTTGTCACCTGCATCTTAAAAACATCTCCAGAATCCAACCTTTTCTCACCGTTGAAACTGCTAAGACTCTTACTGTCGCTCTTATCCATTCTCGTCTGGACTACTGCAACTCTCTTCTAATCGGTCTCCCTCTTACCAAACTTTCTCTTCTCCAATCCATCTTGAATGCTGCAGCCAGAGTCATATTTCTGTCCAGCCGCTTCACCTATGCCTCCATCTTGTGCCAGTCATTACACTGGCTACCCATTCGCTACAGGGTCCAGTATAAACTCATCTCTCTCACCCACAAAGCTCTCCACAGTTCTGCACCGCCTTATATCTCCTCTCTCATCTCTGTCTATCGCCCTACACGTGCTCTCCTTTCTACAAACGACCTAAGACTAACATCTCCTGTAATCCGAACCTCACACCTCTGTCTCCAAGACTTCTCTCGTGCTGCGCCAGTTCTCTGGAATGCACTTCCCCAGACGATCAGACTGATACCTAGCCCCGACCTATTCAAGCACGCTTTGAAAACCCATCTCTTTAAACAAGCCTACCACATCAACTACTCAGTAAACTAACTTTGCCCTATTCCGTCCTTCCAAATATTATTCTGAATCTGCACCCTACTATTCATCTATCTCCACACCCTCCACACCCTCCATGCACACGATCAACTGCACTTGATACTTGACTATTGCACTTAAACACACGGGCTGATGACCGGGTCATGCTGCTTTGTATGAAAATCCCTATGTATTATAATTGCCAGACCTGAAATAACAAGCACTTTTCACCTATTGTGCCCCCCCATTTCCTTGTAGATTGTAAGCTTGCGAGCAGGGACCTCACTCCTAATGTCACTGTTTAAGTTGTCTTAACTCGTACTGAATTTATTGTTTGAACATGTCCCTGCTTAATTGTAAAGTGCTGCGGAATATGTTGGCGCTATATAAATAAAAATTATTATTATTATTATTTATTATTAATGCACAAAGATACATGGAATCATAAAAATATTTATATTATATTAATTTGTAGGTAAAAAATTGCTGAAAATTTGTAGTATGGGGGCAGACAGAAGGCTGACGCCGAAACGCGCATCGGGGTGGGTACATCCAAGGGACTCCTTGCACATTTTCAGGTAATGGCTGTATCAAGCAATCTATATGTTTAAACCACTTTTGGGTATAGGGCTCTCTTTATATCTAAGGCACTTGCACTTTATTATTGTTGATAGCTGGTTCTATCTATTATACACCGTGTCAATTTGCCCTCCCTAAGATTGCACATATTTAGAGCAGTATAGATTAATTTTGGCAGTGTTCATTCACTGCTTTGGTATGTTTGCCAAGGACACTATTATTATTTTACACTTTGATATTATTAGCATTCACTGTATTGCATACATATTTAATTTTTCATTTATATTATCTTTATGCACTTTTTTCTGTCTGACCCCTCACTACAAATTTTCAGCAATTTTTTACCTACAAATTAATATAATATATATATTTTTATGATTCAATGTATCTTTGGGCATTGATTCTGTCCCTTGTGTTGTGCCCCATTTTTTTCTCCTCTGGTATTCCCCCATCTTCTACCATTGATTTTCCAGTAAAGTTTATCACTCATTATATGTTGGACTAATTGTCGTTTTTTCCTTTTTCTTTGCATGATGCTGATGGTGCATGCAGAGGATGAGGCTGTGGCCAAGCTGAAAGTGGGCCACAACAAAGACCCAAATCTTTGCACTCGACCTTCTTGTCCCAGTTTCTAGGGGACCGCAGCATACCACTACTGAACCAGAGCAGTGTGAAAATGGTTCTTGGTTGCATAGTGGATAATGCTTCCCATCACTTAGCCACCACCACTATGTCTTCCACACTGTCATGTCTGAGTAGCCATGAGTGTGGACTGGATATTACTCACCCTGATCCTCCTTTCTCCCACCATGCCAAGTGCCCTGAGACAACTGATCCCACACTTGGACACTCCGAAAAGCTGTTCAGTTTTCCTTTAAAGATTCCAGACTCTCGGCCGGTCAGCTTGAAGTGGGGCCAAATGAGATCACATGTAACGATGCCCAAAGATTTCAACAGCCAGAGTCACATGAAGGTGATGGTAGGAAAGTGTCACAAGAGGTGGACGATGATAATACACAATTGCCAGAAAGTCAGTTGGAGGAGCAGAGTGCAGATGTGGAAGACAAGGTGGTGGATGACATAGCGACTGACCCAATCTGGCAGGAGGACATGCAGAGGGAGGACTGCAGTACACATGGGGAAGGAGGCATATCACCCAACAGGCAGGAAGAAGCAGTTTGGTTGCCACAGATAGAAGGCGTTCATCCATTCCCCGTAACACCAACATGAGGGAAGTTGCTTTTCCAGCTGTTAGATCTTCCCGAGTCTGGTTATTTTTTAAAGACTCTGCCGATAACCCCAAACAGGCCATTTGCAGCACCTGCCTTGCCCGCATCAGCAGGTGTAGCAAAACTACCAGCCTGACCACCACCAGCATGATCAGGCACATGGCAACAAAGCATCTGACATTGTAGGCAGAACCACAGGCTCAAGGAACACTGTTTGCAGGTGACACCACTGCTTCTTCTGCTATTTTGAGTAGAAGACAATACCCCAGTCCACGGTGCATGCGAAGATGCCTCGTCCCCTGCACCTGTTGTTGCCCACAGTCAACTAGCACCATCATCAAGCCCGTCCACGTCCTTGTCCCAGTGCAGCCTTCAGTTGTCTATAACACAGTCATTGGAATGCAAACGGAAATACCCAGCCAACGCCCCACAGGTCACAGTACTAAATGCTCACATTTCTTGTCTGCTTCTGCTAGAAATGTTTCCTTTTAGGCTCGTTGAGATGTAAGCTTTCCGCAACCAGCAGCCATTCCAAGGTACTCGGTCCCCAGTCGCCACTATTTCTCCCGGTGTGTCGTACTGGCATTACACCAGCATCTGTCCCAAAACATTACCCATGCCCTCAACAATGCTGTTACTGGGAAAGTTCACCTAACCACGAACACGTGGACAAGTGCATGTGTGCAGAGTTGGTACATCTGGCTGATGGCACACTGGATTAACATAGTGGAAGTCGGGACCCAGTCAGACCTCAGGATAAAACACATCCTCCCCATGCCGAGGAGTGCGGGCTCTACGTCAATCAGGGTGGCCCCCACAGTCTTTAGCTCCTGCACCTCCTCCTCAGCCTCCATCTATGAAATGAACACATCAGTCAGGAGCTGGAAGCACTGCAGCACTGCCTCAGCCAAGCGGCAACAGGCTTTGCAGAAGCTAATCTGCTTAGGTGACAAACCGCACAATGCTGAAGACTTGTGGACAGCGCTGAAAGATCAGTCTGATATTTGGATGACACCGCTGAACCTACAGCCAGGCATGGTCATGTGTGACAATAGCCGGAACCTGATGGCGGCTCTGAGGCAAGGTGAGCTCACACGAACCTCCCCTGGCCCATGTGCTTAACCTTGTGTTTCAACGTTTTCTAAAAAGCTACCCAAAGATGCAGGATCTGCTAGTGAAAGTAAGCCGTCTGTCTGCCCATTTTAAAAAGTCAGCTACAGGTTCAGCTTCCCTTGCCGTGCTTCACCAGCATTTGCTGCTTCTGGCTCACCGACTGGTGTGTGATGTCCCCACGCATTGGAACTCTACACTGCATATGTTGGAAAGGATTTGTGAGCAGAAGAGGGCAGGTGTTGACTACTAGCATCAACAAAGCCATCAATATTCAGTTCAGACTCCACACATAAGACCTCAGGAGTGTACATGGATGTCAGACATATGTGCCATCCTCCAAAACTTTGAGGACTGTACCAAGATGGTGAGCGGCAATAACGCCATAATTAGCATCACCATCCCGCTTCTCTGCATTCTGAAAACCTCTCTGCTCACAATTGCAGGCAGAGCACAAAGAAATGGAGCAAGGGACCATACAGGGTGATTACACTCAGCCCAGCCTCATGTCGTCCCAATGCGGACTGGTAGAAAATGAAAAGGAGGAGGAGGAAGAACAGGAGCTACTTTCAATCGCTATAGACGGTACTACAAGCACAGCTGTCATATCGTCTGTTCAGCGGGTATGGCCTGGGGACAGGGAGGAGGAGGTTGAGGAGGAGGACAGCATGGTCAGTCATCCTTTTGGTGAGGACATGGCCTGTTAGCAGTCTGGCACGCATGGCTGACTTTATATTGCTCTGTGTTTCCCATGACCCTCACATTATTAAAATTTACGGGGACACTAATTACTGATTGGTGACACTCCTAGACCCCAGCTACATGGAGAACTTTCAATCTCTTCTTCCAGAGGTAGACAGGTGTATAAAAATGTTGCATTACCAGAGGGCCCTTGTAGTGGAATTAATTAAAAATTCCCATGTGAGAACGCTGGCAGCTGACATCAGAGTTTGTTGTACAACCAAGGAGTCCAAGCTAGAGAGACAGAAGTACAATCCAGCTCAGGCAGGGGAACAATGGCAAAGTTCTGGAACAGTTTTCTGAGACCCTCCCATCGTGCCGGCACAGAGGCAAGGGGTGCTGTCACAAGAAGTGCAATGTTTGGGAAGATGCTGAGGGAGAACCTTGCCGATTGTACAAATGTCCTCCGTGCTCCCTCTGTGCCTCTTAAATATTGGGTATCCAAGCTGGACATGTGGCATGAACTGGCTCTCTACGCCTTGGAGGTCCTGGCCTGCCCTGCTTCTAGCGTTCTGTCAGAACGTGTTTTTAGTGCCGCTGGTGAAATTATAACAGATAAGCGCATCGGCCTGTCAATTGAAAATGCTGACAGGCTGACTTATAAAAATGAATAAGGGCTGTATTGGGCAAGACTTCTGTACACCACCAAGTGAAAACAGCGAAATATAACCTCTAATACATTGTCTTTTTTGTGGAGGTGTATTATTATGCACCTCTTCACAACCACGCATGGGTATACACTTCCTGATTTGGTCTATTTGGTGTCATCCTCCTCCTTATCCTCTATTTTGTGGTTTGAAAATTTTTAAAAATACAGGCCACATACTGAAACAGTCTGTTATCTCCGTCCAAAGGCCTTTTTATGTGTGATCTAAAAATAGTTGTTTTTCATGCATACATTCCAATTTTTGTTCTGTCTAATACACTAGGTCTATACACTATCTTGGTAAAAAATATATATATATTACAGTATGGTAGTTCCGTGACATGCCTCATCTATCTGTTGGCTACTAAGTGTGCTTTTGAGGCTTCCATTCTCCTTTTTGGCTTTGTGTTACCCTAGCTCAAAACACTAGACACTATTTTGGATGAATTTTTTTTTATTTTATTTACCCCTATGGGGAAATGTTTCTCAGCCCATACACTTTGTGTATGGGCATTTCAAGTCTAGGAGACCCGCTCCTTTAAATTGGGCATAGTTTTTAATGAAGCCTTCCTCCGCAGCTCATCATCCACTGCCACTAGATCACCAGGGTTAACGTGTTCTGTGCTGCTACAGCCAGTGAATTTTTTTGCAAGGGTGTCTATGATCCCCATATAAAATTGTTTAAAAAATGTACCTCCCATGGAGAAATATTTGTCAGCCCATACACTTAGTGTATGGGCATTACGAGTTTAGGAGACCCGCTCCTTTGTAATGAGACAGTTTTTTTCAGGAGGCCATCCTCCATGTTTCTTCCAAGGGGGATTGGGGTGCATGCAAATTTGGGACAAGGAGGCCCTTGCATTCAATGCATAAGGAAACTGTATGGCAGGACCAACTGGAGAATGTGAAGTGGGTTTTCCTGTGGCCATCCAGTACATGGGTTCAAAGGCTTATTGGGGTGCATATAACTTGATAGCAGGGCAGGCCTTGCATTCAATGCAAAAAAATTTTAGGAGGCCCTCCTGTACCTCTCGTGAAAGAGGTATTGGGGTGCATTGTAATTCTTGGCAGCCCAGCCAATTACTGCATAGGCAATAACAGCATAGGAGACCCACTGTTTAATAATGTCCCTTTAAGAATATTAATGCCACCTGATGCCCCTCTAAAAATAGGCTTTGTGACCTTAAGAGTCGCTCCTTCAGAAATGAAACAAGATGGGTCTGCTTATGTGTCACACACCACATGGCCAGCTAGGGTTGTTAAATGTTACAATGACATTTCCCAGTGAATGCATTTGTATTGGTTGAAAGCAATGTTACAGTTGAAAAACGCATCAAAACTGCTGCGAGTGAACATAGCAAAAGTGGCGAAGAAACATTTCGGTCTGGGCTTAATTATTTTGCCTTATATACAAGTCTCTACCCTGGAAAGGATGTACCTTAACATATTTCCCAGCAAAATCCATTTTGGTTTACTTTTTGTATGATTTTTGGTGCACCTGAACAAATGTCGTGAAACGCTGACAACATTGCTTACAGCTGTGACCTAGGAGTCAGAAATGCTTCCAGGAGCTATCCCCATGATGTTTCCGTGTCATTTGAGTAGTGTTTTTATCATTTTCAGATGTTTTTAGGCCTTAAAAGGACCCCCGGGGGGATCACGTTAAAAATACTCTGGTTTCCCATAGACTTACATTGGGCTCGTTGTTCTGGCCGAGTACCCGAGTATTCCAATTTGCTCGACCCAAGCAACAAGCACCTGAGAATTTTAGTGCTCGCCCATCACTAGCGGAGACCCGAGCTCCCACCGAATAATCCCGGACTTGCTCGGTACTCGCCGAGTACACCGAGTACCGTGATACTCGGGCGAGTACCAAGTAGTGGGGAGCATGCTCGCTCATCACTACATGTTGCTTTTCCTTTCATACATTACTGTAAATCTCATTGTAAGCTTCATTGTATATTTTACTGTATATTTCACTGAAACATATACTTGGATTTGTAAGATGGTATCTTTTTCTGTTTGTTAATTATATCCTTTGAGTCTGAAAAGGGTTCTTTCGACTGAAACATCACTGTTTTTGGATTGCTTTGCTAATAACTCTGATATTTTTCTGCAACTTGATGAGTGCCGGATTCTTTCTTCACTGTTCCCATGCTTCATAGTGGTACTTTGAAGAACTTCAACTACCACTTGTGGTTTCCTTCTTGTACTCATTCTCACACTGAGTTCCAGTAGTGCTTAACCATCATCTTAACAAGAGGATTTAAATAATAATGTCTTCTCATTTATCCTGCAAGTAGACAGGAAAAATCTTACAGTGCTATTTAAGGCCACAACACTATTTTTGGATCGGCGCAACAGGCCCTTCAAACAGCTGATCTGATATTGACAATTTATCCTAAGAAAAAAACCTTTGAATTTATATATTTTACTCACTTATATGGCACCATTAATTCCACAGCATTTTGCAGACATGATCATCACTGTCCCCATTGGGGCTCACAATCTAAATTCTCAGCTAGTATGTCTTTGAGTGTGGGAGAAAATCCGGAGAACCCGAAGGAAAACTACGCATACATGGGGAGAACGTACAAACTCCTTGCAGATGTTGTCGTTGCTGTGATTTAACTGTGCTGTCCAAGTTGCACAACCAAGTATTACAGCATCCTATTTTCATGCTCATAAGAAAAAAATACAATGTCAGATTGTTGGTCTGAATTTTACCTTATGTTGCTGTTGATAGGTATTTTATTCTTCTAAGTCTTTATACATATCCTCTTACAACCAAAATAAAACAATAAAAAGCATTGTAATATCCACAATACTGGGGCGATTGTCTTGAGGAAAAGAGTATTAGTCAAAATGCTTAGTCCAATATAAAAAATGTTGATCTATGTTTGCAGAAATTTGTCAAATATGAGTATTGCTCAGACTATTTTGAAGCTGTGCCAAGAAACCCTATTCCCCTGGAGAGCAGCTTCAAAACCCTACCTGATGTAGCAGCGTTTAGGGCTTGGCTCAACCATCTGCTTGGAGGTAATTTGCATCACTCTAGCGATTTACAGAGTAGGGTGATTGAAAGATAACGCTTTTAATAGATTCATTGTATTAAATATTCAGCTCACTAATAGGAATTCTTGCCAGTGGGTTAAATTAGTAAAATATCTAAGTCTTTTAATAAATCCTTAAGCTACTACTGAAAACAATGCTTTAGTTCCTGCTCCTCATTACTATTTGGCTAAATATTAACATAGTACTGAAATATATGTGCTTATAATGTTGGCAATGACTCTTTTATTGAACAGCCGTAGTAATGTGTAAGCAGAAGGGGTGATTAGGGACAGGTATAGTTTTGAATTCATTATTTCTAATATTCATTGAATTATTTTCCAAAGAATTATATTAAAGATATAGAGGCTGATTTATCATCCTGTTTTCATTATTCTTTTCTTGAGTAATTTGCACCATTTTCTTAGCAGTCTTTGGATTTGCCAAAGTCATAATTAATAGGTCCCAAACATTTACTTATTATCATTTCTTTCATATTTTGGGTATGTGGCTTCGGAGAATGACTTAATTAGAGTGAGTGCAAATTGATTTGCAGGTCCCAGATCACTGGACTAGAGCCAAGAAATCTGCCTTTTACCAGATAGCATATGCAGTTCTTCTTTTGATTCACCACTCTGGTGCAACAGAACATTTGCTTCATGTCCCATTGATGACATCGCACTAGGCCTGCTAGTGAAAAGAAGACCCAGATATGCCATCAGGTGGGAGGCAGTTCTTAGGGCTCTCGTCCACCAGTCACAGATTATTGATGTGTCTGCTGGACTAGGTCCTTAGAATCTATTTGCACCAACTCTAGACTGTATTCAAACCATCCATAGCCATGATCACCGACCACTGATAGACTTAACTCACATTATGATAGTGTTCTTCTATTTCCCCATGACACCTCTAATTTAGTTTTTGGAATAAAGTCAACCTGCGTACACCATCTTTTTTGTATAAATTACTGTTGAAGGCATAACTCTAGTAAACATATGTAAAATAGGTACCTACACCAGGCATTACATATGAGACAGTTACCACAGGTCAGGAGACCTTCTGGACTTGATATTGCAATCTGAGCACACACTGTGATTAACAATAATGTAAATTCGACTTTATGCATTGTCATTTCACAGAGTTAACTGCTTGACAATAGGATTATATTACAAGAAGTGTTTAATAATTTATCTAAGCCAGTTTGTTCTATGTAGTGACAAGATGGCTCAACAAAGAAAGTGAGGGATTTAGAGCTTCATTGTGTTATTACAGTTCTTACAAAGGAACAAAAGAAGCCTAAAGAAATCCAAGAAAGGATCACTGCTTTATATAGTTATTAAGGTTTGGGCCAAGCAGCATAAATGGGTTAGGGAATCAATTGAAGATGGCCCTTGTTCAGGGCAACGTGTCTAAGCATCTTCCGAGGAAATGTGCTGAAAAGTGGAGGCCATAATTTTAGAAGATCGTCGGGTCAAAGTCAGTGTTATAACTCATGATTTAGACATTTCAGTTGGCATAGTTTCCAGTATCACTCATAATGTATGGATGGTGTCAAAGGCCAGTTCCAGGTAGGTGCCAAGAATGTTGATGCCTGAGCAAAAAGCAAGTCACCAGCAATTCAAGAGAATTTAAATATGCTTAGGGAAAATCCACAAGACTTCTATTCTCAAATAATTATGATTGATGAAACATGGGTCCACCACCATGATTTTGAAACCAAACAAGAGTCCATGCCATGGAAGCACAAAGTGTCATCAGCTCCAAAGAAATTTTGTGTCCAGCAGTCAGCTGGAAAGATCATGGCAACAGTTTTTTGGAATACAGAAGGCGTTTAATTACTAGAATTCATTCCGTACAAGAAAACAAATTCAGGAGACACTTATGCTTCCACAATAAAGACATTATGTAAAGCAATCAAAGAAAAACACAGTGGGAAGTTGTTGGCAGGTATATTGCTTCTTCACGACAATGCTTACAAGGCTCACAAATCACAAGCTGTTATTCAGGAATAAGGCTCCATGTAACTTAACCACTCACCCTACAGTCCAGCCTGATCTGGCTCCCAATTATTATTTTCTATTTTGGAACTTGAAGAAAATTCTACTTGGGCAACAAATTCCTGATGAAAATGCAAAGAGGCAGTAACAGGGTTCTTGCAGTAGTAAGTTAATAAAAAAGAAAATTTAGATTATTAGGAGCAAAATAGTAACAATGCAGTGGCATAACAAGAAACTGCATAACTAATCATATGCTAAAGAGTTACAAGTCAAATTTTGTATGATATAGCCAAGATAATTGTCTATAAAATGATGGTTTAAAGCAGTAGTGAATGGTGAGTTATGGAGCCTGACTGTCAAAACTTCAAAACATTGTTACTAGTGATGAGTCTATGGGAAAGTCGAGCATTTTTGCCACGCCCCCCCAGACGTCTTTAGATGGTCTAAAAATAACAGAAATCATTGGAAACATTGCTCAAATGGCATGGGAACATCATGTGGAAGACTCCTGGAAGTATTTCTAACTCCCAGGTCACTACTGTGAACAATGTTGTCTGAGTGTTACTGAGTGCCACTTTTACAGACTCACCAAAAAACATACCAAAACACAGCCAAAATGGTTTTTCCTAGAAAATACTGTATGTTAATGCTTATGCATTGCATGCTAGGCCTGCCTTGCATCCAATTTAGATGCACCCCAATATCCCTTTGAACAGACGTCCCGGATGGCCACATGAAACCAAAGTTCCCATTATTCTTATTTTTTTTACTCCCATACAGTTTGCCCATGAAGTGAATGCAAGGCTTGCTCCAAATTTGGATGCACTACAAAAACCCTTTCAACAGACGTCCTGCATGGCCACATGAAACCAAAGTTCCCATTATTATGAATTTTGTACTCCCATACAATTTGCCCATGAAGTGAATGCAAGGCCTGCTCCAAGTTTGGACGCACCCCAACAACCCTTTGAACAGACATCCTGGATGGCAACATGAAAATAAAGTTCCCATTATTAGAAATTTGGTACTTCCATACTGTTTGCTTATGCATATAATGCTAGGCCTGTCCTGCTCCAAAGTTATACGCACCACCAATAACCCTTTGAACAGACTTCCTGGATGGCCACATGAAACCAAAGTTCCTATTATAATGAATTTTGTTCTCCCATAAAGTTTGCCCATGAAGTGAATGCAAGGCCTTCTCCAATTTTGGACACACCCCAATAACCCAAAAAACAGACGTTCTGGATGGCCACATGAAACCACAGTTCCCATTATTCTTATTTTTTTACTCCCATACAGTTTGCCTATGAACTGAATGCAATGTTTGATCCAAATTTGGACGCACCACCAAAAATCCTTTCAGCAGACGTCCTGGATGGCCACATTAAACCGAAGTTCCCATTATTATGAATTTTGTACTCTCATATAGTTTGGCCATGAAGTTAATACAAGACATGCTCCAAATTTGGACGCACCCCTCTAACCCTTTGAACAGACATCCTGGATGGCAACATGAAAACAAAGTTCCCATTATTAGAAATTTGGTACTCCCATACTGTTTGCCTATGCATATAATGCAAGGCCTGTCCTGCCCCAAGGTTACATGCAGGCTCGGACTGGCCCATAGGATAACAGGATAATCCCCCGGTGGGCCCCTGTGCAGATCTGGGCCCCCATCCCCACTGTATGAGAAGTACTTGGCATAATTCAATTATGTATTATGTACACAAAGGGCAAAATCTCATCATTCATTAATCAAACTACCCAGTTTATTACTTTATAGAGATATAGGTAAATTTGTGAACGAGGGTAATGTAATATTTGTATGCAAGTGGGCCCCCAAAGTCAGTGTTACTGGTTGGCCCTTGGCACCCCAGTCCGAGACTGGTTACACGCACCACCAATAAACCTTTGAACAGACTTTCTGGATGGCCACATGAAACCTTAAGTTCCCATTATAATGAATTTTGTTCTCCCATAACGTTTGCCCATGAAGTGAATGCAAGGCCTACTACAAAATTGGTCACACCATAATAACCCAAAAAAACAGACGTCCTGGATGGCCACTGAAACCAAAGTTCCCATTATTCTTATTTTTTAACTCCCATACAGTTTGCCCATGAAGTGAATGCAAGGCTTGCTCCAAATTTGGACGCACCACCAAAAACCCTTTGAACAGATGTCCTGGATGGCCACATGAAACCAAAATTCCCATTATTATGAATATTGTACTACCATACAATTTGCTCATGAAGTTAATACAAGACATGCTCCAAATTTGGATGCACCCCATTAACCCTTTGAACAGACATCCTGGATGTCAACATGAAAACAAAGTTCCCATTATTAGAAATTTGGTACTCCCACACTGTTTGCCTATGCATTTAATGCAAGGCCTGCCCTGCCCCAAAGTTTCATGCACCGCCAATAACCTTTTGAACACACATACGGGATGGCCACATGAAACCAAATTTCCCATTGTTAGTAGTTTGGTACTTCCATACTGTTTGCCTATGCAGTGAATTGCTCTGTTGAGCTTGGAAAACCTGCATTGGCAAACTGGTGTTGAGGCAGAAGACCCGGCACTGGCTATTTCCAGTGTTGAGGCTGAAGAATCTGCAGTGGAGAATTGCAGTGTTGAGGTTGAAGACCTGGCATTGGCGAATTGCAGTGTTTTGACTGAAGAACCTGCAGTGGAGAATTGCAGTGTTGAGGCTGAAGACCTGGCAGTGAAGAATTGCAGTGTTGAGCATGAAGAACCTGAATTGGAGAATTGCAACATTGAGGCTGAGGACCCGGCAGTGGAGAATTGCAGTGTTAAGACTGAAGAACCTGCAGTGGAGAATTGCAGTGTTGAGCCTGAAGTTCCTGCAGTGAAGAAGTGCAGTGTTAAGGCTGAATTGCAGTGTTGAGGCTGAACACACGGCATTAGAGAATTGCAGTGTTGACGCTAAAGAGCCAGCAGTGGAAAATTGCAGTATTGAGCCTGAAGAACCTGCAGTGGAGAACTGCATTGTTGTGGCTGAAGACCCAGCAGTGGAGAATTGCAGTGTTGAGCCTGAAGAACCTGCAGTGGAGAATCGCAGTGTTGAGGCTGAAGACCCAGCAGTGTAGAAATGCAGTGTTGAGCCTGAAGAACCTGCAGTGGAGAATTGCAGTGTTGATGCTGAAGACCTGGCAGTGGAGAATTGCAGTGTTGAGCCTGAGGAGCCAGCAGTGGAGAATTGCAGTGTTGAGGCTGAAGACCCGGCAGTGGAGAATTGCAGTGTTGAGCATGAAGAACCCACAGTGGAGAATTGCATTGCTGAGGCTGAAGAACTGGCAGTGGACAATCGCATTGTTTAGCCTGAAGAACATGCAGTGAAGAATTGCAGTGATGAGGCTGAAGACCCCGAAGTGGAGAATTGCAGTGTTGAGCATGAAGAACGTGCAGTGGAGAATTGCATTGCTGAGGCTTAAGACCTGGCAGTGGAGAATCGCAGAGTTGAGGCTGAAGTCCTCTCAATGTAGAATTGCCGTGTTGAGCCTGAAGAACCTGCATTGGAGAATTGCAGTGTTGACCCTGAAGACCTAGTTTAAGAAGAAATTGGCGTGCACTCATTATACTATGGGAGCGAGGTGCAGGTGTAACGGACTGTAAAAGTCCCAATACAGTAGGACATATAGAATACACCGCACACTCTAGGTGTAAATTTATTAAGGACATAAACAAGGAGTAATAAATGTTGAAAGCGACCAGAAGCAAATGACGTTTCGGCTCTGCCAGAGCCTTAATCATACAATCGCTTGGTGTAGATTGAGGAAGGGATAGGAAAGAATCCTGAGGTAACTTGGAGCAAACTCCGTTATGGTGTGTTGTCACTATAAGATGCTGTAATTACTCCCTGGTGTGGGGTCTGCTTAAGCTGCTGGATGAGCGGCGCTCCCACACCCTGCTGTGTCAGTGCTGAGGCTGAAGACCTGGCAGTGGAGAATTGCAGTGTTTAGCATGAAGAACCTGAACTGGAAAATTGCAATGTTGAGGCTGAAGAGCCTGCAGTGGAGAATTGCAGTGTTGTGCCTGAAGAACCTGCATTTGGGAATTGCAGTGTTGAGCTTGAAGAATCTGCAGTGGAGAATTGCATTGTTGCAGCTGAGGACATGACAGTGGAAAATTGAAATGTTGAGCATGAAGAACCTGCAGTGAAGAATTGCAGTGTTGAGGCTGAAGACCTAGCAGTGGAGAATTGCAGTGCTGAGGCTGAAGAACCGGCAGTGGAGAATTGCAGTGTTGAGGCTAAAGACCTGGCATTGACGAATTGCAGTGTTTTGACTGAAGAACCTGCAGTGGAGAATTGCAGTGTTGAGGCTGAAGACCTGGCAGTGAAGAATTGCAGTGTTGAGCATGAAGAACCTGAATTGGAGAATTGCAACATTGAGGCTGAGGACCCGGCAGTGGAGAATTGCAGTGATAATACTGAAGAACCTGCAGTGGAGAATTGCAGTGTTGAGCCTGAAGTTCCTGCAGTGAAGAAGTGCAGTGTTAAGGCTGAATTGCAGTGTTGAGGCTGAACACACGGCATTAGAGAATTGCAGTGTTGACGCTAAAGAGCCAGCAGTGGAAAATTGCAGTATTGAGCCTGAAGAACCTGCAGTGGAGAACTGCATTGTTGTGGCTGAAGACCCAGAAGTGGAGAATTGCAGTGTTGAGCCTGAAGAACCTTCAGTGGAGAATTGCAGTGTTGAGGCTGAAGACCCAGCAGTGTAGAAATGCAGTGTTGAGCCTGAAGAACCTGCAGTGGAGAATTGCAGTGTTGATGCTGAAGACCTGGCAGTGGAGAATTGCAGTGTTGAGCCTGAGGAGCCAGCAGTGGAGAATTGCAGTGTTGAGGCTGAAGACCCGGCAGTGGAGAATTGCAGTGTTGAGCATGAAGAACCCACAGTGGAGAATTGCATTGCTGAGGCTGAAGAACTGGCAGTGGACAATCGCATTGTTTAGCCTGAAGAACATGCAGTGAAGAATTGCAGTGATGAGGCTGAAGACCCCGAAGTGGAGAATTGCAGTGTTGAGCATGAAGAACCTAAATTGGAGAATTGCAATGTTAAGGCTGAAGACCCAGCAGTGGAGAATTGCAGTGTTGAGCCTGAAGAACGTGCAGTGGAGAATTGCATTGCTGAGGCTTAAGACCTGGCAGTGGAGAATCGCAGAGTTGAGGCTGAAGTCCTCTCAATGTAGAATTGCCGTGTTGAGCCTGAAGAACCTGCATTGGAGAATTGCAGTGTTGAGGCTGAAGACCTAGTTTAAGAAGAAATTGGCGTGCACTCATTATACTATGGGAGCGAGGTGCAGGTGTAACGGACTGTAAAAGTCCCAATACAGTAGGAGATATAGAATACACCGCACACTCTAGGTGTAAATTTATTAAGGACATAAACAAGGAGTAATAAATGTTGAAAGCGACCAGAAGCAAATGACGTTTCGGCTCTGCCAGAGCCTTAATCATACAATCGCTTGGTGTAGATTGAGGAAGGGATAGGAAAGAATCCTGAGGTAACTTGGAGCAAACTCCGTTATGGTGTGTTGTCACTATAAGATGCTGTAATTACTCCCTGGTGTGGGGTCTGCTTAAGCTGCTGGATGAGCGGCGCTCCCACGCCCTGCTGTGTCAGTGCTGAGGCTGAAGACCTGGCAGTGGAGAATTGCAGTGTTTAGCATGAAGAACCTGAACTGGAGAATTGCAATGTTGAGGCTGAAGAGCCTGCAGTGGAGAATTGCAGTGTTGTGCCTGAAGAACCTGCATTTGGGAATTGCAGTGTTGAGCTTGAAGAATCTGCAGTGGAGAATTGCATTGTTGCAGCTGAGGACATGACAGTGGAAAATTGCAATGTTGAGCATGAAGAACCTGCAGTGAAGAATTGCAGTGTTGAGGCTGAAGACCTAGCAGTGGAGAATTGCAGTGCTGAGGCTGAAGAACCGGCAGTGGAGAATTGCAATGTTTAGCCTGAAGAACCTGCAGTGGAGAATTGCAGTGTTGAAGCTGAAGAACCAGCAGTGGAGAATTGCAGTGTTGAGGCTAAAGACCTGGCATTGACGAATTGCAGTGTTTTGACTGAAGAACCTGCAGTGGAGAATTGCAGTGTTGAGGCTGAAGACCTGGCAGTGAAGAATTGCAGTGTTGAGCATGAAGAACCTGAATTGGAGAATTGCAACATTGAGGCTGAGGACCCGGCAGTGGAGAATTGCAGTGTTAAGACTGAAGAACCTGCAGTGGAGAATTGCAGTGTTGAGCATGAAGTTCCTGCAGTGAAGAAGTGCAGTGTTAAGGCTGAATTGCAGTGTTGAGGCTGAACACACGGCATTAGAGAATTGCAGTGTTGACGCTAAAGAGCCAGCAGTGGAAAATTGCAGTATTGAGCCTGAAGAACCTGCAGTGGAGAACTGCATTGTTGTGGCTGAAGACCCAGCAGTGGAGAATTGCAGTGTTGAGCCTGAAGAACCTTCAGTGGAGAATTGCAGTGTTGAGGCTGAAGACCCAGCAGTGTAGAAATGCAGTGTTGAGCCTGAAGAACCTGCAGTGGAGAATTGCAGTGTTGATGTTGAAGACCTGGCAGTGGAGAATTGCAGTGTTGAGCCTGAGGAACCAGCAGTGGAGAATTGCAGTGTTGAGGCTGAAGACCCGGCAGTGGAGAATTGCAGTGTTGAGCATGAAGAACCCACAGTGGAGAATTGCATTGCTGAGGCTGAAGAACTGGCAGTGGACAATCGCATTGTTTAGCCTGAAGAACATGCAGTGAAGAATTGCAGTGATGAGGCTGAAGACCCCGAAGTGGAGAATTGCAGTGTTGAGCATGAAGAACCTAAATTGGAGAATTGCAATGTTAAGGCTGAAGACCCAGCAGTGGAGAATTGCAGTGTTGAGCCTGAAGAACGTGCAGTGGAGAATTGCATTGCTGAGGCTTAAGACCTGGCAGTGGAGAATCGCAGAGTTGAGGCTGAAGTCCTCTCAATGTAGAATTGCCGTGTTGAGCCTGAAGAACCTGCATTGGAGAATTGCAGTGTTGAGGCTGAAGACCTAGTTTAAGAAGAAATTGGCGTGCACTCATTATACTATGGGAGCGAGGTGCAGGTGTAACGGACTGTAAAAGTCCCAATACAGTAGGAGATATAGAATACACCGCACACTCTAGGTGTAAATTTATTAAGGACATAAACAAGGAGTAATAAATGTTGAAAGCGACCAGAAGCAAATGACATTTCGGCTCTGCCAGAGCCTTAATCATACAATCGCTTGGTGTAGATTGAGGAAGGGATAGGAAAGAATCCTGAGGTAACTTGGAGCAAACTCCGTTATGGTGTGTTGTCACTATAAGATGCTGTAATTACTCCCTGGTGTGGGGTCTGCTTAAGCTGCTGGATGAGCAGCGCTCCCACGCCCTGCTGTGTCAGTGCTGAGGCTGAAGACCTGGCAGTGGAGAATTGCAGTGTTTAGCATGAAGAACCTGAACTGGAGAATTGCAATGTTGAGGCTGAAGAGCCTGCAGTGGAGAATTGCAGTGTTGTGCCTGAAGAACCTGCATTTGGGAATTGCAGTGTTGAGCTTGAAAAATCTGCAGTGGAGAATTGCATTGTTGCAGCTGAGGATATGACAGTGGAAAATTGCAATGTTGAGCATGAAGAACCTGCAGTGAAGAATTGCAGTGTTGAGGCTGAAGACCTAGCAGTGGAGAATTGCAGTGCTGAGGCTGAAGAACCGGCAGTGGAGAATTGCAATGTTTAGCCTGAAGAACCTGCAGTGGAGAATTGCAGTGTTGAAGCTGAAGAACCGGCAGTGGAGAATTGCAGTGTTGAGGCTAAAGACCTGGCATTGACGAATTGCAGTGTTTTGACTGAAGAACCTGCAGTGGAGAATTGCAGTGTTGAGGCTGAAGACCTGGCAGTGAAGAATTGCAGTGTTGAGCATGAAGAACCTGAATTGGAGAATTGCAACATTGAGGCTGAGGACCCGGCAGTGGAGAATTGCAGTGTTAAGCCTTAAGAACCTGCAGTAGAGAATTGCAGTGTTGAGCCTGAAGTTCCTGCAGTGAAGAAGTGCAGTGTTAAGGCTGAATTGCAGTGTTGAGGCTGAACACACGGCATTAGAGAATTGCAGTGTTGACGCTAAAGAGCCAGCAGTGGAAAATTGCAGTATTGAGCCTGAAGAACCTGCAGTGGAGAACTGCATTGCTGTGGCTTAGGACCCGGCAATGGAGAATTGCAGTGTTGAGCCTGAGGAACCTGCAGTGAAGAATTGCAGTGTAGAGCCTGAAGAACCTGCAGTGGAGAATTGCAGTGTTGATGCTGAAGATCTGGCAGTGGAGAATTGCAGTGTTGAGCCTGAAGAACCTGCAGTGGAGAATTGCAGTGTTGAGGCTGAAGACCCGGCAGTGGAGAATTGCAGTGTTGAGCATGAAGAACCTGATTTGGAGAATTGCAATGTTAAGGCTGAAGACCTGGCAGTGGAGAATTGCAGTGTTGAGCCTGAAGAACCTGCAGTGGAGAATTGCATTGCTGAGACTGAGGAACTGGCAGTGGACATTCGCATTTTTTAGCCTGAAGAACCTGCAATGGAGAATTGCAGTGTTGAGGCTGAAGTCCCCGCAATGGAGAATTGCAGTGTTGAGCATGAAGAACCTGAATTGGAGAATTGCAATATTAAGGCTGAAGACCCGGCAGTGAACAATTGCAGTGTTGAGCCTGAAGAACTTGCAGTGGAGAATTACATTGCTGAGGCTTAAGACCTGGCAATGTAGAATCGCATTGTTTAGCCTGAAGAACCTATGTTACACTGCTATCATTTGGTGGTGTTGAGAAGTCTGTCCCAATCCAGCCCTTGTTCATTTTTATAAGAGTCAGCCTGTCAGCATTTTCAGTTGACAGGCGAATGCGCTTATCAGTTAAAATTCCCCCAGCGGCACTAAATACCCGCTCTAATAAAACGCTAATGGCAGGGCATTCCAGGGCCTCCAAGGTGTAGAGAGCCAGTTCATGCCACATGTCCGGCTTGGATACCCAAAAATTATAAGGCACAGAGGAATCACGGAGGATGTTGGTACAGTCAGCAAGGTACTCCCTCAGCATCTTCCAAAACTTTGCATTCTTTGTGAGAGTCAGGGCCTGTGTGATTGGAGGGTCTGAGACAAGTCTCCCAGAGCTTTGCCAGTGTTCCCCTGCATCTGCTGGATTGGAGTTATGTCTCTTTCGCCTGTACTCTTTGGTGTTTTCCAATGAACTGTGACCTCTGCCATCAGCATTTTCAGGTGGGAATATTTTAAATAATTCTGCAACAAGGGCCCTCTGGTACTGCACCATTTTAGTAGACCTGTCTGCCTCTGGAATAAGAGATACAAAGTTCTCCTTGTAGCATGGTTCTAGAAATGTCATCAAATAGTAATCATTGTCACCTAAAATTTTGAGAACGCAAGGGTCACGAGAAAGGCAGTGTAACATAAACTCAGCCATGCGTGCCAGACTGCTAACAGCAAACACTTCTGTGTCCTCACCAAGAGGATGACTGACTATGCTCTCATCCTCCTCCCTGTCCTCAGGGCATCCACGCTGAACAGTTTGACAGTTGTGCTTGGAGTACCATCTATAGCGCATGAAACCAGCTCCTGTTCTTCCTCCTCCTCTTCCTTATTGTCACCAAATCCACATTGGGATGAGATGAGGTTGGGCTGTGTGTAATCACCCTGTATAGTTCCTTGCTGCATCTCATCATATTCCGCCTGCAATGCATCCTCTTTGATTGTGAGCAGAAAGTGTTTCAGAACACAGATAAGTGGGATGGTGATGCAAATTATGGTATCATCACCACTCACCATTTTGTGATACCTAGATACATCGTAATTAGGCCTCAGAAGGACTGTTGGTTTAGATGGATTTGTGTTTTCAATATGATATACCCACACTCACTTATACACCACCAAATCTGTCCCTATCCCAGCAGCACCTCTCCCTATATAAGAAAAGGGCCTCGATCGGGGGTACCTTTTTCACTCTGTGTCTGTAACTGTCGGTACTGTCACCTTTGTTGTCTGGGGGAAAGCTTAGAGACCTGTACCGACCTTTGCATTGGACAGCAGGGGTCAGAGTGGGGATAAAAAGGGCAAAGTGCACGAAAAGGCAGGCAGACTTGGTGGGAAGATGCAGTGCACAGCAAAGGAATTTGGGCGCTCCGTCCTCGGAGCATCGTGACAGCGCAGGACCTCTCTACATAGTTCAAGCTACTCCCTACAAAGACTGCGACCTGAGAACTGTTTTCTGCCCACTGGTCCCTACTGCTCCAGCAACTACTCATCTCAGGACACCCTATAAAATGAGCATGCCACCTAAAAGAAATCGGGTGACTTACCAAGAACTTTACCCTTACTTACCCGCTTACTTCTGCAGGGCTCTGTTGAACCCCGGCAGTGCACAGCACTTCTTCTCTCCCTGCTACTCCAGACAACGAGGCAGACATCGAGGACTCTCCGTCATCGCCAGGAACTGAACTACAAGCCTTGATCGGTCACAGCCAGAAAGACCGTGTCAGCACCACCGTGCACATCTGAGACTCCTCACTCTGAAGCCGCCGGACAGATAAGTTTACTACTGTTGAACATTGTTTATACACTTTGCCTTTACTCCCTCCGTTGGTGTAACAAAAGTGTTTATACCACCTGTCTATACCTTCTCTACTCCTTGCGTGGAGAATACCCCTGTTATAGTAAAGTTCATTTTAACCGGTGCTCTGCTTCCTATCCGTTACTGCATCCTGCAACCTGCTCACACCTACACTGCCTAAGTCCGGAGCTGACTGTGATGAGCAGGGCAGTGCCAGGTCTGATATAGACCTGATGATGCTCTGCAACCAACTGATCACTGTAATGCCACAACCAACATGGCTGCGGCATTACAGTGCGTGGCAGACAATCCCTGCATGTTGATTGGCAAACATGCAGGGCAGTGATCCGAACTCCCACCGAACAACCCCGGAAATGCTCAGCGCTCACCGAGCATTGCGAGCAACGAGATGCTCGGGCAAGCACCGAGCACTTCTGAGCATGCTCGCTCATCACTAGTACCAGTCATTTATTTTAGCAGCTTCATGTCTTAGGAAACCTAAAATGGTTAAAAAAACTTAAAAGACTGAACATAAGAACATCCAGTCTTTACAGTGCAGTGCATGAGTTCATTCTATTTAGCATATATTTAGCACTTTTTCAGTCAGGTTAAAGAGTGGATTTGACAGAAAAAAACCACTTTGTGCACAGCCTCTCGGGCTATGTGCAAACGTTGCAGATTTGGGTGCAGAATCTCCTGGCAGAAAATGCAGGTGCAGATTTGATGCGTTTTTCTTGCGGATTTTGTGCGTTTTTGTTGCAGATTTGCTGCTGACTGTGTGCGGATTTCATGCGTTTTTTTACCCCCGCAGATTTCTATAATGGAAGGGTGCAGAAACAGTAAATCCACATCGTGTTCACATAGTCTTAGTCTGACTGATCAGTAGGAGGCATGACTAGTGATGAGCGAACACTAAAATGTTCGGGTGCTCGTTGTTCGAGTCGAACATCTCCCGATGTTCGAGTGTTCGTTTCGAATAACGAACCCCATTGTAGTCAATGGGAGACTCGAACATTTTTCAGCGGGACCAAAGCTCTGCACAGGGAAGGTCGCCTAAAAACCTGGGAAGCTCAGAAAATGATGGAAACAACACTGGAATGGACAGGAAACAGCAGGGGCAGCATGCATAGTTGCCTCTGAGGCTGCCCAAATGCACCATTACGCCAAATTATGGCCAACAGCTTTGTGGTGACAGAGTGACCCACTTTGATGAGGTAGCAGGTGAAACACACCGAAATTGAGCCTGACACAGCATGGCAGCTATGGGCACGGCATGCGGAGGCAGCATCAGGCCGGAGAGCGGCACAGTGACGGACCCTTGAGGAGGCGGCAGCAGCATCATTCCTTACACATTGAGGCCACAGAGTGGCACAATTACATAGTTTGGAGGTAGCGAAGACCCAGCATGTGGAGGCGTCAGCACGGAGAGTGGCACGGTGACGGACCCTTGAGGAGGCGGCAGCAGCATCATTCCTTAATCCTTACACATTGAGGCCACAGAGTGGCACAATTACATAGTTTGGAGGTAGCGAAGACCCAGCATGTGGAGGCGTCAGCACGGAGAGTGGCACGGTGACGGACCCTTGAGGAGGCGGCATCAGCATCATTCCTTTCACATTGAGGCCACAGAGTGGCACATTTACATAGTTTGGAGGTAGCGAAGACCCAGCATGTGGAGGCGTCAGCACGGAGAGTGGCACGGTGACGGACCCTTGAGGAGGCGGCAGCAGCATCATTCCTTACACATTGAGGCCACAGAGTGGCACAATTACATAGTTTGGAGGTAGCGAAGACCCAGCATGTGGAGGCGTCAGCAGCGTCAGCACGGAGAGTGGCACGGTGACATGACAGACTTCAGTTTGAGCTGCTTTAACACGGTGGCGAGTGGAAATCTGTAGAAATCCATGCTTTATTCATCTTGATAAGCGTCAGCCTGTCAGCGCTGTCAGTTTACAGGCGTGTACTCTTATCGGTGATGATGCCACCAGCTGCACTGAAGACCCGCTCTGACAACACGCTAGCGGCAGGGCAAGCCAGCACCTCCAAGGCGTACAGTGCCAGTTCTGGCCACGTGTCCAGCTTTGAAACCCAGTAGTTGTATGGAGCAGAGTGATCATGCAGGACGTTGGTATGGTCACCTAGGTAGTCCTTCACCATCTTTCTGTAAATCTCGCCTCTACTCTGTCTAGACTGTGGATTGGTGGCATACTCTTGCATGGGTGACATAAAACTGGCAAAGGCCTTGGAGATTGATCCTCTGCCAGCGCTTGACAAGCTGCCTGCTCCCCTCCTCTCCCTCGCTTGTTGGCCCTCAGAACCACGTCCTCTGCCGCTAGCGGTGTCAGATGGGAAGGCTATTTTCAGCTTGTGCACCAGGGCCAGTTGGTATTGATGCAGTCTCATACTCCTTTCCTCTATAGGAATTAGAGTGGAAAAGTTGTGCTTGTACCGGGGGTCCAAGAGGGTGAACACCCAGTAATCGCTGGTGGAAAATATTTTTCTCACGCGAGGGTCACGGGAAAGGCAGCCTAACATGAAGTCAGCCATGTGCGCCAGAGTCCCAACACGTAAGAATTCCCCCTCCGCAACAGGCCGACTCTCCATTTCCTCCTCCTCCTCCTCCTCCAACTCCTCCTCCTCAGCCCAAACACGCTGAACTGAGAAGAGGGAATGGGTACCGTCTTCAGTCTCGCCCACAGTCTCCTCCTCTTCATCCTCATCTTCCTCCTCCCCCTCCTCAGTTACACTCTGAGAAACAGACTGGCTGGTGTTCTGGCTCTCAGTCAACTCTTCTTCCCCCATCTCCTGTGACAATCGATGCGCCTCAGACTTCATGCTGAGCAATGATTTTTTCAGCAGACAAAGCAGCGGGATGGTGACGCTGATTATGGCGTCATCCCCGCTGACCATCAGTGTTGACTCGTCAAAGTGGCTTAACACCTTACATATATCAGACATCCACGTCCACTCCTCATTGTAGATTTGAGGAAGCTGACTAACTTGACTACCGGTTCTGGTGGAAGTGGTCATCTGACAGTCTACAATGGCTCTGCGCTGCTGGTAAACCCTGTTTAACATGTGTAGGGTGGAATTCCATCTCGTTGGCACGTCGCACAACAGTCGGTGAGCTGGCAGTTGTAAGCGCCGTTGCACTGCCCTCAGGGTGGCAGCATCAGTGGTGGATTTGCGGAAATGGGCACAGATGCGTCTCACCTTGGTGAGCAAATCTGACAGATTGGGGTAGGTCTTGAGGAACCGCTGAACCACCAGATTGAACACGTGGGCAAGGCATGGAACGTGTGTGAGTCTGCCCAGTTGCAGAGCCGCCACCAGATTACGCCCGTTGTCACACACGACCATGCCTGTCATGATTCTCAATGGCGAGAGAACATAGCCCAGCATATATGAGAACTAGCTCTTGGAAGATGGAAACTATACTGACCATGAACTAAACCTGCCGCACAACTAGAAGTGGCCGGGTAGCATGCCTACGTTTTTTATCCCTAGATGCCCAGCGCCAGCCGGAGAACTACCTAATCCTAGCAGAGGAAAAGACAGTCCTGGCTCACCTCTAGAGAAATTTTCCCAAAAGGCAGACAGAGGCCCCCACATATATTGGCGGTGATTTTAGATGAAATGACAAACGTAGTATGAAAATAGGTTTAGCAAAATCGAGGTCCGCTTACTAGATAGCATGAAGACAGAAAGGGCACTTTCATGGTCAGCAGAAAACCCTATCAAAACACCATCCAGAAATTACTTTAAGACTCTAGCATTAACTCATAACACCAGAGTGGCAATTTCCGCTCACAAGAGCTTTCCAGACACAGTAACGAAACAGCAGCTGTGAACAGGAACAAAATGCAAAAACACACAAGGACAAAAGTCCAACTAAGCTAGGAGTTGTCTAGTAGCAGGAACATGCACAGAAGGCTTCTGATTACATTGTTGACCGGCATGAAACTGACAGAGGAGCAAGGTTATATAGCGACTCCCACATCCTGATAGGAGCAGGTGAACAGAGGGGATGATGCACACAAGTACAATTCCACAAGTGGCCACCGGGGGAGCCCAGAATCCAATTTCACAACAGTACCCCCCCCTCAAGGAGGGGGCACCGAACCCTCACCAGAACCACCAGGGCGATCAGGATGAGCCCTATGAAAGGCACGGACAAGATCGGAGGCATGAACATCAGAGGCAGTGACCCAAGAATTATCCTCCTGACCGTATCCCTTCCATTTGACCAGATACTGGAGTTTCCGTCTGGAAACACGAGAGTCCAAGATCTTTTCCACAACGTACTCCAACTCACCCTCAACCAACACCGGAGCAGGAGGCTCAACGGAAGGCACAGCCGGTACCTCGTACCTGCGCAACAATGACCGATGAAAAACATTATGAATCGAAAAGGATGCAGGGAGGTCCAAACGGAAGGACACAGGGTTAAGAATCTCCAATATCTTGTACGGGCCGATGAACCGAGGCTTAAACTTAGGAGAAGAAACCCTCATAGGGACAAAACGAGAAGACAACCACACCAAGTCCCCAACACAAAGCCGAGGACCAACACGACGACGGCGGTTGGCAAAAAGCTGAGTCTTCTCCTGGGACAACTTCAAATTGTCCACCACCTGCCCCCAAATCTGATGCAACCTCTCCACCACAGCATCCACTCCAGGACAATCCGAAGATTCCACTTGACCGGAGGAAAATCGAGGATGAAACCCCGAATTACAGAAAAACGGGGACACCAAGGTGGCAGAGCTGGCCCGATTATTGAGGGCGAACTCCGCCAAAGGCAAAAAAGCAACCCAATCATCCTGATCCGCAGACACAAAACACCTCAAATATGTCTCCAAGGTCTGATTAGTCCGCTCGGTCTGGCCATTAGTCTGAGGATGGAAAGCAGACGAAAAAGACAAATCTATGCCCATCCTAGCACAGAATGCCCGCCAAAATCTAGACACGAATTGGGTCCCTCTGTCAGAAACGATATTCTCCGGAATACCATGCAAACGAACAACATTTTGAAAAAACAGAGGAACCAACTCGGAAGAAGAAGGCAACTTAGGCAAGGGAACCAGATGGACCATCTTAGAGAAACGGTCACACACCACCCAGATGACAGACATCTTCTGAGAAACAGGCAGATCCGAAATAAAATCCATCGAGATGTGCGTCCAAGGCCTCTTCGGGATAGGCAAGGGTAACAACAATCCACTAGCCCGAGAACAACAAGGCTTGGCCCGAGCACAAACGTCACAAGACTGCACAAAGCCTCGCACATCTCGTGACAGGGAAGGCCACCAGAAGGACCTTGCCACCAAATCCCTGGTACCAAAGATTCCAGGATGACCTGCCAACGCAGAAGAATGAACCTCAGAGATGACTCTACTGGTCCAATCATCAGGAACAAACAGTCTACCAGGTGGGCAACGATCAGGTCTATCCGCCTGAAACTCCTGCAAGGCCCGCCGCAGGTCTGGAGAAACGGCAGACAATATCACTCCATCTTTAAGGATACCTGTGGGCTCAGAATTACCAGGGGAGTCAGGCTCAAAACTCCTAGAAAGGGCATCCGCCTTAACATTCTTAGAACCCGGTAGGTAAGACACCACAAAATTAAACCGAGAGAAAAACAACGACCAGCGCGCCTGTCTAGGATTCAGGCGCCTGGCAGACTCAAGGTAAATTAAATTTTTGTGGTCAGTCAATACCACCACCTGATGTCTGGCCCCCTCAAGCCAGTGACGCCACTCCTCAAAAGCCCACTTCATGGCCAAAAGCTCCCGATTCCCAATATCATAATTCCGCTCGGCGGGCGAAAATTTACGGGAAAAAAAGGCACAAGGTCTCATCACGGAGCAGTCGGAACTTCTCTACGACAACACCGCCCCAGCTCCGATTTCAGAAGCGTCGACCTCAACCTGAAAAGGAAGAGCAACATCAGGCTGACGCAACACTGGGGCGGAAGAAAAGCGGCGCTTGAGCTCCCGAAAGGCCTCCACAGCATCAGGGGACCAATCAGCAACATCAGCACCCTTCTTAGTCAAATCAGTCAATGGTTTTACAACATCAGAAAAACCAGCAATAAATCGACGATAAAAGTTAGCAAAGCCCAAAAATTTCTGAAGACTCTTAAGAGAAGAGGGTTGCGTCCAATCACCAATAGCCTGAACCTTGACAGGATCCATCTCGATGGAAGAGGGGGAAAAAATGGATCCCAAGAAGGAAATCTTTTGAACCCCAAAAACACACTTAGAACCCTTCACACACAAGGAATTAGACCGCAAAACCTGAAAAACCCTCCTGACCTGCTGGACATGAGAGTCCCAGTCATCCGAAAAAATCAGAATATCATCCAGATACACAATCATAAATTTATCCAAATAATCGCGGAAAATGTCATGCATAAAGGACTGGAAGACTGAAGGGGCATTTGAAAGACCAAAAGGCATCACCAAATACTCAAAATGGCCCTCGGGCGTATTAAATGCGGTTTTCCACTCATCCCCCTGCTTGATTCGCACCAAATTATACGCCCCACGGAGATCAATCTTAGAGAACCACTTGGCCCCCTTTATACGAGCAAACAAATCAGTAAGCAGTGGTAACGGATATTGATATTTAACCGTGATTTTATTCAAAAGTCGATAATCAATACACGGCCTCAAAGAGCTGTCTTTCTTAGACACAAAGAAAAAACCGGCTCCTAAGGGAGATGACGAAGGACGAATATGTCCCTTTTCCAAGGACTCCTTTATATATTCTCGCATAGCCGCGTGTTCAGGCACAGACAGATTAAATAAACGACCCTTAGGGTATTTACTACCCGGGATCAAGTCTATGGCACAATCGCACTCCCGGTGCGGAGGTAGTGAACCAACCTTGGGTTCTTCAAAAACGTCACGAAAGTCAGACAAGAATTCAGGACTCTCAGAGGGAATAGATGATGAAATGGAAACCAAAGGTACGTCCCCATGAGTTCCTTTACATCCCCAGCTTAACACACACATAGCTCTCCAGTCGAGGACTGGGTTATGAGATTGCAGCCATGGCAATCCCAGCACCAAAACATCATGTAGATTATACAGCACCAGAAAGCGAATAACCTCCTGGTGATCCGGATTAACACGCATAGTCACTTGTGTCCAGTATTGTGGTTTATTACTAGCCAATGGGGTGGAGTCAATCCCTTTCAGAGGTATCGGAGCCTCCAATGGCTCCAAATCATACCCACAGCGTTTGGCAAAGGACCAATCCATAAGACTCAAAGCAGCGCCAGAGTCGACATAGGCGTCCGCGGTAATAGATGACAAAGAACAAATCAGGGTCACAGATAGAATAAACTTAGACTGTAAAGTGCTAATTGAAACAGACTTGTCAGGCTTCTTATTAGAAAAATACTGAAGCACCACTATAGTGGGTATTAGAGGGACATATATCACACAGGTTCCCTCTTCATGCCTTAAAGGCCACTCAGGATAACTCCAAGCCAAGATATATACAGAAAAACGGAGCAGAAATATCCACAACAACATATTTATGTATAAAACCAATAAAGTTTATTTGAATAACTCATCAATATATATATACATATACAAAATACTACGGACGCTGTATGCAGCCCGCAGATATACGGAGGTAACACAAGAGGGGAAAACTAATGGTAGCCAATCACAAGGAGGAGCGGCAAGGGTAACAACAATCCACTAGCCCGAGAACAACAAGGCTTGGCCCGAGCACAAACGTCACAAGACTGCACAAAGCCTCGCACATCTCGTGACAGGGAAGGCCACCAGAAGGACCTTGCCACCAAATCCCTGGTACCAAAGATTCCAGGATGACCTGCCAACGCAGAAGAATGAACCTCAGAGATGACTCTACTGGTCCAATCATCAGGAACAAACAGTCTACCAGGTGGGCAACGATCAGGTCTATCCGCCTGAAACTCCTGCAAGGCCCGCCGCAGGTCTGGAGAAACGGCAGACAATATCACTCCATCTTTAAGGATACCTGTGGGCTCAGAATTACCAGGGGAGTCAGGCTCAAAACTCCTAGAAAGGGCATCCGCCTTAACATTCTTAGAACCCGGTAGGTAAGACACCACAAAATTAAACCGAGAGAAAAACAACGACCAGCGCGCCTGTCTAGGATTCAGGCGCCTGGCAGACTCAAGGTAAATTAAATTTTTGTGGTCAGTCAATACCACCACCTGATGTCTGGCCCCCTCAAGCCAGTGACGCCACTCCTCAAAAGCCCACTTCATGGCCAAAAGCTCCCGATTCCCAATATCATAATTCCGCTCGGCGGGCGAAAATTTACGGGAAAAAAAGGCACAAGGTCTCATCACGGAGCAGTCGGAACTTCTCTACGACAACACCGCCCCAGCTCCGATTTCAGAAGCGTCGACCTCAACCTGAAAAGGAAGAGCAACATCAGGCTGACGCAACACTGGGGCGGAAGAAAAGCGGCGCTTGAGCTCCCGAAAGGCCTCCACAGCATCAGGGGACCAATCAGCAACATCAGCACCCTTCTTAGTCAAATCAGTCAATGGTTTTACAACATCAGAAAAACCAGCAATAAATCGACGATAAAAGTTAGCAAAGCCCAAAAATTTCTGAAGACTCTTAAGAGAAGAGGGTTGCGTCCAATCACCAATAGCCTGAACCTTGACAGGATCCATCTCGATGGAAGAGGGGGAAAAAATGGATCCCAAGAAGGAAATCTTTTGAACCCCAAAAACACACTTAGAACCCTTCACACACAAGGAATTAGACCGCAAAACCTGAAAAACCCTCCTGACCTGCTGGACATGAGAGTCCCAGTCATCCGAAAAAATCAGAATATCATCCAGATACACAATCATAAATTTATCCAAATAATCGCGGAAAATGTCATGCATAAAGGACTGGAAGACTGAAGGGGCATTTGAAAGACCAAAAGGCATCACCAAATACTCAAAATGGCCCTCGGGCGTATTAAATGCGGTTTTCCACTCATCCCCCTGCTTGATTCGCACCAAATTATACGCCCCACGGAGATCAATCTTAGAGAACCACTTGGCCCCCTTTATACGAGCAAACAAATCAGTAAGCAGTGGTAACGGATATTGATATTTAACCGTGATTTTATTCAAAAGTCGATAATCAATACACGGCCTCAAAGAGCTGTCTTTCTTAGACACAAAGAAAAAACCGGCTCCTAAGGGAGATGACGAAGGACGAATATGTCCCTTTTCCAAGGACTCCTTTATATATTCTCGCATAGCCGCGTGTTCAGGCACAGACAGATTAAATAAACGACCCTTAGGGTATTTACTACCCGGGATCAAGTCTATGGCACAATCGCACTCCCGGTGCGGAGGTAGTGAACCAACCTTGGGTTCTTCAAAAACGTCACGAAAGTCAGACAAGAATTCAGGACTCTCAGAGGGAATAGATGATGAAATGGAAACCAAAGGTACGTCCCCATGAGTTCCTTTACATCCCCAGCTTAACACACACATAGCTCTCCAGTCGAGGACTGGGTTATGAGATTGCAGCCATGGCAATCCCAGCACCAAAACATCATGTAGATTATACAGCACCAGAAAGCGAATAACCTCCTGGTGATCCGGATTAACACGCATAGTCACTTGTGTCCAGTATTGTGGTTTATTACTAGCCAATGGGGTGGAGTCAATCCCTTTCAGAGGTATCGGAGCCTCCAATGGCTCCAAATCATACCCACAGCGTTTGGCAAAGGACCAATCCATAAGACTCAAAGCAGCGCCAGAGTCGACATAGGCGTCCGCGGTAATAGATGACAAAGAACAAATCAGGGTCACAGATAGAATAAACTTAGACTGTAAAGTGCTAATTGAAACAGACTTGTCAGGCTTCTTATTAGAAAAATACTGAAGCACCACTATAGTGGGTATTAGAGGGACATATATCACACAGGTTCCCTCTTCATGCCTTAAAGGCCACTCAGGATAACTCCAAGCCAAGATATATACAGAAAAACGGAGCAGAAATATCCACAACAACATATTTATGTATAAAACCAATAAAGTTTATTTGAATAACTCATCAATATATATATACATATACAAAATACTACGGACGCTGTATGCAGCCCGCAGATATACGGAGGTAACACAAGAGGGGAAAACTAATGGTAGCCAATCACAAGGAGGAGCGGCACCATCATTGTGCCCAGTAAGACCTACCCCTAATTCAATAAGGTGCCCAGCACAGAGCCATTTGAATACCATGCAGCATCTCACAATATCTCCTGTTCCTAGTCAGTGACCAGCCAATGCATCAATAGGCGATGTGCTAAAATCCATAGGGCTTACCCATAATGAAGTCCTGGATAGAGTCTCTCCTCCTGGTGTGGCCCCCTGGACGCGCGTTTCGCGTTGTCGCTTTTTCAACAGGGCTTCTTAGTACGCTTAAAGCATGCTGATATAACATGAGTTGAATCACCACAATAGAAGCACAACCCATTTTTTCGTCTAAAATTCTGCCGCTCGCTTCTGGACAGAATTCTATCACATTGCATATTTTCTGGCGTTTTCTCAGTAGACACCGCCAAATGGTGCACAGGTTTGCGCTCCCGCAGACGCCTATCGATCTGAATAGCCATCGTCATGGACTCATTCAGACTCGCAGGCACAGGGAACCCCACCATAACATCCTTAATGGCATCAGAGAGACCTTCTCTGAAAATCGCCGCCAGGGCGCACTCATTCCACTGAGTAAGCACAGACCATTTGCGGAATTTTTGGCAGTATATTTCAGCTTCATCTTGCCCCTGAGACAAGGACATCAAGGCCTTTTCCGCCTGAAGCTCTAAATGAGGTTCCTCATAAAGCAACCCCAAGGCCAGAAAAAACGCATCCACATTGAGCAACGCAGGATCCCCTGGTGCCAATGCAAAAGCCCAGTCCTGAGGGTCGCCCCGGAGCAAGGAAATTACAATCCTGACCTGCTGTGCAGGGTCTCCGGCAGAGCGAGACCTCAGGGACAAAAACAATTTGCAATTATTTTTAAAATTTTGAAAGTGAGATCTATTCCCCGAGAAGAATTCAGGCAAAGGAATTCTAGGCTCAGACATAGGTGCATGAACAACAAAATCTTGCAAATTTTGTACCTTTGTGGCGAGATTATTCAAACCTGTAGCTACACTCTGAAGATCCATTTGAAACAGGTGAACACAGAGCCATTCAAGGATTAGAAGGAGAGAAAGAGAGGAAGGCTGCAGTATAGGCAGACTAGCAAATGATTCAATTAAGAGCACACTCAGAACTAGAGGGAAAAAAAAAAAAAAAAAAAAAAAATGTAGCAGACTTCTTTTTTCTCTCCTTTCTCAGCCAGTAATTTAACCCTTTTTTGGGCCGGTCAAACTGTCATGATTCTCAATGGCGAGAGAACATAGCCCAGCATATATGAGAACTAGCTCTTGGAAGATGGAAACTATACTGACCATGAACTAAACCTGCCGCACAACTAGAAGTGGCCGGGTAGCATGCCTACGTTTTTTATCCCTAGATGCCCAGCGCCAGCCGGAGAACTACCTAATCCTAGCAGAGGAAAAGACAGTCCTGGCTCACCTCTAGAGAAATTTTCCCAAAAGGCAGACAGAGGCCCCCACATATATTGGCGGTGATTTTAGATGAAATGACAAACGTAGTATGAAAATAGGTTTAGCAAAATCGAGGTCCGCTTACTAGATAGCATGAAGACAGAAAGGGCACTTTCATGGTCAGCAGAAAACCCTATCAAAACACCATCCAGAAATTACTTTAAGACTCTAGCATTAACTCATAACACCAGAGTGGCAATTTCCGCTCACAAGAGCTTTCCAGACACAGTAACGAAACAGCAGCTGTGAACAGGAACAAAATGCAAAAACACACAAGGACAAGAGTCCAACTAAGCTAGGAGTTGTCTAGTAGCAGGAACATGCACAGAAGGCTTCTGATTACATTGTTGACCGGCATGAAACTGACAGAGGAGCAAGGTTATATAGCGACTCCCACATCCTGATAGGAGCAGGTGAACAGAGGGGATGATGCACACAAGTACAATTCCACAAGTGGCCACCGGGGGAGCCCAGAATCCAATTTCACAACACATGCCTGCTTTCAGGTTCAGCGGCGCCAGCCAAAGATCCGTCTGAGCCGTCATGCCCTGTAACAGCTCCTGGGCAGTGTGCCTCTTGTCACCTAAGCTCAGCAGTTTTAGCACCGCCTGCTGGCGCTTGCCCACTGTGGTCCTGCTGCGACTGCAGCTGCCGACTGAAGGTGGCGTGTCCACGGATGGAAATTTACAAGTGGTGTTTGTGGAGGAGGAGGAGGAGGAGGAGGGGGGAGAAGTATAGTAATCCTGGGAAACAGTCACCGAGGTAGGCCCCGCAATCCTGGGTGTGGGCAACACATGAGCTGACCCCGGTTCAGACTCTGTCCCAGCCTCAACCAAATTAATCCAATGTGCCGTCAGGGAGATATAGTGTCCCTGCCCCCCAGCACTGGTCCACGTGTCCGTGGTTAAGTGGACCTTTTCTGTAACCGCGTTGGTCAGGGCACGGTTGATGTTCTGAGACACGTGCTGGTGTAGTGCTGGGACGGCACATCGAGAAAAATAGTGGCGGCTTGGGACGGAGTAGCGAGGGGCAGCCACCGCCATCAGGTTGCGGAATGCCTCCGTCTCCACCAGCCTGTAGGGCAGCATCTCCAAACTCAGGAGTTTGGAGACGTGGACATTTAAGGCCTGTGCATGTGGGTGGGTGGAGGCATATTTGCGCTTGCGCTCAAATGTTTCATGCAAAGACAGCTGAACACTGCGCTGGGACACATTGGTGGATTGTGGGGGGGATCGTGAAGGTGCAGGGGTGGTTGCATGGCGGGAGTCGCTGGTGCCGGGCTCCTGGGCTGGGGAGTTACTGGCAGAGCCAGCATGTGACACAGGGGAAGGAGCAGCGGTGCGACCAGAAGGAGGTGAACGGCCTTGATTCCAATGAGTTGGGTGTTTAGCACTCATATGCCTGCGCATGCTGGTAGTGCTTAGGTTGCTAGTGGTGGCTCCCCTACTGAGCTTGGTGTGGCACAGGTTGCACAACACAGTCCGTCGGTCCTCCTCACTTTCTTTAAAGAAGCTCCAGACTTTAGAACACCGAGGCCTCAACCAAACTGGTTCACTTGTTGAACCTCTGTCTGATGAAATTACTCTGGCCCTGCCTCTCCCTCTGGTCGCACGTCTACCTCTTGCAACGTTTTCTGATGTTACACTTGCCTCCCCCTCCGAAGCACTCTCTTGACTAGGCCTAACAACCCAGCTGGGGTCAGTCACCTCATCATCCACCGGCTCCTCCTCCTCCCATTCATCAGCCTGCTCCCCCCTGAGAATTACTGCACTGACAAGCACCTCACTGTCTGACACCCGTGTCTCATCCTCAGACACCTCTCCACAGACTATTTGTAAATCCCCACTTTCATCACCCACAGACTGGGAAAGCTCTCTATTTTGGGCATCGGGACAGACCCACTGGTCAGGTTGCTGCTCAGCAGTGCTTTGTGAATCTAGGAAGGGTTGGGAAAACAGTTCCTGGGAGTATGCAGGATTTGAATCACTAATTTCCAAGGAGGGGCCAGGCTGGGCGGGAGGAGGTTGAGCTGAAAGATCCTGAGGTCCACTCCCTTGGCTAGCGTTGGTGGACTGCGTGGAAGACTGGGCGGTGGATAAACTACTGGATGCATTATCCGCTATCCAGTTGATCACCTGTTCGCACTGCTGGGGATCCAATAGGGGTGTGCCACGTGACACTGTAAATTGGGACAGGAAGCTAGAAAAGGGTACTCTGCGGCGTTCCAGTGCTCCATCAGAAGCAGGTACTGTGTCACCCTGCCCAGGACTACGGCCTCTGCCTGCAACCTCACTTTGACGCCCACGACCACGTCCTCGTCCTCGTCCCTTACCCCTGGGGTTCACCATTGTAAAGGTTATGCTAGAAAAGCTAGTTATGAAGGTGAAATACACTCTATTTGTCCAAACAGAGGATATATTGCGTGTTGCAAAAAGGACTATTCGGTAAAGAGCGTATTTTATGCAACCAAACCTTGGTTTACAGCAAACTGATGTGTATCAGTAACAGATATAAAACTGTGTTTTATATTTGTGGTATTTCTTCAGATCAAATACCCCTTCTTTATGTAACTATTAGATATGGCTTGCACAAAACTGGCCACAGGCCTAGTCACTAAATACAGAGCTTATTTTTGGACCACAAAACTTGGGTACCAGTAACAGATATAAAACTGTGTTTATATTTGTGGTATTTCTTCACATCAAATACCCTTTATTTCTTTAACTATTAGATATGGCGTGCACAAATCTGGCAACAGGCCTAGTCACTAAATACAGAGCGTATTTTTGAACCACAAAACTTGGGTACCAGTAACAGATATAAAACTGTGTTTATATTTGTGGTATTTCTTCACATCAAATACCCTTTATTTCTTTAACTATTAGATATGGCGTGCACAAATCTGGCAACAGGCCTAGTCACTAAATACAGAGCGTATTTTTGAACCACAAAACTTGGGTACCAGTAACAGATATAAAACTGTGTTTATATTTGTGGTATTTCTTCACATCAAATACCCTTTATTTCTTTAACTATTAGATATGGCGTGCACAAATCTGGCAACAGGCCTAGTCACTAAATACAGAGCGTATTTTTGAACCACAAAACTTGGGTACCAGTAACAGATATAAAACTGTGTTTATATTTGTGGTATTTCTTCACATCAAATACCCTTTATTTCTTTAACTATTAGATATGGCGTGCACAAATCTGGCAACAGGCCTAGTCACTAAATACAGAGCGTATTTTTGAACCACAAAACTTGGGTACCAGTAACAGATATAAAACTGTGTTTATATTTGTGGTATTTCTTCACATTAAATACCCTTTATTTCTTTAACTATTAGATATGGCGTGCACAAATCTGGCAACAGGCCTAGTCACTAAATACAGAGCGTATTTTTGAACCACAAAACTTGGGTACCAGTAACAGATATAAAACTGTGTTTATATTTGTGGTATTTCTTCACATCAAATACCCTTTATTTCTTTAACTATTAGATATGGCGTGCTATAAAAATGCAATTTTTATCTAATGCGGTTTTTTGGACACACAAAACCTTGGATTAGAATGTAGGGTATTCTATACTATATATATATATACTATATATGTGGCAGAATTGCGTATTCTGTACACTGCGCTTATGTGTACGCTAAACAAATATTTTTGGGCCAGGTGTGGTATATCTGTATCACTCAAAAATGCATTTTTATATCTTATGCGGTTTTATTTTTAGGCCGCAAATATTTCCTTTTTTAATTTATTAATTATTGTTATTAATTAATATTATTATTATTAAATGAGGTGACAGCGTGTGCTGTACCACTCTACGGAGTCTGAGGCACTACAAGTCCCAGACAGCAGCACAAATGAGGTTACAGCGTGTGCTGGAGTCTGAGGCACTACAAGTCCCAGACAGCAGCACAAATGAGGTTACAGCGTGTGCTGGAGTCTGAGGCACTACAAGTCCCAGACAGCAGCACAAATGAGGTTACAGACAGCGTGTGCTGGAGGCTAAATGGAGTCTGAGGAACATCCAGCAGCCGATATTCTAATAGTGCGGCGTTCGCCCAAAATGGCGGACGCCGCACTATAAAGCCCAGCCTAATGCACACACGATCCCTGCCTAATGCCTAATGCCTATAAAGATTGACTTGGAGACTGAGATTGAGACTTGGCACTGAGACAGTGAGTGCGCAGCTAAGATGGCGGCCGCTGCACTCCTGGTCCCAGCTGCCACACAGCTAGCCAGCAAATACAAGAGAGGACTAGTAGTAGTAAACGTAGATTAGCCCTGACAAGGGCTGTTGATTTCTGCACCCTGCCTGCCTGATTAACCCCTTAACGACCTTTGACGCATACGCTGCGTCATGAAAGTCGGTGCCAAAACGACCTATGACGCAACGTATGCGTCATGGAATGATCGCGCTCCTGCAGATCGGGTGAAAGGGTTAACTCCATTTTCACCCGATCTGCAGAGACAGGGGGAGTGGTGCTTCAGCCCAGGGGGGGTGGCTTCACCCCCCCGTGGCTACGATCGCTCTGATTGGCTGTTGAAAGTGAAACTGCCAATCAGAGCGATTTGTAATATTTCACCTAAAAAACAGGTGAAATATTACAATCCAGCCATGGCCGATGCTGCAATATCATCGGCCATGGCTGGAAAACCTGAAGTGACCACCCCCCACCCCACCGATCGCCCCCCCAGTGCTCCGGTGCGTGGTCCGGTCCCCTCCGTCCTGTGCTCCGCTGCCCCGTGCTCCTGCCCGCTCCCCCGTCCTGCTGTCCGCTCCCCCCGTCCTCCGATCACCCCCCCTGTGCTCAGATCCACCCCCCCACCACCCCTTCATACTTACCGATCCTCCCGGTGTCCGGCCGTCTCCTCGCTGGGCGCCGCCATCTTCCAAAATGGCGGGCGCATGCTCAGTACGCCCGCCGGCCGGCAGATTCCTTACAGGTACATTTTGATCGCTGTGGTAGGTTCTACCACAGCGATCAAAATAAAAAAAATAATAAATAAACCCCCCCCTTTATCACCCCCATAGATAGGGACAATAATAAAATAAAGAAAATATATATATTTTTTTTTCCCACTAGGGTTAGGGTTAGAACTAGGGTTAGGGTTAGAACTAGGGTTAGGGTTACGGGTAGGGTTAGGGTTATGGCATGTGCGGATTTGGCAGCGGATCCGCAGCGGATCGGCCGCGGATCCGCAGCGGATCGGCCGCGGATCCGCAGCGGATTGGCCGCTGCGAATTCGTAGCAGTTTTCCATCAGGTTTACAGTACCGTGTACACCTATGGAAAACCAAATCCGCTGTGCCCATAATGCGGAAAATTCCGTGCAGAAACGCTGCGTTGTATTTTCCACAGCATGTCAATTCTTTGTGCGGATTCCGCAGCGTTTTACACCTGTTCCTCAATAGGAATCCGCAGGTGAAATCCGCACAAAAAAACACTGGAAATCTGCTGTAAATCCGCAGGTAAAACGCAGTGCCTTTTACTTGCAGATTTTTCAAAAGTCGTGCGGAAAAATCTCACACGAATCCGCTACGTGGGCACATACCCTTAGGGTTAGGGTTGGAATTAGGGCTAGGGTTGGAATTAGGGTTACGGGTGTGTTGGGGTTAGGGTTGTGGTTAGGGGTGTGTTGGGGTTAGGGTTGGGATTAGGGTTATGGCTACAGTTGGGATTAGGGTTAGGGGTGTGTCGGGGTTAGTGTTGAAGTTAGAAATGAGGGGTTTCCACTGTTTAGGCACATCAGGGGTCTCCAAACGCAACATGGCGCCACCATTGATTCCAGCCAATCTTGCATTCAAAAAGTCAAATGGTGCTCCCTCCCTTCCAAGCCCCGACGTGTGCCCAAACAGTGGTTTACCCCCACATTTGGGGTACCAGCGTACTCAGGACAAACTGGGCAACAACTGTTGGGGTCCAATTTCTCCTGTTACCCTTGCAAAAATAAAAAATTACTTGCTAAGACATAATTTTTGAGGAAAGAAGAATGATTTTTTATTTTCACGGCTCTGCGTTGTAAACTTCTGTGAAGCACTTGGGGGTTGAACGTGCTCATCACACATCTAGATAAGTTCCTTGGGGGGTCTAGTTTCCAAAATGGGGTCACTTGTGGGGTGTTTCTACTGTTTAGGCACATCAGGGGCTCTGCAAATGCAACGTGACGCCCGCAGACCATTCCATCAAAGTCTGCATTTCAAATGTCACTACTTCCCTTCCGAGCCCTGACGTGCGCCCAAACAGTGGTTTACCCCCACATATGGGGTATCACTGTACTCACAACAAACTGGGCAACAAACATTGGGGCCCAATTTCTCCTGTTACCCTTGTGAAAATAAAAAATTGCTTGCTAAAACATCTTTTTTGAGAAAAGAAAAATGATTTTTTATTTTCACGGCTCTGCGTTGTAAACTTCTGTGAAGCACTTGGGGGTTGAATGTGCTCATCACACATCTAGATAAGTTCCTTGGGGGGTCTAGTTTCCAAAATGGGGTCACTTGTGGGGTGTTTCTACTGTTTAGGCACATCAGGGGCTCTGCAAATGCAACGTGACGCCAGCAGACCATTCCATCAAAGTCTGCATTCCAAAACGTCACTACTTCCCTTCCGAACCCCGACGTGTGCCAAAACAGTGGTTTACCCCCACATATGGGGTATCAGCGTACTCAGGAGAAACTGGACAACAACTTTTGGGGTCCAATTTCTCCTGTTACCCTTGCAAAAATAAAAAATTCTGGGCTAAAAAAATATTTTTGAGGAAAGGAAACACATTTATTATTTTCACGGCTCTGCGTTATAAACTTCTGTGAAGCACTTGGGGGTTCAAAGTGCTCACCACACATCTAGATAAGTTCCTTGGGGGGTCTAGTTTCCAAAATGGAGTCACTTGTGGGGAGTTCCTACTGTTTAGGCACATCAGGGGCTCTGCAAATGCAACGTGACGCCCGCAGAGCATTCCATCAAAGTCTGCATTCCAAAACGTCACTACTTCCCTTCCGAGCCCCGGCATGTGCCCAAACAGTGGTTTACCCCCACATATGGGGTATCAGCGTACTCAGGAGAAACTGGACAACAACTTTTGGGGTCCAATTTCTCCTGTTACCCTTGCAAAAATAAAAAATTCTGGGCTAAAAAAATATTTTTGAGGAAAGGAAACACATTTATTATTTTCACGGCTCTGCGTTATAAACTTCTGTGAAGCACTTGGGGGTTCAAAGTGCTCACCACACATCTAGATAAGTTCCTTGGGGGGTCTAGTTTCCAAAATGGAGTCACTTGTGGGGAGTTCCTACTGTTTAGGCACATCAGGGGCTCTGCAAATGCAACGTGACGCCCGCAGAGCATTCCATCAAAGTCTGCATTCCAAAACGTCACTACTTCCCTTCCGAGCCCCGGCATGTGCCCAAACAGTGGTTTACCCCCACATATGGGGTATCAGCGTACTCAGGAGAAACTGGACAACAACTTTTGGGGTCCAATTTCTCCTGTTACCCTTGCAAAAATAAAAAATTCTGGGCTAAAAAATATTTTTGAGGAAAGGAAACACATTTATTATTTTCACGGCTCTGCGTTATAAACTTCTGTGAAGCACTTGGGGGTTCAAAGTGCTCACCACACATCTAGATTAGTTCCTTGGGAGGTCTAGTTTCCAAAATGGGGTCACTTGTTAGGGAGCTCCAATGTTTAGGCACACAGGGGCTCTCCAAACGTGACATGGTGTCCGCTAATGATTGGAGCTAATTTTCCATTCAAAAAGCCAAATGGCGTGCCTTCCCTTCCGAGCCCTGCCGTGTGCCCAAACAGTGGTTTACCCCCACATATGGGGTATCATCGTACTCAGGACAAACTGGACAACAACATTTGGGGTCCAATTTCTCCTATTACCCTTGGAAAATTAAAAAATCCTGGGCTAAAAATCATTTTTGAGGAAAGAAAAATTATTTTTTATTTTCACGGCTCTGCGTTATAAACTTCTGTGAAGCATCTGGGGGTTATAAGTGCTCACTATGCATCTAGATAAGTTCCTTGGGGGGTCTAGTTTCCAAAATGGGGTCACGTGTAGGGGAGCTCCAATGTTTAGGCACACAGGGGCTCTCCAAACGCGACATGGTGTTCGCTAACGATTGGAGCTAATTTTCCATTCAAAAAGTCAAATGGCACGCCTCCCCTTCCGAGCCTTGCCGTGCACCCAAACAGTGGTTTACCCCCACATATGAGGTATCAACATACTCAGCAGAAATTGCCCAACAAATTTTAGGATCCATTTTATCCTGTTGCCCATGTGAAAATGAAAAAATTGAGGCTAAAAGAAATTTTGTGTGAAAAAAAAGTACTTTTTCATTTTTACGGATCAATTTGTGAAGCACCTGAGAGTTTAAAGTGCTCACTATGCTTCTAGATAAGTTCCTTGGGGGGTCTACTTTCCAAAATGGTGTCACTTGTGGGAGCGCTCCAATGTTTAGGCACACGGGGGCTCTCCAAACGTGACATGGTCTCTGCTAGCGATGGAGATCATTTTTCATTCAAAAAGTCAAATGGCGCTCCTTCCCTTCCGAGCCTTACCATGTGCCCAAACAGTGGTTTACCCCCACATGTGAGGTATCAGTGTACTCAGGAGAAATTGTCCAACAAATTTTACGATCCATTTTATCCTGTTGCCCATGTGAAAATGAAAAAATTGAGGCTAAAATAATTTTTTTGTGAAAAAAAAGTACTGTTTCATTTTTACGGATCAATTTGTGAAGCACCTGGGGGTTTAAAGTGCTCACTATGCTTCTAGATAAGTTCCTTGGGGGGTCTAGTTTCCAAAATGGGGTCACTTGTGGGGGAGCTCCAATGTTTAGGCACACGGGGGCTCTCCAAACACGACATGGTGTCCGCTAAAGATTGGAGCCAATTTTTCATTCAAAAAGTCAAATGGCGCTCCTTTCCTTCCAAGCCCTGCCGTATGCCCAAACAGTGGTTTACCCCCACATATGAGGTATCAGCGTACTCAGGACAAATTGGACAACATCGTTCGTGGTCCAGTTTTTCCTTTTACCCTTGGGAAAATAAAAAAATTGTTGCTAAAATATCATTTTTGTGACTAAAAAGTTAAACGTTCATTTTTTCCTTCCATGTTGCTTCTGCTGCTGTGAAACACCTGAAGGGTTAATAAACTTCTTGAATGTGGTTTTGAGCACCTTGAGGGGTGCAGTTTTTAGAATGGTGTCACTTTGGGGTATTTTCAGCCATATAGAACCCTCAAACTGACTTCAAATGTGAGGTGGTCCCTAAAAAAAATGGTTTTGTAAATTTTGTTGTAAAAATGAGAAATTACTGGTCAAATTTTAACCCTTTTAACTTCCTAGCAAAAAAAAAATTTGTTTCCAAAATTGTGCTGATGTAAAGTAGACATGTGGGAAATGTTATTTATTAACTATTTTGTGTCACATACCTCTCTGGTTTAACAGAATAAAAATAAAAAATGTGAAAATTGCGAAATTTTCAAAATTTTCGCCAAATTTCCGTTTTTTTCACAAATAAACTCAGAAATTATCGACCTAAATTTACCACTATCATGAAGCCCAATATGTCACGAAAAAACAATCTCAGAATCGCTAGGATCCGTTGAAGCGTTCCTGAGTTATTACCTCATAAAGGGACACTGGTCAGAATTGCAAAAAACGGCAAGGTCATTAAGGCCAAAATAGGCTGGGTCATGAAGGGGTTAATTCTGGTCTTTGTCCCTGCTCTAGTCCCTATCAATTCCCAGTCCCCCCAGCACATCTGTCCCTATGCTCTTTCACACTGCAAATGGCTGAAAGCGCCGAACATAATGAAAGCAGTCTATTGGCTGGTCAGGTCACCTGATCTGGCCAGCCACTCACTGCTCTCGTCTTGTACATGTCCCTACGTCATGCTAGTAGCTTAGAAGGCTCACCTAACATGATTGGCTCCTTGAAAAACCGCCAAAAATGAGAAAAACAAAAACGAGATTTCACTCGAGTACCGCGAGATGTTCGGCCGAATACCGAACACCTTCGAACGCCCTAATGTCCGATCGAACACCAGGTTCGAGTGAACACGTTCGCTCATCACTAGGCATGACCACTTAAAGTGCCTATGGCAGTATGAAAGACAAATCTTGCAGTGTGAAGCTTTGGCTACCATGTTAATCCCCACTAATTTGATCTGCTTTCCACAGGTCCAGAAATGTAATAGTTTATTGAAAGCATCCCATTTTTATGTGAAGTGGTAATAAATCTGTTGGGGATGTACATTTTTATTTAAACGTGAATAAACTGCGTTCCTTTTTATAGGTGCAACGTTTGCAAAATGCTACGATTATCTGGCATCTTTTCAGCTAAGACTCAGTGTATCCAAACAAAGCAAGAAAAATACAGCTTCAAACTGTACTTCTAATACATTTAGAATGTACTACTGTTTTAGGCCAAATGCAAACTGTGAACAGGACTTAAAGGGAACCTGTCACCCCCTCAGGCGTTTGTAACTAAAAGAGCCATCTTGTGCCGCACAAATGCTGCATTCGGACAAGGTGGCTTTTTAGTTATGATGCCTGCACACGCTGAAATAAACGTTTATAAAATGTGCCCCCTCGTACCGTGAAACCGTCCCGGAGGAGGGACTTTCCTTCCTAATTAGACGCAGCACAGCCGTCACTCCGGGCCTGTGTGCACCGGGCGCCACCTCCTCTTGCTGCATTATCGTCCCCGGCGCCTGTGCTGTAAGTACGAAGGGCAGCTCAACTGCGCATGCCCAGAAAAAAAACTTATAACACAGGTGCTGGGGACGATAATGCTGCAAGACGAGGCGGTGCCCGAAGTGACGGCTGTGCTGCGTCTGAATAGGAGGGAAAGTCCCGCCTCCGGGACGATTTCAGGGTATGAGGGGGCACATTTTATAAACTTTTATTTCATTTTATTAACTATTAGAATATTATTATTATTATTATTATTATTATTAGAATATTATTATATTAATATTTTATTTTATTTCATATTAGTTATAAACGCCTGAGGGGGGTGACAGGTTCTCTTTAAACGCTGAAAAGATGTTCAGTCCCTACAAGTAGAGAAGAGGAGGCAGAAGAAAATCCAGTTTAAGACAAAGATTTATTTTGAATACATCCAAAGATTGAGCAGTGCAATTCATCTCACATAGAGCAAAGTTCTACAAGGAGATTTTCCATCTGACCTGTGGCATTCTAGCTGTAGCAGTAAGACTGCTCTCTCTCACAGCACTCTGAACAGCAGTTTCTTTTTTTGGGGGGTCACTCTTTTCTGATGAAGCCTGTTCTCTGCTGTGGCAGCTCACTACACACCCTTGTAGGTCCTTCTTACCTTTTCCAACCATGTCAAGACCGACGGTCACAGCAGCAACTGCTTCAATGGTATAATTTCCCGTCAGTAAACACAGTATAAATAGCATATGCATTAAAACAGCATTAAATAGCTATATCCTGCATGTCACATCACAGCTATACTGTTAGTTGATCGCCTAAATAGATTGTCCCCTTTTAGAAAATCTTGGTCTCTGAGTGCAGTTTGTTATGAAGAACCAAACTTTTGCTTTACTCATCGTCATTGGGTCCAGCGTTAAGTCTCCTCCACTGCCCCTGATGTCCGGTATTGGCTGTGGAGCTGATCACTTAGTGAAGCAGCTAGTCACTTAGCTCATCAGCTCTAATGTGGGTATAACAAACAATAACATAAATTCAATAATGCAACTATACCTGTGCCCAGAGGAAACCACTTGGCACGCTGATGTATGAAGCTTCCTTGACTGTTTCTGAAATATATGACCATTGGAGTGTATTAGGACCATGTAATGCATCCAACATACTGTAGATCACTTATTTTGACAATATTCATGTGGCCTAAAACTGCACATCGATTTTAGTTACTTTTGTATACTTAGCCTAGTCTACTGTAGTATTTTATTTCTATTTTCCTGTAGCCATACCTTTCTTAGATACGAGTTTTGAAATTGTGATGACTTTTCTACTTTTTATTATGTAACCTTTTTCCTACCACAGAAGTTCGATGCATTACAGATGAGCTGTGAAAACATTAGAATAAATTAGCACAAATGTATGAAAGCAAAACAGAAGAGAGGAGAGGTGTGAAGAGGAGTCTGAAGGTAGTGCTTGCAAGTTCCTGTAGGTCCAGCAGTTAATGCAATCACAGTTAGAAAACAAATACGGTATGACGCCATTATTATAGAACTTCAGCCAATGTGAATTAAGTTATGGAATCGTTATCGATATGCATTTGAACCATTTCTTTCTAGAGAAAGTATCAGCAAAAGACGTTTCACACTTGCTGAACTAAAAGCTCGAGCCATAGAGTTTGTTAGAAAAAAATGTCTTTGCTGTTTGTAAAGTTCAACCTATGTGGACCTTCCCATTGATTGCTTTTTAGAACTATACTAATTTACCAAATATATGTTGAGCTATGTTCATACTGCATTTGCAGTGTGTGTCCAAAGGCCTCTATTCAACCTACAGAAAATAAAAACAATAACTCAGCAGTTATGACAGGTTCCTCTTCAAGGCACATTAAAGGGGTTGTTTGGTATAAATCGATAAGTCTGCAGTCGCTCTGTGTGACTGCAGACTTGTGAATCCCCCCAGCGCATGCACTGTACGGGAACGAAGGTTATGTATGAGTTATACATACTCCCGGCCAGGATCCATCTAGTGGGCGTGGCCTCGATCCACACTTGTATGGTGCGAGGCTGTGCTCGTCTAGTGACATGGCCGGATAGTGGAGCATGGGCAACTAGAGGGCACAGCCTCGCTCCATACATGTGTATGCAAGTAAAGCGCCCCCACTTACCAGGAGTATGTATAACGCATACACAGTGTGGCGACGAGCAAAGCCAAATAGCTGTGGACTCTGATGGTGTGAGAGGCCAGCTGTTTGGCCATTTTACACACACAGATGTAATTAGTGTTACAGCCTTTGTGAAATCTGGTGGGTAGCAGCCCCTACAGGAGAATTACCAATCCCAGTCGAAATAACCCTGCACCCCTGGGATTGGGTGGTGCTGGAGATAGTAGGCCAACAAGTGCCTTTGCTGTGGTCCTGGTTAGGATTCCAGCGAAATCTGTGCAATCCTTAGTTTACAGTAGTGGGAAGAGAGCTGAGGTACTTTTCTGTAAGTCTGAGCTGCCATGGATGCCAAGGTTTGGGCTGAGAGGAGAATGTTTAGTGCACGTATAGTGAGTGCTATATGCAGCAAGAGTGAGAAGAGCTGCTACACATTGCCGGAAAATGGCTGGGTACATCACACCATGAGAGCCTGTTGGCTCAGTGTGCTGAATAACTGTGGAGAGCTGTAATTATCATCAACTGCTCAGGTAAAAGCAAGTTTTTTCCTGTTACACCTGAGGTCTGCACATTGCTTTTTGCGACTGGCTGATCCTGCATCCCTTCCACAACTTTCCCCCTTTTATTCTGCTGAGGACGGCCCACCATTACGCCCCAGCTCAGTGGAGGCCGACCCGGACAATACCCTCTGGTCCCGGGTCAGAAACCGGCTAGTCCTCGGAGAGCAAAGTGCGTGCCCTGGGGTATTCATAAGTCTGCAAACTTAAGACACTTTGTGAGCTTTTAACTTTAACCTTACTGAATTTTGCCATGATCAATTCAGTAGACTCCAAATACATGAATACTGGAAAAAAAAGTCTGGAAATAATAGCAAATAGGGCACAAAGGGGAGATTGAAGGAATTCCTTTGGAATGGAAGCAATCTGTGTCAAAAAATAGTTTTGAACAAATATGGCAGGAACCTCTACCAATGAACTGTTCAACAATACATGGTGTGACAGAGTCACTGGTGAAGTGATGGAAGGGAGATACGTGTCACTGCGCAAGATGGCATCAGTGATGTAAAACCAGAATCATTTCTCCAGCACACTATGTGGTGGATCAGTTTATTGAAAGTTATATTATGGGCTGGTTTTAGTGGACCTCCATAGAGCGGGAGGGAGGGAGTTAACATATTCCCACTGGCAGCGTCCTTCCAGGACCTGTGTGATGTCAGGATCATGTGATCAGTCACATGAGTGAGAGTCACTTGGTCTGACTTTAAATAGCTGAACTCCAGAGTTAGTCTGGGCTGTTGAGGGCCTAGAGAGGAAGAATCCAGGAGAGTGTTTATGCACATATTGCTTGTGCAAGGACATTGTTAACCCAGAGTAGGTTGATCCCCACTTGTGCAAGGACTGCACGAAGGGCTACTGTTTTGTTTGTGCTTAAAAACCTCGGTTTATGCACTATTCATAAACCTTGTGCATCCTTAAAGGCACAGTGTTCCATTGACTACCTCCATGTGCAGCTGAGTGAACCGATCAACCACAATGGTAATAATCAGTTTCTACAGAAATGGTGGGAACTTCTCAGTACAGTGTGATGCATAGTCGCTGATATCTATTTGTGCAGATATTCTCGATCAATGTGCAGCTTAAACTGGAACATAAAGCCTGCTATACATATTAGATGGATGTCAGCTGAATGATGGTGCCGATATTTTGGCCAACAGCACTCTTGACTTGCTATCCCATATACAGGAGTACTAATTCGACCACGCACTCCTGTTTCTCTATTAGGAGTCTTTATCAAATACTGTATGTCTGACTTTGGTTTATCTTTGTGACACAATGAGACCTGCAGTATGAATTTGGAAATGTTGGATTGATATTTTCCCAAACAATAAAGTCTCCCTGGCTCCCCAGGTCTACAGCCTGTATTCATTTAAGAGTCTGGTTTGGGATTTCAATTAATTTTGGCATCTGGTCCCCTGCATGTTGATAAGATGTAAACTCCCTTGTAGCATTATATATCCTATAGGAATATGTGTATGTAAGGAGGAAGACCGGACCGCGGGTACCTGTACTAAACCGATCCGGAACTGTCAAGGCTACATCCCATGTTGTCCGTGGGAAGGCAAAAAAGTTCAGACAGGTCCCCTTACACAGAAGCCTGTGACATGGTTAAAAGTAAAAGCGCACAGTAAAAGGGAGAGAGCCGAGAGGCCTGTACAGCTGATGACTGCATGTAAGCCTGAGGGCCAGAGAAGGGTGCAGGACTGTACGCCACTGCTCTCGTTGCCGGACATTGCCATGCTGCTCACCCGGGACTTTGACAGTACTGCAGCCTTGTTTGCGTTGGCCACATTCAATTATGGACTAGGGGCTCAGCGGAAGGTACCGGAGACCGACCGCTGCCACCAGAAGACGGACGACATTGGACAAGCACCGCGCCAGCCGTTGTTGGCGCTACTGACTCCCAAGCATCATCTGCAGCTGACCCGATAAGTATTTGATAGAACTGACATTACCACATTCATTGTTCAATAACTCTGCATATCTGCTACAATTTAACTGTTTATACCCTCATTTAACTGTTTGCCTCCCTGCGTGCAGGATCCCACTGTTAAATTAAATTGTTAAGCCTGGTTCTGCCTCTCGTGCATAACTGCATCCCGCAACCTGCTCACACTTGACATAGTCAGCAGATCAAGCGGCAATGAGTGCCCCAAGGGCCAGCTTGCCATTGGGGACCATGCCCAGCAATCTCCCAAAATTCACAGGGAGCAATTCACTGCTGTGGGACTGGACCGAGCGAGTCAAGGGAATGCTGAGAATGCACCCCATGACACCCACTATGCAGGCAGAGATTGCTGTGATGGCCCTGGACAGGAAAGCCAGATGTTCTGTGATATTTCGGCCCCCCCATGAGTGGAACACCATGCATGCATGGGGACCCCATGGATATTGGGGAAATGCGCATGCGCCTATTCAGCCGAGTGGAGAGTGAAGGGGAGTCTGAAACCCAATATATGAATGCCTTGCAAGAGATCCACGCAGCAATCATCAGGCGGGATGATGTGGGTGTGGGGCCTCTTGACCTGGTACTAAGAGACCAACTGATACCCGGTCTTAGAAACCCATTGCTTAAGTAGGCCCTGCGAGAGTGTTCGAGCGTTAATCCCCGTATGTCCCTTCTATTAATTGGTGCAGAGGCGCAAATGTGGGAAGAGTGGTCTGACTTCAGAAGAACCCCAGAAGAACACCTCCTGTGGTCCTGGATCGGTCCAGACACAGGACTAGCCCTGAGTCCCGCTTGCCTTCTGTGCTAAACTAGTGGGCTCCATGGCCGGGGGTGACGCCCGGAGCCTGAACAGCCAAGAAGGAGAGAAGGTAGTCCCAAAAGTTTAGTTTCCTTGAGTCCTCTCATATAGGCTGAAATGGATGGCCGAGCCGTACGCTGCTTAGTTGACACCGGTTCCCAAGTCACGACTATGCCTGAAGCATCCTTCAGACATAATTTTTCTGGGGCCACATGGCCCGAATGGGGCCCAGTAATTAAGCTGAAGGCAGCCAACCAATTACTCATCCATGTCGCAGGGGTGGTCTGAATGCAAGTTACCGTATGCGGCAAAGATGTAGGCCGAAAAGGAATAGTGTTGCTCACTGGCGAACCTGGTGACGGCCCTCCGGTGACCCTGGGGATTCCGGTGACCCTGGGGATGAATGTGCTGAAAGAACTTGGAATTCTTCTGATCAGTGAGCCACCAAATGCCTTTATTGAATGGTGGAGCCCCTGGACCCCTCAAAGGAAAGTGTTCCAGCAACTGTTTTGGGTTGCCCAGGTGTGACACCCCAGGAGTCTGGTTGTCACAATGGTATTGCCTTCCTCATGTGGAGTGTGATGCCATGCCTGGAAGCGAGAAGGATCCCCTTAATAGGTAACACTTACATGCAACACTTTTCTGACTCCAGGCCAGAAGGGGCAGCTCTAGGCCCAGTTTCAGGGTATCTTCCCTATATATATTCTGGCTGGAGGAGGAGTTTGAGGAGATTGTAGGATATAGTGAGGGGAGAAGGAGCACAGGAAGAGAGAGAAACTGGAGTGGAGCTGTGATTGAGATCACCCCAAGATACAGCGCAAAGAAACCGGACGTCGGAAGTCCAAGGTTGTGTGGGAACTGTATGCCCCACAGCAGAAACCGGTGGGCAGGGGATTCCAAGTCTCCTGGCCACAATTACACCCGAAGGCACAGCAGCAGATTAGAGCCCGGAGTCACCATGAGAGACACCTGTAAAAAGGCTTGAGCTTCCTGCCATGTGGGTAGTGTCTACCAAAAAAGTACAGATCGAGAGAGGACCTTGTGTGACTCCTCAGGCAGCAAGGGACAGAGAATACAGTGCAGAAAGGAAAGGCTTCCAACCCCACCTGGCTAGGGGGACTCCGAATCACTTTCAGGCTGCCCGGATTCCAAAGATCACCTGTAACTTGTACCTGAACTTCACCAGTAAAAGGTAAAGAGACTGCAACCCTGTGTCCTCCAATTCTTTCCTGCACTTCACCATCTATCATCCTTACCAACTGTACTGGGAGCCTTGGGGGCTAAGCTCTACCTGTGGGGAGCTATACCACCTCTGCTGCAATATCATCCCCAGTGGACCCCTTTAAGCAGCGTCAGCCATCCCTGGCTAAGTACCACAGGTGGCATCATGAACACTACTACATTGGACTTTATTTCCACTTCTATTCATCCCCTTTTATTGGACACCCAGGGCCACGAACCGGGTCACTGCCACCGTGACACATCCCTTTAAGAACCTACCTGTATGAGCCTGCACACCACTTGAAGGAGTGGAAGTCCAGATTGAACGAACCGCTGTGGATCAGACACCCCCGGGACTCCTCGTTGCTCGGACATTGGCCACTGTTCATGACGGTAACGTAGTGGTGCGGTGTGTCAACCTAGGGGAAGACAATTTGACCCTTTTGTCCAGAAGTGAAGTGGCACAGGTGTTCGGTATGCCAGAAGAACTGCTGCCACCAGAGGCCATCCAGTTAGCAGTGCAACAGGGACATCCGTGTACTGTAGCTGTCACCATAACCCCAGTGCATCTGCCTGGAAGTATTAGAGAAGGGTGCTGGATCTTGGAACAGATGAGGACCGAACAGTCAAGACTCTCCCCACAGCAGGTACAACAGGTGGAAGCCATGCTGAAGCATTACCAGGATGTCTTTGCCCATCACGATGACGACTTTGGGTGCACTACTGCTATCACCCACGAGATACCGACGGAAAGTGCCGCCCCAATCCAGGAGAGATACTGCCAGATTCCGCCCCAGTTGTACCAGGAGGTGAAGGTAATGTTGGCGCACATTCTGCAGAGTGGTGTTATCCGAGAGTCCATGGGTGGCTCCTATCATGTGGGTTTGGAAGAAAGATGGGACCCTGCATTTCTGTGTCAACTATAGGCAACTGAATGCCTGCACAATGCGGGATTCTTACCCCTTACCCAGAATTGAGGAGTCACTATGTGCCTTTGGAAAGGCAAAGTATTTCTCATCTTTAGACCTGGCCAATGGATATTGGCAGGTGCCCATGTCTGAGCAGGACCCGCCGAAGACAGCGTTCATTCTGCCTATGGGATTGTTTGAGTTCAATCGGATGCCCTTTGGCCTGGGACATTTCAGCGCTTGATGGAAAGATGTTTGGGGGATCTGAACTTCGAGGCAACCCTTATCTACCTGGATGACATCATTGTCTACACGGCCACCTTTGAAGAACATCTTTGGTGATTAAAACAAGTGCTGAGTCGGCTGCAGAAACATGGCCTGAAAGTGAAACCCCCAAAATGCCACCTTTTCCGCAAACAAATCGTGTATCTGGTACACAGCATATCTGCTGATAAATTAAGGCTTGCTCAGGAAAAGATAGTGGCAGAACAAGACTGGCCCACCCCAAAGACAGTGAAAGATGTTCAGTCCTTTCTTGGGCTTACTGGGTACTACCGAAGGCTCGTGAAGAATTTCACCTGCATCGCCAATCCACTGTTGTAATTACTCAAGGGGGTACCATCAGGGGTGAAGAATCGGACCATTCAGTGGGAGGGCAGCCAGGAAAAGGCCTTCCAGGCTTTGAAGATGGCTCTGACAGAAGCTCCCATCTTGGCCTATGCACACTTCTTGCAACCTTTCATTCTAGACACCAATGGAAGTCTCCATGGTCCAGGGGCAGTGCTCTCTCGAATGCAAGAGGGGAAATAATGAGTGATTGCCTATCCAAGCCAATCCTTCCACAACTTTTTAGAGTAGAACTCCAACAACTACAGTTCCTTCAAACTGGAGCTGCTGGCGCTGGTGTGAGTGATGACTGAAAAGTTTGCTGAATATCTGTCTGGGCCCGAAGTCTTGGTGCGAACAGACAACAACCCTTTGGCTCTTCTGGAAAATGCAAAACTGGGAGCCCTGGAACAAAGATAGGTGGCCCGCATGGTGAAATACCGGTACAGGGACAGAACGACGAGGTGTCAGGAGAACAGGTGCTGGGACGACCTCAAGATAGCTGGGTGCAGCTGCATCAGGAAGATAATGAACTTGCTCAACTAAGACAGTGGTTAGCTTTGAAGCTGTTCCCCAGCCGAGATGAAAGAGGTGCCCTGTCCCAAGGGGCTTTGCAGATTCTCAGACAATGGGAAAGGCTTTAATTGAAAGATGACTTGCCTTATCAAAAAGTGAGGTTGGAACGTGATGTCACGCTGCTGCAATGCAGTTAGGTGCAGGCTCTACTAGATGGTAGTAGAGTGGAAGCAGGACTGCACCTAAACAGAGCTGACCTGCAGTGCAGCAGTGAGGCAACCACATGTGGCAGCAGAATAGTAAAACAAGCCAGGTCAAGTCCTAAACTGTAGCGCAGTACCAAGGTAATAAGCAAACTCACGGTCAGAGACAAGCCAGGGAGTCCGTAATGGTCAGGTCAGATAAGCCAAAAGACAAAAGACAGAAGCAGGTCAGGATAAAAGCCAAGTCAAAACCAGGGAGTGAGCACACTAAAGGGAAACACATAGTCAAGACAGAAATAGGGAAAACAAAGACATGGGTTCAGACAGCAAATGCAGCAGGACAAATCAGAGCAATCAGAGTCAGCTACAGTAGCACTAGGTAAAAACTATAACTAACATCACCTGCAGAAAGCAGCGGTGATAAATAGCCAACCTGAACCCAGACAGAGGCTGAGAAAGGTTAACTCTTGACATGACCAGACCGGGAAAAAGGGAAACAGGGCTCAAAACCCGGTCTGGATCAGGACACATGAGCTGGGGACCACCTGGCAAGTGGTTCTCCTCGAGAGGTTGATCGGTGTAGTGGCCACAGAGGCACATGAGAGAGGGCTTAGTTCGGTCCGGAGAAGACATTGCAGTGGCTACAGAAGTTGGTTTATCACCCTCGCTTGAAGACTTCAGTAGTGGAGGCCTGTCAGCGATGCCGAAGCTGCGGATTGGCTAAACCTCCTGAACAGAGAGCTCTTACCCAGACCATAGTGACTTCTGCTCCCTTAGAATTGCTGATGATCGACTATTTTACTGTGGATCTCACTCAGCTTGGCTATGAACATTATCTAATGATGACTGACCACTTCACCAAGTTTGCTGTGATTACTCTGACCCGAGAACAGACTGCTGAGTCAGCTGCACAGGCTATCTGTCGAGACTTCATCCGGGTGTACGGTTGCCCGAAGCGAATACATTCAGGCCAAGGCACTTCTATGCAAGGCCCAGTGATGGAAGAGTTACACCGTCTATTCTGTCTATTCCAAATTGAGAACGACGCCCTATCATCCCCAAGGGAATGGAGCCTGTGAACGCTTTAACCGGACACTGAATCAGATACTGAGAACATTGGAGGAAAATCGGAAAGTCCATTGGCCCGAGTATGTGGCTGAATTGGTCTGGGACTACAACAATCGGGTGCACCGCACAACAGGATACACCCCGTTTACCCTACTATTTAGGCAGAAAGGACGAGAAATCACCTAGCTGGAACCAGAAGAAGACTACCCATGGATGGGGGTGTCTTCCTGGGTCAGAGAAAATAGATACCAGTTGCAGACTCTGCACCAGTTGGTACAGACTATGTTCCGAGAACTCGAGCACCATGAAGCACCGCCTCTCCAAGGGACAGCTCTTAATGTGGGAGATCGAGTACTGCTCCGGGACAGGAGCCCACGGGGTAAGCTGGAATACCGGTGGGAGAAAATTCCATATCGAATGAAACGTCGAGTTGACAATGCTGGCCCAGTGTATGAGATTCAACCTGAGGGTGAAGAAGAAGCGCCTACTAGCATAGTCTATTGCATCATGTTGCATCCCTGCCATTCGTAGATTGTCCAAGAAATGGATGAGTGCCAACACCTGCTGCAAGAACTCTCACCCCTGGAATGGCAAGCTATAGGAGAGGGGGAGTGTAAGGAGGAAGACCAGACCGCAGGTACCTGTACTAAACCGGGTCCAGAACTATCGAAGCTGTGTCCCATGTTGTCCGGGCAAAGGCAAAAAGGCTCGGACAGGTGCCTTGATCCAGAAGCCGGGGCATGGTTAAAAGTTAAAGCGCACGCAGTGTCAGTTTCCCGCCAGCAGTGACAGAGGCGAGATGCATGTGCAGCGAGCTCCGCTTTGTGCGCAGCTGGGCTGTAGTGACACACAGTTGACCCGATGCCAGAACACTGCCGGGGCCCACTGCAGTAACAGGGGGAGAGCCGAGAGCACTGTACAGCTGATCACTGCACGTAAGCCTGAGGGCCAGAGAAGGGTGCAGGACTGTACGCCGCTGCTCTCATTGCCAGACATTACCACACCGCTCGACCGGGACCCTGACCGTACTGCGGCCTTGTTTGCGTTGGCCACAGTCAATTATGGACTAGCAGCTCAGTAGAAGGTAACAGAGACCGACCGCTGCCACCAGAAGACGGACTACCATTGCTTGCAGAACCACATTGGACAAGCACTGCACAGGCCATTGTTGGCGCTACTGACTCCCAAGCATCATCTGCTGCCGAAGGAACATCTGACCCAATAAGTGTTTGAAAGAACTGCCATTACCACATTCATTGTTCATTAACTCTTCATATCCGTTACAATTTAACTGTTTATTCCCTCATTTAACTGTTTGCCTCTCTGCGTGGAGTTTCCCACTGTTAAATTAAATTGTTAACCCTTGTTCTGCCTCTCGTGTGTCACTGCATCCCGCAACCTGCTCACATGTACATTCCCCCATGTAATAATGTCCCTTCTCCCGCATGCGGACTGCCCGTCAAACTGGAGTACCGGTACTAGGTATAAAAAATAAGCACTGGAAACCCAACGTTGAAAAATTACTGTCACACCTAGCACTATTCATATGGGGATGCTGCAGACAAGAGAAAATAGAGCGCCCCCACACCGCCGCAGGGCCGAGGGGTACCCGGTACCGGGCCTCTGAGTCTCAGTCCTGGAGTGGTCACGGTGGCTAGACCCGGTCCGTGGCCCTGTCTATCAGTGGGGGACGTCCGGTGCAATAAGTGGTGCGGTGCAGTAAATAACGAGGACACCAGGTTGCAGTCTCTTTACCTCTTTACTGAAGGTTTTAGAGTCCTCAGTCCAGAGCGCTGTCAACAGGGCTGTCTGAGACCGGCCGGTCCAAAGGCACATCAGGAGTTCTCTTTACAGGTGGGAATCAGTGTCTACCTTCTAGCGCTGGGTGTTGTAGTTCTTCCCTGCTGAGCTCCCGGGATAGTCCTCACAACTGATTCTGTCTGTCTCTGATGTTCGTTCTCTCCGTCCCCCTGGTGATATGGTAGGACGCACCCGTATGACGGGGTAGGCCTGGAGTTCTTCCGGGACCCTAGAGTTGCCCCTCTCCCACAGCTGCCTCCGTTGTCTGCTTAGGTGTTAAGTGAGACAGCCAACCTATAATTAGCTGTCCGGCCGTGGTTTGCAGTAGTACTTAAAGTCTCTTACTTGCTCGGCGTTCCGGCCACCGACTGTTTGCGCCTCAGAAGGATGTTGCCTCGGTCTAACAGCACGACTCCTTCTGGTCCTAATTCCACTTTACTGTATTCCCGTTGTGCACTGGTTAGTTCTGTTCCTAAGAGTCTGCCAGGATCCCATCCCTGACAGGTCCTCTCACCAGCTCTTCCCAGCTACTTCTCCCTGTCTTCCTGTCCAACCCCCAGTTTTACCAGAGTGTGAGGAGTGGCCTACTAGATAGGACCACCCCCCCTGGTGGCCAGAGTGTGAAGTGTAGTGAGGTGTTACCTGGTCAGAGAAACTCCTTTAGTGCAATCAGACGTACCATAGCTCCCCAGAGTGGCGGAGCCACAGTACTGCAACGACCAGGACTCTGGGGCGCTGCACTCCCCCCCGGTTAAATCCAGTACTCCGGGACTGGGAAAACAAGAACAACAATACAAGTTAACAGGGAACACACAAAATTTTGAAATAGCATAAACAATTAAACATAACAGTGCTTCCCTTTATGGGAGGTGAGAACTCTTGAACGTTGCGAAAGTTAGGTCATGCACAGTTTATGACTCTCAGTTCAGTGGTTGAAACAGCGGGGACCCCGGGTAAACAAAGGGGTCCCCCTTTTTGAAAGTTTTTGAGCAATTCACCGTCCATTACTCTATTGTCCATTTTTAAACCTGTAACAAAGATATACACACAAACATTCTCAACTAAATAGCAGCCCTTATTAATACCTCCAAGTTTTGTAGCGGAGGGGAGTTTGATTTTGAGTGCTGCGTGTGGACCTTCGCAGCGCAGGGGTTGCTATTGGCCTAACGGGGCCCGCTATGCTTGCTACCGCTGGTGTAGTGCACTGTCTTCTAGCTACACTTCTAGTGAGTCGGGGTAGCACTGGCAGGTTGGGGTTCTCAGAGCTGCTGCTATCAACAGTGGGTACAGCAGATTCACTGACAGCAGAGGGAGGATTTACCGGTTCAACGGTTGGCATGGCATCATTAAGTAAGGCTTGTTGAGGTAGCGGGGCCGGATGATCTGGTGCCACCACTGTTTCTGGCAGGTCCGGCTGTTGAAACATTAGAACAGGTACCACGATGGCTTGATTTATCTGAGTCCAGGACTGGGGAAAGTCATCAAGGACGGTATGGAACATCTTCTCCTTTTCTTCCGGCGGGGAGATCTTTGGGACCGTCTCTCTCTCTTTCAACTTATCGGGGCAGACCTTAAGGTGATCCCTGGATACCGCCGTTGAGGTCTCCCCTTGGTCCTTGCTGATGAGGCAGACCTTTGTGTTGTCGAAATCGGACGGCAGGATGGTATACGGTTCCGCTTCCCATTGGTCATCGAGTTTATGTAACCTCCTCTTTCGTTTAAGTACTTGCTCACCAGGTGATAGAGGAATCGCAGGAGCGTGTTGGTTGTAGTCCCTTTCTTGTTTTTGCCTAGCCTGGGCGAGGCTCCTCTCTACACACTCCTGTACTTCGCGGTATCTTCGCTGCCTTTCTGTATCCCAATCTGCCTCCGGCGGGGTATCTTCGGGTACTAGGACCCCCATATCCAGATCAACGGGTAACCGACTAGATCTTCCTCGCATCAGGTACGCTGGAGTACAGTTGGTGGAACTTACTGGGATGTGGTTGTACATATCCACCAAGTCAGGCAACTTTATCGGCCACAGGCTCCGTTCTTCCACAGGCAAGGTCTTCAATAAATCGATTACCACCTGGTTCATCTTCTCGCACATCCCGTTGGTCTGAGGGTGGTAAGGTGTGGTTCTGATCTTCTTACACCCGTACAGTTGGCAGAATTCCTGGAACACTTCTGCTTCAAAGGCAGGTCCCTGGTCGGTCAGTACCTTCTCTGGGTAGCCATGGGGCCTACAAAAGTGCTGCTGGAAGGCCCTGGTGGCAGTCCTGGCCGTTAGATCTTTAACAGGCACAACCACCAAAAACCTGGAGTAGTGGTCCACGATGGTAAGGGCGTAGATATAGCCCGACCGGCTAGGTGTCAGCTTCACATGATCCAGCGCGACCAGTTCAAGCGGCTGTTTGGTGATGATAGGCCGCAGGGGAGCCCGTTGACTGTCACGGTCCTTTCTGCGCAGACTACATGGACCACACTCCCGACACCACTTCTCAATGGTTCTCTTCATGCCAATCCAATAGAACCTCCCTCGGAGCAGCTTCTCCAGCTTCCTCCATCTGAAGTGTCCGGCCCCATCATGGTAGGCTCCCAGAACCATGGGCGCATCTCGCCTTGGCACCACTATCTGCCACACCAATTCATGGGTACCTGGGTCGATGCTCCTCCTGCACAGCTTGCCATCATGGATAAACAGTTTGCTTCTCCCCTTCCACAGCTGTTGGGTTTCTTGTGGATCATCTGGGCCAGGGTGTAACCCAGCCTGCGTCAAGAGCTCCTTCACCTGACGGACCGCGGGGTCACTATCCTGGGTTTCTGCCCATCCGTGGTGGGGCAGGGGATTCAGCGTGGCATCCGGTGGGTTCTTGTGCCTGTTCTTCACATGGTGAGAGTTCTGAGTGGCTTTGGGGCGATGGAAGGCAGGCAGCTCCACCTCTTCAAGTGCCTCCGGGTCTTCTCCCACTTCTGGTAAATTGGGCATTCGGGACAGGGCATCGGCATTGGCATTCTGGTGTCCTGCCCCATATTTGATGGTAAAATCATAGTTGGACAGCCGGGCCATCCACCGCTGTTCCAAAGCCCCGAGTTTGGCAGTATCCAGATGCGTTAGTGGATTGTTGTCCGTGAAAACGGTGAATTTCGCGGAGGCCAGGTAGTGCTTGAACCTCTCCGTCACTGCCCAGACAAGGGCAAGGAATTCCAGCTTGAAGGAACTGTAGTTGTCAGGGTTCCTTTCCGTGGGACGGAGTTTCCTGCTGGCGTAAGCGATCACTCTTTCTTTGCCTTTCTGGACTTGAGACAGCACGGCTCCTAGTCCCACATTACTGGCATCTGTGTACAGCACAAACGGTTGGTCGTATTCGGGGTAAGCCAGTACCTCTTCTCCCGTCAGCGCCGACTTCAAGCAGGTGAAGGATTCCTCCAGCTCCCCGTTCCAGTCAAAGGGGGTGTTCCTCCCCTTGGTCTTCTTTGGTTGGCCCACCAACAGGTTTTGCAAGGGTGCGGCCTTCTTGGTGAAGTCTTTAATGAACCTCCGGTAATAGCCTACCAGCCCGAGGAACTGCCGGACTTCATGGAGGTCACTGGGCTTTGGCCAGTCCTTGATCACTGTGACCTTGTCGGGGTCTGGGGCCACTCCTTCAGCGCTCACCACATGGCCCAGGTACTGCACTTTAGATTTCAGCAGATGACACTTGGACGGTTTCACCTTTAGGCCGAAGTTGGACAAGGCTTCAAACACCTCGGCCAGGTGCTTCAGATGGTCTTCGTAGGTCTTAGAGAAGACTATGATGTCATCCAGATACAGCAGCACAGTTTCAAAGTTCATGTGTCCCAGGCAGCACTCCATCATCCTCTGGAACGTCCCGGGAGCATTGCACAATCCGAAGGGCATGTAGTTGAACTCGCAGAGACCCATTGGTGTCGTGAAGGCCGTCTTCTCTTTGTCCGCCTCCGCTACAGGAACCTGCCTGTACCTACTGGTGAGATCTAAGGTAGAGAAGTAGTTAGCAGATTTTAAAGCAGCCAGGGACTCCTCTATCCTGGGCAGTGGGTATGCGTCCTTATGTGTAATGCGATTCAACTGCCTGTAATCCACACACATCCTCATTGTACCATCTTTCTTTTTAACATCGACTAACGGAGCTGCCCAGGGGCTACAGCTGTCTCTCACCACCCCAGCCTCCTTCATTTCCCGCAACATGTCCTTGGCACACTGGTAATGAGCTGGGGGTACAGGGCGATATCTCTCTTTTATGGGTCGTGATCTCCCGTGGGGATGTGATGTTGGATCCCTTTCACCTGCCCAAAATCTAAGGGGTGTTTGCTGAATACCTGCTCGTACTCGTGTACCACCCTGTAAGCTCCCTGTATTTGATGAGATGGGGTAGAGTCAGTGCCCACATGCAATTCCCGACACCAGTCTTTCGAGTGCTCTGCAGAACCTTTGTTCTCCGCCACGTTTGACGGGACCAAGGGTTCAGGTGTCTGTATTACACTATTATTGACAGTGAACAGTTTGGCGAGCGTGGTATACTTGGTTAGGTGGACCTCTTCCTCCCCACAATTGAGGACATGTACGGGCACTCTCCCCTGACGGACGTCGACCACCCCCCGGGCTGTCAGAACAGTAGGCCTATTGTCTGAATATACGGGTTCTACCAAGGCCTGGTAGTCCTTACCCCTGAGACCTATGGCTGCTCGACACCATATTAACATTTCGCTCTTGGGGGGTATCCCGATGGGGTTCGAATCGCTCACAGTGACACGACCAATCTCACCACCAGTCAGCTCTATCTGCTGTCTCTGCATCAGAGCCCTGATTTCCTTCTGCAGGGCGCGTTGCTCACTGTGGCCAGCGGTTTCTGCCACCTGTTGCAACAAAACAATCACTTCTGCAAGACAATTTTCTATAACATTAGTACCAAGAGTCATCATGGGATTACATTCTCGACGATCAATAGCAACAATCACAATCCCTTGGGCTTTCAATTCCACCCGCCCCACTTTGATGGTGACCTCCTTATACCCCACTTGTGGCAACGGCTGACCATTACTAGCTATTATGGTGAAATCATCATCAGGGCCACGAGTAATATCAGCGTCCTCCCAATACCGTTTGTAGAGCGTGTAAGGTATAGTCGTCACCTGAGAACCAGTGTCCAGCAAAGCATTCAAGGGGATTCCATCAATCACTACAGGGAGAACTGGTCGTCCTCCAATATACTTGGTTCTCCAATGCTGCGGGCCTGACCGTCCTACTCCTGGGGGTTGGCCCTTTGCCCCAGGGGTTGCTCGTTTAAAGGACAGTACCTTGCAAGATGGCCCACCTGGTGACATCGGCGGCAGATGGGTCGTCCGTCCTGATGGAAGCGATCGCTGTCCCGGCCTCTGGTCGGTGGGGTCCTCTTCTGTCGCGTCCAGGGAACATCCTCTGGTCCGGAGGCTAGCTGGATCTTTTCCTTGGGGGCCTCCTGTAGGGACTACACCGTCCGGGCTAGGGCAGCAACGCTCCTGGTCAGCTCCCGCATCTGAAGATGGAGTCCTGCAGGGGAGTCGTCCTCGAAGCTCTGGGCGTCGACCTCCGCGGCAACTGGGGTATCCGATGCCACCTCCTGGTGGTATGTGATAGCGGGGCGCCTGGGTGGTATTGCACGGCTGGGCTGTCGCTCCTGCAATGCCTGGATAGCTTTATCTTTAAACTGCGCAAAAGTCAAGTCTGGATTTTGCATGGCCAGGAAGTGCAATTGGCCCCGCTGGTGACTGCACAGGAGCCCCTCAATGAACCGCTCCTTCAGAAGTTTATCCTCATCCTGCATGCTGCCGGAGTCACTCTGCTTAATGGCCCGCATCGCCTCCTGGAGATTAAGGGCATAGTCCCGTAAGCTATCCTGTGGCCTTTGTTTGCATCCATAAAAAGTCAGTTTAATTTCTGTAGCAGTGCGAGTATCAAAGGTGGCTTTAAGCTTGGCAAAAATCTGTTGTGCAGTTCCTTTATCCTCAGCGGGCCAGGATTTCAATTCCCTCAGAGCCGCCCCAAAGAGTTGGCCGGTTATCGTATGGACCTTCTGAGGCTCGGTTAGGGGATAGAACTCGAGCAGGCTGCAGAGCCCCTCTTTAAAGTCAGTGAATGTATGCGACTCCCCAGAGTATCGTGGGAGCCAGGCCGCTCCGGGCAGGTAGGGCATAGAGAAGGGCATTATGGCTTTTGCGTTAGCGGCAGTGTCCGACTGGCTGACGGGGGCAGCGGGTTCTGCGGCAACCGGTGGTGGTATTAGGGCCACGGCTTCGCCCGCTGCGGGGACCGGAGCTGCCCCTGCGTCCGCGGCTGCGACCGCCACCTCCTCTCCTCCCGACTCGGACATGGCTGTCCCTTCCTCCCACTAACCTGCTGGAGGTCGGAGTTCCTCTTCCGGGATTGGCGCCTTACCGCGCTTTCCGTTCCGCGCTTCTTTTGGCTGGTTCCGCCCACGTAGCTAAGGCTCCTCCCTCCGTGCGCGGCAATGGCGAATTTTGGCGGTAAATGGCAATACACAGTCCTTTCAATAAAGTACAGTTCGAGCACAATAATTCACAGTTCCAAGGCACACATGACCTGATTCTTCAGGCTTAAGTAGATCCTGTTCGTGACGCCAAAATAGAGCGCCCCCACACCGCCGCAGGGCCGAGGGGTACCCGGTACCGGGCCTCTTAGTCTCAGTCCTGGAGTGGTCACGGTGGCTAGACCCGGTCCGTGGCCCTGTCTATCAGTGGGGGACGTCCGGTGCAATAAGTGGTGCGGTGCAGTAAATAACGAGGACACCAGGTTGCAGTCTCTTTACCTCTTTACTGAAGGTTTTAGAGTCCTCAGTCCAGAGCGCTGTCAACAGGGCTGTCTGAGACCGGCCGGTCCAAAGGCACATCAGGAGTTCTCTTTACAGGTGGGAATCAGTGTCTACCTTCTAGCGCTGGGTGTTGTAGTTCTTCCCTGCTGAGCTCCCGGGATAGTCCTCACAACTGATTCTGTCTGTCTCTGATGTTCGTTCTCTCCGTCCCCCTGGTGATATGGTAGGACGCACCCGTATGACGGGGTAGGCCTGGAGTTCTTCCGGGACCCTAGAGTTGCCCCTCTCCCACAGCTGCCTTCGTTGTCTGCTTAGGTGTTAAGTGAGACAGCCAACCTATAATTAGCTGTCCGGCCGTGGTTTGCAGTAGTACTTAAAGTCTCTTACTTGCTCGGCGTTCCGGCCACCGACTGTTTGCGCCTCAGAAGGATGTTGCCTCGGTCTAACAGCACGACTCCTTCTGGTCCTAATTCCACTTTACTGTATTCCCGTTGTGCACTGGTTAGTTCTGTTCCTAAGAGTCTGCCAGGATCCCATCCCTGACAGGTCCTCTCACCAGCTCTTCCCAGCTACTTCTCCCTGTCTTCCTGTCCAACCCCCAGTTTTACCAGAGTGTGAGGAGTGGCCTACTAGATAGGACCACCCCCCCTGGTGGCCGGAGTGTGAAGTGTAGTGAGGTGTTACCTGGTCAGAGAAACTCCTTTAGTGCAATCAGACGTACCAGTGCTGCGTGTGGACCTTCGCAGCGCAGGGGATGCTATTGGCCTAACGGGGCCCGCTATGCTTGCTACCGCTGGTGTAGTGCACTGTCTTCTAGCTACACTTCTAGTGAGTCGGGGTAGCACTGGCAGGTTGGGGTTCTCAGAGCTGCTGCTATCAACAGTGGGTACAGCAGATTCACTGACAGCAGAGGGAGGATTTACCGGTTCAACGGTTGGCATGGCATCATTAAGTAAGGCTTGTTGAGGTAGCGGGGCCGGATGATCTGGTGCCACCACTGTTTCTGGCGGGTGCGGCTGTTGAAACATTAGAACAGGTACCACGATGGCTTGATTTATCTGAGTCCAGGACTGGGGAAAGTCATCAAGGACGGTATGGAACATCTTCTCCTTTTCTTCCGGCGGGGAGATCTTTGGGACCGTCTCTCTCTCTTTCAACTTATCGGGGCAGACCTTAAGGTGATCCCTGGATACCGCCGTTGAGGTCTCCCCTTGGTCCTTGCTGATGAGGCAGACCTTTGTGTTGTCGAAATCGGACGGCAGGATGGTATACGGTTCCGCTTCCCATTGGTCATCGAGTTTATGTAACCTCCTCTTTCGTTTAAGTACTTGCTCACCAGGTGATAGAGGAATCGCAGGAGCGTGTTGGTTGTAGTCCCTTTCTTGTTTTTGCCTAGCCTGGGCGAGGCTCCTCTCTACACACTCCTGTACTTCGCGGTATCTTCGCTGCCTTTCTGTATCCCAATCTGCCTCCGGCGGGGTATCTTCGGGTACTAGGACCCCCATATCCAGATCATCGGGTAACCGACTAGATCTTCCTCGCATCAGGTACGCTGGAGTACAGTTGGTGGAACTTACTGGGATGTGGTTGTACATATCCACCAAGTCAGGCAACTTTATCGGCCACAGGCTCCGTTCTTCCACAGGCAAGGTCTTCAATAAATCGATTACCACCTGGTTCATCTTCTCGCACATCCCGTTGGTCTGAGGGTGGTACGGTGTGGTTCTGATCTTCTTACACCCGTACAGTTGGCAGAATTCCTGGAACACTTCTGCTTCAAAGGCAGGTCCCTGGTCGGTCAGTACCTTCTCTGGGTAGCCATGGGGCCTACAAAAGTGCTGCTGGAAGGCCCTGGTGGCAGTCCTGGCCGTTAGATCTTTAACAGGCACAACCACCAAAAACCTGGAGTAGTGGTCCACGATGGTAAGGGCGTAGATATAGCCCGACCGGCTAGGTGTCAGCTTCACATGATCCAGCGCGACCAGTTCAAGCGGCTGTTTGGTGATGATAGGCCGCAGGGGAGCCCGTTGACTGTCACGGTCCTTTCTGCGCAGACTACATGGACCACACTCCCGACACCACTTCTCAATGGTTCTCTTCATGCCAATCCAATAGAACCTCCCTCGGAGCAGCTTCTCCAGCTTCCTCCATCCGAAGTGTCCGGCCCCATCATGGTAGGCTCCCAGAACCATGGGCGCATCTCGCCTTGGCACCACTATCTGCCACACCAATTCATGGGTACGTGGGTCGATGCTCCTCCTGCACAGCTTGCCATCATGGATAAACAGTTTGCTTCTCCCCTTCCACAGCTGTTGGGTTTCTTGTGGATCATCTGGGCCAGGGTGCAACCCAGCCTGCGTCAAGAGCTCCTTCACCTGACGGACCGCGGGGTCACTATCCTGGGTTTCTGCCCATCCGTGGTGGGGCAGGGGATTCAGCGTGGCATCCGGTGGGTTCTTCTGCCTGTTCTTCACATGGTGAGAGTTCTGAGTGGCTTTGGGGCGATGGAAGGCAGGCAGCTCCACCTCTTCAAGTGCCTCCGGGTCTTCTCCCACTTCTGGTAAATTGGGCATTCGGGACAGGGCATCGGCATTGGCATTCTGGTGTCCTGCCCGATATTTGATGGTGAAATCATAGTTGGACAGCCGGGCCATCCACCGCTGTTCCAAAGCCCCGAGTTTGGCAGTATCCAGATGCGTTAGTGGATTGTTGTCCGTGAAAACGGTGAATTTCGCGGAGGCCAGGTAGTGCTTGAACCTCTCCGTCACTGCCCAGACAAGGGCAAGGAATTCCAGCTTGAAGCAACTGTAGTTGTCAGGGTTCCTTTCCGTGGGACGGAGTTTCCTGCTGGCGTAAGCGATCACTCTTTCTTTGCCTTTCTGGACTTGAGACAGCACGGCTCCTAGTCCCACATTACTGGCATCTGTGTACAGCACAAACGGTTGGTCGTATTCGGGGTAAGCCAGTACCTCTTCTCCCGTCAGCGCCGACTTCAAGCAGGTGAAGGATTCCTCCAGCTCCCCGTTCCAGTCAAAGGGGGTGTTCCTCCCCTTGGTCTTCTTTGGTTGGCCCACCAACAGGTTTTGCAAGGGTGTGGCCTTCTTGGTGAAGTCTTTAATGAACCTCCGGTAATAGCCTACCAGCCCGAGGAACTGCCGGACTTCATGGAGGTCACTGGGCTTTGGCCAGTCCTTGATCACTGTGACCTTGTCGTGGTCTGGGGCCACTCATTCAGCGCTCACCACATGGCCCAGGTACTGCACTTTAGGTTTCAGCAGATGACACTTGGACGGTTTCACCTTTAGGCTGAAGTTGGACAAGGCTTCAAACACCTCGGCCAGGTGCTTCAGATGGTCTTCGTAGGTCTTACAGAAGACTATGACGTCATCCAGATACAGCAGCACAGTTTCAAAGTTCATGTGTCCCAGGCAGCACTCCATCATCCTCTGGAACATCCCGGGAGCATTGCACAATCCGAAGGGCATGTAGTTGAACTCGCAGAGACCCATTGGTGTCGTGAAGGCCGTCTTCTCTTTGTCCGCCTCCGCTACAGGAACCTGCCAGTACCCACTGGTGAGATCTAAGGTAGAGAAGTAGTTAGCAGATTTTAAAGCAGCCAGGGACTCCTCTATCCTGGGCAGAGGGTATGCGTCCTTATGTGTAATGCGATTCAACTGCCTGTAATCCACACACATCCTCATTGTACCATCTTTCTTTTTAACATCGACTAACGGAGCTGCCCAGGGGCTACAGCTGTCTCTCACCACCCCAGCCTCCTTCATTTCCCGCAACATGTCCTTGGCACACTGGTAATGAGCTGGGGGTACAGGGCGATATCTCTCTTTTATGGGTCGGTGATCTCCCGTGGGGATGTGATGTTGGATCCCTTTCACCTGCCCAAAATCTAAGGGGTGTTTGCTGAATACCTGCTCATACTCGTGTACCACCCTGTAAGCTCCCTGTATTTGATGAGATGGGGTAGAGTCAGTGCCCACATGCAATTCCCGACACCAGTCTTTCGAGTGCTCTGCAGAACCTTTGTTCTCCGCCACGTTTGACGGGACCAAGGGTTCAGGTGTCTGTATTACACTATTATTGACAGTGAACAGTTTGGCGAGCGTGGTATACTTGGTTAGGTGGACCTCTTCCTCCCCACAATTGAGGACACGTACGGGCACTCTCCCCTGACGGACGTCGACCACCCCCCGGGCTGTCAGAACAGTAGGCCTATTGTCTGAATATACGGGTTCTACCAAGGCCTGGTAGTCCTTACCCCTGAGACCTATGGCTGCTCGACACCATATTAACATTTCGCTCTTGGGGGGTATCGCGATGGGGTTCGAATCGCTCACAGTGACACGACCAATCTCACCACCAGTCAGCTCTACCTGCTGTCTCTGCATCAGAGCCCTGATTTCCTTCTGCAGTGCGCGTTGCTCACTGTGGCCAGCGGTTTCTGCCACCTGTTGCAACAAAACAATCACTTCTGCAAGACAATTTTCTATAACATTAGTACCAAGAGTCATCATGGGATTACATTCTCGACGATCAATATCAACAATCACAATCCCTTGGGCTTTCAATTCCACCCGCCCCACTTTGATGGTGACCTCCTTATACCCCACTTGTGGCAACGGCTGACCATTACTAGCTATTATGGTGAAATCATCATCAGGGCCACGAGTAATATCAGCGTCCTCCCAATACCGTTTGTAGAGCACGTAAGGTATAGTCGTCACCTGAGAACCAGTGTCCAGCAAAGCATTCAAGGGGATTCCATCAATCACTACAGGGAGAACTGGTCGTCCTCCAATATACTTGGTTCTCCAATGCTGCGGGCCTGACCGTCCTACTCCTGGGGGTTGGCCCTTTGCCCCAGGGGTTGCTCGTTTAAAGGACAGTACCTTGCAAGATGGCCCACCTGGTGACATCGGCGGCAGATGGGTCGTCCGTCCTGATGGAAGCGATCGCTGTCCCGACCTCTGGTCGGTGGGGTCCTCTTCTGTCGCGTCCAGGGAACATCCTCTGGTCCGGAGGCTAGCTGGATCTTTTCCTTGGGGGCCTCCTGTAGGGACTACACCGTCCGGGCTAGGGCAGCAACGCTCCTGGTCAGCTCCCGCATCTGAAGATGGAGTCCTGCAGGGGAGTCGTCCTCGAAGCTCTGGGCGTCGACCTCCGCGGCAACTGGGGTATCCGATGCCACCTCCTGGTGGTATGTGATAGCGGGGCGCCTGGGTGGTATTGCACGGCTGGGCTGTCGCTCCTGCAATGCCTGGATAGCTTTATCTTTAAACTGCGCAAAAGTCAAGTCTGGATTTTGCATGGCCAGGAAGTGCAATTGGCCCCGCTGGTGACTGCACAGGAGCCCCTCAATGAACCGCTCCTTCCAGGGGCGTAACAACAGTCCTGCGGGCCCCGGTGCGAACTTTTGAATGGGGCCCCCCCCCCCCCCATTATGGCACCATGCAGGGCCCCCCCCCCAGCTGAATAGCACCATGCAGGGCCCCCCACCATGCAGGGCCCCCCCCAGCTGACCAATAGCACCATGCAGGGCCCCCCACCTGACCAATAGCACCATGCAGGGCACCCCCCCCCCTAGCTGACCAATAGCACTATGCAGGGCACCCCCCCCCAGCTAAACGATAATGGCACCGGCTCCTGCCGCCCGGACATACCTGGGCCGGGGGCCCGGCGATCGGCATCGCCAGGCAGCCCGGGACCTGGGAAGAGCATGGCGCACCCACATGTCGCACCCCCCACATGTCCCACATGTTGCTGCTGCACGTACCTTGGCTTCACCGCTCGAAGTCCCCCAGGCAGCGCGCGCGCGCCTGGCAGCCCCGCGAAAAGGAGGAGGAGGAGCCGAAGAACGTGACGCCGCACGGCCTGCCCCCACAGTGACCGGCCGCTCAGCCTGCAATTCATCCTGGCGGCGGCCCGGTAAGCTGCGCCCACGGCGGACTACCGAGGTCGCAGAGGTCGCGGCGGCACCGGGCCCTCTTTTGGGCCCGGGCCCTGGTGCAGCCGCGACCTCTGCGACCCCGGTAGTTCCGCCCCTGGTCTCCAGCATTCTGCCCCAGTGTGTGTCTCCAGCATTCTGCCCCAGTGTGTGTCTCCAGCATTCTGCCCCAGTGTGTGTCTCCAGCATTCTGCCCCAGTGTGTGTCTCCAGCATTCTGCCCCAGTGTGTGTCTCCAGCATTCTGCCCCAGTGTGTGTCTCCAGCATTCTGCCCCAGTGTGTGTCTCCAGCATTCTGCCCCAGTGTGTGTCTCCAGCATTCTGCCCCAGTGTGTGTCTCCAGCATTCTGCCCCAGTGTGTGTCTCCAGCATTCTGCCCCAGTGTGTGTCTCCAGCATTCTGCCCCAGTGTGTGTCTCCAGCATTCTGCCCCAGTGTGTGTCTCCAGCATTCTGCCCCAGTGTGTGTCTCCAGCATTCTGCCCCAGTGTGTGTCGCCAGCATTCTGCCCCAGTGTGTGTCGCCAGCATTCTGCCCCAGTGTGTGTCGCCAGCATTCTGCCCCAGTGTGTGTCTCCAGCATTCTGCCCCAGTGTGTGTCGCCAGCATTCTGCCCCAGTGTGTGTCGCCAGCATTCTGCCCCAGTGTGTGTCGCCAGCATTCTGCCCCAGTGTGTGTCTCCAGCATTCTGCCCCAGTGTGTGTCTCCAGCATTCTGCCCCAGTGTGTGTCTCCACTCCAGCATTCTGCCCCAGTGTGTGTCTCCAGCATTCTGCCCCAGTGTGTGTCTCCAGCATTCTGCCCCCCCCCCCCAGTGTCCCCCACTGCTCCAGGGGCACCCGCCGCTCCGGGGGCCCCCCGGCCGCCACCCTCCTTGAAGACGATACTCACCCTGCTGCCTGCTCCAGCGATGGTCTCGGCATCTGCTCTGCACTGCATCTTCTTCCTGCTTGTGCTTGTGCGGTCATGTGATACTGATTAAAGTCATGAATATGCGCATATTCATGGCCTTAATGAAGCGGTACCACGTGACCGCACAAGCAGGAAGAAGATGCAGTGCAGAGCAGACGCCGAGACCATCGCTGGAGCAGGCAGCAGGGTGAGTATCGTCTTCAAGGAGGGTGGGTGGGGGGCGGCCAGGGGGGCCCCCGGAGCAGTGGGGGCCCTCCCCGGTGGGCCAGTCCGAGCCTGCCGGGGCCCCTGACCTGCGGGGCCCGGTCGCAATGGCGACCGCTGCGACCGCGGTAGTTACGCCCCTGGCTCCTTCAGAAGTTTATCCTCATCCTGCATGCTGCCGGAGTCACTCTGCTTAATGGCCCGCATCGCCTCCTGGAGATTAAGGGCATAGTCCCGTAAGCTATCCTGTGGCCTTTGTTTGCATCCATAAAAAGTCAGTTTAATTTCTGTAGCAGTGCGAGTATCAAAGGTGGCTTTAAGCTTGGCAAAAATCTGTTGTGCAGTTCCTTTATCCTCAGCGGGCCAGGATTTCAATTCCCTCAGAGCCGCCCCAAAGAGTTGGCCGGTTATCGTATGGACCTTCTGAGGCTCGGTTAGGGGATAGAACTCGAGCAGGCTGCAGAGCCCCTCTTTAAAGTCAGTGAATGTATGCGACTCCCCAGAGTATCGTGGGAGCCAGGCCGCTCCGGGCAGGTAGGGCATAGAGAAGGGCATTATGGCTTTTGCGTTAGCGGCAGTGTCCGACTGGCTGACGGGGGCAGCGGGTTCTGCGGCAACCGGTGGTGGTATTAGGGCCGCGGCTTCGCCCGCTGCGGGGACCGGAGCTGCCCCTGCGTCCGCGGCTGCGACCGCCACCTCCTCTCCTCCCGACTCGGACATGGCTGTCCCTTCCTCCCACTAACCTGCTGGAGGTCGGAGTTCCTCTTCCGGGATTGGCGCCTTACCGCGCTTTCCGTTCCGCGCTTCTTTTGGCTGGTTCCGCCTACGTAGCTAAGGCTCCTCCCTCCGTGCGCGGCAATGGCGAATTTTGGCGGTAAATGGCAATACACAGTCATTTCAATAAAGTACAGTTCGAGCACAATAATTCACAGTTCCAAGGCACACATGACCTGATTCTTCAGGCTTAAGTAGATCCTGTTCGTGACGCCAAAATAGAGCGCCCTCACACCGCCGCAGGGCCGAGGGGTACCCGGTACCGGGCCTCTGAGTCTCAGTCCTGGAGTGGTCACGGTGGCTAGACCCGGTCCGTGGCCCTGTCTATCAGTGGGGGACGTCCGGTGCAATAAGTGGTGCGGTGCAGTAAATAACGAGGACACCAGGTTGCAGTCTCTTTACCTCTTTACTGAAGGTTTTAGAGTCCTCAGTCCAGAGCGCTGTCAACAGGGCTGTCTGAGACCGGCCGGTCCAAAGGCACATCAGGAGTTCTCTTTACAGGTGGGAATCAGTGTCTACCTTCTAGCGCTGGGTGTTGTAGTTCTTCCCTGCTGAGCTCCCGGGATAGTCCTCACAACTGATTCTGTCTGTCTCTGATGTTCGTTCTCTCCGTCCCCCTGGTGATATGGTAGGACGCACCCGTATGACGGGGTAGGCCTGGAGTTCTTCCGGGACCCTAGAGTCGCCCCTCTCCCACAGCTGCCTCCGTTGTCTGCTTAGGTGTTAAGTGAGACAGCCAACCTATAATTAGCTGTCCGGTCGTGGTTTGCAGTAGTACTTAAAGTCTCTTACTTGCTCGGCGTTCCGGCCACCGACTGTTTGCGCCTCAGAAGGATGTTGCCTCGGTCTAACAGCACGACTCCTTCTGGTCCTAATTCCACTTTACTGTATTCCCGTTGTGCACTGGTTAGTTCTGTTCCTAAGAGTCTGCCAGGATCCCATCCCTGACAGGTCCTCTCACCAGCTCTTCCCAGCTACTTCTCCCTGTCTTCCTGTCCAACCCCCAGTTTTACCAGAGTGTGAGGAGTGGCCTACTAGATAGGACCACCCCCCCTGGTGGCCGGAGTGTGAAGTGTAGTGAGGTGTTACCTGGTCAGAGAAACTCCTTTAGTGCAATCAGACGTACCATAGCTCCCCATAGTGGCGGAGCCACAGTACTGCAATGACCAGGACTCTGGGGCGCTGCAAATACCCCTGTGGAAGACCAATATATGGACCACCAGTAATTGGAAGACATGAAATTTATTATCATAATTCCATTAACCATAAGCGACTTTTCATTTTTATCTCTCACCTTCCTGCAAGAGGTATATCCTTTTTATTTGTCTGTTGATACAGCCATATGAGCCGGGTCGGACTGGAGTACTGTTGTGAATTCTGCTCTTGGGCTCCCTCCAGTGGTTATAAGTGGTAGCGCTGCTGTCTTTGGATCGCAACATTCATCAGGTGTGTCCACTTTTTGCAATTCTGACTGGGCTATTTAGTCTTGCTTGACCCTTTAGTCAGTGCCAGTTGTCCATTGTTCCTGGAGGATTCACATCCCTGCCTGCTCTCTCCTGCTTTGCTGTTCATTTCAACAAAGATAAGTTCTGGCTTTGTTTTTTTTTTGCAGTCCACATGCTGTGGTCTTATTGTTCAGTTGTTTTCCATGTTTTGTCTTGTCCAGCTTGGTCTGTATAAGGATTTGTTTAGCCAAGCTGGTATCTCTGGAGATGCAGATATGCCCTCCATATCTTTAGTTAGATGTGGAGATTTTGTATTTTCTGTGGTGGATATTTTTCTAGTGTTTTAATACTGACCGCATAGTACTCTGTCCTATCCTTTCTATTTAGCTAGAGCGGCCTCCTTTACTAAATCCTGATTTCAGTCTGCGTATGTTATTTCCCTCTCCTCTCACAGTCAATATTTGTGGGGGGCTGTCTATCCTTTGGGGATTTTCTCTGAGGCAAGATAGTTTTCCCTTTTCTATCTCTAGGGGTATTTAGTCCTCCGGCTGTGTCGAGATGTCTAGGGAGTGTTAGGTACATTCCACGGCTACTTCTGGTTGCGGTGTTAAGTTCAGGGTCTGCGGTCAGTACAGGTACCACCTTCTCCAGAGTACGTCTCATGCTGCTCCTAGGCCACCAGATCATAACACACATCACATTTGAAGTCACTTTGAGGGGTCTATATGATAGAAAATACCCAAGTGTGACCATTCTAAAAAAGTGCACCCCTCAAGGTGCTCAAAACCACATTCAAGAAGTTTATTAACCCTTCAGGTGTTTCACAGGAATTTTAAAAAAGTGGACACACCTGATGAATGCTGCGATCCAAAGACAGCAGCGCTACCACTTATAACCACCGGAGGGAGCCCAAGAGCAGAATTTACAACAGAGTACCTAAGGTCAACAGAGGGAATTGATTCCAGAGGGCCCACTCTGCTGCTACTAGACATTTTACCAGTTCATACTTCGGCCTCATGCACATTGTATGAATTTGGCACATTTTTCAGCTTACATGCGCCACCACAAGTTATGTGCTACAGTCAGGGACTGGCTTACAATTCTGTTCTATTTACACCACTTTTGTGGAGTAAATAATGTTGAAAACGCTTTCCCAAGGGACAGACCAGAACCTTTTATTTGGTCTCATGCTACCTGTATAGTGATGCAAGTCCTGGTAATGCTGCTGAGGCTGTAGATCACATCTACAAGAAGGTCTGCCTGGATCAGAATTTTCTCCCATCTCGGCAGTTACATCAGGTGTGCACCTGTTTTTACCACCATCCTCCTGCTGCTGTTGATGCTGTAAACATAATACCTTCCATAACACTTCAAGCTGATCGCCTCCATGCCACGCAGCATTGATGAAGTAATTGATGCAAAAGGAGCCTGACCAAGTATTGAGTGCATTTACTGAACAGACATTTCAGTAGGCCAACATTTCAGATTTTAAAATCATTTTTCAAGCTGGTGTAATAAAGTATTCTAATTTACTGAGATAATGACTTTTGTGATTTCATTAGCTGAAAGCCATAATCATCAACATTAACAGAAATAAACACTTGAAATAGATCACTCTGTTTGTAATGACTCTAAATAATATACAAGTTTCACTTTTTGCATTGAAGAACTGAAATAAATTAACTTTTTGATGATATTCTAATTTTGTGAGAAGCTTTTGTATCTGAGGGGAAAGGATCTGCAAGCGACAGTGGAGACACAGGTTGTGTAACTAAATCATCACTGCATCATAATAGCACTACAGTATGCTGTGAGAGGAACTACAACTCCCAGCAAGTGGCAGCGAAGGCATCCGTCATGTAACTTAACCATCACTGCGTCATAATAGCACTGCAGTATGCCATGAGAGAGACTGCAACTCCCAACTTAATTTTACACACTGCTGTTTTCCACAGAGAGTTACCGGAAAGATCTGCACCAAAATCACGCAATGCAAATTTGCTGTTGTGGATTTTGCTGTGGATTCTTGCTAATTTGCCCTGATTTTCTATGGAAGGTTCTCCACAAAAAAATCTGCTACATTTGAACAGATTCCTAGGTCTCACTCAGACATCTGTAGTTTTCTGGTACATAAAAACAAACAAAAAAAAAAGAGCTGATTTTCATCAAAGGGATGGATCCGAATTTTATCAATGTTTGTTACTATATGCAAAAAATAAATAAAAAATATGGATATTGAAACTGCCCTATAGATGATAACGTGTAAGTATTCTGTCTGTCAACAACATGGAAAAAACAGACCTCTGAATAATCTGCCAATACTGCACCTCTCACTCCATACATAACGTTTAGGCTTCTCATAATATATACAGCCAAATTCCCCTCCCCCATATATAGCATATATAGCCAAGTCCCCATCCCCCCACATAGTATATACAGCCAAGTTCCCCTCCTCCACATATACCATATACAGTATAGTCAAGGGCAAGTCTCCCTCCCCAAACATAGCATAGATAGCCATGGTCCCATTCCTCCACACATATAGCATACATATCCAAGTCCCTCTACCCCAAATTTAGCATATAGCATATAGACAAGTCCCCCTCCCACACATAGCATACAGTGTTTAGGCAAGTCTCCCTCCCACACATAGAGAAATTGTCAACACTTTAAAGGGAAAATATTGTATAATATATTATAATATATATATATGTGTATAAATATATAAAAACCCAAGTGAAAACAACAAGAAACGAGTGGAAACCACTCCTTATATATCAGAGCAAAAAACCAACCACCTAAAGCAAGGATACTAACCCCAGAAAAGAGGAAAACAGAGCAAGGTATACGTATAATATATATAATTCTTTATTAATGGTAGTGGTACATATAAATAACAGTGCACATGTTGGATAGTATAACAGAATTAAAATCTCAAAGAAAATATAGCCAATATAGGCATACGGTTTCCCAATATAAGGATAGGTAGTGTTTGTATAATACCTATATGTATATGTCTTCCAGGATAAAGTAAAATAAGTGTAAAAAAACGTGGACCGTTACAAGATAATAACCCGTAATAGGGTGAAATGAGGAAAACCAGTGCTAAATATAAAGTGGCAAAGTGCAAAGTGAAATCGTGCAATATAAACTGGTGTGAGTCACTCACACATATATCAAGTGTTTTGCACCAAAACAGAAAAAGAAAAGGGGGGTGACGAAGGATCGTGTATCCGAAACGCGCGTCGGGGTGCGCTCTGTTGGATATGGTGACACCAAAAGGTATATGTCCTCCGTTTTTCTTTTTCTGTTTTGGTGCAAAACACTTGATATATGTGTGAGTGACTCACACCAGTTTATATTGCACGATTTCACTTTGCACTTTGCCACTTTATATTTAGCACTGGTTTTCCTCATTTCACCCTATTACGGGTTATTATCTTGTAACGGTCCACGTTTTTTTACACTTATTTTACTTTATCCTGGAAGACATATACATATAGGTATTATACAAACACTACCTATCCTTATATTGGGAAACCGTATGCCTATATTGGCTATATTTTCTTTGAGATTTTAATTCTGTTATACTATCCAACATGTGCACTGTTATTTATATGTACCACTACCATTAATAAAGAATTATATATATTATACGTATACCTTGCTCTGTTTTCCTCTTTTCTGGGGTTGGTATCCTTGCTTTAGGTGGTTGGTTTTTTGCTCCCTCCCACACATGTAGCATATAGAGTTAAGCAATTCTCCCCCAGTCATAGCATGCAGTATAAAGACAAGTCCCCTGCCCTCACACATAGCATATATAGCTGTCACCCTCCCTCACACATAACATACAGTATATGGCCAAGTTCCCCTCTCCCACATATAACATGCATAGCTAAGTAACCCCCCCACACCAAGCATACAGTAAATAGATAAGTCCCCCTCCCCCACATATAGCATACAGTATGTAGACAATTCTCCCTACACCAAAATTGATACATATACATCAACTATTTTTTTACATATATAAATTGCACATAAAATAATGTTTACATTTGTAAATATTTACAAAGACATTTGTTCTGGCTGGAGTGGAGAGCAGTCACATGACTGATGTGACTGCTTTCCAAATCATCCAAAGCGAGTTGAACTGATTAAATTGGCTGTGAACTCCTAGGACCTTTCTGAAAATTCCACTAGTGTGAGTACTTTCTCTGTTATGATCCTAGTGGCAAGGATCGCAGGTCGGACTAGCTAAGTAACTGAACAGACTACTAGCTCTGGGGAAGTGGTAACTAGATTGACCGCAACCTGATCCTATCCGCAAACAACTATAGGCAGCCATGGAACGTTACCTAAAAATCCTAGACGTCTCTTCACGGCCTGAGAAACTGACTATTCCTGGAGGGAAAGAAAGTCCTCTCTTGCCTCAGTGGAATGCCCCCAAAGATATAGAATAGCCCCCCACAAATATTAACGGTGAGTTAAGGGGAAAGCACAAACGCAGAGATGAAATCAGATTTAGCAAATGAGGCCCGCTAATACTAGATAGCAGAAAATAGGAAGGGAACTGTGCGGTCAATAAAAAAACCCTATTCAAAATATCCACGCAGAGATTGCTCGAGCCCCCGCACCAACTAACGGTGCGGGGGAAGCAACTCCGTACCCCAGAGCTTACCAGCAAAAAGAAATCACATATTAGCAAGCTGGACTAGACTCATCATACACAGAAATCATATTGCAGGCAGATGAGCAAAAAATATTCAAACAGAACTTAGCTTATCCTGAAGAGGCAGAAAACGAGATAATCAGGAGTAATCAGAATAGCACTGAATACATTGACAGCCGGCAACAAGTGGAAGTGAAGCAGAGCTAAATAGGAGCCTCCCTGGTAAATAACGAGGCAGCTGATCCAGCCAGACCTGCAGGATAATAAACCAAACCACCAGGGGGTGCCAAAAAACCAAAGTCACACAATACCATCTGTGACCACAAGAGGGAGCCCGAAAACGGAGTTCACAACAGTACCCCCCCTTGAGGAGGGGTCACCGAACCCTCATCAAAACCCCCAGGGCGATCAGGGTGAGCCACATGGAAGGCACGAACCAAATCGGCCGCATGAACATCAGAGGCGACAACCCAGGAATTATCCTCCTGACCATAGCCTTTCCACTTAACCAAATACTGAAGCCTCCGTCTAGAAATACGAGAATCCAAGATCTTCTCCACCACATATTCCAATTCTCCCTCAACCAGCACAGGGGCAGGAGGCTCAACCGAAGGAACCACAGGCACCACATACCTCCGCAACAACGACCGATGGAACACATTATGAATAGCAAATGATGCCGGGAGGTCCAAACAAAATGACACAGGGTTAAGGACTTCCAAAATCTTATAAGGACCGATAAACCGAGGCTTAAACTTAGGAGAGGAGACCTTCATAGGAACAAAGCGAGAAGACAACCACACCAAATCCCCAACGCGAAGTCGGGGACCCACACAGCGACGGCGGTTGGCAAAGCGCTGAGCCTTCTCTTGTGACAGCTTCAAATTGTCCACCACATGATTCCAAATCTGATGCAACCTATCCACCACAACATCCACTCCAGGACAGTCAGAAGGCTCCACCTGACCCGAGGAAAAACGAGGATGAAACCCTGAATTACAAAAAAAAGGCGAAACAAAAGTAGCAGAACTAGCCCGATTATTAAGGGCAAACTCGGCCAATGGCAAAAAAGTCACCCAGTCGTCCTGATCAGCAGAAACAAAACATCTTAAATAGGTTTCCAAAGTCTGATTAGTGCGCTCGGTTTGGCCATTCGTCTGAGGATGGAAGGCCGACGAAAAGACAAATTAATGCCCATCTTAGCACAAAAGGTCCGCCAAAATCTAGACACAAACTGGGATCCTCTGTCGGAAACAATATTTTCAGGGATCCCATGCAAACGAACCACATTTTGAAAAAACAGAGGAACCAACTCGGAGGAGGAAGGCAACTTAGGCAAGGGCACCAAATGGACCATTTCAGAAAAACGATCACACACCACCCAAATGACCGACATTCTCTGAGAGACAGGGAGATCTGAAATAAAATCCATGGAAATGTGCGTCCAAGGCCTCTTTGGGACAGGCAAAGGTAACAACAAGCCACTGGCATGAGAACAGCAAGGCTTAGCCCGAGCACAAATTCCACAAGACTGCACAAAGGAACGCACATCCCGCGACAAGGAAGGCCACCAGAAGGACCTAGCCACCAAATCTCTGGTACCAAAAATCCCAGGATGGCCTGCCAACACCGAAGAATGAACCTCGGAAATAACTCTGCTGGTCCATCTATCCGGGACAAACAGTCTCTCCGGTGGACAACGGTCAGGTCTATCCGCCTGAAACTCCTGCAGCACTCATCGCAAATCTGGGGAGATGGCAGACAAAATCACCCCTTCTCTGAGGATACCAGCTGGCTCTGAATCACCAGGAGAGTCAGGCACAAAACTCCTAGAAAGAGCATCAGCCTTCACATTCTTCGAACCAGGCAGGTATGAGACCATGAAATCAAAACGAGAGAAAAACAACGACCAACGAGCCTGTCTAGGATTCAGCCGCTTGGCCGACTCGAGATAAATCAAATTCTTGTGATCAGTCAAGACCACCACATGATGCTTAGCTCCATCGAGCCAATGTCGCCACTCCTCAAATGCCCACTTCATAGCCAACAACTCCCGATTACCAACATCATAATTCCGCTCGGCAGGCAAAAACTTTCTTGAAAAGAAAGCACAAGGCTTCATCACAGAGCCATCAGAGCTTCTCTGCGACAAAACAGCCCCCGCTCCAATCTCAGAAGCATCAACCTCGACCTGGAAAGGAAGGGAGATGTCTGGCTGACATAAGACCAGAGCCGAAGAAAACCGACGCTTCAGCTCCCGAAAGGCCTCCACAGCCGCAGGAGACCAATTAGTAACATCAGAACCCTTCTTGGTCAAATCCGTCAATGGCTTAACAACACCAGAAAAATTAGCGATGAAGCGACGGTAAAAATTAGCAAAACCCAAGAACTTCTGAAGACTCTTAACAGATGTAGGCTGAGTCCAGTCATGAATAGCCTGAACCTTGACTGGGTCCATCTCAATAGCAGAAGGAGAAAAAATGAAACCCAAAAAAGAGACCTTCTGGACTCCAAAAAGACATTTTGAGCCCTTCACAAATAAAGCATTGGCACGCAGGACCTGAAACACCATCCTGACCTGCTTAACATGGGACTCCCAATCATCCGAAAAAACCAGAATATCATCCAGATACACAATCATAAATTTATCCAGATATTCGCGGAAGATGTCGTGCATAAAGGACTGAAAGACAGAAGGAGCGTTAGAAAGTCCAAAAGGCATCACCAAGTACTCAAAATGGCCTTCGGGCGTATTAAATGCAGTTTTCCATTCATCACCCTGCTTAATACGCACAAGGTTATACGCACCACGAAGATCTATCTTGGTGAACCAACTAGACCCCCTAAAGCGAGCAAACAGATCAGATAACAATGGCAAAGGATACTGAAATTTGACCGTGATTTTGTTTAGAAGGCGATAATCAATACAAGGTCTCAAGGAACCATACTTCTTAGCCACAAAAAAGAACCCCGCACCAAGAGGGGAGGAGGAGGGGCGAATAAGTCCTTTCTCCAAAGACTCCTTTATATAACTCCGCATAGCAGCATGCTCCGGCACTGACAAATTGAAAAGTCATCCCTTAGGAAACTTACTACCAGGAATCAAATTTATAGCACAATCACAATCCCTATGAGGAGGTAGAGAACTGAGTTTGGGCTCATCAAATACATCCTGGTAATCTGACAAAAACGCAGGGACCTCAGAAGGAGTGGATGAAGCAATTGACACCACAGGAGCGTCGCCATGAATTCCCTGACAACCCCAACTTGACACAGACATTGCTTTCCAATCCAGGACTGGATTATGAGTCTGCAACCATGGCAGGCCCAACACAACAACATCATGCAAATTATGCAATACAAGAAAGCGAATCACCTCCTGATGAACAGGAGTCATGCACATGGTCACTTGTGTCCAGTACTAAGGTTTATTCCTAGCCAATGGTGTAGCATCAATTCCCCTTAGTGGAATAGGGAATTTTAAAGGCTCCAAAACAAAACCACAGCGCCTGGCAAATGACAAATCCATCAGACTCAGGGCAGCACCTGAATCCACAAAAGCCATAACCGGGTAAGATGACAGGGAACAAATCAGGGTAACAGACAAAATAAACTTAGGCTGTAAAGTACCGATGGTGACAGATTTATCAATCTTTTTTGTGGGCTTAGAGCATGCTGAGATAACATGAGCTGAGTCACCACAGTAAAAGCACAACCCATTTTGCCGTCTATAATTTTGCTGTTCACTTCTGGTCAGAATTCTATCACATTGCATAGACTCAGGTGTCTGTTCAGAAGACACCGCCAAATGGTGCGCAGGTTTGCGCTCCCGCAAACGCCGATCAATCTGAATGGCCAGAGTCATTGACTCATTCAGACCTGCAGGCGTAGGGAACCCCACCATGACATTCTTAATAGCTTCAGAAAGACCTTTTCTGAAATTTGCAGCCAGGGCACACTCATTCCATTGAGTAAGCACTGACCATTTCCGAAATTTCTGGCAGTACACCTCTGCATCATCTTGCCCCTGAGAGAGGGCCAACAACGCTTTTTCAGCCTGGTTCTCAAGATTAGGTTCCTCATAGAGCAATCCAAGGGCCAGAAAAAACGCATCCACACTGAGCAATGCAGGATCCCCTGGAGCCAATGCGAAAGCCCAATCTTGAGGATCGCCATGCAAGAAAGAAATAATAATCTTAACTTGCTGAACAGAATCCCCAGAGGAACAAGGTTTCAAAGAAAGAAACAACTTGCAATTGTTCTTAAAATTCAGGAACCTAGATCTATCTCCAGAAAACAACTCCGGAATAGGTATTCTAGGCTCTGACATAGGACTGTGCACAACAAAATCCTGAATACTTTGTACCCTTGCAGCAAGATGATCTACACTGGAGGCTAAACTCTGGATATCCATATCAGCAGCTGAACTCAGAGCCACACCAAGATTAAGAGGAGGAGAGAAGCCAGACACACAGCAGCTAGACACACGGCAGCAAAAAAAAAAAAAAAAATATCTCCAAGCTTCTTTTTCTCCTGCTTCTGCCATGCAATTAACACTTTACTGGCCGGCTGTACTGTTATGATCCTAGTGGCAAGGATCGCTGGTCGGACTAGCTAAGTAACTGAACAGACTACTAGCTCTGGGGAAGTGGTAACTAGATTGACCGCAACCTGATCCTATCCGCAAACAACTATAGGCAGCCGTGGAACGTTACCTAAAAATCCTAGACGTCTCTTCACGGCCTGAGAAACTGACTATTCCAGGAGGGAAAGAAAGTCCTCTCTTGCCTCAGTGGAATGCCCCCAAAGATATAGAATAGCCCCCCACAAATATTAATGGTGAGTTAAGGGGAAAGCACAAACGCAGAGATGAAATCAGATTTAGCAAATGAGGCCCGCTAATACTAGATAGCAGAAAATAGGAAGGGAACTGTGCGGTCAATAAAAAAACCCTATTCAAAATATCCATGCAGAGATTGCTCGAGCCCCCGCACCAACTAACGGTGCGGGGGAAGCAACTCCGTACCCCAGAGCTTACCAGCAAAAAGAAATCACATATTAGCAAGCTGGACTAGACTCATCATACACAGAAATCATATTGCAGGCAGATGAGCAAAAAATATTCAAACAGAACTTAGCTTATCCTGAAGAGGCAGAAAATGAGATAATCAGGAGTAATCAGAATAGCACTGAACACATTGACAGCCGGCAACAAGTGGAAGTGAAGCAGAGCTAAATAGGAGCCTCCCTGGTGAATAACGAGGCAGCTGATCCAGCCAGACCCGCAGGATAATAAACCAAACCACCAGGGGGAGCCAAAAAACCAAAGTCACACAATACCATCTGTGACCACAAGAGGGAGCCCGAAAACAGAGTTCACAACATTTCTCACCCTCGTTGTGATGTATGTCAGGTCATAGGAGTTCACGAGATACTGAGCAGCGCTGCACCATGAGACTTTTTCTCACTGTGCTAGCTGTGATCTCACAAGGTCACCACATTTTAGGTGTACAGCTGGGAAATGCAGTCTCAGTGACCGCAAGTCACCCTTTAGTAACCTGAGAATACCAGCAACCAACTGTCAGCTTTAGGTTGGCTGGTTGTCAAAAATAGGGGGACCCCACTCCATTTTTTTTTAATTATTTATTTAAATAGTTAAAAAAGTGTGAGGACCCCTCTACTCTTGATAACCAGCCTTGTTAACACTGACAGTTGAGCATTGTAGCCCTCAGCTGTCAGTTTTTACTGGCTGGATGTCAAAAATACAGGAGAACCCATGTAATTTTAAAAAAATGTATTTATAACGCAATTGATGAGTCAACTAATACCACTTTTCCTGGTGTCTGCCCTTAATTTTAGTTGTTTTGGCAGCTTTTTGCCCCCATCAAGGTGTTGTCTACTTGTTTGGTTTTGCCTGCCAGTGAAGTCAACGGGCTTGGGTACGTTGTTGATGCGTTCGAGGAACATTTTCAGCGAGCATGATAGGTTTGCTCATCTCTAGTGAGGAATAGGGTTGAGCGACTTTCATTTTTTTAAGATCGAGTAGGGTTTTGGGAAACCCGATTTTGTCCAGAGTCGAGTCGAGTGCAGTCGGCCGATTATCGCTAAAAGTCGGGGATCGACCGAAACACGAAACCCAATGCAAGTCAATGGGGAAGCATAGTCGGCAGTGAGTGGAGGCCAGGAAAACACCTACAGTGCCCATTTTAATGCCAAAAACATCCATTCTTGTTTCTGAAGCTTGCCAATCTTAATTAACTGTATAATAATAGTTGGGCATAGGGAATTGGGGGAAAGTTGTGGGGGGAGTAGGGCTGGCTCAAGTTTTTCGTGGGCCCAGGAAATGCGGACTACGTCACGGCGGTGTTGCAGGGAAAGGTAAGTATTTAAACGTTGCAAGTGCTGTGATCCTGAGCAAGCAGGGGGGGCCCACTCGTTCGCATTGCCACTGGCACAGGGCCCCTCAAAGTACGGCGGTGTGTTTGCATGGCGGGGGCGCCTCCCACCAGCAGCGACACTTTTGCGTACTCTGAGGGGCCCTGTGCCAGTGATGTCGCCAACGAGTATGCCCCCCCACCTGATGAAGGAACCTGCACTTTCATCTGCACCTTCCTCTTTGTCCCTGTGTAAGGTGGTATAACATGCGGGAAGGGGAACCTTACTTTCAGCAGGGTCAGATTCTGGCTGTGTAGAGTACAAGGGGAATGTAGTGGTCTAGGTCAATGTACCAGCAGACTCATTTAGCAGTGGCTGGGCAATGGGCAGGATGAGGAGGAAACAGATATAGGGCCAAAGAATAAAGTAGGCTACATGCAGTTCAAAATTGGTAACAGGACTAAACAGGCGGCATTGCTTTGTTCAGTGGAGTAGCAAACCCAAGAGCAGCAGACACTGTTTCAAGGGCCTAACCACACTAGTAGGCCAAATGCAGTTTAATATCTGATAGTATAGGGCGAAAGCCAGAATGTGGAAGCTCAGCTTTGTTCAGTTGAGGACAACACCAGGGAGGGGCAGACACCTTTAGTAGGCCGGAAAAGCCTATTGCATTTTTTAAAATGGTAATTTGGAGCAGAAGGTTGAAGCTCAGCTTTATTTAGTTGAGGGCAACACCAGGCAGGGGCACACAGACAGACACCTTTAGTAGGCCGGAAAAGCCTATTGCATTTTTTAAAATGGTAATTTGGAGCAGAAGGTTGAAGCTCAGCTTTATTTAGTTGAGGGCAACACCAGGGAGGGGCAGAAGCCGTTAGTAGGCCCTAACCACCATTTTTTTTTTTTTAAAACCACTTAATGAGAGCCGGAAGGTTGAAGCTCAGCTTTATTTAGTTGAGGGCAACACCAGGCAGGGGCACACAGACAGACACCTTTAGTAGGCCGGAAAAGCCTATTGCATTTTTTAAAATGGTAATTTGGAGCAGAAGGTTGAAGCTCAGCTTTATTTAGTTGAGGGCAACACCAGGCAGGGGCACACAGACAGACACCTTTAGTAGGCCGGAAAAGCCTATTGCATTTTTTAAAATGGTAATTTGGAGCAGAAGGTTGAAGCTCAGCTTTATTTAGTTGAGGGCAACACCAGGGAGGGGCAGAAGCCATTAGTACGCCCTAACCAAAGTTGAAGGCCAAATGCAGTTTAATTTCTGATACTATAGGCCGAAAGCCAGAAGGTGGAAGCTCCGATTTAGACAGTGGAGGACAATTTGAATTAGGTACTGCAGACAGACTTAGTAGGCTGTCCCCTGTGGACCATGCATCCACCACCTCAACCCATTGCGCCGTAATGGACACGTAATCTTCCGTGGCCATGCCTACAGGTCCATGCGTCTGTTGTCAGGTGCACCTTTGTACTCACAGATTGCCAGAGTGCATGGACAATGCGGTCTTCTACATGCTGGTGGAGGGTTGGGATGGCTTTTCTCGCAAAAGAAGTGTCGACTGGTTAGCTTGTAGCGTGGTACAGCGTAGTCCATCATGGCCTTATTAATAGTAAATAAAATATATAACTAGGCTCTATGAACTTTTAAATAGGTTCCAGGGGTACACGGGCAGCATTGGTGTGGTCAGTGGAGGAGTATTGCAAGTAGGGGCTGCAGACAGGCTATCAAAGGCCTAAAATAACAAACAGTAGGCAGTCATGGCAGTTTTACATCGGTTACATGGATACACAGGCAGGCACTCCAGGCAGCATTGTGGTCAGTGGAGGAGTATTGCAAGTAGGGGCCGCAGACAGGCTATCAAAGGCCTAAAATAACAAACAGTAGGCAGTCATGGCAGTTTTACATCGGTTACATGGATACACAGGCAGGCACTCCAGGCAGCATTGTGGTCAGTGGAGGAGTATTGCAAGTAGGGGCCGCAGACAGGCTTCAAAGGCCTAACATAAAAAAATGGGCTGGCTGTAGGCACTTTATAATTGGTTCCAGGGGTACACGGGCAGCAGTGGTCTGGTCAGTGGAGGACTAGTGGAAGGAGGGACCGCAGACAGGCTTCAAAGGCCTAACATAAAAAAATGGGCTGGCGGTAGGCACTTTATTATTGGTTCCAGGGGTACACGGGCAGCAGTGGTCTGGTCAGTGGAGGCCTAGTGGAAGGAGGGACCGCAGACAGGCTTCAAAGGCCTAAAATAACAAACAATAGGCTTATGGCAGTTTTACAGCGGTTACATGGATACACGGGCAGGCAGCTGGTGATGAGTGGAGGAGTATTTAAAGTAGGGACCGCAGACAGGCTATCAAAGGCCTAAAATAACAAACAATAGGCTTATGGCAGTTTTACAGCGGTTACATGGATACACGGGCAGGCAGCTTGGTGGTCAGTGGAGGAGTATTTAAAGTAGGGACCGCAGACAGGCTATCAAAGGCCTAAAATAACAAACAATAGGCTCATGGCAGTTTTACAGCGGTTACATGGATACACGGGCAGGCAGCTTGGTGGTGAGTGGAGGAGTATTTAAAGTAGGGACCGCAGACAGGCTATCAAAGGCCTAAAATAACAAACAATAGGCTTATGGCAGTTTTACAGCGGTTACATGGATACACGGGCAGGCAGCTGGTGATGAGTGGAGGAGTATTTAAAGTAGGGACCGCAGACAGGCTAGCAAAGGCCTAAAATAACAAACAATAGGCTTATGGCAGTTTTACAGCGGTTACATGGATACACGGGCAGGCAGCTTGGTGGTCAGTGGAGGAGTATTTAAAGTAGGGACCGCAGACAGGCTATCAAAGGCCTAAAATAACAAACAATAGGCTTATGGCAGTTTTACAGCGGTTACATGGATACACGGGCAGGCAGCTTGGTGGTCAGTGGAGGAGTATTTAAAGTAGGGACCGCAGACAGGCTATCAAAGGCCTAAAATAACAAACAATAGGCTCATGGCAGCTTTACAGCGGTTACATGGATACACAGGCAGCTTGGTGGTGAGTGGAGGAGTAGTGCAAGGAGTGTCTGTCCCAGTACTCCCAAAATATAAATAGATGTTAATGTCTCGCAAAACAACCAAAACAAAAAAAAAGGTGGCATACTTAGGTACAGGGGTGGGCTCATCTACTGAGTTTCTGACATAGTAATTTGGCAGTAACTATTTAATGGTGCCAATATAGGACACAGACACAGACTACTTTAAGTTGCATCATAGATGTCTACAAATTTGTATTGTCAGTGCCAGACATTGAATGATGTCAGCGAATAGACTAAAGATTGGTGGAGCTGTGCAACATAATTTTGCACGTGGTAGAGCACATTTTGAGCTGGGGTAGGGGGGAACTCTCTTGAGGCCGGCGGGACCGCCCCAGGGCCCCTCATGTTACAACGGTGTGTCTGACGTTGGGTGCGCACCACCACCGCCAGAGACACTACATTGTACTATGAGGGACCCAGTAGCAATGCCGTCAACCAAAAGCGAGCACACCCACCTCTTCAGACAAACAGCAGTCTCACGGGTGCTTGCGCCAAGTCGCGATACCACGGCCCCGTGTGGGGAGTTTTGCCATTTAGGGAGGTGTAAACATGTTGTATGCTGTACAATCAGCTGCAGCAAATTAGACATTAGAAAAGTAATTCACAGGCAAGAGCTTTTCATAGGAAAGCTAGGTGTCGGCCGGGCAAGGTGGGGCAAAAGATTTCGAAATCCAGTTGTGGTTCATTTTAATGAATGTTAGATCGTCAACATTTTGGGTAGCCAGACGAGTCCTTTTTTCGGTTAATATTGAACCTGCAGCACTGAATACTCTTTCTGATAGGACACTTGCTGCCGGGCAAGCAAGCTCCTGCAATGCATATTCTGCCAATTCTGGCCAGGTGTCTAATTTGGAGGCCCAGTAATCAAATGGGAATGACGGTTGAGGGAGAACATCGATAAGGGATGAAAAATAGTTAGTAACCATACTGGACAAATGTTGTCTCCTGTCACTTTCAATTGATGCAGCAGTACCTGTCCTGTCTGCGGTCATAGCAAAATCACTCCACAACCTGGTCAGAAAACCCCTCTGTCCAACGCCACTTCTGATGTGTGCACCCCTAACACTCCTAGTCTGCTGCCCCCTGGAGCTCGTGTGAGAACGATCACGTGCGCTGTGTGCTGGGAATGCCTGAAGCAAACGGTCAACAAGAGTTGATTGTTTGGTTGCTAATATTAGTTCCAAGTTCTCATGTGGCATAATATTTTGCAATTTGCCTTTATAGCGTGGATCAAGGAGGCAGGCCAACCAGTAATCGTCATCGTTCATCATTTTCGTAATGCGTGTGTCCCTTTTTAGGATACGTAAGGCATAATCCGCCATGTGGGCCAAAGTTCCAGTTGTCAAATCTCCGGTTGTGATTGGTTGAGGGGCAGTTGCAGGCAAATCTACGTCACTTGTGTCCCTCAAAAAACCAGAACCCGGCCGTGACACGCAACCAATTTCCTGTGCCCCCGGGAAAGGTTCGGCATTAAAAATATACTCATCCCCATCATCCTCCTCGTCCTCCACCTCCTCTTCGCCCGCTACCTCGTCCTGTACACTGCCCTGACCAGACAATGGCTGACTGTCATCAAGGCTTTCCTCTTCCTCTGGTGCAGACGCCTGCTCCTTTATGTGCGTCAAACTTTGCATCAGCAGACGCATTAGGGGGATGCTCATGCTTATTACGGCGTTGTCTGCACTAACCAGCCGTGTGCATTCCTCAAAACACTGAAGGACTTGACACATGTCTTGTATCTTAGACCACTGCACACCTGACAACTCCATGTCTGCCATCCTACTGCCTGCCCGTGTATCCTCCCACAAATAAATAACAGCACGCCTCTGTTCGCACAGTCTCTGAAGCATGTGCAGTGTTGAGTTCCACCTTGTTGCAACGTCTATGATTAGGCGATGCTGGGGAAGGTTCAAAGACCGCTGATAGGTCTGCATACGGCTGGCGTGTACAGGCGAACGTCGGATATGTGAGCAAAGTGCACGCACTTTGAGGAGCAGGTCGGAGAACCCAGGATAAGTTTTCAATAAGCACTGCACCACCAGGTTTAAGGTGTGAGCCAGGCAAGGAATGTGTTTCAGTTGGGAAAGGGAGATGGCAGCCATGAAATTCCTTCCGTTATCACTCACTACCTTGCCTGCCTCAAGATCTACTGTGCCCAGCCACGACTGCGTTTCTTGTTGCAAGAACTCGGACAGAACTTCCGCGGTGTGTCTGTTGTCGCCCAAGCACTTCATAGCCAATACAGCCTGCTGACGCTTGGCAGTAGCTGGCCCATAATGGGACAACTGGTGTGCAACAGTGTCATCTGCCGATGGAGTGGTTGGCAGACTGCGTTCTGTGGAAGAGCTGTAGCTTCTGCAGGAGGACGAGGAGGAGGAGGAGGAGGGGGTGCGAACGCCTACAGCCAACTGTTTCCTAGACCGTGGGCTAGGCACAACTGTCCCTAAATTGATGTCGCCTGTGGACCCTGCATCCACCACATTCACCCAGTGTGCCGTGATGGACACATAACGTCCCTGGCCATGCCTACTGGTCCATGCATCTGTAGTCAGGTGCACCTTTGTACTCACAGATTGCCTGAGTGCATGGACGATGCGCTGTTTAACATGCTGGTGCAGGGCTGGGATGGCTTTTCTGGAAAAAAAGTGTCGACTGGGTAGCTCGTATCGTGGTTCAGCGTACTCCATCAGGGCTTTGAAAGCTTCGCTTTCAACTAACCGGTAGGGCATCATCTCTAACGAGATTAGTCTAGCTATGTGGGCGTTAAAACACTGTGTACGCGGATGCGAGGATAAGTACTTCCTTTTTCTAACCAGAGTCTCATGTAGGGTGAGCTGGACTGGAGAGCTGGAGATCGTGGAACTTTCAGGTGTGCCGGTGTACATGGCAGACTGAGAGACGGTTGGAGACGGTATTGTTTCCGCCGGTGCCCTAGATGCAATATTTCCTCCTACAAAACTGGTGATTCCCTGACCCTGACTGCTTTTGGCTGGCAAAGAAACCTGCACAGATACTGCCGGTGGTGCGGAAAATGGTGGCCTTACAGTGACGGAAGGGATGTTGCGTTGCTGACTAGCTTCATTGGCCGAGGGTGCTACAACCTTGAGGGACGTTTGGTAGTTAGTCCAGGCTTGAAAATGCATGGTGGTTAAGTGTCTATGCATGCAACTAGTATTTAGACTTTTCAGATTCTGACCTCTGCTTAAGCTAGTTGAACATTTTTGACAGATGACTTTGCGCTGATCAGTTGGATGTTGTTTAAAAAAATGCCAGACTGCACTCTTCCTAGACTCGGATCCCTTTTCAGGGATTGCAGACTGAGCTTTAACCGGATGGCAACGCTGTGCTCCAACAGGTTTTGGCTTTGACACGCGTTTTGGGCCAGATACGGGCCCGGCAGATGGAACCTGTTGCGATGTTGATGCCTGCTGCGGCCCCTCCTCCACCTCCGCTTCTGAACTACTGCCGCCTGCACCCTGTTCCCCCAATGGCTGCCAATCGGGGTCAATAACTGGGTCATCTATTACCTCCTCTTCGAGCTCGTGTGCAACTTCGTCTGTGTCACTGTGTCGGTCGGTGGTATAGCGTTCGTGGCGGGGCAACATAGTCTCATCAGGGTCTGATTGTGGATCTGTACCCTGAGAGGGCAATGTGGTGGTCTGAGTCAAAGGAGCAGCATAGTACTCTGGCTGTGGCTGTGCATCAGTGCACTCCATGTCAGAATATACTTGTAATGGGCATGGCCTGTTAAATGTTTCACTTTCTAAGCCAGGGACGTTATGTGTAAAGAGCTCCATGGAGTGACCCGTTGTGTCGCCTGCTGCATCCTTCTCTCTTGTTGTAGTTTTTGCTGAGGAGGAAAAGGAAGCGACTTGTCCCTGACCGTGAACATCCACAAGCGACGCGCTGCTTTTACATTTACCAGTTTCGGAAGAGGAGGCAAAAGAGCTGGAGGCTGAGTCTGCAATGTAAGCCAAAACTTGCTGTTGCTGCTCCGCCTTTAAAAGCGGTTTTCCTACTCCCAGAAAAGAGAGCGTTCGAGGCCTTGTGTAGCCTGACGACGAAACTGGCTCCACAGCTCCAGACTTAGGTGGAATATTTTTATCCCCACGACCACCTGATGCTCCACTACCACTACCATCATTACCAGCTGACAATGAACGCCCACGACGACCTCTTGCACCAGACTTCCTCATTGTTTTAAAATCTTAACCAAAGTAACTTTATTTGTTGCTGTCAAACAACTTACACGGTGAGCTATAACTTCAGTATGATTTCAATATCCCTTAACAGGTTGGTGAGACCACAAGGAAAATCAGGCACAATGTTACACACTCTGTTTTCTGTGGCACAAAATCACAGAGATGACACACACGCAGGACTGTCACTCAAGCACTAATGTCAATATTAATCTCCCACCTAATTTATTTATTTTTTTTTCTCAGGGAGACTTTAGAAACCAAATAATATTAAAAAAAAAAAAAAAAAAAAGGCTTTCTATGGCCCACAATTAGAGAGAGAGAGGTGGCACACCCAGGAGTCAAGACTGGCGCACAAGCTGAAAGGGCAATATTACTCTCCCACTGTTTTTTTAAGTTTTTTTTTTTTCTCAGGGAGACTTTAGAAACCAAATAATATTAAAAAAAAAACCCAAAAAAAATAGCCTTTCTATGGCCCACTGAATGAGAGAGAGAGGTGGCACACCCAGGAGTCAAGACTGGCACACAAGCTGAAAGGGCAATATTACTCTCCCACTGTTTTTTTATGTATTTTTTGTTTTTTAAGGGAGACTTTAGAAACCCAATAATATTTAAAAAAAAAAAAAATAAATAGGCTTTCTATGGCCCACTGAATGAAAGGGAGAGAGGTGGCACACCCAGGAGTCAAGACTGGCACACAAGCTGAAAGGGCAATATTACTCTCCCACTGTTTTTTTTTGTATTTTTTGTTTTTTAAGGGAGACTTTAGAAACCCAATAATATTTAAAAAAAATAAATAAATAGGCTTTCTATGGCCCACTGAATGAGAGGGAGAGAGGTGGCACACCCAGGAGTCAAGACTGGCACACAAGCTGAAAGGGCAATATTACTCTCCCACTGTTTTTTTAGGTATTTTTTTTTTTTCAGGGAGACTTTAGAAACCAAATAATATTAAAAAAACAAAAAAAAAAAATAGCCTTTCTATGGCCCACTGAATGAGAGAGAGAGGTGGCACACCCAGGAGTCAAGCCTGGCACACAAGCTGAAAGGGCAATATTACTCTCCCACTGTTTTTTTATGTATTTTTTGTTTTTTAAGGGAGACTTTAGAAACCCAATAATATTTAAAAAAAAAAAATAGGCTTTCTATGGCCCACTGAATGAGAGGGAGAGAGGTGGCACACCCAGGAGTCAAGACTGGCACACAAGCTGAAAGGGCAATATTACTCTCCCACTGTTTTTTTATGTTTTTTTTTTTTTTTTCAGGGAGACTTTAGAAACCAAATAATAAGAAAAAAAATAAATAAATAAATAGGCTTTCTATAGCCCACTGAATGAGAGATAGCACACACAGCAGTGGCACACAAGCCCTGACTGAGGCCAATATTTTTCTCCCACTGATTGATGTAGTGTTTTTGTGTTGAGGTAGATTTTAGAACACAAATCAAGGAAAAAAAAAAAATGCTTTCTATGGCCCACTGAATGAGAGAGAGGTGGCACACCCAGGAGTCAAGACTGGCACACAAGCTGAAAGGGCAATATTACTCTCCCACTGTTTTTTGTATGTTTTTTTTTTTTTTTCAGGGAAACTTTAGAAACCAAATAATATTAAAAAAACCCCAAAAAAATAGCCTTTCTATGGCCCACTGAATGAGAGAGAGAGGTGGCACACCCAGGAGTCAAGACTGGCACACAAGCTGAAAGGGCAATATTACTCTCCCACTGTTTTTTTAGGTATTTTTTTTTTTCAGGGAGACTTTAGAAACCAAATAATATTAAAAAAACCAAAAAAAAAATAGCCTTTCTATGGCCCACTGAATGAGAGAGAGAGGTGGCACACCCAGGAGTCAAGACTGGCACACAAGCTGAAAGGGCAATATTACTCTCCCACTGTTTTTTTAGGTATTTTTTTTTTTTCAGGGAGACTTTAGAAACCAAATAATATTAAAAAAACCAAAAAAAAAATAGCCTTTCTATGGCCCACTGAATGAGAGAGAGAGGTGGCACACCCAGGAGTCAAGACTGGCACACAAGCTGAAAGGGCAATATTACTCTCCCACTGTTTTTTTATGTATTTTTTGTTTTTTAAGGGAGACTTTAGAAACCCAATAATATTTAAAAAAAAAAATAAATAGGCTTTCTATGGCCCACTGAATGAGAGGGAGAGAGGTGGCACACCCAGGAGTCAAGACTGGCACACAAGCTGAAAGGGCAATATTACTCTCCCACTGTTTTTTTATGTTTTTTTTTTTTTTCAGGGAGACTTTAGAAACCAAATAATAAGAAAAAAAATAAATAAATAAATAGGCTTTCTATAGCCCACTGAATGAGAGATAGCACACACAGCAGTGGCACACAAGCCCTGACTGAGGCCAATATTTTTCTCCCACTGATTGATGTAGTGTTTTTGTGTTGAGGTAGATTTTAGAACACAAATCAAGGAAAAAAAAAATGCTTTCTATGGCCCACTGAATGAGAGAGAGGTGGCACACCCAGGAGTCAAGACTGGCACACAAGCTGAAAGGGCAATATTACTCTCCCACTGTTTTTTTATGTATTTTTTGTTTTTTAAGGGAGACTTTAGAAACCCAATAATATTTAAAAAAAATAAATAAATAGGCTTTCTATGGCCCACTGAATGAGAGGGAGAGAGGTGGCACACCCAGGAGTCAAGCCTGGCACACAAGCTGAAAGGGCAATATTACTCTCCCACTGTTTTTTGTATGTTTTTTTTTTTTTTTTCAGGGAGACTTTAGAAACCAAATAATAAGAAAAAAAATAAATAAATAAATAGGCTTTCTATAGCCCACTGAATGAGAGATAGCACACACAGCAGTGGCACACAAGCCCTGACTGAGGCCAATATTTTTCTCCCACTGATTGATGTAGTGTTTTTGTGTTGAGGTAGATTTTAGAACACAAATCAAGGAAAAAAAAAAAAATGCTTTCTATGGCCCACTGAATGAGAGAGAGGTGGCACACCCAGGAGTCAAGACTGGCACACAAGCTGAAAGGGCAATATTACTCTCCCACTGTTTTTTTATGTATTTTTTGTTTTTTAAGGGAGACTTTAGAAACCCAATAATATTTAAAAAAAAAAATAAATAGGCTTTCTATGGCCCACTGAATGAGAGGGAGAGAGGTGGCACACCCAGGAGTCAAGCCTGGCACACAAGCTGAAAGGGCAATATTACTCTCCCACTGTTTTTTTATGTTTTTTTTTTTTTTTCAGGGAGACTTTAGAAACCAAATAATATTAAAAAAAACAAAAAAAAAAATAGCCTTTCTATGGCCCACTGAATGAGAGAGAGAGGTGGCACACCCAGGAGTCAAGACTGGCACACAAGCTGAAAGGGCAATATTACTCTCCCACTGTTTTTTTAGGTATTTTTTTTTTTCAGGGAGACTTTAGAAACCAAATAATATTAAAAAAAAAAAAAAAAAAATAGGCTTTCTATAGCCCACTGAATGAGAGATAGCACACACAGCAGTGGCACACAAGCCCTGACTGAGGCCAATATTTTTCTCCCACTGATTGATGTAGTGTTTTTGTGTTGAGGTAGAATTTAGAACACAAATCACGGAAAAAATAAATAGGCTTTCTATGGCCCACTCAGTGAGAGATGGCACACACAGGGATGGCACTGTAGCAGAAATGCCAATCTTAATCTCCCACACAAAAAAAAAAAAAAAAAAAACAGGGACTGTCCTACAATTACTATCTCCCTGCAGTAATCTAAGCCAGGTATGGCAGGCAGCAATAGGAGTGGACTGATGCACAAATTAAATAAAAAGTGTGGACAAACAAAAAAGATAGCTGTGCAGAAAGGAAGGAACAAGAGGATATGTGCTTTGAAAAAAGCAGTTGGTTTCCACAGTGGCGTACACACAGCAATACAGCTATCACGGAGCCTTCTAGGGCAGCCCAATGAGCTACAGCGCTGAGGGGAAAAAAAAAAAAAAATAGCTTCCACAGTCCCTGCACACCGAAGGTGGTGTTGGACAGTGGAAATCGCTGCAGCACAAGCGGTTTGGTGGTTAGTGGACCCTGCCTAACGCTCTCCCTGCTTCTGACGAAGCGGCAGCAACCTCTCCCTAAGCTCAGATCAGCAGCAGTAAGATGGCGGTCGGCGGGAACGCCCCTTTATAGCCCCTGTGACGCCGCAGACAGCAAGCCAATCACTGCAATGCCCTTCTCTAAGATGGTGGGGACCAGGATCTATGTCATCACGCTGCCCACACTCTGCGTTCACCTTCATTGGCTGAGAAATGGCGCTTTTCGCGTCATTGAAACGCGACTTTGGCGCGAAAGTCGCGTACCGCATGGCCGACAAGCACAGGGGTCGGATCGGGTTTCATGAGACGCCGACTTAGCCAAAAGTCGGCGACTTTTGAAAATGATCGACCCGTTTCGCTCAACCCTAGTGAGGAATATGGTGTTTTATAATTATTTTCTTTTACATTGCAATATGGGCATCAAAAGATGATCATCAGACAGGTGAGGAATATGATGATTTACTATTTTTTGTCTCTTATAGTGAGACATGGGCATCAATGGATTATTATCGAACAGGTGAGGAATATAATGTTTTATGATTGTTTGTCTTTTATAATGGGACATGGGCATTAATAGATTATTGTTGGAAAGGTGAGTATAACTTTGCTTTTTTATTTTTATTTTTTTGAATAAATGTGTAAAAGAAGGTGGGGAATTTAATTCAAAATAAAGGAGTATGTGTCTTTCTTTCAATTAAGAGACTTTATTCTGGCTGTGAATTTTTTGCAATATCACTATGGGGTTAGTAATAGGAGTGTCTTATAGATGCGTCTCCATTACTAGCACGTGGGCTTGATGTCAGCTGACATTACAAAGCTGACATCAACTTCAATACTATTACTCCACTTGCCACTGCACAAGGACAAGTGGGAAGAGCCAGATAAAGCACCAGAATGGGTGCATCTAATAAATGCTTCTTTTCTGGGGTGGCTGTGGGTTGCTATTTTTAGGCTATATTTTTAATATTTTTTTTTTATATAGCGCCAACATATTCCGCAGCACTTTACATTATAGAGGGGATTTGTACAGACAATACACATTACAGCGTAACAAAATCACAGTTCAAAATAGATACCAAGAGGAGTGAGGGCCCTGCTCGCAAGCTTACAGTCTATAGGAAAAAGGGAGACATGAGAGGTGGATGGTAACAATTGCTCTCGTTGTTCGGACCAGACATAATGTAAGGATCGGGTGTTCATGTAAAGCTGCATGAACCATTTATCAGCCTATGTAGCAGTACAGACAACGAGGGCTATTAACTGCATGAAGTGTATGAGAACATGATGTGAGGAACCTGATTTTGTTTTTGTTTTTTTTGTTTTTTTTTGAATGGGCCACACAGGGATAGTTAGGTTAATGCGTTGAGGCGGCAGGCCAGTCTGAACAAATGCGTTTTTAGGCCATGCTTAAAACTGTGGGGATTGGGGATTAATCGTATTAACCTGAGTAGTGCATTCCAAAGAATTGACGAAGCACGTGAAAAGTCTTGGAGACGGGAGTGAGATGTTCTGATTATTGAGGATGCTAACCTCAGGTCATTAACAGAACGGAGAGCGCGGGTAGGGTGGTAGGCTGAGACCAGGGAGGAGATGTAGGGTGGTGCTGAGCCATGGAGTGCTTGTCACGGGAGACCTAGGTATGCAAGAGCTAATGACCCGGGCCCCTGCGATTTCCCTCAGACTAGGGAAACCCAGACTGACCCTCTCCCAGAGTTTACACTGATGTTGTGCATGTCTGGGCCTCCACCCTCACCCTGTCTCCTGTTTCAACCCTAGGCTGAAACCACCACCCACCACCCAGTGAAAAGACCACACACCAATACCCACAGTTAGCACAGACAAGGATAATGGAAAAATATGCAACACGCCGCAGTCACTCAGGAATACACTATAAGTGCACAGGGCAAAATAAACACAAATATAGGAAGGAGAAAATAAGACAAAGGGAAATACACCACCAGCAACGATACTCCAACTCCTAGCTCACCACTCCAGACCGAGATAACCAAGCACAAGACAGAAGCTATAATCGGCAACGCCCAATGTTCAGAAGAACTATTTAAAGGCAGTGGGTGTGGCCCAGCTTTCAATCCGAGCACCAGCTAAAGTAACCCCAGACCAGCTAGATAAAATCTAGCCGACGCCACTGAGCACATAGTGGACAAAAGCGGAATTACCGCTGTCTGTCGAACGCCCTGGTATGAACAGCGTCCAACATGACAGTACCCCGCCTTCTACGAGGGACCCCAGGGCCCTCACGACTTATAGGACCCGGCTTGTCCGGATGACGGCGGTGAAACATACTGACCAGCCGATCCGCATGAATGTCCGAGGCTGGTACCCAGGACGTTTCCTCAGGCCCATAACCATGCCAGTGTACCAAGTACTGTAAAGTGCGGCGCACTACACGAGAGTCAACCACCTTGGAGACTTCAAATTCCAAATTTCCATCCACCAAGACTGGAGAAGGCATTGGTGTCGCGTCCACAAGACCCACCACCATTTTTAGCAACGATCTGTGGAACACTTTGTGTATCTTATACACCGTAGGAAGCTCCAACCGGTATGCTACTGGGTTAATGACGGCGACGACCCTAAATGGACCAATAAACCTTGGACCCAATTTAAGGGATGGTATTTTGAGTCTTATGTTTTTTGTGGAAAACTACACCCAGTCATCCACACTCAGGTCCAGACCTGGCACACGCCTACTGTCAGCCACACGTTTGTACCTAGCACCCACACTCAACAGGCACTGTTTAACTCTCCTCCAGACTGATGATAATTGTGCTCCTAACTGGTCTTCCTCCGGGATGCCGGAAGAGCCCCCCTGACTCAAAGTACAAAATTGAGGATGTAGCCCGTAAACACAAAAAAATGGAGACTCCCCAGAAGACTCCTGGTGGTGATTATTGATGGCAAACTCAGCCAAAGGAAGGAACGTCGACCACTCCTCCTGGTTATCAGAAACAAAGCAGCGTAAGTACTGTTCCAAATTTTGGTTCATACGCTCCGTCTGACCATTTGACTGAGGATGAAACGCCGAAGAATGAGACAACTTGATCCCCAGCCGTGAGCAAAATGCTTTCCAAAATTTTGCCACAAACTGAGACCCCCTATCAGAAACGATGTCAGAAGGAACCCCATGAAGTCTGACCACCTCCTGCACAAATACCTGAGCCAGAGTCTTAGCGTTAGGCAACGAAGGCAAAGACACAAAGTGTGACATTTTTGAGAACTGATCAACAATCACCAAGATGATCATGTTCCCAGCTGAGGAGGGCAAGTCAGTGATAAAATCCATGGAGATTTCAATCCATGGCTTACTAGGTACCTCGAGAGAAAGTAGTGTGCCAACAGGACGGGAGCGGGGCGTCTTAGCCCTAGCGCACGTGGTGCAAGCTGACACGTATGAGACCACGTCCTGTCGGATCTTGGGCCACCAAAACCAACGTGTCACCAACTCCAAGGTACCCCTAACCCCTGGGTGGCCAGCCAGGACAGCATCATGATGCTCCGCCAAAACCTTTAAGCGGAGATGAAGCGGTACAAAAGATTTGTTGATGGGAAGCTCAGATGGTACCTCCTCCTGGGCCTCGGCAATCTCAGCCTCAACCTCGTTAGTGAGAGCCGAAACCACAACACCTTTTTGGAGGATGGGTACTGGATCTTCCCGAGGTTCTCCCCCCGGAAAACACCTGGACAGAGCATCCGCCTTAGTGTTTTTAGACCCAGGTCTGTAAGTGACAACAAAGTTGAACCGCGTGAAAAACAATGCCCAGCGAGCCTGCCTGGGAGACAGACGCTTGGCAGACTCCAAATAAAGCAAATTCTTATGGTTGGTAATAACAGTAACCTGATGAACAGACCCCTCCAAGAAGTGTCGCCATTCCTCAAAGGCCAATTTGATTGCCAACAACTCCCTGTTGTCGATATCGTAGTTACTTTCGGCGGGCGACAGTTTCTTGGAAAAATATGAGCATGGTCGCAAACCGCTCAAGGATGAGCCTTGTGACAGCACCGCCCCCACACCAACCTCCGACGCATCGACTTCCACAACAAAAGGTTTCGATACGTCTGGCTGCACAAGAATGGGGGCCGAAAGAAAACTGTTTTTAGGAAATTCAATTGCGCGCACAGCGGCCTCAGGCCAAACGGAGAAATTGGTACCCTTTTTAGTCATGTCTGTTAGCAGTTTAGCAATGATAGAAAAATCTTTGATAAACTTCCTGTAGTAGTTAGAAAACCCAAGGAACTGCTGAAGAGCTTTTAGGTTATCAGGTCGTTCCCAATGCAACACCGCTTGCACCTTAGCGGCGTCCATTTTGAAACCAGAAGCAGACACAATATAACCCAAGAAAGGCAACTCCTGAACCGAAAAAAAACATTTGTCAAGTTTTGCATATAGCTTATTCTCTCTGAGAAGCTGTAACACCTGCCTGACATGATCTAAATGAGTATCGAGGTCACAAGAATATATGAGAATGTCATCTAGGTACACAATAACAAATTTCCCCAAAACATGCGAGAACACATCATTTATGAAATGTTGAAACACTGCAGGTGCGTTTGTCAACCCAAATGGCATCACCAAATTTTCAAAATGACCCTCAGGGGTATTAAAAGCCGTCTTTCACTCATCACCTTGACGGACTCTTATGAGGTTGTACGCCCCCCTGAGGTCAAGCTTGGTAAACCACTTAGCACCTGCCACCTGGTTGAACAAATCCGGTATCAATGGCATAGGGTATGGATCACGAACCGTAATCTGGTTTAACTCCCTGAAATCCAGACACGGGCGTAGTCCGCCATCTTTCTTCTTAACGAAGAAGAACCCTGCTGCCACTTGCGAGGATGAAGGCCTGATGTGCCCTTTGCTCAAACTTTCAGCAATGTAATCCTTTAGCGCTTGTCTCTCCGGACCAGAGATGTTAAACATCCTTGCTTTAGGCAATTTGGCCCCTGGTTTAAACCTGATAGTACAGTCATAGGGGCGATGTGGTGGCAACTCTGAACAACCCTTCTCAGAGAACACATCCACAAAATCCAGAAGTGACTCAGGAACGCTTGAAGTCACAGCAGACACACATGTGGCCAAGCGGTTCTCCTGGCAGAATTCGCTCCACTGAATTATGTCCTGAGTTTTCCAGTCAATAACCAGGTTGTGCATAGACAACCATGGAAAACCCAGAACCAATTGTGCTGGAAGACTCTTGAGCATCTTACATGTAACCTGCTCGAAATGAAGAAACCCAATGTGGGGTTTCACCTCAGCCACAAACTCAGTAATCTCCCCCTGTGGGAGAGGAGCAGCATTGATGGTGACCACGCGGATAGGATGAGGCAGTTTTTCGACCCTAAAACCGGCTGTGCGCGCAAACTCCTCATCAATGAGATTTGTGGCAGAACCACTATCCACAAAAACTGTGATTGGCAGCTCTCTGCCAGCGACAATAACTTTGGCAGGGAGCATGCATTGAGAAACCACCATGGAGGATATACATAAGCTCAGATTGGACTCCTCCACACCCTCTGAGCTAAGAAGTTTTCCGCCGTTGCGTTTTTCTTTGACAGCAGAGGACAAATATTAACAAAATGACCAGTTTTACCGCAGTAAAAACAGGTTCCCTGTTTCCCGAGCACAGGGGCTTGATGCTTAACATGTGACACCCCTGCGATTTGCATAGGTTCCGTGGGCTCACCTGCAGCAACCTCACGTGAACCTAAACCTTCTCCCACAGGCGGCGTCTCATGCTCCCCCTGACACAAACGGTGATCAATGCGGACAGCAAGACTCATAGTGGATTCTAGTGAAGCAGGAGTCTAGTACATCAGGAGGGCTTTTTTAACCCTTCCAGAAACCCCATGAATAAACTGACACCGCAGCGCGGGATCATTCCACTGAGTGTCGACCGCCCAGCGGTGAAATTCAGAACAGTAATCCTCTGCAACATGCTCCCCCTGGCAAATAGTGCGTATCTTAGATTCTGCTAGAGCCATTCTGTCAGGATCATCATAAATGTGTCCAATAACAGAAAAAAACTCTCCACAGAGTTAAATGCAGCAGAATCAAATGGCAAAGAAAACGCCCATGCTTGGGGGTCCCCGTTTAATAATGACAACACCAGGCCCACACGCTGAGCCTCATTACCTGAGGAGATTGGACGCATCCGAAAATACAGTTTGCAAGCTTCATGAAAAGTAACAAATTTACTGCATTCCCCAGTAAACTTTTCAGGCAAAGGAAACTTAGGCTCAGCAACTCTACCTGTCACTCCGGCTTGCACATTAGATACTGCTAGTCCCTGTTTCTGCACTGCCCCCCTCAATTCAGTGACCTGTAGGGACAGCGCCTCCAACTGGCGGGTTATAGAATTCATGGGATCCATGGAATTCAAATAATGTTGGCCGATTATAATGTCACGGGAGACCTAGGTATGCAAGAGCTAATGACCCGGGCCCCTGCGATTTCCCTCAGACTAGGGAAACCCTGACTGACCCTCTCCTAGAGTTTACACTGATGTTGTGCATGTCTGGGCCTCCAACCTCACCCTGTCTCCTGTTTCAACCCTAGGCTGAAACCACCACCCACCACCCAGTGAAAAGACCACACACCAATACCCACAGTTAGCACAGACAAGGATAATGGAAAAATATGCAACACGCCGCAGTCACTCAGGAATACACTATAAGTGCACAGGGCAAAATAAACACAAATATAGGAAGGAGAAAATAAGACAAAGGGAAATACACCACCAGCAACGATACTCCAACTCCTAGCTCACCACTCCAGACCGAGATAACCAAGCACAAGACAGAAGCTATAATCGGCAACGCTCAATGTTCAGAAGAACTATTTAAAGGCAGTGGGTGTGGCCCAGCTTCCAATCCGAGCACCAGCTAAATTAACCACGGACCAGCTAGATAAAATCTAGCCGACGCCACTGAGCACATAGTGGGCAAAAGCGGAATTACTGCTGTCTGTCGAACGCCCTGGTATGAACAGCATCCGACATGACAGTGCTTTGTGGATGAGGGTATTAGTTTTGTACTGGATTCTGGAGTGGATGGGTAGCCAGTGTAATGACTGGCACAAGGTAGAGGCATCGGTGTAATGGTTGGTGAGGAATATGATCCTGGCAGCAGCATACAGGACAGATTGGAGTGGGGAGAGTTTGGTAAGAGGGAGGCCGATTAAGAGAGAGATACAATAGTCCAGACGAGAATGAATGAGTGAAGCAGTAAGAGTTTTTGTAGTGTCGAAAGTAAGAAATGCCTATAGTAATAGTTTAGATTGATGAAATGTGGCAACAGATTCCCTTTAACCCCTTAATGATTGCCAATACATCTTTTTACAGACCTGAGTTATAAGAGAATAGCATCCTCATACAGGTAACAATCCAGCAGCAGTCAGCTGTACACTATAGCTGACAACTTGCTGCATTAGCCACGTTCAGTGTTGGCACCATTCATATCTTTTTAACCCCTTAGATGCTGCGGACAATAGTGACTACATCATGTAAATAATTAACAGTGTGTGAGAGCTTCCTTTTTAACCCCATCGGCACCCTGAGATCATGATTGTGTGGTCCTGATGTTTGCCATGGTAGTTCACGGCCAAATAATTGTCTTAGAATCTGCTGGCTATAGCGGCCTGTTCAGAAGTTAAAAAGTTTTGCAAATTTCCTTAAAAAATAAAAAATTACTTCTACATTTTTAAACCTCCTAAAATGCTAACAAAATATACAAGCATTTCACAAATGCTCCTGATGTAAAGCAGGCATGTGGGAAATGTTATTTACCAATGTTTTTCTGTGGTATGACTATCTGGATTAAAGGGATAATCATTCAAAGTTTGAAAATTGCATTTTTTTTTACATTTCTATCAAATTTCTGATTTTTTTAATAAATAAACACAAAACATATCAACCTAAATTTACCATTATCATAAATTATAAAAACAATCTCAGAATCGTTGGGATCCGTTAAAGCATTCCAGAATTATTACTTTATAAAGTGACACTGGTCAGAATTGTAACCCCACTAAGGAGTTAACTAATAGTCAATTGTCTTAATATCAAGAGTATCACTAGTAACAGGCAAGAAAAGGGTTTTATAAGATGAAGTTATATTTTTAAACTAGGCCAGAGTTATCCTACTAGTTATCAAGTGGATATCACTGTTGTTCAATGCAGAACAAATAAAAGTAGTGAAAACAGTTTTACATTTTTAAATGTATTTTTTAATAAAATCATTTATATGTTTAACTCTGTTTAATTTATGGTAGATGTAAGAAGTCCACAAAAAAACATATTAAAGCAATTTAATTTGTGGTTGAAAACACTGACGATTTATTACATCACTTCATTAAAAGTTCATCCATCCTCTTACAGTACTCTCATAAAAATGGATAGGCTTGTCTACACTGATTTACCACTTGTAATCATATTAAGTGCGGCGAGATGCTTATATTGATAGTTCAAGGATGAGTTTCAGAACACTGACTATAAAACAAGGAAAAATTAAAACTTCTTATTGTAGAAATTCCATCAATCAATGAAATACTGGTGCTTGGTGGTGGCTGAATAGTTTCCACTGCACAGAAGAACTAGGATACTATTTATTTATCTGCGTATCTATAGAATCTTGCTGACACTTCTACAAGGATAATGTCCATTTATTTGAACTTGAGTTATACCAGTAATAGAAATGGGTATAAGTAGTTGAAGATAATCAGTAGAATCATTCTACAGTATTTTTATAGAGTAAACCTAGAAAAGGCCTTTAAAGTATTGGCACGTCCAATTCAACAACCAAACCTACATACAAATAGAAGTTTTTGCCACATAAATTAGGTAAATAATTCAACTTTATTAGAAAAAACAGGTTTAAAAACAAATGAAAATGGGGAAAATAGGTGTAAAAACAACACCTGCAACATACGTTACCACCTGTTCTTAAACATATTGATTTCTGATAAGAATAATTTCATGAATATAAGATTGCCCGCAGGCTAAAGAAGCAGCACTGGTTCACTCTCACTCTGTTCATATCCCAGCGACTTTATGAGTAAGACTCAGGAGAGTCGAAACGTCAAAGTTCGGTCGCTTACTGTACATACTACACCATTTCTGCTCCCTTAATGATGTTTTGTGAATAAAAATTATATATGGCAATAATTCTTATTCTATTCAATACTAAGCAAAGGGTCTGAATACTTATTGCAGCGCCCCAGAGTCCTGGTCGTTGCAGTACTGTGGCTCCGCCGCTAAGGGGGGCTATGGTACGTCTGATGGCACTGAAGGAGTTCATCTGACCAGGTATCACATACACCAATACATTTCACAGCCGGGCCTCCAGGGGGAGCTAAGGGTGCTATTTATTAGGCCACTCCTCATCGTGTGGGTAAACTGGGGGTCAGGCAGGAAGTTAGGCAGAAAGCTGACTGGGTTGGAACCAGGCAACACCTTGTGGCAGAGGGTGTTGTGGGGGAAGATTCGGTAGGGTCCCTGTCAGGTTTGGGACCCTGACAGAGGCCTGGCAATGAGAAAGAACGTCACGGGACCGTGCCTGCTCAGCATAGCGGCGGTGCCCTAAGAAAGGACAAGAAGCGAGATATATTGTGCTGAGTGAGAAATGGGATCAAAGCAAGAAGGAGAATACCAGTAGGAGTCGTGCTGTAAGACCGAGGCAACATCCTACTGAGGCGCACAGCCGGCGGCCGGAACGCCGAGGAAGTATTTATATATCTAGCTCCAAGCAATACTTCAAACCAACGGCAGGACAGTCAGTCACAGGCGGGCTGTCTCACCTAAATCACCTACGCAGACATAGGGGGCAACCTGTGGAGAGGGGCGACTCTAGGGTCCCGGAAGAGCTCCGAGCCTACCCGTCATACGGGTGCGTCCCAACCATAACACCGGGAGGGACGGAGGATTAGCAGAACATCATCTAATCGAGTTGTGAGGGAACACGAGAAACAGACACAACAGTTGTGGGGACTATCCCGTAAGCACAGCAGGGGAGGACCACAACACATAGCGCTAGCAGGAAGGCACAGATTTCCACCTGCAAAGAGAACTCTGGAGGTGCCATTGGACCGGCCGGACTTGCGCAGCCTGGTGAACCGTATTCCGGACTGAGGTCCCAGAGACCTTCAGTAAAGAGGTAAAGAGACTGCACCCCTGTGTCCTCGTTATTTACTGCACCGCACCACCTGTTATGACCCCAATGGCGAGGGTCTCAGAGGAACGTGGAAGTCTGCAGAATACAAAAATCCAGCTCATAGGGCAGTGGTAACTGGGTTGACCATATATCTACTCCTAACGCCAACACTAGAAGTAGCCGGGGATCATTCCTACGTTGATTCTAGATGACACGCGCCAGCCGGAGAATCTAGCTACCCCTAGTAGAGGAAAACAAAGACCTTTCTTGCCTCCAGAGAAGGGGACCCCAAAGCTGGATAGAAGCCCCCCACAAATAATGACGGTGAGGTAAGAGGAAATGACAAACACAGAAATGAACCAGGTTTAGCACAGAGAGGCCCGCTTACTGATAGCAGAATAAAGAAAGGTAACTTATATGGTCAACAAAAACCCTATCAAAATCCACACTGGAAATTCAAGAACCCCCGAACCGTCTAACGGTCCGGGGGGAGAACACCAGCCCCCTAGAGCTTCCAGCAAAGGTCAGGATATAGATTTGGAACAAGCTGGACAAAAATACAAAACCAAAACAAATAGCAAAAAGCAAAAGGCAGACTTAGCTGATATAACTGGAACCAGGATCAGTAGACAAGAGCACAGCAGACTAGCTCTGATAACTACGTTGCCAGGCATTGAACTGAAGGTCCAGGGAGCTTATATAGCAACACCCCTAACTAACGACCCAGGTGCGGATAAAAGGAATGACAGAAAAACCAGAGTCAAAAAACTAGTAACCACTAGAGGGAGCAAAAAGCAAATTCACAACAGTACCCCCCCCTTAGTGAGGGGTCACCGAACCCTCACCACGACCACCAGGGCGATCAGGATGAGCGGCATGAAAGGCACGAACTAAATCGGCCGCATGAACATCAGAGGCGACCACCCAGGAATTATCCTCCTGACCATAGCCCTTCCACTTGACCAGGTACTGAAGCCTCCGCCTGGAGAGGCGAGAATCCAAGATCTTCTCCACCACGTACTCCAACTCGCCCTCAACCAACACCGGAGCAGGAGGCTCAGCAGAAGGAACTACAGGCACAATGTACCGCCGCAACAAGGACCTATGAAATACATTGTGAATAGTAAACGACACAGGAAGATCCAGACGAAAAGATACAGGATTAAGGATTTCCAATATCTTGTAAGGCCCAATAAAACGAGGTTTAAATTTGGGAGAGGAGACCTTCATAGGAACAAAGTGGGAAGAAAGCCACACCAAATCCCCAACGCGTAGTCGGGGACCCACACCGCGGCGGCGGTTGGCAAAGCGCTGAGCCTTCTCCTGTGACAACTTCAAGTTGTCCACCACATGATTCCAGATCTGCTGCAACCTATCCACCACAGAATCCACCCCAGGACAGTCAGAAGGCTCCACATGACCCGAAGAAAAGCGAGGATGGAAACCAGAGTTGCAGAAAAAAGGCGAAACCAAGGTGGCGGAACTAGCCCGATTATTAAGGGCAAACTCAGCCAACGGCAAGAATGTCACCCAATCGTCCTGATCAGCAGAGACAAAACACCTCAAATAAGCCTCCAAAGTCTGATTGGTTCGCTCCGTCTGTCCATTAGTCTGAGGATGGAAAGCAGACGAAAACGACAAATCAATGCCCATCCTACTACAAAAGGATCGCCAGAACCTGGAAACGAACTGGGATCCTCTGTCTGACACAATATTCTCAGGGATGCCGTGCAAACGAACCACGTTCTGGAAAAACACAGGAACCAGATCGGAAGAGGAAGGCAGCTTAGGCAAAGGAACCAAATGGACCATCTTGGAGAAGCGATCACATATCACCCAGATAACGGACATGCCCTGAGATAGCGGAAGATCAGAAATGAAATCCATGGAGATATGTGTCCAAGGTCTCTTCGGGACAGGCAAGGGCAAGAGCAAACCGCTGGCACGAGAACAGCAAGGCTTAGCTCGAGCACAAGTCCCACAGGACTGCACAAATGACCGCACATCCCTTGACAAGGAAGGCCACCAAAAGGACCTGGCCACCAGATCTCTGGTGCCAAAAATTCCCGGGTGACCTGCCAACACCGAGGAATGAACCTCGGAAATGACTCTGCTGGTCCACTTATCCGGGACAAACAGTCTGTCAGGTGGACAAGACTCAGGCCTATCAGCCTGAAATCTCTGCAACACACGTCGCAGATCCGGAGAAATAGCTGACAAGATAACTCCATCTTTAAGAATACCAACAGGATCAGCGACTCCAGGAGCATCAGGCACAAAGCTCCTAGAAAGAGCATCGGCCTTCACATTCTTTGAACCTGGTAAATACGAGACAACAAAATCAAAGCGGGAGAAAAACAATGACCAGCGGGCCTGTCTCGGATTAAGGCGTTTAGCAGACTCGAGATACATCAGATTTTTGTGATCAGTCAAGACCACCACACGATGCTTAGCACCCTCGAGCCAATGACGCCACTCCTCAAATGCCCATTTCATGGCCAACAACTCCCGATTGCCCACATCATAATTTCGCTCGGCAGGCGAAAACTTCCTAGAGAAAAAGGCACAAGGTTTCATAACAGAGCAACCAGGGCCTCTCTGCGACAAAACGGCCCCTGCCCCAATCTCCGAAGCATCCACCTCAACCTGAAAGGGAAGTGAGACGTCAGGCTGGCACAAAACAGGCGCCGAAGTAAACCGGCGTTTCAACTCCTGGAAAGCCTCCACGGCAGCAGGAGCCCAGTTAGCTACATCGGAGCCCTTCTTGGTCATATCCGTCAAAGGTTTCACAATGCTAGAAAAATTAGCAATAAAACGACGGTAGAAGTTAGCGAAGCCCAAGAACTTCTGAAGACTCTTAACTGACGAGGGCTGAGTCCAATCAAGAATAGCTCGGACCTTGACTGGGTCCATCTCCACAGCAGAAGGGGAAAAAATGAACCCCAAAAAGGGAACCTTCTGTACACCAAAGAGACACTTTGAGCCCTTGACAAACAAAGAATTTTCACGCAAAATTTTAAAGACCAACCTGACCTGCTCCACATGCGAATCCCAATTATCAGAAAAAACCAAAATATCATCCAGATAAACAATCAAAAATTTATCCAGATACTTCCGGAAAATGTCATGCATAAAGGACTGAAAAACTGAAGGCGCATTGGAGAGCCCAAAAGGCATCACCAAGTACTCAAAATGACCTTCGGGCGTATTGAATGCGGTTTTCTATTCATCACCTTGCTTAATGCGCACAAGGTTGTACGCACCACGAAGGTCTATCTTGGTGAACCACTTGGCACCCTTAATCCGGGCAAACAAGTCAGACAACAGCGGTAAAGGATACTGAAATTTGACAGTGATCTTATTTAAAAGCCGATAATCAATACAAGGTCTCAAAGATCCGTCCTTTTTTGCCACAAAAAAGAATCCCGCACCAAGAGGGGAAGAAGACGGACGAATATGTCCTTTTTCCAGAGACTCCTTGATATATGAACGCATAGCGGTATGTTCAGGTACCGACAGATTAAACAGTCTTCCCTTAGGAAATTTACTGCCTGGGATCAAATCTATAGCACAGTCACAGTCCCTATGAGGAGGCAGTGCACTGGACTCAGACTCACTGAAGACATCCTGATAATCAGACAAATACTCCGGAACTTCCGAAGGCGTAGAAGAAGCAATAGACACAGGCAGGGAATCCTCATGAATACCACGACAGCCCCAACTTGAGACTGACATAGCCTTCCAGTCCAGGACTGGATTATGGGTCTGTAACCATGGCAGCCCTAAAACGACCAAATCATGCATTTTATGTAAAACCAGGAAACGTATCACCTCGCGGTGTTCAGGAGTCATGCACATGGTAACCTGAGTCCAATACTGCGGTTTATTTGCTGCCAATGGTGTAGCATCAATACCCCTAAGAGGAATAGGATTTTCTAATGGTTCAAGAGTAAATCCACAGCGCTTAGCAAATGAGAGATCCATGAGACTCAGGGCAGCACCTGAATCTACAAACGCCATGACAGGATAAGATGACAGTGAGCAAATCAAAGTTACAGACAGAATAAATTTAGGTTGCAAATTACCAACGGTGACAGGACTAACAACCTTAGCTATACGTTTAGAGCATGCTGAGATAACATGTGTAGAATCACCAGAGTAGTAGCACAAGCCATTCCGGCGTCTATGAATTTTCCGCTCATTTCTAGTCAGGATTCTATCACATTGCATTAAATCAGGTGTCTGTTCAGACAACACCATGAGGGAATTTGCGGTTTTGCGCTCCCGCAACCGCCGGTCAATTTGAATAGCCAGTGCCATAGTATCATTCAGACCTGTGGGAATGGGAAAACCCACCATAACATTCTTAATGGCTTCAGAAAGGCCATTTCTAAAATTAGCGGCCAGTGCACACTCGTTCCAATGTGTCAGCACGGACCATTTCCGAAATTTTTGGCAATACACTTCAGCCTCGTCCTGCCCCTGAGACATAGACAGCAAGGCCTTTTCTGCCTGAATCTCAAGATTGGGTTCCTCATAAAGTAAACCGAGCGCCAGAAAAAACGCATCAAGATCAGCCAATGCCGGATCTCCTGGTGCCAGCGAAAAAGCCCAATCCTGAGGGTCGCCCCGTAAGAACGAAATAACAATTTTTACTTGCTGAGCAGAATCTCCTGATGAACAGGGTCTCAGGGACAAAAACAATTTACAATTATTCACGAAATTCCTAAACTTAAACCTGTCTCCGGAAAACAGTTCAGGAATCGGTATTTTAGGTTCTGACCTAGGATTTCTGATAACATAGTCTTGTATGCCCTGCACACGAGTAGCCAGCTGGTCCACACTTGTAATCAAGGTCTGGACATTCATGTCTGCAGCAAGCATAGCCACTCTGAGGTAAAGGGGAAGGAGAAAAAAAAAAAACTCAGAATCTTCTTTCTTATAATCCCTCTTCTGCAATGCATTAAACATTTAATACTGGCCTGGCAAACTGTTATGACCCCAATGGCGAGGGTCTCAGAGGAACGTGGAAGTCTGCAGAATACAAAAATCCAGCTCATAGGGCAGTGGTAACTGGGTTGACCATATATCTACTCCTAACGCCAACACTAGAAGTAGCCGGGAATCATTCCTACGTTGATTCTAGATGACACGCGCCAGCCGGAGAATCTAGCTACCCCTAGTAGAGGAAAACAAAGACCTTTCTTGCCTCCAGAGAAGGGGACCCCAAAGCTGGATAGAAGCCCCCCACAAATAATGACGGTGAGGTAAGAGGAAATGACAAACACAGAAATGAACCAGGTTTAGCACAGAGAGGCCCGCTTACTGATAGCAGAATAAAGAAAGGTAACTTATATGGTCAACAAAAACCCTATCAAAATCCACACTGGAAATTCAAGAACCCCCGAACCGTCTAACGGTCCGGGGGGAGAACACCAGCCCCCTAGAGCTTCCAGCAAAGGTCAGGATATAGATTTGGAACAAGCTGGACAAAAATACAAAACCAAAACAAATAGCAAAAAGCAAAAGGCAGACTTAGCTGATATAACTGGAACCAGGATCAGTAGACAAGAGCACAGCAGACTAGCTCTGATAACTACGTTGCCAGGCATTGAACTGAAGGTCCAGGGAGCTTATATAGCAACACCCCTAACTAACGACCCAGGTGCGGATAAAAGGAATGACAGAAAAACCAGAGTCAAAAAACTAGTAACCACTAGAGGGAGCAAAAAGCAAATTCACAACAACCACCACCACCACTACCACTATCCACATCTATCATTGTACGCCCCTCAGCAGGGTCACGGACCGGGTCTAGCCACCGTGACAACCCCAGAGCAGAGACTCAGAGGCCCGGTACCGGGTACCCCTCGGCCCTGCGGCAGTGGGGGCGCTACAACTTGGCGTCACGAACAGGATCTACTTAAGCCTGAAGAATCAGGTCATGTGTGCCTTGGAACTGTGATTTATCGTGCTTGGACTGTGCTTTATTGGGAAACTGTGTGCTGCCATTACTACAAGGATTACCGCCAAAACTGCCGCCATTGCAGTGCTGAGGAGAAGCGCAGGAGAAGAAGAGGGGCGTGGAGTGGGCGTGGACGGGCTGAAGAGCGCGAAGGACAATGGCCGCCCAGTCTAAATATTTCTGTGTCCTGAGGACGTGTCCGTCAACAGCCGAGGTCCGCCTCCTGATCCTGTTTGGAGGGTGGAGACCATGGAGACGGGGCCGCCCACGAAAGAGACCGCTGGAAGAAGACGCTGGGGAGGAGATAAAGATGGCGACACAGGGAGCACCGCGTGGGGATGACCCGACTCGGCATGGAGCCGCATCACCGGACACAGCCTTGGAGACGCCATCGTTGCGGGGACTGGCCCTCATGGAACCACCGATGGGTCGACCTAACTGGCAAATGTCCGAGGAGTGTGTGGCCGCAGCCGAGGCCCGACAGATAGCACGCCGCTTGGAGGCTGATGCCCGCGTGCTCACTCGGCTGGGCCAGCCCACAGAGGTCCGCCTGTCTCCGGTGTCCCCTGCTCCTCCCAACCCGGCCGCGGCTGAAGGTACGCTGCAGACACAGGGCATGAGAATCCTGCCGGAGCATGAACTCCTGCGGCGCTTAATGATGGCGTGGCGGAGCCGGCCCCAGCCTGCAGCCCAGATTGACCTAACCAGCGTGGAAGAAACCCCGCCGTCACACTGGGGTGTAGTGGTGTCCTTTAACTCCCGACACGAAAGGGGAGTTGTACAGTAGATTGGGAAGCCGCTACAGGTCCGTGTAGACCGGGAGGAAGTGGAGCCCTGCGGAGGAAGGTTCGCTCGCGACCTGGAGCCAGGTGACGCTGTGACCTACACCAGGTGGAGGAGGGAAACAGGTGAAGCTGGCTGGATAGCTCGGGGCGTCCAGAGGTGCGTCGCACTCCAGGCTGCTGCTGGAACATCAGAAGACGAACCTCCTGCTGAAAAGGCAACGGAACCTGTCCCTGCGGAGCAGCGGGGAACCCGGACCCACCACGTACCTTGGGGGCGTGCTGGTCCATCAGTGAGAAGGGCATCACGGCGAGGGATCCTGTCATTGCTGGGGCAGGAACCGCTCCTTGGATCGGCAGCGCGACCCGTTGGTCTGGTGAGGCCCGGAAGGAAACCACCTTCTGCACCGCCAGCACAAGAGTAAGATCTTAAAACTCTGCATAACATGTAAATAGTTCTTCAAACTGTTTGTTTCCTGCTATGTTGCTGCTAAAACCCGTCCAGGGTTAACTCCTAAAGGGATCCCTTTGTTGACCCGGGATCCCTATTGCTTTTTGGTTTGTTTTCTAATTTTTGCACAACTTCCCAAAAACTGCTGGAATCATGAACAGTGCATGATACAAACTCCTTGTATATAGTTTTGCACCTTCTTAAAGGTGCTCTCTACTGGTTTTATATAAAAGACGGACTCTTTGCGAAGATACGGTTCTTGGAACTTGTACTGGAGTCCTTGCTGCATACGGATTTGCAGCTTGAAAAGTTGCACTACCTCATAGAGACTTGGTCCCCTCTTAAAGGGGATGTTCGCATCCTGCACTTATGAACAGTGTTGCCTTAAGATGGTTGAATGGCAATAATGTCCTGAAAAGAAAGTATTGATGATGTTGATATGTGAAAGTTAAATGTAACCAATTAGTTGATTGTAAGAAATGTTCAATAATGTTGATAGAAGAATGAGGACAGAGAAGTGAACCCGTACGGGGTTAGTTAGTGAGTCCTCCCAGGAGCCATATAGAGATGGCTCAGTGATCTCAAACTGAAAGAAAAACATGTTCTATACTGTGTATAGTAGTGGAAGGACAGTAGGCTCGGGCGGAAAGGAGCGGTCCTGTAATAGAAAGGAGAGGCAGTAGGTCTGGAGCGTTTAGGACAGGCGGTCCTGCAGACGTAAAGTAGGAGAATGTAGCACAGTTGCTTAAGCCTTATAATGTGTTATAAGAAGGTCTTTAGTGGATTCAGAGTGTACATCCTTAAAGGCAATGTTGAATTAATGTTTAAAAATGTTGCACTTAGTAGAATACCCGGTTGGGTAAGAAAAGTTATTTAAAAGTATTTAACCATGTTTGTAACGTTTAAGTGTCCTCACCTCCCATAAAGGGAAGCTCTGTTCAAATATGCTTATTGTTATTGCACTCACAAAAATTGTATGTATTTTTGCTGACATGTATTGTTGTTTTCTTCCCAGTCCAGGAGTACTGGATTTAACCGGGGGGGAGTGCAGCGCCCCAGAGTCCTGGTCATGGCAGTACTGTGGCTCCGCCGCTAAGGGGGGCTATGGTACGTCTGATGGCACTGAAGGAGTTCATCTGACCAGGTATCACATACACCAATACATTTCACAGCCGAGCCTCCAGGGGGAGCTAAGGGTGCTATTTATTAGGCCACTCCTCACCGTGTAGGTAAACTGGGGGTCAGGCAGGAAGTTAGACAGAAAGCTGACTGGGTTGGAACCAGGCAACACCTTGTGGCAGAGGGTGTTGTGGGGGAAGATTCGGTAGGGTCCCTGTCAGGTTTGGGACCCTGACAGAGGCCTGGCAACGAGAAAGAACGTCACGGGACCGTGCCTGCTCAGCATAGCGGCGGTGCCCTAAGAAAGGACAAGAAGCGAGATATATTGTGCTGAGTGAGAAACGGGATCAAAGCAAGAAGGAGAATACCAGTAGGAGTCGTGCTGTAAGACCGAGGCAACATCCTACTGAGGCGCACAGCCGGCGGCCGGAACGCCGAGGAAGTATTTATATATCTAGCTCCAAGCAATACTTCAAACCAACGGCAGGACAGTCTGTCACAGGCGGGCTGTCTCACCTAAATCACCTACGCAGACATAGGGGGCAACCTGTGGAGAGGGGCGACTCTAGGGTCCCGGAAGAGCTCCGAGCCTACCCGTCATACGGGTGCGTCCCAACCATAACACCGGGAGGGACGGAGGATTAGCAGAACATCATCTAATTGAGTTGTGAGGGAACACGAGAAACAGAGACAACAGTTGTGGGGACTATCCCGTAAGCACAGCAGGGGAGGACCACAGCACATAGCGCTAGCAGGAAGGCACAGATTTCCACCTGCAAAGAGAACTCTGGAGGTGCCATTGGACCGGCCGGACTTGCGCAGCCTGGTGAACCGTATTCCGGACTGAGGTCCCAGAGACCTTCAGTAAAGAGGTAAAGAGACTGCACCCCTGTGTCCTCGTTATTTACTGCACCGCACCACCACCACCACTACCACTATCCACATCTATCATTGTACGCCCCTCAGCAAGGTCACGGACCGGGTCTAGCCACCGTGACAACCCCAGAGCAGAGACTCAGAGGCCCGGTACCGGGTACCCCTTGGCCCTGCGGCAGTGGGGGCGCTACATTATGACCATGTGATATTTCAGTTTTTCTTTTTTAATAAATTTGCAACGATTACTACATTTCTATTTTTTCCAGTCAAGATGGGGTGTAGAGTGTACATTAATGAGAAAAAAATTAACTTTTTTTAATTTACCAAATGGCTGCAATGAAACAATGAGTGAAAAATTTAAAGAGGTCTGAATACTTTCCATACCCTCTGTATCAATCAGCAATTGGTTCCAATGGTCTAAACCAGTTATCCCCAACCTTTCTTACCTTGAGAGCAAAAATTTGGCTCTACGAGATGGTCACAAGCACGTTTACCATCCGCACTGATAATGAACCCCCATTATCCATATAATGACAGCGAAAGCTTTTCCTTATGAAGCACACTGAGATCTTGTGTCCACATCCTTCATAGGCAGAAGACTTACATCCAGGGTTACTCACTTTACCTGCATCTGATATTCTCACAATGCAAGGATATGGACATGCTCAATTTGAAAAGGCAAGTTTTATTGTGTGATGTGCTGTTTTGTGATGTAATGTAAATAGTGTTATAATATGTACTGTGAACTGTGTTGTGTATTGTGGATCGTGATGTGCTTTAGATATGTGTAGTTTAACTATAGGAACAGTTAGAGTTAATGTTTGAGACTAGCCTACAGTGAGAGCAGATAGTGTAAGGGAAAGTGAAAATTTCTGCCATGGAGTCAGATATGACTTGGAGTGACTTCTAAGTGGACTACAAGGTCCAAGGTGGGCAATGCCACATTTGAGGGTGACCCTAAATGTGAGGAGCCAAATAAAAGGAATACTGAGATGCTGAGCATAAGTGGCAGAAAGACCGAGTGACCTTCTGTAGATGGGTCCTAGGAGAGTACACCTAGCCAAGTGACTGTGAGCTTGTAACGCTGAAAGGTAACCGGCCTAAATAGGACTGAGTATGTGGTACTAGGGAAGGCTTCCAAGCTTAATTTCCAAGGCACTAGTAGTGGAAGGAGGATGCAGAATCGCAGAACAAGTAGATGACACTTCTTGATCCAGACTGTAGTGTTAAAGCTGGGTTGTGGTGAAGTAGGGTGAAACAGCAGATATATGGATGCTAGAGCAGGGGTGAGCAATTAATTTTCCCGAGGGGCCACATGAGAGACCGTGACTGTTGTGGAGGGCCAAACAAATAGGCCGAAATTAATTCTGCTCAATATTAATATTGATATGTTATAATTATTATATTATTGATAATTTTATTAATATTAATTGTAGCATAATTGTATATTGAGAAGAATTAAGTATGCTGACATCCCCCTATATATCATTTGAACCCTTTCTGTATATCATATGAGCCCCCGCACAGCCCCTTATATGCGGCAAGAGCACCACACAGCCTCCCCCATATACATCATGAGCCCCACACAGCCTCCCCATATACATCATGAGCCCCACACAGCCTCCCCCATATGTGACATGAGCCCCACAAAGTTTCCCTATACACACTGCATGAGCCCCACACAGCCTCCCCCATATACTGCATGAGCCCCACACAGCCTCCCCATATATACTGCATGAGCCCCACACAGCCTCCCTATATACACTGCATGAGCCCCACACAGCCTCCCTATATACACTGCATGAGCCCCAACAAGCCTCACTATATATACAGTCATATGAAAAAGTTTGGGCACCCCTATTAATCTTAAGCTTAATGTTTTATAAAAATTGTTTTTTTTGCAACAGCTATTTCAGTTTCATATATCTAATAACTGTTGGACACAGTAATGTTTCTGCCTTGAAATGAGGTTTATTGTACTAACAGAAAATGTGCAATCTGCATTCAAACAAAATTTGACAGGTGCACAAGTATGGGCACCCTTATCATTTTCTTGTTTTAAATACTCCTACCTACTTTTTACTGACTTACTAAAGCACTTTTTTTTGGTTTTGTAACCTCATTGAGCTTTGAACTTCATAGCCAGGTGTATGCAATCATGAGAAAAGCTACTTCAAGTGGCCACTTGCAAGTTGTTCTCCTGTTTGAATCTCCTCTGAAGAGTGGCATCATGGGCTCCTCAAAACAACTGTCAAATGATCTGAAAACAAAGATTATTCAACATAGTTGTTCAGGGGAAGGATACAAAAAGCTGTCTCAGAGGTTTAACCTGTCAATTTCCACTGTGAGGAACATAGTAAGGAAATGGAAGAACACAGGTACAGTTCTTGTTAAGGCCAGAAGTGGCAGGCCAAGAAAAACATCAGAAAGGCAGAGAAGAAGAATGGTGAGATCAGTCAAGGACAATCCTCAGACCATCTCCAGAGAGCTGCAGCATCAACTTGCTGCAGATGGTGTCACTGTGCATCGGTCAACTATACAATGCACTGTGTTTTTTTGCCGCCATGCATAACGCCTTTTTGTATTACCAAACAACTCAATATTGGTTTCATGAGTCCACAGGACCTTCTTCCAAAAATAAATTGGCTTCTCCAAATGTGCTTTTGCATACCTCAGCCGACTCCGTTTGTGGCGTGCTTGCAGAAACGGCTTCTTTCGCATCACTCTCCCATACAGCTTCTCCTTGTGCAAAATGCGTTGTATAGTTGACCGATGCACAGTGACACTATCTGCAGCAAGTTGATGCTGCAGATCTCTGGAGGTGGTCTGAGGATTGTCCTTGACTGATCTCACCATTCTTCTTCTCTGCCTTTCTGATGTTTTTCTTGGCCTGCCACTTCTGACCTTAACAAGAACTGTACCTGTGTTCTTCTATTTCCTTACTATGTTCCTCACAGTGGAAATTGACAGGTTAAACCTCTGAGACAGCTTTTTGTATCCTTCCCCTGAACAACTATGTTGAATAATCTTTGTTTTCAGATCATTTGACAGTTGTTTTGAGGAGCCCATGATGCCACTCTTCGGAGGAGATTCAAACAGGAGAACAACTTGCAAGTGGCCACTTTAAGTAGCTTTTCTCATGATTGCATACACCTAGCTATGAAGTGCAAAGCTCAATGAGGTTACAAAACCCAAAAAAGTGCTTTAGTAAGTCAGTAAAAAGTAGGTAGGAGTATTTAAAACAAGAAAATGATAAGGGTGCCCATACTTATGCACCTGTCAAATTTTGTTTGAATGCAGATTGCACATTTTCTGTTAGTACAATAAACCTCATTTCAAAACAGAAACATTACTGTGTCCAACAGTTATTAGATATATGAAACTGAAATAGCTGTTGCAAAAAAAACAATCTTTATAAAACATTAAGCTTAAGATTAATAGGGGTGCCCAAACTTTTTCATATGACTGTACTGCATGATTCCCACACAACCTTCTAATGTACACTGCATGTCGCGCCCATAGCCTCCCTATATACTGCATGAACCCCACACAGCCTCCCTATATACACTCCATGTCACCCCCATAGGCTCACTATATGCGGCATGAGCCCCAGTGTAGCATGTCGCCTCCATATACAGCACCATGTCCTGCATATCACCCCCATATGCAGCACCATGTAAAGCATGTCGCTCCCATATGCAGTACCATGTGCAGCATGTCGCTCCGATATGCAGCACCATGTGCAACATGTCACCTCCCATATGCAGCACCATGTCACCCCCCATGTGCAGCACCATGTCACCTTTCATGTGCAGCACCATGTCACCCCTCCATGTGCAGCACCATGTCTCCTCCCATGTGCAGCACCATGTCTCCTCCCATGTGCAGCACCATGTCAGCCCCATGTCCTGCACCATGTCACCCCCCATGTGCAGCACCATGTCACCCCCCATGTCCTGCACCAGGTCAACCCCATATCCTGCACCATGTCACACCCCCATGTGCAGCACCATGTTGTCACTCCATGTGTGCAGCATCATGTTATCACCCCATGTGTGCAGCACCATGTTGTCATCCCATATGTGCAGCACCATGTCACCCCCATAGCTGCACAATGCTCACCCAAATAGCCCACACACATAAGGAAAAAATAAAACACGACATACTCACCTCGGTCCTGTTCTCTGGCGCTGTCAGGACTCTGAACATTTTTATTACCTTTTGTGCATTACTGCCCTTTTCCAAGATGGCGTCTTTGGACTCATGTGCACTGTGTCTTCCTGCTATAAAACTCCACCCCAGCCTTCAGTCTGTGCTAGAGTATTCTGCATTGCATCCAGCTCCTGACTCTGATGACTCCCTGGCTATATACCTGCTCCTGTGAACCTGTGTGGTTATCCTGCTACTCTGCTCTGAGTTCCTGCTGCATACACCAGTTTCCAGTAATCCTCCTTCATCTGCTGCTCGTGTTTACTCCCATCTGCATTTGCTGGACATGTAAGCTGTTGCTGCTCTGCTTCAGGGTATGTGCACACGTCAGGATTTCTTCAGAATTTTTGCGTTTTTTTTGTGGATTTCCCCAATAAAAACACTATAATGCTGCATAAAAAACGCAAACATTATGCATCCTATCATTTAGAATGCATTCCGCATTTTTTGTGCACATGTTGCGTTTTTTTCCGCAAAAAAACGCATTCCGGAAAAAGAAGCAACATGTTCATTATTTTTGCGGATTTTTTGCGGATTTCACATTAAATTGGAGTGTCAGGAGAAAAATGCAAAAAATCCGCATAACATCCGCAAAAAGAAAACCGCACAAAAAACGCGTAAAAAACGCAAAAAAATAACCGCATGCGGATTTTGTCAGGACAATTTCAGCAAGAAATCCTGACGTGTGCACATACCCTCGACCTGAGATTATCACCCAGGCCTTATTACAGGCGCTCTGCTTCTCTCCCTGCCTCCGGTGTGTGGACTCTACGGAGTACACAGTTGACACGACGAAATGACGTCATCGCATCAGCTGTTTCACATGCTGATTGATGGAGGAAGTGGCCAAAGGCCCCTTCTCCACCAAGGAGTCAGCAGCGCCACTCAGAACCGCAGCACACATGGAAACAGCGGGCGGGTGAGCAGGCATCATGCGGCCCATGGACCTCTGATTTCCAGCCTCACGGCTGTCTCAGTCAGTGTGCCGGACTGAGACAGCCAGAGGGTCAGATTTGGCCTGCGGGCCACACTATGCCCAGGTCTGTGCTAGAGTATACTACTAAGGAATAAGGAAGGATACTGTGTGGAAAATGCTTCAAATTGGAAAGTAAACATTCATAGGACTTTGTACCCACTATCCCTCTTATATATAACACTTACCAAGTTACCCTTAAGCAAAAAGTTTATTTTTGAATAGTGGTCTCTCTCAGTGAACTGTGAAATATCTGGTTATGGGAAACCCATAACAATAGTTACATACAGCCTGCATGGGTGTAAGGCCCTCACAGTACAAGTCCACACACCCACCCAAGGCCTCTACTTTCATGTAACTTGCTGGGGTGCCACAGACAAGTCACCCTTACATGGTTATTGTCTCGCTCTGGTAAGGCAGGAGTAGACCAGGCGCTCCAAGAGTTTAGAGATGAAGGGGAGATTGGAGACTGGTTTGTAGTTATTTGGTGCAGGATGGATCGAGAGAGGGTTTCTTTAGTAATGGAGTAAAAATAGAGTGTTTGAAGGAGGAAGGGAAAATGCCAGAGGAGAGGGAGAGATTAAAGATTGTAGTTAGGTGAGTTGTGATGACTGGAGAGAGTGACTGGAGGAGGTGTAAGGGAATAGGGTCAGTAGTGCATGTAGTCGGATGAGAAGAAGAGAGGAGCCTGGAGACTTCTTCTTCTGTGATGGGATCAAATGTGGAGAGTGAGTCACTGGAAATGCAGGGAGGGATGGGAGTCACTGCACTTAGTGGCTGGGAGCGGATTTCCTGACAGATATTATCTATTTTCTCTATAAAGTGGGAGGCCAGGTCATCAGCACAAATGTCTGTGATTGGGGCTTGTGCTTTTGGCCTGAGGAGGGAGTGAAAGGTGTCAAAAATTGTCTTGCGTTGTTGGATAGTGCGGAGATCAGGGTGGTGAAGTAGGTCTGTTTGGTGAGGTGAAGGGCAGAATTATAGGTTCTTAACATAAATTTGAAGTGGACAAAGTTTTCTGGTGTGCGAGTTTTCCTCCATAAGCGTTCAGCACTTCTAGAGCATCGCTGGAGAAGCCGAGTTTGCGATGTAAGCCAGGGCAGTTTTACTCTGTGTTTGGAGGTTCAGAGGGTGAGAGGAGCTACTTGGTCAAGGGTGCTTCTAAGAGTGCCATTGTAGTGGTGTACAGCAAGATCAGGACAGGAGAAAGAGGAGATTGGGGACAATGATGAGTGTAGGGAGTTTGAAAGTGTATGAGGGTTAAGAGCATGTAGATTTCTGAATGTGTGGTAGGTAGGAGTGTGCTGGGGTGGGTGAGGGATTGTGAGCGTGAAGTAGAGAATGTTGTGGTCAGAGAGGGGAAGCGGTGTTATTTAGGTAGGAAATTGAACAGAACCGGACAAAGACTAGGCCAAGGGTGTTACCGTCTTTGTGTGTTTCAAAGGTTGAGAGCTGTGAGAGGTGTAGAGAAGTGGTTAGTGATAGAAGCTGGGATGCAAATCTGGAAGTGGGGCTGTTAATGGGGATGTTGAAGTCTCCCAGGATAAGGGTTGGTAGTTCTGAGAACATGAAGTGCGGCAGCCAGGCAGAGAAATGGTCCAGGAAGTGGGTGGGTGAGCCTGGGGGCCGGTATGTGACTGCTACTCTGAGGGAGAGGGGACCAAAAAGAAGGGAATGAGAGTGATGGAACTGGGAGGATGACCTGGAAAGTGCAGTGTGGGGACATGAGTATGCCGACTCCACCACTATGTCTGGTTGTGGGTCTCGGGGAATGGGAGAATTGTAGGCCACCATGGGAAATGGCAGCAAGGGAGACAGTGTCAGAATCCTGAATCCAGATATCCGTGAGGGCCAACAGATTAAGAGAGTTGATCAGAAAGTAATTGTGTAGGAAGTGAAGCTTGTTACATACAGACCGAGGATTCCAAAGGGCACAATTAAAAAAAGGATATGAAGGAGTGCAAGTAATATTAATAAGATTAGTGTGGTTAAGATAAGAGGTAGGATAGGGATTGAGGTTGGGGCTGGTGCAACCAGGGTTGGGGGAGATATCCCCCGAGATCAGAAGGAGTAGGTGTAATAATTATAGGGGATAACTCAGGAGACTCTTTGCATGGAACAAGACAACTACAGGACACAGTTTTATAAGTGGTAAAGTCTATATTATCACACGGTGATGCAAACAGGTGCAGAGAGAAACTCAAGTCCACAACACTTAGTGCAAATATCAAATGCAGCTCAGCAGTCTATAGGAAACTTCAGAGGAAAATGCAATCACGCAGAAAGTCTTTGAAGCACAATTATTCTTGAGGATACTTGACACGAATAAGTCCTTGCTTAGTCCAAAACACAGATAGATATGCTTATAAGGCAGTTCAAATAATATCTTAGCTCAACCAGGGAGGTCTGGGTAATAGTCTAGAGCAAGTAGTTTTTGGAATTGTACAAAGTTTTTTTGTGCAGTGTGTTTGGGCAAGATGGGCTGAGGTTTTTCAGGAAGGTGAGAAGTGCATGGGACCTGTACATGGGAGAGGGAAGGAGAGAGGAGCTGATGTATATGAGTTGTGATGGAGAGGGGATGTCGCTGTGAATGTGGATGGAAAGGGAACATAGGAGGATAGGAGTATAGCACATGGATAGAAGGGAGAGCAGAGTGTGGGTTACCTGACTCCTGCCCTGACTAACTGCTATGGAATAATTGCTTTATCTTGATGCTTATCCTCGGGATGCGTTGTTTCGGAGATGCTCACATGCACCCCCACATGTATGCACCCCTAAAGATGTTTCTAAATTTATAGTCCAGAATGCTGGGTGAGAAGAGATGGATTGTGGGAATTGATTAGGGATAATTTGGCAGCTGGGGCCAGCACACCAGAGGGTGGTTAGATGATCAAAGACATTGGGGCTGTCTACATCTATATGCTGTAACACCTTCCACCAAATAGTATCTAGAGTGACCACAGTCATGGATATACATCAAACAGTGAGTAAAATGTGCAATGCAGCAAATGAATTATACCAATAATTAAGTGGGTACATTAAAATATGTTGCTAGATGGTAAAGTGGCAGATGACAGACAGCAGACAGCAAGCAGAAGTGGGAGTTTGTAACATTAGAGTCAATCACAGCAGATGCGACAGCAAGCAGAGGTGGATGCAAGGTCGGACTGGCCAGAAGGGCCAGTGGCAGTTGTGGGCCTCTCGCCAGCGCCGACTCCCCCTCCGACTCACCCCCCTGCCAGCACATTCAACTATACCGGCATCTTTGACGCGGTACAGTTGAATGCAATGATGGAGGAGAGAGCATCTGCTGATGCTCCCTCTCCCATCATTCCCCGCTCTGCCTGGCGCTAACACTGCGGGTGCACGATGACATCATATCATTGCGCACCTGCTGTGTGACCGGGCAGACTGCAGCTGCTGAGACTGGAGTCAAGAGCAGCGCTGGGCACGAGGAGAGGTGAGTGTGTTTTTTTTAAATATACCACTGAGTGATAACTGGTTTGTGGAGCTATTGGGGGGGCTGCATTACATTCTATGGGGGCTATGCTGTATTACATTCTATGGGGGCTGGCTGTATTACATTCTATGGAAGCTGTGCTGCATTATATTCTATGGAGGCTGGCTGCATTACATTCTATGGGGGCTGTGCTGCATTACATTCCATAGGGGGCTGGCTGCATTACATTCTATGGGGGCTGTGCTGTATTACATTCTATGGGGCTGGCTGCATTACATTCTATGGGGGCTGTGCTGTATTACATTCTATGGGGGCTGTGCTGCATTACATTCTATGGGGGCTGTGCTGTATTACATTCTATGGGGTGCTGTATTATATTCTATGGAGGGGCTACATTATATTCTATGGGGGGCTGCATTATGCTCTATGAGGGGGCTACCATATCTTATATATGCAGCGGCTGCATTATACTATATGAGGGGGCTGCATTATATTCTCTGGGGGGTAACATTATACTCAGGGGCTACAATATATTCTGTGGGGTGGCTGCATTATACACTGGGGTGGCATCATTATACTCTATGTGGGCTGCATTATACTGTATCGAGGACTATGGGGAATACATTATACTATATGAAGAACTATGGGATGCATTATACTATGGTAAGTGAATTGCACCACATGGATGACAATGGTGGGGCATTATACTATATGGAGCACTATGAGGAATGTATTATACTATTTGGAGGACTGAGGAATGTATTATACTATTTGAAGGACTGAGGAGTTTATTATACTATATGGAGGACTATGTGGAATGTATAACACTATATGGAGGACTGAGAAGTGTATTATACTATATGGAGGACTGAGGAGTGTATTATACTATATGGAGGACTGAGGTGCACATCATAATATATGGAGGACTATGGGGTGTACTATACTAAGCAAGCAAAATGCTGCCTATTCATCGAGTGATTGGATTGTTTATGTGGGAACAGAATTCCTTGTTCTCAGCAGCACATCGCTGGTGTAAACTGTAGATGTGCTGCTGATAACATGATACTGTATGGGGACAGATTGATCTAATTGTGATTGTTCTGTTCCCTTCATACTTTCTCAGTTGGTGTAAAGAGGCCGGGAAACAAGCGAACGACTTTAGTATTGTCATCACACTCGTTTAGTGGCCTGAGATCAGCGCATGTAAACACAACAGAAATGCTTCGTAGGGAGACTAGGCAAAGGTGATGACAGTTGTAGTTAGCACCCGGCGCCTGGGAATAGCGCTAACTCTACTGCTTTTCCCAGCAGCGCCTGGGAATAGCGCTAACTCTACTGCTTTTCCCAGCAGCCAGAGCATTTAATTCTGGTATGTGTAATGATTTTTAGGGTTGATGTCAGCTGCGTAATGTCAGCTGCTATCAATCCCTGGTGTAAGTAATGGAGAGGTGTCTATCAGACACTCCCACTACTAGCCCAGACCTGGTGAGACCCAGCGACTCTGAAGAGCGGTGACGGTAGTAACAATACCGCTCTTCACAGTGCAAGACCCGGACTATCTGAAGAGCAGTGATGTTACTGATGTCACCGCTCTTCAGAGTCATCAGTAGTGTTGAGCATTCTGATACCACAAGTATCGGGTATCGGCCGATATTTGCTGTATCGGAATTCCGATACCGAGTTCCGATATTTTTGCGATATCGGAAATCGGAATCGGAAGTGTGCGGTGCGTATGGTTCCCAGGGTCTGGAGGAGAGGAGACTCTCCTTCAGGCCCTGGGATCCATATTCATGTAAAAACTAAATAATGAAAATAAAAAATATTGATATACTCACCCCTCCGGCGGCCCCTGCTCTTAGCGGTGCCTCCGTTCCTAAGAATGCAGGGAGTGAAGGACCTTCAATGACGTCGCGGCTTGTGATTGGTCGCGTGAGCGGTCACATGAGCGGTCACGCGACCAATCACAAGCCGTGACGTCATTGAAGGTCCCTAACTTTGCATTCTTATGAACAGAGGCAGACACTGGGACCGGTGAGAGCCGCGGCCGTCAGAGGGGTGAGTATATCAATATTTTTTATTTTTATTCTTTATTTTATACATGAATATGGATCCCAGGGCCTGAAGGAGAGTTTCCTCTCCTTTAGACCCTGGGAACCATTCCGATATTTTGTGTCCCATTGATATGCATTGGTATCGGGTGTCGGTATCGGCGATATCCGATACCTTTGCATATCGGAAGGTATCTCTCAACACTAGTCATCAGGTCTCGTGCTGCGCAGCGGAACCAAAAGTGGCTGTAGGCAAAGTTTATGGAGCATCAGAATGAGGTTCCATAGCCTTTGGTCGTCTCAATCCCTTCATTATCTATGAGATCCAGTTATGTAGGTAAAGTAGCAGCTTTTCTTGGTACTGCAACTAAAAGCAATAAATAGGACTGAGCTGTAATGCTGGATACAGCTGTAATTATATGTTATATAGTCGTGTTACACTCCCCTCACTTCTTGTAACCTACAAGTGTACAAAGATATTATACAGTCACCATGTGACAAGTGGGCCTGTGTAACTTCAAATGCCAGGGCTGAATTTTAGTTCCAGTCCGGCCCTGGGTGGAAGGTTGTACCATTAGAGTCTATTGCAGCAGATGCGACAGCAAGCAGAGGTGGAAGGTTGTACCATTAGAGTCTAATGCAGCAGATGCGACAGCAAGAAGAGGTGGAAGCGTGTACCATTAGAGTCTATTGCAGCAGATGTGACAGCAAGCAGAGGTGGAAGGCTGTACCATTAGAGTCTATTGCAGCAGATGTGACAGCAAACAGAGGTGGAAGGCTGTACCATTAGAGTCTATTGGTGCAGATGCGAGAGCAAGCGGAGGTGGAAGATTGTACCTGTGTGAAGAGAGAAGATGGATGTTAATTCCTTGCCATGGAATAACTGCTTTATTTCGATGCTTATCTTCCGGATGCTTTGCTTCGGGGATGCTCGCGTGCACCCCAACATGCGTGTACCCCTAAGGATGTTTCTTAATGTAATGATCTAATCTATTTTCTAATATACTTTAATTAAAAAGTCCCCACCTTTCCTTTACTATGCTATCTGTTTTTTTCTCTACCTACTTCCTGTTTGATAACGCTTTGTTTTAGAACCCACAGTACATGCTGGGAAACTACAGAGGGACATCATCGGGGGACAGAGGCTGTGGTCACTGTCCCCATCCTGAAATGAAGCGACATCATTGACATTCATTTCAGAGACCCAGCTAGTTCCACCTTTACAAAGCATACATCGGTTGTAAATTCAAACATATGATCATTACGATCTTGCTACTGTGCAATATGTTTAGTAATGCACAGTAACTGTGCGCTCACTTGCTCGCTATAATGAGAAATGTTGAGTCGGCAAGAGAGTGCACTGTGAGCGTGCATAATAATGAGAAAACCTGGTAGGGGTGGTCTCTGCTTGGCAAGTATTTTTTTGCCATACTCACTCAGCCCCTGAAATGGACATGCCACTGATGATACTTTGTTTCAGGATGGTGGTAGAGGCTGCAGCAGTGACCACAGTCTCTTTTCCCTGATGATGTCCTGTTTGAGTATCCCAGCCTGCACTGGGGGTTCTCCAAAAAAGTGTCATCATACAGGAAACAGGTAAAAAAATAATGAAGTCTTTAGAGTGAAAGAATGATATGGACTTTTTATTTCATGTGCATTATAAAAGAGATTAGATTATTATATTAAATAGACAGAAATTTAGGATTAAAATAAATGTCAGTTTTCAACCACTCCTTTAAACAAGAACAGTGATGGATGGCTAAAGACAACACTCCATTAAGTGCTCATTATATCATCTTCCTTTACCCAGTTACTGTAATGAAAAGCAGCTCTGAAGCACAAACAACTAATGTTTACTAAATTTATCAAGGCTGAACAACATGTACAGTGGGGCAAAAAAGTATTTAGTCAGTCAGCAATAGTGCAAGTTCCACCACTTAAAAAGATGAGAGGCGTCTGTAATTTACATCATAGGTAGACCTCAACTATGGGAGACCAACTGAGAAAAAAAAATCCAGAAAATCACATTGTCTGTTTTTTAATCATTTTATTTGCATATTATGGTGGAAAATAAGTATTTGGTCAGAAACAAAATTTCATCTCAATACTTTGTAATACATCCTTTGTTGGCAATGACAGAGGTCAAACATTTTCTGTAAGTCTTCACAAGGTTGCCACACACTGTTGTTGGTATGTTGGCCCATTCCTCCATGCAGATCTCCTCTAGAGCAGTGATGTTTTTGGCTTTTCGCTTGGCAACACGGACTTTCAACTCCCTCCAAAGGTTTTCTCTAGGGTTGAGATCTGGAGACTGCCTAGGCCACTCCAGGACCTTGAAATGCTTCTTACGAAGCCACTCCTTCGTTGCCCTGGCGGTGTGCTTTGGATCATTGTCATGTTGAAAAGACCCAGCCACGTTTCGTCTTCAATGCCCTTGCTGATGGAAGGAGGTTTGCACTCAAAATCTCACGATATATGGCCCCATTCATTCTTTCATGTACCCGGATCAGTCGTCCTGGCCCCTTTGCAGAGAAACAGCCCCAAAGCATGATGTTTCCACCACCATGCTTTACAGTAGGTATGGTGTTTGATGGATGCAACTCAGTATTCTTTTTCCTCCAAACACGACAAGTTGTGTTTCTACCAAACAGTTCCAGTTTGGTTTCATCAGACCATAGGACATTCTCCCAAAACTCCTCTGGATCATCCAAATGCTCTCTAGCAAACTTCAGACGGGCCCGGACATGTACTGGCTTAAGCAGTGGGACACGTCTGGCACTGCAGGATCTGAGTCCATGGTGGCGAAGTGTGTTACTTATGGTAGGGCTTGTTACATTGGTCCCAGCTCTCTGCAGTTCATTCACTAGGTCCCCCCGCGTGGTTCTGGGATTTTTGCTCACCGTTCTTGTGATCATTCTGACCCCACGGGGTGGGATTTTGCGTGGAGCCCCAGATCGAGGGAGATTATCAGTGGTCTTGAATGTCTTCCATTTTCTAATTATTGCTCCCATTGTTGATTTCTTCACTCCAAGCTGGTTGGCTATTGCAGATTCAGTCTTCCCAGCCTGGTGCAGGGCTACAATTTTGTTTCTGGTGTCCTTTGACAGCTCTTTGGTCTTCACCATAGTGGAGTTTGGAGTCAGACTGTTTGAGGGTGTGCACAGGTGTCTTTTTATACTGATAACAAGTTTAAACAGGTGCCATTACTACAGGTAATGAGTGGAGGAAAGAGGAGACTCTTAAAGAAGAAGTTACAGGTCTGTGAGAGCCAGAAATCTTGATTGTTTGTTTCTGACCAAATACTTATTTTCCACCATAATATGCAAATAAAATGATAAAAAAACAGACAATGTGATTTTCTGTATTTTTTTTTCTCAGTTTGTCTCCCATAGTTGAGGTCTAACTATGATGTAAATTACAGACGCCTCTCATCTTTTTAAGTGGTGGAACTTGCACTATTGCTGACTGACTAAATACTTTTTTGCCCCACTGTATGTATAGAACTGTTATGTATAGCCATTGTATAAAAATGTGTTGGACAGTCCATAAAAAGAGGAGTCTTTCTTCCAGTGTTTGTAAAAATACATTTGATGCATCTATGATTTTTTTAAAGATAGAGATTACACATAATATTGAGATTGTAAGGCCAAGGTCACACTTGCGAGTGTGACACGAGAAACTCGTGTGAGTCTCTCACATCAATATCCGACAGCACTCGGACCGGAGTTTGCGGCTGCATAGAAATACATGCAGCTGCACACTCCGGTCCTGCCAGGTATTGATGCGAGAGACTCGAGCGAGTTTCTCGCATCACACTCGCAAGTGTGACCCCGGCCTAATTATCGTTATTTTACTGCTCACAGTAAATGGTTCTAACATGTACATATCAATATTCTAGGCTGTAAACATATCACTTATAATGTTAATGATTTATTATGGTTGTCTGATGGGTTTGCAAAAAAACTGTGGTTTGTCCATGGATGTTAAAAAAACGGCACTATGCTGGTGTACTGGTCTTTTATACTCATTTAGAAAACAATTAGATAATGGTGAAGGAAAATGAGCCTAAAGTGCCGCTGAACTTTAATGAAAAGGGCAGACAGTCGTATAGTTTTTCATTCCGATGAAAGGTGATGCATTTAGCAGCAGAAGCCTGCCAGTTCGGCGTATTCTGTACACACAATAATTATGCTAGACTATATTTTATTCTGTCTTATGCCTTCCAGCAGGATCATAAAAACCAGAGATTGATATGTAACATATAAAATATTTACTGCTATTGCCTTCGCATTTATTTCTTCCCATAAGACAAAAATAATTCAGTGAAATGGAACAACAAATCAATTGAAGAAACAGTAGCACATTTGTATTAGGTACATGGAAATTGCCAGCAAACCATCCTCATTAGGGGATTTATTACATTGCTATAATAGATTTACCAAGAGGAACCAAACCCTGAGGGTTGGCCATTTTACACTTGTAAATTTGGCCCAATATCACAGCAGCAGTCACACACAAGCATTCCACCTGTTGGTAATGTAAGAGGAAATTCTTCCAGATAATTGGGAAAATAATGTGACAAGAAGACCTTTTCACCTTGTTATTTTGAATTTATAGTTTTGTTAACAAAAGATTGACAAACTGAGCAATATTGAACATGCTTGAATTAATGAAAGATTCATGACCTCAAGAATACCTTACTATTTTCAGTTCAATTTTAGCTTCATCTGCAGATATTTTGCTGTAAAGATATTTTAATTAGTGAATTGAGTGTTGTTTTTATTTAAAACCATATGAAATGATACACTGATTGATAATTGTAGAAATGTGGAAATTTTGAAGATTAAAGGGCATCTGTCAGAAGGATCAACCCTCTTAAGTAATATATGTATATGTTGAAGCAGACTATAGAAATTTGAAAAGCGAACAAAATGAAATCTTGATATCTGCAATCGTATGTCTTATTCTAGAGATATCAGTATTTTTATATTTTTATTAGTTCTGCTGTACTATATTAGTTCTGAACTCACCGGACTACTATCCCTAATATCCCACATCATCCCATCAGCCAGAGCCACCAGACTACTACCTGTAATATCCCACATCATTCCACCAGCCAGAGCCACTGGACTCCTACCACTAATATTCCACATCATCCCATCAGCCAGAGCCACCGGACTACTACCCCTAATATACCACATCAACCCGTAAGCCAGAGCCACCGGACTACACACACTTCATGTGTACATCACCACACATATGTCGACTCTGGTGGCATAACGGACTACTGGGCACAACAACTACAGCCCACAAGTCCCATGTCATGGTTCCATCCTTCAGTGTGTCTGGGATACAGTTATTGACAGCTCAGCTATAGAATATGGTACAGGGGCATGCTGAGCTGTCAGTGTGTTGATTGACGGCTCAACTATCCAGTCTGAAACTGGGAGGCACTGGATGTCTTCAAGTGTTCATTATCCCAGGTTGTTGCCATGCTACATAACTGAGCTGTTTTGAAAACCTTGTCATGCCTTTTGGATTATCCAATGCACCTCCTATGTTTCAAAATGTTATGAATTATAGTTTCTGTAACTGCATTGGAAGATATGTTGTGATTTACCTGGATAATATTCTAACATTCTCGCCAGATTTGCACACTCACCAGAAACATGTCTGTGCTGTGATACAGCAATTGAGAACTCTTTGTTTGTTAAATTACAGAAATGTGCTTTTTTCTGTTCAGGAAATATCTTTCTTGAGGTTTATCTTGTCAGCAGAAGTATTTAAGATGGACCCTGGGAAGGTGCAGGCCATAATTGATTGGGTTCAACCTCGTAATCTTAAGGCTTTGCAGCTCTTTCTGGGATTCACCAACTATTAAAGGAAAATTTTCAAGGGGTTTTCGTAGATTGCTAAACCACTTACAAGAAAAGGGGAGAATCTCAAGGTTTGTTCGCCGGGTGCTATCAGGGCTTTTGAAAGATTAAAAGTGTGTTATAAGTCTGCACCCATTCTGATCCAACCCAATCTCCAAAAATCGTCCATTGTGGATGCTTCTCGGAGATCGGCGTGGGGGCAGTTTTATCTTAGGGGCCATAAACTCTGATTAACCTGTGTCTATGTGCATTTTTTCTAAAAAATGTTTGCCGGCGGAGAGAAATTATTATGTTGGGAATTGGGAATTACTTTGCCTTTGCGGAATGGAGGCATTTTTTGGAGGGCGCGGTTATTCTACTTACAGTGTCACTGATCACAGGAATTTAGCCTACATTGAACCAGCTAAAAGGTTAACTCCTAGACAAGCCAGATGGTCCATATTTTTCTCTCAGTTTAATTTTTCTATTACATTCAGGCCAGGATCTAAGAATGTGAAAGCTGATGCATTATTTCGTAGTCTAGATTCAATTTCTTCTCCAGAACCTCCATCCTCTATTATTCCTCAGGGTGTTGTAGTCTCTATGATAACCTCATAATTGGAAGAGGAGAATCGTAAAGTCCAGTCGTTAGCTCCTTCCGCTTCCCCAGGGTCCAAATTATTTGTGAATGTGTACCTAAGATTGCGGGAGTTACAGGAATTTCATGATTTTGTTTTAAGTGGTCATCCTGGGGTTACTACTGCACAGAAAGCCATTGCTAGACTTTTTTGGTGGCCATCCATGCATAATGATATTAAAGATTTTGAATTTGCTTGTGAAGTCTGCACACTCGCTAAAGTCAATCATAGCCAGCCGGCTGGGGAATTGGCTCCATTGTCAATGCCAGAAAGACTATGGACTCATTTGTCCATGGATTTCATTACATATTTGCCTCTGTCTAGTGGGAAAACTGCTATCTTGGTCGTAGCTGACCGATTCCTCAAACAAGCTCATTTTGTTCCTTTGTCAGGATTACTCAATGCAGAGACACTCTCAATGTTATTTATTTCTCATATTGTAAGGTTACATGGGATTCCTCTGAACATTGTGTCTGATAGGGGAGTACAATTTGTCTCTAAATTCTGGAGAATTATTTGTGGTAAACTTGGGATTGACCTCTCATTTTCTTCTGCATACCACCCTGAAACTAATGGTCAGACTGAGAGGACAAATCAATCTTTGGAACAAATATTAAGGTGCTTTGTGGCAGCTTGGCAGGAGGACTGGTCTTCACTTTTACCTCTCGCTGAGTTTGCGTTTAACAGTCGAGTAAATCAATCTACTGGAACATCACCGTTCTTTTGTGATTATGGTTTTCATCCCCATTTTGGTGAATTTTCTAGGATTAGTTCTGAATGCCCTGGGGTGGAGGTCGCTGTACAGAGACTTGTGGATGTCTGGAGGGAGGTACAAAAGAATGTTGGGACTGCTCAGATTCACCAAAAGTGGGAGGCTGATTGAAGACGTTTGGTGGGTCCTGTTTATAAGATTGGGGATAAGATTTGATTGTCATCTAGGAACATTGAACGTAAAGTGCCGTCAGCGAAGTTGGGTCCAAAGTTTATTGGTCCATATGAGATCCTAGAGGTCGTCAATCCTGTGGAATTTAGATTAAAGCTTCCTCCATCCGTTCGCATCCCTAACGTGTTCCTTACATCACTATTAAAGGAGTTTGCCAATCTGCATTGTCTCCCTCATCCCTGCCTCTTCCGGTTTCAGCAGACGGTGGCCTGGATTGCGAGGTTCAGAGAGTTATGGATTCTCAGAGGGTCTGTAATTCCCTCCAATACATCATCTACTGGAGGGGATACGGACCAGAGAGGAGATCTTGGGTCCCTGCTTGAGATGAGAAGGCCGATCGGTTAGTCAGGGCCTTCCATCTAAAATTATCTGGGAAGCCTGGGGGTCCGGTGGCCCCCCTAGAAGAGGGGGTACTATCACGATTCCACACTTCAGTGTGTCTGGGATACAGTTATTGACAGCTCAGACATCCAATCTGGTACAGGGGTGAACTGATGTGTCAGTGTATTGATTGACAGCTCAACTATCCAATCTGAAACTGGGAGGCACTGGCTGTCTCCAGGTGTTCATTATCTCAGGTGATTGCCATGCTACTTAACTGAGCTGTTTCTCCCAGACCTCTGCCAGATAAACATTCAGCCAAGTGTGGTTTGTTTCCTCTGTGCCTTAAGTTCAGTATGTTGATCTTTCATTGCTTGACTTTGAACCTCGTTATGACCATCAGTCTGTTTAACCTCTTCTGCACTGATCCGCTATCCTCCTGGTATTCTGACCTTGGAACATTACCTGACTATGCTTTTGTCTCTTCCTTCTGTTTATGACATACCTTCCTGGCTTCTTACCTTTGACTCCTTGACTGTCCTGACTCACAGCTTGGCTGTAACAAGTAACTAGGGTCACACCTGAGCCATGGGATAGTTCTTGGCCTCGCTCCAATGACTAGCACATTTGAAGGTGTGGTCCTTTCCAAGGTTACCAAACTCCCTGAATCATGAAGTCCTATCAATTGAACACAGTTCCCTTTGTCCGGATGCGGAACAGCATTGCAGTCATGGCAGGCAAAGTAGTCATTTTGTCAGCAAATACTGCAGTCCAGTGGCCTCCGGCATTGTGGCACTGGGTTCTCCTTTGCACAGCTCCACTAAAGGAGGTGGCTATGGCAGAGTGGTACCACAACATTGACCATTACAGTATCCATCTGCTGGGTTGGCTGTAATGGAAGAAGTGTTGGTCTCCATTATTCTATTTCAACTCTGGTGAAATTGATACATCTTTGGTGGTGTCTACCACTAATAGTTTGAATTGTGAACATTCCTGGTTGGGTTTACATCTGCTGGGTTGGCTGTAGTGGAAGAGGTGTCGGTCCCCATTATACTAGTTCTACTCTATTGCAATTGATGCCAGTTTGGTTGTGTCTGCCACTATTTTTTGTAAATGTGTAGACTCCTGGTTGGGTCTTTTTCATGTGTGCTGCCTGTAGCAGTAGGCATTATTCATCCAAGACCGACAGGCATCCACTTCCTTTGACTCAACTATCTGTGTTACTATCCTTAGATTTTCTGACAATAGTAGTCTGCAAAACTGATATTTGTGCCACTTGAGTGTGGCTGAGCATACATGAGCTGATAGGCACAAGCAGGGACAGGAAGGAACAAGCAAGCGCATGCAGGTAATGGTAGTTCCTGGCAGGTATTGGTGGAATTTATCAAGTACTGGCATATACTAACAGACAGGGGAGAGCTAGCAAGCTTCCAGACAAATTGACTAAAAACATTGCTCAGCACCTCCCAACACGTGGAGGTGCTTTAAAATAATAAGTGTCTCTTAGCCATTGGCTGGTCACACTTTTAGATGGTTTGTGTTGTCTCCTTAAGTGATTGGGAGCATGCGCACTCCCTAAGCACAGTGCTCAGGGATCTGCCAGACGTGCACATATCCTACAAAGCAGCAGGAGGAGTAGGACATGCTGGACGAAGGCAGGGATGATGAGTGACTAGTCCATCCTGACGGGGAATTGGAGGTTGGGAAGCATACAGGAATGCCGACACTACAACTCCCAGAGGCTTTTAAGTAACATAGAAACAGAGGCTTTTTGGCACTGTACACACAAAGGTTTTTTTAAACAGTGCATCCAGAGGCTTTTTGGTGTAGTACAAAACAGATTTTTTTTTTGGTACAGTACAAACAGACTTTTTGCAAAGCACTCCTAGAGGATTTTTGGTAAAAAACAAAGAGAGGCTTTTTGACACAGTACACACAGAGGCTTTTTGGCACAGACCTTCCAGAGGCTGTTTGGTACAGTACAAGCAGATGTATTTTTGGTACAGTACAAACAGAGGCTTTTTGGCATAATACTTTCGGAGGCTTTTTGGTAAAGTAGAAAAAACAAAGGGTTTTGGCACAGTACACACAGAGCTTTATGGTAAAATAGAAACAGGGGCTTTTTGGTACAGAGTACACATAAGCTTTTTGGTACAGTACAAACACAGCATTTTTGGGACACATATGGGAAAGAAACAGCTGCATACCATTTTTTTTCAGAAACTTCACTCACAAAAAGACAGCTGCAGAGTAGAATCATTTCTTTGAAACAGTACTCGTATAGACAGAGTGATACAATAAAATATTTTTTTCAGCCCACAAGTAGTAAAGAGAAGGCCAAATAATAGAGTTTCTTTTAGAAACACTACTCACCTAAAGATAACTGCAGAGCATAAATTAAATTTTTTTTAGAAACACTACTTCTAAAGACTAAGTGCAAATGGGAAAGAGATGGCTGCATAGTAGAAATTATTTTTAGAAACTCTGCTTGTATAGACACAGTGGTACAATAAAACAAATAATTGTTTCAGCCCACAAATGGGAAAGAGACAGCTGCAGATTAGAATTTTGCTTTAGACACACTACTCCCAAAATGACGGCTGCAGAGTAGAAGAATTTTTTGGGCATACTACTCATACAGACACAGCTGCAGAGTACACAGAGGCTTTTTGGAACAACACTACCACAGGCGAGGTAGCATAGTAGACACAGATGCTTTTTGGCAAGTACTACTACAGACATGTGTGCATAATAGTAGAGAAATGTGTTTTGACCCATAGAAATATCAGAGACATGGGTGCATAAAAGTAGAAAATTTTGTTTTGACTCACATGAGTCTCACCGACACGGTTGCAGATTAGAAAAACTTTTGGATATCCACAGTACTATCACAGACACAGGTGCAGAGTACACATAGAGAGTGTTTTTCAAAACCTAACACTGTGTCTCACTACAGCTGCATCGTGTCCCTATGTTAAGCAGAGCAGAAATAAAAAAATAATCTTGAACCAAGAGGAACGGGTAGAGGTAGAGGATGGTGCAAAAGAAGCAATGGAGGAGTAATTCAACACTGTTTTTTCTTTTTTATGGAGCTGACTTAAAACAATCTAGAAATAAACTAAAACTAGCAATCTAGAATCAGGAAGCATAGGTCCAAGTGGAGGAAGAGGTGGATGTGGAGGTATAGGTGGAAGAGGCAAGGGAGGAGTAATCCAACACTGTTTTTTGTTATTGTATTGTTTGTATTTTTTTCCTTTGTTGAGTGTTTATTTATTTATATATTTTATTTTTAAACCTATTATTAAAGAAACTAAAACTAGCAATCTAGAACAAGTAGGAGGAGTAGGTCCAAGTGGAGGAAGAGGTGGACATTGCAGTATCGGTGTGTAGTAATCCAATACTGTTTGTGTTTTTTAGTTTTATTTTTTATTTTTGTAGAGAACTCATTTAAAAGAACACAGAATAAATAGAAAATAAACTAACAAGCCACAACCAGGGGGCAGAGGTTTAAGTGGAGGAGGCGGACGTGCAGGGTAGGTGAAAGAAGCAGAGGAGTAGGTAGCCAACGCAGTTTTTTAGATTATTTGGGGAGGAGGCACCCAAATGAGACAATGGCAAATAGAGTTGAAGATGGGCTGGGTGCTGCTGGTATAGTTGTCGAGTCATACAAAGGTATGGACAAGTCCTGTGAGATCAACCCCTGGTTCATTTTAGTAAATGTTATCTTCCCCATGGTGGATGTGGACAAGCCACAGTGCACATGCCGCAGGACAAGCGGATGTGCCTGTCTGTGATTACCCCCAAATGCTGTGTTATACCCACATTCTGACAGTACACTTGCTGCAGGTAACCTCCTTCCAAGTCATAAAGAGCAAGCTCATGCCAAGTGTCCAATTTGGAGATCCAGAAGTTACATGGGACACACCCATCAGTTAATGTGTGGAGACGTGTGTACGAGTACTCTCACAGCATGTTGTTGTCAGATGATGATGCTGGATGTTGTTGCATGCTCATAAGGTTTTGCCACATTTTTGCCAAGCTAACTCTGCCTTCCGAAATTCTGGCTGTGCCCCAGCTGCATTGGCGAATTCCTCCTCAGTCTCTGCCTTGATCTTCTACTGAGCCCCCTCTGTCATGTAGATAAGCCATCAGTAGTTTTTCTACCAGCATGTGCTTGGATTCACGCATTTTGGAATCCCACTCCAGTGACATATGTAATGATGGTACTTGTTCTTGTAGCGGAGATCCAGCAGGGTGGCCACCCAATAATCTGCACTAATAATAATATAGAAAACTCGGCGGTCATTGTGCAGGCACTGCAGCATGTATTGGCTCCTGTTCTGTGTGCCAGGCTGCCCAGAGGCAATGACAAGCTGTCTTTGGTGGGAGGTATATCATCTGGGTACTCTGTATCCCCTCAGCCACGCTCCAGTAATGCCCGACAGCTGCTCTGAACACCACACTGCTTACAATTGTTCCTTCTTCTCCACCTTGTACTCCTCCTCATTCTCCTAAACTGTCCCCTGGCGATACAGTTGGGTACCTGGCCTCTGTGGGGACAGTAACCCACCCTCCAAGACATGTGTGGATGACAGGCCTGATAACATTGTGAATTGGCCTTTCTCCTTCTGCTCCTCTTCCTTTTGTACCATCACCTCATTCATCATTGAATTGTTATTTCCAGCATATTATTAGTATAGTAACGAAGAAGATGGCATCATCAGTGATGACCATATTAGAGTAGTATTCAAAGCAGCACAACATGGCGCATATGTCCCACATGGAGGCCCACTTATTGGTGGTGAAGTGGTGTTCTGCAGAGCTACTCACCCTTGTGACCTGTAGCTTAAACTTCACTATTTCCTGCTGCTCGCACAATATTTCCAGCATATTCAAGGTGGTGTTCCCCCTTGGTGGTACATCGCATGTCAGGTGAGAAACAGCAAGTCAGAAGTGATTCTGCAGCGCAGGTAGGCGAGCAGCAGGGTGAGAATGATTAAAGCCAATGGCTGCCACTAGGGATTTCGGGGCCCCATACTGGCAAGATTTTCAAGGCCCCCTTGAGACTCCAACCGGGCTCCACACCTGAAACTGTCCACAGCCCTTCCGCTTTCTCTTGGAAAAACTCCACTTCTCACCAATCACACATTAAGTTTGGGGTCACACCTGCGAGTTCAATGAGAGAAACTCACGCGAGTCTCTCTCATCAAGTCCGTGCACTGCCGCCGGCACTCAGGACTGGAACTTGCAGCTGCATAGAAATACATGCAGCCGCAATCTCCTGCCCTGAGTGTTGGCGGCAGTGCTGGGACTTGATGCAAGAGACTCGCGCACGTTTCTTCCATTGAACTCACAAGTGTGACCCCGGACTAACAGTTCCCATCACCAGATCACACATATAGCCAGCAGCTTTTGTTTTGGCCAAAATATTTTTTTAAGCTGACACCATGACTAGGTACTCTTTTGGCCAGGTACTACTCTACTCTATCCTATTAATCATTTGTTAAAATATCCAATACAATTTTAGTATATATTTTTTTTTAATTTTTAAAATGACCAATAATATCACATGCAAGGGACAAATACCACTGCACCATGACCAGACACCATATTACCACCACATAGTGACCTATAATACCACATAAAAGGAACAAATACCGCTACACCATATCCAGACCACATAATGTCACCACATTCTGACCAAATAATAGCACATACAAGGAACAAATACCACCACACCATGACCAGATCACATATTACCACCACATAGTGACCAAATAACAGCACATACAAGGAGCAAATACTGCCACACCATGGCCCGACAACATATTACCACCACATAGTGACTGAATACTATAATACTGATCATTAACCCCTTCAAGACCCAGCCTATTTTGACCTTAATGACCTGGCCATTTTTTGCAATTCTGACCAGTGTCCCTTTATGAGGCAATAACTCAGGAATGCTTCAATGGATCGTAGCGATTCTGAGATTGTTTTTTCGTGACATATTGGGCTTCATGATATTGGTCAATATTTTTGCTTTTATTTGTGAAAAAAGTGAAAATTTGGCGAAAATTTAGAAAATTTCACAATTTTCAAATTTAGAATTTTTATTCTGTTAAACCAGAGAGTTATGTGACACAAAATAGTTCATAAATAACATTACCCACATGTCTACTTTACATCAGTACAATTTTGGAAACAAAATTTTTGTTTGCTAGGAAGTTATAAGGGTTAAAATTTGACCAGCGATTTCTCATTTTTAAAAGAAAAATTTACAAAACCATTTTTTTTAGGGAACACCTCACATTTGAAGTCAGTTTGAGGGGTCTATATGGCTTCAAATACCCAAACGTGACACCATTCTAAAAACTGCACCCCACAAGGTGCCCAAAACCACATTCAAGACATTTATTAACCCTTCAGGTGTTTCACAGCAGTGGAAGCAACATGGAAGGAAAAAATGAACATTTAATTTTTTAGTCACAAAAATGATCATTTAGCAACAATTTTTTTTATTTTACCAAGGGTAAAAGGAGAAATTGGACCCTGAAAGTTGTGGACCAATTTGTCCTGAGTACGCTGATACCCCATATGTGGGGGGAACCACTGTTTGGGTGCATGACAGGGCTCAGAAGGGAAGGAGCGCCATTTGACTTTTTGAATTAAAAGTTGGCTCCAATCTTTAGCGGACACCATGTCGCATTTGGAGAGCTCCTGTGTGCCTAAAGATTGGAGCTCCCCCACAAGTGACCCCATTTTGGAAACAAGACCCACCAAGGAACATATCTAGATGCATAGTGAGCACTTTAAACCCCCAGGTGATTCACAAATTGATCCGTTAAAATGAAAAAGTACTTTTTTTTCACAAAAAAGGTCTTTTAGCCTCAATTTTTTCATTTTCACATGGGCAACAGGATAAAATGAATCCTAAAATTTGTTGGGCAATTTCTCCTGAGTACACCGATACCTCACATGTGGGGGTAAACCACTGTTTGGGCACACGGCAAGGCTCGGAAGGGAAGGAGCGCCATTTGACTTTTTGAATGAAAAATTAGCTCCAATCGTTAGCGGACTGTTATGAATTCTGCTTTTGGGCTCCCTCCGGTGGTTGTAGGTGGTAATGCAGTTGTCCCTGAGTTGCAGTCCTGGTCAGGTGTATCTGCTGATTGCAGTTCTGACTGGGGTATTTAGGCGTGCAGGATTCATTAGTCCTTGCCAGTTGTCCATGGTTGTTGGGAGGTTTTGGTCCTGGTTTGGTTTCATCTGCCTCCTGCCAAATCAGCAAAGATAAGTGTCTGGTTTTGTTTTTGTGGCACACATGCTGTGTGCTTAATAATTCTGTGCTATTCAGTGTTTTTTTGTCCAGCTTAGATTGTCAGTATTTTCTCAGTCTTGTTGGATTCTCTGGAGTGGCAGATATACATTCCATGTCTTTAGTTAGATTGTGGAACTTTTTGTATTATCTGCTGTGGATATTTTTGGAAGGGTTTTAATACTGACTGCTTAGTATTCTGTCATATCTTTCCCTATTTAGCTAGAGTGGCCTCTTTTGCTGAATCCTGTTTTCTGCCTGCGTGTGTCTTTCCTCTCCTACTCACAGTCAATATTCGTGGGGGGCTGCCTATCCTTTGGGGTTCTGTTCTGAGGCAAGGTAGTTTTCCTATTTCCATCTATAGGGGTATTTAGTCCTCCGGCTGTGTCGAGGTGTCTAGGGTTTGTTAGGCACACCCCACGGCTACTTCTAGTTGCGGTGTTAGTTTAGGTTTTGCGGTCAGTACAGTTTCCACCTACTCCAGAGAAAGTTCATGCGGCTCCAAAGTCACCGGATCATAACAGCGGACACCATGTCGCATTTGGAGAGCCCCTGTGTGCCTAAACATTGCAGCTCCCCCACAAGTGACCCCATTTTGGAAATTAGACCCCCCAAGGAACTTATCTAGATGCATAGTGAGCACTTTAAACCCTCTTCACAAATTGATCCGTAAAAAGGAAAAAGTACTTTTTTTCGCAAAAAAAAATTTTAGCCTCAATTTTTTCATTTTCACATAGGTAACAGGATAAAATGGATTCTAAAATTTGTTGGGCAACGTCGCCTGAGTACACTGATACCTCATATGTGGGGGTAAACCACTGTTTGGGAACACGGCAGGGCTCGGAAGGGAAGGAGCGCCATTTGACTTTTTGAATTAAAAGTTGGCTCCAATCTTTAGCGGACACCATGTCGCATTTGAAGAGCCCCTGTGCGCCTAAAGATTGGAGCTCCCCCACAACTGACCCCATTTTGGAAACTAGACCCCCCATGGAACTTATCTTGATGCATAGTTAGCACTTTAAACCCCCAGGAGCTTCACAAATTGATCCGTAAAAATGAAAAAGTACTTTTTTTTTCACAAAAAAGTTCTTTTAGCCTCAATTTTTTCATTTTCACATGGGCAACAGGATAAAATGGATCCTAAAATTTGTTGGGTAATTTCTCAAGAGTACACCTATACCTCACATTTGGGGGTAAACCACTGTTTGGGCACATGGCAAGGCTCGGAAGGGAAGGAGCGCCATTTGACTTTTTGAATGAAAAATTAGCTCTAATAGTTAGCAGACACCATGTCGCATTTGGAGAGCTCCTGTGTGCCTATTGTTATGGACCTGGTGGTTAGGTGCACCCGGAATGACCTGATAGTTAAACATGGAATCGGAACGAGCTCTGGGGAAATGGGAACTCTGCTGACCGCAAACCCTACTCCTATCAACACAACTAGAAATAGCCGTGGAGCGTGCCTGACTCTGCCTAGACGCCTCTTCACAGCCTAAGAGCTAACTACCCCTAAAGAAAGGAAACAAAGCCTCACTTGCCTCAGAGAAATTTCCCCAAAGGTAAAAGCAGCCCCCCACAAGTATTGACTGTGAGTTAAGAGGAAATCACAAACACAGGATGAAATAGGTTTTAGCAAAGAGAGGCCAGTCTAACTAAACAGATTGAGGATAGAAAAGGGATCTTTGCGTTCAACACGAAAAGCTACAAAAAACCACGCAGAGTGTGCAAAAAATACCCCCGCACCGACTCACGATGCGGTGGTGCCACTCTGCACCCCCAGAGCTTCCAGCTAGCCAGGCAGTTTCATGAAAGCAAGCTGGACTAGAACTTAGCAAGAAAAACCATATGAAACAAATGAACAAGCAGGAACTTAGCTTGCGCTGGAGTAGACAGGTCCTCAGAAAGATCCAGGAGAGATCTGAACCAGTACTAGAACATTGACAGCTGGCATGGAGTAACGATCTGAGTGGAGTTAAATAGATAATCCAGCCTAGCCCTAAACGTGGGCAGCTGGAGAAGGAATCTCAGAACCAGCAGCTCCACTCACAGCCACCAGAGGGAGTCCACGGACAGAACTCACCGAAGTACCATTCATGACCACAAGAGGGAGTTCGAGAACGGAATTCACAACAGCCTATACATTAGAGCTCCCCCACAAGTGACGCCATTTTGGAGACTAGACCCCCCAAGGAACTTATTTAGATGTGTGTTGCGCATTTTGAACCCCAAAGTGCTTCACAGAAGTTTATAACAAAGAGCTGTGAAAATAAAAAAATAATTTTTCTTTCCTCAAAAATGATTTTTTAGCATGCAATTTTTGATTTTCACAAGGGTAGCAGGAGAAATTGGACCACAAAAGTTGTTGTCCAGATTGTCCTGAGTACGCTGATACCCCATATGTGGGGGTAACCACTGTTTTGGCACACATTGGGGCTTGGAAGGGAAGTAGTGACATTTTGAAATGCCGACTTTGATGAAATGCTCTGCGGGCGTCACGTTGCGTTTGCAGAGCCCCTGATGTGCCTAAACAGTAGAAACCCCCACAAGTGACACCCTTTTGGAAACTAGACCCCCCAAGGAACTTATCTAGATGTGTGCTGAACACTTTCAACCCCCCAAAGTGCTTCACAGAAGTTTATAACGCTGAGCCGAGAAAATAAAAAATCATTTTTCTTTCCTCAAAAATGAATTTTGAGCCCACAATTTTTGATTTTCTCAAGGGTAACTGGAGAAATTGGACCCCAAAAGTTGTTGTCCAGTTTGTCCTGAGTATGCGGATACCCCATATGTGCAGGGGAACCACTGTTTGGGCACACGTCGGGGCTCGGAAGGGAAGTAGTGACGTTTTGAAATGCAGACTTTGATGGAATGGTCTGTGGGCGTCATGTTGTGTTTGCAGAGCCCCTGATGTGCCTAACAGTAGAAACCCCCACAAGTGACCCCGTTTTGGAAACTAGACCCCCTTAGGAACTTATCTAGATATGTGGTGAGCACTTTGAACCTCCAAGTGCTTCACAGAAGTTTATAACGCTGAGCCGTGAAAATAAAAAATCATTTTTCTTTCCTCAAAAAATTTTTTTAGCCCGCAATTTTTTATTTTCACAGGGGTGACAGGAGAAATTGGACCCCAAAAGTTGTTGTTCTGTTTGTCCTGAGTATGTTGGTACCCCATATGTGGGGGTAAACCACTGTTTGGGCACATGTCGGGGTTTGGAAGTGAGGGAGCTCCAGTTGACTTTTTGAACGCAAGATTGGCTGGAATCAGTAGTGGCGCCATGTCGCGTTTGGAGACCCCCTGATGTGCCTAAACAGTGGAAATCCCTCAATTCTAACTCCAACACTAACCCCAACACATCCCTAACCCTAATCCCAACTCTAACATGACCCTAATCACAACCCTAACCCCAACACACCCCTAACCCTAATCCCAACCCTAACCACAACCCTAACCCCAACACATCCCTAACCCTAAACCCAACCATAACCCTTACCACAAGCCTAACCCTAACCCCAACACACCCCTAACCCTAATCTTAACCCTAATTCCAACTCTAACCCAAATTCCAACCCTAACTCTAAATCCAACCCTAAGGCTATGTGCCCACGTTGTGGATTTGTGTGCAAAGTTTTCTGCACCGTTTTTGAAAAATCTGCAGGTAAAACACACTGCGTTTTACCTTCAGATTTACAGCGGATTTCCAGTGTTTTTTGTGCGGATTTCACCAGCGGATTCCTATACAGGAACAGGTGTAAAACTCTGCAGAATCCGCACAAAGAATTGACATGCTGCGGAAAATACAGAGCGATATTTTCCGCACCATGGGCACAGCGGATTTGGTTTTCCATAGGTTTACATGGTATTGTAAACATGATGGAAAACTGCTATGAATCCGCAGCGGCCAATCACCTAGTTGTTACCCTAACCCTAACCCTAGTTCTAACCCTAACCCTAGTTCTAACGCTAACCCTAACCCCAGTTTTAACTCTAACCCTAACCCTAACCCTAGCCCTAACCCTAGTTCTAACCCTAACCCTAATGGAAAAATAAAAATAAATATATTTTCTTTATTTTATTATGTTCCCTACCTATTGGGGTGATAAAGGGGGAGTTTATTTACTATTTTTTTATTTTGATCATTGTGATATGATCTATCACATTGATCATAATGAATGAACGAATCTGCCGGCCATTTTGAAAGATGGCGGCGCCCATGTAGAAGATGGACGGACACTGGGAGGGACACCGGAGGTCTCTAAGTATGAGGGGGTGGGATCGGAGCATGGGTGGGTGGGATCGGAGCACGGGGGGAGCAGACAGGAAGATGGAGGGGAGCAGAGGACAGGACAGAGGACGAAGGGGAGGAGATCGGTGGCGGTGGCAGGGGCAGATTGTGGTCTCCTGCCATGGCCGATGGTATTGCAGCATCGGCCATGGCTAGATTTACATTGGTGAAATATTACGATTGCTGTGATTGAAAGTGAAAGTGAAGCCACCCCCCTGGGCTCAAGTACAACTCCCCCTGTCCCTGCAGGTCGGGTGACATTACAGTTAACCCTTTCACCCGATCTGCAGGGACGCGATCCTGCCATGACGCCACATAGGCGTCACAGGTTGGATTGGCATCGACTTTCATGATGCCTACGTGGCGTCCCAGGTCGGAAAGGGGTTAATAAAAAAATAATAATATCACCATAAGTGGCATTATACACAGGAGATCTGTACTTTGCATGCAGTGTCTGTGTTCAGGTAATACAGAGATTACCGGTGACATTATACACAGGAGCTCTGTATGTAGTGCATAGTGTACAGGTAATACAGTGATCAACAGTGACATTATACACAGAAGCTCTGTATACAGTATCAGTGTACAGATAATACAGTGATCAACAGTGACATTATACACATGAGCGCTGTATATATTGTACAGGTTATACAGTGATGAATGACATTATACACAGGAGTATACATATTAGTCCTCACAGCACCCTAAGCATATATAGGTCACACTCCGTATATATCACATCAACCCAGAACCAATCAAGGAACAAGAAGTGTATATATAAAATCAACAAAGTTTATTCATAACAAATACATAAAATTATTCAAGTATATACTGCATGCCTCAAACCAAACTGGAAGGCCAGCAGGTAACGTCACACCAAAAAATATTCCATTATACTCAGTTAATATAAATTGCATGGCAGAGTTACATGTTCCCAACAGAAAACAACCATACTTCATAAATAAACCTAAATTTACCATATACACATGTGTCATGTAGATGGTTATACTACTATGAAGATTGCTTCCCTAAGTTACCATATGGAGATCTAATGAAATAACTGGCTATTTGCCTAGTGATAACTACTGCCTGTGAAGTGCATAAGATTGCAAGGATACCAGAGTGGCATGTCTTCCCTGCTCCGTCTCACCCCGACGCGCATTTCACCTATTCTTCCGGGGGGGCATAGCCAGTTATTTCATTATGCATAGTTTTTCCTCCTCTGTCTAGCATGAACAATGTATGCAATCAACATATCAGCAAACATCATTGTTCAGTGGCCATGCATTACTGTTTTGCAAAGATAACAGAAAATAAACTGTAGGAGATAATACTAGAGGTAAATATTCATCCTAAAAGAAGAGTCAATACTTCAGTACTTCAGACAACAGTTTATGATTCTGGGCCTACCCAATTTATGTCTGGCATAATTAAGAAGAAATGCTGTGTCGTCACATCTGTCATTCAGGAACATGGCTCATGGGTGGCTAGGGTGTATCCCCTCTTTCTTTCGAAGGTTTGGGGGATGGAAAGCTGAACACGGGAGATGTCTGTGACGCTTGTAGTGGTACTGTCATATCCTCTCACTGGGAGAAAACAGGTGGCCCTGTTGATTTTGAGTGGGAAGAAGAGACCAAGACTGCAGCAGAAGAGGGAGCAGGAGGAGGCTCTGATCTGTCATGCTTTTTAACCCCTTTACCCCCAAGGGTGGTTTGCACGTTAATGACTGGGCCAATTTTCACAACCACTGTCCTTTTATGAGGTTATAACTCTGGAATGCTTCAACGGATCCTGATGATTCTGACACTGTTTTCTTGTGACATATTGTACTTCATGATAGTGGTAAAATTTCTTTGATATTACCTGCGTTTATTTGTGGAAAAAACGGAAACACATTCAAGAAGTTTATTAACCGTTCAGGTGCTTCACAGGAATTTTTGGAATGTTTAAATAAAAATGAACATTTAACTTTTTTACACAAAAAATTTACTTCAGCTCCAATTTGTTTTATTTTACCAAGGGTAACAGGAGAAAATGGACCCCAAAAGTTGTTGTCCAATTTGTCCTGAGTACGCTGATACCCCATATATGGGGTAAACCACTGTTTGGGCGCATGTCAGAGCTCGGAAGGGAAGGAGCGCCATTTGACTTTTCAATGCAAAATTGACAGGAATTGAGATGGGACGCCATGTTGCATTTGGAGAGCCACTGATGTGCCTAAACATTGAACCCCCCACAAGTGACACCATTTTGGAAAGTAGACCCCCTAAGGAACTTATCTAGATGAGTGGTGAGCACTTTGACCCATTAAGTGATTCACAGAAGTTTATAATGCAGAGCCGCAAAAATAAAAAATCATATTTTTTCACAAAAATTATTTTTTCGCCCCCAATTTTTTATTTTCCCAAGGGTAAGAGAAGAAATTGGATCCCAAAAGTTGTTGTCCAATTTGTCCTGAGTACGCTGATACCCCATATGTGGGGGAGGGGACCACCGTTTGAGCACATGGCAGAGCTCGGAAGGGAAGGAGCGTCATTTGGAATGCAGACTTAGATGGATTGGTCTGCAGGCATCACATTGCGTTTGCAGAGCCCCTAATGTACCTAAACAGTAGAAACCCCCCACAAGTGACCCCATATTGGAAACTAGACCCCCCCAAGGAACTTAGAAACTAGATGTGTTGTGAGAACTTTGAATCCCCAAGTGTTTCACTACAGTTTATAACGCAGAGCCGTGAAAATAAAAAATCCTTTTTTTTCCACAAAAATAATTTTTTAGCCCCCAGTTTTGTATTTTCCCAAAAGTAACAGGAGAAATTGGACCCCAAAAGTTGTTGTCCAATGTGTCCTGAGTACTTGATACCCCATATGTTGGGGTAAACCACTGTTTGGGCACACAGGAGAGCTCAGAATGGAAGGAACACTGTTTTACTTTTTCAACGCAGAATTGGCTGGCATTTAGATCGAACGCCATGTCACGTTTGGAGAGCACAGTGGAAAACCCCCAATTATAACTAAAACCCTAATCCAAACACATCCCTAACCCTAATCCCAACTGTAACCCTAACCACACCCCTAACCCTGACACACCCCTAACCCTAATCCCAACCCCATTCCCAACCGTAAATGTAATCCAAACCCTAACCCTAATTTTAGCCCCAACCCTAACCCTAACTTTAGCCCCAACCCTAACTGTAGCCTTAACCCTAGCCCCAACCCTAACCCTTGCCCTAGCCCTAGCCCTAACCCTAACCCTAGCCCTAACCCTAGCCCTAACCCTAGCCCTAACCCTAACCCTAGCCCTAACCCTAACCTAGCCCTAACCCTAACCCTAGCCCTAACCCTAGCCCTAACCATAGCCCTAGCCCTAACCCTAGCCCTAACCCTAGCCCTAACCCTAATGGGAAAATAGAAATAAATAAAACATTTTAGTTTTTTAATTTTTCGCTAACTAAAGGGGTGATGAAGGGGGGTTTGATTTACTTTTATAGCGGGTTTTTTAGCGGATTTTTATGATTGGCAGCCATCACACACTGAAAGACGCTTTTTATTGCAAAAAATATTTTTTGAGCTACCACATTTTGAGAGCTATAATTCTTCCATATGTTGGTCCACAGAGTCATGTGAGGTCTTGTTATTTGCGGGACGAGTTGCCGTTTTTATTGGTAACATTTTCGGGCACGTGACATTTTTGATCGCTTTTTATTCCGAATTTTGGGAGGCAGGATGACCAAAAACCAGCTATTCATGAATTTCTTTTGGGGGAGGCGTTTATACTGTTCCGCGTTTGGTAAAATGGATAAAGCAGTTTTATTCTTCAGGTCAGTACGATTACAGTGATACCTCATTTATATCATTTTTTTATGTTTTGGCGCTTTTAAACGATAAAAACTATTTTATAGAAAGAATAATTATTTTTGCATCGCTTTATTCTGAGGACTATAACTATTTTCTTTTTTCTTTGATGATGCTGTATGGTGGCTCTTATTTTGCGGGACAAGATGACGTTTTCAGTGGTGCCATGGTTATTTATATCCGTTTTTTTGATCGCGTGTTATTCCACTTTTTGTTTGGCGGTATGATAATAAAGCATTGTTTTTTTGCCTCGTTTTTTTTTTTTGCGGTGTTCACTGAAGGGGTTAACTAGTGGGACAGTTTTATAGGTCGGGTCATTACGGATGCGGCAATACTAAATATGTGTACTTTTATTGTTTTTTTTAATTTAGATAAAGAAATGTATTTATAGGAACAATATATTTTTTTGGGGGGAATTTTTTTGGGGAATTTTTTTTATTTTTTTACACATGTGAATATTTTTTTTTTTACACTATAACATTGCCCCAGGGGGGGCATCATGTTATAGTGTATGATCGCCGATCTGACACTTTGCTGTGCACTGTGTCAGATCGGCGATCTGATTTGCACAGATCCTGGAGGCTTCCCGGCGCCTGCTCTGAGCAGGCGCAGTGAAGCCACCTCCCTGCAGGACCCGGATTCCGCGGCCATCTTGGATCCGGGCCTGCTGCAGGGAGGAGGAGGTAAGAGACCCTCGGAGCAACGCGATCCGGGGGTCTCCCTGCGCGATGCTTCCCTATACCGCCGGAACACTGCGATCATGTTTGATCGCAGTGTGCCGGGGGTTAATGTGCCGGGGGCAGTCCGTGACCGCTCCTGGCACATAGTGCCGGATGTCAGCTGCGATAGTCAGCTGACACCCGGCCGCGATCGGCCGAGCTCCCCCCGTGAGTGCGTCTGATCACATATGACGTACTATCCCGTCGGTGGTCATACGGGCCCACCTCACCTCGACGGGATAGTACGTCAGAAGTCAGAAAGGGATTAAAGTGTGTACTCCACTGCACCACATGCTTGAAATTCAGGTGCTTCATCATGCTGGTGGTGCTCAGGTTCAGAATATTTGTGCCTCGCTTCAGGCTCTGATGGCACAGTGTGCAAATCACCTGTTGCTTGTCATCATCACATTTCCTGAGGAAATGCCACACCAGGGAACTCTTTTAAGCTGTCTTTGGCATGCTGATTTCAGCATTGCGGTGGGCAGTAGCAGCTTATGTACTGGCTAGGGATTGTTCACTATACCTTTGCACCCTGCACCCTCTTTTACTGTTCTGCTGTGGCAGTGTGTCCACCTGCTCTTCCTTCAAACTCTGTAAGTCCCTAGTATGACCTCCGCTCCTTGTGGGGTCTAGGACCTCATCATCCCCCGCATCATATTCTACCCATTCCTCATCCCTGCCCTCCTTGCCGGTCTACACTGCAGAAAGATGCGGCAGTTGGCAACTGTGTTTTATCATCCTCTGACATGTCCTACGGTGGTCCAGTGACTGTGTGCACTAGCCCTCCCATGTACTCATCCTCCAAACTAACAAGTGGTTGGTCAGCAGTGCACTCAGTCTCTTCCAATTCTGGAGCAGGGCCAGGTGGATTGACCATGGGACATCAGCCAGTGGAGTCATCAAAAAGCAGAAGAGACTGCTGCATGAGTTGGGGCTCAGACTGCTTGGCTGATTTGCAAGGGGGTAAGGTGGAAACCAGATAACCATGGTCCTCAGGTTCCAACTTTACACTTTCTGCACTGGATCAGGTGGAAGATAATGCAGGAGAATTGAAGCCACTCTCAGCCTTCCAATCTAACACCTTTTCAACATCTTGTGGCCTCACCATTTGTGCAGTACTAGGACTTATGAAAGGCCTTTATGCACCTGAGGAAAGTGTTGCATTTGGGCATTTAGCATGCACAGTACTCCCACGTTCTCTCCCTGTAGCCACCATCAGCATTTACACCAACACCACCATGGCCAAGGCCACGTCCCCTGTTTGATGCTCTCCACATTTTTGGAAGTGAATTTTCTGCACATTACTCACACAGAGATGGCAGAAGACTAGATTAGTTTTGCCATACTACCAGTCTAGACACAGTAGTACAGTAAAATATATTTTTGGGCCTACAAATGACAAAGATGGCTGCTGATGTCCATTTATTTGCCACACTACTAGAAAAGACACAGCAGTACAGTCAATTAGTTTGACCTACAAATGGTGAAGAGACGACTGCTGAAATGTATTTGTTTGCCACATTAAATGTATAGACACAGGTGTACAGTAAAATCATTTGTTGGGGTTACAAATGGCAAAGAAACAGCTGTTGAGATTCATTTCCTTGCCACAGTACTCATATAGACACAGTGGTAGAGTAAAATTATTTGTTTGGCCTACAAATCACAAAGCGACAGCTGCAGAGTAAAAATATTTTCAAGCACACTGCTCATGCAGACACAGCTGCAGAGTACACACCGTGTTTTTTTAGCACAATACTCCCACAGGCAGGACTGCAGAGTACACACAGCAGCTTTATGACACAGTACTCCCAAAGATGGAGTTGCAGATTACACACAGCAGCTTTTGGCACAATACTCACACAGGCTGGGTTACAGAGTACAAACAGCTGCTTTTAGCACAGTACTCCCACAAATGTAGTTGCAGAGTAAACACAGTGGCTTTTGTCACAATACTTTCACAGGCAAGGTTGCCTAGTACACATAGCAGATTTTGGCACAGTAGCCCCACAGATATGGGTACAGAGTACACACAGAGGCTTAAAGGCACAGTACTCCCAGAGGCGGGGTGAAGAGTACGGTTGAGCGAAATGGATCGGACAAATTCAAAAATCACCGACTTTCGGCAAAGTCGGGTTTCATGAAACCCGACCCGATCCTAGTGTGGGGTCGGCGATCTTCACGCCAAAGTCACGTTTCATATGACGCGTTCAGCTCCATTTTTCAGCCAATGAAGGAGGACGCAGAGTGTGGGCAGCGTGATGACATAGGTCTCAGTCCCCACCATCTTAGAGAAGGGCATAACAGTGATTGGCTTGCTTTCTGCTTTTCTTGCTTTCTTGCGTCACAGGGGGAAAAAAGGGGCATGCACGCCGACCGCCATCTTACTTCTGCCGATCTTAGCATAGGGAGAGGTAGCTGCAGCTTCATCAGAAGAAGGGATATAGTTAGGGAGGGAAGATTAACCCCCAACCGCTTGTGCTGTAGCGATTTCCACTGTCCAACACCACCTTTTTTTGCAGGGACAGTGGAGGGTATAGTTTTGTGCATCAGCTCTGTAGCTTACTAGGCTGCCTTATAAGGCTCCCTGACAGCTGCATTGCTGTTTGCACGCTGCTGTGCAAACCAACTGCTTTTTTAAAAGCAAAACTCTGTTGCTCCTTTCTGCACAGTTATCTTGTTTATTTGTCCACACTTTTGTGTGCAGCAGTCCTTTGTATTGCTGCCATACTTGTCCTGAGATCATTGTAGGGAGATTGAAATTGTACTACAGTCCTTGTATTTTTTCATATATCTTCCAGCCACTTTCTGCCACTTACATTGTGTTGTGTTATACACTGGGCCTGAGTTTTGGTGCAGTCTCCCCCCCAAAAAAGGGATATTCAAATTGTCACAAAGTGGATATGCGTCAGTTCTGTTAGTTTATCGTATATCAGCCAGCCACGTTCTGCCACTTACATTGTGTTGTGTTATACACTGGGTCTGAGTTTTGGTGCAGTCTCCCCCCAAAAAAGGGAGATTCAAATTGTCACAAAGTGGATATACAGTAGTTCTGTTAGTTTGTCGTATATCAGCCAGCCACGTTCTGCCACTTACATTGTGTTGTGTTATACACTGGGCCTGAGTTTTGGTGCAGTCTCCCCCCCAAAAAAGGAAAATTCAAATAGTCACAAAGTGGATAAACATCAGTTCTGTTAGTTTGTCGTATATCAGCCAGCCATGTTCTGCCTCTTACATTGTGTTGTGTTATACACTGGGCTGCCTGAGTTTTGGTGCAGTCTCCCCCCCAAAAAAAGGGATATTCAAACTGTCACAAAGTGGATATACGTCAGTTCTGTTAGTTTGTCGTATATCAGCCAGCCACGTTCTGCCACTTACATTGTGTTGTGTTATACACTGGGCCTGAGTTTTGGTGCAGTCTCCGCCCCAAAAAAGGGAGATTCAAATTGTCACAAAGTGTATATACATCAGTTCTGTTAGTTTGTCGTATATCAGCCAGCCACATTCTGCCGCTTACATTGTGTTGTGTTATACACTGGGCCTGAGTTTTGGTGCAGTCTCCCCCCCAAAAAAATGGAGATTCAAATTGTCACAAAGTGGATATACGTCAGTTCTGTTAGTTTGTCGTATATCAGCCAGCCACGTTCTGCCACTTACATTGTGTTGTGATATACACTGGGCCTGAGTTTTGGTGCAGTCTCCCCCCCAAAAAAGGAGATTCAAACTGTCACAAAGTGGATATACGTCAGTTCTGTAAGTTTGTCGTATATAAGCCAGCCACGTTCTGCCACTTACATTGTGTTGTGTTATACACTGGGCCTGAGTTTTGGTGCAGCCTCCCCCCCAAAAAAGGGAGATTCAAATTGTCAACAAGTTTATATACACATTCTACCTTGTGTTACAGTACCATATAACGGTTGTTATTTTGGTTAGATTTTCCCAAAAATGAGGAAGTCTTGTGGAAGAGGCCGTGGGCGGTCGTTGCCAGCTGGTACTGTTGGTGGTGGTGGTGGTGGAGCATCTGGTGGTAGTGGGAAAAGCAAAATAGCACCTAAAGCTCGAGGTGTTGAGCCAGCGTCATCATCTGGCTACACAAGGCCGAGAAGGCTCCCATATCTTGGAGCAGGAAAACTGCTTTTAAAGCCAGAGCAGCAGGAAAAAGTTTTGGCTTTCCTTGCTGACTCAGTCTCTAGCTCTTTCGCCTCCTCTTCAGAAAGTTCAAAATATAAAAGCAGCGAGTCGTCAGTGGATGCTCCCGGTCAGGACCAAGACGTTTCCTTGTGTCCTTCACCCAAACCAAAAGTGAAGGATGCGTCAGGCGACACTACAGGTTACTCCATGGAGCTCTTTACACATAGCGTGCCTGGGTTAGAAAGGGAAATTGTTAACTGCCCATTACAAGTTGAATCGGACATGGAGTGCACTGATGCACAGCCACAGCTAGATTATTATGCTGTTCCATTGACTCAGATCAATACATTGCCCTCGCAGTGTACTCAGCCAGAATCTGACCCTGATGAGACTATGGTGCCCCGTCCCGAACGCTATAGCACGTTACACGGTGACACAGAGGAAGGTGCACATGACATTGAGGAGGAGGTGATAGATGACCCAGTTGTTGACCCAGATTGGCAGCCATTGGGGGAAGAGGGTGCCACTGCCAGTAGCTCAGAAGCGGAGGAGGATGATTCGCAGCAGCCATCTACATCGCAACAGCTGTCATCTGGCAGGCCCGTATCAGGCCAGAAACGTGTGTCAAAAACAAAAACAGTTTTAGGACAGCGTGGCCATCCGGTGAAAGTAGCACAGCGTGCAATGCCTGAAAAGGTATTCGATAGTAGGAAGAGTGCAGTGTGGCAATTTTTTAACCAAGATCCGAATGATCAGTCAAAAGTTATCTGTAAGAAATGCTCAAAGACCTTTAGCAGAGGATAAAATCTTCAAAATTTAACTACAACATGCATGTGTAGACCTTTAACCAGCATGCACTTGCAGGCCTGGACTAACTACCAAACATCACTTACCATTGGTGCACCTGCATAGAATGAAGGTAGCTACATTGCTACCTTCACTGTAAGCCCACCGGTTAGGACACCTCCAGCAGCAAATGTGGATGTATCGTCGCAAGGCCAAAGCAGTCAGGGAATCACAAGGTTATTGGTAGGAAACACTGTATGTAGGCCAACATCAAGAATACCATCACCAACCCTCTCTCAATCTGCCATGTCAACCACCACCACCACCGCTAGTTCCACCATATGCAACTCTCCAGTCCAGCTCACCCTACAAGAGACTCTCGTTAGGAAAAGAAAGTACTCATCCTCTCATCCGAGCACACAGGGTTTGAAAGCCCACATTGCTAGACTAATCTCGGTAGAGATGATGCCCTACCGGTTGGTTGAAAGCGAAGCTTTCAAAGACCTGATGGCCTACGCAGTACCACGCTATGACCTACCCAGTCGGCACTTCTTTGCGATAAAAGCCATCCCAGCCCTCCACCAGCATGTCAAAGACGGCATTGTCCATGCACTGAGGCAATCAGTCAGTGGAAAGGTGCACCTCTCAACAGATGCATGGACCAGTAGGCATGGCCAGGGACATTACGTGTCCATCACGGCGCACTGGGTTAATGTGGTGGATGTAGGGTCCACAGGGGACAGCCATATTGGGACAGTTCTGCCTAGCCCATGGTCTAGGAAACAGTTGGCTGTAAGCGTTCGCCACCCCCTCCTCCTCCTGAAGCGAAAGCTCGTCCACAGAGCGCAGTCGCACGACCACTCCATCCGCAGCTGCCAGTGTTGCACACGAGGTGTCCCATTATCGAACAGCTAGTGGTAAGCATCAGCAGGCTGTGTTACAAATGAAGTGTTTGGGCGACAACAGACACACCACGGAAGTACTAGCCGAGTACTTGCAGCAAGAAACTCAGTCATGGCTGGGCAGTGTACATCTTGAGGCAGGCAAGGTAGTCAGTGATAATGGAAGGAATTTTATGGCTGCCATAGCCCTTTCAGAATTGAAACACATACCTTGCCTGGCTCACACCTTGAACCTGGTGGTGCAGTGCTTCCTGAAAAATTATCCGGGGTAACCAGCCCTGCTCCTGAAGGTGCGAAGACTTTGCTCGCACATCCGCCGGTCACCCGTACACTCCAGCCGTATGCTGAACCATCAGCGATCGCTGAATCTTCCCCAGCACCGCCTAATAATCGACATTGCAACAAGGTGGAACTCCACACTGCACATGGTTCAGAGGCTGTGCAAACAGAGGCGTGCTGTAATTTATTTGTGGAAGGATACACATACACGGGCAGGCACTTGGACAACATACATGGAGTTGTCTGGTGTGCAGTGGTCGAAGCTACAAGACCTCTGTCAAGTCCTTCTGTGTTTTGAGGAATGCACACGGCTGGTAAGTGCAGACGACGCTATCATAAGCATGAGCATCCCACTAATGCGTCTGCTGATGCAAAGTTTGACGCACATTAAGGTGCAGGCGTCTGCAGCCGGGGAGGAGGGAAGCCTTGATGACAGTCAGCCATTGTCTGCTCAGGGAACTGTCCTGGATGAGGTGGTGGATGAAGAGGAGGAGGAGGAGGATGATGGGGATGAATATTTATGGGAGGAGGATGCTTCTCAGGGGCAAAAGAAACTGGTGGCGTTGCAAGGTCAGGTACAGGGTTTTTTGTGGGACAAAAGTGATGTTGATTTGCAAGAAAGTGCTCCTCAACCCAGCACAAGCAGTGAATTGACACCTGGAACATTGGCCCACATGGCTGAGTATGCCTTGCGTATCCTAAAAAGGGACCCCCGCATTATCAAAATGATGACCGATGACGGACGATTACTGGTTGGCCTGCCTCCTGGATCCACGATATAAAGGAAAATTACAAAATATCATGCCACATGAGAACCTTGAGCAAATATTGGCTACCAAACAAGCAACTCTTGTAGACCGTTTGGTTCAGGCATTCCCAGCACACAGCGGCGGTGATGGTTCTCACACGAGCCATAGGGGGCAACATGGCAGAGGTGTTAGAGGTGCACAAATCCAAAGTGGCGTTGGACAGAGGAGTTTTATGACCAGGTTGTGGAGTGATTTCGCAATGACCGCTGACACGACGGGTACTGCTGCATCGATTCTAAATGACAGGAGACAGCATTTCTCCAGTATGGTTACGAACTACTTTTCCTCCCTTATCGATGTTCTCCCTCACAGGTCATTCCCCTTTGCTTACTGGGCATCTAAAATAGACACCTGGCCTGAATTGGCAGAATATGCATTACAGGAGCTCGCTTGCCCTGCTGCTAGTGTGCTATCATAAAGAGTCTTTAGTGCTGCTGATTCAATACTGACTGAAAAAAGGACACGTCTGGCTACCCGAATGTTGATGATCTAACCTTCATTAAAATGAACCAATCATGGATTTCAAATTATTTGGCCCCACCTTCCCCTGCTGACACGTAGCTTGCCTGAAAAATGTCTTGCTTTTGGCCTCCTCTTACTGACTGCTCCAATTCCTCCATTTGCAGCTGCTGAATGTCCACCATAGGCCATTTTTATACCTCCCTAAATGGGCTGACTCCCCCCACAGGGCCGTGGTTACTACATGGCGCAAGCACCCGTGCGAGTGCCGTTTGCCTGGACAGGTGGGTGTGCCCACTCTTGGGAGACGGCACTGGCACAGGGTCCCTCATAGAACAATGAAGTGTCTCTGACGGTGGTGGTGCAGAACCAATGTCAGACACACTGTCGTAAATTGAGGGGTCCTGTGCCAGTACCGCCGCCCACGAGAGAGTGTTCCCCCAGCTCGAACAGTCCTCTACCACTTGCAATACTTACCTCTCCCTGCTCCACAACTGTGTAGTCTGGGCTGTTAAATCCTTCAATGGCACTGCCAATACAAATTTGTTGAAATGATAGATAATAGTTAAAATATACAGGGGCCCTGGCCTCCATTTAGACCAGCTAATACTTTGCGCCTACTACCACTGTCTGCTACTCAGCAGAGGAGCCCACCCCTGTACCTAGCTATGCCACCTGTTTATTTGTGAACAATTTTTTGTCAGACATTTAGCCCACTTTATTATTTCGGCCTACTAACTGTGTCTGCCACTCATTACAGTTGTCCTCCACTGAACAAGGCAATGCCTCCTGTTTAGTCCTATTACCAATTTTGAACTGCATTTAGCCTACTTAATTATTTGGGCCTTCTAACTGTGTCTGCCGCTCATTACAGTTGTCCTCCACTGAACAAAGCAATGCCGCCTGTTTTGTCCTGTTACCAGTTTTGAACTGCATTTAGGCTACTTTATTATTTGGGCCTACTAACTGTGTCTGCCGCTCATTACAGTTGTCCTCAGCACTTGCAAAGTTGAAATACTTACCTCTCCCTGCTCCACCGCCGTGACGTATTCCGCGTTTCCTGGGCCCACGAAAATCTTGAGCCAGCCCTACCCCCACAACTTTAGCCAAATGACCCCCAGTTTTCAATGCCTAACTATTATTATAAAGTAAATTAAGATTGACAAGCTTTAGTAATAAGAATTGATGTTTTTGGTATTAAAATGGGCACTGTAGGTGTTTTCCTGTCCTCCACTCACTGCCAACTTTGATTCCCCATTGACTTGCATTGGGTTTTGTGTTTCAGTCGGCCCCCGACTTTAAGCAATAATCGGCCGATTTCACCAGACCCGACTATTGACAAAGTCGGGTTTCGCAAAACCCGACTCAATCCGAAAAAAGTAAAAGTCGCTCAACTCTAGTGAAGAGTACACACAGTGGCTTTTTGGCACAATAGTCCCACTGGCGTGGTTGCAGAGTTCACACAGGAGGTTTTGGCATAGAACCCCTACAGGCTGGGCAAAAGTGCAGTGTCATGTGCAGTATGTGTCCCTCTTTCTTTTCTTTTAAAGTTGGGAGGTATGCAAAGGACATAGGGAGCAAGATATCCCATAAACAAATAATGAAATTGTCATTCTTCTCAGCCTATCTAAATAACCATCCTTATACGCACATATATGCAAATAACTGCATACAAAATGTTTGTCCTTAGATCTAGACATCTGTACGTATATGTATGCCATAGTGGTTACATTGTCCACATACACAGAAGTTGTGGCAAGAAGATTACCAGTAGGAAGATGGTTGTGATTGACATTCATCCATTGACACACAGAATCAGCAATATAGAGGGTTTCCACACTGGTCACATGAAAATGCTTTAGCTATTTGTTCAATGTTAATAGTGATGCCTGAAAAGGACTCGTCTTACATATTACACAGTATAGGTAGATATATTTTTGGAAATTGATGCTTTGAGAGCACTGATATAAGTACTGATTTTCTGATCCACAATTCCTATAATACTGCAAGAATAATGTGGTCTTTAACATTTATTTGGGGCAACTAGGAAAAGTGTATTACTATCATTTATTTTCAAAATGAATAGCCAGATAAATTTTACCTTCTCAAAGGTGGATTATTTTTACTCATGGCTTTCAATAATGTATTCCTGAATGTATTTGCTGGTTGAGACAATATGAAAATGCTCCAGTGTAATAGCCCGTTGTGTCATTCCAGTCATTTATACATTTAGATGAAAATCATGTGTATCTACCACTGCAATTTCAAATCTCATCTCTTCCATTAGCAACACATCATTGTATCTGTCAGTCAGAGAAAAATAGGATGTGAGAGCCCAGGATACAAAACCGTTGAGCTGGTACTGTTGACCTTTAATGTCATATTCATTGAGATTACACACTGTGTGGCTGGCAATAGACAAATGTATAAAGAGTTTCCTAGGGCACCTGACAGAATAAGAATTGTTAAATCACTAATGTCCAAATATCACATAGGGCACTTCAACTACACTACGAACACAGTCCCATACTATTCTTGATGGGGCAAAGAAGAGATCCCACAAGTACCATATAAAATCTAGTTTATTAGTAAATAATAAAATAAAACAATAGATAAATCCAACCAATACATAAGATACCATGTAAGGAACGCCACGAAACAACAGGAAGTGGCAGGAAACGGGGGCCTATGTGAGGTTGTTTCAGATATCGTTGATTATTTCCTTAAACCCATTGTCTCCACTCTTCCATCCTTTATTAGAGACACCAACCAGGCCCTTCAACGACTAGACCAAATACAATTGGAAGACAATATGATATTGGTCACAGCAGACGTTGAAGCGTTGTATACGTCAATCAAGCATAGTGATGGTTTAGCGGCTACATCCTGGTTTTTACAATCAAGCAATATTGATGGCCCCCTAGCCAACCTTATTTTGGTGTTATTGGAATTCATCTTGACCCATAATATTTTTACCTTTAATGGAAAAATATACCGACAATTACAAGGTACGGCAAAGGGGGCATCATGCGCTCCGTCTTATGCGAATCTTTTCTTGGGGGCCTGGGAAAGACGTATCTTTATGGGGGAAGAAATTGAGGAGATTAGTTGTGTACATAATTGGGTAAGGTATATCGACGATATACTGTTTGTATGGGAGGGGAATGTATCTGGACTTGCAGATTTGATGCAGAAATTAAATAACAATGACGTTAATATCAAACTGACGTTTAAAACAGGTAGATGTCTGGAATTTTTGGATATTTGGATCGAAGCATCAGAAGAAGGTATGATCCATACTGACATCTACAGAAAACCTACGGCCACTAACTCATATCTTATGGCGGATTCAGCTCACCCCATCAGTACTATCCGGGGGATTCCTATTGGCCAATTCCTCAGAGCAAGAAGAATCTGTTCGGATTCAATAGCCTTTGAGAGACAATGCCAAGATCTTACAAGGAGGTTTGAAGACCGTGGCTATAGCCGCAGGATGATCCGAAGGGGTTATAGAAGAGCGTCATCTACAACAAGAAATCAACTGCTATACAGTGGGAAAAAGATCAGTACCAACGAGGATAAATCACAGGTACGATTCATCTCCTCATACAACGGAGAATGGAATAACCTTAGAACTATTATTGGAAAGCATTGGGGAGTTTTACTCACCGATCCCGCGTTGAAACAAATCTTGCCTTCATCCCCCCAATATGTAGCCCGTCGGTCGGCCAACCTTAGAGACCTCTTGGTGCACAGTCACTATGAAGTCTCTAGGAGGCATAACATGAATTCTGAGGTGTGGGGATTCTTCCCATGTGGCCTTTGTAAGGCGTGTTTAAATCTGACAAGGACCAAAAATTTCAAAAATGCGGATGGGTCTCGCACCTTTCAAATAAGGAAACATCTTACGTGCTCTTCTAAAGGAGTGATTTATCACGCCGAGTGTCCCTGTGGGAAGGTTTATGTGGGCCTTACCACTAGAGAATTTAAGATCAGAGTTAGGGAACACATACTAGATATTGAAAAAGCGGCCCTGGTAAAAGACGAGTCTAGTTTAAAAACGCTACCTAGACATTTCAAAAAGTACCATGGATGTAACCCCAAAGGCTTGATGTTCAGGGCTATTGACCAATTACACATGGGTATCAGAGGGGGTGATTTGGGCAGGGTCTTAGCCCAACTGGAATGTCGGTGGATCCATCGCCTAGGGACAATGAGTCCCAGAGGTCTAAATGAAAACATGGGCTTTTCAGCATTTTTATAAGAGGTTCTCTTTTTTAGGGGTGAGGGTTGCTGGGTTTACATTGTCTTGTATTTGTATTTTAACTGTTTTTATTCTTTCACCTTAGATCTTGGGAGTTTTCTATTAGCACTGTCGTATGTGGATATGTATGGAAGTTGGTGGACTACAATCATAGTTTATGAAGAAGAAGTCCTCATCCTTTCATGTCATCTTACTATATATATAATCATAGGCCATTTTAGCTTTATAGTTGGGGTTATGTTATAATATTTGGCAGTATATACATTATAGTGCATGTTATTGTAGGTTATGGTAGAGGTTTAATGTTAGCACTTTATAGTATTATATATTGATATTTGTTTTGTATTTATGATATATATATATTTCACTGTATAATCATCACTAAGCACTTTAATATATTTTACGGTATAATCATCACTAAGCACTTTAATAAATTATCACATCCATTAAGGGATGGTTAAAATGATGTAATTAATATTTTAGGCACTTTATTTATGTATTTATATTTATGTATTATATATATGTATTTTCTATATAGGTATTTGTTGTTATTTATGCATTATGCACTTTAGTATGCACCTTATTCATGTATTGTATGTGTATTTATTCTATATATAACTGCCAGTTAATGCCTCTATTTGCTATATTGCGCTTCATGTTACTTTTCCACATACGTGGTCCGGCCTTTATTGCAGTCTAGTCGTAGCTGATTGTGCGCATGAGCGCTGTCCCGATCCTCCGTCGCTTCCAGTGACGCTCATACACTGACACGCAACCTTTTGGCTTGCGTGCCATTGAGCGTCGGCAGGAAGTGATGTCATCGGAGGAGGGCGGACGCGCGATGCGCCGACGCCATCAGCGATAGTGACTTACACTGCGGGCCGCTGATTGGATACCTTTTGTTTAAAAACTCGGCTCTCCTTCACCCTGACACGCCCCCGGAAGAAGCTGGCGGCGAAACGCGCGTCGGGGTGAAGGGACGCCCGGGAGAAACTGTGCGGCAGGTAATATTATACAGTTAGGTCAATATATATTTGGACAGAGACAACATTTTTCTAATTTTGGTTATAGACTTTACCACAATGAATTTTAAACAAAACAATTCAGATGCAGTTGAAGTTCAGACTTTCAGCTTTCATTTGAGGGTATCCACATTAAAATTGGATGAAGGGTTTAGAAGTTTCAGCTTCTTAACATGTGCCACCCTGTTTTTAAAGGGACCAAAAGTAATTGGACAGATTCAATAATTTTAAATAAAATGTTTATTTTTAGTGCTTGGTTGAAAACCCTTTGTTGGCAATGACTGCCTGAAGTCTTGAACTCATGGACATCACCAGACGCTGTGTTTCCTCCTTTTTGATGCTCGGCCAGGCCCTCACTGCGGTGGTTTTCAGTTGCTGTTTGTTTGTGGGCCTTTCTGTCTGAAGTTTAGTCTTTAACAAGTGAAATGTATGCTCAATTGGGTTGAGATCAGGTGACTGACTTGGCCATTCAGGAATTTTCCACTTCTTTGCTTTAATAAACTCCTGGGTTTCTTTGGCTTTATGTTTTGGGTCATTGTCCATCTGTAGTATGAAACGACGACCAATCAGTTTGGCTGCATTTGGCTGGATCTGAGCAGACAATATGTCTCTGAATACCTCAGAATTCATTCGGATGCTTTTGTCCTGTGTCACATCATCAATAAACACTAGTGACCCAGTGCCACTGGCAGCCATGCATGCCCAAGCCATCACACCGCCTCCGCCGTGTTTTACAGATGATGTGGTATGCTTTGGATCATGAGCTGTGCCACGTCTTCGCCATACTTTTCTCTTGCCATCGTTCTGGTAGAGGTTGATCTTGGTTTCATCTGTCCAAAGAATGTTCTTCCAGAACTGTGCTGGCTTTTTTAGATGTTTTTTAGCACAGTCCAGTCTAGCCATTTTATTCTTGATGCTTATGAGTGGCTTGCACTGTGCAGTGAACCCTCTGTATTTACTTTCATGCAGTCTTCTCTTTATGGTAGATTTGGATATTGATGCGCCTACCTCCTGGAGAGTGTTGTTCACTTGGTTGGCTGTTGTGAAGGGGTTTCTCTTCACCATGGAGATTATTCTGCGATCATCCCCCACTGTTGTCTTCCGTGGGCACCCAGGTCTTTTTGCATTGATGAGTTCACCAGTGCTTTCTTTCTTTCTCAGGATGTACCAAACTGTAGATTTTGCCACTCCTAATATTGTAGCAATTTCTCAGATGGGTTTTTTCTGTTTTCGCAGCTTAAGGATGGCTTGTTTCACCTGCATGGAGAGCTCCTTTGACCGCATGTTTACTTCACAGCAAAACCTTCCAAATGCAAGCACCACACCTCAAATCAACTCCAGGCCTTTTATCTGCTTAATTGAGAATGACATAACGAAGGGATTGCCCACACCTGTCCATGAAATAGCCTTGGAGTCAATTGTCCAATTACTTTTGGTCCCTTTAAAAACAGGGTGGCACATGTTAAGGAGCTGAAACTCCTAAACCCTTCATCCAATTTTAATGTGGATACCCTCAAATGAAAGCTGAAAGTCTGAACTTCAACTGCATCTGAATTGTTTTGTTTAAAATTCATTGTGGTATTGTCTATAACCAAAATAAGAAAAATGTTGTCTCTGTCCAAATATATATGGACCTAACTGTACATCTTTTATTGCTTACTCACCTACTCCTATTGTGACTATTGGGCTCTGGATACTATGCCCATTGTGGCACGCATTTATTGTTGGAGGAAGCCCTAGTATTTATTACAATTCTTATGGTTTAGGATTTGGAGTATTGACATCTATGCCGCCCAGTTTCTCTGCACTATATAGTGGGTATAATGTCAGCATGTTGTCAACTAGGATATACGTTGTCATCTTCTAGCCTTTGTTGCATGTAGAAGGTTGCTGTACACATATAGGTAGACCCATATTTCTGTTGTTTCGTGGCGTTCCTTACATGGTATCTTATGTATTGGTTGGATTTATCTATTGTTTTATTTTATTATTTACTAATAAACTAGATTTTATATGGTACTTGTGGGATCTCTTCTTTGCCCCATCAAGAATAGTATGGGACTGTGTTCGTAGTGTAGTTGAAGTGCCCTATGTGATATTTGGACATTAGTGATTTACTGATTGTGTACTGTTTTATAACAGATCGTCCACTTATGGATTTTAAAGCCAAAGAATCTTCTTGGCGCTCTAAAGCGATTGATTTATTCAAACAAGATACCATTATTGTTTCACAAGATGCCTCTACTTCGAGCAAAGAGCTCATGTTGAAATATAAAAATGCTTTACACAAGAAAACCAAGGCTTGGTGGAACCGAGCAACATTAGAGAATTACCTGGGCAAAAAAATTGTTCCTCGGGGTTTAAGAGTTCAACTCTTCCCCACCTTTGATTTACAGAATGAGGAGTTGGTCAATAGATGGATGAATACAGCATCTAACTGTTCCTTGGATTTCATTAAGATTATAATTGAACATAATACATTATCGTTGAATAATATGGATGAAGATCTGGAGGATATTTTTAAATCCTTACAAACCAGTATGTCCAAGGAATCAATTGATGTCTGATTGAAAAATCTTAGCACGGAGGTTGATAAATGGGAGGATGAGATCAGCAAAGGGAAATTAAAGAAATTTCTGAGAGACACCAAAGACTATGAGTCACATAGAGTATATCGTTGGCAATATAAAAAAACAGATAATAAGGTACAACATGGATCTCGAGATGCATCTGAGGTTTCCAGTGTCTCAGGAAGTGAGAGTGGACGGTCGACGGGTGAATCCAACCATGGTCGGGATTTCCACTTACGTAGTGGGGCACGCCAGAAATATCCGGATATGTTTAAAAAATCCTACAGATCCAAGAAACAAAAGGATCAACTAAAGGTGATAAATTTGTCTAGGCATATACTTACCCCAGTACAAATTAATTTATTGGAGCGGGGACTTACATTCTCTCCTTCTTCCAATTTAGACGCCTTTACTGCCATAAAGGATTTGAATCTATTTGCCCGTAAGATATTACTAAAAAAGTTACACTTTAAATCGGATGATTTGAATACAGAATGTTCTAATATTATGGGGGATGAAGAGGTAGCACATATTTTGGAAACTCTTCTCGAAGAAAATGAACCCCAGGGGGTAAGTACTATCCCGTCTCGGCCATTTGTAAAATCTCAAACCTTTCCCCCTTTGAAACTGTCGTCAGCAGTAGAAATTTTTACCCGCCTCGTTACCAGGGATATAGAAACCCTGGCCTGTAACCAGAAGCATAGGGACAATTTATCTGGGGAAGAACGTAGAGCATTAAGGGAGTTGCAGGATTGGGATGACGTTGTGTATAAACCTGCGGACAAAGGGGGAAATTTGGTGGTTTGGCCGTCTGTGATGTACGAACGCCAGGCATTGAAATTACTTGATGATGGCAATTGCTACAAAAAACTGGCATATAACCCCACTTCCTCTTTCCAACAGAGTCTGGTTACCATTTTGGAAAAAGCATTTGAGGATGGTTTGATTTCTAAGACACTTCTGGATAGGACTCGTAAACTGGTACCTAGACTTCCTACGTTCTACCTCATCCCCAAGGTACATAAAAATCCCACAGATCCCCCTGGACGCCCGATTGTGGCAGGAAACGGGGGCCTATGTGAGGTTGTTTCAGATATCGTTGATTATTTCCTTAAACCCATTGTCTCCACTCTTCCATCCTTTATTAGAGACACCAACCAGGCCCTTCAACGACTAGACCAAATACAATTGGAAGACAATATGATATTGGTCACAGCAGACGTTGAAGCGTTGTATACGTCAATCAAGCATAGTGATGGTTTAGCGGCTACATCCTGGTTTTTACAATCAAGCAATATTGATGGCCCCCTAGCCAACCTTATTTTGGTGTTATTGGAATTCATCTTGACCCATAATATTTTTACCTTTAATGGAAAAATATACCGACAATTACAAGGTACGGCAATGGGGGCATCATGCGCTCCGTCTTATGCGAATCTTTTCTTGGGGGCCTGGGAAAGACGTATCTTTATGGGGGAAGAAATTGAGGAGATTAGTTGTGTACATAATTGGGTAAGGTATATCGACGATATACTGTTTGTATGGGAGGGGAATGTATCTGGACTTGCAGATTTGATGCAGAAATTAAATAACAATGACGTTAATATCAAACTGACGTTTAAAACAGGTAGATGTCTGGAATTTTTGGATATTTGGATCGAAGCATCAGAAGAAGGTATGATCCATACTGACATCTACAGAAAACCTACGGCCACTAACTCATATCTTATGGCGGATTCAGCTCACCCCATCAGTACTATCCGGGGGATTCCTATTTGCCAATTCCTCAGAGCAAGAAGAATCTGTTCGGATTCAATAGCCTTTGAGAGACAATGCCAAGATCTTACAAGGAGGTTTGAAGACCGTGGCTATAGCCGCAGGATGATCCGAAGGGGTTATAGAAGAGCGTCATCTACAACAAGAAATCAACTGCTATACAGTGGGAAAAAGATCAGTACCAACGAGGATAAATCACAGGTACGATTCATCTCCTCATACAACGGAGAATGGAATAACCTTAGAACTATTATTGGAAAGCATTGGGGAGTTTTACTCACCGATCCCGCGTTGAAACAAATCTTGCCTTCATCCCCCCAATATGTAGCCCGTCGGTCGGCCAACCTTAGAGACCTCTTGGTGCACAGTCACTATGAAGTCTCTAGGAGGCATAACATGAATTCTGAGGTGTGGGGATTCTTCCCATGTGGCCTTTGTAAGGCGTGTTTAAATCTGACAAGGACCAAAAATTTCAAAAATGCGGATGGGTCTCGCACCTTTCAAATAAGGAAACATCTTACGTGCTCTTCTAAAGGAGTGATTTATCACGCCGAGTGTCCCTGTGGGAAGGTTTATGTGGGCCTTACCACTAGAGAATTTAAGATCAGAGTTAGGGAACACATACTAGATATTGAAAAAGCGGCCCTGGTAAAAGACGAGTCTAGTTTAAAAACGCTACCTAGACATTTCAAAAAGTACCATGGATGTAACCCCAAAGGCTTGATGTTCAGGGCTATTGACCAATTACACATGGGTATCAGAGGGGGTGATTTGGGCAGGGTCTTAGCCCAACTGGAATGTCGGTGGATCCATCGCCTAGGGACAATGAGTCCCAGAGGTCTAAATGAAAACATGGGCTTTTCAGCATTTTTATAAGAGGTTCTCTTTTTTAGGGGTGAGGGTTGCTGGGTTTACATTGTCTTGTATTTGTATTTTAACTGTTTTTATTCTTTCACCTTAGATCTTGGGAGTTTTCTATTAGCACTGTCGTATGTGGATATGTATGGAAGTTGGTGGACTACAATCATAGTTTATGAAGAAGAAGTCCTCATCCTTTCATGTCATCTTACTATATATATAATCATAGGCCATTTTAGCTTTATAGTTGGGGTTATGTTATAATATTTGGCAGTATATACATTATAGTGCATGTTATTGTAGGTTATGGTAGAGGTTTAATGTTAGCACTTTATAGTATTATATATTGATATTTGTTTTGTATTTATGATATATATATATTTCACTGTATAATCATCACTAAGCACTTTAATATATTTTACGGTATAATCATCACTAAGCACTTTAATAAATTATCACATCCATTAAGGGATGGTTAAAATGATGTAATTAATATTTTAGGCACTTTATTTATGTATTTATATTTATGTATTATATATATGTATTTTCTATATAGGTATTTGTTGTTATTTATGCATTATGCACTTTAGTATGCACCTTATTCATGTATTGTATGTGTATTTATTCTATATATAACTGCCAGTTAATGCCTCTATTTGCTATATTGCGCTTCATGTTACTTTTCCACATACGTGGTCCGGCCTTTATTGCAGTCTAGTCGTAGCTGATTGTGCGCATGAGCGCTGTCCCGATCCTCCGTCGCTTCCAGTGACGCTCATACACTGACACGCAACCTTTTGGCTTGCGTGCCATTGAGCGTCGGCAGGAAGTGATGTCATCGGAGGAGGGCGGACGCGCGATGCGCCGACGCCATCAGCGATAGTGACTTACACTGCGGGCCGCTGATTGGATACCTTTTGTTTAAAAACTCGGCTCTCCTTCACCCTGATACGCCCCCGGAAGAAGCTGGCGGCGAAACGCGCGTCGGGGTGAAGGGACGCCCGGGAGAAACTGTGCGGCAGGTAATATTATACATCTTTTATTGCTTACTCACCTACTCCTATTGTGACTATTGGGCTCTGGATACTATGCCCATTGTGGCACGCATTTATTGTTGGAGGAAGCCCTAGTATTTATTACAATTCTTATGGTTTAGGATTTGGAGTATTGACATCTATGCCGCCCAGTTTCTCTGCACTATATAGTGGGTATAATGTCAGCATGTTGTCAACTAGGATATACGTTGTCATCTTCTAGCCTTTGTTGCATGTAGAAGGTTGCTGTACACATATAGGTAGACCCATATTTCTGTTGTTTCGTGGCGTTCCTTACATGGTATCTTATGTATTGGTTGGATTTATCTATTGTTTTATTTTATTATTTACTAATAAACTAGATTTTATATGGTACTTGTGGGATCTCTTCTTTGCCCCATCAAGAATAGTATGGGACTGTGTTCGTAGAATAAGAATTGTGGCAACAGTAGGATTGCTGTCAAGTTTTTGAAAAAGGTATCATGCTTCAACCTGCAGCTTGTAGAGACAGCAGTCTTGCAACTTGCAAGCTATATTATAATAAAACATTTGAAGAAACCCAGCCCTGCTACAATTACATGGAAATCTGTATTCCTACAATTATCACATCATAATGTCACCTTGATAACCTTGCCCACTTAAAGGACAATTAGAGGATTCAAGAAGGGTTTTACCAGAGTCCAAACTTATCACCTACAGTTAGGTCCATATATATTTGGACAGAGACAACATTTTTCTCATTTTGGTTATAGACATTACCACAATTTAATTTTAAACAAAACAATTCAGATGCAGTTGAAGTTCAGACTTTCAGCTTTCATTTGAGGGTATCCATATTAAAATTGGATGAAGAGTTTAGGAGTTTCAGCTCCTTAACCTGTGCAACCCTGTTTTTTAAAGGGACCAAAAGTAATTGGACAATTGACTCCAAGGCTATTTCATGGACAGGCGTGGGCAATCCCTTCATTATGTCATTCTCAACTAAGCAGATAAAAGGCCTGGAGTTGATTTGAGGTGTGGTGCTTGCATTTGGAAGGTTTTCCTATGAAGTAAACATGCGGTCAAAAGTGCTCTCCATGAAGGTGAAACAAGCCATTCTTAAGCTGTGAAAACAGAGAAAAAACCCATCCGAGAAATTGCTACAATATTAGGAGTGGCAAAATGTACAGTTTGGTACATCCTGAGAAGGAAAGAAAGCACTGGTGATCTCATCAATGCAAAAAGACCTGGGCGCCCACGGAAGACAACAGTGGTGGGTGATCGCAGAATAATCTCCATGGTGAAGAGAAACCCCTTCACAACAGCCAACCAAGTGACCAACACTCTCCCGGAGGTCGGCGTATCAATATCCAAATCTATCATAAAGAGAAGACTGCATGAAAGTAAATACAGAGGGTTCACTGCACGGTGCAAGCCACTCGTAAGTGTCAAGAATAAAAAGGCTAGACTGGACTTTGCTAAAAAACATCTAAAAAAGCCAGCACAGTTCAGGAAGAACATTCTTTGGACAGATGAAACCAAGATCAACCTCTACCAGAATGATGGAAAGAGAAAAGTATGGCGAAGGCGTGGTACAGCTCATGATCCAAAGCATACCACATCATCTGTAAAACACGGCGGAGGCAGTGTGATGGCTTGGGCATGCATGGCTGCCAGTGGCACTGGGTCACTAGTGTTTATTGATGATGTGACACAGGACAGAAGCAGCGAAATGAATTCTGAGGTATTCAGAGCCATACTGTGTGCTCAGATCCAGCCAAATGCAGCAAAACTGATTGGTCGTTGTTTCATACTACAGATGGACAATGACCCAAAACATGAAGCCAAAGCAACCCAGGAGTCTATTAAAGCAAAGAAGTGGAATATTCTTGAATGGCCAAGTCAGTCACCTGATCTCAACCCAATTGAGCATGCATTTCACTTGTTAAAGACTAAACTTCAGACAGAAAGGCCCACTAACAACAGCAACTGAAAACCACCGCAGTGAAGGCCTGGCAGAGCATCAAAAAGGAGGAAACACAGCGTCTGGTGATGTCCATGAGTTCAAGACTTCAGGCAGTCATTGCCAACAAAGGGTTTTCAACCAAGTACTAGAAATGAACATTTTATTTAAAATTATTGAATCTGTCCAATTACTTTTGGTCCCTTTAAAAACAGGGTGGCACATGTTAAGGAGCTGAAACTCCTAAACCTGTCATCCAATTTTAATGTGGATACCCTCAAATGAAAGCTGAAAGTCTGAACTTCAACTGCATCCGAATTGTTTTGTTTAAAATTCATTGTGGTAATGTCTATAACCAAAATGAGAAAAATGTTGTCTCTGTCCAAATATATATGGACCTAATTGTATTTGTTGGATAGGCAATAAGTGTCCTAATGCTCGGATCCCTAGCAACCATAAAAAATGGGTAGATGTTAAAAATATTTAACTCATGAAATCACTTTGACTTCGCTTCGGAGATCCTGTACTTTGACATAACAATGTCTTTTGTCCGTGTTTGTTGATGTCATTATATGCATTGTTCCCATACTGTGGCATCACTGGGGACAATAGTCCTTGCTTATGACCTAGGTGTATCCCATGTCCACTATTGCTGCTTCAAAGTGCTGTGTGTGGAGGTCCCGGGTGCTGGACAGGAGGACACTGCGGGACCTCCACAGACACAGCACCCGGGACCTCTACACACGCAGCACTTTGAAGCAGTGACCACATAATCTGATCTACATATACAGCAACCAGCACTTGGTCACAACAATAGTGATTACCTACAGTATAATGGACATGCTGAATTGAATTCTGATTCCCCACGCAGCATCCAGTACTCTACCACAGTGATGGCAGTCGCCATTTATGGACACGATATATTTAATTTAGCCACATTTAATCTTGCCTCTTATTTTCCTCTTATCATCCTTCCAGCTTATTTGAGGCACACTGTTTTATCCTTCTGAACCAGCAAGTTACTCTGATGAAGGTCCAATGTGAGACCGAAAACATCCAGTTATTTCTACAGTTTTTTGTCTGGATGCAAAATAAATGAAATTTCCTCATCGTTCATCAATTTGAGTGCCAAGTTTATTTTTGCTTATTCTGTATTCTGCTGTTATTTCACTTTGTTCATAACCCATGTACTGTGACATCACTTTCTTTACTATTTTAATGCACTGATATCACCTTTTCAGTAGATCTGTACAGTGATCTGCTTTATTGCAGTTATAATGCTTATAATATTACATGTCTGTGCTTACTATGCCTGTGCTCTAAAATCACTGTATTTAATATCTCTGAGATGGATTCAGGGTCTGTGACATCACTGTAGAGGTGCTGATACACCTTTGATTGGTGTATGACAACCTAGAGTCCATGTATTCTCTAGAGGTGCGAGTTGAGCAATCTTATTTACCCCCGACATCATCTGTCACAGAGATTTGGGAGGTCATATACATATAAGATCTAGATCTATAAATTGTTAGGTTCAGCCAAAATCAGCGGGTTCAACCATATATAATCTAAGTATTCGGCTCTTTACAATTTATTTTGTGCTATGACATCAGTGTGGTTTCAGAGACAGCAAGGTTGCAGTTGTGCCTATAAATTGATGTGTGCGGTGGCTCAATAGTTTTTCTGCCACGTAAGTGGTGCCAATACTATGATTTGCTTGTAATGTTGAGGGCCCATGACATCAGGTGATAAGAATATTAAGTGTCAATTGCCTAACAAAGTCTCCTCTTTAGATAGAGCCTAAGGAACTTGAAAAGCATAGAAAGAGGAAAAATACAGACATATTAGTGTATCGTATCTTACTTTGAAGAACAAAATATAATATATAGTTGGGGAAATTATTATTGAACACATCACCGATATTCTGTGTAAATATAGGTGCTATTAACCTGAAATTGTCACCAGTTTCTGTAACAACCCATTCAATCCACACGGGCAAATAAATCAAACCATAGATGTCCACAAATTAAGTTATTTGTAAAAATGAAAAATGAAACAGAAAAAAAGTATTGAACACCCTTACTGAAATGTAAATAATACTTTGAGCAAAAGCCTTTGTTGGTGATGACAGCTTAAAGACACCTCCCATATGCAGAAACTAGTCGCAAGCATTGCTCAGGTGTGATTTTCGCTCATTCTTCTACATAAACACTCTTCAAATCCTGAAAGTTCCATGGGCTCCTTCTATGAACTCTAAGTTTTAGTTCCTTTCATACATTTTATATTGGATCTAGATCAGGTGATTGGCTGGGCCATTCTAGCAGCTTTATTTTCTTTCTCTCAAAATAATTGAGAGTTTAATTGGCTGTGTGTTTGGGATCATTGTATTTCTAAAATGTCCACCCTCATTTCATCTTCATCATTATGCTAGATGCCAGCAGATTTTTATCAAGAATGTACATTTGTCCATTCATCCTTCTTTCAATTATATCAAGTTTTCCAGTGATGCATGCTGATAAACAGCCCCACACCATGGTTATCTTACTTCCAAGCTTCACTGTTGGCCTTCAAACATGATGTGTATTATGGCATTCAAAGATTTCAATATTGGTGTCATCTGACCAGACTATATTCTCCCAGTGTTTTACAGGATTGTCTAAATGTACCTAAAAGGCAGGCAAGGAGTAGAAATAGGTGGGCTACCAGGGGAGTGGTAACCCTGATGAAGAAGGATGTTGCTCCTTCAAAACGCGTCGGATACTCTTTTGGTCCTAGCGCCGCAGCCTTTGTGATGTCACACGCCAGGCACCTCATCGGCCATTTTTTTCCTTTCTCACTCATATCCAGGGATGCCACCGGCCGGGGCTTTGCCTGGCTCTATGTAGCCTCCTCACTTCACAGCTGTGCCGCGGCTGCCACAAGCCTGCATTTCTACCTACCATCTGCACACCAGACCTGCCATCACGGGATCCACCAGTCAGCAACTTACCAAACATCGCCACATCCATCGCGCCTCCGGATCTTATTGAGTCCCCAGCTCGCACTATCAGTGCTATCACATACGCCGCACATCTCACATCCCATAGTGTAAAGGGAGAAATACTTGGGACACATGCTAGGTGCAGATACACACAACATGCATATATATATATATATATATATATATATATATATATATATATATATATATATATATATATATATATATATATATATATATATATATATATATCACATGCATGGTATAAGACCATTCTGGTACATCCTATATAGACATCCTATTTCATTCAGAAGGCATCTGGTTTAGGGATCCCCTTGAAGGGCATCAGTTTTGAGGATCCCTTTTACGTACGTTCTTTACGATTGTCATACCCTTGAGCGCGGTCTCAGCTCTACTAAAATCATTGTTTACACTGAATGACAGTGTTAGCACCTACCTGTCTTGACTCCAGCTGCTAAGGGTACTACTTACAAGTTAGCGCTTGTGTGTTTCACATTTATACAGGATTGTCTAAATGTTGTTGAGCGAACTGTAAACACTTGAACATGCTTTTTGTTCAGCAATGGAGTCTTTTGTGGTGAGTGTGCATACAAGCCATTGAGGTAAAGTGCATTACTTATTATTTTCTTTGAAACAATTGCACCTGCTGATTCCAGGTCTTTCTGTAGCTCTCCACAGGTGGTCCTTGGCTCTTGAACAACTCTTCTGATAATTCTTTTTAGTCCTTTTTCTAAAATCTTGTGGGGAGCACCTGGTTGTGGCTGGTTTATGCTGAAATGATGTTCTTTCCACTTCCAGATTATGGCTCCAACAGTGATCACTGGAAACTTCCGCTGTTTAGACATTTTTCTGAAACCAATGCCATCAGTATGTTTTGCAACAATTAGTCTGCAAAAATAAAGATATATAGATTTCAGCTGGTGTCATGACTTTCCATGGCTTTTAGCACCTCTCTTTCTTCATGTGTTCATTACTTTTTCCCTGTGTCATTTCTCAGTATTACACATAACTTAATCTATGGATACCTATGGTTTGATATCTTTGCCTGTGTGGATTGGATGGATTGTTCCCGATAGCTGGTGAGAATTTCATGTCAACAGCACCTTTAGAAATATATCTATTTAGAAAATTGTAGAGGTAAGATTGACATCGCAGGCACCGATTTGCTTGCTGGAATCCATAACCCATAAAGAACATAACTTTCTAAGTGGTTTGCATTTTTCATATATTTATGCCTATTTCTTATCTTACTATGTTAGAGCTTAAATTAGAGCTTACTCTGCTTATACCCGAGGGCAGCTCTTTCACAACTCCAACAGATGCTCATAATTTTATCATAAGCAAAGCACATTTAAAATGCTATACTTCCACTTTTGATAGCTCGCTTAAATTAAAAGTTAATTGTATTCCACTTTAAACATTTTAAAGTTTCTAAGACAGGAGAATGGAAAAAGTATGCTTCATAGTTTTCCTCAATAAATGATGCACAATAAATTACACACAATTAAGTATAAATAGTGTTATGTAAGTATGTGTTATATGGATAATTCACAGTATTGCCATTTGATTCCACGTGCTATAAATATAGTGCGCTGCAGGTAGATGTAGATGTGAAAACTTCATAAATCTTTTACTTTTCATGTTATAACTCTTCTTTCTTAATAAATTATTATAGCATTTGTATTTATCTGAAGATTTCTAGTAGGGTAAGGGGCATACCAAGTTTTCAGAGCATTTTAAAATGGCAATCCCTTATTAAAGTGCTGCTTTTGGGAGGTATTTCGCAAATCTACATGTATGATGTTTATTAGACATCAGTCTTAGTGTTTGATCGGTTGTATATGCATAAACATAGAATATATCACATCTCATTAACTAGAGCTGATGGAAAAAAAATAAGGTTACATTTAGAATCAGCAACAAAAACTGACCTAAAAACAGGTTAGATATCTCAGGCACTAATTTTCTTGTTCCCCAGTAACTTTTAATCAGTAAGAGGCGCAGTCACTTTACTAATTGTTCTTTCATTAATATTTGAAATCATATCAAGAAGTTGCTATCATGGGTTGAAGGGGTTATCCAGGACTTTTGTTTTTTTTCCTATGTGGCTAAGAACTTACTATGAGGCCCACTGTCAAATCAGCATGATGTCAGCAGAACAGGCAGTTAGTCTACGTTCACATTAGCGTTTTGCGCCGCAGCGTCGGGCGCCGCAGCGTCGCCGCATGCGTCATGCGCCCCTATATTTAACATGGGGGCGCATGGACATGCGTTGCACTTGCGTTTTGCGACACATGCGTCCCTGCGGCGCACGCATCATGGCGCAGAGGACGCAACAAGTTGCATTTTTTGTGCGTCCAAAATCAAGCAAAAAAAGGACGCATGCATCGCAAAACGCAGCGTTGTGCGTGCGTTTTGCTGCGTTTTTGTTTGCGTTGTGCGTTGCGTCGCCAACGCTGCGGCGCACAATGCAAATGTGAACGTAGCCTTAGTTGGCAACTACATGCTAAGAAGTTCTTAGCCCCATATGAAAAAAGTCATGGATAACCCCCTCCTCCCAGCTTGAGGCCCAAAGCATAATCCAACTCCTGCCGCCGCTGGCCTCCCAAAACAGGCAGCAACCCTGCCTCCTGTGACCCTGCTCCACTGCTGCCGACCCCCAGGTAAAATGAGACTATATGATGCGCCACCATTTTATTTAAAACATTTTTTTCCTATTTTCCTTTCCAAAATCTTTGTCTTTAATATTGGCTCTCACGCCAAGCCTACATCTCTCCCCGTTTGTGATAACTGATTTAATCATTCATCATGAGCCTTTAACAGTAGCAGGTGGAGCGATGGTCTGCCTGCGGCTGTTATCCAGTTAAATTCCACTGTCAATCTCTGGCAGCAGGATTTAACACACGCCGACAGGAAGTGCATATTTAATCCAACTCATTGACAAGCCTATCACACGTTTGCAAGGCGTCGAGGGGTTTCATGACAGCCGAGGGTCTGCTGAAAACCCCCATGCCTGTCTTTATGACACTCCTGTGAATAAAAATGTCAGGGTGATTGTGCAGGGAAATGCTGGTGTTTATGCACTTTCCAGCGATAAAATTCTGTGATCCGTTAGTAAGACTGACAAAACGATCTAAGCAATCAGAGAGTGGGGACCGCTAAAATGCGTCTTTACATCTCTAGCAACTGTCTTTGACCACTTTTGGCATGGATCTGTTCACACAGTGACAGCTTAAAGTCATGACGGGTATAGCACATAATGATACGGAAACTGACACCTGATCGTGACTTGCTATACATGTCATTAGTCGTTGAGTGGTTAAACATTCTGCAACAGTTTCACTAATTTCATTTAACAATCGTAGGTACCACAACAACAATGCTTGCTGTTACTGTAAATACATTTCTGTGTGTAGCTATATAGCATTTTTTGTTAAGGCTGGGAAAATTGCATAGCATTTCTGGGTGTCAAAATATCTCTCCCCACCTGCACAAAATTAAAAGAAAAAAGACAGTTAGACACGTTCAGGTCTGTATTGCCTCACCTGTTTGAATTATCAGATAGGAAATGCATACATGCACACTGACATTGCCAGCTGTTGTTGAATTATCATTTTAATCTGTTGTCTTTACCTTCTAGCATTCTGGATGGTGTCATATTTTTCTGGAGTTGACTAACTTTATCAACAAAGTTTAGAAATGAATAAAATGTATTTTGTGTCCAAAATGTATGCTAAACTAAAATGTGGCATTAAGAATGGATGTAGTAGGGCAACAGAAAAATCTTTAATTTCATAGATATGAATGTGTTAGCCGCTAGCAGCTGCCTCACCAGCAATGCTGGCAGCTTAAGTTCCAGCAGTAGTGATTCCAAACACAGGTAACATTTGGCCTCTATTGCCTTTGACTAATGGTGTATATGTTCATTTACTCATCTAAATCACTGCAGGAAGATGTGTCCTCTGACAGCAACACAATCAGCTGGAAGCTAATGTTCTGCTTAGTCCACCTTCTCCACCACCTCCATTACACTTAATGTACATAGCAGAGTTTTCAGTCCATCAATGACACCTGTTTCTGTTCTGCCCCATAGTCCTCTAACCCACAGCACCCTGGGGGCTAAGGAACATACTGAGCCAGAAAAACTTCATCCAGTTAAGTTTTTGGAAGAAATGAACAGTCAGTCTTTCTCTTTAGATATCATGGTACCAGAGTACTTGGACAAATAATGGTGTGAGCAATAATATACTTGGCACTCAGGAGAACTTTTAGTGAAGAAAAAACATCATTTATTTAGTGCCTCCAGTTCAACGGAGATGTATCCCCTGCAGCACGGCGCCGTCCTCTACAGCGGTAACAGCGCTTCTTGCCCCAGCGAATACTTCGCCCTCCTGCAGCGCTCATTCTCTTATCTCTCTGGCTGTACAAGGCGGCCTCATATCTCCTGGATCCTGTCTGACACTGGCACCATTGTGGGCCCATACAGACAAAACTGTGTATTCCAGTATTCAAAAAAACCCTGTCTGATGAAGGTCTTATGTTTGGACCGAAAACTTTTATGTTGAACTGGATGCACTAAATAAATGATGTTTTTTCTTCACTAAAAGTTCTCCTGAGTGCCAAGTATATTATTGCTGATGAATTACGGGTTGGATACCTAACTTGAGCACCTCCAAGAAACCCAGAGTGCCGTGTTTACTATTAAATAATGGTGTGAGCACAGTGATGCTGAAAGATACCAAACCACCATTATATATCACAGAAAAAGATTTCCGCTCTCTGTTCTCACATACACGAGAACATAAGCTGGTCTCTTGACTTGTCTTTGAGCTTCAAAGTGCACTGCACTGTAGATACCTAGAGCAGCAACTATGGCTATGGACAATACATGAGTTTCATAGCTCACAGAGTGTATGTTTTCAGCAGCAGAACACCACCAAATCTGGAACATCTGGTGAGGCCTCCTAGACTAGGAGCTACATCTGTTTCCACTGCCCGGAAGGAGGCAGCTAACCATCATCTATACCTCTTCCGCATCCTGTGCATTACCCCATCCATTAAAGCCAGAGGGCACATAATTGATTGTACACATCAACCACTTTCTTTTTGCTCATGGAAAGCAAGTGGTTCTACAGCTTGAAAGCCTGGGCAAAGATAAGAGGACAAACTGTTGCTTTGCATCAAGTGGCCCATTTCCTGTGAACTGCAACTTATGGGTGACAGTGCTCTTGAACATGACTGCCTTAATGCCTGGCACAGTAGCTCACACTCCATGCATTGCCCAAGTCTTGAATTTAATAGTAGAACATTTCGTACACAAATGCAAATGCTACCATGAAAGGCGATATATATGGCCAGAAAAGTATCAGCCCCTTTTAATAGCTCTTATGTGGCAAGGCACACCCTCCTGGCTTTGCAAAACAATAATAATGGGCTTCCAAAGAGCCACTTGGTTGCGATGTTGCAACACGTTGTATGTTTTGCATCATTCTTTGTGAGGTGTAAAGCGGTGATTGACTGCATCATGCAGGAGTCAAATTGAGCATTATTTTGAGATATGGCATTGGCAGGTAATGAGGGATATGTCATTTACTGAAACCCTTTGAACAGGTGACAAAATTTGTCAGTTGGGATGAACAAGTTTGGACTAATGTTTTTTGCTAATATTTATCCTGAAAAAACATTTATCAGAATGTAAGGGGGGAGGGAGGAATAACACCAATTTACACCTGTTCAGCACCGTCCTATGTCTGTTGGGAACCCTTAAGGTCCATGTCACATGCTGCAGGGTTTGGAGGAGGTGATGAAAAAGGAGAAGGAGGACAGTTATCAGCCGATGGATGTGTAATGGGACATTTGTCAAAATGAGTTAGGCATGGATAGATGCAGACTTTCTTGAAAAAAACGGAAGATGCCAATTACTAAATCAACTATTTGCCTGACTGCCTGACGGTAGATTGACTGTCTTCTACATTATTCTTCTGTCAGTGCCAATAATCCACATTCAGCTGGCATCCACTCCTTGTACATGATGTCATCTAAACTGATATTGCCAGGGTTATGGTTGCTGGGCCTAAACTGCCACACACATCCTTGCCTGCCCCATACTAACTCTCTAACTTGTTGCAGCCACTGCACAGCTATGCTAACTAGTGATCACTAAAATGCTTGAGTGCTCATTGCTCGGGTTGAGCAAATTGGAATACTCGGCTACTCGATCCGAGCAACGAGCCCAATGTAAGTCTATGGGAAACCCGAGTATTTTTACAGTGATCCTTTTAAGGTCTAAAAATGTATGAAAATGATGGAAACACTGCTCAAATGACACAGGAACATCATGGAGATCGCCCCTGGAAGCACTTCTGACTCCTAGGTCACAACTGTAAGCAATGTTGTCAGAGTTTCACGCCATTTTTACAGGTGCACCAAAAAAACATACAAAAACGTAACCAAAATGGATTTCGCTGGGAAATATGTTAAGGTACGTCCTTTCCAGGCTAATGACTTGTATATAAGGCAAAATAGTTTACCCCAGACCAAAATGCTCCTCCACCACTTGGGCTATGTTCATACGTTCAGCGTTTCTTTATGCGTTTTTCAACGTTAACATTGATTTCAACCAATACAGTAGTATTCACTGGGAAATGCCATTGTAACATTTAACAACCCTAGCTGGCCACATGGTGTGTGACACATAAGGAGACATCAGGCAGCATTAATATTCTTAAAGGGCCATTATTAAACAGTGGGTCTCCCTTGCTGTTATTGCCTATGCAGTGAGTGGCTGGGCTGCCAAGAATTACAACGCACCCCAATAACCTTTCATGAGAGGTAAAGGAGGGCTTCCTGAAAAAATGTTGCATTGAAGGCAAGGCCTGCCCTGCTATGAAGTCATATGCACCCCAATAAGCCTTTGAACCCAGGTACTGGATGGCCACAGGAATACTCTCTTCACAGTCTTCATTTGGTCCTGCCATACAGTTTCCTTATGCATTGAACGCCTTGACCCAAATTTGCACGCACCCCAATCCCCACTTGGAAGAAACATGGAGGAGGGCCTGATAAAAAAATGTTCCATTACAAAGGAGTGGGTCTCCTAGATTCGTAATTCCCATACACTAAGTGTATGGGCTGACAAACATTTCCCAATGGGGGGCACATTTTTTAAACAATTTAGCTAAAGGTTGTGCAACCAAGTATTAGGCTGAGGGTACCAACACTTTTGTCTGGCCCATTTTTGGAGTTTTGTGTGAAATGATCAATGTTTTGCTTTTTGCTTCATTCTCTTTTGTGTTTTTTCATTTAAGACAAATTAAATGAAGATAATAATACCAAAGAATTTGTGATTGCAATCATTTTCAGGAAGAAACTGAGTATTATCTGACAGAATTGCAGGGGTGTCAATACTTTTGGCCACAACTGTATGTGGCCTGTATTTTATAAAAAAATTTAAACCACAAAATTCTGTATACAGCAAGGGTAGCAGACCAAAAAAAAAATGCAATGTATGCCTGCAAAGCGAGGATTTGAACACCACAGATACACTGTGCATCTGACGGACTGATCAAAATGTGGCCTTGATTTTTTTGGGACCACCAAAATTGTGTCAATAAGTAGGCTATGACATTAAAATAAAAAATTTAGAGTGCTCAAATTGTACAATATTAAGCTCAATGATATGGTATGCATGTGGCGTACAAATCGCAGCGCTAAATATAAGAACTGTAGCTAAATATTTTTTTGTCAGCTAAAGATATTTGGGTCTACAAAATGTTGTCCAAAAATGTTGTAAGACACTCCAAAAAAAACAAAAAACTATAGTACCCCCCAAAAAAGGCCAGAATTGTATGCACACTCACATCTGATGCCTGTGACAAAAACAACCGTTTTAAATTGTTAGATTTTAAAGCTCTTGTTTTAAAATTACCTGGCTGTAGACCAAGCAAATAAATGTTGAAAAAAATCAGGCTCTGGATTGCTTGGTACTAAAATTAACAGGTATAAGGTGCCCCCCCAAAAAAAATCCTGGCCACAGATACCTGCAGCTAGGTATATTTAAAATATGCAGCAGCAGACAGTAATGGAGCCTTTTGATGTATGCAGGGAGATCTATAGACTCACATACAGTGCCTGCATGCCTTGCAGTGATGTGGATATGCGCACATAGACTCCCCTTCCTACATAGCACAATGATCTATATACCCCCGAAATAGCCCTAAAAAGTACTGTTGGTTTATCAGGATTTGTGGATTGAATACTAGTAGACCCACACTAAGTAATAAAAGAACAAATCTGACCCTATGAAATCTACCCTAGCTCTCCTTACACTAGCTGAGTCTTATAGACCTGATGCAGCTGTGCGGCCAGCCAATCACTGTAATACAACAACAAAGATGGCTGCAGTATTACATGGCAGACAATCCCTACATGTTCATTGGTGCTGTAAAGAGGGCCAAAATTGCAGGGCGGAGACACAAGCTCCTGCCTAATAATTCTGTAAGTGCTCGGTGCTCGCCGAGTACACCGAGCACAGTGATACTAGGGCAAGTACTGAGTATTGGTGAGCACATTCGCTCATCAGTGATCACTAGCGGCAGGTGATGAGATGTGGAGGAAGGCCTCATTAAAAACTAGGCCCAATGTAAAGGAGCGTGTCTCCTAGACTTGCAATGCCCATACGATAAATGCATGGGCTGACAAACATTTCCCCATGGGGGATACATTTTTAAAAAATTATTTATGGGGATCATAGACACCCTTGGCCAAAAATTGAGTGGCTGTAGCAGCATACAACACGTTCACCATGGTGTTCTAATGGCGGAGAATTATGATCTGTGGAGGAAGGCCTTATTATAAACTAGGCCCAATGTTAATGAGCGTGTCTCCTAGACTTGTAATGCTCATACACTAAGTGCATGGGCTGACAAAACACTTCTGCATAGGGGGTACATTTAAAAAAAATTATTTATGGGGATCATAGACACCCTTGCCCAAAAAATTGACTGGCTGTAGCATGTAACAAAACACTCCGGGATCGCCTTTGCTGGGGTCAAAGGTCACGTGGTTTGTGCATTGAACTCTGAGGCGACAGCAGGTTTCCAAGTTGACTGACCTCAGGTCAGGTTTATTAAAGTGAAAGCAAATACAGAAAACAAAACATAAAAATAAATCCTAGCCTGTCCGGCGCTAACTAAACAAATACGTTGGTATCTAACAACTGGGGGGGCTTCTCCCTCCCAGCTAACATTACACAGATCATGAGCACAGCTCTCACTCACATTTGTCTCACACAGACAGGCATTCTGTGTGCCCCAGGCTGACGCTGAAAACCCCCAGCTGGTCATCCTTTATTCCTACACTTATTAACCCCTGAGTATCCTGAAAATACTGAGCGGCCTAATTCACATAGGACAAGTACCTGGGCGAGATATACCTGCCCCCGACTACCAGACCGACATGACTCTTACATATCCTCCCCCCCTGCTCAGACCACTCAGGTCGAGCAAGAATACTCTCGAAACAGTGTACACGGGACAGGGCATCAGCGTTCCCCATCTGCACCCCGGGGCAGTGCTCCACCGTGAAAGAGTAAGCCTGCAGGGCAAGGAACCACCGGGTTACCTGACTATTACGGTCCTTGTGGAGGTGCATCCACTTGAGAGGGGCATGGTCCGTGACCAGCCTAAACTTCTTACCTGCCAGGTAATATTTGAGGGAGTCGAGAGCCCATTTGATGGCTAGGCACTCTTTTTCAACCACGGCATACCTCTGCTCATGTACATTCAGTTTCCGACTGAGGTAGAGGACCGGGTGTTCGATTCCGTCCCTTACCTGGGAAAGTACAGCTCCGACACCAGTATCAGAAGCATCAGTTTGCACCACAAACTCGCTGCTGAAATCAGGAGTCACTAGTACAGGCTGAGAGCACAAAGCCCATTTCAGACTGTGGAAGGCCTCTTCAGCCGCTGAGGTCCATTTTACCATGACGGAATCCCTCCCTTTGGTAAGATCCATCAAGGGGGTAGCCATGGCCGCAAAGTTGGGTATGAACCGGCGATAATAGCAGGCAATGCCCAGGAAAGCTTGAACTTGTTTCTTGTTCACTGGTTGCGGCCAGCCCTGAATTGCCTGTATTTTGTCAATCTGGGGTTTAACCACTCCTCTGCCAATCACGTAGCCCAAGTATCGGGCTTCTTCAAGGCCGATGTAACATTTCTTGGGATTCGCCGTTAAGCCTGCGTCTCTCAGGTCATCAATCACCGCCTGTACCTTCCGGAGGTGAGCTTCCCAGTCCATGCTGTAAATTATGATGTCGTCTAGGTAGGCAGAAGCGTACTGCCTGTGGGGCCTCAAGACTCGATCCATCAATCTCTGGAACGTTGCTGGGGCTCCGTGAAGTCCAAACGGCATGTAGATATACTGGAACAGCCCTTCCGGTGTAGCAAATGCCGTCTTCTCTCTGGCCGCCTCGGCCAGAGGGATCTGCCAGTACCCCTTTGTTAGATCCAGGGTCGTAATGTATCGGGCTTTACCAAGCCGGTCGATCAACTCATCGACCCGGGGCATAGGGTACGCATCAAATTTAGAAACCGCATTCAGTTTTCTAAAGTCATTGCAAAACCGTAAAGAGCCATCCGGCTTAGGTATCAACACGATTGGACTGGACCAGGCGCTGTGCGACTCTTCAATGACTCCTAAGTCCAACATTGCCTTCACCTCCCGGGAGACGGCTTCACGGCGTGCTTCTGGAATCCGGTATGGCTTCACATGAACTGTGACACCAGGCTCTGTGACAATCTCATGTTTCACTAGCCTAGTCTGGCCAGGTTTTTCCGAGAAAAACTGTTGGTTCTGTAACAAAAACTGCTTAACCTCAGATTTTTGTCGTTCTGAGAGAGTCTCGGCAATCTGCACCTCCGGTACGGTCGGTGAGCAAACCGGACGGGGCAGATCCGCTGTTATGGCAGCACGGTCTTTCCAGGGTTTTATCAGATTCACATGATAAATCTGTTCTGGTTTTCTCTTACCAGGCTGGTGCACTTTATAGTTCACTTCACCAACTCGTTCCAAGACCTCAAAGGGGCCCTGCCATTTCGCCAGAAATTTACTATCCACCGTAGGGATTAGGATCAACACCCTATCCCCGGGTGCAAATGTACGGACCTTGGCGCCTCTATCATAACTTAGCCTCTGGGCTCCCTGGGCCTGTAACATATGTTCCCTAACAATGGGCATGACAGCAGCAATACGGTCCTGCATTTGCGTTACATGGTCTATCATTGTTTTAAAGGGAGTGACTTGACCTTCCCAGGTTTCTTTTGCAACGTCCAACAGTCCACGGGGACGACGGGCGTATAATAGCTCGAAAGGCGAGAATCCTGTGGAAGACTGGGGAACTTCCCTAATGGCAAACAGCAAATAGGGTAACAAGTAATCCCAGTTCTTCCCATCTTTGTCTATCGCCTTCCGGAGCATCTGTTTTAAGGTTTTATTGAACCGCCCAACCAACCCATCTGTTTGAGGGTGATAGACAGATGTACGCAACGGATCTATTTGTAAGAGTCTGCAGAGCTCCTTCATTACCCTCGACATAAAGGGAGTCCCCTGGTCGGTGAGTATCTGTTTTGGAATTCCTACCCGACTAAACACTTGCACCAATTCTTTGGCGATCGTTTTGGTAGCAGTGTTACGCAAAGGGATGGCTTCCGGGTAGCGAGTGGCATAGTCCATGATGACGAGGATATGTTGGTGCCCACGTGCGGACCGGGGAAGGGGCCCAACCAAATCCATCCCAATTCTCTCAAAAGGGACCCCAATGATAGGGAGGGGTACCAAAGGGCTACAGAACCGAGGTTTAGGTGCCGAGATTTGGCACTCTGGACAGGACTCACAATAGTTACGCACATCACTGTGTATTCCAGGCCACACAAAACAATGCGATATCCTTTCTGTGGTTTTTTGTACCCCCAGATGTCCCCCCATTATATGTCCGTGAGCCAGGTCCAGTACCTTCCGCCGATAAGGTTTGGGTACCACTAACTGCTGCACAGTGTCTTCCCCTTTTTTTTCTACCTGGTAGAGTAAATCATTTTCAAGAACCATGTACGGGTACGCTAGCCTAGTGTCAGGTTCTACGGGTACGCTATCTATCATTTTTACATTTTTCCTAGCCTGAGTCAGGGTAGGATCTTTCATTTGTTCGCTGTGGAAGTCATCCAACTGGACTTCCAAATCGGGCAGGCAGGGTGCTGGATGGCTGTCTGCCTCCGCCCCTCGCTGAGTTTCCTCAGTTTCCTCCGTTTCCCAAGCCATAACGGAGAAGGGGTACTGAGGGTTAGGATCAATAACCTCCCCAGCAACATCTTCCTGTGGGGTCTCGTCTAGGAACTCGGGACTTCCAGATGGCATGGGGGAAGGTTCACAGCTACGGTGAAGGAGCAACTGATTCTCCCATAACTGCCAGAAATGGGGGAAATCCCTGCCCAGGATTATATCATGTAACAATGCGGGAACGAGTCCCACTTTGTGTTGCACAGACCCATAGGGAGTGGAAATCGGTATGACCGCTGTTAGGTACGAGCAGGTGTCACCATGCACACACGTTACAGAAAATTTGTCAGACGAACCAGATGGAAGTGCCACCAGACTAGCTTTCACCAGAGTCACCACACTTTCAGAGTCTAGTAATGCCACAACATTTTTCCCACCAACCGATAATTCACACAGGTGTTTCGCTGTATCATTTTGACCCGCATTCACACTCACTAGCCGGGTCACCAAAGACATGCGTTTTTTAGTGTCTGTAACTTCGCACTGCATGGGTTCGGTGGTAACAGGACAGTTCGCAGAAACATGGCCCTTCTCATGGCAACGAAAACACCTAACAGGCCCCCTACTGAGACCACCGTCCCATACTCTCGGTCTCGGAGTGCGAGCAGTCCCGGGTTCCTCCCCCACAGTTTTTGGCGATTTTCCTTCACCCGTAGTCGCTGGAACAGTCTTACCGGTTCCACGAGGAGAAGGCACAGACCGGGTGCTAGCAGTTTCCTCGGGAAGTCCTTCTGCCACGGAATAACGCTCGACCAACTCCACAAGTTGATCCGCTGTCGTGGGATTTCCTTGGCTTACCCACCTTTTCAGCGCTGGAGGTAGCACTCTCAGATACTTGTCCAGGACAACCCGCTGGATTATTTCTGGGGTTGTCAGTACCTCGGGTTGCAGCCATTTCTTTGTCAAGTAAATCAGGTCGAACATCTGAGACCGCGGCGGTTTATCTGGCTGGTATGTCCACTGATGTACCCTCTGTGCACGGACAGCCGTTGTCACACCTAGCCGGGCCAGGATCTCAACTTTCAACTTCTCAAAGTCCTGAGCGACTTCCGGGTCTAAGTCATGGTCAGCTTTTTGGGCCTCGCCGGAGAGAAACGGAGCAATCAAATCGGCCCATCGTGCCTTCGGCCACTTCTCCCTCAACGCCGTCCGCTCAAATGTTGTCAGGTATGCCTCGACGTCATCTTCTGCAGTCAGCTTTTGCCAGTATCGACTCACATGGATCCTTCTGGACTCTGCTTCCGGGTCCACCTCAGGCATGCTCACCAGGCGCTGCGCCACCTGTTGGAGAAGGTGTCGGTCTGCAGCCGTCATGTCCACTAACTCCTTCAGCTGTGCGGCCATCAAGCGATTAGCTTCATGCTGTGCGGCAGTGGCCTGCTGCTGTACGGCAGTGGACTGTACTAGGGCTTTCACCACGTCTTTCATACTGTCGCCTGTGCCACGCGATGCCCGCGTTCTCCACCACAATGTAACAAAACACTCCGGGATCGCCTTTGCTGGGGTCAAAGGTCACGTGGTTTGTGCATTGAACTCTGAGGCGACAGCAGGTTTCCAAGTTGATGGACCTCAGGTCAGGTTTATTAAAGTGAAAGCAAATACAGAAAACAAAACATAAAAATAAATCCTAGCCTGTCCGGCGCTAACTAAACAAATACGTTGCTATCTAACAACTGGGGGGGCTTCTCCCTCCCAGCTAACATTACACAGATCATGAGCACAGCTCTCACTCACGTTTCTCTCACACAGACAGGCATTCTGTGTGCCCCAGGCTGACGCTGAAAACCCCCAGCTGGTCATCCTTTATTCCTACACTTATTAACCCCTGAGTATCCTGAAAATACTGAGCGGCCTAATTCACATAGGACAAGTACCTGGGCGAGATATACCTGCCCCCGACTACCAGACCGACATGACTCTTACAAGCAGCATACAACACGTTCACTATGGTTTTCTAGTGGCGGAGAATGATGAAATGTGGAGGAAAGGCATATTAAAAACTAGGCCCAATGGTAAGGATTGTGTCTCCTAGACTTGTAATGCCCATACACTAAGTGCATGGGTTGACAAACATTTCCCCCTGGGGGAGTAAACTTTTTTGAGGCTTAAAATTATTAACGGGCATCATAAAAACAGCGCTGCACAAAAAATGAGTGATTTTGCATCACAGAATACAATACGTTCACCCTGGTGTTCGTATGGTTGTGGATGATGAGGATGAGGATAAGGAGGAGGATAACACCAAACAGACCAAATCATTAAGTGTATACCCATGTGAGGTTGTGAAGACGTTCATGAAAATACACCTCCACAAAAAAGAAAATGTATTTGAGGTTATTTTTCGCTGTTTTCACTAGTTGGTGTACAGAAGTCTTGCTGCTCAATCCAGCCCTTGTTCATTTTTATAAGAATCAGCCTGTCAGCATTTTCAGTTGACAGGCGGATGCGCTTATCTGTTATAATTCCACCAGCGGCACTAAAAACCCGCTCTGACAGAATGCTAGCAGCAGGGCAGACCAGGACCTCCAAGGCGTAGAGAACCAGTTGATGCCACGTGTCCAGCTTGGATTCCCAATAATTAAAAGGCACAGAGGAATCACAGAGGATGTTTGTACGATCAGCAAGGTGCTTCCTCAGCATCCTCCCAAACATTGCACTTCTTGTGACAGCACCCCTTGCCTCTGTGCCGGCATGATCGGAGGGTCGGAGAAAACTGTCCCAGAACTTTGCCATTGTTCACCTGCCTGAGCTGGATTGTACTTCAGTCTCTCTTGCTTGGACTCCTTGGTTGTACAACAAACTCTGACGTCTGCTGCCAGCGTTCTCAGGTGGGAATTTTTTAAGTAATTCCACTAAAAGGGCCCTATGGTACTACAACATTTTAGTACACCTGTCTGCCTCTTGAAGAAGAGATTGAAAGTTCTCCTTGTAGCGTGGGTCTAGAAGTGTCAGCAACCAGTAATGAGTGTCACTGAAAATTTTAATAATGCGAGGGTCATGGGAAACGCAACGCAACAGAAAGTCAGCCATGCGTGTCAGACTGCTAACAAGCAAGACTTCCGTGTCCTCACCAACAGGACGACTGACCATGCCGCCTCCTCCTCCTCATCCTCCTCTTCCTCCTCCCTGTCCTCAGGCCATCCATGCTGAACAGACGGTATGACATCTGTACTTGTAGTACCATCTATGGCGCATGAAAGTAGCTCCTGTGCTTCCTCCTCCTCCTCTTCCTCATTGTCTAACAATCCACGTTGGAATGACAGGCTGGGCTGAGTGTAATCACCCTGTATGCTTCCTTCCTCCATACCCTCGTGCTCCGCCTGCAATGTATCCTCTTTAATTGTGAGCAGAGAGGTTTTCAGAATGCAGGGAAGCGGGATGGTGATGCTAATTATCACGTCACCGCTGCTCACAATCTTGTTGGTCCTCAAAGTTTTGAAGGACAGTACATATGTCTGACATCCATGTCCACTTCTGAGGTCTTATGCTCTCTTTTGCTCATAAATCCTTTACAACACATGCAGTATAGAGTTCCAATGTGTGGGGACATAACACACCAGTCAGTGAGCCGGAAGCTGCAAATGCTGCTGAAGCACGGCAAGGGCGGCTGAAGGTGTAGCTGACTTTCTGAAATGGGCAGACAGATTACATACTTTCACTAGCAGATCTGGCAGCTCCAAGTAGCTTTTGAGAAAACGTTGAATGACGAGGTTAAGCACATGGGCCAGGCAAGGTATGTGTGTGAGCTCACCTTGCCTCAAATCCACCACCAGGTTCCGGCCATTGTCACACACGACCATGCCTGGCTGTTGGTTCAGCTGTGTCATCCAAAAATCTGACTGCTCTTTCAGTGCTATCCACAACTCTTCTGCATTGTGTGGTTTGTCACCTAAGTAGATTAGCTTCAGTACAACCTGTTGCCGCTTGGCTGAGGCAGTGCTGCAGTGCTTCTGACTGATGTGTTGATTTCAGAGATGGAGGCTGAAGAGGAGGAGGAGGTGCAGGAGCTGTAGACTGTGGGGGCAAACCTGATTGACATAGAGCCCACAATCCTCGGCGTGGGGAGGATGTGTTCCATCCCAAGGTCTGACTGGGTTCCGGCTTCCACTATGTTAACCCAGTGTTAAAATACAAATACAAATACACCACTCCTCTGAGCTCTGCAAACCCCCTGCCCTCATCAAACACTTGCCCCATGCTCATCATAGCACCATTATCATAGTCAAAGTGCTGAAAATGCTTTAATGGCAATGCAAATATTTTCATACACATTTTACCAAAATGTTTCTGATTTTTCTGATTTTATAAAATTTTGCTTGTGTTTCTGATCACAAATCCAAATGTGCCATATTCGTGTTGAATTTATGTTTTGTGATAATTTTCTACACAAATTCGCTCATCACTAATTATCTGTCAAGTTAGCAAAAAACTCAGTAGATGCAAAAATTCCAATAATTTTACAACTACATGCATGTACTGGCACACGCGAGATCAACATGCCATACAGACTAGAGGGCTTCGCCAACCACTAGATGTTCCAGCAATCCCATCTGCTGCTTCTTCCTCCTCTGTCACCATTCCAAGTCTTCTCACACAGGTCTCCAGCAGCAGAAACTGCAATTGTTTACCAACCACAGTTGGGGTGAGTGAGAGCTGGTCAGCTATTACGGCAGTAGACATTACTGATGCTTTTGTGTCACCTAGCACAACACATCTTTCTCAATCCACCATAACATCTCTGACTGCACATCACTCACAATCCAGAAGTTGGTCTTGGTCACCATACTCTTCCCACTTTCAGCATAACAGCCAGCCATCGGTCCAGCAGTTGTGGTCATGTAAAAGAATATTTCCTCCTACACATGCCAAAACTAAGAGCTTCAACTCCAACGTCTACAGTATGTTGGCACAGAAATGCTGCCTTTCCGCAGCATCACTATTCTGGTCATCTACATGCTGGAGCACAATTTGAATAATCTGTATGAGGAAAGGATGGTCACAGAGTAAGAGGTGGAAGCAAAGTAGGATGTGGAAGGGATAACAATATCTCAAATTTAAGGACTGTCGAAGCACAGGTAGGTACCATTGAAGGGTGTCTTACAGCGATTGAGAGGGGCTCATGGTACCAGATAAACTGTTAGTAAAGAAGCAGAAGCCCATGAACAAATGGAGGAGGAGGAGGTGATGGAAGCGCAAAAGTCAGGAGATGAAGAGGATAATGATCCACTCTCTGTTGTCTGTGATTGGTGGGAGGGGATGGAGAAAGCAACTTTGAGTGTTACCCTGCCACCAACGCACCAAGGACTTGGATCTCATGGAAGCGCCCAACACATGAGCACCTTCTTGCTGCACTATGTTTATCATGATGCCCATATTCTTAGGGTCAGAAAAAGTGCTGACTACTGGGTTGCCACTCTGTTAGATCCACAGTATAAGAGTAAATTTAGCCAGTTGCTTCCCCCCAGATTAGGATGTGCGCATAATGGAGTAACGAAACACGCTTGTAAGCAATTTTAATATTGGTTTTCCCAAAGATAACAGTGAGGCACCCAGTGGGCATGTCAGTTCCAGATGTCCAACCCCTGGAACGTCAAGATATCATCGCCAAAACATTAGCAGCAGCAGCAGTGTAAGTGGCATAAGCAATTACTGTCAGTCATTTCAGACATTGTTTTAGACCAGCCCGTGCACGGCAGAACAGAGTACTCTGACTAGAGGGGATGGTGCAGGAGTATCTGGAGCTCATAGTAATGCCATTTGTATTTTGGTCTTCAAAAAATGGAAGAGTGGCCTGTGCTCGCCTGTCACGCCTTGAAGGTTTTGTCATGCCCGGAAGTCAGAGTTCTCCCACAATGTGTCTTCAATGCTGTTGGTGGTATTTTGATGGATAAGCCCATCCGACTGTTCTCTGAAATTGTAGATTGCCTAACTTTCATCAAAATGAATGAGTCACGTATCTCCAATGACGTTTGCACCCCAGTCGCAGATTGGGAAGACTAGGCGATGGTTTCTTTTTAAGTGTCTTGTATTGATCTCGCATTATGGCAGTTTGTGCCATCTTTGTGGTGTCTTCTGTGCCATTGCTACTACTGCTGATGTTACAAACAATTTTTTGAAATATGGAGACTCCAAGTTGGGTCCCCATCTAGTGGGTTGCTTGTGGTGGAAGGTGTGTCATAGGAATATTATACTGTTTCTACTCTGTGCAAATTGATGCCACTTTATTGGTGTGTGACAATTATTTTTTGAAATGTGAAGACCCCAAGCTGGGTCTCCATCTGGTAGGTTGCCTGTAATAGAAGGTGTGTCAGATGCCTATTATACTGTTTCTACTCTGTGGAAATTGATGCCACTTTAGTGCTGTTTGACAATTATATTTTTGAGACTCACAGTTGGGTCTCCATCTGGTTTGTTGCCTGTAGTAGAAGGTGTCAGATGCCTATTATAATATTTCTACTCTGTGGAACTTGATGCCACTTTAGTGGTGTGTGATAATTAATTTTTGAAATGTGGAGACTCAAAGTTGAGTCTCAATCTGATGGGCTGCCTGTAGTAGAACGTGTGTCTGAAGCCTATTAAACTGTTTCTACTCTGGAAATTCATGCCACTTTAGTGATGTGTGATAATTATTTTTTTGAAATGTGGAGACTCAAAGTTGGGTCTTCATCTGGTAAGTTGTTACTTTCGCTACATTTTTCTACTAATAGTACCTCATGCATGAGCCATAGCTAACCGATTCTGTGCCATTATTAAAAGGTTCTACTGTGGGTCAATTGCTCAGCCAACTACCTGTGGTACTATTCTTACATTTTTCTACCAATATTAGTCTTTGGAAACTGATGTGTGTGCCACCTTAGTTTGGCTAGAAAACTAAAAAAATGGAGGTGTTACATGAGGTATCAGGAGCCCGAGCTAAGAAGGCTTGCACTTCTCCCTTAACCCCAGGTCTTACTTTCCTTAGATTTTTGTACCAATAGTACTGTATGAAACTGATGTTTGTGCCATCTGTGTGAGGCTGGAATAAAAAAAAATTGGAGGTGTTGCATGAGATATCAGGTCTACCAGCTAAAAAAGGCTTACACCACTCCCCTATCTACCAGGTCCTCATTAAAACTTTAATTCCAAGCTGTAAATGCTGGGCCACACCCTGATACCTCGTGCATGGGCCATGGCTGACTTCTTCTGTGCCATTATAAAAGGTTCTACTGTGGGTCAGTTGATCAGTCAACAACCTGTGCTTTTTCCTTACATTTTTATACCGATAGTACTGTATGAAACTGATGTTTGTGCCATCTGAGTGTGGCTGGAATAAAAAAAAAATTGGAGATGTTGCAAGAGGTATCAGGTCTCCCAGCTAAGAAGACTTATACTGCTCCCTTAACCACCAGGCCCTCATTTAAACTTCAATTCCAAGCTGGAAATGTTGGCCCAGACACTGATACCTCATGTATGAGCCATGGCTGGCTGCTTCCATGCCATTATAAAAGATTATACTGTGGGTCAATTGATCAGCCAACTACATGTGTTACATTTTTACCTGTGTTCTTACATTTTTCTACCATTAGTAGTCTATGAAACTGATGTTTTTTCCACCTGAGTGTGGCTAGGAAGCTAAAAAAATTGAGCTCTTGCATGAGGTATCAGGTCTACTAGCTAAGAAGGCTTACACGGCTCCCTTAACCACCATTCCTCATTGAAACTTCAATTCCAAGTTGCAAATTCTGGGCCAGACCCTGATACGTCATGCATGGCCTATGGCTGACTGCTGCTGTGCCATTTGCAAATTTCTACTGTGGGTCAATTGATGCCAGTTTTCATGGTGTGTTTACCCCTAATTTTAAAAAGGAAAAAACAACATTGGCAGGTAATGAAAGGAAGGGATGTTATCCCTGTTTAACATGTGTAAACTGCCCTTTAATTATTAAAGGTAATTCCTTTGAACATCCCAACACACATAAAAAATATCAGATCAAGCATTTCCTAACATGCGATTCGGACTTCGTGATCTATCTATTACAGTGTCCATGTAACTTATGGTATATAGGGGAAACAACATGCAATTTTAAAACACGCATAAATCACTACAGATATATCATCAATCAGAAGGAAAAGATTGGATCTTCCAGTCCTGAAACACTTTGTTGAGTCAGGACATGCAGAAAAAGATTTAAAATTTAGATTGATAGACTCAGTCTCCATGCAAAGAAGAGGAGGAGACAGGGAAAGACTTTTGAAGCAAAAAGAATTAAAATGGATTTCTGAACTTGAGACATTAAAACCACTTGGATTAAATGTAGATTTTAGATTACAGAATATATTCTGATATACTATGAGAATGAGTTTCTCTGTAAAACCGCAGTGTACTAAGATTTAAGTGTCCTGAAAGGACAATGTAGATAGTATTTGTCTTTAAAAAAAAATGAAATTACGTATGTCAACATACTAAAGTCTATTTTATCTTTCTATTTCAGATAAATTAATCACCAGTCACGGGATACTATTGATATAAACCCACCCAGGGATACACACGAGCATGTGGAGGATACGTTTTTTCTTTAAATTAATATTTTTTATGGCATAAATATTTTTTATTTTATATATATCTAATATGTTGTCAATTCCCATTCGCTTTAAAAAATGAAAAAAGAAAAGAAGGGTAGGGTAAGTGGAGCTGAACTTTGTGGTGAAACCTTTATTGACTTTGGTTGAGACACTTTGATCCTAACAGGTTAAATGTCTCCCGAAGATACCATTGATAGCAGGAGGTGACTTGTATAAGGCACCATCAGGCATACCCGGGTGCGTTATAAAGTCCATATGCTCATACTTTAGCCCATATACCCAAAAAAGTTTGTGCAATTTATAAGGTTAACAAATAAAGGTGTATACAAACCTAAGAAAATGTGATACACTAGCGCTGGAGTAACAAATGAAGATTACTTTAAAAAGTCTTTATTTTTCCTCTACCAAGATGGCGCCCGCATGTCAGAATAGACAAAATGCGCAGGCGTTGAGGGGATGTTGACACACATGGTACCTCATTGGCTGTAAAAGCCGGCTGATGCAATGAGAATCTTGGGCAGGCGCAATAGAATTGTATACACACCATACAGGTTGGAATAGCATCCTCCATGTGTTTTGTTGTGATCCCTACGCCGCCGCACTATGTCCCGAAACACAACAAAATACATTCAGGACATAGTGCGCTGGTGCATGCGCACTAATGCTTTTTGGCTTTGCCCGCAGCAAGATTGCATTGCGCACGCGTGAACTACGGAGGAAACCTACTGAAATTCAAGAAAATATTGCGGCCAGCGGGAAAGGAAGGGCTGAATGAAAGAAGAGGAAACACCGCCCATCGGACCGGACACAGGGTGTTTACATAGCCAGCCAAATTCTTGTGACAGAGTCACTTTAAGGCTTGTGCACCCGAAAGGCATTTATAGTGTGCTGTTTCGCTTATATTTTATATATACCCCTAATTTTAGCTGTTTTTGAAGCTTTTTGTTACCCCTTAAGGTGTTGTGTATATGTTTGGTTTGGCCTCCCATTGAATTTTATGGGGTTTGGATACGTTCGACGAACCAAACTGAACCTTGAAAGAGTCGCTCATCTCTAGTGAGGACTCTCAGGGCTTGGAGGCCAGGGGCAACATAGAATGACAACAGACTTGTAGCATAATGTCGGACAACCCCTTTAATGGTGTGTTCAATACTAAGAGATGCAGAGATAATTATCCAGCAGGCAATACTATAAGGGAGGCATCTGATTTAATAAAAAAATATTTTGCAGCGGGCCAACTATTACAAATATACAGCTAATGTAATTAAGAACTATCTTCAATGTGAAGAATAATAATGAGTCATGTACGTAATAATATGGCACTCAAAACACTTGATATTAACATCATTGAGACTGTCTGGGATAAGATCAAGAGACAGAAGGATTTGCACCAGGGACATCCTCCCTATTGAGCTTCTTTAATAACTGTGGGCAAATGTACCTAGATGAATTGATTTTGTTTTGAAGGCGAGAAGTGTTCAAAACAAGTATTGATTTGAGTCTGATTTCTTATTTGTTTGTTCACTTTGCATTTTGTTAGCTAATAAAAATAAACTATTAGCAGTGCGCTTCTATTTTTGAAAGCATTCTTACTTTGTAGCATTTTTTTCACATTTGCCTAAAACTATTGCACAGTACTGATATAGGTATATGCAATATATGCATGTACTGTATATAAATGTAAACAGGAATCTTATCTAGAAGAATAAGTATAATTTTCAAGTAAACTTTTCAACTAATTACCAATCTCATTGTGTGTTGGGCATTTAGCAAAACTTTTGTCTATTGTTTTATTACTGTTATTCGTCATTTTTGTATCTGTAGATGAACATTGACCCCCTAATTCTATTAGTTGATGTACCAAAAAACAGGTGCAGGCATCTGTATAGTAACAGCAGGAACTCGTATTATTTGCCTTTGAGAATATTCAGGTTTACATTTATGGGGAATAGCGTTCACTTCAAAGGTGACATCAAATAATAAAGATGTGAAGATGCCTGAGTTCTGTCTGACTTTTATTGGTTCTTTTGACATAGTTTTTGCCCCTTGTGATATACTACAAAAGAAATTGGTACTTTTATTATATACAGTGGGGAAAATAAGTATTTGATACACTGCCGATTTTGAAAGTTTTACCAGCTACAAAGAATGGAGAGAGGTCTGTAGTTTTTATCATAGGTACACTTCAACTGTGAAAGACTGAAAGACAGAATTTTAAAATAAAAAAACAGAAAATATCATTGTATGATTTTTCCATAATTAATTTGCATTTTATTTCATGAAATAAGTGCTTGAAGTAATAGAAAAACATTATATTTGGTACAGAAACTTTTGTTTCCAATTGCATAGATCATATGTTTCCTGTAATTCTTGAACAAGTTTGCACACACTGCAGCAGGGATTTTGGTCCACTCCTCCATACAGATCTTCTCCAGATCTTTCAGGTTTCGGGGCTGTCACTGAGCAACATAAAATTTCAGCTCCCTCCAAAAATTATCTATTAGGTTCAGGTCTGGAGACTGGCTAGGCCACCCTCGGACCTTGAAAGGCTACTTAAGGAGCTACTTCTTAGTTGCCCTGGCTGTGTATTTCAGGTATTTGTCATTCTTGAAATCGAACCACGACCCAACTTCAATGATCTTACTGAGGGAAGGAAGTTGTTGGCCAAATCTCTATGCAGAAAAGCTCACCCAAAGTGTAATGTTTTCCCATCATGCTTCATGGTTGGGATGGTGTTTTGGGGGTTGTACTCATCCTTCTTCTTCTTCCAAACTCAGCAAGTGGAGTTGATACCAAAAAGTTCTATTTTGGTCTCATCTGACCAAATGCACTTGGCTATGCAAATCATCAAGATCTGCAAGGTATATAAAAAGACTGAATATATGAAATATAAAACTGACTATATGAATATAATACCTTCATATAAATATATGTAGGCATTATTGACAACTAAACAACATTTTTTATTTAGGCTTTTAATGCACAAATTGACCATTTGTTGTCAGCCATGACAAGGCGTACCTTTCTTTGATGGTACCCTTGCCTCCTAAATTATGTATAATCAAAAGTCAGCTCGGTCCTCCCTCTCTTTTGCATGTAAAGTGTAAGATCTTATGGTCAGCAAGGTCCTTTCATGCTCTCTCTCTCCTGTAGAGTATAAGTTATCATGATTAGCAGGATCCTCTCTTTTTCTCTTCTATATACTAGAGAGTAAGCTCTTATGGTCACCATGGTCCTCAGCAGGATTTTCTCTCTTTCATGTAAATATAAGCTCTTATGGTCAGTGGGTTTCTCTGTCATTCTCTAGTCTCCTCAATGTGTATTTTCCAAGCAATTTCAAGCTTTCCAGTGTGGCTCAATTATTCGCCAGAAAGACAAAAGTTTTGAGAAAATTTTGTGAATTTGGTGAATTTGAATTTCAAAAGATCCGCTCATTTTTAGTACTAAGAGTCACTCCCCTGGAAGAAAGCACATTAATTCGAAACGCGCGTAGGGGTCATGGCACCTGCAGGTAATCTTTTGAATACTTCTGGTTTAGTTGCCCCCTTCATCTTTATTATATTGACTTGACTTGGTTACTAGTGACTTTAATTAACCCTTTAATGGTGCGATATTTAGTCACAATAATATATAATTTTTTTGCTGTTTGGAGCAACCTATTGCATAGATTATATACCTGCCTCTTTTCTGTGGTGCCATTTTCTTGGTATTTTTTGACTATCTCTGAATTCCCTATTTATAATACAATTATATGTTTTGTTTTTAAACGTTTAATAAAATTATAACCTTTTAACCCCTCTCTGACCTTAGACGTACTATCCCATCGAGGTGACCTGGGCCTATCTGACCCTCAACGGGATAGTACATCATAGTGATCGGCTGCGGGGGGAGCACGGCAGATTGCGGCCGGGTGTCAGCTGACTATCACAGCTGACATCCGGCAGTATGTGCCAGGAGCGGTCACGGACCGCCCCCAGCACATTAACCCCCGGCACACTGCGATCAAACATGATTGCAGTGTTCCGGCGGTATAGGGAAGCATCGCGCAGGGAGAGGGCTCCCTGCAGGCTTCCCTGAGACCCTCGGAGCAACGCGATGTGATCTGCTACCTTCTTCTCCCCGCAGGCCCCGGATCCAAAATGGCCGCGCATCTGCATCTGGGTCCTGCAGCGATCTGACCTTATAACATGATTGCCAGGGGCAATGTTATAAAGTAAAAAAAAAATATTTAGTTGTGTAAAAAAAAAAAAAAAATTTCTAAATAAAGAAAAAAATATATTGTTCACATAAATACATTTCTTTATCTAAATAAAAAAACAATAAAAATACACATACGGTATTTAGTATCGCACGTCCGTAACAACGCGACCTATAAAACTGTCCCACTAGTTAACCCCTTCAGTGAACACTGTAAAAACAAAAAAAACAAGGCAAAAAACAACGCTTTATTATCATACCATCAAACAAAAAGTGGAATAGCACGCGATCAAAAAGATGGATATAAATAATCATGATACCACTGAAAACGTCATCTTGTCCCGCAACAAACGAGCCACCATACAGCATCATAAGCAAAAAAATAAAAAAGTTATAGTCCTCAGAATAAAGTGATGCAAAAATAATTATTTCTTCTATAAAATAGTTTTTATCGTATAAAAGCTCCAAAACATAAAAAAATATAAATGAGGTATCACTGTAATCGTACTGACGCTAAGAATAAAACTGCTTTAATAATTTTACCATACGTGGAATGGTATAAACGCCCCCCCCAAAAAAGAAATTCATGAATAGATGTTTTTTGGTCATACTGCCTCACAAAAATTGGAATAAAAAGCGATCAAAAAATGTCACGTGCCCAAAAATGTCACCAATAAAAACGTCAACTTGTCCCGCAAAAAACAAGACCTCACATGACTCTCTGGACCAAAATATGGAAAAATTATAGCTCTCAAAATGTGGTAACGCCCAAAAATATTTTTTGCAATAAAAAGCATCTTTTAGTGTGTGATGGCTACCAGTCATAAAAATCTGCTAAAAAAACAGCTATAAAAGTAAATCAAACCCCTTTTCATCACCCCCTTAGTTAGGGAAAAATAAAAAAATGTGAAAAATGTATTTATTTCCATTTTCCCATTAGGGATAGGGTTAGGGCTAGGGTTAGGGTTAGGGCTAGGGTTAGGGTTAGAGCTAGGGTTAGGGCTAGGGCTAGGGTTAGGGTTAGGGTTAGGGCTAGGGCTAGGGTTAGGGTTAGGGCTAGGGTTAGGGCTAGGGTTATTTTCACGGCTCTGCGTCATAAACTGTAGTGAAACACTTGGGGGTTCAAAGCTCTCACAACACATCTAGATAAGATACTTTGGGGGTCTACTTTACAAAATGGTGTCACTTGTGGGGGGTTTCAATGTTTAGGCACATCAGGGGCTCTTCAAATGCAACATGGCGTCCCATCTTAATTCCAGCCAATTTTGCATTGAAAAGTCAAGTGGTGCTCCTTCCCTTCCGAGTTCTGCCATGCGCCTAAACAGTGGTTTACCCCCACATATGGGATATCAGCGTACTCAGGACAAATTGCACAACAACTTTTGGGGTATAATTTCTTCTAGTACCCTTGGGAAAATTAAAAAATTGGGGGCGAAAACTTCATTTTTGTGAAAAAATATTTTTTATTTTTACGGCTCTATATTATAAACTTCTGTGAAGCATTTTTTGGGGTCAAAGTGCTCACCACACATCTAGATAAGTTCCTTAGGGGGGTCTACTTTCCAAAATGGTGTCACCTGTGGGGGGTTTCAATGTTTAGGCACATTAGTGACTCTCCAAATGCAACATGGCGTCCCATCTCAATTCCAGCCAATTTTGCATTGAAAAGTCAAATGGTGCTCCTTCCCCTCAAAATGACGTCAATTGTGATGTGGTGCCTAAAAAAAATGGTGTTGTAAAAATGAGAAATTGCTGGTCAATTTTAACCCTTATAACTCTCTAACAAAAAAAAATTGTGTTTCCAAAATTGTGCTGATGTAAAGTAGACATGTGGGAAATGTTACTTATTAAGTATTTTGTGTGACATAGCTCTGTGATTTAAGGGCATAAAAATTCAAAGTTGCAAAATTGCGAAATTTTCAATATTTTCGCCAAACTTCCATTTTCTTCACAAATAAACGCAGGCAATATCAAAGAAATTTTACCACTATCATGAAGTACAATATGTCTCGAGAAAACAGTGTCAGAATCACCAGGATCTGTTGAAGCGTTCCAGAGTTATAACCTCATAAAGGGACAATGGTCAGAAATGTAGAAATTGGCCCAGTCATTAACGTGAAAACCACCCTTGGGGGTAAAGGGGTTAAATTACACTGGTTCTGTCTTGTGCAGTTTTCTTTGGGTTTATAGTCTTTCTTGCACTGAACTTTCTACATCTAATTCCCTGCTTGAGCACAAGTGTCTTTAATTGTATTACCCTGTGCATTGTGGTCTATATTTGTTTTCATGTATATCCATTATATAGTCTTTATTAAGTGGCCAGCTCTTCACAAGCGCAAACATCAAAATCCCAATGGGGGCTCTTTCACAGAAAAGATTTACAAAATTAAGCAACATTACATTTTTTTCCAATTAGTTTTCCAAATTACTTTACAATATTATTTAAAATATTTCAGCTCTTTTAATGGAATTTACCTGTAATTTGGTGCAGATTAAATATTTGACCTTCCGGGTAAAAAAAAAAAAAAACACTCAAGAGTATGCAGACATATGTAAATCATCAGTTAAAGCAACCATGTCATCTTTCTATGCATACTACCCCTACATGGGCTCTCCAGGACTGAACTATTGGGTTAGGTGATCAATATGAGATCATTGGGGTCTGACACCCCCAGCAAACAGTTGAAAACTAGTCAGAAATCATAACTAAGCGGTCTATGGGGCGGCAGAACACAGATGCCTCCAACATTACTTTATGCCCACTGCCAAATATGAAGAAAATAAAATGTAGTATTAACCAGCAGCATTAAATAATGTATGAGGCTGTTATGTTCTGCTTCATACATTGCTATTGATCAAGTCGCACAGTGCCAATGGCTTGACAGAGGTAGCCTCTCCCCCTGTCACATAACTTAGATGCCACAGTCACTATTTTCTGGTACATTTAAGGCATTAAACTGCTTGGTTATGAGATTGTTTCAGTCCTAGCAATTGCAGAAAGAGCCCAGCTGTGAAATACAGCCATGGGCTTCTTGCTGATGGGCAGAGTGATAATACCTGCGTGATCAGAGAGATGCAAATAGTATGATTCTCTGCGCACTCCTGCCAGCGCCGATCTATTAAAGGAACATCAAAAGTAGATAATACACTTATACGCTCACACACTCTTAGACATCTAAGAAATTCCTTCTCTTACCCTTTCTCCATAGCCTTGTGCAAGAAATATACTTAATATAGTTTTCCGGCACATGTGATAAAATCTGTTCCTTACATAAATTCACACATAAGAATTAATATCCTTTTACGTTTAAAGATTTTTTTTTGCTTTTTACTTCAAAGTTTTTACAATAAATATATTCGATTTTCCAAGCAGACATGGATTGTTTTTTCATAGCCCACCTAATCCGGGAGCCGAGATGCTTACACTATAGAGGATGATGCAGCTGGCTGCTCACTTTCAGTGTAGCCTTAGAAAATTCTTGTAACGTTTGCATAGCAAGGATAGTTCATTAATGCTTTTGCTGGGTTACACATTCTTATTTTGCTTATTTTCTATACTTCACATGCTACGTATTGAACATGTAGGTTAGTATTTTGCGCTCCCCCCCAAGAAAGGTTCCAATCTATAGTAAATTTGTAATTTTTCAATATGTACTACCCATTGATGGAAAATCTACAGTTAAATTTTTGACACGTCTCAAAACCAGATTGAAAAATGTGTTCTTCCATTCCATAAATACGCCATTCTTGTATGGAATAGCACATGACTATTATGATGCCTTCTATTTAGTAACTTCACACCTTTATTCTTGACAATATTTTCATTGTTTGTATTCCTACATAAAGTTGACTAATTGATTTTTAAAATGATTATTTAGAAATTCAGTCTTCAGTAAGCTTGATATTTATCGGAACTCTGTTCTTCTGTAATTCTGTCTGTTTATATAGTTTTTCATATCAACACATTGTTCTGTGGCGCTAAAAATGAACACAAACCTGCAAACTCGGTGACAGATGGTATTTTTTCATCAAATGGAAGAGTAAATTGATGCCTGAGGTGGTATTAGACTTGGAATAACATTATGATCAAGAAGATTTTTCTTAAACCACTGCTGTTCAATAAAGGTCTCAAATACTATCACAGATATTGGCACATTTTTGTAACAAATGTAATAATCTGTTTCCAAATTAAAACTATATATCAAACTGCATAACGCACAGGTCAATTCTCCTCTTAAAAGAACTCTAAAAAACACAATATTCACTGAAGTAAAGGGCAATTGTTGCTCTGTAGTTGGGAAGAATAATAAAACCTACTTTAGAAGAACATACTACAATATACAGAGCAAATGCGTGTCATGAGAATAGTACAATGAATAAAGCCCAATAAGACTATACAAGACAGGCTATAATAATAAACATGACCAAGAAATGGTAATATTATAAGCGAATACTTTATTAAAAAAAAAATATATAGATAACTATAAAAACATAGATTGCATAAGACAATTAAAAACATGATGGAGAACAAAAAATTGATGTACAATGATATTGTAATCTAAATGCTGAAAACTAAGGCAAAAGAAAATAAGACAGAAAAAGAAAATATAAAATTGATATATTTTATAAATATTAAAGGTCCAGTGACCATGGAAATGAGACTGATATGAATCCAAGGTTTACTAATAACATAACAATATTGCCTGCCATAGGGTACAAATTGAATGAACGTGACATAAGATAAACCCCAATATTGCATTGGCCCAGTCCTGGTAATATTAATAATTGTATGGAAAATATAATAGCAGCTAGAGAATAGGGATACAGGTTCAATGATGAGAATAAGGTATTGTTCCATCTTCACAGACAGATACGCAAATGAGGCTCTATATCTGAAGACTTTGTCACTCCAGCACTAATCCCTGCCCAGCGCCAACTCCTCTTGCAACTTCATGGATAGGAGCCACCTGTCAAGCAGTAAGAGGCGAAGGTATGGCTGGACTTTCCTTTAAAAAACTACACATAGAAATAAATAGCTTGGGGGCTGAATAGGGGGGGGGGGGTGAAATCATGTGGGCAGATTCCTTTTAAGGCATTTAAGTGTTTTTTTAGGACATACTCTCTGACTTTCTGTTCTTGTAATAGATCAGCAATGTTTGATCTGTGTGGGTCTGACATTTATGATCACACATTCACTATGCTTTACAGGTAAAACAGCTCATATGAATAAGTGGCTGGGCCTGGAATTGCAAATAAGTCCTATTGCCTAGAATATTTTATTGGAACAAATAGGAAATGTGTCACAGGTGTGTCAGATGCAACAGAGTCGCTTTGCATCTGGCTGCAGAAGGTCTCTGCATTTGGCATTGCAGATGCTTTCTTAATCCTCCCTCCAGCTCTAATTGGCACACTGGGATTTGGGTATTTATATACTCTCAGACTGCTTCAGGGAGCCGCCAGTAATATTCACATTTTCCCTTGTGAAGACTTGGAGCTATAGCAATTGGTTAACTTCCTCTCTGGTGCTCTTGGAGGACGTTGGGTCTTACCTCTCTGGAGTCTGCTCGAGTTAAGTTTCTCCCCCCTTGTTTGTCTCCCTTCTTGTCTTTAGTGTACAGTGGGGATTGACCAGTGCTCATCCCCCTACTTCCCTATTCAGGGTCTAGCTCTTAGGATATACAGGGCTAAGGTTTCTTGCCTGACGATTGGTGTGGAGCCAATAAAGAGACCGTAGGGTAGTCAGGGTGCTATTAGATCTGCCTAGGGGTATCCACTTCCCTTTTCCCTAGTGTTTTGGGTTCCTTCACCTCATCCTTTCGAGTTGTGCTTAGTCATCTCACACTTTGCATGATATTATCACTGGGCATGCATATTTAGAAAAAAAAGCCTTGGGCGTGTTTTTATCTTTTCTTTCTCCTTTGGTTATGGATCCAGTTGCAGGGCTGGCAGAACAGCTACATTATTTGTCTCTGAAGGTGAATGATCTCCGCTATGAGGTTCTACAGCAGCAGCAGCTGCAGGTCACTTATGTTGGGGTCACTGCAGGCAGGCCGTTCCAGCTGGAACCATTGGTTGCCCTCTCGGACAGGTTTTCAGGAGGTAGGGACAAGTTATTTGTGTTCAAGAAAGTTTGCAAACTGTATTTTAAACTCTCTGCTGTAAGTAGATCCTCAATCCTTGGCTTTCTATTTGACACAGGATTTGGTTTGTTTCCAGTTTGTGGAGGGATTTTGGGGGGTTCTAGCCCTTACCTATGATTACACTGACTGATTCTCCTAGGCTGAGTCTAGGTTGTATCACCTTCAGCAGGGGAATCAGTCAGTGGAGTCGTACAGCTCCGAATTCCGCAGATGGGCAACTGATACAAAATGGAATGACCCGGCTCTCAGAAGCCAATTTCTTCAGGGCCTTACTGAAAGGATGAAAGATGCTTTGGCAGTGTATGAAACCCCTGAGTCCTTGGAGGCTGCTATGTCATTAGCTATGCGTGTTAATAGATGCCTTTGGGATACTTGGTTAATACCACCTTCCCCATATCCTCCTTTTCGGGGTATTGCCCCTTTGACAGGGGAGCGGTCTGAAGGTAAACCAGTTCTGGGGAAGGTGGAGGAACCCATACAGTTAGGGGGTGCCTCTGAATTGTACATTTCACCGGAGATTCGCAAAAAGAAGTGTGGGGTTTTTTTGGAAAAAAGGGACATTTTATTGAGGCCAGTCCTTTGATGCCTAAGCAAAAGGAGACTCGTTTAACCTGTGCTAGTCTGGAGTTGAATAAGCATGGGGTGCATTAATTGTCAACCTGCAGTTTCTGGTTTGCCCTGACAGCAGAAGTGGTGCTGGAGAGCAAAACTGAGGAAATTTCTGTGTTTGCTGACAGTGGAGCTGGAGTCAGCATGGTTGATGCTGAGTTTGAGCAGCAAAAACGAAAAATGCAGATAGCACTCACCGGTCCTTAAAACTTCATCCTTTATTCAAACTTTAAAATGTCATGGCCAGAGGAACAGGTTGCTGGAATGTGCGAGCTGGTGTAAGACGATGGCCGTTTCGTGCCACTCAGCGCTTCAACGGGTCTATGATGCTGAGTTTGCTAGAACTCGTGGGCTTGCTTGCTGCATTTTAGCTAAGTCCATTACCATGATCGCCATCAACTCAGCACCACTGGCACAGAAAGGTCTGATTCAATTTGTACATAATGTAATACTGAGGGTGGGGTAGGTTCACTGTGAGATAACTCTTTGCTATGTCCTGGATAGTCTTCCCACCCAAATTGTATTGGGTCTTCCTTGGTTGGTGAAACATAATCCGTTGGTGGATTTGTAAGCCAGAGAGATTGTTGAGTGGGGAGATTACTGTCATGAGTACTGTTTAAATATTTCTCTTTCTACAATCTTTACAGTAAACTTACCTGCATTTTTTGTCTGGTTTTGAGGACAGTTTTTCTGAGAGAGGGTGTCAGGATTTGCCTCTTCATCGTGAATATGACTGTCCTTTTTACCTGACACCCGGAGCTAAACTTCCAAACTCCAAACTGTATAATCTTTCTGGCCCTGAGAAACAAGCCATGAAAGATTTAATTGCGGAAAGTGTGGAGAAGGGACATATTTGACTGTCATCTTTGATCGTGGCGGCAGGGCTCTTCTTTGTAAAGAAATAAGATGGCAATCTATGACTCTGTTTAGATTTCCAGGAATTAAATCTGATTACCATACAAGATCCATACCCTCTTCCTCTGATTCCGGATCTCTTCAGCCAGGTCGTGGGAGCTAAGGTGTTCTCCAAGTTGGATTTAAAGGGGGCCTACCCCCTGGTTAGAAACAGAGAAGGGGATGAATAGAAAATGGCATTCAATACCCCTGAGGGTTATTTCAAGAGTCTGGTCATGCCTTTCGGTGTGACCAATGCACCTGCGGATTCCAAAATTTCATTAATGATAGTTCCCAAATAGGAAATATGTCATGGGTGAGTCAAACTCAACAGACAGTCGCTCTGCATCTGGCTGCAGAAGGTTTCTGTGTTTGGCATTGCAGATGCCTTCTTAAGCTTTCTGAGTTTTGTAACCAGTGGCATCCTCCCTCTGGCTCTAATTGACACACTTGTACCTGGGTGTTTATAGACTCTCAGTCTGCTTCAGGGAGCCGCCGATGAAATTCACATTTTCCTTTGTGAAGGCTTGGAGCTATTGCAGTTGGCTTACTTCCTCTCTGGTGCTCTTGAAGGATGTTTGGTGTTACCTCTCTGGTGTCTGCTCAAGTTAAGTTTCTCACCGCTTGTTTGTCTCCCTTCTTGTCTTTAGTGTATAGTGCGACCTGACCAGTGCTCATCCCCCTCTTTCCTATTCTGGGCCTAGCTCTAGGGATATACAGGGCTTAGGTTTCCTGCTCGTCGGTTGGTGTGGAACCAATGTAGGGATGGTAGGGGACGCAGGGTGCTATTAGATCTGCCTAGGGGTCTCCACTCCCCCTTTCACTAACATTTTGACTTCCTTCCCCTCATCCCTTCATGTTGCACTTAATCTTCCCACACTCTGCGGGAGAAAATGAAGAAGAACGGCACTCATAAGAGCATTATAACCACTTCATTGTGTTTATTGTCAGCAGTCCTGGAAGCTGGAACTGCCTCATTAAAACTTTGTTATCAATGAACATCAATGATTGCTATCAATGAACATTCTTCTTGATTACTCAAAGCACAAAGTTTATATATTATAAATTAATAATTAGTCAATAGTAGCTTGCTAATTGTTACTGGCAAAAACAAAAGAATATGTGTAAAGTATATCTCAGACCATCAGCTCAAAAAGGCAACCTCAGACAGACTTGGCACTAGCCACTCTGTCTAGCAAGTCCCAGATGAACCCAGGCCTTCACCCTTTACTCTCCACAGAGGTATCTGGACTGACAATGAGACCATATGGGTTGCATCATCAGAATGGCTGCTGGATGGAGAAATGAGCATGAATCAAGAGTAGTCAAACTAGTTGAGTCAGAAACCTGAGGGTCAGAACCAAGACATCAAACTGTGCTCTGAGAAATAGCTGAATTCTAATACCAGGAGGTCAGTCAAAGACAAAGTCAGAAAGGCCAGAGTCAATGTCAGGAGATATAAAGGAGTGGGATGAAGTTAGGGTCAGGATTAGTAATGGAATACCAACAATACATCAGCAGCATAGCAAAACAAAGCATGACTGTGCCCCATAGATACATCACAGAACTAATTACATTGTTGAGCATTTGGACAGCACAAACAGGCATGCTCCCTTACACGACGGCACCACAAGTCCCAGTCACATCAGTATTTGTAGTTGGCCTGCATCACAAAATCATATCAGCAATGTCGCATCCTTCCTCACCAGCCATGACCTCAGAATAAATATGTCTGGTAATAGAGTCAGATGTGAAATCAGTTGAAAAAAGCAACAATGACATAATTAGAATATGCTAAGTTTTACATTTGCTGACTAGTCAAGGTTAGTCAAAGATGTAGCTTCACTTTTAATGCCTTCATAAAATTCATGAATTAGTTTGTCTTAATTGATATCTGCTAATTTTTTTTTTATAGTTTATAAAATACTGTAGCACGATTGTTATAGTTTCTTCTGCGTTAGGAACGTGAGATCACTTATGTAAGTAAAATGTATGGACATTGTTATTCTCGATTCTGCTTTATATAGGGAGAAGTCTGAATTAGTAATTCATAGTGTTTGCAATGAACACAAAAGGAGGGGAATGCACTCGATCCAGCAATCACTAATTACTCTCATGTATCATACTTACCAGCTGGTTTGAGGCTTCAGTCTCATTTACTCAACGTTTCCATCATTGTTGGTTGGAATATAAATCAGCTTTGGTAATGAAAATATATGAGGTCTTGGTATTTCAGTGCCATTCAAGGTCTATTCCAAGAAGACTTGGTGCCGAGATATCGTTTAGAACTCAGATATGTACTGGTACTGTTACATTGTGAGCGCAAAATATACACAACCACTAGATGCTTGGTTTATAGTCACATCATGTTCTAATTGTGCTGCTTCTGTTGCCTTTTCAATGGAGAAAATGCAAGTTTCTGTGGAAACCATTCTATATACAATCCATTTTTTCTTATAAAAAAGGCCCCTTACCTTAACAGTCTCAACTATAGCACAAAAAAATACACAACTTGTTATAATATTTTTTCATTTGTGGTTAGTTTTTATTTTTTATACACATCCATTTTTTTTGTCTGTGATAATACCAATGACTATTTAAGAACAGCATTTTATAAATATTGTGCTAGGATGATAGCTGAAAAGAAAAAGCACAATAGGCTCTGAATCCTTATAACCTGGACCCCTTACTACTTTCCAGTTCCTAAGGATTTCCTCATCAATGAGTGACCGTTTGGATGCAAACAGACACATTCTGCAGCATTGGCCATCATTGGTGAAAGGGCTAGAGTAGTTTGGGAGCGCAAGGGAAGTACATTCTTAATGGATACTAAATTGGTTATAGTAGAGAGGTCATCATTTAATCAAAGACCTCCCAAAAACATTTTGGACAGGATATTATAATTTCATTCTGAATGTTTGGTCCAGTGGATCGATAATTGGGATCCAGATGGAAAGATTAGCTCTTTAGGGAAAACTGCATCATACATTGTGGTTATACTTATATTCCTTCCACCTTTATAATTTCCCATCCTTAGGTTGAACTTAAACCTTATGAAGCAGTTGTAAAAATAATGTAATAATAACATCAGCAACTGCCTCCAATTAGAAATCTGGTATAGTTCTTCTGATTTGCTATGTCGCTTACTCCACATGCAGGACATTAAAGCAGCTTAGTTATCCACGGTTACGACCACTCATATAGTGACAGTTAGATAGTTAGTTGTTAGTGGTCGTAACTATGGATACCTAAGCTACTTCAATGCACAGCATATGGGGTAAGCGGCTTAGTGAAACAGGAGAGCTATGCTACATTTCTAACTGGAGGTATTTGCTCATATAAATATTATTACACCTACTACAGATTGGATGTTGGAAATGGAAATACACCTTTAATGGGCAAGTGTCATTTTTCAACCATGTTAGCTTTGTAACTAATGAATTTCTGATTTCTCCTAAAAATCATATTGTTTTTGCTAACATGGCCTGTTGGCTAAATATGCCATCTAAGTCAAGCGTGGTAAGAGTATCTTGATGCATTGTGTCCCTTCACTTGTGTAAATAATTTTCCTTTTAATTACAGAATAATTAGAGTGCACCTCTCAGTAGAATTATTCCAACATAAATTGATAGGAAATGTGAACAGTTGAAAGTTAGATCAAAGCAGGACCGTTTAATAGTTATCACTTTAATGCAGGCTGCATTTCCTCATGTTTTGTTAGAATATAGAAATCACTTCAATGTATCTGCTGTACTAATTATGAAAATCACAGGACGGATAGACATGTTAATGATATGCAAATGAGGAAAACATGTACACATTTTCAAAACATCTCAATTTAATTTGTATCGAGTATGAGCACCACATGCAGAAATACATGCACTGGCAGACCTTAGAATTAGTGTTGAGCATTCCGATACTGCAAGTATCGGGTATCGGCCGATACTTGCTGTATCGGAATTCCGATACCGAGATCCGATATTTTTGTGATATCGGGTATCGGTATCGAAACAACATTAATGTAAAAATGTGTAAAAGAGAGAATTAAAATAAAAAATATTGCTATACTCACCTCTCCGACGCAGCCTGCACCTTACCGAGGGAAGCTGCAGCGTTCTTTGTTTAAAATTCGCGCTTTTCTTTCCTTTACGTGAGTCCCGGCTTGTGATTGGTTGCGTGCCGCCCATGTGACCGGGACGCAACCAATCACAGCAAGCCGTGACGTAATTTCAGGTCCTTCAGGATTTTAAAATTACGTTCCGGCGTTGTGATTGGTTGCGTCGCAGTCACATGGGCGACGCAACCAATCACAGCAAGCCGTGACGTAATTTCAGGTCCTTAAGGATTTTAAAATTACGTCCCGGCTTTGTGATTGGTTGCGTCGCAGTCACATGGGAGACGCAACCAATCACAAGCCGTGACGTCACGGGAGGCTGGACACGCGCGCATTTTAAAATGGGCGCGTGTCCAGCCTCCCGTGACGTCCCGGCTTGTGATTGGTTGCGCCGCGATCAACCAATCACAAGCCGGGAGGCTGGACACGCGCGCATTTTAAAATTTTAAACACGCGCGCGTGTCCAGCCTCCCGGCTTGTGATTGGTTGACCGCGGCGCAACCAATCACAAGCCGGGACGTCACGGGAGGCTGGACACGCGCCCATTTTAAAATTTTAAAATGCGCGCGTGTCCAGCCTCCCGGCTTGTGATTGGTTGACCGCGGCGCAACCAATCACAAGCCGGGACGTCACGGGAGGCTGGACACGCGCCCATTTTAAAAAGCGCGCGTGTCCAGCCTCCCGTGACGTCACGGCTTGTGATTGGTTAATGGCGGCCATGTTGCCGGGACGCGGACCAATCACAGCAAGCCGTGACGTAATTTCGTCACGGCTTGCTGTGATTGGTCCGCGTCCCGGCAACATGGCCGCCCTGACCAATCACAAGCCGGGACTTCACGTAACCAAGTAAAAGCGCGAATTTTAAACAAACAACGCTGTTGGTTCCCTCGCTGAGGTCCAGGCTGCGTCGGACAGGTGAGTATAGCGATATTTTTTATTTTAATTCTTTCTTTTACACATTTATATGGATCCCAGGGCCTGAAGGAGAGTTTCCTCTCCTTCAGACCCTGGGAACCATCAGGAATACCGTCCGATACTTGAGTCCCATTGACTTGTATTGGTATCGGGTATCGGTATCGGATTGGATCCGATACTTTGCCGGTATCGGCCGATACTTTCCGATACCGATACTTTCAAGTATCGGACGGTATCGCTCAACACTACTTAGAATACTACTAATGAGGTTATCATTGGTTGTCTGACGAATATTCTGCCACGCTGAATGCACTTAGGCACATAAATAGAAGATCCACCGCTGGCAGCTTCCTTTGCAATTGCTGACCAATGACATCTCAGATATTCTTGATGGGAGACAAGTCTGTAGACTCTGCAGGTCATGGTAGCACATTTAAGACACACAAACTGTTCACAGAAGCACAGGTAACATACTGCCTGGCCTTGTCATGTTGATAAATGTCAACAAGCACAATTTGGAGAAATGGCCGTACCACTGGTTCCTTGGCTAACTCAATGTACAATAACTCTGAGATGTTAGTTTACCAGGAATGATGTGTCTGGCTACAATACATTATGCAACCCCATACCATAATCCCTTGAGTAGGACTGGTGTGACTTGGTTATTATACAGTAGTCTCGATCATGGTTTGGTGTGGAATGATGCATAGCAGCCAGCTTTCTTTAATCATAATTTCATGAACACTAACAGATCACTGTTACATTGATTTATTCATGGAACAAGTGGTAAGGCCATTTCTCCAAAGTTTCCCATGAGCCTTTTTATAACACAACAATGTCAGGCTGCAAGTTGCGCATGCTACTGTGATAATCCTGAAGGCCTGAATATGATACCATGGCCTGCGATTTTCATAATTCCACAAATTTTATTTATTGATGTTGCAAATTAAATGTTGAGGATTGTATGCGTAAATAATCAATTGGCCATTGACTGTTTGATTGAAGTTCACCTAATGGGAGACACACTGTACCTACTCTCAAATACTTTTTTACACATACGGGAAAGATATATATCTTTGTATCGTGTTACACAGTAGACAGAAAAATATTTAGAATTGAACTGTAATCGGGCATCTTTTTGTAGTAAAGGTTGTAATTTCCGAGCAGCTCCCGTTAGCACTTCCAAATCTGGAGGCGCTAAGGGGAGTTGCACAGAAATTGAAACCTTTACTACAAAAAGATGCCCAATTACAATTCATATTTCCAGACCCCCCACTACCATGTTTTAGGCAGCCCCCGAATCTAAGTAGTATATTTGTCAGAAGCTCTCTGTCCTTTCCATCAGCTAGAGAAACCTTTCCTTGCAACCAGAAAAAAATTAAAACCTGTCCATTTATAATGACCCCGGACAAGAAAAAGATCCCCAATTCACATCAGGACTACAAGATCCTAGGTACTTTCAGCTGCATCACATCTAATGTGGTGTACTTAATTATGTGCACTAAATGTCCAACTGGGGGTCTGTATGTGGGGAAGACAGGGCAAAAGCTTAGAACAAGGATGAATTGTTATCGCCATACAATAAGAGAAAAAAGAATGGATCTACCTGTGGCCAAACATTGTTGTATCCCTGATCACAGCATTATGGACTTGAAATTACTTAAAATCTCAGAGAGACAAAAGAGTCTGGGAATATAACTCATGACAACCTTTGACACACTCAGTGCAGGAACGAATGTGTGTCATGGATTTATGTCTTTTTAGAACAACTAAGGAATTTGCTCCTCAGACCTTGTGGGGGCATCACAGCACAGAACCAGACCCCTATCAGAGGACAATAAAACTTTCACACTCCTTATCTATGAACTGTTCCAATATTTATGGCCACAACTGTTTATCCCTCTCCCATAATGATAGTTCTGCTTCACATCACTTGTCTTATCTATTGCATTATTTCTTTGCTGTCTTGTATATAAATATGTGATTCTTCAGCTGTTGTATTAGTCTATGCCCGATGAAGAGACCTGAGTAGTCTCGAAAGCTTGCAATTAGTTACCATCTTTTCAGTTAGCGATTAAAAGGTATCAACCACTGAGGACTCTCAATTCTAAATAATTTTGTTTACACATACTACTTTTCCTGACATTTCACATCAAAGCCTCAAAATTCATTGTAAAAATGTATCATCCTATTTGAGACAATGCACTAATTATCATTACAATTCCTTTAAAGGTCATCAATATGTTCCTCAAAGTCAATATGTCTGACAGAAAATCTATCCACAGATGGCATGATCTTCGATTTCTTTAATTTTTCTTTAATAAAAATGTAACATATATCTGGTAAATCAATATACAGATAAAAAGAAGCTACAGGAAGACAATTTAAAATTAATGAAAATGTGCTTAGAAAATGCACTAATTTGATGGTATTGCTGCAAATTACATTTCTAAAGAGGTATATAAAAAGAATTATTCTCGAAGCATACAGAATTTAGTGTGCTATGTTGGGAATTCACTCTTATCACATGTGGTGGTCAGTATTATACAGCTAGTCATATGTGATCTATAGAATCAAGTTGATTCATATAACTATAGAATTACTATCCAACAGAAACTGCCTCCACTCACATCTGAAATTTTTGACCCCTGTTTTCGTAAACTGTGAGGCTTGCAGTAGTTAGGCGACATCATTATTTATTAGAAGAGTTTTTCATAGGACAACCCCTTTGAAGAGTGACTTCAAAACACTTTTGACATGTCAAATATTGTCTTAATTATTTGCTTCCCTATAACTGTTAAATATACTTATTTCGTATATTTATTTATTCAGGACTCTTTAGCAGATGCGATACTTTAAAAAAAAATGTCATGATATTTCTTATAAAAAATGTAGTGGTTTATTGGATTGTCCACCAAAAAGCATCATTGCAGCAAAACATAAAATAAGTGAAATAATTACAAAGAGATTGTCCATTTGTCCATATCAAAGTTTGTTCCCCGTCTTTCCTGGGATCCTGAATGGTAAATGTCAAAAGCATGGTTGAAGAAAGATACGTGTGGCTAACTCACCACCTGTTCTTATAACCTAGTGTCGTCCATCTGATGTCTGTGTGAAGTGTGGGCAAAATGTCCGAAGAGAGCGAAGAGCGCCGCCCTCCATGTGCGTCATGTGGTTATATACACTCACTGGCCACTTTATTAGGTACACCATGCTAGTAACGGGTTGGACTCCTTTTGCCTTCAGAACTGCCTCAATTCTTCGTGGCATAGATTCAACAAGGTGCTGGAAGCATTCCTCAGAGATTTTGGTCCATATTGACATGATGGCATCACACAGTTGCCGCAGATTTGTCGGCTGCACATCCCTGATGCGAATCTCCCGTTCCACCACATCCCAAAGATTTCATGTTGTTTACGCCAAATTCTGACCCTACCATCCGAATGTCGCAGCAGAAATCGAGACTCATCAAACCAAGCAACGTTTTTCCAATCTTCTACTGTCCAATTTCGATGAGCTTGTGCAAATTGTAGCCTCAGTTTCCTGTTCTTAGCTGAAAGGAGTGGTACCCGGTGTGGTCTTCTGCTGCTGTAGCCCATCTGCCTCAAAGTTCGACGCACTGTGCGTTCAGAGATGCTCTTAGGCCTACCTTGGTTGTAACGGGTGGCAATTTGAGTCACTGTTGCCTTTCTATCAGCTCGAACCAGTCTGCCCATTCTCCTCTGACCTCTGGCATCAACAAGGCATTTCCGCCCACAGAACTGCCACTCACTGGATTTTTTTTCTTTTTCGGACCATTCTCTGTAAGCCCTAGAGATGGTTGTGCGGGAAAATCCCAGTAGATCAGCAGTTTCTGAAATACTCAGACCAGCCCTTCTGGCACCAACAACCATGCCACGTTCAAAGGCACTCAAATCACCTTTCTTCCCCATACTGATGCTCGGTTTGAACTGCAGGAGATTGTCTTGACCATGTCTACATGCCTAAATGCACTGAGTTGCCGCCATGTGATTGGCTGATTAGAAATTAAGTGTTAACAAGAAGTTGGACAGGTGTACCTAATAAAGTGGCCAGTGAGTGTACATCCCACAGAGCATGTGTTCTCTCTATATGGTGTCACCATTTACCCTGAGCTAAATATACAGAAATAGCACATGTAATGTCAGCGAAACCTTCCACGGCTCAGTAAAGAATTGAGTGTAATAAGAATAAATCAATAACCAATAATTAATATCTAACAATAACTCGCTTGGTGCTTTTGCATATGTAACATTTTTTAACAATATTTAAAAAGTCGAACAGTATTCATTTTTTTATCTATTCACTGAATATGATATTTAATGGCAAAATAGCAACATTAAACTAAAAGAGATAACAATTACAATCAGCTGAACAATGCCCGGCCCCTGCTGCCAAATTAAAGAATATCATACATTTTTTCTCTTTAAAGAGGAACCACAATTTTTTTCATAAATTAATAGTAAAATTCAAAGCAGAACGTTTTGTAATTTCATTTTTCAGAGAAATCTGCATCTTTTTCTCCGGTACTTTTTGTTCACTCTCAGTCACTAGAATCTGTTTTCCGTGAAGATAGATTTTACCATTACTGAGTTAGGAGATTAAAATTGCTACTGATAACATTCTATAGACAGGGGAGGGGAGAAGATGAGGTCTATAAACTTTCTGCTGTAAGTTCTCTTGAAAGAGAGTTACAATTTAAAGTAAATTTTTTGCATTCCTTTAGCGCCTCCCTCCACCACTCTATAATCTTATAACACCAACTCTCACTTTCTATCTCAGTAATGTGAAAGTCTGTCTTCACTGAATACAGAGTTTACCCATGAATTGAAAATAAAATATCAATCAAACAGGAGAATGGAGCAAATTTGACTTTTAAGATATATGTTTTATTCTAAGGTGCTGCTATGTTACTATTTCATATGTACTATTGATATATGAAATAGAAATTAAAACAACGCCTAATCTTTAACCACGTTTCTAACCCCTTCAGGACATGACTAATTTCCATTTATGTATTACAGTTTTTTCCTCCCCTGATTCCAAGAACCATAAAATTTTTTTTGCCCACATAGACATTTGAGGGCTTGTTTTTTGCCGTACAAATTGTACATTTGAAGGACACCATTCATTTTACCACATAGTGTAGAAAACAGGAAAAAAATGTAAAGTGTGGTGAGATTATGAAAAAAATGCAATTCTGACATTGTTTTTTGGGGAATTGTTTTTATAGCATACATTGCGCGGTAAAAGTGATCTGTCAATATGATTCTGCTCATCAGTATGATTACGGTGATACTAAATATGTTCAGTTTTTTTTATTTATTATTGTCATGAAACTCCCCCCCAGAAATTTATAGAAAAAAGGTAATTTTTTATTGTGTTGCCATTTTCAAGACCTGTTTTTAATCTTTGATCTATGGATCCGTCTGAGGGATGGTTTTTTGCAGGGTGAGAAGATGTTTTTATTGATACCAATTTAGGATAGGTATGACATTTTAATCTTACAGCTTCTTTTCTGGTATTGTGGCAATACAGATGCACAGGCAACATACTGCCTGGCCTTGTCATGTTGATAAATGTCTCCTACCACAATTTGGTGAAATGGCCATACCACTTGCTCCTTGACTAACTCAATACAGAATAACTCTGAGTTGTTAGTTTACCAGGAATGAAGGAGGTGTCTGGCTACAATACATTATGCCACCCCATACCATAATCCCGGGAGAAGGACAGGTGTGACTTGGTTAATATATAGAAATCAGGATCATGGTGTGGTTTGAAATAATGTATAGCAGCCAGCTCCGTTTAATCCCTTTCTGTCCTCGGACTGAATAGTACGTCCGAGGACAGAACCCCTGCTTTGATGCAGGCTTTGGCGGTGATCCCGCATCAAAGCTGGGACATGTCAGCTGTTTTGTACAGCTGACATGTGCCCACAATAGTGGCGGGTGGAATCACGATCCACCTGCCGCTATTAACTAGTTAAATGCCGCTGTCAAACTCTGACAGCAGAATTTAACTAGCGCTTCCGACAATCGGGCTGGAAATGCGCGCATCACTGACCCCCGTCACGGGATAGGAGGTCAGCGATGCATCGGCATGACAACCAGAGGTCTCCTGAAGACCTCTATGGTTGATTATGCCAGATTGCTGTGAGCGCCACCTTGTAGTCTGCGCTCATAGCAATGCTGTAATTCAGCTACATAGGAGCGATCTCAGCATCACTCCTATGTAGCAGAGTCAATCAGGCTATGCCAGCTTCTAGCCTCCCATGGAAGCTATTTGAAGCATGGCAAAAGTAAAAAAAAATGTTTTAAAAAATATGAAAAAAATAAGCCCTCACCCGACCCCAGATCACGAAAAATGGAGATGCTACAGGTATCGGAAAATTGCACAGTTTTTATTTTTTTAGCAAAGTTTGGAATTTTTTTACCACTTATTTAAAAAATAACGTAGACATGTTTGGTATCTATGAACTTGTAATGACCTGGAGAATCATAATGACAGGTCAGTTTTAGCATTTAGTGAACCTAGCAAAAAAGCCAAACAAAACACAAGTGTGGGATTGCACTTTTTTGCAATTTCACCACACTTGGAATTTTTTCCCATTTTCTAGTACACGACAAGCTAAAACTAATGATGTAGTTCAAAAGTACAACTCGTCCTGCCCAAAAAAAGCCCTCACATGGCCATATTGACAGAAAAATAAAAAAGTTATGGCTCTGGGAAGAAGGGGAGCAAAAAACAAAAACGCAAAACCGAAAAAAAAGCTGGGGTCACTAAGGAGTTAATCTTAATTCCATGAACACTAACAGATCAATGTTGAATTCATTTTTTTGTGGAAAGAGTTGTACAGCCATTTTTCCAATGGTTCCCTTGAGCCGTTATTCAACACAACAATGAATATGTCACCATAGCCTGCGATTTTCATAATTCCACAATTTTTCTTGCTTGCTGTTACAATTTAAATGTTGAGGATTGTATAATTAAGTAATCAATTGACCATTGACTGTTTGATTGAAGTTCACCTAATGGTTGACACACTGCACCTAGTCTTAAATACTTCTTTACACATACTACTTTTCCAGATATTTCTCAACAAAGCCTCTAAACTCATTGTACAAATGTATCGTCCTATTTGAGACAATGCACTAATTATCATTACAGTTCCTTTAAAAATCATCAATATGTTCCTCAAAGTCAATATGTCTGGCAGAAAGTCTATCCACAGATGGCATGATCTACCATATATACTCATGTATAAGCTGAGTTTTTCAGCACATTTTTTTGAGCTGAAAATGCCCTCCTTGGTTTATAAAAGAGTCATTGTCCCAGAAAAACGGCAGGGGAGCCAGAGCGGTAAAGCAACGGGTCGCAGAGGCAGGAGCCAGTGGCTGTGATTGCAGATGGCATCCTCAATACTGATGTGTACTGAAAACCGACTGCCACCAATACTTTACTCCATGCTCAATCATTCCATCTTCAATCAACCATTCGGGGAATCCACATAGGCCAACATCTAAGAATTAAACGCATATGCTTGACGGAAGAAAACTTTCATAAACAGGCAAGAGATCTCTATTCCAGGTTCCGTGAAAGGGGCTATAGTCACAGATCGATCCGTCGGGGTTACCATAGAGCAAAAGATGTCTCTAGAGATGCACTACTTTTTAAGCCACCATCTCAGTCGAGGGGGAGTCTCAGCAAGTCAGATTAATAACTACATTTAACAACCAGTGGAACCAACTTAACAGTATTTTTCACAAGCACTGGAAAGTTTTGGAAACTGATCCAATTCTACGAAAATTTATTTTATCAAAACCGCTAGTCACAGCAAAAAGATGTAAGAATTTATGGGATCTTTTGGTTGAAAGTCATTATGCCCCCAAGCCCAACAAAATCAATCCTTCTGTTTCTACCTTCTCACAAGGCTTTTTTCCTTGTGGATTATGCAAAGCGTGCAGAAACTTAATTAAATGCAAGGATTTCAGTAATTCAGAAGGGACACGTACTTTTAGAATTCTGCACAGACTTACTTGCTCATTCTCTGGGGTGATCTATTATGCCCAATGCCCATGCGAAAAGATATACATCGGCATGACCACGAGAGAATTCAAAATTCGGGTAAGGGAGCATATAAGAGACATCGAGAAATCCAAAACTATGCGGTGTGATGAACCTCTAAAGACTCTGCCAAAACACTTTAAGGAATTCCACAACTCGGATTCAAGTAAGTCAGAGGGGTGGGAATTAATTTAAAAGACTCGCGCAAATAGAAAGTTGATGGATTTATCGATTACAAACAGTTGCAGCTTTGGGCCTTAATGAGAACTTTGGGTTTAGCTCTTTTCTCTGAATTTAGGTATCTATACTTTTGGGTAGGGGAGGGGGGTTCCTGTAGGTTGTAAATAATTATGTTTTTAACTGTTATATTAGGGTACTAATCTATGTTATCTATTTTAGTTATTCACATCAAACTTCCTATTGCTATCTGATGTAATGGAATGGCTGGCCCAAGCATTTTACTTCGGTTTCCGGAAACCTTATTTCTACAAATCCGTTCATCTTTATTCTGGCTGTCCATACTACCATCAAGTGGTGTCTGATTTTACGGGTGCAATATCAGGTGCTCAAGTGGATAGCGAGTGTCATCTCAAAAGGACAAGTCTACTATATATCTTTCAAGATGAATGAAATATGGACAGTTCATATTTTGCAGCGCAAGGGCAATTTCTTGTTCTAATTCCAACTTTATATTGTATGGTATTTGTCATAGATTGGCATTTTCGGAGTATTATGTGTTTTTTGTTCTGTAATGGTATTATTTATCCTTTTGTCTAATTAATATATAGCATTTTATAATTAAACAGTTATGAATGCACAGTTTTTGTGCACTCATACGTGACACTTTGGCACTTTATGTGCACTATTAACATTTTTTTATGCTAACTAATTATTGAGTATGAATTTGTGCAATCAAGTGGTTCACTGTTTGCTTTATCTAATGCTGTAATCTAGCAAGCACAATGCACTTTATTAGCATAATTCACTTTCAATCTAACGTACTTTGTTTACATACACAAGCGTTTTTATCAGTAATCTAATTATGCTGCACAGTTTTTATATGCCTAATCCGTCCGTTGCATACAACGCTAATTATTAGCTATGCATCAGAAAAAGCACAAATAACTGAAATATTCATATAAAATCAATTTTATTTCAATTAATAAAAACAAACAGTAACGAAAAACAGAATAATTTAAACATAATACCTCAAATGTGAGGGACTGTAAAGGTACTCCTCTCGTTAAACGCCAAAATGCACATAATAGCCAAAAAACCTAGACAAAGCATTAATGCACTGAAAAGTATATAGCCATATCATACTAAGATCCCCTCTCTAAAATCATAGGGTGAAGTACGGCTAGCAACAACTCCAGTCTGCCTATAACCTACATGTCATCCGACAAAAAATGTATTTGTAGGTTAAAAAATAAATTGTCCAGCAAACGGTATTTCAATCACATAATGCCAAACAAGGCAGTGAATATGATATAAACTTACGGCGTAAGAGAAGAGTCCACCAGTCCCTCGACCCCGACGCGCGTTTCGTCGCCGAACTTCCTCAGGGGGCGTGTCGGGGAAGAGGGAAAACCGGTCTTTTAAATGCCCCCCAACCAATCCACAGGACCGGGATTACCGATCATGTGAGCGTCGCTCCAGACAAAGTACGGCGCGCCGCAAAGTCCACCCGCCATATGAAAGTGACTCATCACCCTCGGTCTATGAACAGGAAAACAGAGACGCTGTCATGGTAACGACTAGCGTCCTCTTAATCCGTTCAAAGCGACCAAAGTGATCCGAGTCTGTGGCTAGGTAGGTCTAGAACGGCGCGCACCATCCGGAGTAACGCTCACTGATCGATGATTACATATTACATCAATAGTTGAGCAAATAAGTAAAACAAACATAACAAATTAATTGCCCCAAATGCTATATAAATAAGGAGAACATCAATATGAAGATTATTGTTTTATCCCACTATCCTAATAAAATATAACAATGTGCAGACTCCAATAATACTTACTCCTATGTAATCAAAGTGACTAGTGCGTACAAAATGCTGCCAACGCAGCTAATACATTATATTAAGTGACAATTGATAAACATAAATATATTCATAATAATTAGCTATATCCTAGATAATAAGAAAAACATCTATATAAAAATTGTATTATCCCATTGACCAAATGAAACTGTGCAAATTCCATAAAATATCATCCAATAAAAAGTGACATATGAATACAAACCTCTGCAAAAGCTGTTAATATGTTATTTTTAAAAATATAAATACAATAATGGTGAGAATACTACATTATACATAGTATAAAATAGTAGTTAATAGTAAATCTTCCTTAATGTGTAGCAATATCCTTCCATGTGACATAAAAAACAATATAAATAACCCTAAGCTGACTAAAATTATAAATGTCCTATCAACATATATCATAAACACCATGAATAAAAACAATTCTTGATCTTCTTCCATATTTCTCCATAGTCTATTATCAGCATTCCTTGATGTAAACTCCCGGTCCTCTGAGGGCAAATAGAAAGATATCTCCTAATACTACTGGAAAACAATAAACATAAATATTAATGTTAAAAATACTCAAACCCTCAACCCCTAAAAATAATGAATTGATGAGACAGTATGAAAAGACTATAAAAATGCAGCAAAACCAAAGCTCTCATTGAGTCCAGCTGGGGCTACTGTTCCCAGCCTATAAATCCACTTACATTCCAATTTCGCCAGATTTTTCGCCAAATCACCACCTCTTAGACCCATTTTTATAACATCTATGCCCCTGACTGTAAGGAGACTAGAGTTACAGTTATGCTTTTGAAAAAAATGCCTAGGTATCGTTTTCAACTCTGAAGGATTTTCACACGTCAAGGCCTTGTCGATGTCTCTGACATGTTCACGCACCCTTATGCGTAACTCGCGGGTTGTCAGCCCAATGTAGATCTTCCCGCATGGGCATTGTGCACTATAGACAACTCCTTTCGTAGAACATGTGATGAAGTGCCTAATATCATAAGTGCGACTCCCATTTGCATTGGAGAATTTTTTTGTCTTCACTATATTCGCACAGCTCTTACAATGTCCACATGGAAAGCATCCCATTGTTTCCAGCCACGTGTTGCTTTTCTTTTTCGAAGGTTCATAGTGACTATGCACTAACAGATCTTTCAAATTTTTTGACCTACGGGCTGTAATGAGTGGTGTAGGGGGCAAGCAATTCTTGAGTATAGGGTCAGAGAGTAGGATTGGCCAATGTTTATTTATTAGATTTCTCAACTCGGCCCATTGGCTATTATAGGTTGTTATCAGACGAATTTGGCCTTCTTGATCCGCTTTCTTCTGTTTGTTCCTATAAAGTAATTCATTTCTAGTAGTGTGCTTTGCACGATGGTAACTATCCTTTATAGTTTTTTTATTGTATCCTCTCTCACTAAACCTTTGTTTCATAGTCTTGGAATGCTCTTCAAAAGAGTGGTCATCAGAGCAGATCCTTTTTAATCTCAAAAATTGTCCCACTGGGATACCTCTAATTGTGGACCTAGGGTGTGACGATGTGGCATGTAGCAGCGTATTTGTAGCCGTTGGTTTCCTATAGATTTCAGTGGACAAATTGCCACTGATACCAGTATTTATTTTTATGTCCAAAAATTCAAGTTCCCTTCCTGCTTTATATGTTAATTTGATGTTGAGGTTGTTAGAATTCAGCCGATCCATCATCAAATCCAGGTCCTGTCTTGGGCCCTCCCAAATGAACCAAACATCATCAATATATCTCATCCAATGATGTATGTTCTCGGTACCCAAGACAGGACTACTGGAAAAAATTTCCCTTTCCCATGCACCTAGGAATAAATTCGCATATGAGGGCGCACAAGACGCCCCCATTGCGGTACCTTGTTTTTGTAGGTAGATGTTTTTATTGAATGTAAAGCAGTTATGGGTCAAAACGAATTCCAAGAGACAAATCAACAAGTCCACCAACCGTGCATCCAAATTACTAGTCCTAAGAAACCAACTGGCTGCTGCTATCCCATCTTTATGTCGAATCGACGTATATAGGGACTCCATGTCTGCTGTGACCATAATCATATTTTCGGCCAAATGCATATTGTCTAATCTCTGTAGAGCGGACGTGGTGTCCCTGATATAGGAAGGTAAGCTAGCTACCAGTGGTTTGAGGAAAAAGTCAAGGGTGTCACAGATGATTTCACTTAATCCCTCATTGCCTGCCACAATAGGTCTTCCGGGGGGATTTACGGGGTCTTTATGGATCTTAGGAATGATATAAAAGGTAGGGAGTTTCGGTTCCAATTTACTCACCACTTCCAACATTTGCTTAGGTATAGTGCCCTCATATACTGCCTCTTCAAGGATTCTAATGAGTTCAGCTTGGTATCCTGGAAGCGGATTAGATGGCAACCTGCGATAACAATTAAAATCATTAAGCAGTTTGTAAGCTTGAGTTTCATATAGCTCATTAGGCCAAATCACCAGGTTGCCACCCTTATCCGCCGCCTTGAACACCACATCCTCCCATCCCTGCATCTCCTTAAGGGCTTTTTGTTGATTAAACGTCCCCGTAAATCCCCCCGGAAGACCTATTGTGGCAGGCAATGAGGGATTAAGTGAAATCATCTGTGACACCCTTGACTTTTTCCTCAAACCACTGGTAGCTAGCTTACCTTCCTATATCAGGGACACCACGTCCGCTCTACAGAGATTAGACAATATGCATTTGGCCGAAAATATGATTATGGTCACAGCAGACGTGGAGTCCCTATATACGTCGATTCGACATAAAGATGGGATAGCAGCAGCCAGTTGGTTTCTTAGGACTAGTAATTTGGATGCACGGTTGGTGGACTTGTTGATTTGTCTCTTGGAATTCGTTTTGACCCATAACTGCTTTACATTCAATAAAAACATCTACCTACAAAAACAAGGTACCGCAATGGGGGCGTCTTGTGCGCCCTCATATGCGAATTTATTCCTAGGTGCATGGGAAAGGGAAATTTTTTCCAGTAGTCCTGTCTTGGGTACCGAGAACATACATCATTGGATGAGATATATTGATGATGTTTGGTTCATTTGGGAGGGCCCAAGACAGGACCTGGATTTGATGATGGATCGGCTGAATTCTAACAACCTCAACATCAAATTAACATATAAAGCAGGAAGGGAACTTGAATTTTTGGACATAAAAATAAATACTGGTATCAGTGGCAATTTGTCCACTGAAATCTATAGGAAACCAACGGCTACAAATACGCTGCTACATGCCACATCGTCACACCCTAGGTCCACAATTAGAGGTATCCCAGTGGGACAATTTTTGAGATTAAAAAGGATCTGCTCTGATGACCACTCTTTTGAAGAGCATTCCAAGACTATGAAACAAAGGTTTAGTGAGAGAGGATACAATAAAAAAACTATAAAGGATAGTTACCATCGTGCAAAGCACACTACTAGAAATGAATTACTTTATAGGAACAAACAGAAGAAAGCGGATCAAGAAGGCCAAATTCGTCTGATAACAACCTATAATAGCCAATGGGCCGAATTGAGAAATCTAATAAATAAACATTGGCCAATCCTACTCTCTGACCCTATACTCAATAATTGCTTGCCCCCTACACCACTCATTACAGCCCGTAGGTCAAAAAATTTGAAAGATCTGTTAGTGCATAGTCACTATGAACCTTCGAAAAAGAAAAGCAACACGTGGCTGGAAACAATGGGATGCTTTCCATGTGGACATTGTAAGAGCTGTGCGAATATAGTGAAGACAAAAAAATTCTCCAATGCAAATGGGAGTCGCACTTATGATATTAGGCACTTCATCACATGTTCTACGAAAGGAGTTGTCTATAGTGCACAATGCCCATGCGGGAAGATCTACATTGGGCTGACAACCCGCGAGTTACGCATAAGGGTGCGTGAACATGTCAGAGACATCGACAAGGCCTTGACGTGTGAAAATCCTTCAGAGTTGAAAACGATACCTAGGCATTTTTTTCAAAAGCATAACTGTAACTCTAGTCTCCTTACAGTCAGGGGCATAGATGTTATAAAAATGGGTCTAAGAGGTGGTGATTTGGCGAAAAATCTGGCGAAATTGGAATGTAAGTGGATTTATAGGCTGGGAACAGTAGCCCCAGCTGGACTCAATGAGAGCTTTGGTTTTGCTGCCTTTTTATAGTCTTTTCATACTGTCTCATCAATTCATTATTTTTAGGGGTTGAGGGTTTGAGTATTTTTAACATTAATATTTATGTTTATTGTTTTCCAGTAGTATTAGGAGATATCTTTCTATTTGCCCTCAGAGGACCGGGAGTTTACATCAAGGAATGCTGATAATAGACTATGGAGAAATATGGAAGAAGATCAAGAATTGTTTTTATTCATGGTGTTTATGATATATGTTGATAGGACATTTATAATTTTAGTCAGCTTAGGGTTATTTATATTGTTTTTTATGTCACATGGAAGGATATTGCTACACATTAAGGAAGATTTACTATTAACTACTATTTTATACTATGTATAATGTAGTATTCTCACCATTATTGTATTTATATTTTTAAAAATAACATATTAACAGCTTTTGCAGAGGTTTGTATGCATATGTCACTTTTTATTGGATGATATTTTATGGAATTTGCACAGTTTCATTTGGTCAATGGGATAATACAATTTTTATATAGATGTTTTTCTTATTATCTAGGATATAGCTAATTATTATGAATATATTTATGTTTATCAATTGTCACTTAATATAATGTATTAGCTGCGTTGGCAGCATTTTGTACGCACTAGTCACTTTGATTACATAGGAGTAAGTATTATTGGAGTCTGCACATTGTTATATTTTATTAGGATAGTGGGATAAAACAATAATCTTCATATTGATGTTCTCCTTATTTATATAGCATTTGGGGCAATTAATTTGTTATGTTTGTTTTACTTATTTGCTCAACTATTGATGTAATATGTAATCATCGATCAGTGAGCGTTACTCCGGATGGTGCGCGCCGTTCTAGACCTACCTAGCCACAGACTCGGATCACTTCGGTCGCTTTGAACGGATTAAGAGGACGCTAGTCGTTACCATGACAGCGTCTCTGTTTTCCTGTTCATAGACCGAGGGTGATGAGTCACTTTCATATGGCGGGTGGACTTTGCGGCGCGCCGTACTTTGTCTGGAGCGACGCTCACATGATCGGTAATCCCGGTCCTGTGGATTGGTTGGGGGGCATTTAAAAGACCGGTTTTCCCTCTTCCCCGACACGCCCCCTGAGGAAGTTCGGCGACGAAACGCGCGTCGGGGTCGAGGGACTGGTGGACTCTTCTCTTACGCCGTAAGTTTATATCATATTCACTGCCTTGTTTGGCATTATGTGATTGAAATACCGTTTGCTGGACAATTTATTTTTTAACCTACAAATACATTTTTTGTCGGATGACATGTAGGTTATAGGCAGACTGGAGTTGTTGCTAGCCGTACTTCACCCTATGATTTTAGAGAGGGGATCTTAGTATGATATGGCTATATACTTTTCAGTGCATTAATGCTTTGTCTAGGTTTTTTGGCTATTATGTGCATTTTGGCGTTTAACGAGAGGAGTACCTTTACAGTCCCTCACATTTGAGGTATTATGTTTAAATTATTCTGTTTTTCGTTACTGTTTGTTTTTATTAATTGAAATAAAATTGATTTTATATGAATATTTCAGTTATTTGTGCTTTTTCTGATGCATAGCTAATAATTAGCGTTGTATGCAACGGACGGATTAGGAGTATTTGATTAGCACTTAGTAATATTGGATCATTTGGTTGATTACAGTTTTTATATGGCATATAATCACAAGCATTTAATATACTATAATACTTAGATAAGAATAGAGCACATTCTTTCCCTTCACTTTTCCGGTTTAGAGCACGCAGGGCTGCCCCGCTCTCTGACGCCTACACGAGTGGCCATTGGGAGCCTAGCGCATGCGCCGTATCCATGACGGCTCTTGTTAGCTTGCGCTCCACGGCCGTGGGTTTATGCGTATCAGTGACGAGCGCCGTCGGCCACGCATGCGCAGAAGAAACCGGAACTGTACACACTGCCTGCTGCACGGCACCTATTACATTCAGACACACCTCCGTAACAACTGCTGCTTATTGGCCAGTCACACTATATAATCAGCCTCATCCCTCCCCAACACACGCCTCCTGACGAAGAAGCGAAACGTGCATTGGGGCGGCAGGGACGCCACACACAAGACCTACTCCATGTAAGTGCTGCTAACTATAATCTTATTACATTGCCATCATTGATTTTGATAGGGCGCAATACCCCTACACTGTGTAGTTGATGTGCTTGTGACTTGGATTTGTATTAACTATTTATATGCAGGCACTGTTTTGGAACAACTTGTTGTATACATTAGTAGTAGCTGTCCCTGCTTTTAAGCAGTCATCTTGGGTACTTTTTTTTTTTTTTTTTTAATTGTGTAATAAAATCTATGATATATTGGCACTTTATACTGTGGTTCTCTTTTGTGTGTGATTGTAACTGTGCCTGCTGCTAAAGAGAAATGAATATTCACTGAGCTGGCAGTGAAAATTCATTTCTCTTATAGCGTGTACAGTTACAGCAGCTGCCGGCTTCCAGCACACATCCTACTTCCCTTCCCTGCGCACCCTCGATGCATCTCCTTCTGGTGCCAGTCTTCCGGCAGAGCGATCCCGTGTCCCCTGCTCATTATGGTAATGAATATTCACCCCTCTCCACTCCCATAGGCGTGGAGTGAATATTCATTACTTTAATGAGCGGGGACATGTGACTACTCGGCTGGAAGAGCTCCAGCGCAGGCGTACTGATCTGCCTTGTTGAGGGCAGAGCAAAGTAATGCAGTGTGCAGGCGCTGGGAAAGGTCAGAGAGGCCCAGCGCCTGCGCACTGCAGCAGGGCAGATGAGCACGCCTGCGCAGGAGTACGACACGAAGCAAGCAGGATGATGGCATCACATGGAGATGGGAGGCGCTGGACCCAGACCTGCAACACCCATCGGACTGGACTGTGAGTATAATAAAACTTGTTATTCTTCTCTTTCAGGTCACATCCGGGGCTTTTCTGCAGCATTACAGAATGCTGTAGATAAGCCCGAAAAGCAGTGGCCACAACTTATAGAGGCAAAACGAGGTGACAGGCTCCCTTTAAGCATTGAAAGTTATTGTGGTCACAACTTAAGATTGACATAGCAAGTGTCCCAAGACTTACATATGAAATCAGACATCTTGCCTTTATAAAGTACTGCCACAAGTAGAGATGAATGAATCAAATCAAATTCATGTTGAATCTGTAGAAATTTGCAGAACTCAGCAAATTTGAACAATTTGCCACTCCATTTGAGTGAATCACCAAAAATGGCCACCTCCATTAAAGATGTTGCAGAAACTTACATAGGTCTAAAGAAGTCTCAAAATAACTAAGGCACAGCCAGATGGGGTTTCCTATAATGTCTTGCAGCTATCACATCTCATGGAATAAACTGTGTTCACAATTATTAGGCTAGTGTTTATTTTGACCATATCATTATTTGTTTTTGCATAAAAAACTGTATAAACTTGAATGTTTATTGAATGAAGCAGATTATGTGTTGTGTATTTGTGTAGTGAGGGAGTGTGAGGCATAAGGATACAACACCCTTTATCAAGGTGTGCAGCGTTATTTGACAGCTTGCTTTCCTCAGGAAAAACATGTCAAAAACAGATTTCACTGACTCTGAAAAGTCAAACATTTTGAAAGTCTTACAGAGTGATGGCAGCAGTCTTCAATTTGCTAAAATATTGGGCCGTGACCATCTGTAGCAGAATGGTATTGTACATTTTTAATTTGTGCATCAATTGATCTGCCAATGATGGGAGAGTGGGGATTGGTCTGTTACCATTGTCTGACTATAAGGCATCGTGCAGCAGTCAGAGTGTGTGTAAGGCTAGGTTCACATTGCGTTAGGGCAATCCATTTAGCGCTAAGCGCTAGCGGATTTTGCTAACACAATGTCTTTTAAGGGGTCGCGTCGCGTTAAACGTCCCCGCTCGCGCAGATCCCCGATCTGCGAGAGCGGGGAACTGACCTCGGGCGTGCCACGGACGCTGCAAGCATTGTCCGAGGCCCTCTACAAAAGAACGGCACATCGCTAGCGTGTGCCGAAAATGACACGCGCTAGCAATGCGCTTAAACATTGCTGGCAATGGGAGCGCTAACGGACGCGGTGCACGGCGTTAATTTCGCCGTGCAAGGCTGTCCGTTAGCGCTCACCCATTAACGCAATGGGAACCTAGCCTAAGTAACTTGGTCAATATTTTTTCCAATTATCCCAGTGTAATATTCAAAAGGTAAGATGGGGTGTCTGAAGGAATGTCATGGTCCAGAATCTTCCATATAAAATATGTTACTTCGAGCCAAAATGGTCTGATAAGTATGGTGTACCATAATTTCTCCTTGTACTTTCACAATGCCAGCAAGTTGCTTGGATGGCTGGAAAGAGTTTGTTCTAGGACACAATACCAGTGCATTAGTGATCGATATTGATTTTGCTTGTAAAATGCACATACAGATGAATTATAATCCCTGAACCCATCCAGTCACATAATTGTGCCTTATTATATGCGCTGGGTTAGAATAATTTAAAACACTATGTAACCCCTGTAGAGGGAGCATGCTGTACCGAAACTGAGGCTGATAGGAGCAGACAGTGTTTCTCAGTAAGAGACCTTAATCAGTCCTTATCTTCATTGCCTTGGCAACATGGAAGAGAAGGAGGAGCAGTAGAGGACAGGACTGTTTGACTGAGCATGCTGGAGAAGAAAGGTGGAGTTATCAGCACCAGAGAATGTGAATGTTGTTGGCCATTACTGGAAAAAGAGCACTATTTTGCAGATCCCCCCAAAATAAAGGCCACATATTTGGCAGTGTGGTATCTCCGTGACAGGCCTCATATATCTGCGTGCTCCAAGTTTGGGCATTTTAGGCCGGCATTCCAGTGTTTTTCCTGTCTGTTACTTTAGTTATATACAGCACTATTTTGAATTAAAAAACAATAAAAAATACAGGCCACATATTTGCCAGTGTGGTTTCTCCGTGACAGGCCTCATATATCTGTGTGCTCCAAGTTTGGGCATTTAAGGCTGGTATTCCAGTGTTTTTCCTGTCAGTTGCTCTAGTTATATACAGCACTATTTAGCAAACCTCCAAAAAAATACAGGCCACATATTTGGCAGTGAGGTATTTCCGTGACAGGCCTCATATATCTGCGTGCTCCAAGTTTGGGCATTTTAGACTGTTATTCCTGTCTGTTACTTTAGTTATATGCAGCAATATTTTGCATTAAAAAAAGTTACAAATATAGGCCACATATTTGGCAGTGTGTTATCTCCTTGACAGGCCTCATCTATCTGTGCTAAAAATTTGGCCATTGTAGGCCTACATTTTTTAGCATTTTTGCTCTTTTTTACCCTACTTATTGACACCAATTTGATAACCAAAGAAACATTTTTAACGACAGTCCAGATAGTTTAAAGTGTGGTTTTCCCGCACACGTATCACATACAAGTTCGCTCCCAATTCAGCCATTTGTAGTGAATGTGTAAAATATTCTAGTACATTTACAATGGGCAAGGCGCGTGGCAAGGGATGGGGAAGTAGACGTGATGGTGATGGTGCATGTTGGGGCCGAAGCTGTGGGCAAGCTGAAATTGGGCCACAAAAAACACCCACATCATCTCACTGGACCTTAGTGTCTGAAGTCCTAGGGACCGCAGCAAGACAGCACTATTGAAGCTAGAGCAGTGTGAAAAGGTTGCTGGTTGGATAGCGGACAATACTTCCAGTTACTTGTTCACCATCACCAGCACCCTGTCTTCCACACGGTCAAGTCTGAATAGCCGTGAATCTGGACCGCATATTACTCACCCTGATCCTCCTTCCTCCCACTATGCTGAGTGCCCTGAGACAACTGATCCCACACTCGGACACTCAGAAGAGCTGTTCACTTTTCCATTTATAGATTCGTGCCTCTCACCCAGTCCACTTGAAGCGGGGCAAGATGAGATTCCATGTTGTGATGACCAAAAATTTGAGCAGCCACGGTCACAAGAGGTGGACGATGATGAGACTCAATTGCCATAAAGTCACGAGGAGGAACAGGGTGCGGAAGTGGAAGATGAGGTGGTGGATGATATAGTAACTTACCCAACCTGGTAGGAGGACATGCAGAGCAAGGACAGCAGCACACAGGGGGAGGGAGGGTGTAGCACCCCTTCAGGCAGGAAGAAGCAGCATGGTGCTGCAGACAGGAGGCGGGCAACCATTCCTCTTAACACCAACATGACAGAAGTTGCCAGTCCAACTGTTGGGCCTTCCCGAGTCTGGTTATTTTTTAAAGACTCTGCCGATAACCCCAAATAGGCCATTTGCAACACCTGTCATGCCAGCATCAGCAGGGGTAGCAAAACTACCAGCCTTACCACCACCAGCATGATCAGGCACATGCAGCAAAGCACTCGACTTTGTGGGCCCAACCTCAGGCTCTAGGAACAGTGTCTGCGGGTGACACCACTGCTTCTTTCATTGTTGTGCATGCAAGCCAATCCCATGTCCATGGTGCATGCGAAGATGCCTCCTGCCCTGCACCTGCCATTGCCCACACTCAAATAGCACCATCATCAAGCACGTCCACATCTTTGTCCCAGCACAGCCTTCAGTTGTCCATACTCCAGTCTTTGGAACGCAAGCGGAAATATGCAGCCAATGCCCCACAGGCCACAGTACTAAATTCACACATTTCTCATCTGCTTGCGCTGGAAATGTTGCCTTTTAGACTTGTGGAGACGGAATCTTTCCACAACCTGATGGCGGCAGCAATCCCTAGGTACTCGGTCCCCAGCCACCACTATTTCTCCCTCTGTGCCGTCCTGGCATTACACAAGCATGTGTCCCACAACATTACACATGCCCTCAACAATGCAATTACTGGGAAGGTACACCTAACCACTGACAGGTGGACAAGTGCTTGTGGCCAGGGAAAGTATATATCGCTGATGGCACACTGGGTGATCATAGTGGAAGCTGAGACCCAATCAGACCTTGGGATGGAACACGTCCTCCTGACACCAAGGATTTCGGGTCCTATGTCAATCATGGTTGCCACCACATTCTACAGCTCCTGAACCTCCGCCTCCTCTTCAGCCTCCATCTTTGAAATAAGCACATCAGTCTCAAGCTGGAAGCACTGCAGCACTGCCAAATCCAAGTAGCAACAGGTTGTGCTAAAACTAATATGGTTAGGTGACAAACTGCCCAATGCTGAAGAGTTGTGGACAGCTCTGAAAGAGCAGGCAGATCTGTGGCTGACACTGCTGAACTTCCAGCCAGGCATAGTTGGTATGACAATGGCAGGAACCTGGTGGAGGCTCTGAGGCAAGGCGAACTGGCATACATACCATGCCTGGCCCATGTGCTTAACCTTGTTGTTCAACGGTTTCTAAAAAGCTACCCGGAGCTGCTGGATATGCTTGTGAAAATACGCCGCCATTGTGCCCACTTTATAAAGTCAGCTACAGCCTCAGACTCTTTTGCTGTGCTTCAGCAGCGATTGCAGCTTCCGGCTCACCCACTGGTGTGTGATGTTCCCACACGTTGGAGCTCTGCACTGCAGATGTTGGAAAGGATTTGTGAGTAGAAGAGTGGAGTTGTTTAACACCAGCATCAACAAGGCCATCGTTATTCAGGTTAAACTCCACACATAAGACCTCAGGAGTGGACATGGATGTCAGACGTATGTAACATCCTCCAAAATTTTGAGGAGTCCACCAAGATGGTGAGCAGCGATGATGCCATAGTTAGCATCACCATCCCGCTTCTCTACATTCTGAAAAGCTCTGTGCTCAGAATGAAAGAAGATGCATAGCAGGCAGAGCAAGAGGCCATGGAGCAAGGAACCATACAGGGTGATTACACACAGCCCGGCCTCATGTCATCCCATTGTGGATTGTTTGACAATGAGGAAGAGGAGGAGGAAGAAGAACAGGAGCTACTTTCATGTGGTGTAGACGGTACTACAAGCACAACTGTTCAACCGCCTGTTCAGCATGGATGGCCTGAGGACAAGGAGGAAGAGGAGGAGGAGGAGGACACCTTGGTCAGTTGTCCTGTTGGTGAAGACACAGAAGGCTTGCCTGTTACCAGTCTGGCACGCATGGCTGACTTTATGTTGTGCTGCCTTTACCGTGGCTCTCGTATAGTAAAAATTTTGGGTGACAGTCATTACTGGGTAGTGACACTTTTAAACCGATGCTACAAGGAGAATTTTCAATCTCTTCTTCCAGAGGCAGACAGGTGTACTAAAATGGTGCATTACCAGAGGGCCACTGTTACAGAATTAGTAAAAAAATTCCCATCTTAAAACGCTGGCGGCAGACAAAACAATTTGTTGGACAACCAAGAGGTACAAGCGAGAGAGGCACTACACCAATCCAGCACAGGCAGGGGAACACTGGCAAAGTTCTGGGTCAGTTTTCTCAAGCCCTCCCATCGCCCTGGCCCTGAGGCATGGGGTAATGTCAAAAGGAATGGAACGTTTTCTAAGATGCTGATGGAGTACCTTGCTGACCGTACCAACGTCCTCCGTGATTCTTCTGTGCCTTTTAATTATTGGGTATCCTAGCTGGACACGTGGCATCAACTGTCTCTCTACACCTTTGAGGTCCTGGCCTGCCCTGCCGCTAGCGTTTTGTCGGAGCAGGTTTTTAGTGCTGCTGGTGGAATTATCACAGATAAGCGCATTCACCTATCAATGGAATATGCAGACAGGCTGACTCATAAAAATGAACAAGGGCTGGATTTGGGCCAGACTTCTCCACACCACCAAATGACAGCGAAACATAACCTCCAATATACTGTCTTTTTGGAAGGTGTATTCGCATGCACCTCTTCACACCCACATATGGGTATACGCTTCCTGATTTTGACTATTTGATGTACTCCTCCTCCTTGTCCTCATCATCCACCACCACTAGAACACCAGGGTGAACGTGTTCTATGCTGCTACAGCCAGTCAATTTTTTAGCAAGGATGTTTATGATGCCCGTAAACAATTTTAAAAAAAATATTTACCCCCATGGGGAAATGTTTGTCAGCCCATAGACTTAGTGTATGGGCATTCCAAGTCTAGAAGACCCGTTCCTTTAAATTGGGCCTATTTTTAATGAGGTTTTCCTTCACGTCTCATCATCCACCACCACTAGATCACCAGTGTTAACGTGTTCCGTGCTTCTATAGCCACTCTAGTTTTTTGCAAGGGTGTTTATGATGCCCGTAATAAAAATATTAACACAGTATGTTGATGTGTACCCCCCAGGAGAAAATGTTTGTATTACGAGTCTAGGAGACCAGCTCCTTTGTAATGGGACAGTTTTTTTATGAGGCCCTCCTCCATGTTTCCTCCAAGGGGGGATTGGGGTGTGTGCAAATTTGGGTCAAGGCGGCCCTTGCATTCAATGCATAAGGAAACAGTATGGCAGGACCAACTGAAGAATGTGAAGTGGTTTTTCCAGTGGCCATCAATTACCTGGGTTCAAAAGCTTCTTGGGGTGCATATGACTTGGTAGCAGGGCAGGCCTTGCAGACAATGCATAAGAAAACAGTATATGAATGCAAAATGAATAGTGTGAAGTGGGTTTTCCTGTGGCCAACCAGTACCTGGGTTCAAAAGCTTCTTGAGGTTCACATGACTTGATAGCAAGGCAGGCCTTGCATTCAATGCATCATTTTTTCAGGAAGCCCCCCGTACCTATTTTGAAAGGGGTATTGGGGTGTGTCATAATTCTTGGCAGCCCAGCCACTCACTGCATAGGCAATAACAGTATAGGAGACCCACTGTTTAATAATGACCCTTTAAGAATATTAATGCCACCTGATGCACCTCTAAAAATAGGCTTTGTGACTTTAAGAGTCTCTCCTTCATAAATGAAACAAGATGTGTCTGCTTATGTGTCACACACCACATGGCCAGCTAGGGTTGTTAAATGTTACAATGACATTTCCCAGTGAATGCATTTGTATTGGTTGAAAGCAATGTTAATGTTGAAAAATGCATCAAAAACACTGCGTGTGAACATACCTCAAGTGGTGGAGGAACATTTTCATCTGAGGTTAATTATTTTGCCTTATGTACAAGTCATTACCCTGGAAAGGATGTACCTTAACATATTTCCCAGCAAAATCCATTATGTTTTTTGGTGCACCTGTAAAAATGGCATAAAACTCTGATAATATTGCTTACAGCTGTGACCTAGGAGTCAGAAATGCTTCCAGGGGTGGTCCCCATGATGTTCCTCAGTCATTTGAGCAATGATTCCATCATTTTCAGACTCTTTTAGACCTTTAAAAGGACCCTCGGGAGGATCGCGGTAAAAATGCTTGGGTCTCCCATAGACTTACATTGGGCTCGTTTTCTATATGAGTACCTGAGTGTTCCAATTTGATCGACCCGAGCAACGAGCACCTGAGCATTTTAGTGCTCGCTCATCACTATACCCTTGAAAATAATGTGACAAAAGGGACATGTTAAATCAAGGTGTGTCCACTAACTAGCTTCACAAGTGTCTACAATCTTGGAATCAGTGAGTGGGCCTGTATATAGGGCTACAGATACTCACTGTGCTGTTTGGTGACATGGTGTGTATCACACTCAGCATGTACCAGAGGAAACGAAGGAAAAAGTTGTCTCAGGAGATTAGAAAGAAAATTATAAACAAAAATGTTAAAAGGTGAAAATTATATGACCATCTCCAACAACCTTGAGGTTCCTGTGACTACACTTGCACTTATTATTCAGAAATTTAAGATCCTTGGGAGTGTAGACAACCTCCCCGTACGTCGCCACAGGAGGAAAATTGATGACAAATCAACGAGATGGATAATACGAATGGTAACAAAAGAGCCCAGAAAAACTTCTAAACAGATTAAAGATGAACTTAAAGCTCAAGGAACATCAGTGTCAGATTGCACCCTCTGTCGCTGTACGAACCAAAGTGGACTTCATGGGAGACGACCAAGGAGGACACCATCGTTGAAAAAAAAAAAAATCCAGACTGGAATTTGCCAAACTGCATATTGACAAGCCACAAAGCTTCTGATAGAATGTCCTATGGACAGATGAGACAAAAATGGAACGTTTTGGCAAGGCACATCAGCTCTATGTTCACAGATGGAAAAATTAAGCATATCAAGAAAAGAACACTGTCCCTACTGTGAAACATGGAAGAGGCTGTGTTATTTTCTGTGTTTACAGTGTGTTTCACACATTGACATGAATGGCAAAAAAAGGAGAAAAACGTTCCAGCACCAGGCGTCTCTTCATAGAAATCTTCAATATTTTATTTTCATGTCACATCACTAATCCCTTTCCCTGTTCCCAGTATGATGGTGGATTGACTTGAATGGTTTGTGAATAAACGCTGAAAAACTCAGGTATGTTTTTGCACCAAAACCTGATTCTATGGAATAGGACTTTCTTTCAACACTAAACTTTATCAGCATGCACAAGAGACAAATTTAGCATGACAAAATTGGTGCAGAAAAAAACGCACAAAAAAACTTCCAAATCGCAGAAAAAATGCAAGAAAAACCAAGGAAAATATGCTTTTTATCTGCAGATTTCCTGCCAAGAGATCAGGTTTTGCTGAAGAAAAAAAGGCTGAAAAAACTTCTAGGGTGAACTTACCTTAAGTAGGCTGTAAAGTCTGATACTGCAGTGTGTTGCTATACAGACCTAGATAGATATAAGTGAATTGATCAGCAGACTATTGAGTTCAAGTTGAATTTCCTGGAATTTGACGTTTCATGCGAAATTTAAAATTTTGTGATTCGATTTGCCGTTCACTTAAAAAGCAAATCTTGCCTGCCACCGTTTTCCACACTGCTGAAATATCGGAGAGCAGACTAATGTCATTTTGCATTGCAGGGTGGATAAGATGTTGTCATTAAGTTTCAATCTCCTGTAGAGTGTAAGCCTTTATGGACATCAAGGACCTCGCTCTTGTCTGTAGATTATCAGCTCTTAAGGTCAACAAGGTACTCTTGCTCTCTCTTCTGCAGAGTGTAATCTCTTATGATCAGCAGGGTCCTCTCTCGCCTCTGTAGACTGTAACCTCTTACAGTCAGCAGGGTATCCTTTCTCTCTCTCTCTCTCTCTCTCTCTCTCTCTCCTATACAGTGTAAGCTCTTGTGGTCAGCAGGATAATATGTTTCTTATGCTTCACTTCCCCATATTTATTTTCCGTGAAATTATCACTTTTCCGCTTTTGAAATCTGCTGAAATTTATAGACTCAAATTGAATTTTTGGTGAATATTTTGCAAAGTCTATGAATTGGAATTGCAAAAGATTCACTCATCTTTAGTCTTAGCAGACCTTAGAGCAATATACATGTTTTTTCCAGGCAAGTCGAGGCTTTATAGTATTGATGCTTACGGGGAATACATTCGTCACACTCACAAATCAAATTTTGTTAAGAAAATTCAGGGAATTGGGAAAATTTGAATTTCAAAAGATTTTCTAATCTCTGCCTGATTCGTCACTAAAATAAAAAAGCATACATGACATGCTTTAAATCTAATTCTAAAGTGAAACATTTTTATAATTTGAAAAAAACAGCTTTCATTATCTAATTTAGGGTTTGTTCAGACACACAAGCATACTAAAAGTCAGTGTGCTGCCGGTCTGCAAACCAGGTAGCATATAGACAGCACAAGTAACTACTGTGGTCAGTATTTGGGATCAGACTCTCCCTTTATAAGTCAAAGAAATTGTAAAAAATGTATATAGGCTCTATTCATATGTCAAGCATTTTTTATGGATAAATTACAATTATTAACATAGGAAACTGTATTAGGCCTTTAGTTATTTCTTGTTCTTGGAAATAAATAATGCCCTATGGATATGCAAAATGGACGCTAATGTGAAAAACTAACATACAAATTGCAAGCTGTTGACAATATTGATGAAAATCGTGCGCTTTTTTTATGGATGAAAATCGATTGCTTACGCTCATCTGACCCCTTAGAGAATACGAGAAAATAATTATATTCTAGCTCCAACTACAATGATTTTAATATTTTAAGATTAATTCTAAGTGAGATGTAAAACTATTTTTAGCTATTTATATAATATTTATAATTCAATTTTACTTCAAATTATAAAATGAACATGAAAAATGTTTAAAAGTCTAACAAAGTTAATGATGCAGAATGCTTCCATTTGTAGAAATCTATTTCTGATACGATATGATATTCATTAAGATCTTTGTTTCAGCCATAGTGAGGTAGTGCTGTAGCAAGGATTTTTAAAGAAAATTAACCTAAAGGGAACTGATCATAAACTTTTAGCACCCCTCCCCTTCCACATCAAATAATATGATTGTGTAAACATTTAAAAGATAAGAGTCAATCACTTTTTGAAATTATGTCTGGAAGTGTGTTCCTAGCTTCTCAGCCTCATGCTAAACTTCCTACCATTGTCCATTCATTTATAGTTGTAACAGCCATAACTTTTTAAATTTTTTGGGTGCTTTTCTCTCTACAGGCTTTTATTGGGAGCCTGAAAAAAATGAATGTAAAAAAATGCGCTGAATCGAAGCTTTTCTGTATTGTAAAAAAAAACATTAAAAATGCTGCTTCAAATCAAAATCAAATAAAGTGAAATGGCATAAAAAATGCTGTGAAAACGTAATAATCAGAGATGATTGTTTTTGCATAGTGTGTTGGAAATCCTTGCATAAAATGTGCAGATAAAAGCCAGCATAAAAAATGCAGCATTTTCACTACATGAGAACATAGCCTTAGCTTTACATTAATATCATATCTTTATTGGCTTAATGGAGAAAATAAATCGATCACACCATTTTTGCACCATTTACTGATCACTAGTGATAGGCGAATCTGTGGATGTTCGGGTCCAGCGGGTTCAGCCGAACACATAAAAAAAAGACCCATACCCCATTCAGATAAATGGGGGGCCCGGACATCCATTGTTTGCCATGCTGTAAGATCATTACTGATGGTCAGAGAGCTGCTGTTCACAATCTGTCAGATGAGAACATGAGCCAGCAGCTGTGCTCAGCGGTAACAAGGTTACTGCTGGTCACAAGCGTCGGCTGATGAGAGACTACTACTCTCATCAGCTTATGCCTGCTGTCGCGAGAGCAGGCGCAGCAAATGGGTGTATTCATCAGCCAATGCCTGTGCAATAAAAAATTTTTTTTTTAAATGCATGGGTTTTTTCTATTTTTGATAACCATTGCAGGCAAAACTGACAGCTGTGGACTGCTACCCTCAGCTGTCAGCTTTATCATGGTTGATTATCAAGAATAGAGGGGGCCCATACAACTTTTTAAATTATTTAAAGCGTGAGGTTCCCCACATTTTTGACAACCAACCAAGCTAAAAGCGGACAGCCGGGGCTGGTATTCTGAGACTGGTAAGAGGCCATGGATATTGCCCCCCCTGCCTAAAAATAGCAGTTTTTCAGCTGCCCCTGGAAAGGCACATCTATTAAATGAGCCAACTCTAGTGCTTTGTCTGGCTCTTCCTACTTGCCCTGGTGTGATGGCAAATGAGGAAATAGGTTTTGGGTTGATGTTAGCTGTATTATGGCTGCTGACATCAAGCCCAAAGGTTAGTAATGGAGAGGTGTCTATAAGACTGTTTAGTATAATTGGATACCCATAAGCCTGACCATAATCCTACAAAATCCCTGACTTTCTGCCAGTGTACCTTGAAGAATTTATGCAGTTTTCAAAGCAAAGAGTAGTCACATCAAATATTGATTTTATTTAGATTACTCTTTTGTACATTCACTTTGTATTCTGTTAATTGATAACAGCATTGTTTTTTTGCAGTATTTTATTCCACACCAGCCCTAAACTTTTGCTATAGTCCTGTATATATACAGGATTGTAGTTCGACACAAAGTATGTTCGATACAAAATGTGTTCAGTTGCTGCACTCTTTTCTACAGAGAACATCCGCCATGATGACGGTCAGTTAAATTCAGGAAGAGTACAACTAATATACCTTCCCGGCACTTCTGCTTCTTCTGAGTAACTGGACTCAGAGTTGCTTGAAATTAACTTATGGTGCTAGGCAGGCGACCAGTAACAATTAATAGATTTGCTTAGTTTAGCGATTAGTGAGTGAAAAGTAGGCATGACTCACTGATTTGCCAACATTTAGAAAAATGTATACATTGCAACTTATGCTATATATATATTTTTTTTGCATTCTACAGGGTATATGGGATGGAGGGAGTAATGGGAAAGTCTGTTTTCACTGAATGCAGATTTTTACCTCAGAATAGAGAATTTTGCTAATGAATGATTCATTTTGGCAGAGAAAGATACAGATTCCTCTGATAAGATATATTACAAAGTTGCTTATTTTCATGTGCACTATTGATTTACTTTGAGGCAGTGGACTTATGATACAGAGAAAAGCTTAATGTAATTTTTTGTGATAGATATGGTAGGGCAGTTGAGAGATGATGGAAAGAAGGTGATTTTGTTTTTCCACATTGAGTTTTATAGAGCGTTACTATAGCTAACTTTGACACTAGCTAAAATTATGCCACTACTGAGGAATGGGAACCATGGTACTTGCATTTTTTAATTGAGCATAACATTATGACATTTAGGGTAGGGCTAAGGAGTGATAAAGTTCTTACAGCTGTGTTCCTCTTCCTAGCTGTAAAGATACAGAGATACTTACATTGATAAAGGTATTCTTAAAATCGGGCTTTAAACTTGTGGTTTCAGATAGCGGTTTACTGAACAAATTTACCTTAAGTTGACAATCATAAGTTAAAATAGCAAATCAGCTTGATCGAACATCTGGCTTCTACTCATGGGGTGGAAATGTACTGTTCTAAATGGACAACACTTTCCAAATATCATTAACCAATGTACCCGGCAGAACTTAAAAAATCCCAATGTACATGTCAATTTTTCACAGATTTCTGTCATATAGCCAGCTTTAGGTACTTAAAGGAAACCTGTTACATTGTACATAGTTGTCCGATCTATGAACATTATGGTATAGAGAAGGAGAAGAGGAGCATAATGATACACAGGTTTGTTGGAAAAGATTTGATAAAACTTGCTTTTTATACATTGTAATCCCTGGTGTTTGTATGCATATGAGTCCAGCAGGCGGTCCTATTCACTGATTGACAGATATCTCTTTAATGACAGTCATATTGGGAAGACTGTTAACCACTGAATGGCTGATCACTGGATCTAAATACATTCAAATATCAGGGTCTTCAAGTAGTAAAATGCAAGTTTTACTGAATATTTCCCAACAATCTGATATATCATAGTACTTTTCTGCTAACATATCCCACAAAAATGTATATCAATCTGATCAGCTCCTGCTCTATAATATCCAGCCTGCAGACTAGATACTATGTTCCATATGAGAGATTATCTCTAAGTATCTAAAGTTAGAGCACGCGTGCATGGAACATGTACACATCCTCAAGCTTACTGGACCCATTTCTACAGTTGTGCTGGAGTAGAATTTGTTTTGGTTACTGCTTGCTCAGATCCCTTTTCCTTTTCTGTTCCTGTGATAGCCTGTTTAACTTTATGACTTTTTATTTCTAAGCTTTGGTACTGTATTTCTCTTTTTAGTCATTCAAATGTGCATTGCTCTAAAAACCTAATTTTGTGTCCGTGGAGTCCTAATATACCTGTATGCTTGTAAGCCTCTAAAACCTATTCCCAGTTGTCAAAAATAAATAATAAGTTCACCATCAGTCACCGTTATAGCCGTTTGTAGAATCACCCTTGAGGACATGACATGAAAAATACCTTGAAGAGTACAATTGTCAAGTTCACTATTGAACACCTGCTATCCATCAGACAGTGTCTGCAACTAGTGGTACGCCTGCTCCCCACCTCTCTGCATAGGGCAACTGACATATTTTGCTCATTCTGATATAGAATCAGGATACTATATAGTTAACTTCTCTTTGAGACAGATGTGTATCCTATTAAATGCAATATTTCACATTCATCATGGTATGAGGGAGAACTAGCCTTTTCCAGTTAATTTGATGACTCTTCTCCAGAGCGTAAATAAGTTTTTCTATAAACAGAACATGTGCCAATCTCCAAAAGCTACAATTTACCTCCATTTAATTGTCTTTCAGTGTTCAGTGGTGAATAAAGTGATCTAATTAAATTAGCACAGCTTCCAGAAATCAGTTCAGCAGGCAGCTTAAAATATACAGCAACTGAGATGATTATGATAAAGCAATATCACAACTTCAATGATCATTAATAGAGATGAGTGGATCTTTTGAAATTCGAATATGCTAACTTCGCCGAATTTTCAAAAAAAGTTTGATTTGCGGTCAATAAATTCACAAAAATTTCAATACTGTATAACTTGTAGTTGGTTGGAAAATACATGTGGGGGACTTTATAGGAAGCTTACACTCTACAAGAGATATAGAGGACCTCTCTCACTTTAAGGGTATGTGCACACGTCCGGATTTCTTGCAGAAATTTCCTGAAGAAAACCGGAAATTTTCTGCAAGAAATCCGCATTTTTTTTTTTGCGTTTTTTTTCCGTTTTTTTCGCGTTTTTTTTAGCATTCTGCAAGCGTAATTAGCTTGCAGAATGCTAAAGTTTTCCAAGCGATCTGTAGCATCGCTTGGAAAACTGACTGACAGGTTGGTCACACTTGTCAAACATACTGTTTGACAAGTGTGACCAACTTTTTACTATAGATGCAGCTTATGCAGCATCTATAGTAAAAGATAGAATGTTTAAAAATAATAAAAAAAAATGCTTATACTCACCCAGACATCTCCTCAGCGGCGTCCGTTCCTCTTCCTATAGCTGGTGTGTGCGCGCAGGACCTTCCATGACGTCGTGGTCATGTGAGCGGTCACGTGAGCGGTCACATGACATGACTGCTCACGACCAATCACAAGACAGTGACGTCATCACAGGTCCTTCAACGCACAGCAGCTATAGGAACCGAAGCGGCAGCATGCAGCGGTGAGGCGGGAAGACATCGAGGGTGAGTATAGGACTATTTTTTATTTTAATTCTTTTATTTTTGACCAATTATATGGTGCCCAGTCCGTGGAGGAGAGTCTCCTCTCCTCCACCCTGGGTACCAACCGCACATAATCTGCTTACTTCCCACATGGTGTGCACAGCCCCGTGCGGGAAGTAAGCAGATCAATGGACTCCTAGGTGTGCGGAATCCCCGCAATTCCGCATTTTTAATGAACATGCTGCTTTTTTTTCCGCGATGCGATTTTTTCGCGGAAAAAATCGCAACATTTGCACAAAAAATGCGGAATACACTGTAAATAATAGGAGGCATATGTTAGCGTTTTTTTCGCGTTTTTATCACGTTTTTATAGCGAAAAAACACGAAAAAAACACGAAAAATCCTGAACGTGTGCACATGGCCTAAAAGTTTACACTCTATGGGAGAGAGAGAAAGACAGAGAAAAGAAAGAGAGAGATATCCCCACTGATAAGAGCTTACACATAGCAGGACAAAGAAAAAAGAGGATCCTGCTGATTATAAGAGCTTACACTCTAAAGGGAAGAAAGAGAGAGAGTATCCTTATGACCATAAGAGCTTGCACTCTACAGGAAACAGAGAGGACACTCCAGACCATAAGAGCTTACACTTAACAGGGGAGAGAGACTTACCCAGTGACTCTGGACATGGAAAGCGACTCTGCTGTACAACCTGTTCTTCACTGGGAACTCCTGATCTGTGATGGCCCAGGTACTGACCACCATTGTACAAGGTATGATAATCTATAAGATGTCAAAGCTGCAGGACAATATGGTGAGGTTCGCACAAAATCGCAGAATGACGATAACTTGCTTTCTGCTGATTCAGCAACGTGGGTAATATTTCCTTTTTTTGCATATCGCAAATGCAATCTCAATGTTCAAATTTTCTTGAAACTGCAAATTCCAGGAAATTTTACTAGAACACAATCCTCCTCAGATCTTGAGCAGGATGTGGTATTGCAAAGCCCATCATTTAAGCAATTTACACCAGAAATGGATGCGAGGATCTAGCTGTATTAACATTTATGTTGGAGGTGCACAGCAGTTGTAAAATGTTCCACATTAATTCGGAGTTGTGCACCTATTAATGAATTAGGCGATTTTACTCCAGCACTGTCTTTATTTAGACTGTCGTGCACAAGGTAAGTCTTAATAAATCAAGCCTACTGTGGTTCAGTGGTTAGCACTGCAGCCTTGCAGCGCTGGGGTCCTGGGTTTAAATCCCACCAAGGACAACATGTGCAAGGAGTTTATAGGTTCTCCCCATGTTTGTGTGGTTTTCCTCAAGGTACTCTGGTTTCTGCCAACTCTCCAAAGACATACTGTTAAGGAATTTCAATTGTGAGCCCCAGTGGGGACAGTCTAGATAATGTCTGTAAAGCACTGTGCAATTAAATGGTGCTATATGAGTAAAATAGTAAAAAAGTGCAGGAAAAAATAGAAGATATAAAGGCGTCTATGGGTCTAGCTTTTAAATACTGGCATTGCCCTTCTATGCAGTTTTGGAGCGTGAACTTAGTGTCATGCACAGTGTAGGAAAGACCAAGTGCAACACGAAGGCATAAGGGAAGAGATCCCAAAACAAGAGAAGAGGCGTGTAGAGACCCCTAGGCACATCTAACATCACCTTGTCTACCCTAACATCCTTATAGGTTCTGCACCTATCGCCGAGCAGGATACCTAATCCCTGAATGACCCTAGCAGTAAACCTTGCCTAGGGAAGGACAGGATAGGCACTAGTCAAACCCCACTACAAATAAAGACAGATGGGATACACAAACGAGGGGAACACTTAGCTTGAGTAGACTCAGAGAGAAACACAGACGTCCTCCAAATTTCCTCCAAACACCAAAAAGGAAGATAGCCAACTGCTATAGCTCCAAGCCTCAACAGGGAAATGGAAATAGAAATATCACTGGCAACTCCCAGCAGCAAGCTGAGAGTTATAAAGACCCCAGTCCAGATGTACCAACTAGAGCCAGGGGAAGGCTGCCAATGAGTCATAGAGTCAGAAGGATCAGGAGGAAGTCTGTAAAGCAAACTGCTGAGACCTTCTTCAGTCAAATGCAAAACGATGGTCTGCAGCATCTGACACACCCGTGACACTTACTGACAGATTCCCTTTACAACTAGCTGCTGTCTTAAGGGTTATATTGCCTCCAACATGGAGATTCAAGTTGTCTTTTTAAGCCCTTGGAAAGAGTTAACACATTTGAAATATCACAATGAAGAGCAGCTGCCCGGCACTGCTTGTTCATGCACAGCTTGTTATTCCTTATTGTCTCCTGATAATATTTGTGGTTGGTTTGACTCCTCTCCACTCCACTTGGATTTGAGACTGAGTGCTTAGCGCACTCATGAGACATTTTGCATGCACTCATGCTCATCAGAAATGCTTTATAACTTGTTTAATTTCAAAAATGCATTTGTTGAACTTTAAAAGGTCTTAAAGAAAAAAAAGAGATGTTCACCAAATACGTTTTGACGTCTTAATGGTTATATTATAAATGCTCAATACTTTTCTGCTAGAACAAGATTTAGTGGTTTAGAATTAAATGGATACATTTGTGTAAGAGGGAGATAAATAGAATGACACTGTTTTATTACAATAACGCATTTAGTGAAATTTATATAATACTCTTAGATTTCCAGCAAAGTGCTCTTCTAAAACTATAATAAGCTTAATTTAATTAAGACAAGAGCTATTCATTTTTACTCTGGTGCTCAAGTTTAATTTTGCAAAGGCAATAAATAAACCCAATGTCCAGTTGATGTTTTTAACTGTATAGAACTTCTGTTTTTCAGATGCAAAGCGCCTCTGATTTCTTCTGCCATAGCATAATAACAAATGGCTAATTTTGAAACTTAATTTGTCTTCAGAAAGAAAACTTACCAAAAAAAAGTCTTCACATAATATATGTGGGTGTTTTATTAATAGCCAAAAAGTAATGTATTTGTGGTTTTGTTATGTTTTTTTTTTAATTGGGATCTCTAAGTATGCTGAATTATTTGAAAAAAATGATTCCCAAAACATAATGAAAAACCATCACATTGGTTACTCAAACATGCTACTGTTATAATATATGGTTGTATTATAGAAACATTTCCTTATATTGGTAAGTTTAAAGGATTTGGAAATTCATGAATGTTCCGTATTATGGCAAATAATACAGACTCCATGTAACAAAATGGAAGGTTTATTTGCAAAATATAGTTGTATAAAAGTGTACATGCATGATCGCTTAGCATAGCTATTTAATGCAGTGAATTGTGAATAGCCATTTCAAACCCAATATTAGTGTAGAATTTAATGATGGACAAGTGCAGAAAAAGGGTTTGTATTTGAGAACTTTGGGTTTGGGTTAGCAGAAAGTATCTAAAATTTCAATGAACAAACCCTGTTCAAATGCCTTATTGGCATGTGGACATTTAAGAGAGGGGCTGCCTACTGAGGAACTTCCTCAATCAGCAGTAATTGATCAATAGGGTTTACATTAATGACCATTCACTTGACCATTTCTTTGGTACCGCCTACATCTCACAATTTAAAATATAATCTTTTAAACACAGGGGAGAAGCCCTATGTGATCCATTCAAGCAAAGGTAGAATTTGTCATTCAGAAGCATAAGTAAGTCTGTAACATATCCAGTCACTTAAAGTGATTGTACAGCACTATCTTATTTTCTTTGGCTAAGAACTGACAGGCAGGTAGTTGCTAACTAACTGCATATTCTATCAGGAGGTGGTCTCAGAGCAATAACAGACCACTCCTGCCAACGATTCTGCCACTTCATGTCAACAGAGCAGCTCTACCTCTTTGGGGCTGCACTGTTGATGGGGCAGGACTTCCAACATCATGATGATTGACACCCATAGTAAAGCAGCAAGGAGCTGGCTGTCAATCGCATGACATTGGTAGTCACACTAAGTCAGCAGAGAGGAGCAGAACAGACGTAGCCGATCTGTCAACATGACAATACCAGAAACCACAGAAACATCGACAGGAGTGGTACATGACTGCTCAGTGGCACGAAAGATTGATAAAGCTTGACCTGAAGAGATCAGCACAGCATGCAGATAGTTTTAAGAGACCCATAAGAAAAATATAAAACAGGGCCTCAGATAAGTCCAATACATGTGTGCCCTTAAAGGACTGAAAAGAAATGTGATTTTCTTTTTTCACAAAACATCTTCTATTTCTATGGTTTATACATTTTTTCTTCACCTTTGACGTCCCGAAGAGTTTCAGTTGCGCCCAAGCAGGCATAGCCTTAGAGCTAAGCTTGTTAATAGTCTCCATGGATTGAAGTTAGCAAACAGCAACTGCTATTTTGGAAACATTGGAGTTACATAAACTAGAAATGTATTCAGCAAGTACAAATAGAGAAAATGACATGAAGTTATTTAAACAAAAAATTGACAGAGTGCGTAAAGGAATTGCATAGTTATCTCAGAGAGCTCTTAGTAGAGCTGTAATATTTGCATACTGTAGTTTAGCAGCAGTGGACCACTGCTGTGAAATATGCCAGTCACTATATAAATATCTACTACCTGGAAATAATTTGTTTGATCTTGTGGATATTTTCAGACAGCTGGTATTTCTACATGATCTTAACAAACATCACCGTCTCCTTTACCACCTTTCCGGGAAGGATTGCATTACCTATTTAGTTTTATCCTTGCCTAAAGCTATTATTTCTTGATACATTTTCCCATTAAGCATGAAAAATTTTGTAAAGTTAAAATATTTTTAAAATTCACTGATGTAAAAAAATAAATGCACAGTCAGATATTAATTTTTAAATTGGAATGATATATCCAAATCATAGAAAAAATATATACTATTTTGACTGGATTGAATATTACTCAATAGTAGTTTATGATATTGTCTATTATATATTTGTTATATTTATATGATCAGATGATCAGTCAAAAATATAAGTGCTTTGCACTTGGACTTTCAAGCCCAGAGAAACATTTTACCATTTGGAAATATCAATCTTAAAGCTTTTCTTTTCTAAAAATCCATCTCCCTTATTTCCTTTTCTTTATTTATAAATATTATTATCCTGTACAATTAGGGATCAAAACCTTTTATTTTGTAACTGTGTTCATTATGTAATGTATGATGTTGTCTTTTCATTCGGTAGACATAAACTGTGCATAAAATATTTACGTTTGCAGACTATTGCGTGTCTCATTTTGGAGACAAAGACAGTTTAATTGTTCTCTAATTATTTTTCTCATTTCATTTATTTATTTTACTATTTTTTAGACCTCCCTAAGCTCAGGTGAGTGAGGAATATTTGATCAGTGCAATCCCTATAGTCCTCGTAAACAGATAACTAATAACCTAGTAATAACCTAATGCTTCTGCGAAAAACATAAAAAGTGAAAGAAGATAAAATTAAGTGACATTTCTCAAGTATATGTTGTTAGCAAATCAGATGATTTCTTGAATATTAATGCAAAACAGATGTCACTGTCATTTCACCAAAGTTGGTGTGACATTTTTTTTTTGTGAAGTACCAAATATGATCAGGGAAGAAGCTGATTCTATACAGTATCTGAAAAGTAAGGCCATGTGCACACGTTCAGGATTTTTCGCGTTTTTTTCGCATTTTTTCGCTATAAAAACGTGATAAAAATGCGAAAAAAACGCTTACATATGCCTCCTATTATTTACAGGGTATTCCGCATTTTTTGTGCAAATGTTGCGATTTTTTCCGCAAAAAAAACGCATCGCGGAAAAAAAAGCAACATGTTCATTAAAAATGCGGAATTGCGGGGATTCCGCACACCTAGGAGTGCATTGATCTGCTTACTTCCCGCACGGGGCTGTGCACACCATGCGGGAAGTAAGCAGATTATGTGCGGCTGATACTCAGGGTGGAGGAGAGGAGACTCTCCTCCACGGACTGGGCACCATATAATTGGTCAAAAAAAAAGAATTAAAATAAAAAATAGTGATATGCTCACCCTCTGATGGCCCCCGAAGTGTTCCTGCCTCTCCGGTGCATGCTCTCTCTTCGGTTCCTATAGATGGTGTGGTTCAGGACCTGTGATGACGTCACTGTCTTGTGATTGATTGCGTGACCGCTCATGTGACTCACGCGACCAATCACAAGCCGCGACGTCATCACAGGTCCTGAACCACACCGGCATCTATAGGAACGGATGCTGCTGAGGAGATCTTCTGGGTGAGTATAACCATTTTTTATTTTTTTTATTATTTTTAAACATTCTATCTTTTACTATAGATGCTGCATAAGCAGCATCTATAGTAACAAGTTGGTCACACTTGTCAAACAGTATGTTTGACAAGTGTGACCAACTTGTCAGTCAGTTTTCCAAGCGATGCTACAGATCGCTTGGAAAACTTTAGCATTCTGCAAGGTAATTACGCTTGCAGAATGCTAAAAAAACGCGAAAAAAACGGGAAAAAAATGCAAAAAAAAAAATGCGGATTTCTTGCAGAAAATTTCCGGTTTTCTTCAGGAAATTTCTGCAAGAAATCCGGACGTGTGCACATACCCTAAATGTTAGACTGTGCCCTAACACTCACATAGGGATGAACAAATGAAGGGAGATGTTAAACCTGCACATCAACAGTTCGTGACCCTGATTTGTCCCTGCCTGGCAGCGGAGGTTAGCACTCTAAAATTACGCAATAGCGCCTGACACAAAGTCGGATGACCTGAGTGTCCTTAACTCCACCCTCAACTATACACAGACAGAAAGTGAGACACAGAGTTAAAGATATGTTCACACAGTCATAAATGAAAAACAGAAGGAAAAGAAAGGAAATAAAAAAAAAACCTAGATATGCGTAATAAAACCCAGACCCTGTAATAAGTTGGAAAAAGAGCTGAGAAATAGAATACACAAACAAACTTCAGAACAAACAATAGAGAAAACCTCAGCAAGATAATCCTGGGGATCTGGGGCTCCAAACATCCTTCAAACTTAGAATATAGCCAGCACAGACTGCATGTGCCAGGAGACTATAAATGTCCCTTTCCAAGATGTGATAGGTCAAACTCAAATGAGAAAGTGAAACACCTGCATAAAAGCAACACAACAAAGCAAAGACAAGAGCATTATCAGCAGTTGGACAGATACAACACAGGCTGTGGTCAAACAGAGAGGGAAACTGACCCACAGCCAGATATCACCAAATCGGGTTACAGAATCGAGCCGCAACAGTACCCCTTCCCCTCTATAAGAGGCCACTGAACCCTCAGAATCTTCAACTCTCTAACGACGTTGATGGAATTTACCAGGAAGCTATCTTCTGGACCATAACCCTTCCATTTGACAAGATACTGCAAATAGCGCCTGTCTCTCCTGGATCCTAGAACTCGCTCTATTTCATGCTCCTGATCCCCAACCAGATCTACCACAATAATGTCTTGGGAGCCAGGTGTCTCTTCAAATTTCTTTAAAAGGGAAGAGTAGAATGATTTATTGATTTTCCAAGCTACAATAAGTTGAAGCCTAACAGTCTTGGGATTCTAGATTTTGGTAATCCTGTAAGAACCTACAAATTTGGGAGCAATCTTCCTAGAAGCAACCTTAAGACGTAAATTCTTCAAAACTCCCCCACCTTGAATACATGCTCCTTTCTATGACGGTGATTTGCTCCCTTTTTGGCCCAATCTCTATTCACCAAAATACCCCTCTCGACCTCTTTCCAGACTTTAATCAATTGGGAATAAAATTTCTCCTCCTTTGGCATGATGGATTGCAACACTGAAAAATTAATAAAAATAACGGAGGAAAACCCCACAGCAAAAAAAAGGCAAGGTATGGCTATGTAACCCCTTCCCAAAATCCCAGTATTTGTATGGCGCTGTGGGATATGTATATATATATATATATATAAACAAAAATAAACAAAAAAGTACACAGGCTCGGTATTGCCCTGTCCGGAACTCTGGAACAACTTATAAGGTTATGATGTAAATAAAAATGGTATGTCCTGCAAAACACAAGCACCATCAGCATAACAATGAAAAAAGTTATAGCTCTCAGGATAAAGCGATGCAAACATAATTATTATGTACATAAAATAGTTTTTATTGTGTAAAAGCCCCCAGCACATAAATAATGATATAAATGTGGTATGGATTTAATCATACTGAACTGACCTGAAGAATAAAGCTGCCTTAGGCTACGTTCACATTTGCGTTGTGCGCCACAGCGTCGGCGCCGCAACGCACAACGCAAACAAAAACGCAGCAAAACACATGCACAACGCTGCGTTTTGCGCCGCATGCGTCCTTTTTTTGATTGATTTTGGACGCAGCAAAAATGCAACTTGCTGCATCCTCTGCGCCCGGATGCGTGCGCCGCAGTGACGCATGCGGCGCAAAACGCAAGTGCGACGCATGTCCATGCGCCCCCATGTTAAATATAGGGGTGCATGACGCATGCGGCGACGCTGCGGCGCCCGACGCTGCGGCGCCGACCGCAAATGTGAACGTAGCTTTATCAATTTTACCACATGCGGAACGGCATTAAAAAAAAAAAAAATCCTCAAATTCTGTTTTTGTTCATTCTTCCTCCCAGAAAACTAAATAGTAAGTGATCAGTAGAGAGCAAATAGTGAAATAGATTTTTGCTTTTTTGGCTTTTTTTCAAAGAATACGAACTTAAAAAAAAGCCAATAGCTAATTAGAGGGCACCACACCCTACGAAAGCTCCCAGATTACAGCTGGAAGCTGCCAGATACAGTTGTGCTCAAAAGTTTACATACCACTTCAGAATTTTTGCTTTCTTGGCCTTTTTTCAGAGAATATGCATGATAACACCAAAACTTTTTCTCCACTCATGGTTAGTGGTTGGGTGAAGCCATTTATTGTCAAACTACTGTGTTTTCTCTTTTTAAATCATAATGACAGCCCAAAACATTCAAATGACCCTGATCAAAAGTTCACATACCCTGGTGATTTTGGCCTGATAACATGCACAGAAGTTAACACAAATGGGTTTGAATGGCTAGTAAAGGTAACAAGCTCGCCTGTGACCTGTTTGCTTGTAATCAGTGTGTGTGCATAAAAGCTGAGTGAGATTCTGGGAACCAGACAGATTCTTGCATATTTCTTCCAGTCATTGGCATCTCTGGATTGTGAGTCATGGGGAAAGCAAAAGAATTGTAAATAGATCTACAGAAAAGGTAGTTGAACTGGATAAAACAGGAACGGGATACAAAAAAATATCCAAGGAATTGATAATGCCAGTTGGCAGCATTCAAACTGATTAACAAATCAGGGCCTCTGTAAAAACAAAACCACAGTCAGGTAAACCAACAAAAATGTCATCCACAACTGGGAGGAAAATTGTTCAGGATGCAAAGAAAAACCCACAAATAGCATCAGCTGAAATACAGGACTCTCTGAAAACTAGCATTGTGGCTGTTTCAAGATGCACAATAAGGAGTCATTTGATGAAAAATGAGCTGCATAGTCAAGTCGCCAGAAGAAAGCCATTATTGCACAAATGTCCCAAAGTATCTCACCTTCAATATGCAGGACAGCACAGAGATAAGCCTCAAAACTTAAAAGGCAATTTGGATTGATGAGACCAAATTTGAACTTTTTGGTCACAACCATAAACATTACATTTGGAGAGAGGTCAACAAGGCCTATGATAAAACGAACACCATTCCTACTGTAAAGCACGGAGGTAGATCACTGACGTTTTGGGGATGTGTAAGCTACAAAGGCACAGGAAACTTGGTCAAAGTTGAAGGAAAGATGAATGCAGCACATTATCAGCAAATACTGGAGGCAAGTTTGCACTCATCATCCAGGAAGCTGCACAAGGGACATACTTGGACATTCCAACATGACAATGACACAAAACACAAGGCCAAGTCAACCTGTCATTGGCTACAGCAGAACAAAGTGAATGTTCTGGAGTGGCCATCTTAGTCTATTGACTTTTAAATATCAGTGAGCCACTCGTGGAAGATCTCAAGCACGCAGTTCATTCTAGACAGCCCAGGAAATTACAGGAACTTGACTTTTTGCCAAGGAGAGTGGGCAGCTTTACCATCTGAGAAAATAAAGAACCTCATCCACAGCTACCACAAAATACTTCATACTGTCATTGATGTTAGAGGGGGCAATACACGGTATTAAGAAATGGGGTATGCAAACTTTTGATCAGGATCATTTGGATGTTTTAGGTTGTTATTATGATTTAAAAAGAGAAAACACAGTAGTTTGACAATAAATGGCTTCTCCCAACCACTAACCATGAGTGGAGAAAAAGTTTTGGTGTTATCATTCATGTTCTCTGAAAAAAGACCAAGAAAGCAAAAATTCTGCCGTAGTATGTAAGCTTTAAAGCACAATTGTATCTTCCAGCTGTATACTGGGAGCTTTCGTAGGGTGTGGTGCTCTCCAATTAGCTAAAGCAAAGAGCTGATATATCCAGCTGGACAGTACACACAGACTGGACATCACTTCAGGTCCCATACACTCTAAGCTTAGTGGCTGCACAGAGCATGCACCATCCAGAGCTTCTGGTCCCGACACTTCTTCTATCACCAGCGCTGCTTGCACAATGAATATGGTGGTGCCTGATGACAGAAACAGACATTACAGGAGTAGATCCTGATAGAGATGTGACAAGTCCCGTCAAGAGAAATCAAGTGAAGAAAGACCATCAGTTTGTAAGAAAGTTGCCCCAATTTTATTTTCATTAGCTAAATCTGTAAAAATATATGGGTTATGTAACATAAGTGTGATTCTGCCATGAGGAGAAATAATCATCTCGCCCCAAGGTGTGGTCTGAGCTGTCAACAAAAATGTCAACCTCCAAAAGTGGAACTTGTCCAGTTCTGCTCTTTGTATTTAACTGTTTTTTCATCATAGAGACATGAATGCAATTGAACCGAAACAGAAGAGAAGGAGTACTCCATAAGAGCTGAAGTTAAAAAAGACTTCCATTTTGGGGTTTAGTAAGAGGGAACAGTATGGGGGACAAAGTGTAAGAAAGGGAATAAATGTTAGAGAGAGCAGCATGCAGGGGGGTATTGTGGAGGGATGTATGGAGAGAGGAAGCCTGTGTGGGACAATATGGAAAAAGGCAGTGTGGGGGGGACAGAATGGGGAGGGACAGTGTGTAGGGAACATAATGAAGACATGCAGCCGTGGGAGACAGTATGGAGAGGGGAATCTTGTGGGGGACAGTATGGAGAGGGACAGCTTGTGGGAGGCAGAGTACGGAGAGAGACAGTATGTAAGGGACAATATGGAAATGGACAAGCATGGGGGGACAGTATGCAAAAGGACAATGTGGGGGGGACAGTATGGACAGAAGGCAGCATGGGGGTTACAGTATGAAGAGGGCCAGCAAGAGGAGAGAGTAGCAGTATGTGGAGGAAAGTGTGGAGAAGGGCAGATTGCAGAGGACAATATGGAAAGGGGCATTGTGTGGAAGAACATCATGAGGAAGAGGCAGCTTGTGGGAGTCATTTTGGAAAGAGAGCAACGTGAAGGGGACATGTAAATGAATATTGTTAGATACAGGTCACCCTTGCTTTTTGTACATATATCGATCCAGCCTGCAGGTGATCAGTGACAATGCATGGACAAAGCTGGTGAGGCTCCAGATCTACTTGATAAGGTCCAATGATAGTTTGATGTTCAGCACATGATAGTTAAAAATCTAATATTTTTTATTGGAAATTCATTAAAATGTTTAATTTCTTTTTTTTAATAATGGAATACATCACCACAACCACATCACAGATGTCAATCAGTGAGCAGCTCTATGTGGATGGAACGCCCTTCTCATAACAGCTGATATCTGTCCGTCATAACGCCCCCTTATACTAAACCCCAGTCTCCTATCTTGAAACCACTATCTAGCTGTGAAACATGCATCAAGGTTGATTGTTTACCCACGGAGTAGGATGTTCCAATGTATATTTAGGATGCTACTTGTTGTGCTGTAATTTGTGTAATCTATGACATTGATATATTAAACTAGCTGAAGAGCCCGGCGTTGCCCGGGCATAGTAACTAACTGTGTGGTTAGTTATAACAAACATCATTTGCCACAGCATCTCTAAGGTGAATGTATTCCTCAGCTCTGAGCTTCTTTTGATTTAGTCAGATATACAGAAGACGTTCACTCAATTTTTGCATACATGTCAATGATGAATTGGTGGAAGAGATCTCTGCATTTGGGGATGGGATTTTCCTCACCAACTCCTGCCTTGATCCTGTAGGCATAGAAGTCCGTGGCCGACACTTTTTTCCCTGAAGGCTGCCAAAAGATAATTGGATATTGCAGTGCATCATAGGACCTGTGAGTTTCTGCTAAACGTTGCAAACAATTCTTCCTTTTCTGAAGCACAATGTCTTGGCTGTGAAACTCATTACCCACAATCAAAATTGCTACCTCATCAAATATGGTGGCATTGAAACACCGCTGAAGCTCACCATGTGGTGATTTGTCAGCTCTGATTACAACTCTGCAATCATCACTTGGCATGCATTCAAGTGCAGTCTTGAAAACTTGAACATATGGATTGTTTAAGTGAAGAAACTCCTGCTAGTTAGTGACAATATCAAGGCAAGTGTTTGGAATTAAAGAGCATCTCTGCCGATCCTCTGCTTTCCATGAAGTAGAGTTGAAGAAATTGAGGTTACTTTCCTTGCAATGGAAGCAGTGAGCCAATTGAGTGGTAAATCCGTCCTTGAACTTTGAACATGGGCATAAATCCAGCTGAAAAAACTTCTCTTTTGCATCAAATGATGTCAGTTGTACTTCCTGATGTTGTCCCAAGAAGTAGTTTGATATTGCAGTGGTGACTGTCATCAGAGACTTCAGGGGATCTGGTGGTGAGAGGAGAGGAAGCAGTTGTACCTTGCCATTTGCACAGCATAAACCTGGCGGTTAATCTTTCCACTTCAGGGCATTGTGGTACATGCAGACTACATCCATTTTTCCTATGTTAACTATTGGATTATCCTGATAGTTGATGTCTGAGTGGTAGCAAAAGGCAGAGTATTTCAAACTTCCAATTTTTTCCTGCATCCTGGTGGAAGCAGTTGAGATTTTCATGTCTGTAAGTCTTGCTTCTCTCTGGAGAGATTTTCAGTGGATCTTGATGAAACTGCTCTTGTTCTCTTGTCTGTAAGTCTTATTTCTCTCTGCTGAGATGTTTCAGTGGCCCTTGAGGAAGCAGCTCTTTTTCTCTTGTCTGCAAGTCTTGCTTCTCTCTGCTGAGATGTTTCAGTGGCCCTTGAGGAAGCAGCTCTTGTTCTCATGTCTGCAAGTCTTGTTTCTCTCTACTGAGACATTTCATTTGCCCTTGAGGAAGCAGCTCTTGTGTCCCTTTCTTCCATTTCTGTAGTCATTTCTGTATGTCTTGGCTCCCTTTCTTCTTTCTGTAAGTTTTGCTCATTGAGGCGTAACACAGCTTTTCTCTTAGGGAAAGCAGATTTCAACCTTTTGGGAGTGTAATACCATTTAGTTAGACATTTTAAAGAAGGACTAATTTGTAGTGGCATTAGTTGCAACTGTATAAATAAGTTTAAAGCGAACCAGTCATTGTCAGGTTGGAGCTGTTACACCGATTAAAATGATACCTGGATTGGAGAAATCCACCTTGTGTTTCTTTTTTTAATCTGTGTTTGAATTTTTAAGTTAATGAGATGCTTCATGCCAGACAAAGAGAAGTTCCTGATTCTGGGCTCCCACTGCAGTCTGTGTCAGAGGGTGGCCTGTGTCGGCACGGTAATAAATTGTGCTATTTCCAGCTTTACAGAATGACGATAACACCATAGAAATGATAAGAATAATAGGCCTCAGTTACCACAACTGTCCACAAGGAAAACTGTTGCTCATAGCAACCAATCAATGCTCAGCTTTAATCTTTTAAACAGCTCTGGTGAAATGAAAGGTGCCTAGTGATTGGTTGCTATGGGCAACACAGGCAGTGTAACCTGTTGTGGTCAAGAATATGTGGCTATAAAATATATATATTGCATATTTATTTCGTTCTTATGCACCTTAATATTGTTGTAGTTTTATATAGTTATAGGGGTATTTTTGTCTACTCTGTAAAATAAATTTTGACTTCTTTTCTTTGCTCCTTTCTCTCTTTGGATGACGTTGTTTCTAAAAAAAAATATAGAAAACATTTTCTTCATTTTTGTTTTAAACACTTAGTAAACATTATGTTTTTATTTTCATGAAATGGTCTGCAATCTCCTTGTACTTGTTATAGATTTATATACAGCATATTGGTAGATGAGGTACCAAATTTAATAACTAGCTATAAGGTTCTATTGGTTTTCTTACATTGTAAGAGCTCACACTCATCTGCATATAAACCGGACGAGTGCAATCCGATAAAAAAATCGGATTGCACTTTCACTAATGTAATTACTGATTTAGTGCTCACCTGCAATTTTATTCCCAGCTGGAATCTGGATGAGTAAAATTTCGCAGCATTATGGAGGTGACCGATAGTGATGAGCGAACGTGCTCAGATAACATCTTAACTGAGCATACTCGGGTTTTATCCAAGCATCTGGGCGTGCATGTATATTATGTTGGCGTCCCTGCGGCTGCATGTCTCACAGCTGTTAGAAAGCCCCAACACATGTGGAGATTGCGTAACAAACAGGCAATCCCTGGATGTGTTCAGGCTGTTTAGCAGTCACAAATCAAGCAGCTGCAGGGACAGGAACATAATATACAAACACTTCAAGAAGCTTGGATAACACCTGATCATGCTTGTATAAGAAGTTATACATGCATGTTTGCCCATCACTAGTGGCCGCATATTATTAGACGAGACTCACCAATGCAAGCCAGTGGGTGTGAGAAAAAAATGCATGGCACATGGACCATCCGTATGCTGTCCGATTTTTATCCATAAAAATTGGATGGCATTTGGATGGTCCATGTAATATTACCATTCTGTAGCATAGAACACTGTAAATGGTGCTGTAAATGATTGTATAATAATAGTTGTAGAGGAAAAAATGCATTGCAAACAGATGTCATACGGATGCTATGTGCGAAAAATTGCATGATAATTGATACTCGTTCTGCTTTTCTGGATCAACATAGATAAGTGCAAGCCCTAAAAGCAACTATTGGCTCATACATAATCCATAAGTATTACAAAAATAACTTTTAGGCTTCTCAATGGCTAAAATACACAGTAGCTTAAAATTCCTAAAGGGATAAACTCACATTTTTCTTATATAAAATGTTTCTGAGCTGTACGATGGTTCATTAAAACTCTGATGTAAATGTCTCTCTGTGCATACACTGTGACTTCCTTTAATCTATCACATTTAGCAGCCTTATAAATATTGCTAATGAAATTGTTATATTCTTTTATGACCCAGTAAAGTTTTATATAATGTTGCGATGAAAGACTAATTCATGTGGACGCCTGGAGCCAGAAACTGACAAAAGTGATCCCAACAATGTGAACATGCCTAACGTGCCACAGCTTACAGCCTTAATGCATCTAAGTACTTGATGAAAGCATAACCATCCTCACCCTTCTGTTCTATAATTTATCTTCTTTAAAAAATGACAGCACAGCTTTGACAAGACTGAAGCAACAATTAGTGCGTTGTACCCAGAGCTCAATACAAACTCACACAAGTCATTGGAAAATGCTCCAGACTTAAGATGTTTATCGGCCTATCTTCAGGATAATTAATGTTTATTGAAAAACACCAGAACATTACATCCTCTGCATATAATCAGATGTTTCATCCCTAGTGTGCACCATGAAAACAATGACAACAAAAAAGGTGCAAGGGGACTTGGCATCTGTGATGTTTGCTACAAGAACACATAGGGATATCACAGTAATATAAGAGATAATCCAAAATCTCATTATAGCTCAGGCTCAGTTCATTGTACGGTATACAAAACTGTACAATTAAACTATGCAGCCTTCACTTGTTCTTCAGACTCAGATCCCTAGTAATAAAATAGTCAATTCCCCTTGGATGTGCTTTCAATTTTATCTAATCAAAGGACGGTCTCCAATTAAAATTGCTATGTGATGGCAAAAATTTCTAATTAATAACCTCTGCTGTTTATAAGCCTCAGTCACAGCTGATCTTCACTGTCCTTGGTTTATATTACAACCTTGATATTCTCTATTTAACATCAGAACTATCTCCCAAGGCAGTTATTGTAAAGAGATGCTCCTGGCAATATGATTCTACAGTGAAGTACTTAGCAAACTACAGTATAAAGTATCCACAATGAATAAAGTAAGAATAGGCAATAAAAAAGTTTACATTATTTTTATATTTCCAAGGTTAGAAGAACTAATAAATACATTAACTCTTAAGTGACCATTTAAACAGAGCACCCTAATATCTCGCTCAACAGAGTGCTCCAGTGTTTTCTATTTGAGCTACCACCAGACTTTTTTACCATCAGTATTTCATTAGTGATTTTGTCACAGTATGTCAGAAGCTGCAGACAGTCACACTGCATCTAGCTGCAGAAGGTCTCTGCATTGGGCTTTGCAGACACCTTCTTAACCCTTCTGACTCTCTGACCCAGGGGCAACCTTTCTCCAGCTCTAATTGGCACACCTGGACCTGGTTATTTGTAGACTCTCGGCCTGCTGCTGGGAATTGCCGGTGATATTTCCATTTTCCCCTGTTGAAATTTCGAGATATAGTAGTTGGCTATCTTCCTCTTTGGTGTTGCTGGAGGACATCTGTGTTGCATCTGAATCTGCTACAGATAAATATTCCCCTTGTTTGTCTATCCCAGCTGTCTTTAGTGGTAGTAGGGATTGAATAGTGCACACCTTATGCTTCCATAAGCAGAGCTTAATGCTAGGGTCAGACAGGGATTAGGTTCCGTATCGGCGATAGGTGCAGAACCTATATAGGGACGTTTAGGGCAGACAGGGTGACTTTAGCTCTGCCTAGGGGTCTCCATTCCCCCCTTCAGTACTGTTGGGCTCCCTTCTCCTCATCACTTGGTGTTTCACTTAGTCTTTCCTACACTATGTGTGACATTATCACCGGCCACGCATATTTAAGGAAAAAAAAATGACACTTGCTTTTTTTTGTGTGTGTGTTTTTTCAGGTGTGTTTTTTTATTCATTTTCTCCATTGGTATGGATCCGGTCGCAGAGCTGCTACACTGTCTGTTTCTGGAGGTGAATGACCTCTGATATGAGGTTCAGCAGCAGCGGTAGGGTCTGCAGGTCACTGATGTAGGGGTTTCTGCCGGTAGGCTGGTCCAACCTGAACCCAAGGTTGCCCTACCAGATAGGTTTTCCAGAGGATGAGACAAGTTTTTTTGTGTTTCAGGAAGCTTGCAAACTTTATTTTAAACTTTGTTCTCACTCTTCCTGAAATGAAGAGCAATGAGTCGGTATTCTGATCTTTCTACTACATGGAGATCCGCAGTCATAGGCTTTCTCTTTGCTGCAGGAATCAGTTTGTCTCCAGTCTGTTGGGGAATTGTTTGGGGCTCTAGCCTTCATCTTTGATGACCCTGACTGAGTCGCTTTGGCTGAGTCCAGGTTGCATCACATTCAGCAGGGGAATTGGTCAGTGGAGACGTATTGCTCCGAATTCCGCAGGTGGGCAACTGATAGGTGCAATGACCCAGCTCTCAGAAGCCAATATCTTCAGGGTCTTACTGAAAGGTTGAAGGATGCTTTGGCGATGTATGAAACCCTGGGTCCTTGGAGGCTGCTATGTCATTGGCTATACATGTTGACTGATGCTTCGGGATAGATGGGTAAGACCACTATCCCTGGAGCCTCTTTTTTGGGGTATTGTCCCTTTTCAAGAGGAGCAGTCTAGCGGTGAACCTTTACTGGAGAGAGAGGAGGAACTCATGCAGTTAAGGGGTGTCTCTGCATCATACATTTCCCAGTAGGTTCACAAAAAAGGGTGTGTTGTTTGAGGAAATAAGGGACATTTTATTGGAGCCTGTCCTTTGATGCCTAAACAAAAAGAGACTTGTTTAACCTTTGGTAGTCTACAGTGGAATAAGCAAGGGGTGCGTCTATCATCAACCTGCAGTTCCCGGTTTGTCGTGACAGCAGAGGTTGTCCTGGAGAGCAAAGCCAAGGACATTTCTATGTTTGTTGACAGTGGAGCTGGAGTCAGCATGGTTGATGCTGAGTTTGCCAGAACTAGTGGGCTGGTTTGCTGAGCTTTAGCTAAGCCCATTCCCATCTTTGCCATTGACTCAGCGACATTTGTAAAGAAAGCTCTGACTCAAAATGTACATAATGTAAGACTGAGGGTTCATTATGAAATAATTCCTTGCTATGTCCAGGACTGTCTTCCCACCCCAATTGTATTGGGTCTTCCCTGATTGATGAAGCATAATCCGTTGGTGGATTGGCAAATCAGGGACATTATTGAGTGGGGGATTATTGCCATGAGAACTGTTTAAATATTTCCCTTTCTACAGTCTCTACAGAAACCTTACATGCATTTTTTTCAGGGTTTGAGGACGTTTCTCTGAGAGGGGGTGTCAGGATTTGCCTCCTCATTGTGAATATGACTGTCCTATTAATCTGACCCCCGGAGTTTAACTACCAAAGTTCAGATTGTATAATCTTTCTGGTCCTGAGAGGCAATCCATGAAGAATTTCATTGCTGAAAGTCTGGAGAAGTTACACATCAGACCCTCATCTTCACCTGTGGCGATAGGGTTCTTCTTTGTGAAGAAAAAAGATTGTGGTCTATGTCCCTGTTTAGATTTCAAGGAATTAAATCAAATTACTGTCCGAGATTCATATCCTCTTCCTCTGATTCCTGATCTGTTCAACCAGGTTGTGTGAGCTAAGGTGTGCTCCAAGTTGTATTTAAGTGGGTCTATAACTTGGTTGGAATTAGAGAAGCAGATGAATGGAAGACAGTGTTCAATATCGCTGAGGGTCATTTTGAGAGTCTGGTTATGCCTTTTGGTCTGACCAATGCACCTGCGGTATTTCAGCATTTCATTAATTACATTTTCCATCATTTGGTAGTTAGGTTTGTGGTGGTCTATCTAGATGATATTTTGGTTTACTTTCCTGATTTGGAGACATGTTAAACAGGTGCTTCAAATATTAAGAGATATCAAATTATATGACAAACTGCAGAAATGTGTTTTCGTCATCCAGGAGGTGCAGTTTTTGGGGTACCTGTTGTCATCTTCAGGTTTTCAGATGGATCTGGAGAAGATCCGTGCTGTCCTTGATTGGGAACATCCCGAGAACTTGAAGGTCCTACATCTTTTGTGGGCTTTACTAATTTTTACCGGGAATTATTCAGTAATTTTAAAACTCCTTACTGACATGACAAGGAAGGGGTTGGACTTTTCCAAATGGTCGGATGGCAATTTCCCAGCATATCCAGTTTAAACTACTAACACTGACATGCAAAGCCATCCATAACCTTTCTCCTCCATATATTTCTGAACTAATCTCCCCATATCTTCCCTCACATAATCTCTGGTCCTCCCAAGACCTCCTTCTCTCCTCCACACTTATTCGCTCCTCACCTAATCGCCTCCAAGATTTCTCCCATCTATCCCCCATCCTCTGGAAGTCTTTTTCCTAACATGTCTGATTATCCACCACATTTTGATCCTTCAGACGGAACCTGAAAACCCATGTTAGTTGTCGAGTTCCCGCTGCTGCACAGGACAGGGGGAATTTCAGCCATGTCTGTGAGTCAACAGAGATCTCTTCCAGTTCATTCGGGGTGAAGCTTAACCCACGTGTGAGCTCAGAGGTTATCCGCCATTACTTTGCAGCAGATATTTCTGCACGGTGGACGCCGGGCTGCGAACGCACCTTGTAGCTACCTATCTATGCTCGGTGCGTTTTGCTAGCCCTAACAGTATACTAGCGCCAGGGTCTGGCTAAGTAATGGCGGACAAACAGCGATTGCAGGGGTACATCCAGCAGCTGGAGGGCAGGTTGGCGGCTCTCGAGCGTGCAACCTCAGCTGTGGATGTTACCGCAATAGCTGTTCAGGCTGCTAGCGTGGCTGCAGCAACTTTAACCACTGCCACCCCTGTTCCGACCTTATCCCACCTTCCGCTGCCAGAGAAATACTTTGGTGACAGTAAATCATGTAGGGGTATCGTGAGCCAGTGCAGTATACACCTCGAGCTCCTGGCTGCACGTTTTCCCACAGAGCGGGCAAAGGTGGGATTCATTATTTCTCTTTTGTCGGACAGGGCGTTGGAGTGGGCAACGCCACTGTGGGAGCGTGACGATCATGTGGTGCAGAGTGCTCCTCAGTTTTTGAGCATTCTGAAACAGATCTTTTTAGGACCCATGATACGGCGCTCCAACTGCTGGCATTGACTCAGGGTTCGTCCATGGTCAGCCATTTTGCCGTCCATTTTCGGACTTTAGCATATGAGCTGGAGTGGCCAGATAAAGCCCTCATCCCGGTATTTTGGAGGGGGCTGGCTGACCATGTGAAGGACTCTTTGGCCACTAGGGAGATTCCCACCACACTGGAGGAGCTTATAGCAGTATCAACTCGCATCGACCTTCGTTTTAATGAGCGAAGGTTGGAGTGAGCCCAGTGTAGGCAGAGGTTTCGGCTGGTTCCCACCTTCGCCAAACCTCTGGAATCTTGGGTCCAGGCGTCCGAGTCACATGAGGCCATGGAGGTGTCACGAGTGGGATCTAAGTCCCGGACCGCTCGTGCACTTAAGGTCTGTCATGTTTGCCGGCAGTCAGGACACCTTGCCTCCAGGTATTCTCAGTGGTCGGGAAAACATCAGCGTCTAGTGGTAGTCGGAGGAGGTACACTAGAGATGGCAAAGTTTTCCTCCAAATTGTCCCTCTCTCTGTAGAGGGGTAATGGACCTGTAATGTTTTAGTGCCGCAGTGTGCTGCCTTATTTATTTGACTGTATACGAGTTGGTGACTCTAGGTTCAGCACCTGTTCACACTTAGTCTATGTTTGGATATGACGGTCAGTTTTTTTGAAATTTGTATTCATTTGCCTTCTGACTGAGCACTCCGCCTCTTAGCCGCAGGTGTTTTAATCACAACAGGTCCATTACCCCTCCACAGAGAGAGAGAATTTTAGTCTAAGAAGAGGTTTCCCAGGTACCCATTCAGATGAAGACTTTTATTCTCAGCGAGGAAAGGAAAGTGTAGGACCTGGTATGCGACAGATGCCCTAATGTGGCTACCAGGTACACATAAATTGGCCAACTTATGCAGTAAATGCTCTCATTTTTTCATATTTCTAGTGCAGTAATGCAGTTCAATTTTCATGTTTCATGTTTCCATGTTTTAGCGCCGCAGTGTGCTGCCTTATTTATTTGACTGTATACGAGTTGGTGACTCTAGTTTCAGCACCTGTTCACACTTAGTCTATGTTTGGATGTGACAGTCAGTTTTTTTTAAATTTATGAACTCTTATTGACCTGGAGTATCATAATGGCAGGTCAGTTTTAGCATTTAGTGAACCTAGTATAAAAGCCAAACAAAAAAACAAGTGTGGGATGGCACTTTTCTTGCAATTTCACCGCACTTGGAATTTTTTCCCATTTTCCAGTACATAACATGGCAAAACCAATAGTGTCTTTGAAAAGTACAACTCGTCCTGCAAAAAACAAGACCTCACATGCCATATTGATGGAAAAATAAAAAAGATATGGCTCTGGGAAAAAGGGGAGCAAAAAACAGAAACAAAAAAGAAAAAGGGCTCCGTCATGAAGGGGTTAAAAAGCTGCCCACTTTTCTTGGCAAAAAGCCTCCAGTAAATTCCTGGGCTGTCTAGCATGAACTGCGCTCTTGAGATCTCCCCAGAATGGCTCAATGATATTGAGGTAGGAAGACTGAGATGGACATTTCAGAACCTTCACTTTGTTCTGCTGTAGCCAATGACAGGTCAACTTGGCCTTGTGTTTTGGATCGTTGTCATGTTGGAACACCCCACTACATCCCATGTGCAGCTTCCGGGCTGATGAGTGCAAATTTGCCTCCAGTATTTGCTGATAACATGCTGCAATCATTTTGTTAAGGCTAGCGGAACGTACCGAGTAAATAGATGAAGTTATTGGTGCGTTCGCAGCCCGGGGTCCGTGCAGGAGGAACCTGCTGCTAGTAAATGGCAGTATATGGCGGTATACGCGAACTCTGTTACCTCACAGAGTCGCTGATATAGAAAAGGACTGTGTCCTGTTAAGCTCACAGGAGCACACAGATAACTGCAGAGCAGTTAGCAGTCAGTGGTCATGCAGTCAGGAAAGCACACAACCAATTCCTCACCGGAGGAACCGGTATTGTAGTGGCTTATTTCAGCCGGGCCCTGAATACATTCAATCAAACTCCTGACCGGAAATGCCGGTATTCTAATGGCTTTTACAGCCGACCCTGACCACAGGCATACATGACCACACTGGCGTAAAGCACATAACAAGGATTAATACCATGCGGTCATGTGAACCTTTTATAGCTGCAGCAACTACAGGACCTTCCCAGAAGGACCAATGGGAGACTGCCACAGAACTTGAGCAACTTCAGGACCTTTCTAGAGGACCAATGCGAGTTGCTGCAGTACCTGAGCATGTGACCCTTGATCTCCAATGAGAGATCTTACCCTGGGCATGCTCAGAAGCGGAAAAGTAGGACTCAGCCCCAAAGATGTCTGCTCATCGCTGACCAGTACTGGCTACAATGGCAGAAGCTCAAAAGGCAGCAGTAACCCTTTGCACAGTGTCAGACTGAGCGAGATGCTGGACAGATGCCTCTGCTGAGCAGGCTCCACTGCGACAGGAGAAGAATGGGAGACCAGAGCAGGAATGGCTCGAGATTCCCCCTTTGTAGAGGCGGGAACTCGATCACTAACACATCTTTCCTTCAATTTTGACCAAGTTTCCTGTGCCTTTATAGCCCATACATTCCCAAAACATCAGCGATCCACCTCCATGCTTTATAGTAGGAATGGTGTTTCTTTCATCATAGGAATGTTGACCTGTCTTCAAATGTAACATTTATGATTGTGGCCAAAAAGTTCAATTTTGGTCTCATCACTCCAAGTTACCGTGTTCCAGACGTTTTGAGACTTGTCTCTGTGCTGTTTTGCATATTGTAGGTGAAATACTCTGTGACATTTGCGCAGTAATGGCTTTCTTCTGGCGACTCGACCATGCAGCCCATTTTTCTTCAAGTGCCTCCTTTTTCTGCATCTTGAAACGGCCACATCACTAGTTTCCAGAGAGTCCTGTGTTTCAGCTGATGTTATTTGTGGGTTGTTTCTATGGGTATTCCCTATGTAGTTGACATCCATTTGGTCCTTTTAAAAACCCAGCTGCTGTTATGTTTTGCACTTTTGTATTTTTCAGCTTGAAAAAGACACCGGTATGGCGTTGAAACACTCTGTGAATAAAAATCCTTTTCTTCATCATCATTTCTGAAGAAATGATTCATTCCAGCAGCGTAGCCCACCTATGAGGTCATCCAACTGGATCCTTATAACCATGAGAAGCACAGAACACGTATCTGACAAACAGATGTCTGAATGAGGCATAAGTAGCATTAAAAACAAATGCAAGAATACCACAGATCAACTAGCTTTTAGGATGGAGCAGTGATGGACAGAGACACTGGTTACACAGCACTATATAGGCAAAGTTTTGGTTGGTTACAAGTCAAAGCTGAGGCACAGAGCTGTATTTTAGCTGGGTGGCACTTTTGTGCTCTGGAAACCTATCGCAGCCAGCATACCATGCACTTGTAGGTGCAGGACACAAATGTATATACAGACACACTTTCGTTCTATAGAGTTCCCCTTGTGTGGCTACCACATCATCTTTACAGTTCATAGAACTCTCCTAATTAAGGACGCAGATAATTCACTGTCTCAGGCCTCAGCGGAGCTGGTCACCACCAGGCTACTCACTCTGTTGCTGTCTCTGGTCTATGTTTCAGTAGTTATAGACAGTTTTAGGACAGGTAGGCTGGTGTTGTCAATTGTTTCAAATGACCTCATGGTCCATCTTCTTAGATCCCAATATGCATGTACATACATACCAGGAAAAGTTCCTAATATAAATATTAACCCCTTTAAGACGAAGCCTGTTTTCACCTTAATGACCAGGCCAATTTTTACAATTCTGACCACTGTCAATTTATGAGGTAATCACTCTGGAAGGCTTTAATGGATCCCAGCGATTCTGAGACTGTTTTCTTTTTACATATTGTACTGTAACACAGCAGTAAAAATTCTTTGATATGACTTGAGTTTATTTGGGAAAAAAACGGAAATTTGGCAAAAATTTCGAAAATTTTGCAATTTTCAAACTTTTTATTTTTATGCCATTAAGTCAGAGAGTCATATTTCACAAATAAGTTAATAAATAATATTTCCCACATGTCTACTTTACATAAGCACAATTTTGGAACCAAATTTTTTTTGTCAGGAAGTTATAAGGGTTAAAAGTTGACCAGCGATTTTCCATTATAAAACAATTTTTTTTAGGGACCACATCACATTTGAAGTCACTTTGAGGGGTCTATTTGAAAGAAAATACCTAAAAGTGACACCATTCTAAAAAGTGCACACCTCATTGTACTGCAAACCACATTCAAGAAGTTAATTAACCCTTCCGGTGCTTCACAGGGATTTTTGAAATGTGGAAGGAAAAAATAAACATTTTCTTTTTTTTCACAAAAATTTTCCTTTAGACCTAATTCTTTTTACTTTTGCAAGGGTAACAGAAGAAAATGAACCACACATTTTGTTGTGCAATTTCTCCTGAGCATGCCAATACCCCATATGTTGGGGAAATCTACTGTTTGGGCACATGGCAGGGCTCGGATGGGAAGGAGCACCATTTGACTTTTTGAATGTAAAATATGCTGGGATAATTACCGTAGCTGTTGTCATGTCGCGTTTGAAGAGACCCTGATGTGCCTAAACAGTGGAAACCCCCCACAAGTGACACCTTTTTGGAAACTTATCTAGATGTGTATTGAGCACCTTGAACCAACAGGTGCTTCACAGAAGTTTATAGCGTAGAGCCATGGAAATAAAAAAATCACATTTTTCCCAAATAATTCTTTTTAAGCTACATATTTTGCATATTCATAAGAGTAACAGGAGAAATTGCTCAATACAATTTTTTGTGCAATTTCCCCTGAGTATGCAGATACCCTATATGTGGGGGAATACTACTGTTTGGGTGCTTGGCAGGGCTTGGAAGGGAAGGAGCGCCATTTGACCTTTTGAATGCAATGGAATAATTAGCGGACACCATGTCACGTTTGAAGGGCCCCTGATGTGCCTAAACAGTGGAAACCCCCACCAAGTGACACCATTTTGGAAACTAGACTCCTTTGAGACCTTATCTAGATGTGTATTGAGCTCCTTGAACCCCCAGGTGCTTCACAGAAGTTTATAACATTAAGCCATGAAAATAAAAAAAAATCAAATTTTCCCCACAAAAATCGACCCCAAAGTTTGTTATGCAATTTCTCCTCAGTTCACCGATACCCCATATGTGGTCAAAAACTTCTACTTCTTTTGAGGCACAAGGCACAGCTCAGAAGGAAAGCAGTTCAGATTTTGCTGCATTTGTTTAAGGGTGCCATCTTACATTGACAGAGCACCTGAGGTGCCAGAACAACAGAGCTCCCCATAAGTGACCCCATTTTGGAAATTATAACTCTTTGGGAATTTATCTACTGGTATAGTGATGATTTTGATTCCATGGGTGTTTTCCAGAAACAGGCAGCAGTGGCTGTTGCTGAGTGAAAATTGAAAACTGACGTTGTAGTGACCAGTACATTATGCCCAGCTCATGGTTCTGGAGACACGCACCTGTAAATTAGGCAGGCTCTTATGACTACAGAAATGACAAACATGTGGGCACTATATGTGGTTAAGGAAAACTGACTTAGAAGGGAGGGAGGCATTTGTATTCGGGAGAGGAGAATTTTCTGAATTTCTTTTGGCGGGTGAGGAGCATTTTGCTTTTCCAGAGCCTTTGTGCTACCAGTAAGCCCCCTATATTTCCGTTAACAGATGACAGATCTGAGTGGGGTCTTGCTTTTTTTGTGGATTGAGTGGAAGCTTTTATTGGGAACATTTTACATAACATTTGGGATCACATTTATCCAGCGCTCTACCCTGAGCACTTACTTTGGGGTTTCCATCTAAATCTCTGAGTGATGTGATTCAGGTGAAACCCCTGAGGGATCTATTCATTATAGTGAGGCAGCAGAGTTACTATGGACTCCGTCTGGCCTCTGTTCTGTGGTGTCCTTTTCAGAAGTGCACAAAACTGTGGCCGATGGCACTTTTATGCAATTCTAAAAACACCGACACTGCCGGATCACAGGCCAGGCGGCGTCCAGAGTGTCTCCATCTGCCTCATTATAGGGAATTTTCAGCTAGAAGTTCTGTCTAAATCACGTATTTCAGAGATTTACTCGGACAAACCAATGCAAGCGCTCAGCGCAGAGCGCAGAATAAATGTGAGCCGAGCCTTGTAATCTTTGGGAGGCAGAATGAAAAAGTCAACAGCATGTGAAGAATTGGTTTTATTTATTTTTTATGCTGTTCCTTGTGAGGTATAAGTAATTAGGTGACTTTATTCTTCGGGTCGGTGCGGTTACAGCAATACCAGATTTATAGCGGGTTTTATGTTTGGCTGCTGTCACACACTAAAAGACACTTTTTATTGTGAAAGCTAGTTTTTGCATCACCATATTTTTAGAGCTATAATTTTTTCATATTTCAGCTCACAGAGTCACATGAGGGCTTGTTTTTTGTGGGACGAACTGACGTTTCTATTGATACCATGTTTGGGCACATAGCATTTTTAGATCGCTTTCTATTCCGATTTTTGGGAGACAGAATGACAAAAATCAGCAATTCAATAATTGCTTTTTTTGTTTTGTTCAGTACGATTACAGCGATACCTCATTCATATCATTTTTTTGTGTTTAGGCGCTTTTACACAATAAAAACTATTTTATAGAAAAAATAATTGTTTTTGCATCGCTTTAGTCTGAAAGCTATAACTTTTTTACTTTTCTGCTGATGGAGCTGTATTGCGGCTTGTTTGTTTGTGGGACAAGATGATGTTTACAGCTGTTCTATTTTTATTTACACCTGTCTTTTTGATGGCGTTTTATTGCACTTTTTGTTTGCCAGCATGATGATAAAGCAATGTTTTTTTAATCTAGTTTTTTATTTATTTTAATGCGGTGTTCACTGAAGGTGTTAACTAGTGGACAGTTTTATAGAGTGAGTCGTTATGGACTCGGCGATACAAAATATGTGTACTTTTATTGTTTTTTTTTCTATTTACATAAATAAATGTATTTATTGGAAAAATATTTATTTCTTTTTTTCTTTATTTAGAGATTTTTTTAAAACAATATTTTTACACGTTATAATTTTATATTTTTTTTTTACTTTATTACATTGTCCCTGTATGGGACATTACTATATAACTTCAGATCACTGATCTGACACTCTGCAATGCAGAGTATCACTTCAGCGATCTGACAGGCAGGGAAAGAGGCATGGCTGCACCTGCTCTCAGCAGAAGCTGACAAGACACCTCCCTGAAGGACCCGGAAGAACCCTGCGGCCATTTTGGGGCCGGGGGTCTCCATGGAGACCATCAGAACAATGCGATCGCAACTCCCTGCATGATGCTTCTCTATGCTGCTGTCACTAATGACAGTGGCATCAGAGAGGTTAAATGCTCATGATCGTGGGCGTTGCTGCAGGGTGTCAGCTGTCACATACAGCTGATACCCGCATATGATCACAGTGGCACTTAGCGTGAGGCCGCGGCGATAGCGGCATCGTACTTGTACTGCTCTGGGCACAAATGCACCTCCCGCAGAGCAGTACTAGTATGGCGACGTTCACAAAGGGGTTAAACAAGGGCCTCTGACCAATGCCTAAGCACTTGGTATGTATGGAAAAGTATAGTCTGCTATGCTATTCCATGGTTTATTTTTTGAAAGAAAAGGGGAGACACAAAGCGCAAATAGGGTCTTTTCCCACAAAACATATAAAGGAATCACCAAGAAAGTTGCTCACCTGGTGAAATTGAAAGCAAGCTTGTAAGGATTTTGGCTGCCGAATGTCCACAGGTCGGTCACCAACAATGTGAAACAATATGCTAGGTAGATGTGGATTAAATCTGCGCTGCCATAATAATAAGGTTGATAGTAGAATTAAAACAGTGGTTTATTCAACACGTTTCAAGGCTCCAATGGCCCCTTCTTCAGGAATTACCACATACATCATACAGAGACAGTGTGCTTTCACTGTTTGAATATATGCTGGGTTCAAAAAACGGAGTCAAACAATAAAATGATGTATAATGTCAAAGTTCATAGTTGACAGATTGTTACCAAATCTTTATCATCAAAGAATTTATCACATACTGTATATTAAAGATTAATCTCTTAATCAGAAATCCATTTTTTTATTTACAGAACCTTGGGAGATTTACTGTCTGGCTCAGTAGCCAGAGCTCTCCTCTGACAACTCTGTTGCTTGAATACTCTGCTTTGCAGGTTCTTGACTAAATTCTTTCAGCTCAAGTCCATTTATATACATTTTTTATTTTTTATTCATTTTCCATCTTTTCTTTTTATCCCAAGGTTCTGTAAATAAAAAAATGGATTTGTGATTTAGAGAGTAATCTTTAATATATATGATAAATTCTTTGGTGATAAAGATTTGTTAACCGTCTGTCAACTATGAACTTTGACATTATACGTCATTTGATGGTTTGGCGTCATTTCTTGAACCCAGCATATATTTAAACAGTGTAAGCACACTGTCTATGTATGTTGTATGTGGTATTCCTGAAGAAGGGGCCACTGGAGCCTTGAAACGCGTTGAATAACTGTTTAATTCTACTATCAACTGGAACCTTATTATTATGGCAGCGCGAATTTAATCCACATTTCCTACCTAGTATATGGTTTATTTTTTGCAATGTACCAATGTGTATTGGATGATTGAGTCCAAATTGACACACTTTTGGCCTCCTTCATAATAGTGGATTCTTATGCCTATGCCTATTCCTATGTCTCTATTTATGTGTGCATAGGAATTCAAATAAACAACAAAAAATGTATTTTTTTTAGTTCAATTGACCTCTATACATGGGTATACTGCAAATAATAGAATAGCATGGCATGTTCATGTATACTGTACCAAGTGATCAGGCATTGGTCAAGGCCTCAGTTTAATATATACATTAAAATGTTATATATACATGCCAGCCTAGTCCAAGAGGTGAACAGAGATTTAATGCATAAGTTGATGGATACCTACTATTTAATTCAGCTAAAAGCTTACAGAAGCTTAAAACGATTATTCTGGTAATTATATTTTTTAGATCATTAGTTTTAGTATTACAAATGAAGCTTGTATTGGTCCTAGCTCCTTTTATTTAAGACCTACGGATAGGTTGCATAATATCGAAAAGGTTGTCTTGCTATAAGGCTATGTTTCCACGATCTGGAATGGCATTCATTGAACACATGCAGAATCAAGGAATCCTATACATAGAACGGTGCTATTTATCTTGCGGAGACTGAGCGTCTCCGCAAGATAAATAGACATGCTGCGGTCTAGAAAGACACGCCGCATGTCCATATACGCAGGTTTGCCACCTGCGTCTTTGAACGCATAGTGGATATGGGATTTCATAAAATCCCCTCCACTATGCTGTAACGTCTGGACGCTGCGGATTGGACGCTGCAGTTGTACACAGCGTCCAATCCGCAGCAAATACGCCACGTAAAAACATGCCCTTACTCTATGAACAAAAAGAAATATATATATACAGTGGGGCAAAAAAGTATTTAGTCAGTCAGCAATAGTGCAAGTTCCACCACTTAAAAAGATGAGAGGCGTCTGTAATTTATATCATAGGTAGACCTCAACTATGGGAGACAAACTGAGAAAAAAAAATCCAGAAAATCACATTGTCTGTTTTTTTATCATTTTATTTGCATTTTATGGTGGAAAATAAGTATTTGGTCAGAAACAAAATTTCATCTCAATACTTTGTAATAAATCCTTTGTTGGCAATGACAGAGGTCAAACGTTTTCTGTAAGTCTTCACAAGGTTGCCACACACTGTTGTTGGTATTTTGGCCCATTCCTCCATGCAGATCTCCTCTAGAGCAGTGATGTTTTTGGCTTTTCGCTTGGCAATACGGACTTTCAACTCCCTCCAAAGGTTTTCTATAGGGTTGAGATCTGGAGACTGGCTAGGCCACTCCAGGACCTTGAAATGCTTCTTACGAAGCCACTCCTTCATTTCCCTGGTGGTGTGCTTTGGATCATTGTCATGTTGAAAGACCCAGCCATGTTTCAACTTCAATGCCCTTGCTGATGGAAGGAGGTTTGCACTCAAAATCTTACGATACATGGCCCCATTCATTCTTTCATGTACCCGGATCAGTTGTCCTGGCCCCTTTGCAGAGAAACAGCCCCAAAGCATGATGTTTCCACCACCATGCTTTACAGTAGGTATGGTGTTTGATGGATGCAACTTAGTATTCTTTTTCCTCCAAACACGACAAGTTGTGTTTCTACCAAACAGTTCCAGTTTGGTTTCATCAGACCATAGGACATTCTCCCAAAACTCCTCTGGATCATCCAAATGCTCTCTATCAAACTTCAGACGGGCCCGGACATGTACTGGCTTAAGCAGTGGGACACGTCTGGCACTGCAGGATCTGAGTCCATGGTGGCGTAGTGTGTTACTTATGGTAGGCCTTGTTACATTGGTCCCAGCTCTCTGCAGTTCATTCACTAGGTCCCCCCGCGTGGTTCTGGGATTTTTGCTCACCGTTCTTGTGATCATTCTGACCCCACGGGGTGGGATTTTGCGTGGAGCCCCAGATCAAGGGAGATTATCAGTGGTCTTGTATGTCTTCCATTTTCTAATTATTGCTCCCACTGTTGATTTCTTCACTCCAAGCTGGTTGGCTATTGCAGATTCAGTCTTCCCAGCCTGGTGCAGGGCTACAATTTTGTTTCTGGTGTCCTTTGACAGCTCTTTGGTCTTCACCATAGTGGAGTTTGGAGTCAGACTGTTTGAGGGTGTGCACAGGTGTCTTTTTATACTGATAACAAGTTTAAACATACAGGTAATGAGTGGAGGAAAGAGGAGACTCTTAAAGAAGAAGTTACAGGTCTGTGAGAGCCAGAAATCTTGATTGTTTGTTTCTGACCAAATACTTATTTTCCACCATAAAATGCAAATAAAATGATCAAAAAACAGACAATGTGATTTTCTGGATTTTTTTTTCTCAGTTTGTCTCTCATAGTTGAGGTCTACCTATGATGTAAATTACAGACGCCTCTCATCTTTTTAAGTGGTGGAACTTGCACTATTGCTGACTGACTAAATACTTTTTTGCCCCACTGTATATATATATATATATATATATATATATATATATATATATATATATATATATATAACTCATCCTGAAAATAAATTAATCATAGTACACCACTTGAATTGAAAAGTTAGGTGCCTTTGTATAATAGACAAAACGAGCATATGTCAAGTTGGCATGCATATTTTACCTTTAATTTAAATCTGATCACATGGAAAAGCTATGGTATTTTTGACAACACAACTGCTACAACTGTTTCTCTGCCAGCTCAGCAAGAGCCTTCAGGAACATGTCAGTGGAGAGGATAAAAGACTGCACACTTTGCATGTCTCAGTTAGGAGATACTGCGCTCGCTCTGCACTTTATTACTGCAAACATTTATTTGAGACAGTGACTGCTGACAAATTGGAGATAATTGGGTAGCTATTAGTTTTATGTTAAATGGCTAATTTGGAAACTTATTAGCAGCCCAACAAATCTTTTGAGCAAGCCTGGGGTGTGCATTATTGTGCAGACGTGTGCCTCAATGAGCTCCTTGCTGTACACTGAAACTAATTGCAGCTTTCTATTTCCCATTACTATTACTGAAGCTAATCTCTTGGGTTTAACTATGCATTCTAATAAACTATTAACATTCTTGCTTGGTAGTTCTAAAATAAAACTATATAAGTTTCTAGTTTAGTTCGCTGCATGTATTAATGCCTGGGACGTACAATGATGAAAAGGGGATCCAATAGGAGGAATAAAAATGAAATCTGCTCATAATACTGTAGTTCATGTCAGTTTACCGAAACATCCTAGTCATGAATGCCCAGAACCTGTTTTTATTTTATCCCCTTCCCTAATCTTGTAAGAGTGAAGGTTGGCATGGGTTTCTAAACATTTATTTGTGTGGCACTTTTTTCTGGTTTTTTTAACCCATATTGTATTTATGTTGGCAAATCACTGGCATGATAAGACCAACTATACAGTTTTTTGTTTTGCAAAGTGTGAGGAGTAGGGATGGATGGACTGCTGAAAGTTCGGATTCTGGTAAATGACCCAAACTTTTTAGAAAGTTCGGTTCAGGTACCAGAACAGTACTCGAACTTCCATCAGATCCCGAACTCCATTGAAAATAATGACTACTAGAACTGCTAAGTAAAAAAAATATCTGTTTTTCTCTCCCTCTCTCTTTTCACTCAGGATGGTCAAATAATCACTAGTGGTTACAAAATTACACACACACAATTACCGTATTTTTCATATTATAAGATGCAGTTTTTCCTCCCCAATTTTGGGGGAAAATGGGGGTGCATCTTATAATTCGAATAAACCCTACCGGCTACAGTTGAGAGGGGCCCACAGGGTCACTGCTGGCAGAGGCAAGAGTGCGGCAATTCTGCAGGCCGCAGGCTGGGAGTAGGGGGTGTTCAGAGGTGCGACGCTGTGTATGTTCACTGGTGTAAGGGCACCGCTAACATTTTGAGAAAGCCCGAAGACCCCACACTTCCATGATTAACATTGCGGTGGACTCTGGGAAAATGGTAGCCTGGAGCGGCGCATGCGCAGATGGAGATCTTGGCACCTCTGGCAGCCATTTTTCCGGAGTCCACTGCAATGTAAATCATTGATGTGTGGGGGCTCCATGCTTTCACAAAATGTTGATGGAGCCCCCGCACCACTGAATCCTGGCAGCATCACACTTCCACTCTGAACACCCCTTCCTTCCAGCCTGGGGCCCACAGCAACCCCTTACTCCTGCCTCCACCAGCACGACTCTGGGACCCTGCTCCACTGCAGCTGCCACCCCCTGTAAGCAATAAGACGCATGGATTAGAAGAAGCACCACCATTTTACTAAAAAAAAATTGTTTCCTATTTTTCTCCCCAAAATTTGGGGTGTGTCCTATAATCCGCTGCGTCTTATACTGTAAACCACAAAATACAGTATATCTTTTGAAATACCACAGTTCTCACTTTTTAACAGTTATATACAGTGGAGAAAATAAGTATTTGATACACTGCCGCCTTTGCAAGTTTTCCCACCTATAAAGAATGGAGAGGTTTGTAATCTTTATTGTAGGTACAATTCAACTGTGAGAGACAGGATCTTAAAACAATATCCAGAAAATCCCATTGTATGCTTTTTAAATAATTAATTTGCATTGTATTGCATGAAATTAGTACAGAGATCAGATGTTTCCTGTAGTTCTTGACCAAGTTTGCACATACTGTAGCAGGGATTTTGTCCCACTCCTCCATACAGATCTTCTCCAGGTCTTTCAGGTTTCAGGGATGCTGCTGGGCAACATTAAGTTTCACCTCCCTCCAAAGAGTTTCTATTGGGTTCAGGTCTAGAGATTGGCTAGGCCATTCCAGGACCTTGAAATTCTTCTTACGGAGCCACTCCTCAGTTGCCCTGGCTGTGTGTTTTGGGTCATTGTCATGCTGGAAAACCCAGCCACGACCCATCTTCAATGCTCTTACTGATGGAAGGAGTTTATAGGCCAAAATCTTTGGATACATGATTCCATCCATCCTCCCTTTCAATACAGTGCAGTCATCCTGTCTCTTTTTCAGAAAATCACCCCCATAGCATGATGTTTCCCCACCATGCTTCACAGTTGGGACAGTGTTCTTGGGGATGTACTCATCCTTCTTCTTCCTCCAAACACGTCAAGTGGAGTTGATACCAAGAAGTTCTATTTTGGTCTCATGTGACCACATGACCTTTTCCCATGCCTCCTCTGGATCATCCAGATGGTCAGAGGCGAGCTTCAAATGGACATGGACATGTGCTGGCATGAGCAGGGGGACCTTGTCTGTGCAGCGCCCCAGAGTCCTGGTCGTTGCAGTAATGTCGCTCTTCCACCAGGGGGAGTGATATTACATCTGATGTTACTAATGGAGTTCACCTTGCCAGGTATCACAAGTCACACACTACACTTCACACTCCAGTCCATCAGGGGGAGCCTTGCTTCTATCTATTAGGGCATTCCTCACATACGGGTAAAACTGGTGGGTTAGATCGAAAGTTAGTCAGACGCTGCCTGGGTTTGAACCAAGTGAGCACCTGTCAGGCAGACAGGGGGAAAAGGAGGAACATCTGAGCTGCAGACAGAGGGTCCCTGTCAGGGGTGGGATCCTGACAGAGGCCTAGCGAGACAGAAAGACACGGAGCTGCGCCTGCCCCAAGTGCGGCAGCATCCTAAGAAAGGACAAGAAAGGAATTATATTGTGGAGAGTGAGAAACAAAGTCACAGCACAAGGAGATAATACCGGGAGAAGTTCTGCCCCAAGATCGGCAGCCTCCTTCTGAGGCGCGTAGCCGGTGGCCGGAACACCGAGGGAGTAATTGACTCTAAGCATTACTTCAGAGACCGGCAGGACAGTCAATTCCAAGTTGGCTGCCTGACCTTAATACCTAAGAAGACACGGTGGCAAATTGTGGGGGTAGGGGTGTCTCTAGGGTCCCTACAAACAAGCCCCAGGCTATCCCAGTCATACGGGTTGTCCTATCCATACCATCTGGGGGACAGAGAGAGAGAACATCAGAAACATCCATAAAAGTTGTGAGGACTCTCCCGTGGTGCTCAGCAGGGAAGTACTACAACACAAAGGCGCTAGTAGGAAGGCTACTGATTTCCACCTGGTTAAGAGAACTCTGGATATGCCTTCGGAGCAGCCGGACTCTGCCTGCCCTGTGAACGGTACTCTGGACTGTGGACGCTGAAGTATTCAGTAAAAGGTAAAGAGACTGCAACCATTGTGTCCTCGTTATTCATTGCGCCTTACATCGTCCACCATCACCACCATACCATCTGGGAAGCCCTGGGGCCATACTTCACCTGTGGGAAGGTATACCATCTAGCTGCCACTCCATCACCCCCAGCGGTCCCCTAGCAGAGTCGGTCACCCTGACCGAATACCACAGGTGGCGTTACAAACAGCAGACAAACTTTACACCTTTAATTGGACGCCCCTCAGAAGGGCCACGGACCGGGTCGGGCTACCGTTTCATCCCCAGAACCGAGAGAGAGACCCGGTACCGAGTACCCCATTGCCCTTAACGTGGGGGCGCTCCATGTGCCTGCAGGATTTTAATCCATGACAACGTAGGGTGTTACTAACAGTAATGTTTGAGGATTGGGATGAAGGGGCCATGCATACCAGGATAGGATGCACAACATGCCATCTTCTTAGGTGGCCAGTTTTTATATATTCTTATGGCCAAAGTGCATTCTATTAGCAATGCTAAATTAATGGTAAGTAAAACCCTGGTTTTGCAACATGGCTTTTGAGAAATGTATTGTTTGATATTCCCATATACAGGTAACCAAGTTTGACCTCTTCTAGTGATTCTCTCCGTGTTGTCTCTTTTACATCTCTTACTCTGTACATTCCAATAACCCTTGCCTCTCTATAATTGTTTTTACTCTCTATTTCCATTACCCATTTTGACTGACTTACACTCTGATATGTACGTGACTAGATTCATAATATTGCTTTGCCTGTTACCCTGTAATGTGGTTTCCATTGTTCTGACTGAAAGGTGAGCAATATTTTGCTTCTCTTTTGTATGATTTGTAAAACCAATAAATGCATTTTATTACAAAAAATCTCTATAATTCTTCCTACTGAAATCCAAAGAGGATATGATTTTCATAATCTTGACAAGCTTTGTGTGGCACCTTTCTTTTGATGCTACTGTAAGGAGGAAGACTTGGTTGCGGGTACTTGCGCAATGCCAGGTCCGGGCTCTGCAGAATGAGAGAGAGTGCAGAGCTGAGAGGCGGGAGAGATTAAGTGAGGGCCCACGAAAGTAATTGAGCGCACGGAGCATCGAGTGCTCAGTGAGGCAGCGTGCGGTGATCGCATCGAGTGCCAAGTGCAGGATCGGGAGGCATGCTCCCTTCCCCAGAGAAGAGAAATCAAAAGCAATAAAAAAAGGATTTGGGGGATAAGTCAAAACTAAAAGAAAAGTCAAGGACACTATAGGATTTTTACAAGATGAAAATGATGAAATGGTAAGAAAGGATGTTGAGAAGGCTGAACTTTTAAATTCCTATTTTGTATCTCTTTTCTCTCAGAAAAGAAATGTAACATCAACTGATTTTCACTTTCTTATTAAGGGAATAGAAGAATCCAGCATATCTATAAACAGAAAGATAGTGAGAAACACTTAGCTTACATAAATTAATTCAAGTCTCCAGGGCCAGATGAATTACACCCAAGAGTACTTAAGGAGACAGCTGAAGAAATTTTTGAACCACTCTCCACAATCTTTGAAAATTCTTGGAGAACAGAAGAAGTCCCAGAAGACTGGAGAAGAGCAAATATTGTTCCTATCTTCAAAAAGGGGAAAAAGGTGGACCAGGGAACTATAGGCTGGTGAGTCTGACGTCTATACCAGGAAAGATTTTTGAACAAATTAATGAACAACAAGAATGTAAGTACCTGGATAAGAATGAAGTGATTAAACAGAGTCAGCATGGGTTTGTAACTAATAAGTCATGTCAGACTAACTTAATTTCATTCTATAACAGAATCACTGACTGGGTGGATCAGGGAAATGCTGTAGATATAGAATACATTGACTTCAGCAAAGCATTTGACAAAGTATCTCACACAATCCTTATTGAAAAAATGACTAAGTATGGGATGAACAAGGCAACTTTTAGATGGATTCATAACTGGCTTAGTTATCGGACCCAAAGAATGGTCGTAAATGGCTGGACATTCAGTTGGAAGAATGTCTCAAGTGGGGTACCACAGGGCTCTGTCCTCGGCACTGTATTGTTTAACATCTTTATCAATGATTTAGATGAAGCAATTGAAGGTAAACTGATTAAGTTTGCAGATGACACAAAGCTAGGAGGGATAGCTAATAGTAGAGAAGAGAGAAAGAGGATTCAAAAAGATATAAATAAACTGGAGCAGTGGGCAGAAACTAACAGAATGTTTTTTAACAAGGAAAAATGCAAAGCACTACATCTGCGCAATAAAAATTAAAAAAGCATATATAGAATGGAAAGAAGAGGGCTAAGCAACAGCACATGTGAGAAATACTTCGGTATACTAATAGATCACAGACTGAACATGAGTCAACAGTGTGATGCTGTTAGGGCTAGCGGAACGCACCAAATAATAAGAAAGATTGAGTAAGGTGCGTTCGCAGCCCGGGATCCACCATGCAGAGATGGAACCTGCTGCCAAGTAATGACTGACTATAGGGTGGGACAATGTGGATACACACATGGGTTAACCCTGTGTCAAGGAAGCGAACCCTGTTGCGTCACAGGGCCGCGGTACTGCACCAAGAGCGCAAGCAAGGAGTCTCAGAACTCAATCCCAAGACACGGGATTTGAGTTCATATAGACCTCTTACGCTCGACACCGCAACTGGGGTGTCAGAGTGAAAGAAATAATAATAATAAAGATGAACGACAGTGCGTGCAGTGCTGCACTGGCGGACGCCACTAACCACCCAGGCTTGGGTCAGGAAAGCGCTGTTAAAGCGCACGGCGCCGCACTGGCGATCACAGCAATTAGATGCTGTTTTGTGTGTTACGTGCTGATGGCTAAGTTGGGCGCTAGATAGCAATCATCCACCTTACGCGAGCAGTCATACACAAGGGAGGGGATAATTAATGAACGACTCTCACACATCAACACACACACACACTTTTACAAGTTTACACTAGCGCATGGCCGTGCAGTCATGAGAACCTTTTATAGCTGCAGCATGTGCAGGACCTTCCCAGAAGGATTAATGGGAGGCTGCCACAGAAGTTGAGCACCTTCAGGACCTTCCTGGAGGACCAATGGGATCTGCTGCAGTATTTGAGCATGTGACCCTTGATCTCCAACGGGAGATCTTGCCCTGGGCATGCTCAGAAGGGGAAAAGCAGGACTTAGTCCCAAAAGCGTCTGCTCGCCGCTGCCCAGCACTGGCTTCAGTAGCAGAAGCTGGAAAAGCAGAAGTAACCCTAAGCACAGAGTGAGACTGAGCAAGATGCTGGGACCGATGTCTCCACTGAGCAGACTACACTGCGGCTGGAGAATGGGAGACCGCAGCAGAGATGGCTCGAGATTCCCCCTGTGCAGAGGTGGGAACTCAACACTTAAGAGATGCAGCATCAAAAAAGGCAAATACAATTCTGGGATGTATTAACAGAACCATACAGTTTAGATCACGTGAAGTCATTATTGCCCTCTACTTCTCTTTGGTCAGACCTCATCTAGAATACTGTGTCCAGTTTTGGGCACCACATTTTAAAGAAGACATCAACAAACCGGAACAAGTTCAAGGAAGAGCGATCAGAATGGTGACTTGTCTGCAAACCATGTCCTATAAGGAACGTTTACCGGATTTGTGAATGTTTAGCTTGCAAAAAAGAATACTGAGAGGAGACTTAATAGCTGTCACAAATATCTCAAGGGCTGTCACATTGTAGAGGGATCATCTTTATTCTCATTTGCGCAAAGAAAGACTAGAAGCAATGGGATAAAACTGAATGGGAGGAGACACAGATTAGATATTAGAAAAAACTTTTTGACAGTGAGGAATATCAATGAGTGGAACAGGCTGCCACAAAAGGTGGTGAGTTCTTCTTCAATGGAAGTCTTCAAACAGAGGCTGGACAGACATCTGTCTGGGATAATTTAGTGAATCCTGCTTTGAGCGAGGGGTTGGACCAGATGACCCAGGAGGTTCCTTCCAACTGTACCATTCTATCATTCTATGATTCTTATGGCACTTCCCACTTCTGCTTCACAGATTAATGGACTAGGGGCTCAATGGGCAAAACCGGTGACTGCCCGTTGCTGCCAGAAGCTGGATCGTGTCTTGGCGGAGTAAGCCTGAAGACGCAGTGCCAGCCATTGCCGGTATTTCCCCTTTCATCAGACTGCATGCGACTGGCTGAACCAGAATGGGCCTGAGAGATCCAGAAGGAAATACGGGAAATGCGGGAAGAGTGGTTCATCCTCAGAAGAGCTCTCGCTGTAACTCAAAGCATGCCCAGAGACAGGAGTGATTCTGAGTCCCACTTGCTCACCGAGCCTCGCCAAGGAGTGGGACAATCCCATACTGAATGGAATCCTACCTGGTTTCAAGTGTGGGAATGCCAGACACTAAGCAGCGAGGGTGTGCAAGAAGGGGAAGGTCCCTACCTCGGCAGCCGTTAAACTAGTGGGGTCCGTGGCTGGGGGACACCGCCCAGAGCCTGAAAGACCAAGGAGGAGAGAGGGCAGTCTCGAAAGTTTAACTTAATTTGTCATATCATCTGGGCTGAAGTGAATGGACGAGCTGTCCGCTGCATTATTGACACCGAATCACATTTGACCACCATGCCGGAAGCGTATTTCAGACATAATTTTCCCGAAGTGACATGGCCGGAGTGGGGCCCGGTGATTAGGCTGTCAGTGGCCAATCAGCTGCCCATCCTGGTCACAGGGGTTGTCTGGATGGAGATTAAAGTGTGCGGCAAGGATGTGGGCCAAAAGGGAGTCATGTTGGTCGCTGTAGATGTCGGCAACGATCTTGCGGTGACACTAGGAATGAATGTACTGAAAGAAATTGGAACTCTCCCGATTAGTGAGCCACAAGAGGCTTTTTTATACCGTTGGAGCTCGTGAATTCCCCAGAGAAAGGTATTTCAACAATTGATATGGGCTGCCCAGTTCCAGGAAATGTCCAGTGAAGGGAAAATTCTAGGAAAGGTGATGGTTCCTGCAGCTGCTAAACTCACCCTACCACCTGGCCAGACGGTGCTCACATTGCCAGTATGAGCCTGTATGCTCCCGAGAGGGTGGAAGTGCAGATAGAGGTACGTCCAGGGCTCCTCATCGCTCGGACATTAGCCACAGTCCATGATGGTTGTGGTGTGGTATGTCAACTTGGGAGAAGATAACCTCACCCTCCAGCCTAAGAGTGAAGTGGCTCAGGTCCTGGGAGTGCCAAAAGAGTTGGTGCAACCAGAGTTCGTTCAGTTGGCAGTAATGCAAGGAGATCCATAGACCCTCGCCGTTACAATGACACCAGAGCATCCGGCTGGACCATGAAGGAGGGTTGTACAATTCTGGAACAGATGCGGGCCGAATTCATGGGACTCTCACCACAACAGGTGCTGGAATGATACCAAGAGGTCTTCATTTGCCATGAAGATGACTTTGGGTGCACCCAGGCCATCACCCACGAGATTCCCACGGGAAGTGCTGCACTCATCCAAGAGAGATACTGACAGATCTTGCCTCAGATGTACAAAGAAGTGAAAGAAATGTTGGCACAGATGCTGCAGAGCGGAGTCATACGGGACAGTCAGAGCCCGTGGGCAGCTCCCATTGTTCTAGTTCAGAAGAAAGACGGATCCCTGTGCTTCTGCGCTGACTATAGATTACTGAATGCTTGTATGGTGTGGGACTCCTATCCATTGCCCAGATTTGAGGAATCATTGTCCACCTTGGGAAAATCAAAATATTTTTTGTCTATGGATCTGGCCAGCGGGTACTGATAGGTGCCCATGGCTGAACACAATCGGCTGAAGTCGGCCTTCATACTGCCCATGGGATTGTTCAAATTTAACAAAATGCCCCAAATATGTCACCACAGGCAAATTGAGTACTTGGGACAAATCATATCCGCTGAAGGAGTGAGGCCTGCGCATGAGAAGACAGCAGCTGTGCAAGAATGGCCCACCCTGAAAACAGTGAAAGATGTTCGGGCCTTTTTGGAACTCAACGTGTACTACCGAAGATTAGTGAAAATCTTCACTCTGATGGAAGTCTACATGGTCTGGGGGTCGTTCTATCACAAATGCAAGAAAGAAAGGAACGAGTGATAGTTTTTGTGAGCCAGTCTCTCCATGACTCGGAACAGAGCCCAGACAATTACAGCTCCTTCAAGTTGGTGTGGGCAATGATCAAAAAGTTTGCAGAGTATTTGTTGGGGTCCGAAGTCATGTGTGCACCGATACAAATCCCCTAGCCTACCTGGAAAATGCAAAACTGGGGGAATTGAAACAGCAATGAGTGGGCCGCATGGCATATTATCGGTACAAGATCGCTTATCGACCCGAGAATACACGCACTGATGCTCTCTCTTGAGTGACTCATGAGCGGCCCGAACTCAACTGAGATGAAGAATTGGAGGAAGAAGAGATTCCTGGTTTTCGGGACCTTGCTTGGTCATTGGTGGTGATGCAAGGACAGATCGGAGAGGTGTCTGGAGAACGGTACTGGGACGACCTCGGGATGACTGGGTGCAACTTCAACAAGCAGATAAAAAACTTGCCCAGCTGATGCAGTGGGTGGCCCTGAAGCAACTTCCGAGCCTGCAAAAGAGAAGCACTCTGTCCCCAGGGGATCTGCAGATTCTGAGGAAGTGAGAGAAACTTCAGCTGAAGGATGGGTTGCTATACAGAAGAGGGCAGCTGCTACAAGAATTAGAGGCAACTTGGCAAGTGGTGCTCCCAGAGAAGTTGATCCATGTGGTGGCTACAGAGGCTCACGAGAGGGGTTCACTTCAGTCCAGAGAAGACATTCCAGTAGTTACAGAAGCTAGTGTATCATCCCCGATTGAGGACTGCAGTAGAGGAGGCCTGTCAAAGATATCAGAGCTGTGAACTAGCTAAACCTCTGGAACAATGGACCCTGAAGCAAGACCATTGAGACTTCTGCCCCTCTAGAGCTACTGATTATCGACTACTTAGCGATAGGACCAGCACATCTTGGGTATGACCATTGTCAGGTGATGAACGATCACTTCACCTAGTTCGCCGTAGTGACTCCGACCCAGGATCAGATGGCTGAGTCAGCTGCTCAGGTCATTTGTCGAGACTTCATCTGGGTGTACGGTTGCCTGGAAAGAATCTTTTCTTTTTTTTTTTTAAAATTGTTTATTTTCAAATTTTCAAAATACATAAACAAGAACAAAGGATACATGAATCTGAGTCATAAAAGTACATAACAATCAAAGATAAAATCCCGATTACAGTATTTATACTGGAGGTATCCACATTTCTGAATAAATATGCAAAAAGTTCCGGTCTAAGTTATTAGGTAATAAATTTCGATCCATGTATCTCAAGAAAACCCAATAGTGTATCAGAACAGACATAACAACAAAAATAAAACAAAACAAAAATTATATAAAGGGGGGGGGGTGTACCGGGGGGGTAAGTAGCTAAGAAAAAACTCCCTACCCAATGTCTCAAAATTAAAGAACAAACGAGCAGGAAAAGTAATCAAAAAACATACAAAGTAGCTAACTAGGTAGTCATAACTGACAACGGAACAATGCTAAGAAGAGTGTCTAGTATGCCTATATCAGTTAGTTTCATGAGCTTTATCCGGCTCCATCACAGTGCCATATAAGTAACATGTAGAGTCGAGAGAAAAATGTTTTTTACAGCTAACATTAGCTGATGAAAAGCTATGGGGTAGTTTGAGATGCTAATTGCCATGAGAGCCATGTAATGAAGAATTTATCATGTGTACGTGAATCCCAGCTAGACAATTCCTCCATCCTACAGATGTCCTGGACTTTTTTGACCCATTCATTGATGTGAGGGGGGGTCGTTTGTGGAAAGAATCTTTTCTGATCAAGGTGCTTGCTTTCAAAGTCGGGTGATGGAGGAGCTACATTGTTTGTACCGGATTAAGAAGTCAAGGACTACGCCCTACCATCCTCAGGAGAATGGAGCCTGTGAATGTTTCAATCGAATGCAGATTCAGATGCTCCGAACGTTGGAAGAGGATCAGAAAATATGGTGGCCTGAGTTTGTGGCTGAATTAGTCCGGGTGTACAACAATCAAGTGCACAGTACAACAGGATACACTCCGTATACCTTGCTGTTCGGGTGAAAGGGACGAGAGATCATGGAGCTGGAGTTGAATCCGGAAGAAGACTACCCACGGACAGGGATGTCTTCCTGGGTCCGAGAGCATAGACATCGACTACAGACACTTCGTTGGCTGGTACAGATAAAGTTCTGAGAGCTCCAGCACCATAAAGCGATGCCTATTTGAGGGACAGCTCTAAGGGCAGGAGATCAGGTATTGATGCACTGGAGAAAACTGGAACATCGATAGGAGAAGACCCCACATTGGGTGAAACGCCGAGTCGGTACTGATGGCCAGTGCATGAAGTTCAACCCGAACGGGAAGGAGTGTCTACCCGAATAGTCCATTGCAGTATGTTATGGCCCTGTCTGTCAACAGCGAGGCACCCACTCCAACGGTTCTTGACTGTGATGAGGAAGAGACACTCACCACAGCCCCAGAATTGAATAATTCACTGTCCACCAAGACCAGGGAAGTGTCCAGGCCTGAAGCCACAGAGATAGCAGATTCATCAGACCAAACTATTCTCTCGCCTCTTATCAGTCAACCTGAATTACGCTGGTCAGAGTGAACAACAGCCTCCCACTCGTTATGAACAAGACCAGTTTATTTGGCAACAAATTATTCAAGGAGTGGAAGAATGTGAACGTCTGATGAAGGAGCTCTCACCCGTGGAATGGCGAGTTCAAGGAGGGCGAAAGTGCAAGGAGGAAGACCGGGCTGCGGGTACTTGCGTAATGCCAGGTCCGGAACTGTCAAGGCTTTGTCCAGTGTTGCCGAGGGGAAAGAATGGAGAGCTGGACAGGACCCATGACCTGGTGAGAGGGGGCGGGGCGAGACAGGAGAGAGAGTGGGCCGCGCGGGAAAAGTGCAGAGATTCCCGCCAGCAGAGAGAGGAAGCAGGGGTGATCCATGCTCTGCAGAGTGAGTGTGGAGCTGAGATGCGGGAGAGATTAAGTGAGGGCCCCTGAAAGTCAGTGAATATGTGGGGAGTTGGGGCTCAGTGGCAGCGTGCCGTGATTGCATCAAGAAGTGAGTGCCAGGTGCAGGATCGTGAGGCGTGCTTCCCTTCCCCATTGCTTGGGTTTACAGTGGAGCACGCCCCTGACAGAGACTCTTATGGCGCTTCCCACTTTGGCTTCAAAGATTAATGATCTAGGAGCTCAATGTGCAAAACTGGTTACCATCCGTTGCCGCCAGAAGCTGGATCATGTGTTGGCGGAGTACGCCTGAAGACGCAGTGACGGCCGTTGCCGGTATTTCCCCTTTCATCAGAATGCACGCGACTAAGAAACAGTCAAGTCACAATAGGTGAAGTTTAATAACAAAGCTGTTGTGTTATACCTTAATCCTATTGTTAACTATCTGTTACCTCCCTGCGAGGAGTTCATTGTTATAAATTAAATTTGGGTCGCAAAGTAGTGCCCAGTGTCAAAAATCTTGGTTTGCATCCTAGGTCATGGGTCTTCCAACAGGACAATGACCCCAAACATACTTTAAGAAGCAACCAGAAATAAAAGGAAAGAAAGTTCTGGAGAATTGTGAAACAACCAGCAAAGAGTCCAGATCTAAATTCCATTGAACACCTGTGGAGAGATCTAAAAATTGATGTTGGGATAAGGCAGCCTTCAAATATGAGAGACCTGGAGCAGTTTGCAAAAGAATACTGGTCCAAAATTCCAGTTTGAGGTGTAAGAAGCTTGCTGATGGTTATAAGAGGTGATTGGTTGCAGTTATTTATTCAAAAGAGTGTGCAACATTATACTAATTTGAAGGTGTTAATTTTGTGTGGCTCATTTTTGGGGATTTTGTGTGAAATTATGTCCAATTAACTTTTTATTCTCTTTTTTTATGTTGTTCCAATACACATAAAGGAAATAAAACATGTCTAACAAAACATGCGTCATTGCAATAACTGTGTGATGTCTCCAGACAAAGCTGGTATTCTAGACGCTATCCAGCCTGTGTGTCCTGGATTGTTTGTTCTGGACTATTTTGCCTGCACTGAAAGTCCTTTTATTTTTCTTTGCTCATGGCATGATTTATAAAGCACCTATAAACTAGCCTGGACATTTAATTGTAAATGGTTCCTGTGTTACCTTATCAAGCACCCAAGTGAGTAGCATTCCCAGAATTGGTGTTAGAAGTGTAGACAGCATTCCCCCAGGAGTATATATGACTGCTATAGACATACTGCATGTCCTGGGTGAAGGCGGCCATATGCCAGCAAACAACATCAGTCAGCATGGAAGACCTGTTGCAAGCCAAGCAGCAACAACAGCTACAGCAGCACCAACAACTTCACAAGCACTACCGGCCTGTCCGATACCTGACGGGAGCTCCGGCTCCACCTGCTGACTCCTCGCCAGTCCACACCTCCGGGTAAGCTGCCTTACAGGGATCACCAACTTGCCTGGCCGGCACACACTAGTCAGTCCAGAGCCACTGAAGGATTGTAGCTTCCCCAGTTCCACTGTGCACTGCTCCGGGATCCGGTCCTCCTCCTAGGACCTCCCACGCCAGCAGGTGCTTTCCAGGAAGCCTCCTCCCAGGCTTCCAACACAGGAACACACCGAGCCCTCAGGAACTCCCTCAGGGATTTTGCACTTGGACCCTTCAGGTCCAAACACTGGAACCACACAGGAACATGTGACCCACACTCTGGTCACGTTATGTACCTGTAACCACACCCACAGTAATGGATCACATGGGCTGGTCACGTGATCCTGACATCACTGCAGGTCAATTCTCACGGCCTCAATACAACTCCGTGCACATCCCGGGGAGACCATGCAGCGCCCCCTACCTGTTACAGGGGTTACTGCATCACATATATCACATTGCCCAGGTGCAAAATGTCAGTGCACATTTCCAAAAGCCATCTCAGGCTTTCGCGTGTCTAGCTTCACTGCAGCAGTGCTTTAATTTGCCTCGTCGCCGACTGATTTGTGACCTGCCCACACACTGTAATTTGACCTTCCATATGTTGGCAAGCAAGGTTTAGTGAGCAGCAAAGGGCAGTCTCTGAATTCCATCTTCTCAATGCTCATCAGAGTAACACATAAGAACTGCCGAGTGGGTTTGGATCACTGGTCTATATGAGGTTCTTCAAAACTTTGAGTACTGCACCAAGATGGTGAGTGTTGATGATGCTATTATGAGCGTAACCATCCCACTGCTCTATCTATTAAAATGTTCACTGCAGAATCTGAAAGAGAAAGCTTTGAATGCCGAGCAGGTGGCTATGGAGCAAGATTGTACAGTAGCTAAAATCACACAGGCCAGCCTCACACAGTATTCTCAGGCCACATTGGGTGATGACGAGGAACTTTTTTTAAAATACAGTACAACACGTTTCGGCTGCTATTTTTACAGTGCAGCCTTCATCAGGTAACAAAAAAGACAAACAAACAAACAAAAGCACTATAAAGTGATATTACAACCTCCAAGTTTTCTTGTTTATGAGGATTCCTAAAAGGGATTAGCAGGGCGGGACCCTGAATCGGGTTCACCTCCCTGACTCATATCTACATGGTAGTGTCTAAAGAGACTCATTTTAATTATATATATATATATATATATATATATATAAAATATATATATATATATATATATATATATATATATATATATATATATATATATATATCGTATATACTCGAGTATAAGCCGAGAATTTCAGCCCATTTTTTTAGGCTGAAATTGCCCCTCTCGGCTTATAATCGAGTCATTCCCAGGGGTTAGCAGGGGAGGGGGTGCGTCAGCTGTCTAATCATACTCACCTGCTCCTGGCGCGGTTCCTGCACATCCCTGTTCTCCGGGCACCGGCATCTTCTTCCTGTATTGAGCGGTCACATGATACTGCTCATTACAGTAATGAATATGGACCTGACTCCACTCCCATATGGCGCTCAGTGACGCTCGGGTCAGAGGGCGCGATGACGCAATTAGTGTACGGGCCGCCCTCTGCCTGAACTTCAGTGCAGAGGATGCGGAAGACACAGCGGAGCCCAGCGGTGGAACGGGGAAAGGTGACTATAGCAAGTGCAGGGGGCCTGAGCGACGAGAGGTGAGTATGTGATTTTTTTTTTTTTTTAATCGCAGCAACAGCATATGGGGCAAATGTCTCTATGGAGCATCTTATGGGGCCATAATCAGCATTTGTGGAGCATTATACGGGGCAAATGTGTCTATGGAGCATCTTATGGGGCCATAATCAGCATTTGTGGAGCATTATAAGGGGCAAATGTCTGTATGGAGCATCTTATGGGGCTATAATCAGCATTTGTGCAGCATTATATGGGGCAAATATCTGTATGGAGCATCTTATGGGGCCATAATCAGCATTTGTGGAGCACTATATGAGGCAAATGTGTCTATGGAGCATCTTATAGGGCCATAATCAGCATTTGTGGAGCATTATACGAGGCAAATGTGTCTATGGAGCATGTTATGGGGCCATAATCAGCATTTGTGGAGCATTATATGGGGCAAATGTCTGTATGGAGCATCTTATGGGGCCATAATCAGCAATTGTGCAGCATTATATGAGGCAAATGTCTGTATGAAGCATTTTATGGGGCCATAATCAGCATTTGTGCAGCATTATATGGTGCAAATGTCTGTATGGAGCATCTTATGGGGTCATAATCAACATTTGTGCAGCATTATATGGGGCATATTTTAATATGGAACATCTTATGGGGCCCATCAAGAACTTTATGGAGCATTATATGGGGCTCCTGATTCAATATGGATATTCAAAAACACTTAACCTACTGATGTCTCAATTAATTTTACTTTTATTGGTATCTATTTTTATTTTTGACATTTACCGGTAGCTGCTGCATTTTCCACCCTAGGCTTATGCTCGAGTCATTAAGTTTTCCCAGTTTTTTGTGGCAAAATTAGGGGTCTCGGCTTATACTCGGGTTGGCTTATACTCGAGTATATATGGTATGCAGTATATATGAGTATATACAGCTTTTAAATACAAGGTGTTACATTGTTGCGAACAAACATAACAATATAAGTGTAGATATAAGTATAAATATAATTATAAATATAATTCACTCTAATGCATTATCAAAAATACTACTATCATCTCTACATGAATCAATTCATCCCATTTAAAAGCAAAATAAAAAAAATAATAAAAAAAAAATAAAATTCCCCCCCAAAAACCTTTCTAAATTTATTTATTTATTTTTTTAAACTTTCTAAAAGCTTCCAAATATATATATATATATATATATATATATATATATATATATATATATATATATATATATATATATTTATTTTTTAAATATTTGAAAAAAGAAAAGAAAAATTAAACTTTTGCTATTATATATATTAGCCCATGCGCAAACAACTGACTTATTCGTGACAAACCCTTACACATTCTCTACAACATCATTAAGTCCATTTGAATATAGGCTTTGTAGCAATAAAGTATTAAGTTACAGGGGCCGAATAATATTGCACGCCCCACTTTTCAGTTTTTGAATTTCCACAAAAATTTAAAATAACCAGTAAATTTCGTTCAACTTCACAACTGTGTTCCACTTGTTTTTGATTCTTCACCAAAAATTTACATTTGGTATCTTTATGTTTGAAGCATGATATGTGGGAAAAGGTTGAAAAGTTGCAGGGGGCTGAATACTTTCGCAAGGCACTGTATCTTTTATGAATCCGTGCTGGTTGTCAGTTATTATATTATTGTCTACAATATGTTTCTGCAGGTCATCTCTAATAATACCATCAAAAATTTTGCACACTACTGATGTCAGTCTTACCGGACAGTAGTTGCTTGGATCCACCTTCTTACGTTTCTTAAATGTCAGTATCACGTGAGCCATCCTCCAATCCTGAGGCATCAACCCTGTTAGGCCGGCGTCACACTCGGCGTAAGACAATACGGTCCGTATTTTACGGCCGTAATACGGCCGAAATACGGTGAAATGTTCCCAAAATAGTGATCCGTAGTCAGGGTGTGTCAGCGTATTTTGCGCATGGCATCCTCCGTATGTAATCCGTATGGCATCCGTACTGCGAGATTTTCGCGCAGGCTTGCAAAACCGACATCTAATGGATTTATGTGCTCAAATATTCGGGAAAACATATATACAGTATATATATATATATATGTCATTGAGACACATATATATATATTCTGTATTTAGATTTCATTCAGCGCGATATGTGTTAAAAGCCGGTAAGTAATTCAATTGCCGGCTTCTCATTTCTCCTGCACAAACCCGACAGGATATGAGACATGGTTTACATACAGTAAACCATCTCATATCCCCATTTTTTTTGCATATTCCACACTACTAATGTTAGTAGTGTGTATGTGCAAAATTTCAGCGCTGTAGCTGCTGAAATAAAGGGTTAAATGGCGGAAAAAATTGGCGTGGGCTCCCGCGCAATTTTCTCCGCCAGAATGGTAAAGCCAGTGACTGAGGGCAGATATTAATAGCCAGGAGAGGGTCCTTGGTTATTGGCCCCCCCGTGGCTAAAAACATCTGCCCCCAGCCACCCCAGAAAAGGCACATCTGGAAGATGCGCCTATTCTGGCACTTGGCCACTCTCTTCCCACTCCCTGTAGCGGTGGGATATGGGGTAATGAAGGGTTAATGCCACCTTGCTATTGGAAGGTGACATTAAGCCAGATTAATAAAGGAGAGGCGTCAATTATGACACCTATCCATTATTAATCCAATTGTAGGAAAGGGTTAAAAAACACACACACACATGATTTAAAAGTATTTTAATGAAAAAAACACAGCGGTTGTTGTAATAATTTATTGTACTCTCAGTCCATCAGGAACACCCTCGCTTGGAAAAATAATAAACGCACAAGATACATACCTTCTGCTGTCAGATCAGGTCCCACGAAGTAATCCATCTGAAGGGGTTAACTAATATTACAGGCAGAGCTGCGATAAACCGCTCGCTCGTACCTGTAATCCCCGGGTGCTGAAAGGAAAGCAGTGATCTATACTTACATTCAGTTGCGGTGATGCGCCCCTGCTGGATGTTCTCATGAACTGCAGCCTGGGAACTTTTTCCCACGCTACAGGTCATATGAGGACATCCACCAGGGGGCGCATCACCGCGACTGAAGGTAACTATAGGTCATTGACCTACATTTCCTTCAGTCGCGGTGATGCGCCCCCTGGTGGATGTCCTCATATGACCTGTAGCGTGGGAAAAAGTTCCCAGGCTGCAGTTCATGAGAACATCCAGCAGGGGCGCATCACCGCAACTGAATGTAAGTATAGATCACTGCTTTCCTTTCAGCACCCGGGGATTACAGGCAGAGCGAGTGGATTATCGCAGCTCTGCCTGTAATATTAGTTAACCCCTTCAGATGGATTACTTCGTGGGACCTGATCTGACAGCAGAAGGTATGTATCTTGTGCGTTTATTATTTTTCCAAGCGAGGGTGTTCCTGATGGACTGAGAGTACAATAAATTATTACAACAACCGCTGTGTTTTTTTCATTAAAATACTTTTAAATCATGTGTGTGTGTGTTTTTTAACCCTTTCCTACAATTGGATTAATAATGGATAGGTGTCATAATTGACGCCTCTCCATTATTAATCTGGCTTAATGTCACCTTCCAATAGCAAGGTGGCATTAACCCTTCATTACCCCATATCCCACCGCTACAGGGAGTGGGAAGAGAGTGGCCAAGTGCCAGAATTGGCGCATCTTCCAGATGTGCCTTTTCTGGGGTGGCTGGGGGCAGATGTTTTTAGCCACGGGGGGGGGCAATAACCATGGACCCTCTCCTGGCTATTAATATCTGCCCTCAGTCACTGGCTTTACCATTCTGGCGGAGAAAATTGCGCGGGAGCCCACGCCAATTTTTTCCGCCATTTAACCCTTTATTTCAGCAGCTACAGCGCTGAAATTTTGCACATACACACTACTAACATTAGTAATGTGGAATATGCAAAAAAAAAGGGGATATGAGATGGTTTACTGTATGTAAACCATGTCTCATATCCTGTCGGGTTTGTGCAGGAGAAATTAAAAGCCGGCAATTGAATTACCGACTTTTCACTAACAGCGCTGCGTATTTCTCGCAAGTCACACTGCTGGTCCGTGTGGAATCCGTATTTTTCACGCCCCCATAGACTTTCATTGGCGATTTTTTTGCGCAGTACGCTGACAAACGCAGCATGCTGCGATTTTGTACGGCCGTAGAAAGCCGTATAATACTGAACCGTAATATACGGCTAATAGGAGCAGCCCCATTGAGAATAATTGTGCCGTATGTTATGCGAGTTTTACGGACGTAGTTTCTGCGCTCTTACGTCCGTAAAACTCGCCAGTGTGACGCCGGCCTTACAAGTCAGCTTAAGAATATAAGATACAGTGAGCGGTCTGTCAATTATTGAGCTCAATTCCCTCTGTATCCATGGATTAATGCCATCTTGGCCGGGGGATTTGTCAATGTTTAATTTGCTCAGTCGTAGATGTACTTCTTTTTGTGTTAAACTAATTATATCAGGTTGTGAATTTTGATTTTTGCCTTTTGAATGATCTCTTTAAGGCCATGTGTATACGTTCAGGATTTTTCACGTTTTTTTCGTGTTTTTTCGCTATAAAAACGTGATAAAAACACGAAAAAAAAGCTTACATATGCCTCCTATTATTTACAGGGTATTCCGCATTTTTTGTGCAAATGTTGCGATTTTTTCCACGAAAAAATCGCATCGCGGAAAAAAAAGCAACATGTTCATTAAAAATGCGGAATTGCGGGGATTCCGCACACCTAGGAGTGCATTGATCTGCTTACTTCCCGCACGGGGCTGTGCACACCATGCGGGAAGTAAGCAGATTATGTGCGGTTGGTACCCAGGGTGGAAGAGAGGAGACTCTCCTCCACGGACTGGGCACCATATAATTGGTAAAAAAAAAAGAATTAAAATAAAAAATAGTCCTATACTCACCCTCTGATGGCCCCCGAAGTGTTCCCGCCTCTCCGGTGCATGCTCTCTCTTCGGTTCCTATAGATGGTGTGGTTCAGGACCTGTGATGACGTCACTGTCTTGTGATTGGTCGCGTGACCGCTCATGTGACTCATGCGACCAATCACAAGCCGCGACGTCATCACAGGTCCTGAACCACACCGGCATCTATAGGAACGGACGCCGCTGAGGAGATCGTCTGGGTGAGTATAACCATTTTTTATTTTTTTAATTATTTTTAAACATTCTATCTTTTACTATAGATGCTGCATAAGCAGCATCTATAGTAACAATATGGTCACGCTTGTCAAACAGTATGTTTGACAAGTGTGACCAACTTGTCAGTCAGTTTTCCAAGCGATGCTACAGATCGCTTGGAAAACTTTCGCATTCTGCAAGCTAATTACGCTTGCAGAATGCTAAAAAAACGCGAAAAAAACAGGAAAAAAACGCAAAAAAAAAAAATGCGGATTTCTTGCAGAAAATTTCCGGTTTTCTTCAGGAAATTTCTGCAAGAAATACGGACGTGTGCACATACCCTAACAGACAGTTCATTTTTGAACATGGATGAAAAGTGCCTGTTTAATATCTCAGCCATTATCTTGTTATTGTTATTCTGCATCTTATTTTCATCTGAATGTGGAGAACTAAATTTTTCCAAAAAAAAGAAGTTTGCATGTCTGTACGGAAGCCCACTGCATATATACACGAATCTACTTCTTGGTACAACATTATTGTATTACTCTTATTCACCAATAATCAAGAAAGATGGATGAATAGATATGTTGGCAGAAATTATTTTATGATTTTATTTAGTATTTCTTTAAATCACTTCAGCTGAGGTAATGAGTTGAAATGTCCTGTAAGTAATTGCTCTAAGCATTGAAGAGTAAGAGCATAACCAGGGCTGACAAGAGGCAACTCTCTGTAGACTGAACCTGTCAATTCCTAACTTGGAAAACTGGTCTTTCAAAGTAAGTTGATGGGCTGCTGCTGTAGAGTGTATAAGTCTTTGTGTAGATTAATACTAAGTCTGCTCGCTTTCTTCTGTCAGATGTCCCGGAGGCAGATCTTTTGTTCTATGTCTTTATGCTACTCATATTCATTCAGCAACATTGATTAATGAGCATTCACATTGATGCTCCTGAATTTAGAAGATTTAAATAAATGTCTTTTAGCTATGAAAATAGTAGATCAATTTGTATTTTATACAACATACATTTAATTAACTCACATAAATAGAAGGATTCTGAGTCATCTGAATGATAACAAAGAGGAAAAAAGTTCTAGCCAACCAGAAGAGTATGGGGATGAATCCATCCATGTAATCCAATTGTCATTTTAGACTTTGATGTAGAATGCCATGTGAAAGATGCACAAAAACCCATTACATGGGAGAATATATCCTATTATATGTATAAAAAAATAAAACCAGACTTCACTGTGGTGTAACATAAACCTGAACACTAATTAGAAAGAGGTGACCTCAATGAGTCAACTAGATCTTATCTGTGACATTTATTCAAGAATGAAAAACAATAAATTAAAACAATATGTAACCTAAAAATTTTTTTTTTACAGAACTGTACAGAACTTGAAAACTGAGGTCCCTTTTCATCAACACAAGAGTTTTGTATATTAGTCTTGATGGAGTGCGCTGGGGTAAGTAACGGAATAAGTAAATTTGTCCCCTTCTGTTTATTCAGATCTCGAATTCCATTCTTGCCATGTTCCATTTCTCTTTGTTTTGAGGTGCAGGGCGCTGTAGGAATTCTGTGTAAGAAGCTCTGAGATTAGAAGTTGATGTTGTATAGCCCTTCATTGTTCGTATATTTAGGGAAGCTTTATACATTATTAATTTGCCCCTTAGTACAGCTTTAGCTGTATTCCAAAACAAGGTTGGTTGGGACTCAAGTTCTTTATTGTCCCATTCAAATTCCTTCCACCAGTTGTGTAGAGATTTAATAAACTCATCATCCTTTGTGAGAAATATTGTGAATCTCCATTTGTAATAATGCCCTTTAACAAAGTTGTCAGCCATTTCCATAAATATCTGTGAATGATCAGAGATGACCAAATCCTGGATCTCTATTGATTTCAGCCTGTTTAGTATATTGTCAGATTCTAAGATATAATCGATCCTTGACCATGAACCATTAACGTGTGAGAAATGAGTGAAATACATTTTATCAGGGCGTAACTATAGCCACACATCTTTTAGACCTGTATTACATAATAGGCCAGCTAAAGTAGTCTCCCCTCCCAGACTCCCTGCCTCTGCCCTACCTACTAAATACTGAGGTCAAAATCGTTGGCAGTATTTAGGGGGTTAAGGTGCCGGGAGTGGCACGGGCACAACTCCTGCACTGAGTACTGGGTGTCAGCTGTTAGAATCAGCTGACACCTGGTGGCTATCGGACACGCAGAGCCTCTGTGAGTGCAAAATCGCCATGACGTATCCATACTTCCAAGGTCATCAAGTACCAGGCAACCTGGACATATAGATATCTCAAAGATAGTAAAGGAGTTAGGCTGGGTTCACATTACGTTTTAAAAGTCCGTTACATGGATTGCGTTACACAGCAGCATAACGCGGTGTAACACAGTCCATTAATGCTGCCATTAAGCTCTATTTTGGGCGTGCGCTAGCGATGTGCCGTCATTGAGTGATGGACCCTGGGACACGGGCTACAGCGTTTCCGGGTCAGTCACTAGCACAGATAGAGCATCAGCTAGCTCTATCTGCGCTAGCTCGATGGCATGTCGGCACTTGCATTAACAGCAGCCCGTTTAGCGCATGTGTTGAACTTGCTGCTTTAATGCAGTGTGAACCTAGCCTTAAAGAGGTTGTCCGGTCCAAATCAATAAGTCACTCTGTATTACTGCAGACTTATGAATCCTCCCAACGCATGCACTGTGCACTGCAGGGTTCGACAATTGAGACCTGAGACCGGAGGGTATGTGTGAGCTATACATACACCGGGCCAGTGGGTACAGCCTTGCTTCATAGAGCTGTTCTATACAAGTGTATGGAGTGAGGTCACACCTACTAGATGGGCCCTGCCCGGGAGTATGTATGATGCGCTGGGGGGATTCATAAATCTGCTGTCACACAGAGTAACTGCAAACTTATCGATTTGGACCAGATATCTCCTTTAAAACGTGATCAAGAGACCAGTCCTCTTTTTCATTTGTTACTGGTTGAAAATCTGGCCTTCTACTACATAATTTAGATCTGCTTGCAATCTTACAAATCTGCCCCATGCTAGACAAATCCAAATGAAGTCCTAAAGTAGACTAGCTATATGGCATTCAATATTTGGTTATGGATATTCTGAACATAGCTTGAAAGGTTATAGACATGAAAAATGATCTTATGAAGCTGGTATAAAATGAATGCACCTTTTCCTTTCACAAGGTTTTTTTCCCCAGTGAGATAAGGTCATATACTAGTGTCTGGGCATTAATGATCCTTGTGTTTGTTAAACTGTAAGATCTAGGTCCTGCTCTGTCCCCATCAATTTTTATGCCTACTGGTTATTTACTAGAGTTAGGGACCATCCTGATTGGATACACCTTGTCGTGCTGGGATGGCTTTATGCTTTTTTAATAAAAATAGTGTCAACTAAGTAACCGATGTTATTTTTGTGTACTACTATTATTCATTTATTTACTTACTGCAGGGTATTTGATCATTGTTTTTATTCTAGGTTTTGAATTCATAAATTACCAGGAAAGGTTATGAGCCTGAAAACTGATCTTAGGAGGCTAGTATGAAAATTCATGCTCCTTCTTAGTTTAAAAGGTATTATTCCCAAGTGAGATAAGGTGATATACTGGTGTCTGAGTATTATTCTATCTGTCTATCTATCTATCTTTGTGTCTTTGCCGAAAGTCAAATATAAAGTAATTTTTTTCTATATAAAAGTGTTCAAAACAAAACTGTTCATAAGCAGAAAATTGTTCAATCTTCAGCTGTCATTGTAAGCTAATGCAAGTTGTTTACTTACCACCCATTACCATCTACATTTTGCTGATATCTTTGTTTATATTTTAGAAAAGTTAGACAAGAGTTCCTCATACTTGCACAATTTTGCAATATAAGTAGTTTGTGTAGTGATGGATGTAAATGGACAATGCAAGGCATTGCAAAGATGAAACGTCGGGCTTGTTCAGAGTGGAAATGACAACTTGAAAGGTCCCCTGTTAAACCATTCACTACTCAGATAAACTAAAGTGTTCTGCAACCCTTAATCATTGCTGAATGTTAAGCTTATGACCTGATATATCCTATAGTAAACGACGTCCAATGCAGCTTTTATAGGTAATTTTGATTAACTGCAAATGAAGAATAAAAAGCTCAGAAATAGTGATGGGCAAACTCGAGAAGTGAAGTTCGGAGTCTGTACCGAACACCTAGTGTTCATGCACGAACCCCAGCGGCTCTGATCAGCGGTCAAAGCGCTGCAGTTCCCACACTGTCAGATTACTTTGACTGGCAGTAAAAAGGTTACTGCCTGTCACAGGCATCAGCTGATGAAAGTACTACTCTCATCATCCTACACCTGCTCTCACTGATAAAAGCGAGAGCAGGCGAGGCTGATGTCAGTATTGATTAACCTTGCCTTTGCAATAAACAAAAATAAATAAATAATAAAAAATGACATGGGGTCTCTTCTATTCTCGGTAACCAGTGCAAGCAAAACAGACAGCTGCAGGCTGCAACCCCTAGCTGTCAGCTTTATATTGGCTGATTATCAAAAATAGATGGGTCCCCATGCCTTTTTTCAAATTAAGTAAATAATTTAAAAAATGGCGTGAGGTCCCCCCCATTTTTGACAAGCACCCAAGCCAAAGCAGATTGGCGGGAGCTGGTATTCTCAATTGGCTAAGCCTAAAAACATCAGCCCGCATTCGCCCCAGGAAAGGCACATCTATTAGACGTGCAAATTTTCACACTTTGCCTGGCTCTTACCACTTATCCCACGGTAGGTGGTAGGTGCCCCACGCCATTTTTCCATTTTTTTTTATTTATTAACAAGTACAGACAGATCACATGAATTCATAGCAGCTGTTTTTCTTGATTTGCAAGTGCCTGTGCTGGACTGATGAACGACCGCGAGTCCAGCACTCTGGCATTCACCAGTCCGATACTAGAGCTACCATGAGAACTGATGTCTGTCAACTCAGACAATCAGGTTACTAGAACCACAAAAAAGATGCCCCAATAATTAAACATGGAGGACCGTGAAATAGACAAATAACTATATGAAAGAACAAAAGTCCTCCAGGCGTGAATCATAAATCATAATCATATAGCACAATTATCCTTGCATTATGCACTTTATTTATTAATTAGTGCTATTTTGGGAACATTTTTTCTACATTCATTTTAAAGGTACATACATTTTTGAATATCATTCATTTGGTATTTATTTTTTCTGAACATAGGTGTCATTATTTTGTCAAGTATTGTGCTTTATCCATTTCTATAAGGCTTGTTTTCATCTCCAACAACTTTTTTTATGAATTGGTTTTTAATAGTGATGAGCGAACGTGCTCGCCACTACTCGTTACTCACTCGAGTATCACTATGCTCGGTCTACTCATCGATCACTGAGCATTTCCGGGATTATTCGGCGGTAACTGGTGTCTCCACCCAGCAGTTTTGGCTGACTTTAGAGACCCAATCACGCTGCAGGGATTGTCTGCCAGGCCATGAAATGCCGAAGCCATCTTTGTTGTGGTCGTGCAGTGATTGGCTTGGCTGCACAGCATCATCTCGAGTATAAGAGACCTGGCACCGCCCTGCTCGCGGCATTCTGCTTCTGTTTCAGTGAGAGTAGGGAGAGCTGCTGCCAAGATAGGGTCAGAATCGTGGTTTTTATAGTTAGTGTAGGTCTGCAACTGTTAAATCCACAACTGCTGAGAAACCAACAGTCCTTTTTAGGGATAATTCATGGGTTCCGATATTGCAGCGCTAGGAAGGCAGGGTACATCAGTGCAAAGCTTGCAGGCACTGTATGTGCATACATAGCTCTCACTGTATCCCTCCCAAAGCTCCATAACTGTCTGCTGCTGCAGCTTTTTTACTATATAACTAATTGCATTTTTTTTCCCAAAAATTCACCCCCCCAAAAAAAAAAAAAAAATAGTGTGTTCTGTCAGACTGAGGCCTGTTTAAAAATCATAGTTTGGCAGGCACACATAGCATAGTTGTGTGTGCTAGCCTTGTGCCATAGTTTCTTTTTGTGTGTTTTAAATTCACCAAAAAAAGCCTCGTATATCTATGTGCTCCAGGTTTGGGCATTTTAGGCAGTTTTGCCACTGTTTTTCCTGTCTGTTACTCTAATTATATACAGCACTATTTAGCATAAAAAATATAAAAAGGCAACATTTTTGCCAGTGTGGTATTTCCGTGACAGCCCTCATATATCTGCCTGCTCCAAGTTTGTGCATTGTAGGCCAGTGTACCACTTTTTTTTGCTGTCTGTTACTCTAATTATATACACTGTGTTCCAAATTATTATGCACAAAGAGTTTAGGAGTGATAAGGTTAGAATTTTTTTGTTTGTCATTTAAACTCATTGATGGTGATGTGTGTCAGGGCTCTTTATATCACTGAAAGCAATTGCAGATACCTGTGCAAATTAGTTTGGCAGGTGTGTCCAAATAAAGGCAAGACTACTTAAGAAGGCTGTTCCACATTATTAAGCAGCCTACATTTTTTGCCAAAATGGGAAAGAAAAAGGATGTGTCGGCTGCTGAGAAGCAACAAATTGTGGAGTATTTAGGTCAAGGCATGACCACAATCAACATTGCCAAGACACTTCATCGTGATCATCGCACAATCAAGAAGTATGTAGCTGATTCCCAGCACACACGTGTGCGTGCTGATAAGGAAAAATTGAGGACTCTTTCCAACAGGCAAAGGCGTAAGGTTAATAGAGCAGCTGCAAAAATGCCTTGTCATAGCAGCAGACAAGTTTTTGAAGCTGCTGGTGCCTCCAACGTCCCCAGAACAACAAGATGCAGGGTCCTTCAGAGGTTTGCAGCTGTGCGTAAGCCATCCTGTCGAGCACCTCTATCCACTGCACACAAGCAGAAACAGCTCCAGTGGGCCGAACGATACATGAAGACTGACTTCCAAACTGTTTTGTTCACCGATGAGTGCCGTGCAACGCTCGATGGTCCAGATGGATGGAGTGGAGGATGGCTGGTTTATGGACACCCCATGAAAACACGGCTAAGGCGCCAACAAGGAGCAGGTGGAGTAATGTTTTGGGCTAGAATCATGGGGAGAGAGATTGTCGGCGCCTTTATGATCTCTGAAGGGGTAAAGATGAACTCCATAATCTATGTGGAGTTTCTAAAACAACACTTCCTGCCATGGTTCAAGAGAAAGTACCGTGCTTTCAGCAGAAAGATCATTTTCATGCATGATAATGCACCGTCTCATGCTGCAAAAAACACATCTGCATCTCTGGCTGCTATGGGCATAAAAGAGGACAAACTTATGGTGTGGCCACCATCTTCCCCTGACCTCAACCCCATTGAGAACCTCTGGAGCATCATCAAAAGGAGTGTCTATGATGGCGGGAGGCAGTTCACATCTAAGCAACAGCTCTGGGAGGGTATTCTGTCCACATGCAAAACAATTGAAGCAGAAACCATCCAAAAACTGACAAATTCAATGGACGAGAGAGTTCAGAAGCTTCTTTCCAACAAGGGGTCCTATGTGCAAATGTAACATCACCTAGAATAAAGTTTTCACTTGAAAACTGTTTGATTTCATTTTGTAATAAGCTGATAATGCTTATAACTTCACAATTGACCATTTTTTTGTTCAAAATAAAAAAAAAAGGTTGAAAACTCTGCTGTGCATAATAATTTGGAACATGCGTTTTGAGTAGTGTTGAGCATTCCGATACCGCAAGTATCGGGTATCGGCCGATACTTGCGGTATCGGAATTCCGATACCGGGATTCCGATACTTGCCGCGTATCGGATACCGGAATCGGAAGTTCCAAGATTCAAAATGCAGAAATTCAGCCAATGAGAATGATTCCAAGTGTGGGCACATCCTGTTTAGCATGGAGGGCATGAAACTACTGGCAAGGCTGTGATTGGCTGCTGAAATGATGTCATGATGCAGTTTAAAAGTCGCTGGCGCCATTTTGCGATCACTCTGCTGTGAATTCAGTTAGTGACAGGACGCTATTTGCTGACTGAGGGACAGTTTAGAGATAGCGATTTGCTTCTTTGTGCTTTCCAAAGGCTAATTTAGCAACCGCTGTGTTCACCTACTATTCACCTTGCTTTTGCCTTGTAGCGCTGTTTTCACAACGATCTGCAAGGTCTGTGTGTGTGTGTGTGTGTGTGTGTGTGTGTGTGTGAGTGCAGCCCACTCTCTAGTCTGAGTGCAGCCACATAGGCCATCCATAGCTGGTTGTATTCAGTTCAGGGAGGGTGGTTCATTGCCTCATACTGTTCTTTTTTTTTTTTTTTTTTCAAGTAGTGTAGTCTGCTGCTAATTTATTCAAAAAAATCCTATTAGTGTCTTTCCACCCGTCTCCAGCTAATTTGTGGAAAAACACTACATAGGATAACGTAGAGGAGGGTTTTTGGGCCTTGCAGCGCCGTTTACGGCTGTCTGCACGGTCTCCGTGTGACTGCAGCTCGCCCTGTAGTCTGTGAGCAGCCGTAGCCTGGTTGTCTCCAGCTCAGGGTTGTTCACTGCGTCATACCGCCAAATCAATTTTCATTTTGTTTTAAGTAGTGCAGGCTGCTGCACATTTTTTCAAAAAATTCCTATTAGTGTCTTTCCACCCGTCTCCAGCTAATTTGTGGAAAAACACGACATAGGATAACGTAGAGGAGGGTTTTTGGGCCTTGCAGCGCCGTTTACGGCTGTCTGCACGGTCTCCGTGTGACTGCAGCTCGCCCTGTAGTCTGTGAGCAGCCGTAGCCTGGTTGTCTCCAGCTCAGGGTTGTTCACTGCGTCATACCGCCAAATCAATTTTCATTTTGTTTTAAGTAGTGCAGGCTGCTGCACATTTTTTCAAAAAATTCCTATTAGTGTCTTTCCACCCGTCTCCAGCTAACTTGTGGAAAAACACTACATAGGATAACGTAGAGGAGGGTTTTTGGGCCTTGCAGCGCCGTTTACGTCTGTCTGCACGGTCTCCGTGTGACTGCAGCTCTATCCGTTATCAGTTCAGCCCCAAAAAAATAAATAAATAATAAAGTTCACCAAACACACCAGTTACACCACTTTACATTTGTGTAGGCCACATTAGCTCATATTAAAGTCTAGTCCACACTTTAGAAAATTAGTGTTTCTTATACCTGTTAGGAGGAGTTGCTCAGGAATAAGCACACAAAGCCGTTAGTACTTTTCTGCTTATCTTTATCAGTCAACCAAGATGAAGAAGGCAGTGAGTAAGGCACGTGGGCGTGGGCGTGGGCATGGGCGCAGAGCAGGGAGGGGACGTGGGGATTCTGTGCCTGCTGCGGGCAACGGTGACTCATCAGCACCCACATTCACCAGGCAACAGTCGTTCATGCGCAGCTTTGTGTCAGAGCGCCGTACACCGCTGCTGCGTGAAGAACAAATTGAAGCCGTTGTCGGATGGATGGCAGCTAATGCATCAACTTCAATTAGTGCCACATCCTCTCAGACACAGAGCACTGGAGAGCAGCCATCTGTCTCTTCACCACCTGCCAAATTGCCCAGGCAGACAGAGAGCCCAGGACAGGAGCCGTCTCTACTTCTGTTCTCTGAATCTCTTGGCTTGGAAACAGGGGGCCAGCCAAGCAGCATTGGAGAAATGGAAGAAGAGGCAGGGTGCAGTGATGCCCAACAGCTTTTTCTCTCTTCCTCTGAAGAGGCGGGTGGGCCAGTGGCTCCGGTCACCACATCGCAGGCCGCATCAGCTGATGATGACACTCAGGTGCCACTTACTGGTGCGTGCTCTGCTGCTGAGACTACCCAGGAGGAGCAGTTGGGGGCAGAGGGTAGTGTAGATGATGAGGTCCTTGACCCATCTTGGCGTGAGGGACAGGAAGGTGGTGGGAGCAGCTCTGAGGAAGAGATTCCCCGTACGGCCCAAAGAGGGAGAGGGAGGGGGAAGACTGCGGATCCTGCAGCCTCCGCTTTGGCACCCGTTAGGAGCATGTCTCTTCCAAAAGCCAAAAAGGGCGCTCCCAAGACTTGCAGTGCCTGGTCCTTTTTTGACACAGTTGCAGATGACATTTGCTATGTCAGATGCAAGGTGTGTCATCAAAAAGTCAAAAGAGGGAAAAATGTCAGCAACCTCAATACCTCCAACATGTGGAAACATGTGCGCAACAGGCACCCGGCGGAGTTAGAAAAACACACTGAAGAGCTAGGCCAACCAACAGCGGCAGCTACCACCTCTTCAGCTCGTGTTGCCTCTTCCTCTAGCTCACACGCAGCTGGTTCGGCTTCCTCCCAGGATCGCCGTGGAAGAACCTCTGGCCCTGTTGTCCAGAGACCCGCTGTAATTCCACCCGCAGCACCACTTTCCCAGTCATCCACACACTCCCAGCCCACTCTGCAGCCATCGGTAGTACAGGCATGGGAGAAAAGGCGGCCTTTCTCGTCAAACCACCCACGAGCACAGGCTCTGACTGCAGGCATTGCCAAACTTCTTTCACTGGAAATGCTGTCATTCAGGCTGGTGGAGACTGACAGCTTCCGTGACTTGATGTCATTGGCAGTCCCACTGTACAATGTGCCCTGCCGCTTTTACTTCAGCAGGCAAGCCGTCCCTGCCCTGCACAAGCATGTGGAGGGACACATAAAACACGCGCTACTGAACGCCGTCAGTAGCAAGGTCCACCTCACCACCGATGCGTGGACCAGTCAACATGGACAGGGGCGATACCTTTCCCTCACTGCCCATTGGGTTAATGTCGTTGAGCCGGGTACAGACCGTGCGAGTGGCGCAGGACGTGTCCTGCCCACTCCAAGGATTGCAGGAATCCATTCTGTACGCATTGACTCCTCCTCTTACACCAGTTCCTCATAATCATCGCTGCAGGAGCCGTCACAGTCCACCTCCACATGGACCCGTGATGAACGTGTACCTGTTACGACCGACATGAGCACAGCCGTGGCCAAACGTCAACAGGCCGTGTTGAAATTAATTTTTTTGGGGAATCGTAGCCACACAGCGCAGGAGCTCTGGAATGCCATCAAGCAGGAGAGCGATGTGTGGTTTGTGCCAGCGAATCTCCAGCCAGGCATGGTAGTGTGTGATAATGGCCGAAATCTGGTGGCAGCTCTGGGCCTCGGCAACCTCACTCACATCCCATGTCTGGCACATGTGCTCAATTTGGTCGTGCAGAGCTTTTTGAGGGACTATCCGGATCTTGATGCACTGCTGCACAAGGTCCGCCTAGAGTGTGCTCACTTGCGGCGTTCCAGCACGGCAAAAGCACGCATTGCGGCTCTGCAGCGCCGACACCGCCTGCCGGAACATCGCATCATATGTGACCTACCTACCAGGTGGAATTCCACGTTACATATGTTGGAGCGGTTGTGTGAGCAGCAGCAAGCTGTAATGGAGTACCAGCTGCTTCAGGCGCAAAGAAGTCGCAGTCAGCGCCGTACAGACTTCACAACCACAGAGTGGGCCACTATGAATGACGTCTGCCAGGTTTTGCGTCCCTTTGATTATTCCACGCGGATGGCGAGTGCAGATGATGCACTAGTCAGCATGACTGTCCCCCTTATCTGCCTGCTTGAAAAATCACTGCAAGCGCTAAGGGATGATGTTGTGGAAGAGGTGGAGGATGAGGATTCACCATTTCCATCATCTTCTGGACAGTCAGCGCCACGTGGTTCCTCACAAACGCGTAGGCAGGGGACAGTTTGTGAGGAGGATGAGGAGGAGTCAATGGAGGAGGAAGACATCCGTCCAGAGGAGGGAGTTACCGAATTGTCCAGTACTCAGTGTGTACAGCGAGGGTGGGGTGATGACGAGCGGGCAGAGACCACGCCTCCAGCAGGGGACAGCGTTTCTTGGGCAGTTGGCAGTCTGCAGCACATGGTGGATTACATGCTGCAGTGCCTGAGAAACGACCGCCACATCGCCCACATTCTCAACATGTCTGATTATTGGGTGTTTACCCTCCTCGATCCTCGCTACCGGGACAACGTAGAAAGCCTCATCACACCGTTGAACCGGGAGCGAAAAATGCGGGAGTACCAAGACACACTGGTCAATTCCATCATCTTCTCCATTCCAACTGAGAGAAGTGCTGCTAGTGCATTCCAAAGCAGCTCAGTGCGTCCAGGCAGTGGTGGAGGCTCTGCACAAAGAGGGAGCAGAAGCAGTGCCTCTGCCCAAGGCAAGACCAGTATGGCCCAACTGTGGCACAGTTTTCTGTGCCCCCCACAAAAGTCTACACCATCACAGACGGCTCCAGTCAGCAGGAGGCAACGGTTCCGTCAGATGGTGACAGACTACATGTCTTGCCCTCTTGCTGTACTCCCAGACGGCTCTTCCCCTTTCAAGTTTTGGGTCTCAAAGCTGGATACATGGCCAGAGCTAAGCCAGTATGCATTGGAGGTGCTGTCTTGCCCTGCGGCCAGTGTATTATCGGAACGTGTCTTTAGTGCTGCAGGTGGTGTACTAACTTACCGTCGCATGCGACTATCCTCCGATAACGTTGACCGGCTTACTTTCCTGAAAATGAACAAGGCCTGGATCTCGCAGGAATTTGCTACTCCTCCTCCTGATTAAAAAATTAGGTCACTGTATACGTTATCCAGGTCTCCTGTTGTGTTCATCTTTCTACCACCTGAACTTAAATTCCTGGGCTCCAACACCGCCAGTTGAGGCTCAGAAGTGCCGTCTGCACAGTCAAAACATACGACCCAGTGTTATTGGGTTTCAGTAACGTCAGCTGATCCCCAGCTGTGTAGCCGGCAATGTGTCATGCGACCGCCACGCTGACACAACAACTGAAATGTAGGGGAATCTGTCCCCCCCCCCCAAGGCGTTTGTTACTGAAAGAGCCACCTTGTGCAGCAGTAATGCTGCACAAGGAAAAGGTAGCTATTTTGGTTTAGCTCCTTGCACACGCAGAACTTAACACTTATAAAATGTGTCCACTGATACCGTAAAACCGTCCCGGAGGTGGGACTTTCCTTCGTAATATGACGCAGCACAGCCGTCATTCCTACCCCCCCGGCGCTGCGCCCCGGCTCCTCAGCGTTGTTTGATTCCGTCCCGGAGCCTGCGCTGTTATGTTATCCCGTGGCCAGGCACACTTAGCGCTGCCCGTCTTCTGGCATCATTTGGTGTCAGGATGGCTGCGCCTGTGCGGCCGCGCTGGCCGAGAGCCCGCCTCGCAGTGTCTTCTGATTTAATCCCACTGGTGGGGGCCTGGGATCCATGGACATGCGCATTGCATATCTGAACCTCCACCTCTCACTCATCTCCCTATGGCTTCTTCAGACTGTTCGGTGTCAGCTGGTCCCTAATAGCATGCCACGGTCGTGACACCGCACAGTCTTAAGAAGCCGTAGGGAGGGGAGTGAGAGGCGAGGATATGCACTGCGCATGGCCATGGATCCCAGGCCCCCAGTGGGATAAAATCAGAAGACACTGCGAGGCGGGCTCTCGTCCAGCGCGGCCGCACAGGCGCAGCCAGCCTGACACCAAATGATGTCAGAAGATGGGCAGCGCTAAGTGTGCCTGGCCAAGGGATAACTTAACAGCGCAGGCTCCGGGACGGAATCAAACAATGCTGAGGAGCCGGGGCACGGCGCCGGGGGGGTAGGAATGACGGCTGTGCTGCGTCATATTACGAAGGAAAGTCCCACCTCCGGGACGGTTTCACGGTTTCAGGGGACTAATTTTATAAGTGTTTAGTTCTGTGTTTGCAAGGAGCGTGATGAAAAGAGCCACCTTTTCCTTTTGCATCTTTTGTGCTGCACAAGCTGGCTCTTTCAGCTACAAACACCTTGGGGGGGGGTTAAAGGTTCCCATTCGACTTTCTCAGGCTTCGGCCTACATTGTGTTCCTCTGCTTTTCCACCTGTCCCTGGGCTCCAACACCGCCAGTTGCCGTCCAGAAGTGCTGTCCGCACAGTCCCAACAGTCCCTCCTCTGTTATTGGGGTTCAGTAACGTCAGCTGTTCCCCAGCTGTGTGTGTGGCAATCCCTCCTACCTCCTCCTACCTCCTCCTCCTGTCCCTGGGCTCCAACACCGCCAGTTGCCGTCCAGAAGTGCTGTACGCACAGTCAACAGTCCCTCCTCTGTTATTGGGGTTCAGTAACGTCAGCTGTTCCCCAGCTGTGTGTGTGGCAATCCCTCCTACCTCCTCCTACCTCCTCCTCCTCCACCTGTCCCTGGGCTCCAACACCGCCAGTTGCCGTCCAGAAGTGCTGTCCGCACAGTCCCAACAGTCCCTCCTCTGTTATTGGGGTTCAGTAACGTCAGCTGTTCCCCAGCTGTGTGTGTGGCAATCCCTCCTACCTCCTCCTACCTCCTCCTCCTCCACCTGTCCCTGGGCTCCAACACCGCCAGTTGCCGTCCAGAAGTGCTGTCCGCACAGTCCCAACAGTCCCTCCTCTGTTATTGGGGTTCAGTAACGTCAGCTGTTCCCCAGCTGTGTGTGTGGCAATCCCTCCTACCTCCTCCACCTCCCCCTCCTGTCCCTGGGCTCCAACACCGCCAGTTGCCGTCCAGAAGTGCTGTACGCACAGTCAACAGTCCCTCCTCTGTTATTGGGGTTCAGTAACGTCAGCTGTTCCCCAGCTGTGTGTGTGGCAATCCCTCCTACCTCCTCCTACCTCCTCCTCCTCCACCTGTCCCTGGGCTCCAACACCGCCAGTTGCCGTCCAGAAGTGCTGTCCGCACAGTCCCAACAGTCCCTCCTCTGTTATTGGGGTTCAGTAACGTCAGCTGTTCCCCAGCTGTGTGTGTGGCAATCCCTCCTACCTCCTCCACCTCCCCCTCCTGTCCCTGGGCTCCAACACCGCCAGTTGCCGTCCAGAAGTGCTGTACGCACAGTCAACAGTCCCTCCTCTGTTATTGGGGTTCAGTAACGTCAGCTGTTCCCCAGCTGTGTGTGTGGCAATCCCTCCTACCTCCTCCACCTCCCCCTCCTGTCCCTGGGCTCCAACACCGCCAGTTGCCGTCCAGAAGTGCTGTCCGCACAGAGCAAAACACCTCGCCAATGTGTTTGTGGGGTTCAGCACCGCCAGCTGTTCCCCTGCTGTGCAGCCGGCAACGTGTACTGCGACCGCCACGCAGGCACAACAAGTTAAATTTAAGGGAACCTGTCCCCCCCCCCCAGGCGTTTGTTACTGAAGGAGCCACCTTGTGCAGCAGTAATGATGCAAAGGGAAAAAGTGCCTCTTTTCGTGGTGCTCCTTGCACATGCTGATCCTAACACTTATGAAAAGTGTCCCCTCCTACCGTGATACCGTCCGGTTGGTGGAACTTTCCTTTGTGATGTGACGCAGCACAGCCGTCATTCTTACCCCCTTGGCGCCGTGCGCCGCATCCTCAGCGTTGTTTGAATCAGTCCCGGAGCCTGCGCTGTTAGGTTAGCCCTTGGCCATGCACACATTTTGCGCTGCCCGTCTTCTGACATCATTTGGTGTCAGGCTGGCTGCGCCTGTGCGGCCGTGCTGGCAGAGAGCCCGCCTCGTACTGTCTTCTGATTAAATCCCACTGGGGGCCTGAGATCCATGGACATGCGCAGTGCATATCTGAACCTCCACCTCTCACTCATCTCCCTACGGCTTATTCAAACTGTGCGGTGTCAGCTGGTCCCTAATAGCATGCCACGGCCGTGACACCGCACAGTCAGAAGAAGCCGTAGGGAGATGAGTGAGAGGTGGAGGTTCAGATATGCACTGCGCATGTCCATGGATCTCAGGCCCCCAGTGGGATTTAATCAGAAGACAGTACGAGGCGGGCTCTCTGCCAGCACGGCCGCACAAGCGCAGCCAGCCTGACACCAAATGATGTCAGAAGACGGGCAGCGCAAAATGTGTGCATGGCCAAGGGCTAACCTAACAGCGCAGGCTCCGGGACTGATTCAAACAACGCTGAGGAGGCGGCGCACGGCGCCAAGGGGGTAAGAATGACGGCTGTGCTGCGTCACATCACAAAGGAAAGTTCCACCAACCGGACGGTATCACGGTAGGAGGGGACACTTTTTATAAGTGTTAGGTTCAGCATGTGCAAGGACCATAATTAAAAGAGCTAAGTTTACCTTTTCCAGCATTAGTGCTGTACACGATGGCTCTTTCAGCTACAAACGCCTGGGGGGGGGGTTAAAGTTTCCCTTTCAACTTGCTCCAGTGCAGGCTTCGGCCTACACTCTGCTCCCTCTCCTCCTGCTGACCCTGGGCTCTAACACCGCCAGTTGGGGCCCAGATGTGTTAGCTGCACAGAGCCAAACACCAGCCAATGTGTCAGTGGGGTTCAGCACCGCCAGCTGTTCCCCTGCTGTGCAGCCGGCAACGTGTCCTGCAACAGCCACGCAGGCACAACAGACCCAAAGCTGCCGCCAGTGCAGGCTTCGGCCTACACTCTGCTCCATCTCCTCCTCCTGCTGACCCCGGGCTCTAACACCGCCAGTTGGGGCCCGGTACTGCTAGCTGCACAGAGAAAAACACCAGCCAATGTGTCAGTGGGGTTCAGCACCGCCAGCTGTTCCCCTGCTGTGCAGCCGGCATCGTGTCCTGCAAAAGCCACGCAGACACAAGAACTGAAATTGAAGGGAACCTGTCCCCCCTCCCCCAGGCGTTTGTACGTTTTTAAGGCCACCTTGTACAGCGGTAATGCTGCATGTGTGCAAGGTGGCTCATAAACGTATTCTCCTCGCACATGTGGAACTGAAAACACGTCTGAAATGTGTCCTCTGTGTGACCATTTAACCGTCCCGGGGGTGTGACTTTCCTTTGTAATGACACGCTGCAACCCCCTTGGTAGCGCTGCCCGTCTTCTGGCATCATTGTTTGGCTGCCTGCGCCTCTGCGGCCGCCCTGACCCACACAACGCCCCTCGGTGTCTTATTTCTTGGGACTGCGAGGGTGTGATTGATGGGCATGAGCAGTGCATCAGTTCGCCTGTCCCTCATCTCCTTCCGCCTTCTTCAGACTGTGCGGCTTCATGGCCGTGGCATGCGATAAGGGATCAGCTGACGCTGCACAGTCTGCAGCGGGTGTAAGGACCCGAGTGCGAGAGGCGAACATATGTGCTGCGCCAGGCCATGAATCCCAGCCCCGCAGTGTTTTAACAATGTTAAGACACCGCGGGGCTGGGATTCATGGTCATCGCGAACCGCAGCGGCCGACATTAAATGAGGTCAGAAGATGGGCAGCGCTAACAGCGCTAGGCCAGGGGATAACACGACAGCGCAGACTCCTGTACAGCAAATAACAACGCTCAGGAGGCTGCACCCAGCACCAAGGTGGGATTCTTGACATCTGTGCTGCGTCTCATTACAAAGGGAACTCGCGCCTCCAACACAGTTTGACTGTATAAAGGGCTAAATGTTATACGTGTTTCATTCAGCGTGTGCAAGGAGCAAAATTAAAAGAGCAACCTTTGACTTGTGCAGCACTACTGCTGCATAAGCTGTGGCTCTTCTACTTTGTAACCCCTGAGGGGGGGTTAAAGGTTACCTTTGAAATTGGTTCAAGTAGGCTTCGGCCTACACTCTGCTCCCTCTGCAGAGCCCGGGCTCCAACACCGCCAGTTGGGGCCCGGTACTGCTAGCTGCACAGAGCCAAACACCAGCCAATGTGTCAGTGGGGTTCAGCACCGCCAGCTGTTCCCCTGCTGTGCAGCCGGCAACGTGTCCTGCAACAGCCACGCAGGCACAACAGAACCAAAGCTGCCGCCAGTGCAGGCTTCGGCCTACACTCTGCTCCATCTCCTCCTCCTGCTGACCCCGGGCTCTTTCACCGCCAGTTGGGGCCCGGTACTGCTAGCTGCACAGAGAAAAACACCAGCCAATGTGTCAGTGGGGTTCAGCACCGCCAGCTGTTCCCCTGCTGTGCAGCCGGCATCGTGTCCTGCAAAAGCCACGCAGACACAAGAACTGAAATTGAAGGGAACCTGTCCCCCCTCCCCCAGGCGTTTGTACGTTTTTAAGGCCACCTTGTACAGCGGTAATGCTGCATGTGTGCAAGGTGGCTCATAAACGTATTCTCCTCGCACATGTGGAACTGAAAACACGTCTGAAATGTGTCCTCTGTGTGACCATTTAACCGTCCCGGGGGTGTGACTTTCCTTTGTAATGACACGCTGCAACCCCCTTGGTAGCGCTGCCCGTCTTCTGGCATCATTGTTTGGCTGCCTGCGCCTCTGCGGCCGCCCTGACCCACACAACGCCCCTCGGTGTCTTATTTCTTGGGACTGCGAGGGTGTGATTGATGGGCATAAGCAGTGCATCAGTTCGCCTGTCCCTCATCTCCTTCCGCCTTCTTCAGACTGTGCGGCTTCATGGCCGTGGCATGCGATAAGGGATCAGCTGACGCCGCACAGTCTGCAGCGGGTGTAAGGACCCGAGTGCGAGAGGCGAACATATGTGCTGCGCCAGGCCATGAATCCCAGCCCCGCAGTGTTTTAACAATGTTAAGACACCGCGGGGCTGGGATTCATGGTCATCGCGAACCGCAGCGGCCGACATTAAATGAGGTCAGAAGATGGGCAGCGCTAACAGCGCTAGGCCAGGGGATAACACGACAGCACAGACTCCTGTACAGCAAATAACAACGCTAAGGAGGCTGCACCCAGCACCAAGGTGGGATTCTTGACATCTGTGCTGCGTCTCATTACAAAGGGAACTCGCGCCTCCAACACAGTTTGACTGTATAAAGGGCTAAATGTTATACGTGTTTCATTCAGCGTGTGCAAGGAGCAAAATTAAAAGAGCAACCTTTGACTTGTGCAGCACTACTGCTGCATAAGCTGTGGCTCTTCTACTTTGTAACCCCTGAGGGGGGGGTTAAAGGTTACCTTTGAAATTGGTTCAAGTAGGCTTCGGCCTACACTCTGCTCCCCCTGCAGAGCCCGGGCTCCAACACCGCCAGTTGGGGCCCGGTACTGCTAGCTGCACAGAGAAAAACACCAGCCAATGTGTCAGTGGGGTTCAGCACCGCCAGCTGTTCCCCTGCTGTGCAGCCGGCATCGTGTCCTGCAAAAGCCACGCAGACACAAGAACTGAAATTGAAGGGAACCTGTCCCCCCTCCCCCAGGCATTTGTACGTTTTTAAGGCCACCTTGTACAGCGGTAATGCTGCATGTGTGCAAGGTGGCTCATAAACGTATTCTCCTCGCACATGTGGAACTGAAAACACGTCTGAAATGTGTCCTCTGTGTGACCATTTAACCGTCCCGGGGGTGTGACTTTCCTTTGTAATGACACGCTGCAACCCCCTTGGTAGCGCTGCCCGTCTTCTGGCATCATTGTTTGGCTGCCTGCGCCTCTGCGGCCGCCCTGACCCACACAACGCCCCTCGGTGTCTTATTTCTTGGGACTGCGAGGGTGTGATTGATGGGCATGAGCAGTGCATCAGTTCGCCTGTCCCTCATCTCCTTCCGCCTTCTTCAGACTGTGCGGCTTCATGGCCGTGGCATGCGATAAGGGATCAGCTGACGCCGCACAGTCTGCAGCGGGTGTAAGGACCCGAGTGCGAGAGGCGAACATATGTGCTGCGCCAGGCCATGAATCCCAGCCCCGCAGTGTTTTAACAATGTTAAGACACCGCGGGGCTGGGATTCATGGTCATCGCGAACCGCAGCGGCCGACATTAAATGAGGTCAGAAGATGGGCAGCGCTAACAGCGCTAGGCCAGGGGATAACACGACAGCGCAGACTCCTGTACAGCAAATAACAACGCTCAGGAGGCTGCACCCAGCACCAAGGTGGGATTCTTGACATCTGTGCTGCGTCTCATTACAAAGGGAACTCGCGCCTCCAACACAGTTTGACTGTATAAAGGGCTAAATGTTATACGTGTTTCATTCAGCGTGTGCAAGGAGCAAAATTAAAAGAGCAACCTTTGACTTGTGCAGCACTACTGCTGCATAAGCTGTGGCTCTTCTACTTTGTAACCCCTGAGGGGGGGGTTAAAGGTTACCTTTGAAATTGGTTCAAGTAGGCTTCGGCCTACACTCTGCTCCCCCTGCAGAGCCCGGGCTCCAACACCGCCAGTTGGGGCCCGGTACTGCTAGCTGCACAGAGCCAAACACCAGCCAATGTGTCAGTGGGGTTCAGCACCGCCAGCTGTTCCCCTGCTGTGCAGCCGGCAACGTGTCCTGCAACAGCCACGCAGGCACAACAGACCCAAAGCTGCTGCCAGTGCAGGCTTCGGCCTACACTCTGCTCCATCTCCTCCTCCTGCTGACCCCGGGCTCTAACACCGCCAGTTGGGGCCCGGTACTGCTAGCTGCACAGAGAAAAACACCAGCCAATGTGTCAGTGGGGTTCAGCACCGCCAGCTGTTCCCCTGCTGTGCAGCCGGCATCGTGTCCTGCAAAAGCCACGCAGACACTTGCTCTTGTACCTTCTGCTCCCCATCCTGGTTCCAGTACCGTCAGCTGGTTCCATGGCAGAGCCTTTGGCTTAGGTGCCTCCCTCTGGGTATCCGAGTTCCACCAACGTCAGGTGGTCCTTTGTAGTGCTTTCAGGCACGGGTACCTCCTGCTTAGTAACCGGGTTCCAGTAACGTCAGCTGGTCCTCGGTAGTTCCATTGGCTCTTGGACCTTCGGGTAGCCATCCGGGTTCCAGCACCGTCAGCTGGTTCTCGGCAGTGTCTTTTGCTCTTGTACCTTCTGCTCCCCATCCTGGTTCCAGTACCGTCAGCTGGTTCCGGGCAGAGCCTTTGGCTTAGGTGCCTCCCTCTGGGTATCCGAGTTCCACCAACGTCAGGTGGTCCTTGGTAGTGCTTTCAGGCACGGGTACCTCCTGCTTAGTAACCGGGTTCCAGTAACGTCAGCTGGTCCTCGGTAGTTCCATTGGCTCTTGGACCTTCGGGTAGCCATCCAAGTTCCAGTTCCATCAGCTGGTTCTCGGCATTTTCTCAGCCTTCTTGTACCTTCTGCTACATTTCCAAGTTCAAGAGACTAAACACGATGACCCGGAAGACCACCCCTAAGATGACGACGACACCAGAGACGACAACCACCGTGATGACGACGACCCTGGAGACGATGACCCCGAAGACCACCCCGATGACGACGACCCCGGAGACGACGACCCTGAAGACCACCCCGATGACGACGACCCCGGAGACGACGACCCTGGAGACGACGACGACCTGGAAGACCGAGAAGCAGAAGAACAAGAGGCTGCAGAACAAAGAGCAGAAGAACATTAAGCATAACACTAAATATCAGAGCAAAAAATATTATCTAAATTATAAGCAGAAGAAGACTAAGCAGTGTATGGGGGTGAGTCCGTTCCTCCTCGTGGTGCCCCTGGATAAAGCCTGATGCTGCAGGCCAAACTGAACGCGGACAAATGTAACTCTTTTGTGACAGGCAGAACGGAAGGTGTAATCTTCAAACTTTTATAGATAACAACTACGGGAATGCCTGTCACAAATAAGAATATGATGAAGAAGTAGAATATGATGAAGATAATAGTAAAATAAAAAGAATATGAACAATGTAAGAAAAAAAATAATAGGTAGAAGATGAAGAAGAAGATGAATAAGGTGAAGAAGTTGATGTCAAAGAAGCTGATGATGAGGATAATGAAGAAGAAAGTGTGGGAGAAGTAAAAAAGAAGGTGAAGGGCGTGGAAGTAGTGAAACATCAATATCTGACAAAATAAAAAAAAATTAACATAGTCAAAATCTTTCTACCGCCGAATGTCATAAAAAAAAAAAAACCTGCTATTCTATTACATTGGGCTAAACCTCTGTGCCTTTAATGTCTCCGCCACTTCCCCCAATACATCCTACATTATTCTTAGTTGTTTTCCTTCATGTAGAATGAACCTACAAGGAAAGAAAGGGTTTATTTTAATTCCGATATTTTCGTCCCATTGACTTGCATTGGGATCGGGTATCGGTATCGGATTAGATCCGATATTTTGACGGTATCGGCCGATACTTTCCGATACCGATACTTTCCGATATCGGAAAGTATCGCTCAACACTAGTTTTGAGTGTTTATTTTTTTTAAAAGATACTGTTTTCATAGGCAGTTTGTTCCAAAACATTGCAATTATACTAGAATAGTAGATGACTGGAAAATAACAATGACTGCAATTCAGATAGGTAATTTAGTGAAAATATGAGGAAATATTATTTGCATAATAATTTGGAACACAGTGTACAGCACTATTTAGCTTAAAAACATATAAAACAGCCACATATTTGCCAATGCGGTATTTCCGTGACAGCCCTCATATATGTGCGCGCTCCAAGTTTGGGCATTGTAGGCTGTTTTGCCACTGTTTTTGCTGTCTGTTACTCTAATTATATACAGCACTATTTTGCATTCACAAAATACAGGCCACATATTTGGCAGTGTAGTATTTCCGTGACAGGCCTCATATATCTGCGTGCTCCAAGTTTAGGCATTGTATGCCAGTGTACCACTTTTTTTGCTGTCTGATACTCTAATTATATACAGCACTATTTAGCTTAAAAAAATATAAAAGGCCACATATTTGCCAGTGTGGTATTTCCGTGACAGGCCTCATATATCTGCGTGCTCCAAGTTTGGGCATTGTAGGCCGGTGGATCACTTTTTTTGCTGTCTGATACTCTAATTATATACAGCACTATTTAGCATTAAAAAATCTAAAAAGGCCACATATTTGCCAGTGTGGTATTTCCGTGACAGGCCTCATATATCTGCGTGCTCCAAGTTTGGGCATTGTAGGCCGGTGGATCACTTTTTTTGCTGTCTGATACTCTAAATATATACAGCACTATTTAGCATTAAAAAATATAAAAAGGCCACATGTTTGCCAGTATGGTATTTCCGTGACAGCCCTCATATATCTGTGTGCTCCAAGTTTGGGAATTGTAGGCCGGTGGACCACTTTTCTGCTGTTTGTTACTCTACTTATATACAGCACTATTTTGCATAAATTAATTTCACAAAAAAACCCACCAAAATTGAATACAGTCTGTTATGTCAGGCTGAGGCCTGCCTGGTGTTTGGGTTTGAAAAATCGTAGATTTGCAGGCATACTGATCAGATATTATTTCACTTCTAATAAATACATTTGTGTTGAGCATTTGAAATAGTGCAGTAGTCCATTTAAAATGGGAAGGCAAGGGGCAAGGGACTGGGAACTGGATGTGATGCTGATGGTGCATGAAGAGGACGAGGCCGTGGCCAAGGTGAAAGTGGGCCACAACAAAGACCCACATCTTCTCACTCAACCTTGCTGTCTCAGTTTCTAGGGGACCACAGCACATTGAAACCAGAGTAGTTTGAAACGGTTGCTGGTTGGATAGCTGATAATGCTTCCAGTCACTTAGCCACCACCACCACCACCACCATGTCTTCCACACGGTCAAGTCTGAGTAGCCGTGATTGTGGCCTGGATATTCCTTACCCTGATCCTCCTTCCTCCCACCATGCCGAGTGCCCTGTGACAACTGATCCCACACTTTGACACTCTGAAATGCTGTTCAGTTTTCCATTTCAAGATTCCGAACTCTAGGCCAGTAAACTTGAAGCGGGGACAGATGAGATCGCATGTAGAGATGCCCAAAGGTTTGACCAGCCCTGGTCACACGAAGGCAATGGTGGGAAAGTATCAAAAGAGGTGGACGATGATGAGACACAATTGCCAGAAAGTGAGGAGGAGGAGCAGGATGCGGATGTGGAAGACGAGGTGGTGCATGACTATTTGACTGACCCAACCTAGCAGGAGGAAATGCAGAGCGAGGGCAGCAGCACACAAGGGGAAGATAGCATATCACCCCAACAGGCAGGAAAAAGCAGTGTGGTAGCCACAGACAGAAGGCGTGCATCCGTTGCCAGGAACACCAACATGAGGGCAGCTACCATTCCTACTGTTAGATCTTCCCTAGTCTGGTTATTTTTCAAAGACTTTGCCGATAACCCCAAACAGGCCATTTGCAGCACCTGCCATGCCCGCATCAGCAGGGGTAGCAAAACAACCAGCCTGACCACCACCAGCATGATCAGGCACATGGCAGCAAAGCACCTGACTTTGTGGGCCGAACCCCAGACCACTGTCTGCAGGCCACACCACTGATTCTTCCACTGTTTTGCGTAGAAGCCAATCCCCAGTACACCGTGCATGTGAAGATGCCTCTAGCTCTGCACCTGTTGTGGCCCACAGTCAAGCAGCAACATCTTCAATCCTGTCCACGTCCATGTCCCAGCACAGCCTTCAGTTGTCTATAGCCCAGTCTTTGGAACGCAAGCGGAAATACCCAGCCAATGCCCTGCAGGCCACAGTCCTAAATTCTAATATTTCTCTTCTGCTTGCGCTAGAAATGCTGCCTTTTAGGCTCATTGACACAGAAGCTTTCCGCAACCTGATGGCGGCGGCTGTCCCATGGATATTCGGTCCCCTGTCGCCACTATTTCTCCCGGTGTGCCATAGGCATTACACCAGCATGTGTGCCACAACATTACCCATGCCCTCAACAATGCTGTTACAGGGAAAGTCCACTTAACCACGGGCACATGGACAAGTGCTTGTGGGCAGGGACGGTACTTCTCACTGACAGCACACTAGGTTAACATAGTGGAAGCCGGGACCCAGTCGGACCTTGGGATGGAACACATCCTCCATACGCCGATGATTGCTGGCCCTACGTCAATCAGGGTTGCCCCCACAGTATACAGCTTATGCACCTCCTCCTCTTCATCCTCCATCTCTGAAAACAACACGTCAGTCAGAAGCTGGAAGCACTGCAGCACTGCCTCAGCCAAGTGGCAACAGGCTGTGCTGAAGCTAGTCTGCATAGGTGACAAACCGCACAATGCAGACAATTTGTGGACAGCGCTGAAAGAGCAGTCAGATGTATGGATGACATCGCTGAACCTACAGCCAGGCATGGTCGTGTGTGACAATGGCAGTAACCTGGTGGCAGCTCTGAGGCAAGGTAACAAAGTTATTAAGGTTGAAGGAAGACTTTAAGTCCATCTAGTTCAACCCATAGCCTAACCTAACATGCCCTAACATGTTGATCGAGAGGAAGGCAAAAAAAACCCATGTGGCAAAGAGTAAGCTCCACACTGGGGAAAAAAATTCCTTCCCGACTCCACATGCGGCAATCAGACTAGTTCCCTGGATCAACGCCCTATCAAGGAATCTAGTATATATAACCTGTAACATAATACTTTTCAAGAAAGGCATCAAGTCCCCTCTTAAATGTAAGTAATGAATCACTCATTACAACATCATACGGCAGAGAGTTCCAAAGTCTCACTGCAGTAAAGAATCTGCATCTGTTATTATGCTTAAACCTTCTTTCCTCCAGACGTAGAGGATGCCCCCTTGTCATCAGAAAGGTCTTTGTACTGTCCCCTCATATATTTATACATTAAAATAAGATCACTCCTTAGCCTTCATTTTCCAAACTAAATAGCCCCAAGTGTAATAACCTATCTTGGTATTGCAGACCCCCCAGTCCTCTAATAACCTTGGTCGCTCTTCTCTGCACCCGCTCTAGTTCAGCTATGTCTTTCTTGTACACCGGAGACCAGAACTGTACACAGTATTCTAAGTGTGGTTGAACTAGTGACTTGTATAGAAGTAAAATTATGCTCTCCTCATGAGCATCTATGCCTCTTTTAATGTATCCCATTATTTTATTTGCCTTTGTAGCAGCTGCCTGACACTGGTCACTAAACGTGAATTTGTCATCCATCCATACAGCCAGGTCTTTTTCATTGACGGTTTTGCCCAGAGTTTTAGAATTAAGCACATAGATATACATCTTATTACTTCTACCCAAGTGCATGACCTTACATTTATCCCCATTAAAGCTCATTTGCCATTTATCAGCCCAAGCTTCTAGTTTACATAAATCATCCTGTAATATAAAGTTGTCCTCCTCTGTATTGATTACCCTGCAGAGTTTAGTGTCATCTGCAAATATTGAAATTCTACTCTGTCTGCCCCTACAAGGTCATTAATAAATATGTTAAAAAGAAGAGGGCTCAATACTGACCCCTGTGGTACCCCACTGCTAACCGCGACCCAGTCCGAGTGTGCTCCATTAATAACCACCCTTTGTTTCCTATCCCTGAGCCAGCTCTTAACCCACTTACACATATTTTCCCCTATCTCCATTATTCTCATTTTATGTATCAACCTTTTGTGTGGCACCGTATCAAAAGCTTTTGAAAAGTCCATATACACTACGTCCACTGGGTTCCCTTGGTCCAGTCCGGAACTTACCTCTTCATAGAAATTGATCAGATTAGTCTGACAGGAATGGTCCCTAGTAAACCCATGTTTATTTTGTGACATGAGGTTATTCCTCTTCAGATACTCCAGCATAGCATCTCTTAGAGTACCCTTCAGGATTTTACCCACAGTAGAGGTTAAGCTTACTGGCCTATAATTTCCGAGTTCAGTTTTTGTCCCCTTTTTGAATATTGGCACCACATTTGCTATATGCCAGTCCTGTGGTACAGACCCTGTTATTATGGAATCTTTAAAGATTAAAAATAATGGTCTATCAATGACTGTACTTAATTCCTGCAGTACTCGGGGATGTATCCCATCTGGGCCCGGAGATTTGTCAATTTTAGTGAATTTTAGGCGCCGCCATACTTCTTGCTGGGTTAAGCAGGTGACACTTAATGGGGAATTTTTGTAATCACTGATCATATTGTCTGCCATGGAATTTTTATGTGTAAATACTGATGATAAAAAGTAATTTAGCATATTGGCTTTTTCCACATCCTCATCCACCATTTCACCCAGACTATTTTTAAGAGGGCCAAATCTATGTTTTTTTACGTTTCTTACTATTTACGTAGTTAAAGAATATTTTGGGATTATTTTTGTTCTCTCTGGCAATGAGTCTCTCTGTCTCAATCTTTGCAGCCTTGATTTGCTTTTTACAGAATTTATTTAATTTTCTGTATTTATTTAATGCCTCATCACTACCTACTTCCTTTAATGCTTTCTTTTTGTGACTTATTGCGCCCCTTACAGCTCTATTTATCCATATTGGTTTCCTCCTATTTCTAGTATGTTTGTTCCCATACGGTATATACTGTGCACAGGTCCTATCCAGGATGCTAATAAATGTCTCCCATTTTCTTTGTGTATTTTTATGTCTCAGGATATCGTCCCAGTTAATTGCACCACGATCATCTCTCATCCGTTGGAAATTTGTTCTCTTGAAGTTTAGTGTCCTTGTAACCTCTCTACTACACATCTTATTAAAGGATACATGAAAACTTATTATTTTGTGATCACTATTCCCCAAGTGACCCCCCAACCCTTATATTTGATATGCGGTCTGCCCCGTTGGTCAATATTAGTTCTAGTAGTGCCCCCCTTCTTGTTGGGTCCTGAACCAGTTGTAAAAGGTAATTGTCTCTCATAGTTGTCAAAAACCGATTACCTTTGCTGGAACTGCAGGTTTCTGTTCCCCAATCTATTTCAGGGTAGTTGAAGTCCCCCATAATAATGACTTCTCCTTGAGTCGCAGCTTCATCTATTTGCTTTATAAGGATATTCTCCGTTGCTTCCATTATTTTTGGAGATTTATAACAAACCCCTATCAGTAATTTATTATTTTTTCCCCCTCCCCTTATCTCCACCCACAGGGACTCTAAATTTTCATTAGATTCACCTATATTATCATGCAGGATGGGTTTTAAGGATGATTTTACATATATACACACACCTCCCCATCGCTTATCCGTTCAGTCATTTCTGAACAGACTGTAGCCCTGCAAGTTAACAGGCCAATCATGGCTCTCATCCTGCCATGTTTCAGATATCCCCACCATGTCATAATTATGCTCCAACAACATTAATTCTAATTCGTCCATTTTGTTGGCGAGGCTTCTGGCATTAGTATACATGCATTTTATGTATCTCTCTGTACCTCTATTCTTTCTTAAATTATTAATTGTTCTAACCCCACCCCCATGCCACCACCACCCCCAACTTCCTTATTTGTGCCCAGCTCTCTATCTGCACTATCTTCCCCTCCTATAAAATGAATACCCTCCCCCATTCCCTAGTTTAAACACTCCTCCAACCTTCTAGCCATTTTCTCCCCCAGCACAGCTGCACCTGCCCCATTGAGGTGCAGCCCAACCGTAGCGTAGAACCTGTAGCCAACTGAGAAGTCGGCCCAGTTCTGCAGGAACCCAAATCCCTCCTTCCTTCACCAATTCTTGAGCCACTTATTAACCTCCCTAATCTCCCGTTGCCTCTCTGGCGTGGCACGTGGTTCAGGCACTATTTCGGAAAATACCACGCTGGAGGTCCTTGCTTTCAGCTTGCAGCCTAATTCCCTGAAATTTTTTTTATGAAAACAGGATTGTTTGGATTAGTTACAAGGTTTGGCTCATCAAAAAAGACTAATTCCTTAAAAAATTCTTTATTTAATATATTTAAAAAAAATTAAAAAAACCACAAAAATTGTGAAAAACCAGACAGACAGAGAAAATCAAAAGTGAAAAAATATTAACCAAAAAGTCAGTTGCTGATCTGTATCCTCAAGTTAATATACCAGCAGGGCTACTATTAGGCCTATTTGGCCCTAGTATCGCTCTGACTGGTCCCCTACCTGTCAGTGGAGGTTGGCACCATCTTGAAACGCAAATGGCGCCCCCACTCAGCAGCAGCTAGCCCCTCAGTTCCTTATATATCCCTATAATAGGACAAAAACTATAAACACGATATCCCAATGTAGCAAGAGATAGATGCCCTAGTAATAAAACCCGTATAATGCAGAGAATCTAAATATGGGCCTAACCAACAATAAGCCACTGTATCAAAACATTGAATAGAAGACCAAACAGTTTGCTCGTGCCTAATGAGCTTTTTAGTAGAGCTAGGAGGGGGAGGGGGGTATGATATAATTAACTGGCCCTCCACAGTCCTTATTTGGCAGAATCCCTTCCTGGCTGCGGAGGTTGGCACCCTATGTAATGCGCAATGTGGCGCCCCCGCTCAACGAAGATCTGTTCCCTAATACACCTATCATAATGATGAAATGTGGGGATAAGGGTGAGGTTATAGGGAAGAAAACTCTTGATAGATTATTTAGGCAGGAACTGACTTATGTTCAGAAACCATTCATCTTTCAAAAGTAATAAGATCAGGTGCCATTAACTTGGGTTAGATATATTCAAGCTCTAGTGCAAAATTTGTTGCTCCTGCATTTACCATTTCTAGATCGCAGATAAACGGTGGCTGAAAATAATATCAGATCTCTATTGCATTGTGCCCAAACACATCAGCCATGTTTGCCTAATCACAAAAAATATCATAGACAAATCCACCTTCTATTGCACTATGCCCACACAGATCAGCAAACTGATAATTTTCAATAAAAAACTTAGGTTGAACATGTTAGCATTGCCTCAACGCTAGGGTTGAGCGACTTTCATTTTTTTAAGATCGAGTAGGGTTTTGGGAAACCCGATTTTGTCCAGAGTCGAGTCGAGTGTAGTCGGCCGATTATCGCTAAAAGTCGGGGATCGACCGAAACACGAAACCCAATGCAAGTCAATGGGGAAGCATAGTCGGCAGTGAGTGGAGGCCAGGAAAACACCTACAGTGCCCATTTTAATGCCAAAAACATCCATTCTTGTTTCTGAAGCTTGCCAATCTTAATTAACTGTATAATAATAGTTGGGCATAGGGAATTGGGGGAAAGTTGTGGGGGGAGTAGGGCTGGCTCAAGTTTTTCGTGGGCCCAGGAAATGCGGACTACGTCACGGCGGTGTTGCAGGGAAAGGTAAGTATTTAAACGTTGCAAGTGCTGTGATCCTGAGCAAGCAGGGGGGGGCCCACTCGTTCGCATTGGCACTGGCACAGGGCCCCTCAAAGTACGGCGGTGTGTTTGCATGGCGGGGGCGCCTCCCACCAGCAGCGACACTTTTGCGTACTCTGAGGGGCCCTGTGCCAGTGACGTCGCCAACGAGTATGCCCCCCCACCTGATGAAGAAACCTGCACTTTCATCTGCACCTTCCTCTTTGTCCTTGTGTAAGGTGGTATAACATGCGGGAAGGGGAACCTTACTTTCAGCAGGGTCAGATTCTGGCTGTGTAGAGTACAAGGGGAATGTAGTGGTCTAGGTCAATGTACCAGCAGACTCATTTAGCAGTGGCTGGGCAATGGGCAGGATGAGGAGGAAACAGATATAGGGCCAAAGAATAAAGTAGGCTAAATGCAGTTCAAAATTGGTAACAGGACTAAACAGGCGGCATTGCTTTGTTCAGTGGAGTAGCAAACCCAAGAGCAGCAGACACTGTTTCAAGGGCCTAACCACACTAGTAGGCCAAATGCAGTTTAATATCTGATAGTATAGGGCGAAAGCCAGAATGTGGAAGCTCAGCTTTGTTCAGTTGAGGACAACACCAGGGAGGGGCAGACACCTTTAGTAGGCCGGAAAAGCCTATTGCATTTTTTAAAATGGTAATTTGGAGCAGAAGGTTGAAGCTCAGCTTTATTTAGTTGAGGACAACACCAGGCAGGGGCACACAGACAGACACCTTTAGTAGGCCGGAAAAGCCTATTGCATTTTTTAAAATGGTAATTTGGAGCAGAAGGTTGAAGCTCAGCTTTATTTAGTTGAGGACAACACCAGGCAGGGGCACACAGACAGACACCTTTAGTAGGCCGGAAAAGCCTATTGCATTTTTTAAAATGGTAATTTGGAGCAGAAGGTTGAAGCTCAGCTTTATTTAGTTGAGGACAACACCAGGCAGGGGCACACAGACAGACACCTTTAGTAGGCCGGAAAAGCCTATTGCATTTTTTAAAATGGTAATTTGGAGCAGAAGGTTGAAGCTCAGCTTTATTTAGTTGAGGACAACACCAGGGAGGGGCAGAAGCCGTTAGTAGGCCCTAACCACCATTTTTTTTTTTAAAAACCACTTAATGAGAGCCGGAAGGTTGAAGCTCAGCTTTATTTAGTTGAGGACAACACCAGGCAGGGGCACACAGACAGACACCTTTAGTAGGCCGGAAAAGCCTATTGCATTTTTTAAAATGGTAATTTGGAGCAGAAGGTTGAAGCTCAGCTTTATTTAGTTGAGGACAACACCAGGCAGGGGCACACAGACAGACACCTTTAGTAGGCCGGAAAAGCCTATTGCATTTTTTAAAATGGTAATTTGGAGCAGAAGGTTGAAGCTCAGCTTTATTTAGTTGAGGACAACACCAGGCAGGGGCACACAGACAGACACCTTTAGTAGGCCAGAAAAGCCTATTGCATTTTTTAAAATGGTAATTTGGAGCAGAAGGTTGAAGCTCAGCTTTATTTAGTTGAGGACAACACCAGGGAGGGGCAGAAGCCGTTAGTAGGCCCTAACCACCATTTTTTTTTTAAAAAAACACTTAATGAGAGCCGGAAGGTTGAAGCTCAGCTTTATTTAGTTGAGGACAACACCAGGCAGGGGCACACAGACAGACACCTTTAGTAGGCCGGAAAAGCCTATTGCATTTTTTAAAATGGTAATTTGGAGCAGAAGGTTGAAGCTCAGCTTTATTTAGTTGAGGGCAACACCAGGGAGGGGCAGAAGCCGTTAGTAGGCCCTAACCACCATTTTTTTTTTTAAAAACCACTTAATGAGAGCCGGAAGGTTGAAGCTCAGCTTTATTTAGTTGAGGACAACACCAGGCAGGGGCACACAGACAGACACCTTTAGTAGGCCGGAAAAGCCTATTGCATTTTTTAAAATGGTAATTTGGAGCAGAAGGTTGAAGCTCAGCTTTATTTAGTTGAGGGCAACACCAGGGAGGGGCAGAAGCCGTTAGTAGGCCCTAACCACCATTTTTTTTTTTAAAAACCACTTAATGAGAGCCGGAAGGTTGAAGCTCAGCTTTATTTAGTTGAGGACAACACCAGGCAGGGGCACACAGACAGACACCTTTAGTAGGCCGGAAAAGCCTATTGCATTTTTTAAAATGGTAATTTGGAGCAGAAGGTTGAAGCTCAGCTTTATTTAGTTGAGGACAACACCAGGCAGGGGCACACAGACAGACACCTTTAGTAGGCCGGAAAAGCCTATTGCATTTTTTAAAATGGTAATTTGGAGCAGAAGGTTGAAGCTCAGCTTTATTTAGTTGAGGACAACACCAGGCAGGGGCACACAGACAGACACCTTTAGTAGGCCGGAAAAGCCTATTGCATTTTTTAAAATGGTAATTTGGAGCAGAAGGTTGAAGCTCAGCTTTATTTAGTTGAGGGCAACACCAGGGAGGGGCAGAAGCCGTTAGTAGGCCCTAACCAAAGTTGAAGGCCAAATGAAGTTTAATTTCTGATACTATAGGCCGAAAGCCAGAAGGTGGAAGCTCCGATTTAGACAGTGGAGGACAATTTGAATTAGGGACTGCAGACAGACTTAGTAGGCTGTCCCCTGTGGACCATGCATCCACCACATTAACCCATTGCGCCGTAATGGACACGTAATCTTCCGTGGCCATGCCTACAGGTCCATGCGTCTGTTGTCAGGTGCACCTTTGTACTCACAGATTGCCAGAGTGCATGGACAATGCGGTCTTCTACATGCTGGTGGAGGGTTGGGATGGCTTTTCTCGCAAAAGAAGTGTCGACTGGTTAGCTTGTAGCGTGGTACAGCGTAGTCCATCATGGCCTTATTAATAGTAAATAAAATATATAACTAGGCTCTATGAACTTTTAAATAGGTTCCAGGGGTACACGGGCAGCATTGGTGTGGTCAGTGGAGGAGTATTGCAAGTAGGGGCCGCAGACAGGCTATCAAAGGCCTAAAATAACAAACAGTAGGCAGTCATGGCAGTTTTACATCGGTTACATGGATACACAGGCAGGCACTCCAGGCAGCATTGTGGTCAGTGGAGGAGTATTGCAAGTAGGGGCCGCAGACAGGCTATCAAAGGCCTAAAATAACAAACAGTAGGCAGTCATGGCAGTTTTACATCGGTTACATGGATACACAGGCAGGCACTCCAGGCAGCATTGTGGTCAGTGGAGGAGTATTGCAAGTAGGGGCCGCAGACAGGCTATCAAAGGCCTAAAATAACAAACAGTAGGCAGTCATGGCAGTTTTACATCGGTTACATGGATACACAGGCAGGCACTCCAGGCAGCATTGTGGTCAGTGGAGGAGTATTGCAAGTAGGGGCCGCAGACAGGCTATCAAAGGCCTAAAATAACAAACAGTAGGCAGTCATGGCAGTTTTACATCGGTTACATGGATACACAGGCAGGCACTCCAGGCAGCATTGTGGTCAGTGGAGGAGTATTGCAAGTAGGGGCCGCAGACAGGCTATCAAAGGCCTAAAATAACAAACAATAGGCTCATTGCAGTTTTACAGCGGTTACATGGATACACAGGCAGCTAGGTGGTGAGTGGAGGAGTATTTAAAGTAAGGACCGCAGACAGGCTATCAAAGGCCTAACATAACAAACAATAGGCTCATGGCAGTTTTACAGCGGTTACATGGATAGACGGGCAGGCAGCTTGGTGGTGAGTGGAGGAGTATTTAAAGTAGGGACCGCAGACAGGCTGTCAAAGGCCTAACATAACAAACAATAGGCTCATGGCAGTTTTACAGCGGTTACATGGATACACGGGCAGGCAGCTTGGTGGTCAGTGGAGGAGTATTTAAAGTAGGGACCGCAGACAGGCTTCAAAGGCCTAACATAAGAAAATGGGCTGGCTGTAGGCACTTTATAATTGGTTCCAGGGGTACACGGGCAGCAGTGGTCTGGCCAGTGGAGGACTAGTGGAAGGAGGGACCGCAGACAGGCTTCAAAGGCCTAACATAAAAAAATGGGCTGGCTGTAGGCACTTTATAATTGGTTCCATGGGTACACGGGCAGCAGTGGTCTGGCCAGTGGAGGACTAGTGGAAGGAGGGACCGCAGACAGGCTTCAAAGGCCTAACATAAGAAAATGGGCTGGCTGTAGGCACTTTATAATTGGTTCCAGGGGTACACGGGCAGCAGCGGTCTGGCCAGTGGAGGACTAGTAGAAGGAGGGACCGCAGACAGGCTTCAAAGGCCTAACATAAAAAAATGGGCTGGCTGTAGGCACTTTATAATTGGTTCCAGGGGTACACGGGCAGCAGTGGTCTGGCCAGTGGAGGACTAGTGGAAGGAGGGACCGCAGACAGGCTTCAAAGGCCTAACATAAAAAAATGGGCTGGCTGTAGGCACTTTATAATTGGTTCCAGGGGTACACGGGCAGCAGTGGTCTGGCCAGTGGAGGACTAGTGGAAGGAGGGACCGCAGACAGGCTTCAAAGGCCTAACATAAAAAAATGGGCTGGCTGTAGGCACTTTATAATTGGTTCCAGGGGTACACGGGCAGCAGAGGTCTGGCCAGTGGAGGACTAGTGGAAGGAGGGACCGCAGACAGGCTTCAAAGGCCTAACATAAAAAAATGGGCTGGCTGTAGGCACTTTATAATTGGTTCCAGGGGTACACGGGCAGCAGTGGTCTGGCCAGTGGAGGACTAGTGGAAGGAGGGACCGCAGACAGGCTTCAAAGGCCTAACATAAAAAAATGGGCTGGCTGTAGGCACTTTATAATTGGTTCCAGGGGTACACGGGCAGCAGTGGTCTGGCCAGTGGAGGACTAGTGGAAGGAGGGACCGCAGACAGGCTTCAAAGGCCTAACATAAAAAAATGGGCTGGCTGTAGGCACTTTATAATTGGTTCCAGGGGTACACGGGCAGCAGTGGTCTGGCCAGTGGAGGACTAGTGGAAGGAGGGACCGCAGACAGGCTTCAAAGGCCTAACATAAAAAAATGGGCTGGCTGTAGGCACTTTATAATTGGTTCCAGGGGTACACGGGCAGCAGTGGTCTGGCCAGTGGAGGACTAGTGGAAGGAGGGACCGCAGACAGGCTTCAAAGGCCTAACATAAAAAAATGGGCTGGCTGTAGGCACTTTATAATTGGTTCCAGGGGTACACGGGCAGCAGTGGTCTGGCCAGTGGAGGACTAGTGGAAGGAGGGACCGCAGACAGGCTTCAAAGGCCTAACATAAAAAAGTGGGCTGGCTGTAGGCACTTTATAATTGGTTCCAGGGGTACACGGGCAGCAGTGGTCTGGCCAGTGGAGGACTAGTGGAAGGAGGGACCGCAGACAGGCTTCAAAGGCCTAACATAAAAAAATGGGCTGGCTGTAGGCACTTTATAATTGGTTCCAGGGGTACACGGGCAGCAGTGGTCTGGCCAGTGGAGGACTAGTGGAAGGAGGGACCGCAGACAGGCTTCAAAGGCCTAACATAAAAAAATGGGCTGGCTGTAGGCACTTTATAATTGGTTCCAGGGGTACACGGGCAGCAGTGGTCTGGCCAGTGGAGGACTAGTGGAAGGAGGGACCGCAGACAGGCTTCAAAGGCCTAACATAAAAAAATGGGCTGGCTGTAGGCACTTTATAATTGGTTCCAGGGGTACACGGGCAGCAGTGGTCTGGCCAGTGGAGGACTAGTGGAAGGAGGGACCGCAGACAGGCTTCAAAGGCCTAACATAAAAAAATGGGCTGGCTGTAGGCACTTTATAATTGGTTCCAGGGGTACACGGGCAGCAGTGGTCTGGCCAGTGGAGGACTAGTGGAAGGAGGGACCGCAGACAGGCTTCAAAGGCCTAACATAAAAAAATGGGCTGGCTGTAGGCACTTTATAATTGGTTCCAGGGGTACACGGGCAGCAGTGGTCTGGCCAGTGGAGGACTAGTGGAAGGAGGGACCGCAGACAGGCTTCAAAGGCCTAACATAAAAAAATGGGCTGGCTGTAGGCACTTTATAATTGGTTCCAGGGGTACACGGGCAGCAGTGGTCTGGTCAGTGGAGGACTAGTGGAAGGAGGGACCGCAGACAGGCTTCAAAGGCCTAAAATAACAAACAATAGGCTCATGGCAGTTTTACAGCGGTTACATGGATACACGGGCAGCTTGGTGGTGAGTGGAGGAGTAGTGCAAGGAGTGTCTGTCCCAGTACTCCCAAAATATAAATAGATGTTAATGTCTCGCAAAACAACCAAAACAAAAAAAAAGGTGGCATACTTAGGTACAGGGGTGGGTTCATCTGCTGAGTTTCTGACATAGTAATTTGGCAGTAACTATTTAATGGTGCCAATATAGGACACAGACACAGACTACTTTAAGTTGCATCATAGATGTCTACAAATTTGTATTGTCAGTGCCAGACATTGAATGATGTCAGCGAATAGACTAAAGATTGGTGGAGCTGTGCGACATAATTTTGCACGTGGTAGAGCACATTTTGAGCTGGGGTAGGGGGGAACTCTCTTGAGGCCGGCGGGACCGCCCCAGGGCCCCTCATGTTACAACGGTGTGTCTGACGTTGGGTGCGCACCACCACCGCCAGAGACACTACATTGTACTATGAGGGACCCAGTAGCAATGCCGTCAACCAAAAGCGAGCACACCCACCTCTTCAGACAAACAGCAGTCTCACGGGTGCTTGCGCCAAGTCGCGATACCACGGCCCCGTGTGGGGAGTTTTGCCATTTAGGGAGGTGTAAACATGTCGTATGCTGTACAATCAGCTGCAGCTAATTAGACATTAGAAAAGTAATTCACAGGCAAGAGCTTTTCATAGGAAAGCTAGGTGTCGGCCGGGCAAGGTGGGGCAAAAGATTTCGAAATCCAGTTGTGGTTCATTTTAATGAATGTTAGATCGTCAACATTTTGGGTAGCCAGACGAGTCCTTTTTTCGGTTAATATTGAACCTGCAGCACTGAATACTCTTTCTGATAGGACACTTGCTGCCGGGCAAGCAAGCTCCTGCAATGCATATTCTGCCAATTCTGGCCAGGTGTCTAATTTGGAGGCCCAGTAATCAAATGGGAATGACGGTTGAGGGAGAACATCGATAAGGGATGAAAAATAGTTAGTAACCATACTGGACAAATGTTGTCTCCTGTCACTTTCAATTGATGCAGCAGTACCTGTCCTGTCTGCGGTCATAGCAAAATCACTCCACAACCTGGTCAGAAAACCCCTCTGTCCAACGCCACTTCTGATGTGTGCACCCCTAACACTCCTAGTCTGCTGCCCCCTGGAGCTCGTGTGAGAACGATCACGTGCGCTGTGTGCTGGGAATGCCTGAAGCAAACGGTCAACAAGAGTTGATTGTTTGGTTGCTAATATTAGTTCCAAGTTCTCATGTGGCATAATATTTTGCAATTTGCCTTTATAGCGTGGATCAAGGAGGCAGGCCAACCAGTAATCGTCATCGTTCATCATTTTCGTAATGCGTGTGTCCCTTTTTAGGATACGTAAGGCATAATCCGCCATGTGGGCCAAAGTTCCAGTTGTCAAATCTCCGGTTGTGATTGGTTGAGGGGCAGTTGCAGGCAAATCTACGTCACTTGTGTCCCTCAAAAAACCAGAACCCGGCCGTGACACGCAACCAATTTCCTGTGCCCCCGGGAAAGGTTCGGCATTAAAAATATACTCATCCCCATCATCCTCCTCGTCCTCCACCTCCTCTTCGCCCGCTACCTCGTCCTGTACACTGCCCTGACCAGACAATGGCTGACTGTCATCAAGGCTTTCCTCTTCCTCTGGTGCAGACGCCTGCTCCTTTATGTGCGTCAAACTTTGCATCAGCAGACGCATTAGGGGGATGCTCATGCTTATTACGGCGTTGTCTGCACTAACCAGCCGTGTGCATTCCTCAAAACACTGAAGGACTTGACACATGTCTTGTATCTTAGACCACTGCACACCTGACAACTCCATGTCTGCCATCCTACTGCCTGCCCGTGTATCCTCCCACAAATAAATAACAGCACGCCTCTGTTCGCACAGTCTCTGAAGCATGTGCAGTGTTGAGTTCCACCTTGTTGCAACGTCTATGATTAGGCGATGCTGGGGAAGGTTCAAAGACCGCTGATAGGTCTGCATATGGCTGGCGTGTACAGGCGAACGTCGGATATGTGAGCAAAGTGCACGCACTTTGAGGAGCAGGTCGGAGAACCCAGGATAAGTTTTCAATAAGCACTGCACCACCAGGTTTAAGGTGTGAGCCAGGCAAGGAATGTGTTTCAGTTGGGAAAGGGAGATGGCAGCCATGAAATTCCTTCCGTTATCACTCACTACCTTGCCTGCCTCAAGATCTACTGTGCCCAGCCACGACTGCGTTTCTTGTTGCAAGAACTCGGAAAGAACTTCCGCGGTGTGTCTGTTGTCGCCCAAACACTTCATAGCCAATACAGCCTGCTGACGCTTGGCAGTAGCTGGCCCATAATGGGACAACTGGTGTGCAACAGTGTCATCTGCCGATGGAGTGGTTGGCAGACTGCGTTCTGTGGAAGAGCTGTAGCTTCGGCAGGAGGACGAGGAGGAGGAGGGGGTGCGAACGCCTACAGCCAACTGTTTCCTAGACCGTGGGCTAGGCACAACTGTCCCTAAATTGATGTCGCCTGTGGACCCTGCATCCACCACATTCACCCAGTGTGCCGTGATGGACACATAACGTCCCTGGCCATGCCTACTGGTCCATGCATCTGTAGTCAGGTGCACCTTTGTACTCACAGATTGCCTGAGTGCATGGACGATGCGCTGTTTAACATGCTGGTGCAGGGCTGGGATGGCTTTTCTGGAAAAAAAGTGTCGACTGGGTAGCTCGTATCGTGGTTCAGCGTACTCCATCAGGGCTTTGAAAGCTTCGCTTTCAACTAACCGGTAGGGCATCATCTCTAACGAGATTAGTCTAGCTATGTGGGCGTTAAAACCCTGTGTACGCGGATGCGAGGATAAGTACTTCCTTTTTCTAACCAGAGTCTCATGTAGGGTGAGCTGGACTGGAGAGCTGGAGATCGTGGAACTTTCGGGTGTGCCGGTGTACATGGCAGACTGAGAGACGGTTGGAGACGGTATTGTTTCCGCCGGTGCCCTAGATGCAATATTTCCTCCTACAAAACTGGTGGTTCCCTGACCCTGACTGCTTTTGGCTGGCAAAGAAACCTGCACAGATACTGCCGGTGGTGCGGAAAATGGTGGCCTTACAGTGACGGAAGGGATGTTGCGTTGCTGACTAGCTTCATTGGCCGAGGGTGCTACAACCTTAAGGGACGTTTGGTAGTTAGTCCAGGCTTGAAAATGCATGGTGGTTAAGTGTCTATGCATGCAACTAGTATTTAGACTTTTCAGATTCTGACCTCTGCTTAAGCTAGTTGAACATTTTTGACAGATGACTTTGCGCTGATCAGTTGGATGTTGTTTAAAAAAATGCCAGACTGCACTCTTCCTAGACTCGGATCCCTTTTCAGGGATTGCAGACTGAGCTTTAACCGGATGGCCACGCTGTCCTCCAACAGGTTTTGGCTTTGACACGCGTTTTGGGCCAGATACGGGCCCGGCAGATGGAACCTGTTGCGATGTTGATGCCTGCTGCGGCCCCTCCTCCACCTCCGCTTCTGAACTACTGCCGCCTGCACCCTGTTCCCCCAATGGCTGCCAATCGGGGTCAATAACTGGGTCATCTATTACCTCCTCTTCGAGCTCGTGTGCAACTTCGTCTGTGTCACTGTGTCGGTCGGTGGTATAGCGTTCGTGGCGGGGCAACATAGTCTCATCAGGGTCTGATTGTGGATCTGTACCCTGAGAGGGCAATGTGGTGGTCTGAGTCAAAGGAGCAGCATAGTACTCTGGCTGTGGCTGTGCATCAGTGCACTCCATGTCAGAATATACTTGTAATGGGCATGGCCTGTTAAATGTTTCACTTTCTAAGCCAGGGACGGTATGTGTAAAGAGCTCCATGGAGTGACCCGTTGTGTCGCCTGCTGCATCCTTCTCTCTTGTTGTAGTTTTTGCTGAGGAGGACAAGGAAGCGACTTGTCCCTGACCGTGAACATCCACAAGCGACGCGCTGCTTTTACATTTACCAGTTTCGGAAGAGGAGGCAAAAGAGCTAGAGGCTGAGTCTGCAATGTAAGCCAAAACTTGCTGTTGCTGCTCCGCCTTTAAAAGCGGTTTTCCTACTCCCAGAAAAGAGAGCGTTCGAGGCCTTGTGTAACATGACGACGAAACTGGCTCCACAGCTCCAGACTTAGGTGGAATATTTTTATCCCCACGACCACCTGATGCTCCACTACCACTACCATCATTACCAGCTGACAATGAACGCCCACGACGACCTCTTGCACCAGACTTCCTCATTGTTTTAAAATCTTAACCAAAGTAACTTTATTTGTTGCTGTCAAACAACTTACACGGTGAGCTATAACTTCAGTATGATTTCAATATCCCTTAACAGGTTGGTGAGACCACAAGGAAAATCAGGCACAATGTTACACACTGTTTTCTGTGGCACAAAATCACAGAGATGACACACACGCAGGACTGTCACTCAAGCACTAATGTCAATATTAATCTCCCACCTAATTTATTTTTTTTTTTTCTCAGGGAGACTTTAGAAACCAAATAATATTAAAAAAACCAAAAAAATAAATAGGCTTTCTATGGCCCACTGAATGAGAGGGAGAGAGGTGGCACACCCAGGAGTCAAGACTGGCACACAAGCTGAAAGGGCAATATTACTCTCCCACTGTTTTTTTATGTTTTTTTTTTTTTTTTCAGGGAGACTTTAGAAACCAAATAATAAGAAAAAAAATAAATAAATAAATAGGCTTTCTATAGCCCACTGAATGAGAGATAGCACACACAGCAGTGGCACACAAGCCCTGACTGAGGCCAATATTTTTCTCCCACTGATTGATGTAGTGTTTTTGTGTTGAGGTAGATTTTAGAACACAAATCAAGGAAAAAAAAAAAATGCTTTCTATGGCCCACTGAATGAGAGAGAGGTGGCACACCCAGGAGTCAAGACTGGCACACAAGCTGAAAGGGCAATATTACTCTCCCACTGTTTTTTTATGTTTTTGTTTTTTTTCAGGGAGACTTTAGAAACCCAATAATATTTAAAAAAAAAAATAAATAGGCTTTCTATGGCCCACTGAATGAGAGGGAGAGAGGTGGCACACCCAGGAGTCAAGACTGGCACACAAGCTGAAAGGGCAATATTACTCTCCCACTGTTTTTTTATGTATTTTTTGTTTTTTAAGGGAGACTTTAGAAACCCAATAATATTTAAAAAAATAAATAAATAGGCTTTCTATGGCCCACTGAATGAGAGGGAGAGAGGTGGCACACCCAGGAGTCAAGACTGGCACACAAGCTGAAAGGGCAATATTACTCTCCCACTGTTTTTTTATGTATTTTTTGTTTTTTAAGGGAGACTTTAGAAACCCAATAATATTTTTTTAAAAAAATAAATAGGCTTTCTATGGCCCACTGAATGAGAGGGAGAGAGGTGGCACACCCAGGAGTCAAGACTGGCACACAAGCTGAAAGGGCAATATTACACTCCCACTGTTTTTTTATGGTTTTTTTTTTTTTCAGGGAGACTTTAGAAACCAAATAATATTAAAAAAAACAAAAAAAAAAAATAGCCTTTCTATGGCCCACTGAATGAGAGAGAGAGGTGGCACACCCAGGAGTCAAGACTGGCACACAAGCTGAAAGGGCAATATTACTCTCCCACTGTTTTTTTATGTTTTTTTTTTTTTCAGGGAGACTTTAGAAACCAAATAATATTAAAAAAAACAAAAAAAAAAAATAGCCTTTCTATGGCCCACTGAATGAGAGAGAGAGGTGGCACACCCAGGAGTCAAGACTGGCACACAAGCTGAAAGGGCAATATTACTCTCCCACTGTTTTTTTATGTATTTTTTGTTTTTTAAGGGAGACTTTAGAAACCCAAGAATATTAAAAAAAAAAAAATAAATAGGCTTTCTATGGCCCACTGAATGAGAGGGAGAGAGGTGGCACACCCAGGAGTCAAGACTGGCACACAAGCTGAAAGGGCAATATTACTCTCCCACTGTTTTTTTATGTTTTTTTTTTTTTTTTCAGGGAGACTTTAGAAACCAAATAATAAGAAAAAAATAAATAAATAAATAGGCTTTCTATAGCCCACTGAATGAGAGATAGCACACACAGCAGTGGCACACAAGCCCTGACTGAGGCCAATATTTTTCTCCCACTGATTGATGTAGTGTTTTTGTGTTGAGGTAGATTTTAGAACACAAATCAAGGAAAAAAAAAAAATGCTTTCTATGGCCCACTGAATGAGAGAGAGGTGGCACACCCAGGAGTCAAGACTGGCACACAAGCTGAAAGGGCAATATTACTCTCCCACTGTTTTTTTAGGTTTTTTTTTTTTTTCAGGGAGACTTTAGAAACCAAATAATATTTTTTTAAAAAAATAAATAGGCTTTCTATGGCCCACTGAATGAGAGGGAGAGAGGTGGCACACCCAGGAGTCAAGACTGGCACACAAGCTGAAAGGGCAATATTACTCTCCCACTGTTTTTTTATGTATTTTTTGTTTTTTAAGGGAGACTTTAGAAACCCAATAATATTTTTTTAAAAAAATAAATAGCCTTTCTATGGCCCACTGAATGAGAGGGAGAGAGGTGGCACACCCAGGAGTCAAGACTGGCACACAAGCTGAAAGGGCAATATTACTCTCCCACTGTTTTTTTATGTTTTTTTTTTTTTTTTCAGGGAGACTTTAGAAACCAAATAATAAGAAAAAAAATAAATAAATAAATAGGCTTTCTATAGCCCACTGAATGAGAGATAGCACACACAGCAGTGGCACACAAGCCCTGACTGAGGCCAATATTTTTCTCCCACTGATTGATGTAGTGTTTTTGTGTTGAGGTAGATTTTAGAACACAAATCAAGGAAAAAAAAAAAATGCTTTCTATGGCCCACTGAATGAGAGAGAGGTGGCACACCCAGGAGTCAAGACTGGCACACAAGCTGAAAGGGCAATATTACTCTCCCACTGTTTTTTTATGTATTTTTTGTTTTTTAAGGGAGACTTTAGAAACCCAATAATATTTAAAAAAAATAAATAAATAGGCTTTCTATGGCCCACTGAATGAGAGGGAGAGAGGTGGCACACCCAGGAGTCAAGACTGGCACACAAGCTGAAAGGGCAATATTACTCTCCCACTGTTTTTTTATGTTTTTTTTTTTTTTTTTTTTTCAGGGAGACTTTAGAAACCAAATAATAAGAAAAAAAATAAATAAATAAATAGGCTTTCTATAGCCCACTGAATGAGAGATAGCACACACAGCAGTGGCACACAAGCCCTGACTGAGGCCAATATTTTTCTCCCACTGATTGATGTAGTGTTTTTGTGTTGAGGTAGATTTTAGAACACAAATCAAGGAAAAAAAAAAAAAATGCTTTCTATGGCCCACTGAATGAGAGAGAGGTGGCACACCCAGGAGTCAAGACTGGCACACAAGCTGAAAGGGCAATATTACTCTCCCACTGTTTTTTTATGTATTTTTTGTTTTTTAAGGGAGACTTTAGAAACCCAATAATATTTTAAAAAATAAATAAATAGGCTTTCTATGGCCCACTGAATGAGAGGGAGAGAGGTGGCACACCCAGGAGTCAAGACTGGCACACAAGCTGAAAGGGCAATATTACTCTCCCACTGTTTTTTTATGTATTTTTTGTTTTTTAAGGGAGACTTTAGAAACCCAATAATATTTAAAAAAAATAAATAAATAGGCTTTCTATGGCCCACTGAATGAGAGGGAGAGAGGTGGCACACCCAGGAGTCAAGACTGGCACACAAGCTGAAAGGGCAATATTACTCTCCCACTGTTTTTTTATGTATTTTTTGTTTTTTAAGGGAGACTTTAGAAACCCAATAATATTTTTTTAAAAAAATAAATAGGCTTTCTATGGCCCACTGAATGAGAGGGAGAGAGGTGGCACACCCAGGAGTCAAGACTGGCACACAAGCTGAAAGGGCAATATTACTCTCCCACTGTTTTTTTAGGTTTTTTTTTTTTTTTCAGGGAGACTTTAGATACCAAATAATATTAAAAAAAAAAAAAAAAAAAAATAGCCTTTCTATGGCCCACTGAATGAGAGATAGCACACACAGCAGTGGCACACAAGCCCTGACTGAGGCCAATATTTTTCTCCCACTGATTGATGTAGTGTTTTTGTGTTGAGGTAGAATTTAGAACACAAATCACGGAAAAAATAAATAGGCTTTCTATGGCCCACTCAGTGAGAGATGGCACACACAGGGATGGCACTGTAGCAGAAATGCCAATCTTAATCTCCCACAAAAAAAACAAAAAAAAAACAGGGACTGTCCTACAATTACTATCTCCCTGCAGTAATCTAAGCCAGGTATGGCAGGCAGCAATAGGAGTGGACTGATGCACAAATTAAATAAAAAGTGTGGACAAACAAAAAAGATAGCTGTGCAGAAAGGAAGGAACAAGAGGATATGTGCTTTGAAAAAAGCAGTTGGTTTCCACAGTGGCGTACACACAGCAATACAGCTATCACGGAGCCTTCTAGGGCAGCCCAATGAGCTACAGCGCTGAGGGAAAAAAAAAAAAAAATAGCTTCCACAGTCCCTGCACACCGAAGGTGGTGTTGGACAGTGGAAATCGCTGCAGCACAAGCGGTTTGGTGGTTAGTGGACCCTGCCTAACGCTCTCCCTGCTTCTGACGAAGCGGCAGCAACCTGTCCCTAAGCTCAGATCAGCAGCAGTAAGATGGCGGTCGGCGGGAACGCCCCTTTATAGCCCCTGTGACGCCGCAGACAGCAAGCCAATCACTGCAATGCCCTTCTCTAAGATGGTGGGGACCAGGATCTATGTCATCACGCTGCCCACACTCTGCGTTCACCTTCATTGGCTGAGAAATGGCGCTTTTCGCGTCATTGAAACGCGACTTTGGCGCGAAAGTCGCGTACCGCATGGCCGACAAGCACAGGGGTCGGATCGGGTTTCATGAGACGCCGACTTAGCCAAAAGTCGGCGACTTTTGAAAATGATCGACCCGTTTCGCTCAACCCTACTCAACGCGTTTCCCTCCCATGATAAGAGTTCCTCAGGAGGCCCATGGTAACTTTAGTGTTCATTCAGAACATCATGGATGTCATCTGGTTGCAGGTTGCAGGTATAAATAAAGCCAGGTAACCGGTATCCGTATATACACAGCATGTGTGTTAAGCCAGGTTAAAAGATTTCATACTCCCTTATCGTTATGCACGGGGAATGTCTCCATTTAAGGGGCTGCGCATGTCGCGCTTCTATTCTATGCACTAGAGGACTTGACCTCACTCTCTCACAACTTCCAGGTCAGAATCCCCCGCCTTACACTTCAGACAGGGCGCTCACTAGACTTGCAGCGTCATAGCATCTCATTGCGCAGGCGCCTCTCGTCGGCTAGGCAACGCTTGGATCGCGTCATCCAAAACACGGCAGGAACTGTGCGCCTCTGCTCTCACCGATGGAGCACCATGAAGCATTCCATCCCGCCGCGCGTGCGTCCAACGCCACACCTCGCCCACATCAGATGCAGCCACGTCTGCGCACTCTCCTTCTTGAGCATCTATGGAGATCTCAAGCAGCCTATGTACCGGGATCGCTGCATGGTGACTGTTCACACATAAGTAGCCAAACCTACTACTGCAATTCACCTTGTCTTTTACATGAAGTGCAGAGTAAGCATAATGTATCTTAATAATGCCTAAGTACTGGATTCGTGTATATAGCTAGACAGCAGTAAATACACATATGCAAACAACGCAAGCTTCTTCCGTACTTAGCTATGCCATCTTGGTACTACCCTAGTAATAGACTTATATAAATAATTAGATGTTTAATCAGTATATATTTCATACAGAGTGTCAGCCCCCTTCGGGTACATGGCTGCTTCCTGGCCTAACTTAACCCTATGCTTTACTATATTTGGATCCATTATTTAAAGGGTATTATTGAATATTGAATAACTTATTCATTAGACTTATGCTTCCTATGGTTCATTACTGGTGGGAACACAAGTGTACAAATGCTCATACATAACATTCCATAGGAGCATATCCTTATTACACCCCACACTCCTCTTAGATCAAACATTTGTGATGGAAAAATAGATGCCATATGCATTAGTCGGTAAGATAGTGGACTTTTCAACAGATGCCATTAGTCGCATACACCTTCTCCTACATCTATGCAGGGCCTATGGAGCTTTTTTCAATAAAAAATAGGTAGAGGCACTTATCCTTTTCCTCAGTTCTCTCCTTGTCTTACCAACGTAGTTCTTAGGACATGGACATGTGGCCATATATACCACTCCCGTGGTTTTGCAGTTTGCAAAGTCCCTTATAAAGAATTTTTTGTCATTAGAGGCACTCTCAAAACTCTTCCCCGGTGACACTCAGTTACAAAATGAACAGTTACCACATCTAAATGTGCCAAAAACTCTCCTATCCAGCTACGTCCCCTCTTGTTTTGGTCTTTTGTAGTGACTATGTACTAGCCTGTCTTTAAGAGACCGACACTTGCGAAAGGTAACTGCTGTTTTTTTCTGGACTACTTCAGATAGAGACTCATCCGCCTGTAAGATACTCCAATGTTTATTAAGGATTCTGAAAATCTGATCTGTCTGATTATCATATGTACCAATGATCCTCACCGTATTCGGATCCTCATTTCTGGTTTTTGGTCGCAGAGAGTCTATCTTTTCCAAGTGCATTTTCATAGGCCGGATTCAGCATATGATCAGGTTAGCCCCGTTCCCTAAATCTCTCCCTTAGTTCCAATGCCTGGGTTCTAAAAACTCTAGAGTCCGAGCAGTTCCTTTTTACCCTGAGATACTGGCCACGTGGAATACCTCTCGTGAGAGGGCCAGGATGGTGGCTGTCCCATCTCAAGAGAGAATTGGTCGCCGTTGACTTGTGATAGACCCTAGTTCCCAGTGTACCTTTGTCATTTTTTGTTATTTTGACGTCCAGGAAATCCAACTCCTTCTCATTGCTTTCCAATGTAAACCTTAGACCAATTTAATTCACATTAAGTTCTTTGACAAATCTTTCAAGTTCCACTTTTGACCCTGCCCAAATAACCAAGACATCATCTATATACTGGATACCAGGCCGCTATTTTATTTGACCACCAGTCATCCGTATCGGAGAAGACTATCATTTCCTCCCACCAGCCCAGGAGGAGATTTGCATACGAAGGTGCACAGGAGCAACCCATCGCAGTCCCCCTGAGCTGGTGGAAGAACTTTCCGTCAAACACAAAATAACTATGGGTCAGGGTATAGTCCATCAAATCATGTATTAGTTGATTATGACCATGAAAATAGGTGGCTCTTGAACTCAGGTAAAAATCTATCGCTTTAAGGCCCATTTCGTGTGGAATACTGCTGTATAATGCTTCTACATCAATTGAGCCCAGCAGTGCCTCCTTTTCCACAGTGACACCATCAATTTTGAGCAACAGGTCTGAGGTATCCCTCACATAAGAGTGTAGTGCAGTAACAAAGGGATGTAAGATTTTGTCAAGATATATGCCTGCATTCTGGCTTAGAGATCCCACCCCTGACACGATCGGACGTCCTCTCAAAGGGGTGGTTCCCTTATGGATTTTGGGGATGGCATAAAAAGTAGGAATCGTGGGACCGGTTGGGGACATAAACTTGTACTCATTTGCAGAAATGATTCTATCATTAAGTGCCTTATCTAAGATGACCATCAGGGACTCTACAATCACGTGGGTGGGATTACTCTTTAATCTTCCATATGTATCACTGTCAGTAAGTATTGAATTGCACATTTCAGTATATCTTTTGTGGTCGAGGATGACCAAATTACCCCCTTTATCAGATGGTTTAATGATGATATCCAGGTTCCTTTCCAAGCCCTCCAGAGCTTCCTGCTCTTCCCTGCTTAGGTTAAGGGGAACAATGGAGTTGTGGCTACTCAATTTCTTAAGGTCATCCTCGACCACCTTCAGAAAAAAGTCAATATTTGTATAGTCACCGAGGGGGCATTTTTTGCTCCTCAATTTGACATCAGTGTGTGGCCTAAAGCCCCGGTCTCTCTCGTTTTCCTCCAACAAGTCTACCAAATTGTTTACACCTTCTAGATCTTCCTCACTGATCCCTAATTTCAAACACTGATCTCTGTTATTTTGAGCGAAGAATTTTTTCCACTTTAGTTTACGATAGAATAAGTTAATGTCTTTTACCCATGAGAAGGTGTGATGTTTTATGGGAACAAACTATAGTCCTTTTTTAAGGACCCTGATCTCCCCTGGTGAAAAAATGTGTCCACTCAAATTTATGATTTGGTTAGTATCAGTATTTAATGATTCCGTTTTCTTAAATCGTAAACCACAGGGGCCCTCTGTTCTAAAAAAGAAGACAAAGAAGAGATAGATGAGGAGGTTGAAGAAGGCGCAGTGGCTGAGGAGCCTGATCCCCTGGTTTGGGACCCGAGAAGCTTTGACCTTGCTCCCTGCCTCCATACTAGCCCCCCGAACCCCCTCTCTCTGATTTCGCCATCTCCCTCTCTGAAAGCGGGTGTTTCCCCTACTTCTCTGTCTCCAAGGGGTTCCTCAAAAATTTCTCTTCAAAATTTCTTTCAGTATCTGATGTTTCAGCCTCAGAGGACGATATTTCAGATCCTATATCTGTGTGTCCCCAAAGTTGTAAGCTTTATTTTCCTTAAATTCATTTGAGTCCCTCAAAAATTGTGTGTGTTTACGTTTTTGTATTTGAGTCTGATATCTCTCTAATGAAACTTGCAGGGTGCTCTCTTTTCTATTGGATCTGATTTGAATTTTAGTGTCCTCTCCATGAGATGATTAAGTTTCTTTGAGGCTTGTTCTGGATTCTTTTTTCCTCCTCCAACAATATTTTAATCAATCTAACTGAGGAGGCTATAGATTCTTCCCTCCACACTTTGAGTAGACTTGGGTTACTGATCCTAGGTGAGGGAGTGATGTTAACTCTTAAACCCCTGGGAACAATGTTGTTCTTTATATAGTTTTCCAGGGCTTTTATCTCCCACCAAAATTTTAAATAATTTTTATAGCAAAAATTTAATTCCTTAACAGACAGAGTATATGGATGGAGTAGAGTCACTCCCTGTATAGTCAGTTTCGACAGAAAATACCCAATTTGTCTCGTTTACCCAGGACTCTGAATTGATGGGTCCTGACAAAAAGCTGGCCATACAATTATAATCTCAATTTTTTTTTTATGAAAACAGGATTGTTGGGGTTAGTTACAAGATTTGGCTCATCAAAAAAGACGAATTCCTTAAAAAATTCTCAATTTAATATATTTTTAAAAAATTAAAAAAAACACAAAAATTGTGAAAAACCAGACAGACAGAGAAAATCAAAAGTGAAAAAATATTAACCAAAAAGTCAGTTGCTGGTCTGTATCCTCAAGTTAATATACCAGCAGGGCTACTATTAGACCTATTTGGGCCTAATATCACCCTGACTGGTCCCCTACCTGTCAGTGGAGGTTGGCACCCTCTTGAAACGTAAGACAAGGAGAGAACTGAGAAAAAGGATAAGTGAACACCTTGGTGATGTTCGAAATGAGAGGGATACACCTGTAGCCCGCCATATATGAAAGGAACATCAAGGTAATGGTGAGGTCCTCTCTTTCTGTGTGTTGGAGGTAATTAAGGAGAGCGAGAGACAGGGTGATTGGGACAGACTCATTTTGCAGAAAGAGACCCAGTGGATCTTTAAAATGGAATCAGTTACACCCAGGGGACTTAATGATCAGTTGACGTATGGTTGTTTTGTATGAATTTACCCGTACTTCCAGGTTTCTGGTTGATTTCTCCTGAAGGGAGTCTCTGTGCCTCTACCTATTTTTTATAAAAAAAAAAAAGCTCTATAGGCCCTGCATAGACCTAGGAGAAGGTGTATGCGACTAATGCCATCTGTTGAAAAGTCCACTATCTTATGGACTAATGCATATGGAATCTATTCTTTCCATCTCATATGTTTGATCTAAGAGGGATGTGGGGTGTAATAAGGATATGCTCCTATGGAATGTTATGTTTGAGCATTTGTTCACTTGTGTTCCCGCCAGTAATGAACCCTAGGAGACATAAGTCTAATGAATAAGTTATACAATATTCAATAATACCCTTTAAATAATGGATCCAAATATAGTAAAGCATAGGGCTAAGTTAGGCCAGGAAGCAGCCATGTACCCGAAGGGGGCTGACACTCTGTATGAAATATATACTGATAAAACATCTAATTATTTACTGTATATAAGTCTACTAGCTGAAGAGCCCGGTGTTGCCTGGGCTTAATAAATATCTGTGGGTAGTTATAGCACCTCACTTCTCTTATTTTCCCATCACGCCTCTCATTTTCTCCCTCACATCTCTCATTTTCTCCCTTACACCTCTAATTTTCCCCCTCACTCCTCTTATTTTCCCCCTCACTCCTCTCATTCCCCCCTAACACTTGTCATTTCGACCTCACATCTGTCATTTTCCGATCACTCCACTATTTTCCCTCACTCCTCTCATTTTGCACTCACACCTTTTCATTTTCACCTCACACCCCTCATTTTCACCTCACACCTCTCATTTTCCCCTCAGTATATGCATGTTTGTCATCTCCCTTATATATAGTATACACCTGTATGTCATCTCCTGTATATAGTATATACCTGTATGTAATCTCTCCTGTAAATAGTATATACCTGCTGTTTGTCATCTCCTCCTGTATATTGTATATACCTGTGTCATCTCCTCCTGTAGATAGTATATACCTGTGTGTCATCTCTTCTGTATATACTATATACCTGTATGTCATCTCCTCCTATATATAGTATATACCTGTATGTCATCTCCCCTGTATATAGTATATACCTGCTGTATGTCATCTCTTCCTCTATATACCTATGTGTCATCTCCTCTTTTATATAGTATATACCTGTATGTCATCTCCTCCTGTATATAGTATATACATGTGTCATCTCCTCCTGTATATAGTATATACCTGTAAGTCATCTCCTCCAGTATATAGTATATACCTGTGTTTCATCTGCTCCTGTATATAGTATATACCTCTGTGTCATCTCCTCCTGTATATAGTATGTACCTGTATGTCATCTCCTCCTGTATATAGTATATACCTGTGTGCCATCTCCTCCTGTATATAGTATATACCTGTGTGTCATCTGGTCCTGTATATAGTATATATCTGTGTTGTCATCTCCCCTGTATATTGTATGTATCTGTATGTCATCTCCTCCTGTATATAGTATGTACCTGTATGTCATCTCCTCCTGTACATAGTATATACCTGTGTGTCATTTCCTCCTGTATATAGTATATAAATGTGTGTCATCTCCCCTGTATATAGTATATACCTGTGTGTCATCTCCCTGTATTTAGTACATATGTGTGTGTCATCTCCTCCTGTATATGGTATATACCTGGGTGTCATCTCCCCTGTATATAGTATACAGTATGTGTGTGTCATCTCTGCTGTATATAGTATATACCTGTGTGTCATCTCCTCCTGTATATAGTATATATCTGTGTGTCATCTCCTCCTGTATTAGACCTCATTCACACGTTATTTGCTCAGTATTTTTACCTCAGTATTTGTAAGCTAAATTGGCAACCTGATAAATCCCCAGCCAACAGGAAGCCCTCCCCCCCGGCAGTATATATTAGCTCACACATACACATAGTAGGTCATGTGACTGACAGCTGCCGTATTTCCTATATGGTACATTTGTTGCTGTTGTAGTTTGTCTGCTTATTAATCAGATTTTTATTTTTGAAGGATAATACCAGACTTGTGTGTGTTTTAGGGCGAGTTTCATGTGTCACGTTGTGTGTTCAGTTGCATGTGGCTACATGCATGTAGCGACTTTTGTGAGATGAGTTTTGTGTGGCGACATGCGTGTAGCAACTTTTTGTGTGTTGAGTTGCATGTGACAGGTTAGTGTAGCAAGTTGTGTGCAGCAAGTTTTGCGCATGGCGAGTTTTGAGTATGACTTTTATGTGTGGTGCGTTTTGAGTATGTGCAAGTTTTGTGTGAGGCAACTTTTGCATGTGTTGCAACTTTTGTCCGTGTGGCAATTTTTCCGCCTGTGCAAGTTTTGCGTGTGGCGAGTTTTCCATGAGGTGAGTTTTGCACGTGTGGTGAATTTTGCGTGAGCCTAGATTTGCATGTGGCGAGTTTTGCGCGTGGCGAGTTTTGAGCGGCGACTTTTGTGTTTCGACTTTTATGTGGCGAGGTTGGTGTATGTGTGGTGAAATGTGTGCTGAGGGTGCTATATGTGTTCAAGCACTTGGTAGTGTGTGGCGCATTTTGTGTGTGTGTTCATATCCCTGTGTGTGGTGAGTATCCCATGTCGGGGCCCCACCTTAGCAACTGTACGGTATATACTCTTTGGCGCCATTGCTCTCATTCTTTAAGTCCCCCTTGTTCACATCTGGCAGCAGTCAATTTGCCTCCAACACTTTTCCTTTCACTTTTTCCCTATTATGTAGATATGGGCAAAATTATTTGGTGAATTGGAACGCGCGGGGTTAAAATTTCACCTCACAACATAGCCTATGACGCTCTCAGGATCCACTGCTCCTAATAGCCAGTTTCCTACTCCACACTGATGAGGGGCAAATAACCCGAAACAGCTGTCTGTGGATGGATACCATGTTTTGGCATAGGTGGTTTTCCTTTATTGGATGCTGCCCTTCCCGTGGTTGTTCCTTCCCGGTGAAAGACCTGGCTATTCATTGCTAGCATTGAAAAACACATGATGGTGTCTCCGCAGCTTTACTATATGCTCTCAGGATCCAGACATGTGACTGTGCAAAATTTTGTGGCTGTAGCTGCGACGGTGCAGATGCCAATCCCGGACATACATACACACATACACACACACATTCAGCTTTATATATTAGATTACTAGGGTAGTACCAAGATGGCATAACTAAGTACGGAAGAAGCTTGCGTTGTTTGCATATGTGTATTTACTGCTGTCTAGCTATATACACGAATCCAGTACTTAGGCATTATTAAGATACATTATGCTTACTCCGCACTTCATGTAAAAGACAAGGTGAATTGCAGTAGTAGGTTTGGCTACTTATGTGTGAACAGTCACCATGCAGCGATCCCGGTACATAGGCTGCTTGAGATCTCTATAGACGCTCAAGAAGGAGAGTGCGCAGACGTGGCTGCATCTGATAAATGTGGGCGAGGTGTGGCGTTGGACGCACACGCGGCGGAATGGAATGCTTCATGGTGCTCCATCGGTGAGAGCAGAGGCGCACAGTTCCTGCCGTGTTTTGGATGACGCGATCCAAGCATTGCCTAGCCGACGAGAGGCACCTGCGCAATGAGATGCTATGACGCTGCAAGCCTAGTGAGCGCCCTGTCTGAAGTGTAAGGCGGGGGATTCTGACCTGGACATTGTGAGAGAGTGAGGTCAAGTCCTCTAGTGCACAGAATAGAAGCGCGACATGCGCAGTCCCATAAATGGAGACATTCCCCATGCATAACGATAAGGGGGTATGTAATCTCTTAACCTGGCTTAACACACATGCTGTGTATATAGGGATACCGGTTACCTGGCTTTATTTACACCTGCAACCTGCAACCAGATGACATCAATGATGTTCTGAATGAACACTAAAGTTACCATGGGCCTCCTGAGGAATTCTTATCACGGTAAGGAAACGCGTTGAGGCAAAGCTGATCTAACATGTTCCAGCTAAGTTTTACATTGAAAATTATCAGTTTGCTGATCTGTGTGGGCATAGTGCAATAGAAGGTGGATTTGTCTATGATATGTTTTGTGGTTAGGCAAACATGGCTGATTTGTTGGGGCACAATGCAATAGAAATCTGATATTATTTTCAGCCACCGTTTATCTGCGATCTAGAAATGGTAAATGCAGGTGCAACAAATATTGCACTAGAGCTTGCCTATATCTAACCCAACCTGACCTTATTACTTTTGAAAGATGAATGTTTTCTGAACACGAATCGGTTCCTGCCAAAATAATCTATCAAGAGTTTTCTTCCCTATAACCTCACCCTTATCCCCACATTTCATCATTATTATACAGTAGGTGTATTAGGAGAGAGATCGTTAGGGAGAGAGAGAGGGCCAGTCTTCCTTGAACGGGGTCCCCACATTGCGCATTACATAGGGTGCCAACCTCTGCAGCCAGGCATGGATTCTGCCAAACAGAGACTGTGGAGGGCCAGTTAATTATATCATACCCCCTTCCCCCTTCTAGCTCTACTAAAAAACTCAATAGGCACGAGCAAACTGGTTGGGCTTCTATTCAATGTTTTGATACAGTGGCTTATTGTTGGTTAGGCCCATATTTAGATTCTCTGCATTATATGGTTTTTATTACTGGGGCATCTGTCTCTTGCCACATTGGGATATCGTGTTTATAGTTTTTGTCTTATTATAGGGATATATAGGGAACTGAGGGCTAGCCGCCGCTGAGTGGGGGTACCATTTGCATTTCAAGAGGGTGCCAACCTCCACTGACAGGTAGGGGACCAGGCAGGGTGATACTAGGGCCAAATAGGTCTAATAGTAGCCCTGCTGGTATATTAACTTGAGGATACAGACCAGTAACTGACTTTTTGGTTAATATTTTTTCACTTTTGACTTTCTCTCTGTCTGGTTTCTCACAATTTTTGTGTTTTTTTAATTTTTGGAAAATATATTAAATAAATAATTTTTTAAGGAATTAGTCTTTTTTGATGAGCCCAACCTAATTCCCTGAAATCATTTTAAAGGACCTTCCACCTACTTCTAACTTTGTCATTTGTGCCAATGTGCACCATGACCGCTAGGTCCTCACCAGCCCCTCCCAGTAATCTGTCAACTCGATCAGCGATGTGTCGGACTCGAGCGCCAGGTAGGAGGCACACCGTTCGATGATCCCTCTTTTTGTGACAGATTGCCCTATCTGTTTCCCTAATAATTGAATCCCCCACTACCAGCACCTGTCTAGCCTGCCCTGCTCTCCTATTTCCCTCCTTACTGTAGCAGTCACTTCTCCGGCTTTCAGAGGACATGCCTGGCTGCAGCAGTGCTATCCCTGTACTGGTACTCCCCTCATCTGCCAACTTAGCAAACTTATTGGGGTGTGCCAGATCAGGACTAGCCTCCCTGGCACTCTTCCCTCTACCCAGCCTTCTAACTGTCACTCAGCTTGCTGCTCCACTGTCCTGCAGCTCAATCCTACCATTCCCCCATCTATCCCATTGAGCATCTGCTCAGTGAGCAGAAGACTCCTTTCCATATTGTCAATGGATCTCAGTGTTGCCAGCTGCACATTTAGATCCAGTATCTGGGCTTCCAAATGCACAACATGCTCACATCTCGCACAGCAGTATGCACCCTCAACCAGCTGATCAAGGATTGCATACATGTGGCAAGATGTACACTGGATGGCATTATCAATAGTGGAGCACATTTCCTAATGGGGATTGCACCACACAGAAAAGTTAAACCCTTGATTATGAGCCCCCACCCTAAATTAACCCCTTGTGAATATAGCTATTCCCAATTCAGCAACTCACACCAATTTACACAGGTATTTGTTAAAGGTTTTCCAAATACCTTTTCACTGAATCTCAAGTCACACACTTACCACCGTTTGCACTTACGCTCAGGTAACACTCAGCTCGTTCACATTTGCTAAGCTGAAGATTTAAAGAGATTTTTTTTTCTCTATTCCCCTTAGCAGCAATCCACCTTGCTGTTCAGTGCACTTCCTTGGCCCGTGTGCTTAACCTCGTGGTTCAACGCTTTCTCCAAAGCTACCCAGAGCTGCCGGATCTGTTAGTGAAAGTACGCCATCTGTCTGCTCATTTTAGAAAGTCAGCTACAGCTGCAGCTGCCCTTGCCATGCTTCAGCAGCGTTTGCAGCTTTCAGCTCACCGATTGGTTTGTGATGTCCCCACGCGCTTGAACTCTACGTTGCATATGTTGGAAAGGATTTGTGAGCAGAAGAGGGCAGTTGTTGACTACCTACACCAACCAGGCTGTCAATATTCAGTTCAGACTCCACACATAAGACCTCAGGAGTGGACATGGATGTTCGACATATGTATTATCCTCCAAAACTTTGAGGACTGCACCAAGATGGTGAGTGGCAATGACGCCATAATTAGCGTCACCATCACGCTTCTCAGCACTCTGAAAACCCCTCTGCTCACAATTAAAGAGGATGCATTGCAGGCAGAGCATGAGGACATGGAGGAAGGAATCATACAGGGGGATTACACTCAGCCCAGCCTCATGTCTTCTCAACGTGGATTGGTAGTCAATGAGGAGGAGGAGGAAGAACAGGAGCTACTTTCAAGCACTATAGACGGTACTACAAACACAGCTGTCATACCTTCTGTTCAGCGGAGATGGCATGAGGACAGGGAGGAGGAGGATGAGAATGAGGAGAAGGAGGACAGCAGGGTCAGTCGTCCTGTTGGTGAGGACATGGAAGTCTTGCCTGTTAGCAGTCTGTCATACATGACTGACTTTGTTGCTCTGCGTTTCACATGACCCTCTCATTATAAAATTTGGGTGAACTTTCAATCTCTTCTACCAGAGGCAGAGAGGTGTACTAAAATGTTTCAGTACTAGAGGGCCCTTGTAGCGGAAGAAAATTCCCATGTGAGAATGCTGGCAGCAGACGTCAGAATTTGTTGTACAACCAAGGACTCCAAGCGACAGAGACAGAATTACAATCCAGCTCAGGCAGGGGAACAATGGCAAAGTTCTGGGACAGTTTATTCAGACCCTCCCATCATCCGTTGACAGAAGCAAGGAGTGCTGTCACAAGAAGTTCAATGTTTGGGAAGATGCTGAGGGAGTACTTGCAGATCATACTTCCTCTGGGATTCCTCTGTGCCTTTTAATTATTGGGTATCCAAGCTGGGCATGTGGCATGAACTGGCTCTCTACACCTTGGAGGTCCTGGCCTGCCCTGCTGCTAGCGTTCTGTCAGAGCGAGTTTTTAGCGCCGCTGGTGGAATTATAACACATAAGCGCATCCGCCTGTCAACTGAAAATGCTGACAGGCTGACTCTTATAAAAATGAACAAGGGCTGGATTGGGAAAATAGCGAAACATAACCTCAAATACAGTACAGACCAAAAGTTTGGACACACCTTCTCATTTAAAGATTTTTCTGTATTTTCATGACTATAAAAATTGTACATTCACACTGAAAGGCAGTAAAAATAAATTTCACTATATTTGCAATTGATACTCGCAGAATGTGCGGTGTATACTATTTATCTAGATTGTTACGGACTGTCCCAGTCCATTACACCAGCACCTCGCTCCACGCTACCAAAAAATCCTAGTGCACACCATTTTTCCCTTTACTTAAAATGTACAAATGGCGAATGTACTGTGATAGAAATATATATATCATGTAGATCTCACTTGCATGTATACTCCTCTATAATCATATATACTCATATACTCACAGCTAATATATACATTATAATCAATGGTTTAAAATGGCTGACATGAACTGATATAAGCCAGACAGATTGTATGGGGATTTCCATCTCAAAAGCGGAACAACGCCAGATGTATTAAGTGCTGATCAAATGTCTCAACTTTGTCCTAGATGCAGAGCTACATTTTAGTTGCTTAATCAGCAGTCATATGTGCATTAATCACAATATTCCATATGTCTAGATAACCAATGACAGAGGAGCTAGACATATGGTAATTAACTAACCACCCCTAACAACCCCTAACCACTCCTTTCTATATGCTATCATAAAAACTATGTATGTACAATAAAGTATCAGTATTGATGGAATGTTATTGACACGATGATGTTGCAGTCTCATTCCTTGAGCGCTCAAAATACTCAGTCTTATTGGGAGCGGCCGCAGCACACACAAGGATAGATTTATCCAACCCAAATTTCCATATCAAATGGCGCCCAACGTGGGGCATAGATGAAATGCACGGGATCCTGCTGACCGGAGATACGGAGGTGTTAGCCACGGCCTTGGTTCACGGGACGGAGACTGCGCAGCTCCATAAGTAAGGTAAGAAAATGTTATCATCTTACCTGAAAGTCCCCTGTGCCCAGTCCAGGTGTATACCTCTTGCCGGTCAGGTGTGGTCACCACCGCATTACCCAGGTAGTGTAAAAAGTCCAAAGCCTGAATCCAAACCCTGGGAGGTGTCTGCTGTGTGCCGTGTATGTGTTCTGTGTTTGTGTAAAATCCGGGAGAAGGAAGGAACAGTGACTGTTTTGTGGTGGCTGGGTAACAGACCGCAGGAGGTCAAATCGCTCGATAAGTTATTGCAGGATTCCCGTGCATAGGAGGAACAGGTAGAGTTCCGGGGCAGGTAGTCTCATGTTCCAGGCACGGGTAGTGATAACTTAGAGGGCTACTGCAGATTCCCGTAGTGCCGGCGATCCAGTTAGGACGACCGGACCGGGGTGGTAGATTTCCCGCTTGTTGTGCTTCTCACTCAGGCGGCCCGGGCACAGGTGCCCAGTGCGATTGGCAGTAGTCTGTTCCCAGCGCAACCTGCACGTGTCACAGAATTTAAAGGGGCATCTCCTGGATTGTCTATCTGTATCTGTTTCTGTTTGGTTCGATTCATGTATTGCTGCTTTAAGAAGCATACAATTGTAAAGAAAGTTTGTTTTGTTTTGTTTTTTCTTCTCTCCTGAACTTCCTCTTTTCCAGCTGCTGTAGCAGATATATGCATTGTAAATCACACTGTCACATCTGTTTTTTTTTTCCCTGACTGGTTTCAGCTGCAATGCTGGCTATGTGTAGCTTTTTGTGAAGAAGTGAAACAAATTGTATCTATCATTTTTGATGCGACATACGTGTTTTCAGATATGTGATTTTAGTGACATTGGATACAATAGCATAAGAAAAGGGGAAGTGTGTGTCTCTGACTGCGTTGAGCGCAGAGAGAGGGGAGAAGAGAAATATATACCGTATATAGTTTTTTTTACTCTTTTGAATGTCTTTATTCTGTTTTTTTCATATTTTTAAGTTTTTTTTAAGTTTTTTAAAGTTTTCCAAAGTTTTTTTCCTTTCTGCCTCTTTACTTTTTGTTTAAAAGAATTTTTTTTTTCCTTTGTATCAAAATTTTGAGTTTTTGGTTGTGAACTAAGTTTTTGACGGTTTTATCATTTTGGTCTTTTTTTGTGGAGTTTTATATACTCATTTTTAGAAGCTTTTTGGTGTTTTATTTTTTTTTTTCTTTTTGTGTGTTTTTCATTTTTTGCTTTTGCCATGGGGAATAAGGTGGCCAAGCAACAGGAAAGTCTATTTATTTCCTGATGAGAAAACAGCCCCTTAGATAGTGGCAGAACATGAAGGTGTTAAGTATGTGAAGAATTTTGGAAGGTATAAAGTATGTGAAATTCATAAGAATGGCAGACTTCAAGCTGCGGAGTGGCATGACGTAGAAAGGAAAATAAGGGAAGTTAGCTGATGTTAGATTGCTGAATACTAATACATGGTATGAAGTAGCAGCAGAACTTACATCGTTTAGGTGGTACAGAAAGTTATGTGAGCAAACCAGGAAGTGGTTTTTTTGTGTGTATAAGACGGGAAATATTGGATCTGTGCAGTCTGCTTTTAGCAGAATCCATGGTATAGGTAGTTATTTTTTTGCACAGTATGTGGTGTGCCCCGTCCCTCCCTACAGGGAGAAGGCATCATTGCTCCTCTCTATTATTCTTGTTGTTCTTCTCTATCCTTCTTTTTCTCTGTCACTCTTTCTTTCCTCATTCTTCTCTCCCACTCTCCTTTCCTCTCCTCTTTCTCCACACTTTTCTCTTCTCTCTCACTCTCTCTCTCTTCCACACATCCCATCTTCTCCTCCCTCTTCTCCTCACCCTCTCTCTCTCCTCCTTCTCCACTCCCCCACCACACCTATCTCCTCCTTCTCTTCCTTCTCCACACCCATCTCCACTCCTCTCTTCTCCTCCCTCTCTCTCTTCCATACCTCCCATCTTCTCCCTCTTCTCCTCACTCTCTCTCTCTCCACCTCCTTCTGCACACCCTGATTCTCCCCGTTTCTCTTCACCACACCTTTCCTCCTTCATCACTCATCTCCACATTTCTCTCTCCCCTCCTTCTATTCCTATTTCTCACTCATCAACCCCTCCTCCTTCTTCTTCCTCTTTCTTCCTCTTCGTTGCCGGCTGGGCCAACGCCCAATTCAAACAATGTGGTGCTTACAGCACAAGGTTCCCCTTCCATGTCCCTGGCACAATCCAGCCATTGCCAGTTGTGATATCGGGGAAAGAAGATGAAAATCCCCCCCTGCAGTGGGCAGCCCCCAGACACATCAGGTAGCAGACAGCTCAGCCCTGGGTGCAGAGGGGGGAGGAATGATATCACCATGTATTGATAAACACAGGTCAACAAAAAAAAAATTTTTTTCTGGTGTCCAAAATATTTTAATTAATTTGGGGTATTTTGGGGTGCTGATTCTGAATATGCTATCAGTTTTGCCAGATTGGCTCAAGTTTTTGACATTTTTGGTATCTTATTTATAGCACTTGTTGGTAAATGCGATGCATCATCTCATTAATTTCTTTGGATTAGTACTTGAACTGAGCAGTTCTCAATATAGTTTTGTGTTAATTAGTGTTCTAAAAGTTTGTTCATAGCTTGATTTTTGCACTAACTTTATGTTGTTGTCTGTTTTCCAGTGAAAAGCATGAACTCATCAAGAAGAAGTTGTCTTAACGATCCAGACTCATTCTGTTACATTTGTGGTGAATACACACTGCCAAAACATAGAAGAAACATAACAGACTTCGTAAAAAAAGTGTATTTTGCCTATTTTGGGGTTATGCTTGGGGACCAAGACAAGTTTTGGGCACCACACATAGTGTGCAAAGCATGTATCGAATTATTACGAAAATGGAGCAAAGGACAAAGAAAAAGCTTCAAATTTGGTGTTCCAATGGTGTGGAGAGAGCTAAAAAATCATCATGATGACTGTTATTTCTGTGCAGTGCAAGTGCAAGGATTCAATAAGCATAAGAAATGAAAATGGGAGTAACATGGAATCTGCAAGAAGGCCTGTCCTTCATTGTGAAGATGTGCCTGTACCTGTGTTTACCATAAATAACAGTCATCATGATGATTTTTTGGCTCTCTCCACACCATTGGAACACCAAATTTGAAGCTTTTTCTTTGTCCTTTGCTCCATTTTCGTAATAATTTGATACATGCTTTGCACACTATGTGTGGTGCCCAAAACTTGTCTTGGTCCCCAAGCATAACCCCAAAATAGGCAAAATACACTTTTTTTACGAAGTCTGTTATGTTTCTTCTATGTTTTGGCAGTGTGTATTCACCACAAATGTAACAGAATGAGTCTGGATCGTTAAGACAACTTCTTCTTGATGAGTTCATGCTTTTCACTGGAAAACAGACAACAACATAAAGTTAGTGCAAAAATCAAGCTATGAACAAACTTTTAGAACACTAATTAACACAAAACTATATTGAGAACTGCTCAGTTCAAGTACTAATCCAAAGAAATTAATGAGATGATGCGTCGCATTTACCAACAAGTGCTATAAATAAGATACCAAAAATCTCAAAAACTTGAGCCAATCTGGCAAAACTGATGACATATTCAGAATCAGCACCCCAAAAATACCCTAAATTCGATGAAATATCTTTGGCACCAAAAATGCTGTTGACCAGTGTAATGTACAACTTCAGCACCGGTCAGAGCTGCCTACATTCACACCAAAATAGAACTATAAGCCTAATCCATCATAGCTTCAGCAAGGGGGGAGACATCCTCACATAAAAAAGCAACTTCTAAGTCCAAAATCAGCCAGTGTATGACCCCAGTACAAGCTATCACAACTATTCCTCTGATGAAGATGAAGAGGGAACATCATACATGCTGTCCAGTACTAGAAAAAGAAACCCACAGGCACCACCATTACACTAAGTGCACTGCACTTCAAGTCAGGTGACAATCTTCCAGACCCAGGGATGCATCCCATGCCATTTTACTGAAGAATGTAGCAGAACCAGCGAAAATATGCAGCCACCTGGAATGATCTCTGGGCCATGAATGGAAATAGAAGCAGGTGATGCACTCTGGCCAATCATAAAGGAACAATTCAAACTTCCAGCAGAATTAGATGTACACGCTTGGGAGTCAGGGCCACAGCTAATTGAACAGCTCAGAGAGTGGGCCAAAGGCAGATTGGCAGGACAAGCCCTCAACGTGACATGACCCAAGACAAGACAGAGTCTGTAAAGAAGTTTCATGGCAGAGTAATGCAAGTATTCCAAGACTTGGGCTTTACCATTCAAGACCAGATACACAGGCAAATGTTGGCACAAGCCTTTGTGCATGGACTGAGACAGCCAATTAGGAAACCACTGATAGTGGCTAGGCCTGAGAACAGGTCAATAGCAGTGGACTGACCCAGCAAAATGTTTTATGTGCGCCTAGGAGACTGTTTATTGCCGATTGTCACCAAAACTGCTGCCATTAAAGCACCACAAAGAGCGCGGAGAAGGAAATGGGTGCCGTGCTGCTGAGACGCCAGAAGAGGAGCCAGAGGTGAAGACGCTGCAAAATGCCGATCAACACACCGGAAGAACCGCTGCAGACACCAGAGAGGAGACACCGACCTCAATAAGGTTAGCAAAGGGGAGAAGCTATGTCAGAACAGGGGGAAGAAGTGACGGCAGATGCAGCCGCAGCCCCTTTAATGCCCCAAGACCTTGGGTTGGATGCAGCCGCCGGTCTCATGGCACCCCCGGGCCTCGCCACGAATGCACCTGCAGGCCCCATCTTACCACCGCAGCTTCAATCAGCAGGCCGGACCCCGCTGCCGCTACAGTAACCATCATGTTGTCCACAGTAGCCAAAGGGACCGAGTCCCAACCAGGGGTGCAGAAGACAGCCCCTCTCATGGTGACCACTGACCTGGAAGCGCAACCACCCTACGAAGACAGAAGAAGTGTCAAGTGTTGCATCTGTGGCAAGTCTGACCATTTCCGGAACCAGTGCAAAGCACCCACGCCCAAGAAGAGACTGGACCCATGCAACCCAAGAGTTGGTCCAGAGAAACAGGTCAAGGAAGAAGTGCAGAAAGCAGTGAAGTACCCCATCCAAAGGACAGGGGCAAGCAAGCCAGGTCCGCAAGACACTACGCTCCTGACATGTAAAACTTCATCTGCAAGACCAATACCTCAAATTACCCTTAAAATGGATGGCATTGTCAGATCCAACGTGGTGCAGCCAGAAGTGTGATGACTAGGGTTGAGCGAAACGGGTCGATCATTTTCAAAAGTCGCCGACTTTTGGCTAAGTCGGCGTCTCATGAAACCCGATCCGACCCCTGTGCTTGTCGGCCATGCGGTACGCGACTTTCGCGCCAAAGTCGCGTTTCAATGACGCGAAAAGCGCCATTTCTCAGCCAATGAAGGTGAACGCAGAGTGTGGGCAGCGTGATGACATAGATCCTGGTCCCCACCATCTTAGAGAAGGGCATTGCAGTGATTGGCTTGCTGTCTGCGGCGTCACAGGGGCTATAAAGGGGCGTTCCCGCCGACCGCCATCTTACTGCTGCTGATCTGAGCTTAGGGACAGGTTGCTGCCGCTTCGTCAGAAGCAGGGAGAGCGTTAGGCAGGGTCCACTAACCACCAAACCGCTTGTGCTGCAGCGATTTCCACTGTCCAACACCACCTTCGGTGTGCAGGGACTGTGGAAGCTATTTTTTTTTTTTTTTCCCCTCAGCGCTGTAGCTCATTGGGCTGCCCTAGAAGGCTCCGTGATAGCTGTATTGCTGTGTGTACGCCACTGTGGAAACCAACTGCTTTTTTCAAAGCACATATCCTCTTGTTCCTTCCTTTCTGCACAGCTATCTTTTTTGTTTGTCCACACTTTTTATTTAATTTGTGCATCAGTCCACTCCTATTGCTGCCTGCCATACCTGGCTTAGATTACTGCAGGGAGATAGTAATTGTAGGACAGTCCCTGTTTTTTTTTTTTTTTTTTGTGGGAGATTAAGATTTGCATTTCTGCTACAGTGCCATCCCTGTGTGTGCCATCTCTCACTGAGTGGGCCATAGAAAGCCTATTTATTTTTTCCGTGATTTGTGTTCTAAATTCTACCTCAACACAAAAACACTACATCAATCAGTGGGAGAAAAATATTGGCCTCAGTCAGGGCTTGTGTGCCACTGCTGTGTGTGCTATCTCTCATTCAGTGGGCTATAGAAAGCCTATTTTTTTTTTATTTTTTTTTTTAATATTATTTGGTTTCTAAAGTCTCCCTGAAAAAAAAAAAAAAACCTAAAAAAACAGTGGGAGAGTAATATTGCCCTTTCAGCTTGTGTGCCAGTCTTGACTCCTGGGTGTGCCACCTCTCTCCCTCTCATTCAGTGGGCCATAGAAAGCCTATTTATTTTTTTAAAAAAATATTATTGGGTTTCTAAAGTCTCCCTTAAAAAACAAAAAATACATAAAAAAACAGTGGGAGAGTAATATTGCCCTTTCAGCTTGTGTGCCAGGCTTGACTCCTGGGTGTGCCACCTCTCTCTCTCATTCAGTGGGCCATAGAAAGGCTATTTTTTTTTTGGTTTTTTTAATATTATTTGGTTTCTAAAGTCTCCCTGAAAAAAAAACAAAACATAAAAAAACAGTGGGAGAGTAATATTGCCCTTTCAGCTTGTGTGCCAGTCTTGACTCCTGGGTGTGCCACCTCTCTCCCTCTCATTCAGTGGGCCATAGAAAGCCTATTTATTTTTTTTTTAAATATTATTGGGTTTCTAAAGTCTCCCTTAAAAAACAAAAAATACATAAAAAAACAGTGGGAGAGTAATATTGCCCTTTCAGCTTGTGTGCCAGGCTTGACTCCTGGGTGTGCCACCTCTCTCCCTCTCATTCAGTGGGCCATAGAAAGCCTATTTATTTATTTTTTTTAAATATTATTGGGTTTCTAAAGTCTCCCTTAAAAAACAAAAAATACATAAAAAAACAGTGGGAGAGTAATATTGCCCTTTCAGCTTGTGTGCCAGTCTTGACTCCTGGGTGTGCCACCTCTCTCCCTCTCATTCAGTGGGCCATAGAAAGCCTATTTATTTATTTTTTTAAATATTATTGGGTTTCTAAAGTCTCCCTTAAAAAACAAAAAATACATAAAAAAACAGTGGGAGAGTAATATTGCCCTTTCAGCTTGTGTGCCAGGCTTGACTCCTGGGTGTGCCACCTCTCTCCCTCTCATTCAGTGGGCCATAGAAAGCCTATTTATTTTTTTTTTTAAATATTATTGGGTTTCTAAAGTCTCCCTTAAAAAACAAAAAATACATAAAAAAACAGTGGGAGAGTAATATTGCCCTTTCAGCTTGTGTGCCAGTCTTGACTCCTGGGTGTGCCACCTCTCTCCCTCTCATTCAGTGGGCCATAGAAAGCCTATTTTTTTTTTTTTTTAAATATTATTGGGTTTCTAAAGTCTCCCTTAAAAAACAAAAAATACATAAAAAAACAGTGGGAGAGTAATATTGCCCTTTCAGCTTGTGTGCCAGTCTTGACTCCTGGGTGTGCCACCTCTCTCTCTCATTCAGTGGGCCATAGAAAGGCTATTTTTTTTTTGTTTTTTTTTAATATTATTTGGTTTCTAAAGTCTCCCTGAAAAAAAAAAAAAACATAAAAAAACAGTGGGAGAGTAATATTGCCCTTTCAGCTTGTGTGCCAGTCTTGACTCCTGGGTGTGCCACCTCTCTCCCTCTCATTCAGTGGGCCATAGAAAGCCTATTTATTTTTTTTTTTAAATATTATTGGGTTTCTAAGGTCTCCCTTAAAAAACAAAAAATACATAAAAAAACAGTGGGAGAGTAATATTGCCCTTTCAGCTTGTGTGCCAGGCTTGACTCCTGGGTGTGCCACCTCTCTCCCTCTCATTCAGTGGGCCATAGAAAGCCTATTTATTTTTTTTTTTAAATATTATTGGGTTTCTAAAGTCTCCCTTAAAAAACAAAAAATACATAAAAAAACAGTGGGAGAGTAATATTGCCCTTTCAGCTTGTGTGCCAGGCTTGACTCCTGGGTGTGCCACCTCTCTCCCTCTCATTCAGTGGGCCATAGAAAGCCTATTTATTTTTTTTTTTTAATATTATTGGGTTTCTAAAGTCTCCCTTAAAAAACAAAAAATACATAAAAAAACAGTGGGAGAGTAATATTGCCCTTTCAGCTTGTGTGCCAGTCTTGACTCCTGGGTGTGCCACCTCTCTCCCTCTCATTCAGTGGGCCATAGAAAGCCTATTTTTTTTTTTTTTTTAAATATTATTGGGTTTCTAAAGTCTCCCTTAAAAAACAAAAAATACATAAAAAAACAGTGGGAGAGTAATATTGCCCTTTCAGCTTGTGTGCCAGTCTTGACTCCTGGGTGTGCCACCTCTCTCTCTCATTCAGTGGGCTATAGAAAGCCTATTTTTATTTTTATTTTTTAAATATTATTTGGTTTCTAAAGTCTCCCTGAAATAAAAAAAAAACATAAAAAAACAGTGGGAGAGTAATATTGCCCTTTCAGCTTGTGTGCCAGTCTTGACTCCTGGGTGTGCCACCTCTCTCCCTCTCATTCAGTGGGCCATAGAAAGCCTATTTATTTTTTTTTTAAAATATTATTGGGTTTCTAAAGTCTCCCTTAAAAAACAAAAAATACATAAAAAAACAGTGGGAGAGTAATATTGCCCTTTCAGCTTGTGTGCCAGGCTTGACTCCTGGGTGTGCCACCTCTCTCCCTCTCATTCAGTGGGCCATAGAAAGCCTATTTATTTTTTTTTTTAAATATTATTGGGTTTCTAAAGTCTCCCTTAAAAAACAAAAAATACATAAAAAAACAGTGGGAGAGTAATATTGCCCTTTCAGCTTGTGTGCCAGGCTTGACTCCTGGGTGTGCCACCTCTCTCCCTCTCATTCAGTGGGCCATAGAAAGCCTATTTATTTTTTTTTTTAAATATTATTGGGTTTCTAAAGTCTCCCTTAAAAAACAAAAAATACATAAAAAAACAGTGGGAGAGTAATATTGCCCTTTCAGCTTGTGTGCCAGTCTTGACTCCTGGGTGTGCCACCTCTCTCTCTCATTCAGTGGGCCATAGAAAGGCTATTTTTTTTTTTTGTTTTTTTAATATTATTTGGTTTCTAAAGTCTCCCTGAAAAAAAAAAAAAAACTTAAAAAAACAGTGGGAGAGTAATATTGCCCTTTCAGCTTGTGCGCCAGTCTTGACTCCTGGGTGTGCCACCTCTCTCTCTCTAATTGTGGGCCATAGAAAGCCTTTTTTTTTTTTTTTTTTTTTAATATTATTTGGTTTCTAAAGTCTCCCTGAGAAAAAAAAAAAAATAAATTAGGTGGGAGATTAATATTGACATTAGTGCTTGAGTGACAGTCCTGCGTGTGTGTCATCTCTGTGATTTTGTGCCACAGAAAACAGAGTGTGTAACATTGTGCCTGATTTTCCTTGTGGTCTCACCAACCTGTTAAGGGATATTGAAATCATACTGAAGTTATAGCTCACCGTGTAAGTTGTTTGACAGCAACAAATAAAGTTACTTTGGTTAAGATTTTAAAACAATGAGGAAGTCTGGTGCAAGAGGTCGTCGTGGGCGTTCATTGTCAGCTGGTAATGATGGTAGTGGTAGTGGAGCATCAGGTGGTCGTGGGGATAAAAATATTCCACCTAAGTCTGGAGCTGTGGAGCCAGTTTCGTCGTCAGGCTACACAAGGCCTCGAACGCTCTCTTTTCTGGGAGTAGGAAAACCGCTTTTAAAGGCGGAACAGCAACAGCAAGTTTTGGCTTACATTGCAGACTCAGCCTCTAGCTCTTTTGCCTCCTCTTCCGAAACTGGTAAATGTAAAAGCAGCGCGTCGCTTGTGGATGTTCACGGTCAGGGACAAGTCGCTTCCTTGTCCTCCTCAGCAAAAACTACAACAAGAGAGAAGGATGCAGCAGGCGACACAACGGGTCACTCCATGGAGCTCTTTACACATACCGTCCCTGGCTTAGAAAGTGAAACATTTAACAGGCCATGCCCATTACAAGTATATTCTGACATGGAGTGCACTGATGCACAGCCACAGCCAGAGTACTATGCTGCTCCTTTGACTCAGACCACCACATTGCCCTCTCAGGGTACAGATCCACAATCAGACCCTGATGAGACTATGTTGCCCCGCCACGAACGCTATACCACCGACCGACACAGTGACACAGACGAAGTTGCACACGAGCTCGAAGAGGAGGTAATAGATGACCCAGTTATTGACCCCGATTGGCAGCCATTGGGGGAACAGGGTGCAGGCGGCAGTAGTTCAGAAGCGGAGGTGGAGGAGGGGCCGCAGCAGGCATCGACATCGCAACAGGTTCCATCTGCCGGGCCCGTATCTGGCCCAAAACGCGTGTCAAAGCCAAAACCTGTTGGAGCACAGCGTTGCCATCCGGTTAAAGCTCAGTCTGCAATCCCTGAAAAGGGATCCGAGTCTAGGAAGAGTGCAGTCTGGCATTTTTTTAAACAACATCCAACTGATCAGCGCAAAGTCATCTGTCAAAAATGTTCAACTAGCTTAAGCAGAGGTCAGAATCTGAAAAGTCTAAATACTAGTTGCATGCATAGACACTTAACCACCATGCATTTTCAAGCCTGGACTAACTACCAAACGTCCCTCAAGGTTGTAGCACCCTCGGCCAATGAAGCTAGTCAGCAACGCAACATCCCTTCCGTCACTGTAAGGCCACCATTTTCCGCACCACCGGCAGTATCTGTGCAGGTTTCTTTGCCAGCCAAAAGCAGTCAGGGTCAGGGAATCACCAGTTTTGTAGGAGGAAATATTGCATCTAGGGCACCGGCGGAAACAATACCGTCTCCAACCGTCTCTCAGTCTGCCATGTACACCGGCACACCCGAAAGTTCCACGATCTCCAGCTCTCCAGTCCAGCTCACCCTACATGAGACTCTGGTTAGAAAAAGGAAGTACTTATCCTCGCATCCGCGTACACAGTGTTTTAACGCCCACATAGCTAGACTAATCTCGTTAGAGATGATGCCCTACCGGTTAGTTGAAAGCGAAGCTTTCAAAGCCCTGATGGAGTACGCTGAACCACGATACGAGCTACCCAGTCGACACTTTTTTTCCAGAAAAGCCATCCCAGCCCTGCACCAGCATGTTAAACAGCGCATCGTCCATGCACTCAGGCAATCTGTGAGTACAAAGGTGCACCTGACTACAGATGCATGGACCAGTAGGCATGGCCAGGGACGTTATGTGTCCATCACGGCACACTGGGTGAATGTGGTGGATGCAGGGTCCACAGGCGACATCAATTTAGGGACAGTTGTGCCTAGCCCACGGTCTAGGAAACAGTTGGCTGTAGGCGTTCGCACCCCCTCCTCCTCCTCCTCCTCGTCCTCCTGCAGAAGCTACAGCTCTTCCACAGAACGCAGTCTGCCAACCACTCCATCGGCAGATGACACTGTTGCACACCAGTTGTCCCATTATGGGCCAGCTACTGCCAAGCGTCAGCAGGCTGTATTGGCTATGAAGTGTTTGGGCGACAACAGACACACCGCGGAAGTTCTGTCCGAGTTCTTGCAACAAGAAACGCAGTCGTGGCTGGGCACAGTAGATCTTGAGGCAGGCAAGGTAGTGAGTGATAACGGAAGGAATTTCATGGCTGCCATCTCCCTTTCCCAACTGAAACACATTCCTTGCCTGGCTCACACCTTAAACCTGGTGGTGCAGTGCTTATTGAAAACTTATCCTGGGTTCTCCGACCTGCTCCTCAAAGTGCGTGCACTTTGCTCACATATCCGACGTTCGCCTGTACACGCCAGCCGTATGCAGACCTATCAGCGGTCTTTGAACCTTCCCCAGCATCGCCTAATCATAGACGTTGCAACAAGGTGGAACTCAACACTGCACATGCTTCAGAGACTGTGCGAACAGAGGCGTGCTGTTATTTATTTGTGGGAGGATACACGGGCAGGCAGTAGGATGGCAGACATGGAGTTGTCAGGTGTGCAGTGGTCTAAGATACAAGACATGTGTCAAGTCCTTCAGTGTTTTGAGGAATGCACACGGCTGGTTAGTGCAGACAACGCCGTAATAAGCATGAGCATCCCCCTAATGCGTCTGCTGATGCAAAGTTTGACGCACATAAAGGAGCAGGCGTCTGCACCAGAGGAAGAGGAAAGCCTTGATGACAGTCAGCCATTGTCTGGTCAGGGCAGTGTACAGGACGAGGTAGCGGGCGAAGAGGAGGTGGAGGACGAGGAGGATGATGGGGATGAGTATATTTTTAATGCCGAACCTTTCCCGGGGGCACAGGAAATTGGTTGCGTGTCACGGCCGGGTTCTGGTTTTTTGAGGGACACAAGTGACGTAGATTTGCCTGCAACTGCCCCTCAACCAATCACAACCGGAGATTTGACAACTGGAACTTTGGCCCACATGGCGGATTATGCCTTACGTATCCTAAAAAGGGACACACGCATTACGAAAATGATGAACGATGACGATTACTGGTTGGCCTGCCTCCTTGATCCACGCTATAAAGGCAAATTGCAAAATATTATGCCACATGAGAACTTGGAACTAATATTAGCAACCAAACAATCAACTCTTGTTGACCGTTTGCTTCAGGCATTCCCAGCACACAGCGCACGTGATCGTTCTCACACGAGCTCCAGGGGGCAGCAGACTAGGAGTGTTAGGGGTGCACACATCAGAAGTGGCGTTGGACAGAGGGGTTTTCTGACCAGGTTGTGGAGTGATTTTGCTATGACCGCAGACAGGACAGGTACTGCTGCATCAATTGAAAGTGACAGGGGACAACATTTGTCCAGTATGGTTACTAACTATTTTTCATCCCTTATCGATGTTCTCCCTCAACCGTCATTCCCATTTGATTACTGGGCCTCCAAATTAGACACCTGGCCAGAATTGGCAGAATATGCATTGCAGGAGCTTGCTTGCCCGGCAGCAAGTGTCCTATCAGAAAGAGTATTCAGTGCTGCAGGTTCAATATTAACCGAAAAAAGGACTCGTCTGGCTACCCAAAATGTTGACGATCTAACATTCATTAAAATGAACCACAACTGGATTTCGAAATCTTTTGCCCCACCTTGCCCGGCCGACACCTAGCTTTCCTATGAAAGGCTCTTGCCTGTGAATTACTTTTCTAATGTCTAATTTGCTGCAGCTGATTGTACAGCATACGACATGTTTACACCTCCCTAAATGGCCAAACTCCCCACACGGGGCCGTGGTATCGCGACTTGGCGCAAGCACCCGTGAGACTGCTGTTTGTCTGAAGAGGTGGGTGTGCTCGCTTTTGGTTGACGGCATTGCTACTGGGTCCCTCATAGTACAATGTAGTGTCTCTGGCGGTGGTGGTGCGCACCCAACGTCAGACACACCGTTGTAACATGAGGGGCCCTGGGGCGGTCCCGCCGGCCTCTAGAGAGTTCCCCCCGTACCCCAGCTCAAAATGTGCTCTACCACATGCAAAATTATGTCGCACAGCTCCACCAATCTTTAGTCTATTCGCTGACATCATTCAATGTCTGGCACTGACAATACAAATTTGTAGACATCTATGATGCAACTTAAAGTAGTCTGTGTCTGTGTCCTATATTGGCACCATTAAATAGTTACTGCCAAATTACTATGTCAGAAACTCAGCAGATGAGCCCACCCCTGTACCTAAGTATGCCACCTTTTTTTTTGTTTTGGTTGTTTTGCGAGACATTAACATCTATTTATATTTTGGGAGTACTGGGACAGACACTCCTTGCACTACTCCTCCACTCACCACCAAGCTGCCCGTGTATCCATGTAACCGCTGTAAAACTGCCATGAGCCTATTGTTTGTTATTTTAGGCCTTTGAAGCCTGTCTGCGGTCCCTCCTTCCACTAGTCCTCCACTGACCAGACCACTGCTGCCCGTGTACCCCTGGAACCAATTATAAAGTGCCTACAGCCAGCCCATTTTTTTATGTTAGGCCTTTGAAGCCTGTCTGCGGTCCCTCCTTCCACTAGTCCTCCACTGACCAGACCACTGCTGCCCGTGTACCCCTGGAACCAATTATAAAGTGCCTACAGCCAGCCCATTTTTTTATGTTAGGCCTTTGAAGCCTGTCTGCGGTCCCTCCTTCCACTAGTCCTCCACTGGCCAGACCACTGCTGCCCGTGTACCCCTGGAACCAATTATAAAGTGCCTACAGCCAGCCCATTTTTTTATGTTAGGCCTTTGAAGCCTGTCTGCGGTCCCTCCTTCCACTAGTCCTCCACTGGCCAGACCACTGCTGCCCGTGTACCCCTGGAACCAATTATAAAGTGCCTACAGCCAGCCCATTTTCTTATGTTAGGCCTTTGAAGCCTGTCTGCGGTCCCTACTTTAAATACTCCTCCACTGACCACCAAGCTGCCTGCCCGTGTATCCATGTAACCGCTGTAAAACTGCCATGAGCCTATTGTTTGTTATGTTAGGCCTTTGATAGCCTGTCTGCGGTCCCTACTTTAAATACTCCTCCACTCACCACCAAGCTGCCTGCCCGTCTATCCATGTAACCGCTGTAAAACTGCAATGAGCCTATTGTTTGTTATTTTAGGCCTTTGATAGCCTGTCTGCGGCCCCTACTTGCAATACTCCTCCACTGACCACAATGCTGCCTGGAGTGCCTGCCTGTGTATCCACGTAACCGATGTAAAACTGCCATGACTGCCTACTGTTTGTTATTTTAGGCCTTTGATAGCCTGTCTGCAGCCCCTACTTGCAATACTCCTCCACTGACCACACCAATGCTGCCCGTGTACCCCTGGAACCTATTTAAAAGTTCATAGAGCCTAGTTATATATTTTATTTACTATTAATAAGGCCATGATGGACTACGCTGTACCACGCTACAAGCTAACCAGTCGACACTTCTTTTGCGAGAAAAGCCATCCCAACCCTCCACCAGCATGTAGAAGACCGCATTGTCCATGCACTCTGGCAATCTGTGAGTACAAAGGTGCACCTGACAACAGACGCATGGACCTGTAGGCATGGCCACGGAAGATTACGTGTCCATTACGGCGCAATGGGTTAATGTGGTGGATGCATGGTCCACAGGGGACAGCCTACTAAGTCTGTCTGCAGTCCCTAATTCAAATTGTCCTCCACTGTCTAAATCGGAGCTTCCACCTTCTGGCTTTCGGCCTATAGTATCAGAAATTAAACTGCATTTGGCCTTCAACTTTGGCTAGGGCCTACTAACGGCTTCTGCCCCTCCCTGGTGTTGTCCTCAACTAAATAAAGCTGAGCTTCAACCTTCTGCTCCAAATTACCATTTTAAAAAATGCAATAGGCTTTTCCGGCCTACTAAAGGTGTCTGTCTGTGTGCCCCTGCCTGGTGTTGTCCTCAACTAAATAAAGCTGAGCTTCAACCTTCCGGCTCTCATTAAGTGGTTTTAAAAAAAAAAAATGGTGGTTAGGGCCTACTAACGGCTTCTGCCCCTCCCTGGTGTTGTCCTCAACTAAATAAAGCTGAGCTTCAACCTTCTGCTCCAAATTACCATTTTAAAAAATGCAATAGGCTTTTCCGGCCTACTAAAGGTGTCTGTCTGTGTGCCCCTGCCTGGTGTTGTCCTCAACTAAATAAAGCTGAGCTTCAACCTTCCGGCTCTCATTAAGTGGTTTTAAAAAAAAAAAATGGTGGTTAGGGCCTACTAACGGCTTCTGCCCCTCCCTGGTGTTGTCCTCAACTAAATAAAGCTGAGCTTCAACCTTCCGGCTCTCATTAAGTGGTTTTAAAAAAAAAAAAATGGTGGTTAGGGCCTACTAACGGCTTCTGCCCCTCCCTGGTGTTGTCCTCAACTAAATAAAGCTGAGCTTCAACCTTCTGCTCCAAATTACCATTTTAAAAAATGCAATAGGCTTTTCCGGCCTACTAAAGGTGTCTGTCTGTGTGCCCCTGCCTGGTGTTGTCCTCAACTAAATAAAGCTGAGCTTCAACCTTCCGGCTCTCATTAAGTGGTTTTAAAAAAAAAAAAAATGGTGGTTAGGGCCTAATAACGGCTTCTGCCCCTCCCTGGTGTTGTCCTCAACTAAATAAAGCTGAGCTTCAACCTTCTGCTCCAAATTACCATTTTAAAAAATGCAATAGGCTTTTCCAGCCTACTAAAGGTGTCTGTCTGTGTGCCCCTGCCTGGTGTTGTCCTCAACTAAATAAAGCTGAGCTTCAACCTTCTGCTCCAAATTACCATTTTAAAAAATGCAATAGGCTTTTCCGGCCTACTAAAGGTGTCTGTCTGTGTGCCCCTGCCTGGTGTTGTCCTCAACTAAATAAAGCTGAGCTTCAACCTTCCGGCTCTCATTAAGTGGTTTTAAAAAAAAAAAATGGTGGTTAGGGCCTACTAACGGCTTCTGCCCCTCCCTGGTGTTGTCCTCAACTAAATAAAGCTGAGCTTCAACCTTCCGGCTCTCATTAAGTGGTTTTAAAAAAAAAAAATGGTGGTTAGGGCCTACTAACGGCTTCTGCCCCTCCCTGGTGTTGTCCTCAACTAAATAAAGCTGAGCTTCAACCTTCTGCTCCAAATTACCATTTTAAAAAATGCAATAGGCTTTTCCGGCCTACTAAAGGTGTCTGTCTGTGTGCCCCTGCCTGGTGTTGTCCTCAACTAAATAAAGCTGAGCTTCAACCTTCTGCTCCAAATTACCATTTTAAAAAATGCAATAGGCTTTTCCGGCCTACTAAAGGTGTCTGTCTGTGTGCCCCTGCCTGGTGTTGTCCTCAACTAAATAAAGCTGAGCTTCAACCTTCTGCTCCAAATTACCATTTTAAAAAATGCAATAGGCTTTTCCGGCCTACTAAAGGTGTCTGTCTGTGTGCCCCTGCCTGGTGTTGTCCTCAACTAAATAAAGCTGAGCTTCAACCTTCCGGCTCTCATTAAGTGGTTTAAAAAAAAAAAAAAATGGTGGTTAGGGCCTACTAACGGCTTCTGCCCCTCCCTGGTGTTGTCCTCAACTAAATAAAGCTGAGCTTCAACCTTCTGCTCCAAATTACCATTTTAAAAAATGCAATAGGCTTTTCCGGCCTACTAAAGGTGTCTGTCTGTGTGCCCCTGCCTGGTGTTGTCCTCAACTAAATAAAGCTGAGCTTCAACCTTCTGCTCCAAATTACCATTTTAAAAAATGCAATAGGCTTTTCCGGCCTACTAAAGGTGTCTGTCTGTGTGCCCCTGCCTGGTGTTGTCCTCAACTAAATAAAGCTGAGCTTCAACCTTCCGGCTCTCATTAAGTGGTTTTAAAAAAAAAAAAATGGTGGTTAGGGCCTACTAACGGCTTCTGCCCCTCCCTGGTGTTGCCCTCAACTAAATAAAGCTGAGCTTCAACCTTCTGCTCCAAATTACCATTTTAAAAAATGCAATAGGCTTTTCCGGCCTACTAAAGGTGTCTGTCTGTGTGCCCCTGCCTGGTGTTGTCCTCAACTAAATAAAGCTGAGCTTCAACCTTCTGCTCCAAATTACCATTTTAAAAAATGCAATAGGCTTTTCCGGCCTACTAAAGGTGTCTGCCCCTCCCTGGTGTTGTCCTCAACTGAACAAAGCTGAGCTTCCACATTCTGGCTTTCGCCCTATACTATCAGATATTAAACTGCATTTGGCCTACTAGTGTGGTTAGGCCCTTGAAACAGTGTCTGCTGCTCTTGGGTTTGCTACTCCACTGAACAAAGCAATGCCGCCTGTTTAGTCCTGTTACCAATTTTGAACTGCATGTAGCCTACTTTATTCTTTGGCCCTATATCTGTTTCCTCCTCATCCTGCCCATTGCCCAGCCACTGCTAAATGAGTCTGCTGGTACATTGACCTAGACCACTACATTCCCCTTGTACTCTACACAGCCAGAATCTGACCCTGCTGAAAGTAAGGTTCCCCTTCCCGCATGTTATACCACCTTACACAGGGACAAAGAGGAAGGTGCAGATGAAAGTGCAGGTTCCTTCATCAGGTGGGGGGGCATACTCGTTGGCGACGTCACTGGCACAGGGCCCCTCAGAGTACGCAAAAGTGTCGCTGCTGGTGGGAGGCGCCCCCGCCATGCAAACACACCGCCGTACTTTGAGGGGCCCTGTGCCAGTGGCAATGCGAACGAGTGGGCCCCCCCCTGCTTGCTCAGGATCACAGCACTTGCAACGTTTAAATACTTACCTTTCCCTGCAACACCGCCGTGACGTAGTCCGCATTTCCTGGGCCCACGAAAAACTTGAGCCAGCCCTACTCCCCCCACAACTTTCCCCCAATTCCCTATGCCAAACTATTATTATACAGTTAATTAAGATTGGCAAGCTTCAGAAACAAGAATGGATGTTTTTGGCATTAAAATGGGCACTGTAGGTGTTTTCCTGGCCTCCACTCACTGCCGACTATGCTTCCCCATTGACTTGCATTGGGTTTCGTGTTTCGGTCGATCCCCGACTTTTAGCGATAATCGGCCGACTGCACTCGACTCGACTCTGGACAAAATCGGGTTTCCCAAAACCCTACTCGATCTTAAAAAAATGAAAGTCGCTCAACCCTAGTGATGACACCTGTGGAACTCACTGATCCCACCTGCCTATCAGAATCCTCTGTGTCTCGCATGGGCATTGATGGTCAAGTCAGACATTCTCAGCTTACAAAGTCACTGAGCATGTGTACTCAGCCAGGACACTCTACCCTGTCCCAGTTTGTGGTGTCAAGGACCTGCCACTTAACCTGCTGGGAGCGAACCTACTGCAGAAGCTGAAGGCAACCACAGTGTTACAGGAAAATGGGTCCGTGACACTTTCTTCATCTCTGACCCAAGAAGAGTCATGCTGGCGGCCCTACAAGAACCTTAAGCAACCGATGAGGCCTACTCAAGGAGGTACTGGACATAGTACCAGAAAGTCTATGGTCTAAGGGACCCCAGGACGTGAGAAAACCTCAAGTTGCCCCAGTACGGGTGTCACTCAAGCCTGGTACCCCGTACCCTCGTAAGGCCCATGCCAGGCCTAGAGTCAAGCTGCCTCTGACCAACTGAAGGTCTACCTGGAAATAGGAATTGTTGTTCCTTGCACATCACCTTGCAATACCCCGCTTCTCCCGGTCAAGAAAAAGACTGTAAAAGGAGAGCCAGCCAAGTTCAGAATGGTACATGACCTAAGAGCTGTGAATGACGCCATGATGTTTGAAACTCCAATTGTGCCGAATCCGCACACTCTGCTCTCAAATGTGCCTGCCACAGCAAAAGTGTTCACAGTGACCGACCTGGCTAATGTTTTCTCCAGTGTTCCCCTTCATCCAGAAGACCAGTTCCTGTTTGCCTTAACACACCAGGGGGGACACCACACATGGACAGTGATGCCACAGTGGGCCCAGAACAGCCTTTCACAGTTCACCAAAGCAATGTCCACAGTGATGCCACAGTGGGCCCAGAACAGCCCTTCACAGTTCACCAAAGCAATGTCCACAGTCCTCACCAACTGGGTCACAGAACATGCAGAAGTAACCCTGCTGCAATACGTGGACGATCTACTCCTTTGTGCAATTGACTTTGACACGTGTAAAGCCCATTCCTTGTATCTCCTACTCTACCTGGCAGAGCAGCACTGCAAGATCTCAAAGAACAAAGTCCAGTGGTGTCTGAAGCGAGTTATGTTCCAGAGACACTGTATTGCTCACCAGGCGAAACACCTGGCAGATGATCGGGAGACCACAGTGGAGAAGATGGTTCCTCCAACAACTCCAAAGGTGCTACAGGCCTTCCTTGGTCTAGTTTCGCATTGCAGAGCCTGGATCCCTGATGCCTCAGTCCTAATGCAACCTCTGTATGACTGCGTTAATGCAACCCCATTCCTGCTAACAGATGTGGCCTTCAGTTCGTTCAAGAAGCTAAAAGACTCTCTAGTCTCAGTGCCAGCACTAGGCCTACCAGACTACAAGAAGCTATTCCGTCTCTACTTGATGAGAAAAGAAGGCCTTGCTACTGGAGTCCTGACGCAGCTTCAGGGGGGAAAGCAGAGACTTTTGGACTACTTTTCAGCTCGCCTGGATCCAGTTGCAAGGGGAGCCTCTTCCTCCCGCATGAGAGCAGCAGTTGCAGCACACGCCCTCCTGGACAGGACTGCTGACATCATTGGAAAAACCATTGGAAATCCTGGCTCCACACGACATCTCAGCAATCCTCAACCAAACCCAGCCAAAACATCTGTCCACCGCCAGGCATCTTCGCCTCCAGTGCTCTCTACTCCTGCCCAACAATGTCACCAACTGCAGATGCACAGTCCTCAATCCATCCACTCTACTCCCACTCCCAAGGGGGGATACAGATATGGACCCTCAGATAAAATGTCTGCATGATACCTTCTGCAGGGATCTGGATTTGCTCCGGACGGATGACCATGATTGTTTCAGCATCATGCAACAGGAAACAGCAGGACTACCCAAGGTGGCAGAAGAGCCACTGACCAACCCAGAATTGATCCTCTATGTCAATGGCTCCAGATTTGCAGATAATGAAGGAAGATTCCACATGGGATGTGCAGTGACCAGCAATCAAGAGATCCTGTGGTCCAGAAGTCTGCCGCCTAGTCTGTCAGCCCAGGAAGCAGAACTGATAGCACTGACGAAGGCCTACCAGATGGCAGAAGACAAGACTGCGGAAATGTGTACTGATTCGAGGTACTCGCATGGCATAGCACATGACTTTGGGCCCATCTGGGCTGCAAGGGACTTCATCACAGCAAGCGGAACAACCGTGAAGCATCATGGAGCCATTAAGGACCTGCTGAACGCACTTCAATTTCCAAAAGTGGTGGCAGTACTAAAAGTCAAAGCGCATGGAAAACTAAACACAGTAGAGGCACGAGGCAACAACATGGCGGATATGGCAGCCAAAGAAGCAGTCAAGGGAAGACAATATGGAAAAGTGGAAGAGGTCGTAGAGCCAGACGGCTACTACATGACGACTTAGACAAGAAACCTGACCAAATGACGTCCTGTGATCTGCTCAAAAAGCTGCAAGAGCAAGCCCCAAAGGACAAGAAGGAATGCTGGATGCAGAAGTGAGCAACACATGAAGAAGGAAGGGTATACTCAATGGACTACAAACCCTGTTTACCCCGAAGCATGTACCCTATGGTGGTCCAGTGGGCACATGGGCCCACACACAGATTAAAAGACACAGATGAATGATCCGATTGGTGCTTACTGGTTCGCTCCAGAAATCTCCACCCTAACAGCCAAGTGCACTAGCAGCTGTCTGACCTGCGGCAAATGCAACCCTGGAAGAATGGAGAAAGTTCCCATACATCGTCTTGCCAGACCACAGTACCCCTTCCAGAGGATCCAGATAGACCACATCCAAAGGCCGCCAAGTGGAAGATTCGAATATGCCCTTGTTGTCGTGGACGTGTTCTCAGGATGGCCAGAAGCTTTCCCAGTGAGAAACCAGTCAGCAAAGACTACTGCAAAGAAGCTACTCTCAGAGACGAGATATGCAGCTATGGGGGCCCAGAAGTGATAGAGAGTGACCAGGGACCCGCATTCACAGCAAATCTCACACAAGAGATCTGGTCAGCAGTAGGGTCAGACTTAGGCCTACACACTCCCAATCACACTACTCAGTGTTAGGCACACTCCCAGAGGCCCAGAAAAGCTGTTACCATATGAAATTTTGTTTGGGTCTAGTCCCAGGTTAGGGGTATCCTTTCCCTCAGCAGCTGATTATGCAATATGATACTTTGTCTGCTTATGTAAATTGAACTCATCAAGAAACTTGCTAACATCCATTCTCGAGTTTTTTTCTTCATTGCCAGATCGATCCAGATTCAGTGTCCGGTAGGCACTCCTAGAAGCCAGGAGACTGGGAGTTGGTGAAAAAAGTTTGTAAGGAGAACACTACTGGATCCCAGATTTGATGGTCCTGTTCAAGTGCTGCTGATGACACCAAACTCTGTGAAACTGGAGGGAAGACCCGCTTGGATCCACTCATCGCATTGCAAGAAAGCTCCCCTACCAGAAGATGACACCCAAGCCAGAATGATGTTGTGGATGCCCTGCCTGACTGAATAGATGACCTACCTGATAAAGACTACACATCGCTCACTACACATGCTATTGACTAAGAGACTGATTGCAATGAACCCCCGTTAGGGACAGATCTCCTGACCGCCCATTTGCGAAAAGTCTGTACGGAGTGGGGCGCAGGCGTTAGGCTTGTGTCAGTTCACCGACAGCACAAAAGAGTTGCAGCGCTTTGGGAAAGGAGGCTAGGATTAGGGCAAGTGATATCTAAGGGGGGCTTGTGATAGAAATATATATATCATGTAGATCTCACTTGCATGTATACTCCTCTATAATCATATATACTCATATACTCACAGCTAATATATACATTATAATCAATGGTTTAAAATGGCTGACATGAACTGATATAAGCCAGACAGATTGCATGGGGATTTCCATCTCAAAAGCGGAACAACGCCAGATGTATTAAGTGCTGATCAAATGTCTCAACTTTGTCCTAGATGCAGAGCTACATTTTAGTTGCTTAATCAGCAGTCATATGTGCATTAATCACAATATTCCATATATGTTTAGATAACCAATGACAGAGGAGTTAGACATATGGTAATTAACTAACCACCCCTAACAACCCCTAACCACTCCTTTCCATATGCTATCATAAAAACTATGTATGTACAATAAAGTATCAGTATTGATGGAATGTTATTGACACGATGATGTTGCAGTCTCATTCCTTGAGCGCTCAAAATACTCAGTCTTATTGGGAGCGGCCGCAGCACACACAGGGATAGATTTATCCAACTCAAATTTCCATATCAATACAATTGGGGATTTGGAATCCAGATTAAAATACTGTATACCGAATGCATTCAGACAATCACATAGCTGTATTTCTTGTAAAACATTTACAGATGTGACTGACAACGCTCATAGTGACACAATCTTGAGAAATGTTTGTTTATTCACTTTACAAACAGTTCTAAGCCTCTATATGTTTGCTGTTTGTCATTGTAAAACATTAAGTTTTACTGAAACTATGCCTGTGGTAGTTTGACCTAAATCCTTGTGGCTTTTATTTTCTAGGGGTTTATGGCCCCTCGGCTGATGACTTTATGATATCTCGGTTTCATACAACCTTGAAAGCTGGCCACTTGAAGGGCTGGATGAAACTAGAGTTACTACATAGTTTAAATCAATATATAAGACCAGAGAAACATGACTAAGACAGATGCCAAAACTGGGGTACCTGTACATGTACAGTATGCTGATACCTGCATAATTGGGGATGCACATGCAGTGTAGGTAGTCTCACAGGGGTTCTCGGTCTTGGTGTTGCTTCTCTGATATTCCAGACAGATGATGTTTAAAAGCCTCTTGTGGATGATGTAATATACCGTATGTATTTAATCTTCATATATACGTAATCACTAGATGTATTTAATCCTTATGTGTACTTATTAACCTTTGTATGTTAACATTTACAAAAGTGAACTCACTCACACTATTCAATCATACTATTCCTTAAATTTTGTAGTTTGCAATAAAATTGCATTGTATTGCAAGTATTAGCCTTATTTAAAGCTGTATCTGAACCTTAGTGTTAAAAACATGGCAAATACAATTGCCAAATTGTCCTGTTAATAATTCTGCAAAGAGGAAAACATCATACCATTAAAAAATATGAGTGGATTTTCATGGGCTAATCCAGTATGTGGGTTCCAAGACGTAATGGGTTGCATATGACTATGCAGTAGGGCTGGCCTTGCTGCCAATGTGTAAAACAAAGGATTATGGGAGTACATAATGCATATTGTGAAGTGGATTTTCATGGGCCCATCCAGTATGTGGGTTCCAAGGCATAATGGGGTGCATATGACTGACTATGCAGCAGGGCTAGCTTTGCTGTCAATGTGTAAAACAAAGGAGTACGGAGTACAAAATGCATATTGTGAATTGGATTTTCAGGGGCCCATCCAGTATGTGGGTTCAAAGGCTTATTGGGGTGCATATGAATTGGTAGAAGGGCAGGCCTTAAATTCAATGCAGCACTTTTTCAGGAGTCCCACTGGACATCTTATGGAAGGGGTATTGTGGTGCATCGTAATTCTTGGCAGCTCATCCACTCACAGCATAGGCTACAACAGCTTAGGAGACCCACTGTTTAATAATGACCCTTTAAGAAGGTTAATGCCGACTGATGCACCAGTAAAAATAGGCTCTGTGACTATAAGAGTCCCTCCTTCGTAAATGAAACAAGATGGGTCTGCTTATGTGTCACACACCACATGGCCAGCTAGGGTTGTTAAATATTACAATGACATTTCCTAGTGAATGCATTTGTTGGTTGAAACCAATGTTAAAGTTGAAAAATGCTTCAAAAACACTGCGTCTGAACTAAGCCCAAGTGGTGGAAATTTTCGGTCTGGGGTTAATTGTTTGGCCTTACAGGCAAGTCATTAACCAGCAAAGGATGTACCTTGACACAGCAAAATCCGTTTTGGTTTCTTTTTTAGTGTGTTTTTTGTTGCATCGGGAAAAATGGCATGAGTCTCAGAAAAAAAAGTTTACAGCTGTTAACTAGGAGTCAGGAATGCTTCCAGGGGCGATCCCCATGATGTCCCTGTGTCATTTGAGCAGTGTTTCCATCATTTTCAGATGTTTTTAGACCTTAAAAGGGCCCGCCATAGACTTATATTGGGCTGAGTACCCGAGTATACCAATCTGCTCGACCAGAGCAACGGGCACCCGAGCATTTTAGTGCTCGCTCATCACTAATTTTTAATTGTGAATTTAAATAGAGATCATGTTATTTTATGATTAATGCCTGGTGTACTTTTGTTCTTTCACACAGTTATTAATCAGGTTACTAGAGTTCAAAGCCACCTGTCTCCTAGCAGCTGCGAGGCCTGGAAACCTTATGAGAAACTTTGAGGGACATTTTAAGTTTACTGGAGTTTCCAGCTGCTCGCACACTTGCATGCTGTAAATTAGGTTACTTTGGGTGTGTATTTTACTGTACTTGATAATAAATAAAAACATGAGTGAAAAAAATGGCATGGGATCCCCCTGTAATTTTGATAACCAGAGGAAAAATGTACGTATCTAATAGATGCTGTGTCAACACAGCAGTTATTCTTAATTTTCTTAATTATCTAGACTTATTATTTCAGTTGGCCCAGGGACATGAGCTATTGTTCAAGTGAGAATGTGATTTTGGCTCTTATTGTCAATTGAATTAATGTTCAATGGCTGCCATTTGTTGAATGGCTTATGATTAGTCTGTGGAGGAATGCCTGAATGAGAGTTGTGAACTATAAAAAGGAGGATCTTCCTATGTTTAGAGAGTCTCTACATTACAGTTGCCATGGCATCATTGCTCCAACTGAAGAAATTCAGAGCTGCTTCATTGATTATCTCTGAACCCTCGAAGACGTTTATAGAATCCAGGTTGGGACAATCCGGTCACCTGGCCTCCTACATCAACGGACTGTCAGCTTACTAAGCTTGTCGTTACTGCCTCTTGGTGTGTTCCCAACAAAAGTGAGGTGTCACTGCTGGGGGTAGTAGGCCCTGGAAGCCCCAAAGTTGCAGCTGCTCTTATCCCGGTGAGCAAGCGGAAAGGTGCAACTCTGTGTATTTCCTGGGACTGTCCTATATGTTACTGTCTGTTTTGTGGTTCAATAAAATATTGCCACACTATTTTACCCTTACCCTGCATTGTCTGAGTAGTATTAGTCCCACAGGAAAGGAGAGCAGGCATTCAGTGGGATGATCCGTGGTCCATGCGCTCTCACCAACCGGTTTGTCTCAGGATGATATGCAGAAAAGAGATTGAGCTCAATGCTGAGCATCCGACAAAGCTCTCTCCAGAACCGAGGAGCGAACTGAGGACCCCGGTCACTGACTATCTTGTCAGGCATCCTGTGAAGACGGAAGATATGCTTCACAAAAAGCACTGCCAATGCCCGTGCTGATGGTACATGCGGAAGGGGGACCAAATGTGCCATCTTGGAGAAATGGTTGGTGACTACCCAAATGACAGTGTTGTTAAGGGACTTGGGCAAGCCAACAATAAGGTCCATCTTGACCATCTCCCACGGCCTATCTGCCACCGGCAAGGATTGAAGCAAGGCAGCGGGTCTCAGAAAGAAAGGCCGATATCTGGCCCAGGAAACACACGCCTGAACGTAGACCCCCACGTCACGCACCATCCGCGGCTACCAATAAGACCTCACCAAAAGCTCAGCAGTCCTTTTGGTACTGAAATGCCCACCCAACTTGGAAGTGTGAGCCCAAGAGAGGACCTCCTGCCGCAGCTTAGGTGGTACATAAGACTTGCCTGGAGGCACCTGCCTGAGCGAAACCAGAGCCATCGTTCGAAGACTCTCAGAAGGCACAATTTGCCGTGGCTCATCCCCCTCCTTAGAACAGACTACGGAAAGGGATAGGGTGTCAGCCTCTAAGTTCTTCTCCCCAGAGAGAAAATGTGCAGTAAAATTAAATCAGGAGAACAATAAGTACCATCTGGCCTGGCAAGAATTTAGCCGTTGGGCTGTCTGCAAATAGAGGAGATTTTTATGGTCTGTGAACACCTGGAAGGGATGCTGAGCTGCCTCCAGGAGATATCTCCACTCTCAGAAAGCCAACCTCATGGCCAGTAACTCCCTGTCCCTCAAAGTATAATTCCTCTCTGCTGTTGAGAAGGTTTTATATAGGACAGCTCCCACATCGACATAAGAGGCATCCACCTCCAGGATGAAGGGCTTATCCACATCTTCGCCCTAGCGAAATGGGACTTCAAGGAAGCAAAGGCCTTAGAAACCTCCTCAGTCCATAGCTTAGGGTAAGCTCCCTTCTTGGTGATGGCTACCAAGGATGCCGCCAGAGTAGAGAAGTGGGGAATGAACTGGCGGTAGTAATTAATAAATCCAATAAATCCCATGCACCGCTTTAAGGGAATGTGGCTCCTGCCAGTTCAACACTGATTCCACCTTGGCAGCATCCACAACCAAACCCTTGGCTGAGATGATATACCCAAGGAATGGTAGGGACTCCTGCTGAAATACACAGTTTGAGCGCCACACAGATCTAATTTGGTAAATATCCTAGCACCACCCAGTCTGTCAAAAAGCTCAGAGATAAGTAGCAAAGGTTATTTATTTTTAATGGTGTTGGCATTCAGACCCCTATAATCAATGCAAGGATGGAGTTCCCCGCTCTTCTTCAGGATGAAGAAGAACCCAGCCCCAGCAGGAGACAGTGACTTCCTAATAAATCCACTCACCAGATTCTCCTTTTCATACTCAGACATCGCCTCAGTCTCTGGAAGGGACAAAGGGTAAACACGCCTCCGAGGGGGCTCTGCCCCCGGAATGAGGTCTATCGGGAAATCATAAGGGTGATGGGGAGGAAGAGTCTCGGCGGCCTTCTTTGAAAACACGTCTGCATATTGTCAGTAGTGCTTAGGAAGCGAGGTTAGATCTGTAGTGACCTCAGACAACCCAACCTGAACTTGTGCCCTGAGACACTGTCCATCACATGACCTACTCCATCCCCATATACTCCCAGTAGCCCAATCAATATGGGGTGAATGGTGACAAAACCAAGGTATACCTAACAATACCTCATTAATACCCTTGGGGATGACCAATAAAGAGATTTTCTACTGGTGTTTTGGAGAGAACATGAGGGTAAGTGGAATGGTCTGATGAGTGATTTGAGAGGATAACATGGATCCATTAACCACCCAGATGGTAATGGACTTAGAGAGCATCACTAGGGGTATTGTATTGCATTGCATGCTGTTGAGCGAAGGAGGAAGATATAAAATTACCCTCAGCCCCAGGATCCACGCAAGCCTCTGTAGTGTGAGAGGTTGATCCATAGGACAGTGTAACCTTAAAGGTTGATTCGGAGGACACATCTGACATAAAGAGCCTACAGACAAAACAAGTTGGTGGAGAGTCGACGTACGGGATTTAGGCTCCGCCAGAGAAACCTCCATGGGCTTCACCAGTTCATTCGCCCGAGTCGGAAGCCTCAAAAGATTGGTAAATGGTGCTAATTTTGGTGCTAATTGAATCCTTTGTCTACACTGGGCTCGCTCCAATCTTCGTTCAGCGTACCAAAGATCAATACGAGTGGATATGGATATTAAATCCTCCACTGTAGTGGGGATCTCCCTAGTGACCAAAACATCCTTAATGTGGTCTGCAAGGCCCCTCCAGGACACCAGGACCAAGACCTTATCTGGCCACGCAAACTCGGAAGCTAACATCCAGAACTGGATAGCGAACTGGCTGGTTGGGAAAGAGCCTTGAATCAATGCCAGGAGTTGAAATGCGGCATCATGGGTATCCTGGGGTCCAAGAAAGACCTGTCTCAGAGCGCCCAAAAGCCGAAAGGTGCTCAGGACCACCAGGTCCTTATGTTCCTATAACAGCGTAGCCCACTCCAACACCCTGTTCGTCAAAAGGGACACCACAAATCCTACCTTGGCCTGTTCAGACGAGAAACGTGAACCCAGTAGCTCCAGCTGGATCGAGCACTGATTCACGAATCCCCTGCAAGCCTTGCTACCCCCAGAAAACTTATTGGGGAGCGGGAAGTGTGGGAAAAACAGAACAGGAGTCACAGCTGAAACCCTAGTAGCGGCTTCACTGGCTGCCTGTGCTGTACTGCGTACAGATCCACAGCGGAAGTTGCGCTCTCAAGCACGATCAACCTGCTCTCCAGCTGCTGGATATTCTGCAGAAGCTGTGCTAGTAAACTGATAGGGTTGGCAGATTGCACTAAATAAATTTAATCCCTTTACCCCCAAGGGTGGTTTGCATGTTATTGACCAGGCCAATTTTTACAATTTTGACCACTGTCCCTTTATGAGGTTATAACTCTGGAACGCATCCATGGATCCCAGTGATTCTGACAATATTTCCTCATGGCATATTGTACTTCATGATAGTGGTAAAAACATTTTGATATGACTTGCGTTTATTTTGGAAAAAAACAGAAATTTGGTGAAAAGTTTGAAAATTTAGCAATTTTCCAACTTTGAATATTCATGCCCTTAAATCACATAGATATGTCAGACAAAATACTGAATAAGTACATGTTTACTTTACATAAGCACAATTTTGTAACCCAATTTTTTTTTTGCTAAGGAGTTTAAGGGTTAAAAGTTGACCAAGATTTCTCATTTCTACAATACCTTTTTTTTTTTAACGACCACATCACATTTGAAGTCACTTTGAGGGGTCAATATGATAGAAAATATCCAAGTGTGATACCATTCTAAAAACTGCACCTGTCATGGTGCTCAAAACCAGATTCAAGAAGTTTATTAACCCTTCAGGTGCTTCACAGGAATTTTTGGAATATTTTTTAAAAATGAGCATTTAATTTTTTTTCACAAAAAAATTACTTCAGATCCAATTTTTTTTTATTTTCCCAAGAGTGTCAGGAGAAATTGGACCACAAAAGTTATTGTGCAATTTGTCCTGAGTATGCAGATACCCCATATGTGAGGGGGAACCACTGTTTGGGCGCATGGCAGAGCTCAGAAGGGAAGGAGCGTCGTTTGACTTTTCAATGCAAAATTGTCTGGAATTGAGATCGGGCGCCATGTCGTGTTTGGAGAGCCCCTAATGTGTCTAAACAGTGGAAACCCCCACAAGTGTCACCATTTTGGAAAATAGACCCTCTAAGGAACTTATCTAGATGTATGGTGAGTAGTGTTGAGCATTCCGATACCGCAAGTATCGGGTATCGGCCGATATCTGCGGTATCGGAATTCCGATACCGAGTTCCGATATTTACCGCATATCGGATACCGGAATCGGAAGTTCCCAGAATTCAAACTGCCCGAATTCAGCCAATGAGGACTGATTAGAAGTGTGGGCACATCCAGTTCTGCATGGTGGGCATGTAACTACTGGCATGGCTGTGATTGGCTGCTGAAATTATGTCATGATGCACTATAAAAGTCGCTGCCGCCATTTAGGGCTCACTCTGCTGTGAATTCAGTTAGGGACAGGACGCTGTTTTCTGACTGAGGGCCAGTTTAGAGATAGCGATTTGCTTCATTGTGCTTTACCCAGGCTAATTTAGAAACTGCTGTGTGAGAACCTTGCTTTTGCCTTGCAGCGCTGTTCACAGCTGTCTGCAAGGTGTCTGTGTGAGTGCAGCTCACTCTGTAGTCTGTGTGCAGCCACAGCCGGTTGTATTCGGCTCAGTGTGTCACTGCCTCATTCTGTTCTATCCATTGTCCTTTTTTGCTATTAGTGCAGCCTGCTGCACTGTTTTTTCAAATATTTCCTGTTAGTGGCTTTCCACCCGTATCCAGCTAAATTGTGGAAAAACACTACATAGGATTGCATAGAGGAGCTTTTTTTGGCCTTGCAGCGCCGTTTACGGCTGTCTGCACGGTCTCCGTGTGAGTGCAGCTCACTCTGTAGTCAGTTCTGCCAAAAAAATTTTTAATAAAGTTCACCAAACACACCACTTTGCAGTTGTGTAGGCCACATAAGCTCATATTAAAGTCTAGTACACACTTTAGAAAATTTGTGTTTCTTATACCTGTTAGGAGCTGTTCAGGAATAAGCACACAAAGCCCTTAGTACTTTTCTGCTTATCTTTATCTGTCATCCAAGATGAAGAAGGCAGGGAGTAAGGCATGTGGGCGTGGGCGCGGAGCAGGGAGAGGACGTGTGGATTCTGTGCCTGCTGCGGGCACCGGTGACTCATCACCCAGTTTCAGCAGGGAAAAGTCCTTCATGCGCAGCTTTGTAGGAGATCGCCGTACACCGCTGCTGCGTGAAGAACAAATTGAAGCCGATGGATGGCAGCTAACGCATCGACTTCAATTAGTGCCACATCCTCTCAGGCACAGAGCACTGGAGAGCACCCATCTGTCTCGTCACCACCTGCCAAATTGCCCAGGCAGTCAGAGAGCGCAGGACAGGAGCCATCTCTACTTCTGTTCTCTGAATCTCTTGGCTTGGAAACAGGGGGCCAGCCAAGCAGCATTGGAGAAATGGAAGAAGAAGCAGTGTGCAGTGATGCCCAACAGCTTTGTCTCTCTGACTCTGAAGAGGCGGGTGGGCCAGTGCCTCCGGTCACCACACCGCAGTACGCATCTGATGATGAGAATCAGGTGCCACTTTCTGGTGCGTACTGTGCTTCCAAGACTAACCAGGAGGAGCAGTTGGTGGCAGAGGGTAGTGTAGATTATGAGGTCCTTGACCCATCGTGGCGTGAGGTACAGGAAGGTGGTGGGAGCAGCTCTGAGGAAGAGATTCCCCGAACAGGCCAAAGAGGGAGGGGGAAGACAGCGGAGCCTGTAGCCTCCACTTCGGCACCCGTTAGGAGCATGCATCTTCCAAAAGCCAAAAAGGGCGCTCCCAAGACTTGAAGTGCCTGGTCCTTTTTTGACACAGTTGCAGCTGACATTTGCTTTGTCAAATGCAAGGTGTGTCATCAGAAAGTCAAAAGAGGGAGAAATGTCAGCAACCTCAATACCTCAAACATGTGGAAACATGTGTGGATCAAGCACGCGATAGAGTTACAAAAACACACTGAAGACCTAGGCCAATCAACAGTGGCACCTACCACCTCTTCAGCTCGTGTTGTTGCCTCTTCCTCCAGCTCACACACAGCTGGTTCGGCTTCCTCCCAGGATCACCATGGAAGAACCTCTGGCACTGTTGTCCAGAGACCCACAGTAATTCCACCCGCAGCACCACGTTCCCAGTCATCCTCACACTCCCAGGCCAGTCTACAGCCATCGGTAGCACAGGCATGGGAGAAAAGGCCGCCATTCTTGGCAAACCACCCCCGAGCACAGGCTCTGAATGCTGGCATTGCAAAACTACTGTCCCTTGAAATGCTGTCATTCAGGCTGGTGGAGACTGACAGCTTCCATAACTTGATGGCATTGGCAGTCCCAGAGTACAATGTGCCCAGCCGCTTTTATTTCAGCAGACAAGCTGTCCCTGCCCTGCACAAGCATGTGGAGGGACACATAAAACACGCGCTACTGAACACCGTCAGTAGCAAGGTCCACCTCAGCACCGATGCATGGACCAGTCACCATGGACAGGGGGCGATACCTTTCCCTCACTGCCCATTGGGTTAATGTTGTTGAGCCGGGTACAGATCGTGCAAGTGGCGCAGGACGTGTCCTGCCCACTCCAAGGATTGCAGGAATCCAGTCTGTATGCATTGACTCCTCCTCATACACAAGTTCCTCAGAATCATCGCTGCAGGAGCCGTCACAATCCACCTCCACATGGACCCGTGAACGTTTGCCTGTTACGACCGACATGAGCACAGCCGTGGCCAAACGTCAACAGGCCGTCTTGAAATTAATTTCTTTGGGGAATCGAAGCCACACAGCGCAGGAGCTCTGGAATGCCATCAAGCAGGAGAGCGACGTGTGGTTTGTGCCAGCGAATCTCCAGCCAGGCATGGTAGTGTGTGACAATGGCCGAAATCTGGTGGCAGCTCTGGCCCTAGGCAACCTCACTCACATCCCATGTCTGGCACATGTGCTCAACTTGGTTGTGCAGAGTTTTTTGAGGGACTATCTGGATCTTGATGCACTGCTGCACAAGGTCCGCCTAGAGTGTGCTCACTTGCGGCGTTCCAGCATGGCAAGATCGCGCATTGCAGCTCTGCAGCGACGATTCCGCCTTCCGGAACATCGCATCATATGTGACCTACCCACCAGGTGGAATTCCACGTTACATATGTTGGAGCGGTTGTGTGAGCAGCAGCCAGCAGTAATGGAGTACCAGCTGCATCAGGCGCAAAGAAGTCGAACTCCGCGCCGTTCAGATTTCACAACCACTGAGTGGGCCACTATGAAGGACGTCTGCCAGGTTTTGCGTTCCTTCGATGATTCCACGCGGATGGCGAGTGCAGATGATGCACTAGTCAGTATGAATGTCCCCCTTATCTGCCTGCTTCAAAAAACACTGCAAGCGCTAAGGGATGATGTTGTGGAAGAGGTGGAGGATGAGGACTCACCAATTCCATTAGCTTCTGGACAGTCAGCGCTACGTGGTTCCTCACAAAGGCCTAGGCAGGGGACACTTTGTGAGGAGGATGAGGAGGAGTCAATGGAGGAGGAAGACATCGGTCCAGAGGAGGGAGTTACACAATTCTCCAGTAGTCAGGGTGTAGATCGAGGGTGGGGTGATGCTGAGCGGGCAGAGATCACACCTCAAGCAGGGGACAGCGTTTCTTGGCCAGTTGGCAGTCTGCAGCACATGGCTGATTACATGCTGCAGTGCCTGAGAAACGACCGCCGCATCGCCCACATTCTCAACACGGCTGATTATTGGGTGTACACCCTCCTAGATCCTCTCTACCGGGACAACTTACAAAGCCTCATAACACCGTTGAACCAGGAGCGTAAAATGCGGGAGTACCAAGACACACTGGTGAATTCCATCATCTTCTCCAGTCCAAGTGAGAGCAGTGCTGCAAGTGCTTTACAATGCAGATCAGTGCGCCGAGGCAGTGGAGGAAGCTCTGCACACAGAGGGAGCAGAAGCAGTGCCTCAGCACAAGGCAAGACCAGCATGGCCCAACTGTGCCAGAGTTTTGTGTGCCCGCCACACATGTCTACACCATCACAGACTACATGTCTTGCCCTCTTACTGTACTCCCAGACGGCTCTTCCCCCTTCAAATTTTGGGTCTCTAAGCTGGATACATGGCCAGTGCTAAGCCAGTATGCATTGGAGGTGCTGGCTTGCCCTGCTGCTAGTGTATTATCGGAACACGTCTTTAGTGCCGCAGGTGGTGTACTAACAGACCGTCGCATGCGACTATCCTCCGATAACGTTGACTGGCTTACTTTTCTGAAAATGAACAAGGCCTGGATCTCGCAGGAATTTGCCACTCCTCTTCCAGATTAAATAATTGGTTGACTACAGTATCCAGGTCTCCTGTTGCGTTCATGTTTCTACCACCTGAACTGTAGTCCCTGGGCTCCAACACCGCCAGTTGAGGCTCAGAAGTGCAGGCTGCACAGTCAAAACACATGACCCAGTGTTACTGGGTTTCAGTAACGTCAGCTGATCCCCAGCTGTGTAGCCGTCAATGTGTCCGGCGACCGCCACACTGACATAACAACTGAAATTTAAGGGAACCTGTCCCCCCCCCAGGCGTTTGTTACTGAAAGAGCCATCTTGCTCCTTGCAAACGCAGAACTAAACACTTATAAAATATGCCCCCTGATACCGTGAGACTGTCCCGGAGGTGGGACTTTCCTTCGTAATGTGACGCAGCACAGCCATCATTCCTACCCCCTTGGTGCCGTGCTCTGCCTCCTCAGCGTTGTTTGAATCTGTCCCGGAGCCAGCGCTGTTATGTTATCCCTTTGCCATGCGCAATTAGCGCTGCCGGTCTTCTGACATCATTTGGTGTCAGGCTGGCTGCGCCTGTGCTGCTGTGCTGCCAGAGATCCCGCCTCGCAGTGTCTTCTGATTCAATCACACTGCGGGCCTGGGATCCATGGGCATGCGCAGTGCATATCTTCACCTCAGCCTCTCACTCATCTCCCTCCGCCTTCTTCAGACTGTGCTCCGTCAGCTGATCCCTAATAGCATGCCACGGCCGTGACGCCGCACAGTCTGAAGAAGCCGGAAGGAGGGGAGTGAAAGGCGAGGATATGCACTGCGCATGCCCATGGATCCCAGGTCCGCACTGGGATTACATTAGACGACACTGCGAGGTGGGATCTCAGGCAGCGTGGCCGCACAGGCGCAGCCAGCCTGACACCAAATGATGTCAGAAGATGGGCAGCGCTAAGTGTGCATGACCAAGGGATAACATAACAGCGCAGGCTCCGTGACAGAATCAAACAATGCTGAGGAGGCGGCGCCAAGGGGGTAGGAATGACGGCTGTGCTGCATCACATTACAAAGGAAAGTCCCACCTACGGGACGGTTTAACGGTGTGAGGGGACACATTTCATGAGTGTCTAGTTCAGCGTTTGCAAGGAGCATAATTAAAGGAGCCACCTTTTCCTTTTGCAGCATTACTGCTGCACAAGATGGCTCTTTCAGCAACAAATGCCTGGGGGGGGGTTAAAGGTTCCCTTTCAACTTGCTCCAGTGCAGACTTCGGCCTACACTCTGCTCCTCCTTCTGACCCGGGGATCTAACACCGCCAGTTGGTGCCCAGAAGTGCTAGCTGCACAGAGAAAAACACCCACCACTGTGTCAGTGGGGATCAGCAATGCCAGCTGTTCCCCTGCTGTGTAGCCGGCAACGTGTCCTGCAAACGCCACGCAGACACAACAGATATTAAACTGCCTCCAGTGCAGGCTTCGGCCTACACTCTGCTCCTCTGCTCCTCCTTGATTCCCTGGGCTCTAACACCGCCAGTTGGTGCTCGGAAGTGCTGGCTGCACAGAGAAAAACACCCGCCACTGCGTCAGTGGGGTTCAGCAATGCCAGCTGTTCCCCTGCTGTGTAGCCGGCAACGTGTCCTGCAAACGCCAGGCAGACGCAACAGATTTTAAACTGACTCCAGTGCAGGTTTTGGCCTACACTCTGCTCCTCCTGCTGTTCCCGGGCTCTAACACCGCCAGTTGGTGCTCGGAAGTGCTGGCTGCACAGAGAAAAACACCCGCCACTGTGTCAGTGGGGTTCAGTAATGCCAGCTGTTCCCCTGCTGTGTATCCGGCAAAGTGTCCTGCAAACACCACGCAGACACAAAGCTGCCTCCAGTGCAGGCTTCGGCCTACACTCTGCTCCTCCTGCTCCTCATTGATTCCCTGGGCTCTAACACCACCAGTCGGTGCTCGGAAGTGCTGGCTGCACAGAGAAAAACACCCACCACTGTGTCAGTGGGGTTCAGTAACGCCAGCTGTTCCCCTGCTGTGTAGCCAGCAACGTGTCCTGCAAACGCCATGCACACACAAAGCTGCCTCCAGTGCAGGCTTCGGCCTCCACTCTGCTCCTCCTGCTCCTCCTTGATTCCCTGGGCTCTAACACCGCCAGTTGGTGCTCGGAAGTGCTGGCTGCACAGAGAAAAACACCCGCCACTGTGTCAGTGGGGTTCAGTAATGCCAGCTGTACCCCTGCTGTGTAGCTGGTAACGTGTCCTGCAAACGCCACGCAGACACAAAGCTGCCTCCAGTGCAGGCTTCGGCCTACACTCTGCTCCTCCTGCTCCTCCTTGATTCCCTGGGCTCTAACACTGCCAGTTGGTGCTCGGAAGTGCTGGCTGCACAGAAAAAAACACCCGCCAATGTGTCAGTGGGGTTCAGCAACGCCAGCTGTTCAACTGCTGTGGAGCCGGCAACGTGTCCTGCAAACGCCATACAGACACAACAGATATTAAACTGCCTCCAGTGCAGGCTTCGGCCTACACTCTGCTCATCTCCTCCTCCTGGATTCCCTGGGCTCTAACACCGCCAGTTGGTACTCGGAAGTGCTGGCTGCACAGAAAAAAACACCAGCCAATGTGTCAGTGGGGTTCAGCAACGCCAGCTGTTCCCCTGCTGTGTTGCCGGCAACGTGTCCTGCAAACGCCACGCAGACACAACAGACATTAAGCTGCCTCCCTCCAGTGCAGGCTTCGGCCTGCACTCTGCTCCTCTCCTCCTCCTGGATTCCCTGGGCTCTAACACCGCCAGTTTGTGCTTGGAAGTGCTGGCTGCACAGAAAAAAACACCAGCCAATGTGTCAGTGGGGTTCAGTAACGCCAGCTGTGCCCCTGCTGTGTAGCCGGCAACGTGTCCTGCAAACGCTACGCAGACACAACAGATATTAAACTGCCTCCACTGCAGGCTTCGGCCTACACTCTGCTCCTCTCCTCCTCCTGGATTCCCTGAGCTCTAACACCGCCAGTTGGTGCTCGGAAGTGCTGGCTGCACAGAAAAAAACACCCGCCAATGTGTCAGTGGGGTTCAGCAACGCCAGCTGTTCCCCTGCTGTGGAGCCGGCAACGTGTCCTGCAAACGCCACACAGACACAACAGACAATAAGCTGCCTCCCTCCAGTGCAGGCTTCGGCCTACACTCTGCTCCTCTCCTCCTCCTGGATTCCCTGGGCTCTAACACTGCCAGTTGGTGCTCGGAAGTGCTGGTTGCACAGAAAAAAACACCCGCCAATGTGTCAGTGGGGTTCAGTAAAGGTACCTTCACACTGAACAACTTAACAACGATAACGATAGCGATCCGTGACGTTGCAGCGTCCTGGATAGCGACATCGTTGTGTTTGACATGCAGCAGCGATCAGGATCCTGCTGTGACATCGTTGGTCGGAGCTAGAAGGCCAGCACCTCATTTCACCGCTGGATCACCCGCTGACATCGCTGAGTCTGCGTGTGTGATGCTGATTCAGCGATGTCTTCACTTGTAACCAGGGTAAACATCGGGTTACTATGCGCAGGGCCGCGCTTAGTAACACGATATTTACCCTGGTTACCATTGTAAATGTAAAAAAAACCAAACACTACATACTCACATTCCGGTGTCTGTCGCGTCCCCCGGCGTCCGCTTCCCTGCACTGTGTCAGCGCCGGCCGGCCGTAAAGCAGAGCACAGCGGTGAAGTCACCACTCTGCTTTACGGCTGGCGCTTACACAGTGCAGGGAAGCAGATGCCGGGGGACGCGACAGACACCGGAATGTGAGTATGTAGTGTTTGTTTTTTTTTTATATTTACACTGGTAACCAGGGTAAACATCTGGTTACTAAGCGCGGCCCTGCACTTAGTAACCCGATGTTTACCCTGGTTACCCGGGGACTTCGACATCGTTGGTCGCTGGAGAGCTGTCTGTGTGACAGCTCTCCAGCGACCACACAACGACAAAACAGCGACGCTGCAGCGATCGGCATCGTTGTCTATATCGCTGCAGCGTCACTTAATGTGACAGTACCCTAACGCCAGCTGTGCCCCTGCTGTGTAGCCGGCAATGTGTCCTGCAAACGCCACGCAGACACAACAGATATAAAACTGCCTCCAGTGCAGGCTTCGACCTACACTCTGCCACTCTCCTCCTCCTGGATTCCCTGGGCTCTAACACCGCCAGTTGGTGCTCGGAAGTGCTGGCTGCACAGAAAAAAACACCCTCCAATGTGTCAGTGGGGTTCAGCAACGCCAGCTGTTCCCCTGCTGTGTAGCCGGCAACGTGTCCTGCAAACGCCACGCAGGCACAACAGACAATAAGCTGCCTCCCTCCAGTGCAGGCTTCGGCCTACACTCTGCTCCTCTCCTCCTCCTGGATTCCCTGGGCTCTAACACCGCCAGTTGGTACTCGGAAGTGCTGGCTGCACAGAAAAAAACACCCGCCAATGTGTCAGTGGGGTTCAGCAACGCCAGCTGTTCCCCTGCTGTGTAGCCGGCAACGTGACCTGCAAACGCCACGCAGACACAACAGACAATGAGCTGCCTCCCTCCAGTGCAGGCTTCGGCCTACACTCTGCTCCTCTCCTCCTCCTGGATTCCCTGGGCTCTAACACCGCCAGTTAGTGCTCGGAAGTGCTGGCTGCACAGAAAAAAACACCCGCCAATGTGTCAGTGGGGTTCAGCAACGCCAGCTGTTCCCCTGCTGTGTAGCCGGCAACGTGTCCTGCAAACGCCACGCAGACACAACAGACAATAAGCTGCCTCCCTCCAGTGCAGGCTTCGGCCTACACTCTGCTCCTCTCCTCCTCCTGGATTCCCTGGGCTCTAACAGCGCCAGTTGGTGCTTGGAAGTGCTGGCTGCACAGAAAAAAACACCCGCCAATGTGTCAGTGGGGTTCAGTAACGCCAGCTGTGCCCCTGCTGTGTAGCTGGCAACGTGTCCTGCAAATACCATGCAGACACAACAGATATCAAACTGCCTCCAGTGCAGGCTTCAGCCTACACTGTGCTCCTCTCCTCCTCCTGGATTCCCTGGGCTCTAACAGCGCCAGTTGGTGCTCGGAAGTGCTGGCTGCACAGAAAAAAACACCCGCCAATGTGTCAGTGGGGTTCAGTAACGCCAGCTGTGCCCCTGCTGTGTAGCTGGCAACATGTCCTGCAAACGCCACGCAGACACAAAGCTGCCTCCAGTGCAGGCTTCGGCCTACACTCTGCTCCCCCTGCTGACCCTTTGCTCCAACACCGCTAGTTGTTGGAAGACAATCTTGAATAGGTCCCCATCGTGGTTCCAGTACCGTCAGCTGGTTCCGGGCAGAGCCTTTGGCTTAGGTGCCTCCTTCTGGGTATCCGAGTTCCACCAACGTCAGGTGGTCCTTGGTAGTGCTTTCTGGCACGGGTACCTCCTGCTTAGTAACTGGGTTCCAGTAGCGTCAGCTGGTCCTCGGTAGTTCCATTGGCTCTTGGACCTTCGGCTACCCATCCGGGTTCCAGTACCATCAGCTGGTTTTCGGCAGTGTCTTTGGCTCTTGTACCTTCTGCTCCCCATCCTGGTTCCAGTACTGTCAGCTGGTTCCGAGCAGAGCCTTTGGCTTAGGTGCCTCCTTCTGGGTATCCAAGTTCCACCAATGTCAGGTGGTCCTTGGTAGTGCTTTCTGGCACGGGTACCTCCTGCTTAGTAACCGGGTTCCAGTAGCGTCAGCTGGTCCTTGGTAGTTTCATTGGCTCTTGTACCTTCGGCTACCCATCTGGGTTCCAGTACCGTCAGCTGGTTCTCGGCAGTGTCTTTGGCTCTTGTACCTTCTGCTCCCCATCCTGGTTCCAGTACCGTCAGCTGGTTCTGGGCAGAGCCTTTGGCTTAGGTGCCTCCTACTGAGTATCCGAGTTCCACCAACGTCAGGTGGTCCTTGGTAGTGCTTTCTGGCACAGGTACCTCCTGCTTAGTAACCGGGTTCCAGTAACGTCAGCTGGTCCTCGGTAGTTCCATTGGCTCTTGGACCTTCGGGTAGCCATCTGAGTTCCAGTTCCATCAGGTGGTTCTCGGCTTTTTCTCAGCCTTCTTGAACCTTCTGCTACATTTCCAAGTTCAAGACCCTAACGACGACGACCCGGAAGACCGAGAAGCAGAAAAAAAAGAGGCTGCAGAACAAAGAGCAGAAGAACATTAAGCATAAGACTAAACATCAGAGCAAAATATATTATCTAAATTATAAGCAGAAGACGACTAAGCAGTGTATGGGGGTGAGTCCGTTCCTCCTCGTGGTGCCCCTGGAAAAAGCCTGCTGCTGCAGGCCTAACTGAACGCGGACAAATCCTGTTGTAACTCTTTTGTGACAGGCAGAACGGAAGGTTTAATCTTCAAACTGTTATACATAACAACGACAGGAATGCCTGTCACAAATAAGAATATGATGAAGAAGTAGAATATGAAGAAGAATAATAGTTTAATAAAAAGAATGTGAAGAATGTAACAAAAAAAATAATAGGTAGAAGATGAAGAAGAAGATGAATAAGGTGAAGAAGAAGTTGATGTCAAAGATGCTGCTGCTGAGGATGATGAAGAAAGTGTCGGAGAAGTAAAAAAGAAGGTGAAGGGCATGGAAGTAGTGAAATATCAATATCTGACAAAATAAAAAAAATCGTAACATAGTCAATATTTTTGTAACTCCGAACGTCTTAAAAAAAAAAATTTAAATTCCTGCTATTCTATTTGATTGGGCTAAACCTCTATGCCTTTAATGTCTCCACCACCTCCCCCAATACATCCTACATTATTCTTAGTTGTTTTCCTTCATGTAGAATGAACCTACAAGGAAAGAAAGGGTTTATTTTAATTCCGATATTTTGGTCCCATTGACTTGCATTGGTATCGGGTATCGGTATCGGCGATATCCGATATTTTTTGAATATCGGCCGATCCAATCCGATACCGATACTTTCCAACAACGAAAGGTATCGCTCAACACTAATAGTGAGCACTTTGAACCCCAAAGTGCTTTACAGAAGTTTATAATGCAGAGCCGTAAAACAAAAAAAATATATTTTTTTTCACAAAAATTATCTTTTTGCCCCAAATTGTTTATTTTCCCAAGGGTAACAAGAGAAATTGGACCACAAAAGTTGTTGTCCAATTTGTCTTGCACACAACAGAGCTCCGAAGGGAAGGAGCAACGTTTGACTTTTTCAATGCAGAATTGGCTGGAATTGAGATTGTATGCCATGTCGCATTTGGAGAGCCCCTGATGTGTCTAAACAGTGGAAACCCCCCAATTCTAACTCCAACCCTAACCCCAACACACCTCTAACCCTAATCCCTACCCTAACCATAACCCTAACCATACCCCTAACCCAAACATGCCCCTATCCCTAATCCCAACCACAACCCTAAGCCCAACACACCCCTAATCCCAACACACCGCCAAGCCTAATCCCAACCCTAACCATACCCCTAGCCCTGACACAACCCTAACCCTAATCCCAACTGTAAACATAATCCCAACCCTAACCGTACTCCAACCGTAACCCCAACTTTAGCCCCAACCCTAACCCTAACTTTAGCCCCAACCCTAACCCCAACTTTAGCCCCAACCCTAACCATAACTTTATCCCCAACCCTATCTTTAGCCAAAATCCTAACCCTAACTTCAACCCCAACCCTAACTCTAACTTTAGCCCCAACCCTAACTCCAACTCTAATGGAGAAATGGAAATAAATACATTTTTTATTATTTTATTATTTTGTTATAAATAAGGGGGTGATAAAGGGGGGTTTGATTTACCATTTATAGCGGGTTTTTATAGTGGATTTTTATGTTTGGCAGCTGTCACATGCTAAAAGACGCTTTTTATTGCAAAAATAGTTTTTGCATCACCACATTTTGAAAGCTATAATTTTTCCATATTTTGGCTCACAGAGTCATGTGGGGTCTTGTTTTTTGTAGGACGAGTTGACGTTTTTATTATTACCATTTTCGGGCACATGACATTTTTTTATCACTTTCTATTATGATTTTTGGGAGGCAGAATGAACAAAAACCAGCAATTCATGAATTTCTTTTGGATGGGACGTTTATACCGTTTAGTGTGCGGTAAAATTGATAAGGCAGTTTTATTCTTCGGGGTCAGTACGATTACAACAATACCTAATTTATAAAAATTATTTATGTTTTGGCACTTTTATACAATAAAAACTATTTTATATAAAAAAGAAATGTTTTTGCATCGCTTCATTCTGAGAGATATCTTTTTTATTTTTCCACTAATGATGGTATATGGCGGCTCATTTTTGCGGGACAAGATGACATTTTCAGCGGTACCATGTTTATGTATATCCGTCTTTTTGATTGTGTGATATTTCACTTTTTGTTCGGCGGTATGATGATAAAGCATTGTTTTTTGCCTCATTTTTTATTTATTTCCTTTATGTTGTTCACTGAAGGGGTTAACTAGTGGGACAGTTATATAGGTCGGGTCATTACAGACCCGACCTATAGCGATACTAAATATGTGTATTTTTATTGTTTTTTTTTTACATAAAGAAATGTATAGCAATACATATATATTTTTCATTATTTAGGAATTTAAAAAAATATATTTTTATACAGTATAATATTTTTTCCACTTTTTTACATTGTCCCAGGGTGGGACATCACTGTATAAAGGTCAGATCGCTGATCTGAAACTTTGCACAGCACTGTGTCAGATTAGCGATCTGACAGGCAGTGAAGGAGGCTTGCTGGTGCCTGCTCTCAGCAGGCACTGAGAAGCCACCTCCCTGCAGGATCTGGAAGGACCCCGCGGCCATCTTGGATCCAGGGGCCTGCAGGGAGGAGACCCTTGGAACAGCGCGATCACATTACGTTGTTCTGAGGGTCTCCATGCGTGATGCTTCTCTATGCCACCGGAATGGTGTGATCTTGTTTGATTGCAGTGTTCTGGGGTTTAAAGTGCCGGGAGCAGTCCGTGATCTCTCCAGGCACTTAGTATCGGGTGTCAGCTGTGATAATCAGCTGACACCCGGCCGCGATTGGCCGCGCTCCCCTTGTGAGCGAGGCTGATCTCATGTGACGTACTATTCCATCCATGGGAATCAAGTCCCAGGTCACATGTACCGAATAGTATGTCGGATAGCAGAGAGAGGTTAATAAAGAAGTGCAATCGCAACCGTGCAGAGATTTAAAACTACAGCTAGTGTGAACAATGGTAGAGCAAACAGTGAGCCAATGTTAGCTCGCAGTGAGTTAACCGTCACTCAACAAACAGCAAACAAAGTTGTGTCACTCGCACACAGAAACAGAATAGATGCTCTGCTATAGAGCTGTGTCACTTGCACACAGTAATGAAGCAGATGCTCTGCAGTAGAGCTGTGTCACTGGTACACAGTAATGAAGTAGATATGACGCTCATGAGATCAAAGCCCACAAAGGGGGCAAGTAGCAAACAGTGGTCACGCAGTCAGCAACACCACTCAAACAACTCCTCTCCATAGGTGCCGGAATACTAATGACTAGACACCAGCCCTGAACTCATACGGACAAACTCCTCTCCGTAGGTGCTTTAATACTAATGGCTAGATGCCAGCCCTGAACCGATACGGACAAACTCCTCTCCTGAATTCTAATGGCTTACCGCCGACCCTGATCACATGCTGACATAGACCACACTGTTGTAATGTCTCAATGCCTGTAGAATGGTTGATACTAGCGCATCGGGGTGCACCTTTGAGAGCCTTTTATACACAAAGCTCAAGTCCAATTGGACAGGACTTTGCCAGTGGAACAATTCGGAGCTGCCACATCACCAGAGCAGCTGATGACAGACCACCAATAAGATGTTGCCACATCAAGAGCATGCTCAGTAGGATGATTTCTGGACTTTATCTCCAGAGCATTCGCTCACTGCTGCCTACAGCTGGTTACCATAGGCTTGGCTGAAGAGCCAGCAGTAACCAGACAAATTGCATGAGCCTGAGCAAGATGCTGGAACCGATGTTTCTGCTCAGCAAACACACAGCAGCCAAAGCTGGATGGTAGACCGCATATGCAGACAAGGTTTGGGATCTACCCTGTGCAGCAGGAGATTCCCGGTGCCTAACAGGGGGTGGTAAATATCCATGGCCAGTTGTGAGTCTGAAAATACCAGCCCTCACCTGTCTCTTTTATCTTGGATGGTTATCTAACTAGATTTTTTTTAAATCATTTATTTAAATAATAAATATACCGACATGTGACCCTTCTATTTTTGATAACTAGTTAAGACAATGTTGATAGCTGGGGGCTGCAGCCTGCATCTGTCAGTTTTACCTGAGCTGGCAGTCAAAAATAGAGGGAACCGCACATCAGGCAGACCAGATGTAGGATGATAAGAGTAGTACACTCATCAGCCGACGCCTATGTCTGGTAGTAAACTTTTTACCACTGGTCACAGCTGGTGGCTCACACGCTGTCATTTGTATGACAGCATGGGAACTGCAGCTCTCTAACCAGGAGTAATGAACTTACCGACGATCAGAACCAGTGTTTCTCGCACTGTCACACATATTACAGAGTGGAAAATACTTGATGTTCGGGTTGCACATTCATTTGAATGGGGTCCAGGTACTGGTTTGAGTTGGGTACCGTTTTGGTACCAGAACCAAACTTTTTAAAAATGTTTGGCCCAACCTACAGGACCCGAACATCCACAGGTTCACCCATCTCTGTTCAGAAATAAATTGAATAGTTTTCACAAATTACAATGAAATTAGAATATATTTCCTTTTAAGAGCTAGATGTACAGTACATTCACTTTAATTATAATACTAGTTAAGTGGAGCAATATAAAATTAGATGTCCACTTGGCGTCTGTGTGAAATGTCTAAATAGAATTCACAGCCATTTTCTATATAAAAAACAGCGGTCTCATCTGCATTTGTGAGGTGGCATCTGACACATGCACCTGATGCTGTTGGAGCAATAATGTAACTGTATATCCATGCATGTGGGACATCGATTAAGCAAACACAAGGACTAACCAAAGGAAATCATCAGAGAAGCAGCACCACCTCAATAGCTTTTTTACATGCAATATGAACTAAGTGCAAGTTGTTTCAAAAGTTCTAATCCCACATTGCCCAAAATATATAAAGACAGATAACGTATGATTTGTTTAGCATTTAAGACACTTTTTAGCATCAAAAAACTGTTGTTTCATGATTGTTGCTTCTTCATTCTGTGCTCTGGGCTTCTGACTTTCTTTGCCTGCCACTGCAAAAGCAGATTTTTTGCAACAATGTGCCAGGTAGTCCCTGTAACTATTAAACTTCTATCCCCACAGGATATCATGTATCCACCAGGCCACTTCTAGCTATGTAGTAAAGCTGAAGATAATTAGCAAGGTAAGCTATGCTGCTATACTTTCTATGATGAATGGGTTCAAATAGTAACTAGCAAATATGCAATAGCATAGCCACTACGGCACAATTTTAAGCAGTGTGCCATCAATCAAAATGGCACTTGCTACATCTGCAATACGGTAACTAATAAATAAAGGCATTTTGGTGCTACATGTTCTGGAGGGCTGCTGTTTGCATGAAGAGAGCACCATCACCCAGTCGGCTACACAGTATAGGGTAGCATGATGGTTTTGCAGCACTTAGGTGCTGGGTTCAAAACCTACCAAGGACAATATCTAAATCCTCAATGATATCCTCTAAGATTAGAAATTAATGGCACTTCCTACACTACACAAATCAACTGTTCACAATGGCTAGGTGTACACAAAGCTATGTACTGAAGAGATCCATGGGACTTACTAAAATGAATGAAGAAAAGGAATAAATAAAAAGAATGAACATAACTTTTCGGTCCAAAGATATGGAGAGGTATTACATATTTGTTTTGCATTTTAGACATGAAATTGACATGAATTATATGTACACAATTAGGAAATAAACATATATCCCATATAAAGAGGTGTATATTATATTCCCTGAGCTTGATATGTGAGGAATGAACATGAAATACCGTATATACACGAGTTTAAGCCGAACCGAGTATAAGCCGAGGCACCTACTTTCACCATGGAAAACTGGGTAAGCTTATTGACTCGAGTATAAGCCGAGTATGCATTGTCCCCTCATCCCTGTCCTGGTATGCATGGCTCCTCTGTCCCTGTCCTGGTATGTATGGCTCCTCCATCACTGTCCTGGTATGCATGGCTCCTCCATCACTGTCCTGGTATGCATGGCTCCGTGGTCCCTCTTATTGTATGCATGGCTCCCCGGTTATTGTCCTGCTATGCATGGCTCCCCCATCCCATCCTGGTATGCATGGCTCCTTATTCCCATCCTACTCACCCATCAGCGTGCCCTTGCAGCATCTCGGTGGTCACGGCACCTTCGCAGCATCTCAATGGTTCTGGCTTCCTGCAGCTCTTCCTGTGCTGAGCGATCACGTGGCGCTGCTCATAAGGTAATGAATATGGGCACCACGCCTATGGGAGTGGAGACATGTGCATATTCATAACCTTAATGAGCGGCGCCCCGTGATCATACCGGAAGAGCTGCTGGAAGCTGGAACCATCGAGATGCTGCGAAGGCGCCGGAACCACCGAAATGCTGCGAGGGCATGCTAGTGGGTGAGTAGGATGTCTTCACTGTGGGCTGCTATAAGCGAAAAGAATATTCATTTCTTTTTAGCAGCAGGCACAGTTACAGCTGCAGCCCCGGCTTCTACCTCCTGCAACCCACTGATCCGCCGCTTTCGCTTCCCACTGGCTTTCAGGACAATTGATTCATGTATATGCTGAGGGGGGCATTTTCAGCACAAAAAAGTGTGCTGAAAAACTCGGCTTATACACGAGTATATACAGTATATGTAGTTACTAGAGGAATGAACACATATCCCATTTAAACAGGTGTATATTATATTCCCTGTGCTTGATAGGTGGGGAATGAATATGAACTATACATAGATAATAGGTGAATAGTGTTGAGCATTCCGATACCGCAAGTATCGGGTATCGGCCGATATTTGCGGTATCGGAATTCCGATACCGAGATCCGATACTTTTGTGATATCGGGAATCGGTATCGGGATCGATATTAATGTGTAAAATAAAGAATAAAAATAAAAAATATTGATATACTCACCTCTCCGACGCAGCCTGGACCTTACCGATGTAACCGGCAGCTTCCGTTCCTAAGAATGAGCGCTTGAAAGACCTTAGATGACGTTGCGGCTTTTGATTGGTCATTCTTAGGAACGGAAGCTGACGGTTACATCGGTAAGGTCCAGGCTGCGTCGGAGAGGTGAGTATATCAATACTTTTTGTTTTTATTCTTTATTTTACACATTAATATGGATCCCAGGGCCTGAAGGAAAGTTTCCTCTCCTTCAGACCCTGGGAACCATACAGGATACCTTCTGATACTTGGTGTCCCATTGACTTGTATTGGTATCGGGTATCGGTATCGGCGATATCCGATACTTTTCGGGTATCGGCTGATACTATCCGATACCGATACTTTCAAGTATCGGACGGTATCGCTCAACACTATAGGTGAATGAACACATATCCCATATAAACAGGTGAATATTATGTTCCCTGTTGTGAATTAGACTTTTTTGGCTCCCTCTTGTGGTCACTAGTGATATGACTCTGGGATTGTCTTTCCTCAGTTTGGCACCCACCTGGGTCGTTAGTCCAGGGGTGCTGCTATATAAACTTCCTGGTTTCTCAGTCCTGTGCCTGGCAACGTTGTAATCAGTTCCTTTCTGTTTGCTCCTGTCTGCTGGTCTTGGATCTTGCAAAATTAAGCTAAGTCCTGCTTCCTTGTTTTTTGGTTATTTGCTTTGCTCTTATTTTTTGTCCAGCTTGTACTAAATGTGATTCCTGATTTTGCTGGAAGCTCTAGGGGGCTGGTGTTCTCCCCCCGGGCCGTTAGACGGTTCGGGGGTTCTTGAATATCCAGCGTGGAAATTTTGATAGGGTTTTTGCTGACCATATAAGTCATCTTACTATATTCTGCTATTAGTCAGTGGGCCTCTCTTTGCTAAATATCTAGTTCATTCTTACGTTTGTCTTTTCTCCTTACCTCACCGTTATTATTAGTTGGGGGCTTGTATCCAACTTTTGGGGTCTTTTCTCTGGAGGCAAGAAAGGTCTATCTTTTCCCTTCTAGGGTTAGTTAGTTCTCCGGCTGGCGCGAGACGTCTAGAACCAACGTAGGCACGTTCCCCGGCTGCTGCTATTTGTGGTGCTAGGATTAGATATATGGTCAGCCCAGTTACCACTGCCCTATGAGCTGATTTTTTGTGTTTGCAGACTTGGTATGTACTTTTGAGACCCTCTGCCATTGGGGTCATAACAGTATGCCAATCCAAGGTTGAATGTTTAATGCATTGCAGAAGTGGGATTACAAGAAAGGAAAGTCTGAGTTTTTTTTTTTTTTTTTCTTTCCTCTCTTTTTTCCTCCCCTTTACCTCTGAGTGGCTTGTGCTTGCTGCAGACATGAATGTCCAGACTTTGATTACAAGTGTGGATCAGCTTGCTGCTCGTGTGCAGGGCATACAAGATTTTGTTACCAGTAGTCCAATGTCTGAACCTAAAATACCTATTCCTGAACTGTTCTCTGGAGACCGATTTAAGTTTAGGAATTTCAGGAATAATTGTAAATTGTTTCTATCTCTGAGACCCCGTTCATCTGGAGACTCAGCTCAGCAAGTAAAAATTGTTATCTCTTTCTTACAGGGCGACCCTCAGGATTGGGCCTTCTCGCTAGCGCCAGGAGATCCGGCATTGGCAAATATTGATGCGTTTTTTCTGGCGCTCGGATTGCTTTACGAGGAACCCAATCTTGAAATTCAGGCAGAAAAAGCCTTGCTGGCTATTTCTCAGGGTCAGGATGAAGCTGAAGTGTATTGCCAAAAATTTCGGAAATGGTCCGTGCTTACTCAGTGGAATGAGTGTGCTCTGGCCGCAAATTTCAGAAATGGCCTTTCTGAAGCCATTAAGAATGTGATGGTGGGTTTCTCCATTCCTACAGGTCTGAATGATTCCATGGCGCTGGCTATTCAAATTGACCGGCGTTTGCGGGAGCGCAAAGCCGCGAATCCTCTGGTGGTGTTGTCTGAACAAACACCTGATTTAATGCAATGTGGTAGAATTCAGACTAGAAATGAACGGAAAAATCATAGACGTCGGAATAGGTTGTGTTTTTACTGTGGTGATTCTACACATGTTATATCAGCATGCTCTAAACGCCTAACTAGGGTTGTTAGTCCTGTAGCCATTGGTAATTTGCAACCTAAGTTTATTTTGTCTGTGACTTTGATTTGCTCATTGTCCTCCTGCCCTGTTATGGCGTTTGTGGATTCGGGTGCTGCCCTGAGTCTTATGGATCTGTCGTTTGCCAAGCGCTGTGGTTTTGTTCTTGAGCCGTTGGTAAATCCTATCCCTCTTAGAGGTATTGATGCTACGCCATTGGCGGAAAATAAACCGCAGTTTTGGACACAGGTAACCATGTGCATGACTCCTGAACATCGGGAGGTGATTCGTTTTCTTGTTCTGCATAAAATGCATGATTTGGTCGTTTTGGGTCTGCCATGGTTACAGACCCATAATCCAGTCTTGGATTGGAAGGCAATGTCTGTGTCAAGTTGGGGCTGTCAGGGAATTCATGGTGATTCCCCGCCGGTGTCTATTGCTTCCTCTACTCCTTCGGAAGTTCCTGAGTATTTGTCTGATTACCAGGATGTATTCAGCGAGTCCAGGTCCAGTGCTCTTCCTCCTCATAGGGACTGTGACTGCGCTATAGATTTGATTCCAGGTAGTAAATTTCCTAAGGGAAGATTATTTAATCTGTCTGTACCTGAGCATACCGCAATGCGTTCGTATATCAAGGAATCTCTGGAGAAGGGGCATATCCGTCCATCCTCTTCCCCTCTTGGTGCGGGATTCTTTTTTGTGGCCAAGAAGGACGGATCTTTGAGACCTTGTATTGACTATCGGCTTCTGAATAAAATCACTGTTAAATTTCAGTATCCTTTGCCTCTGTTGTCGGACTTGTTTGCCCGGATTAAAGGTGCCAAGTGGTTCACCAAGATAGATCTTCGTGGTGCGTACAACCTTGTGCGCATTAAGCAAGGAGATGAATGGAAAACTGCATTTAATACGCCCGAAGGTCATTTTGAGTACTTGGTGATGCCTTTCGGGCTCTCTAATGCTCCTTCAGTGTTTCAGTCCTTTATGCATCATATTTTCCGGAAGTATCTGGATAAATTTATGATTGTTTATCTGGATGATATTCTGGTTTTTTCTGATGATTGGGACTCGCATGTAGAGCAGGTCAGGATGGTGTTTCAGGTTTTGCGTGAGAATGCTTTGTTTGTTAAGGGCTCAAAGTGTCTCTTTGGAGTACAGAAGGTTCCCTTTTTGGGTTTTATTTTTTCCCCTTCTGCGGTGGAGATGGACCCAGTCAAGGTCCGAGCTATTCATGATTGGACTCAACCCACGTCAGTTAAGAGTCTTCAGAAGTTCTTGGGTTTTGCTAACTTCTGCCGTCGTTTTATCGCTAATTTTTCTAGCGTTGTTAAACCTTTGACGGATATGACCAAGAAAGGTTCTGATGTTGCTAACTGGGCTCCTGCAGCCGTGAAAGCCTTTCAAGAGTTGAAGCGCCGGTTTACTTCGGCGCCTGTTTTGTGCCAGCCTGATGTCTCACTTCCCTTTCAGGTTGAAGTGGATGCTTCTGAGATTGGGGCAGGGGCCGTTTTGTCGCAGAGAGGCCCTGGTTGCTCTGTAATGAGACCATGTGCTTTTTTCTCTAGGAAGTTTTCGCCTGCTGAGCGGAATTATGATGTTGGCAATCGGGAGTTGTTGGCCATGAAGTGGGCATTTGAGGAGTGGCGTCATTGGCTCGAGGGTGCTAAGCATCGTGTGGTGGTCTTAACTGATCACAAAAATCTGATGTATCTCGAGTCTGCTAAACGCCTGAATCCTAGACAGGCCCGCTGGTCATTGTTTTTCTCCCGTTTTGACTTTGTGGTCTCGTATTTACCAGGTTCAAAGAATGTGAAGGCTGATGCTCTTTCAAGGAGCTTTGTGCCTGACTCTCCTGGAGTCGCAGAACCAGTTGGTATTCTCAAAGAGGGAGTTATCCTGTCAGCCATTTCTCCGGATTTACGACGTGTGTTGCAGAGATTTCAGGCTGGTAGACCTGACTCTTGTCCACCTGACAGACTGTTTGTTCCTGATAAGTGGACCAGCAGAGTCATTTCCGAGGTTCATTCCTCGGTGTTGGCAGGGCATCCGGGAATTTTTGGCACCAGAGATCTGGTGGCTAGGTCCTTTTGGTGGCCTTCCTTGTCACGGGATGTGCGGTCATTTGTGCAGTCCTGTGGGACTTGTGCTCGAGCTAAGCCTTGCTGTTCTCGTGCCAGCGGGTTGCTCTTGCCCTTGCCTGTCCCGAAGAGGCCTTGGACACACATTTCCATGGATTTCATTTCAGATCTTCCGGTGTCTCAGGGCATGTCTGTCATCTGGGTGGTATGTGATCGCTTTTCCAAGATGGTCCATTTGGTATCTTTGCCTAAGCTGCCTTCCTCTTCCGATCTGGTTCCTTTGTTCTTTCAGAATGTGGTTCGCTTACACGGCATTCCTGAGAATATTGTGTCTGACAGAGGATCCCAGTTTGTTTCCAGGTTCTGGCGATCCTTTTGTGCTAAGATGGGCATTGATTTGTCATTTTCGTCTGCCTTTCATCCTCAGACTAATGGACAAACGGAGCGAACTAATCAGACTCTGGAGGCTTATTTGAGGTGTTTTGTTTCTGCAGATCAGGATGATTGGGTGACCTTCTTGCCGTTGGCTGAGTTTGCCCTTAATAATCGGGCTAGTTCCGCTACTTTGGTTTCGCCATTTTTTTGCAACTCTGGTTTCCATCCTCGTTTTTCCTCGGGACATGTGGAGCCTTCTGACTGTCCTGGGGTAGATTCCGTGGTGGATAGGTTGCAGCGGATCTGGAATCATGTGGTGGACAACTTGAAGTTGTCACAGGAGAAGGCTCAGCGTTTTGCCAACCGCCGCCGCGGTGTGGGTCCCCGACTTCGTGTTGGGGATTTGGTATGGCTGTCTTCTCGATTTGTTCCTATGAAGGTCTCCTCTCCTAAATTTAAGCCTCGCTTCATCGGTCCTTACAAGATATTGGAAATCCTTAATCCTGTGTCCTTTCGCTTGGATCTTCCGGTGTCGTTTGCCATTCACAACGTGTTCCATAGGTCTTTGTTGCGGCGGTACATTGTACCTGTGGTTCCTTCTGTTGAGCCTCCTGCTCCGGTGTTGGTTGAGGGCGAGTTGGAGTACGTGGTGGAGAAGATCTTGGATTCTCGTCTCTCCAGGCGGAGGCTTCAGTATCTGGTCAAGTGGAAGGGCTATGGTCAGGAGGATAATTCCTGGGTGGTTGCCTCTGATGTGCATGCGGCCGATTTAGTTCGTGCCTTTCACGCTGCTCATCCTGATCGCCCTGGTGGTCTTGGTGAGGGTTTTGGTGACCCCTCCTTAAAGGGGGGGTACTGTTGTGAATTAGACTTTTTTGGCTCCCTCTTGTGGTCACTAGTGATATGACTCTGGGATTGTCTTTCCTCAGTTTGGCACCCACCTGGGTCGTTAGTCCAGGGGTGTTGCTATATAAACTTCCTGGTTTCTCAGTCCTGTGCCTGGCAACGTTGTAATCAGTTCCTTTCTGTTTGCTCCTGTCTGCTGGTCTTGGATCTTGTAAAATTAAGCTAAGTCCTGCTTCCTTGTTTTTTGGTTATTTGCTTTGCTCTTATTTTTTGTCCAGCTTGTACTAAATGTGATTCCTGATTTTGCTGGAAGCTCTAGGGGGCTGGTGTTCTCCCCCCGGGCCGTTAGACGGTTCGGGGGTTCTTGAATATCCAGCGTGGAAATTTTGATAGGGTTTTTGCTGACCATATAAGTCATCTTACTATATTCTGCTATTAGTCAGTGGGCCTCTCTTTGCTAAATATCTAGTTCATTCTTACGTTTGTCTTTTCTCCTTACCTCACCGTTATTATTTGTTGGGGGCTTGTATCCAACTTTTGGGGTCTTTTCTCTGGAGGCAAGAAAGGTCTATCTTTTCCCTTCTAGGGTTAGTTAGTTCTCCGGCTGGCGCGAGACGTCTAGAACCAACGTAGGCACGTTCCCCGGCTGCTGCTATTTGTGGTGCTAGGATTAGATATATGGTCAGCCCAGTTACCACTGCCCTATGAGCTGGTTTTTTGTGTTTGCAGACTTGGTATGTACTTTTGAGACCCTCTGCCATTGGGGTCATAACAGTTCCCTGAGATTTATAGGTGGGGAATGAAATATATGTAGATAGAAATAACACATATCACTAGTGATGAGCGAGCACTAAAATGCCCGGGTGCTTGTTGCTCGGGTCGAGCAAATTGGAATGCTCGGGTACTCGACCCAAGCAACGAGCCCTATGTAAGTCTATGGGAAACCGGAGTATTTTTACAGCGTTTCCCCCCGGGTGTTCTTTTAACGTCTAAAAACGTCTGAAAATGATGGAAACACTGCTCATATGACACAGGACCATCATGGGGATCGCCCCTGGAAGCATTTCAGACTTATAGGTCACAGCTGTAAGCAATGTTGTCAGAGTTTCATGCCATTTTTACCGGTGCACCAAAAAACAAAAAAACAAAACAAAATGGATTTTGCTGGGAAATATGTTAAGGTACATCCTTTGCAGGATAATGACTTGTATATAAGACAAAATAATTTACCCCAGACCGAAATGTTCCTCCACCACTTGAGCTATGTTCATACGCAGCGTTTTTGATGCGTTTTTGATGCGTTTTGATGCGTTCATACACAGCGTTTGATTGCTTTCAACCAATACAAATGCATTCACTTGGAAATGTCATTGTAACATTTAACAACCCTAGCTGGCCATGTGGTTTGTGACACATAAGCAGACACATCTTGTTTCATTTATGAAGGAGGGACTCTTAAAGTCACAAAGCCTATATTTAGAAGGGCATCAGGCGGCAATAATATTCTTAAAGGGTCATTCTTAAACAGTGGGTCTCCTATGCTGTTATTGCCTATGCAGTGAGTGGCTGGGCTGCCAAGAATTACAATGCACCCCAATACCCCTTTCATGAGAGGTACAGGAGGGTGTCCTGAAAAAATGTTGCATTGAATGCAAGGCCTGCCCTGATATCAAGTCATGTGCACCCCAATAAGCCTTTGAACCCAGATAATGGATGGCACAGGAAAACCCACTTTACAGTCTTCAGTTGGTCCTGCCATACAGGTTCCTTATGCATTCAATGCAAGGGCCGCCTTTACCCAAATTTGCACGCAACACAATTCCCCCGTGGAAGAAACATGGAGGAGGGCCTCCTAAACAAAACTGTCCCATTACCAAGGAGCGTGTCTCCTACACTCGTACTGCCCATACACTAAGTGTATGGGCTGACCAACATTTCCCCATGGGGGGTATTTTTTTTTTTTTTTAAATTCATGACAAAATAGTGTTTACTGTTTTGAGCTAGAGTAACACAGCAAAAAAAGGATAATTGAAGCCTCAAAAACACTTTGTAGCCCACAGGCGTGTCACAGAACTACCACACTGGAAATTTTTTTTTGTTTTAACCATGATAGTGTATAAACCTAGGGTATTAGATAGACCAAAACTTGGAATGTATGCATAAAAAAACCTATTTTTAGACCACACATAAAATTGCCGTCGGACGGAGATAACAGACTGTTTCAATATGTGCATACATATTAGTCCTTATAACCTAAGCTGCATGCTATAGGTCACACTCCGTATGAAACTATATATACTCACAAAGCCAAATCAAATCAATGGCACAAGGAAGGTAAGAAAGATCAATAATTTTATTTATACGAAAAATCCATATAAAATCATATCAATATATATAGGTACCTCAAATAGAGCTAGAAAGAGACAACAGGATTGGGCACAGAAACAGACAACGGTTCAAAAATAAATTACACCTATGACATAAAAATGTTCCATCACATGAAGAATATCCTACTATATAATTGTCTAAGGGGTACTTCCGTCGTTTGTCCCAGATATTCATTGGTCGCGGCCTCTGTCTGTCATGGAATCCAAGTCGCTGATTGGTCTCGCCAGCTGCCTGTCATGGCTGCCGCAACCAATCAGCGACAGCCACAGTCTGATTAGTCCCTCCCTACTCCCCTGCAATCAGTGCCCGGTGCCCACTCCATACAGCACACACACGCACACACAAATATATATATATATATATATATATATATATATACAGCTCACACACACACATATATATACTGCACACAGTACACATCACACACCATACTGGTGAGCTCGCAGTCAGTCTCACCCTCCGCAGCCGCCGTACTTGCCCCTCATCATCCCCGGAGCTGTCTGATCACGCCTCCGGTAATCACCGATCACTGCGCGGTTTTCACTCTCTCCTGCTATTCATTACATGGTATAATATCACCGCCAGTGATGATGTCACCAGTGATGACGTCACTCCCCGCAGGCGCCGCACACGCTGTCAGCTCACCTGTACGGATGCGGTTAGAGCGGCCGCAGGCTCCCTGGGCGGTGCAGGGACATGGTGACCTCCTCACAGTACCAGAGCTGGTGTCTCAGACTCTCCTGCAGCGGCGGCTGTGGCGGAGACCCGGAGCATGAGAGGCGCCCGGTGATTGGCTGACATTGCTGTTGCTTTGCTGAGAAGGAGCAGGGAGGAGGGAAGCACCAGCCAGAGGAGGAGGCACCGGGGCTGGAGGCTGCTTCTTCCTTACTACTGTGTCTTGCACCTTACTGTCCTATATTCCAGCCCATAGTTCTAAATTTGGGAACTACAAGTCCCAGCAGTCTGTCCAGAAGGATAATGGGCATTATAGACTCACACCATACCTTTGAGTTGTGTTTTTTTTCTTTGCTGGGCAATATACTACATGACTGGGCATTAAACTATGCGGCTGGGCAATATACTACGTGGCTGGGCAATATACTACGTGGGCTGTGCTATATACTACGTGGCTGGGCAATATACTACGTGGCTGGGCAATATACTACGTGGCTGGGCAATATACTCCATGGGCTGTGTTATATACTCCGTGGGCTGTGCTATATACTACGTGGGTTGTGCTATATACTACGTAGCTGTGCTATATACTACATGGCTGTGCTATATACTACGTGGCTGTGCAATATACTGCGTGGCTGTGCAATTTACTATGTGGCTGTGCTATTTACTACGTGGGCTGTTATATACTACGTGGCTGTGCTATATACTATGTGGCTGTGCTATATACTACGTGGCTGTGCAATATACTAAGTGGCTGTGCAATATACTATGTGGCTGTGCTATTTACTACGTGAGCTGTTATATACTACGTGGCTGTGCTATAAACTACATGGCCGGCCGCGAACAATCAGCGAAACGTGCAGTCTGGTTGCGAATTGGCGTGGGATTTGAACCACGCTTTGCTAATTGGTCGTGACCGGCCGAATCCTGTGTATTCAATGTATTATTCTAAAATCTTCATAAATAAACTACATACATATTCTAGAATACCCTATGTGTTAGAATCGGGCTACCGTCCAGTGGTTAATAATGTATTATCATTTATTATTATTTTATCTTTCTAAAAATGAATTCTATATTAATATTCTGATAATAATTATATGGATATTACTGATTTCTATGGTACGCTGTGATATTACAGTTTAGGAAAATTACCAGATTTGGTATAGAATAGGGAATGAAGACTTCAATCAAGATACTGAAGTTACGTTAATAAAGACTTTTCATATTTCTAAATTCAATTGATTCTTAAAAGTTGCAAGAAGAAAAAGCCACTATTCAGAAGTTTCATAAGGTAACAATGCTATGATTTCTGAGTAATAATAGACTGTGTCAATTACAATTTATGTCACCACTAACAAGCACGTCTGCAGCATTCACCACTGATAACCACAACTGCAGAATCCATCATTGACAACCACGACTGCAGCATCCATTACTGACAACTACGAGTACAGTATCTAAACTGACAACCACAATTGGAGAGGACAATGATCTTATGATGCTAAGATGAACTGTGTTATGTTTTTATCAAGTTCCAGTGGTTTCCTATCACCTATAAGACATCCATGAAAGCTGGTGAACAATAAGGTAATTGTCAGGAAGCTACAACCCTGACATGTGTCTTGTGCATTAAGGACTGGTTATGGTGCTATGATTAGCAAGGAAGAGTCATTTTAACCCTTTCTGTGCTGACCAAAGATGTCACACCTGTTCCAAGACCAGTGCGGATGATATGGAAGGATTCCAGAAGATTTCCAAGGCGAGTCAATGTAAGTCCAGGTCTCTAAAGGTGACACTGCACAGATATTAAAGCTACATTTCATCTATGGACTTTGTTTTCTTATCAACATTTGAAGTTATGGACTTTCATAGACACATGACACACAGTCTCTACAATATCTACTTGCTATAATCTATTTCAAAAGAATTATAATAAAGATTGCTTTAAAAGAACCAAGAAGAAGACATCAAGATGAAGACCAGATGACATCACACCTGCGATGCTTCAGTTATATATAGGGAATAATTATATATTTTATATGAATATTAGTCACGGCTTACCATAACATTAATTTACATATCATTATGTTATTATGTACGTATAACAAATTATTATTATTAACCCCTTAACGACCGCCGATGCGCCTTTTAACGGTGGCAGTTAAGGGTACTTAAACCACAGTGCCGGAAAAAGTGAATAGCGCCCCCCAGATTCGGATTGCCGGGGGTAGCCGAGACCCCAAAGAACATGATCGGGGTTGGTTTTTACCAACCCCTGTTTTGCGATCGCCGGTAATTAACTGTTTAAAAAAAAAAAAAAAAAAAGCGATGTCATTATCTGTCCTCTGTTGTGATCGCACATCAGAGGACAGAGAAATAGGGGGATTCGGGGACCCTGTTATACTTACCGGTGTCCCTGGGTCCTCCTGCTTCTTCTGCTGGCCGCCGGCTTCTTGCTCCCATAAGAAAATGGTGGGCGCATGCGCAGTGCGCCCGCCATGATCTGCCGGCCGGCAGGGGAAGATTCTTCCACTTGTTTTATTTTGGTCACTGTGAGATCCTATCACAGTGATCAAAATAAAAAAAATAGTAAATAACCACCCCTTTATCACCCCCTTAGTAAGGAAAAAATAATAAAATAAAAAAAAATATGAATTTCTATTTTCCAATTAGGGTTAGGGGTAGGGTTAGGGTTAGGGGTAGGGGTAGGGTTAGGGGTAGGGTTAGGGGTAGGGGTAGGGTTAGGATATTTGTACACATACAGGTTCTCTGCGGATTTTTCCGCAGCGGATTTGATAAATCCGCAGGGCCAAAACGTTGCATTTTTCCTGTGGATTTAGGGCGGATGTACAGCGGTTTTTGTGTGGATTCCCCTGCGGTTTTACACCTGCGTTTTTCTATTATGGAGCAGGTGTAAAACCGCTGCGGAATCCGCAGAATGAATTGACATGCTGCGGAATGTAAACCGCTGCGTTTCCACGTGGTTTTTCCACAGCATGGGCACAGTGTCTTATGTTTCCCATAGGTTTACATTGTACTGTAAACTCATGGGAAACTGCTGCGGACCCGCAGCTACGGAAACGCTGCGGATCTGCAGCAAAATCCGCAACGTGTGCACATAGCCTTAGGGTTAGGGCTAGGGTTAGGGCTTGGGTTAGGGTTAGTGTTAGAGCTAGGATTAGGGTTAGAGCTAGGGTTAGAGCTAGGGTTAGGGTTGGGGCTAAAGTTAGGGTTAGGGTTGGGGCTAGGTTTAAAGCTAAAGTTAGGGTTTGGGCTAAAGTTAGGGTTAGGGCTAGTGTTGGGGCTAAAGTTAGGGTTAGAGTTGGGATTAGGGTTTGGATTAGGATTGGCATTAGGGTTACATTTGGGATTAGGGTTAGGTTTGGGATTAGGGTTAAGGTTAGGGTTGGGATTAGGGATAGGGGTGTATGGGGATTAGGGTTAGGTTTTGAGGTTAGGGTTGAGATTAGGATTAGGGGTGTGTTGGGTTTAGGGTTTTGATTAGGGTTATGGCTAGCTTTGGGATTAGGGTTAGGGGTGTTTTGGGGGTTAGGGTTATGATTAGGATTATGGATCGGGTTGGAATTAGGGTTAGAGGTGTGTTGGGGTTAGGGTTGGAGTTAGAATTGGGGGGGTTTCCACTGTTTAGGTACATCAGGGCGTCTCTAAACGCCACAGCCAATTTTGCGCTCAAAAAGTCAAATGGTGCTCCCTCCCTTCTGAGCTCTGCCATGTGCCCAAACAGTGGTTTACCCCCACATATGGGGCATTAGCGTACTCGGGATAAATTGGACAACAACTTTTGGGGTCCAATTTCTCCTGTTACCCTTGTGAAAATAAAAACTTGGGGGCTAAAAATCTTTTTTGTGGAAAAAAAATATTTTTTGTTTTCGCGACTGCATTATAAACTTCTGTGAAGCACTTGGGCATTCAAAGTTCTCACCACACATCTAGATAAGTTCCTTGGGGGGTCTAGTTTCCAAAATGGGGTCACTTGTGGGCGGTTTCTACTATTTAGGTACATCAGGAGCTCTGCAAGTGCAACATAACGCCCGCAGACCATTCTATCAAAGTTTGCATTCCAAAACGGCACTCCTTCCCTTCCGAGCTCAGCCATGCGCCCAAACAGTGGTCCCCCCACACATGGGGTATCAGTGTACTCAGATAAAATTGGACATCAACTTTTGGGGTCCAATTTCTCTTGTTACCCTTGTGAAAATAAAACTTTGGGGGCTAAAAAAATCTTTGTGGAAAAAATATATTGTTTTTATTTTCACGACTCTGCATTATAAACTTCTGTGAAGCACTTGGGCATTCAAAGTTCTCACAACACATCTAGATACGTTCTCTGGGGGGTTTCGTTTCCAAAATGAGGTCACTTGTGGGGGGTTTCTACTGTTTAGGTACATCGGGGGCTCTGCAAATGCAACATAACACCCGCAGACCATTCTATCAAAGTCTGCATTCCAAAACGGCGCTCCTTCCCTTCCGAGCTCTGCGCCCAAACAGTGGTTTACCCCCACATATGGGGTATCATCCTACTCAGCATAAATTAAGCAATACATTTTGGGGTCCAATTTCTCCTGTTACCCTTGTGAAAGTAAAAATTTGGGTGTGAAAAGATCATTTTTGTGGAAAAAATATGATTTTTTTTATTTTCATGGCTCTACATTATAAACTTCTGTGAAGCAGTTGGGGGTTTATAATGCTCATCACACATCTAGATAAGCTCTTTGGGGGGTCTAGTTTTCAAAATGGGGTCACTTGTTTGGGGTTTCTACTGTTTAGGTACATCAGGAGCTCTGGAAATGCAACATGACACCCGCAGACCATCCCATCAAAGTCTGCATTCCAAGCGGCGCTCCTTCCCTTCCGAGCCCTGATGGGTGCCCAAACAGTGCCCCCCCCACATATGGGGTATCAGCGTACTGAGGACAAACTGGTCAACAGATTTTGGGGTCCAATGTCTCCTGTTACCCTTGAGAAAATAAAAAATTGCAGGCTAAAAAATAATTTTTGAGGGAAAAAAAAGGATTTTTTATTTTCACGGCTCTACGTTATAAATTTCTGTGAAGCACTTGGGGGTTTAAAGTGCTCTAGTTTCCAAAATGTTGTCATTTGTGGGGGTTTCCACTGTTTAGGCACATCAGGGGCTCTCCAAACGGGACATGGCGTGCGATCTCAATTCCAGCCAATTCTACATTGAAAAAATAAAACGGCACTCCTTCTCTTCCAAGCTCTGCAGTGCACCCAAAAAATGGTTTACCCCCACATATGGGGTATTGACGTACTCAGGAGAAATTTCACAACAACTTTTGTGGTCTAAGTTCTCCTGTTACCCTTGTGAAAATAAAAATTTGGGGGCAAAAAGCCTGGGGGCTCAAAGTGCTCACCACACATCTAGTTAAGTTCCTTAAGGGGTCTAGTTTCCAAAATGGTGTCACTTGTGGAGCGTTTCCACTGTTTAGGCACATCAGGGGCTCTCTAAATGTGACATAGCATCCGATCTCAATTCCAGCCAATTCTGCATTGAAAAAGTCAAACGGCGCTCCTTCTCTTCCAAGCTCTGCGGTGTGCACAAACAGTGGTTTACCCCCACATATGGGGTATCAGCGTATTCAGGAGAAATTGCACAACAAAATGTATGGTTAAATTTCTGTTTTTACACTTGAGAAAATAAAAAAATATGGTTCTGAATTAAAATGTTTGCAAAAAAAGTTAAATGTTCATTTTTTCCTTCTACTGTTATGATCCGGTGACCTTGGAGCCGCATGAGACTTTCTCAGGAGTAGGTGGAACCTGTACTGACTGCAAATCCTAAACTGTCACCGCAACTAGAAGTAGCCGTGGGGTGTACCTAACACATCCTAGACACCTCGACACAGCCGGAGGACTAAATACCCCTATAGATGGAAATGGGAATTCTATCTTGCCTCAGAGCAGAACCCCAAAGGATAGGCAGCCCCCCACAAATATTGACTGTGAGTATTAGAGAAAAGACACACGCAGGCAGAAATCAGGATTTAGCAAAAGAGGCCACGCTAGCTAAATAGGAAAGGATAGGACAGAATACTAAGCGGTCAGTATTAAAACCCTAAAAATATCCACAGCAGATAATACAAAAATTCCACCATCTAACTAAAGACATGGAATGTATATCTGCATCTCCTGAGAATCCAACTTGACTGAAATATCCAAACACAGTCTAAGCTGGACAAGAAAAAACATTGAATAGTACTGAATTGTAAAGCACACAGCAAGTGTGCTGCAGAAACAAAACCAGACACTTATCTTAGCTGATTTGGCAGCAGGGCAGGAGGAACCAGACAGAGATGAAAAACCTCCAAGAACAATGGACAACTGGCAAGGGCTAATGAATCCTGCACACCTAAATATCCCAGTCAGAGCTGCAATCAGCAGGGACACCTGCCCAGGATTGCAACCCAGGGACAACTGCATTACTATCAACAACCACCGGAGGGAACCCAAGAGCAGAATTCACAACAGTACCCCCCCTTGAGGAGGGGTCACCGAACCCTCACCAGAGCCCCCAGGCCGATCAGGACGAGCCAGATGAAAGGCACGGACCAAATCAGCAGCATGGACATCAGAGGCAAAAACCCAAGAATTATCCTCCTGGCCATAACCCTTCCATTTGACAAGGTACTGAAGCCTCAGCCTCGAAAAGCGAGAATCCAAAATCTTCTCAACCACATACTGCAACTCCCCATCAACCAACACAGGGGCTGGAGGATCAACAGAAGGAACAACGGGCACCACATATTTCCGCAATAAAAATCTATGGAAGACATTATGGATAGCAAAAGAAGCCGGAAGGGCCAATCGAAAAGACACCGGATTAATAATCTCAGAGATCCTATAAGGACCAATAAAGCGAGGCTTAAACTTAGGGGAAGAGACCTTCATAGGAACATGATGGGAAGACAGCCAGACCAGATCCCCAACCCGAAGCCGGGAACCAACACACCGACGACGGTTAGCAAAACGTTGAGCCTCCTCCTGAGACAATACCAAATTGTCCACCACATGAGCCCAAATCTGCTGCAACCTGTCAACCACAGAATCCACACCAGGACAGTCAGAAGGCTCAACCTGCCCCGAAGAAAAACGAGGATGAAAACCAAAATTACAAAAGAAGGGCAAAACCAAGGTAGCCGAACTAGCCCAATTATTAAGGGCAAACTCGGCCATCCTGATCAGCAGACACAAAGCATCTCAGATAACTTTCTAAAGTCTGATTAGTTCGCTCGGTCTGGCCATTTGTCTGAGGATGGAATGCGGAAGAAAAAGACAAATCAATGCCCAGCTTAGCACAAAAGGCCCGCCAAAACCGAGAAAAAAACTGGGAACCTCTGCGGACACAATATTCTCCGGAATACCATGCAAACGAACCACATGCTGAAAAAACAATGGAACCAAATCAGAAGAGGAAGGCAATTTAGGCAAAGGCACCAAATGGACCATCTTAGAGAACCGGTCACAAACAACCCAGATGACAGACATCTTCTGGGAAACCGGAAGATCAGAAATAAAATCCATAGAAATATGCGTCCAGGGCCTCTCAGGGACCGGCAAAGGCAAAAGCAACCCACTAGCACGGGAACAACAAGGCTTGGCCCGTGCACAAGTCCCACAGGACTGCACAAAAGAACGCACATCACGTGACAAAGAAGGCCACCAAAAGGACCTACCAACCAAATCTCTGGTACCAAAAATACCAGGATGGCCAGCCAACACAGAACAATGAACCTCAGAAATCACTCTACTAGTCCATCTATCAGGAACAAACAGTTTCCCCACTGGACAGCGGTCAGGTTTGTCAGCCTGAAATTCCTGAAGAACCCGTCGTAAATCAGGGGAAATGGCAGAAAGGACCACCCCTTCTTTCAGAATGCCGACCGGTTCAAGGACCTCAGGAGAATCAGGCAAAAAACTCCTAGAGAGGGCATCAGCCTTAATATTCTTAGAACCCGGGAGATACGAGACCACGAAATCAAAACGGGAAAAAAACAAGGACCATCGAGCCTGTCTAGGATTCAGCCACCTGGAAGACTCGAGGTACATCAGATTTTTATGATCGGTCAAGACCACAATACGGTGCTTAGCTCCCTCGAGCCAATGTCGCCACTCCTCAAACACCCACTTCATAGCCAACAACTCCCAATTGCCGACATCATAATTGCGTTCAGCGGGCGAAAACTTACGGGAAAAGAAGGCACACGGTTTCATCAAGGAACCAACAGGATCCCTCTGAGACAAAACGGCCCCTGCCCCAATCTCAGAAGCGTCTACCTCAATCTGAAACGGAAGAGAAACATCCGGTTGATGCAACACCGGGGCAGAAGTAAATCGGCGTTTAAGCTCCTGAAAGGCAGAGACAGCCGCAGAGGACCAATTCGTCACATCAGTGCCTTTCTTCGTCAAATCGGTCAAGGGTTTAACCACACTGGAGAAGTTAGCAATGAAACGGCGATAAAAATTAGCAAAGCCCAAAAATTTCTGAAGGCTCTTCACAGAAGATGTGGGTTGAATCCAAACATGAATAGCCTGAACCTTAACCGGATCCATCTCTATAGATGAGGGAGAAAAAATGAAGCCCCCCCAAAAAACCTTCTGCACTCCAAAGAGACACTTAGACCCCTTCACAAACAAAGCATTATCACAAAGGATCTGAAATACCATCCTGACCTGTTTCACATGAGACTCCCAATCATCGGAAAAAATTAAAATGTCATCCAAATATACAATCATGAATTTATCAAGATAAGTCCGGAAGATATCGTGCATGAAGGACTGAAAAACAGATTGAGCATTAGAGAGCCCGAATGGCATCACAAGGTATTCAAAATGGCCTTCGGGCGTATTAAACGCAGTTTTCCATTCATCACCCTGCTTAATACGAACAAGATTATATGCCCCCCGAAGGTCAATCTTAGTAACCCAACTAGCCCCCTTAATCCTAGCAAACAAATCGGAAAGCAGAGTTAAAGGGTATTGAAACTTGACCGTGATCTTATTCAAGAGGCGATAATCAATACAGGGTCTCAAGGAGCCATCCTTCTTAGCAACAAAGAAAAAACCTGCTCCCAACGGTGAAGAAGATGGCTGAATATGTCCCTTCTCCAAAGACTCCTTAACATAACTCCGCATGGCGGTATGTTCAGGCACAGACAGGTTGAAAAGTCGGCCCTTAGGAAACTTACAGCCTGGAATCAAGTCAATCGCACAATCACAGTCCCTATGCGGTGGAAGGGAACTGGACTTGGGCTCATCGAATACATCCTGAAAATCAGACAAAAACTCTGGAATTTCAGAAGTGGAAGAAGAGGAGATTGACATCAAAGGAACGTCATTATGAACCCCCTGACATCCCCAACTAGTCACAGACATAGACTTCCAATCCAACACAGGATTATGTGCCTGCAACCACGGAAAACCCAGCACGATAGCATCATGTAAATTATGCAACACCAGAAATCGACAATCTTCCTGATGGGCTGGCGCCATGCACATGGTCACCTGTGTCCAGAACTGGGGCTTATTTTTAGCCAAAGGTGTAGCATCAATGCCCCTTAAAGGAATAGGGTTTTGCAAAGACTGCAAAGGAAAACCACAACGCCTGGCAAACTCAAAGTCCATTAAGTTCAAGGCGGCGCCTGAATCCACAAACGCCATGACAGAAAATGATGACAATGAGCAGATCAAGGACACAGATAATAAAAATTTAGGTTGTACAGTACTGATGGTAAATGAACTAGCGATCCTCTTTGTACGCTTAGGGCAGACTGAAATGACATGAGAAGCATCGCCACAATAAAAACACAACCTATTCTGACGTCTAAATCCCCGTTGTTCCGTTCTAGACAGAATCCTATCACACTGCATTGACTCAGGCATCTGCTGTGAGGACAACGCCACAGCGCGCAAAGTTCTGCGCTCCCGCAAACGCCGATCAATCTGAATGGCCAGAGACATAGAATCACTCAGACCGAATGGCGTGGGAAACCCCACCATAAAATCTTTAACGGATTCAGAAAGACCCTTTCTGAAAATTGCCGCCAAAGCATCATCATTCCATTTAGTCAACACAGACCATTTTCTAAATTTCTGACAATACAATTCTGCCGCTTCTTGACCCTGAGACAGGACCAACAAGGTCTTCTCCACTTGATCCACAGAATTTGGTTCATCATATAATAATCCTAAAGGCTGAAAAAAGGCATCTACATTAAGCAAGGCCGGATTCCCAGATTCCAGGGAAAATGCCCAATCCTGAGGATCGCCACGCAGCAGGGAGATGACAATTTTAACCTGCTGAATGGAATCACCAGAGGATCGAGGTCTCAGAGCAAAAAACAGTTTACAGTTGTTTTTAAAACTCAAAAATTTGGACCTGTCCCCAAAAAACAAATCAGGAGTAGGAATCTTAGGCTCTAAAACTGGAGTCTGAACAATATATTCAGAAATACCCTGTACCCTAGCAGCAAGCTGATCTACACGAAAAGCCAATCCCTGAACATCCATGCTAGCACAAGGCTCCTCAGCCACCCAGAGAAAAAGAGGAAAGAAAAGACAAAGCAGGCTCTTTCTTCCCTTCTTCTGAGATGCATTTAACTCATTGTTGGCCAGTTGTACTGTTATGATCCGGTGACCTTGGAGCCGCATGAGACTTTCTCAGGAGTAGGTGGAACCTGTACTGACCGCAAACCCTAAACTGTCACCTCAACTAGAAGTAGCCGTGGGGTGTACCTAACGCATCCTAGACACCTCGACACAGCCGGAGGACTAAATACCTCTATAGATGGAAATGGGAATTCTATCTTGCCTCAGAGCAGAACCCCAAAGGATAGGCAGCCCCCCACAAATATTGACTGTGAGTATTAGAGGAAAGACACACGCAGGCAGAAATCAGGATTTAGCAAAAGAGGCCACGCTAGCTAAATAGGAAAGGATAGGACAGAATACTAAGCGGTCAGTATTAAAACCCTAAAAATATCCACAGCAGATAATACAAAAATTCCACCATCTAACTAAAGACATGGAATGTATATCTGCATCTCCTGAGAATCCAACTTGACTGAAATATCCAAACACAGTCTAAGCTGGACAAGAAAAAACATTGAATAGTACTGAATGGTAAAGCACACAGCAAGACAGAGATGAAAAACCTCCAAGAACAATGGACAACTGGCAAGGGCTAATGAATCCTGCACACCTAAATATCCCAGTCAGAGCTGCAATCAGCAGGGACACCTGCCCAGGATTGCAACCCAGGGACAACTGCATTACTATAAACAACCACCGGAGGGAACCCAAGAGCAGAATTCACAACATTCCACATTGTTTCAGTTCCTGTGAAGCACGTAAAGGGTTAATAAACTTCTTGAATGTGGTTTTGAGCACCTTGAGAGGTTCAGTTTTTAGAATGGTGTCACACTTGGTTATTTTCTAGCATATAGACCCCTCAAAATGACTTCAAATGTAATGCGGTCCCTAAAAAAAAATCATGTTGTAAAAATGAGAACTTACTGGCCAACTTTCAACCCTTATAACTCCCTAACAAAAAAAAAAATTGTTTCCAAAATTGTGCTGATGTAAAGTAGACATGTGAAAAATGTTATTTATTCACTATTTTGTGTGACATATCTCTCTGATTTAAGGGCATAAAAATACAAATTTTGAAAATTGCAAAATTTTAAAATTTTTTGCCATATTACCATTTTTTTCATAAATAATCGCAAGTAATATCGAAGAAATGTTACCACTAACATGAAGTACAATATGTCACAAAAAAACCATCTCAGAATCAGCGTGATCCATTTAAGCGTTCCAGAGTTATAACCTCATAAAGTGACAGTGGTCAGAATTGTAAAAATTGGCTCGGTCATTAAGTACCAAATTGGCTCTGTCACTAAGGGGTTAACATTAAATTATTTTGCCAAAGAAGAAAGAAAATCTAATTATTATTATATTTACTTTGAGGGTTCCAATCAGGGGTGGATTAAGGGTAGCCAGGGCCCCGGGCTGTTCAGACACTCTGGGCCCCCCGGTCATGTGACGGGGTCATGTGACGCGGTCATGTGACGGGGTCATGCGACGAGGTCATCATATACCTGAACCAGATTATTCCAGAAAAATAGTTGCTGTGTGAAACTATAACCTGTCAAACATCCATTGATCTAGTCAATTTACCCTTCAGTTCAGTATATAGTATACAGTGTATAGTGTCAGTGTATAGATAACACTGACTCACCAGTGACGTCTCTAGGTGAAGTCCTTCATCTGTCATCCAGCACAGACCGCCATCACTTCATCCAGCCAGGACTCGTATCTGCAGGAAATAACACAGTTATCTCGAGCTCCGCTTGTAGAACACATTACTTAAGTTTTCCCAACTTCTACATTACACCACATGAAGAAAAAGAGGCGACATAGTGTCACTCTAACACTGTCACAGTAACAGGACTGCCCCCCCCCCATTTAAAACAGTGTCCTCAAAAAATAAAATAAATATATCACTGCAGTAATAATATCCCTTAATTAGCCCCTATGGTAATAATATCCCCCATCCTGGCCCCATGTATTTCATTCCTGGATCCAGCCATATGTTCTCCCATCCTACCCTCATGAGTATCTATCCTGCCCCATATGATCTCCCCATCCTGCCCCATCAGTCTCCATCGTATCCATCCTGCCCCATGTTCCTGCGCGATCTGTCTCCAGTCCTGCCCCATGTCTTTCATTCTGCCCCATGTCTCCAATCATGCCCTGTATCTACATTCTGCCCATGTCTCCAGTCCTGCCCCCACTGTGTCCAGCATCTCTGCCCCCAGTGTCCAGCATCTCTGCCACCAGTGTCCAGCATCTCTGCCCCCAATGTGTCCAGCATCTCTGCCCCCTACGTGTCCAGCATCTCTGCCTCCAATGTGTCCAGCATGTTGCCCCAGTGTCTCCAGCATTCTGCCCCAGTGTGTCCAGCATATTGCCCCCAGTGTGTCCAGCAATCTGCCCCAGTGTGTCCAGCATATTGCCCCCAAAATGTCCAGCTTGTTGCCCCCAGTATGTCCAGCATGTTGCCCCCAGTGTGTCCAGCAATCTGCCCCAGTGTGTCCAGCATATTGCCCCCTGTGTGTCCAGCAATCTGCCCCAGTGTGTCCAGAATTGCCCCCAGTGTGTCCAGCAATCTGCCCCAGTGTGTCCAGCATTGCCCCAGTGTGTCCAGCAATCTTCCCCAGTGTGTCCAGCATATTGCCCCCAGACAATGTCCAGCATTCTGGCCCGGGCCCCCCGGATTGCCGTTCGCAAAAAGAAAACAAAAAACGAGTTCTCCTCACCTGACCTGCACTCCAGCGGCGAAGCTCCCTCCAGCAGTGTGCACTCGCAGGCGACTGACAATGACGCCAGACGCCGGCAACATGTGCGCTGAGCCTGCGGCCGATTTCAGCTGCCAGCCTCCAATTGGCTGGCGGCTGTTGGTAACTATTGACATGCGGGTACGTGCCCGCACATCAATAGGTGAAACTGCCGCAGCACCGGTACCGGTAGGGGCCCGGTGAGCAGATGAGATGGGGCCCAATGCGGGCCCCCTCTCTGCCCACCGGGCCCATACGCCAGTCAGGGTAGTAATGCCCTGATGGCGGCGGGCAATCTGAGCGGTAGCCCAGGGCCCCCCACACCACTGGGCCCTGGGCTACCGCCCAGATTGACCCTATTATATTCCGCCCCTGGTTCCAATCAATGTCTGTCACCCTCAAAAGGGGAATTGTTAAATATTAATTATTAATTGAATTATTCTTATTCTCAATTCTGTATTGAGCACATTGCAGAAAAAAGAAAATGATTCAGCTCACCCTTGTGATGGTATTCTCACAGCCCATGAGAAATTTGATCCGAGCACGGAAATGTCTCTGCTTGACGCCAGGTACTTGTGCATGAAAATGAAGGTATCCAGCTTAGGAAATAAAATCAAAAGTCTTTATTTGGACAAATTTAAAAAGTAAGCTGCTTGACAAACCAGTGCATACTGGAGGAAGGAATGTCTTGAATAACTGGACGCGTTTCGAACACGTATAGTGCTCTTAGTCCTCAGTTTCACAATGAGTATTTTTGCCAAAAGTTAAAATATGCCCCAAACAGGTGGGGAACCAAGTGAAATGATTGCTCTACAGAATGAAATTAACACTTGAGTACAGGGCCGGCGTCAGCACCCGGCGCACCCAGGCAAGTGCCGGGGCCCTGGCGAGACGGGGGGGCCCACTCACGCTGTCTGGGATACAGCGCACACACTGGTGTAAGGGGCGCGCGGTCAGAATTTTCATAAACCACCAAAGCGCTGTGTGTGTGGAGGGAGCAGCAGGAGTCACTGTGACAGACAGCTGGGAGAGGAAGCCAGTGCTGAGCAGCAGGAGGGCGGGACTTTCCAGCATCCAATCCCGGCTGAGCGCCTTACTACAGTATTCTCCCGTCACAGTCAGGACTCAGGAGTGAGTCACGGAGCAGAGCAGTGAGTGTTGTCTGAGCCTGTGTTTAAGTGTATGGATGGTGTCCTGACAGGCTCTAGTCCAGTCCCTGCAGCTGACCATCCTCACTGAGTCCGCTACTGTGCTCATGGACAGCGTCAGTCAACACAGCAGCTGCTATGTCCTGCGCCACTCTGACCCCTGTCTGTATCATCAAAAGAGCAGAGCTGAGTGCCCCTTCCCCCTTCACCTCCTGCAGAAAAGCATAACTGCTGAGCCCAACCTGCCCCATGACAGGACACAGCAGCCCCTTCTCAGGATTCCCTGCATTTACTTCTCCAAACCTCAGTCTTCAGAATGGAGCTGTGGTGTCCTGCCAGGGGGCAGATGGGGCACAGAAGCCTTATCTTCTCTGTTCTCTGGAGGGGGCTTTATAGCTGCTGAACAGGCTCACCTTCTAGAGATGTTATGTAACATTACATGTCCACACACACATATATATATCTACTGTATAATTGTCTAAGGGTCACTTCCGTCTGTCTGTCATGGAAATCCCAAGTCGCTGCTTGGTAGCGGCAAAACGGCCACGACCAATCAGCGACGGGAACAGTCCGGTGGTGAAATGGCCGCTCCATACTCCCCTGCCATCAGTGCGCCCTCCATATTCCCCTCCAGTGAGCGCTCACACAGGGTTAATGCCAGCATTAACGGACCGCGTTATGCAGCGGTGTAACGCACTCCATTAATGCTGATATTACCCTGTGTAAACAACTTTTTACTATTGATGCTGCCTATCAATAGCATCAATAGTAAAAAGATCTAATGTTAAAAATACTAAAAAAAAATTACAAATCATTATATACTTACCCTTCGTCGGCCCCCAGATCCAGCCCAGGCCTTTCCCGCTCCTCGCGACACTCCAGTGACCGGTCCATGCATTGTGGTCTCGCGAGACCGCTATGTCATCATCTTGCGGGACCGCAATGCATTCTTGGGACAGGAGTGTAGCGAGGAGCATCGGTAAACACCTGAGCTGGATCCGGGGGCTGACAGAGGGTGAGTATATAACTATTTTTTATTTTAATTCTTTTTTTAACAGGGATATGGTGCCCACATTGCTATATACTATGTGGGCTGTGCTATATACTACGTGGCTGTGGTATATATTACGTGGCTGGGCAATATACTACATGGCCTGTGTTATATACTGCATAGGCAGTGTTATATACTACGTCTCTGTGCTATATACTACGTGGCTCTCAATATACTACATGGCTGGGCAATATACTACGTGGCTGGGCAATATACTATGTCGCTGGGCAATATACTACGTGTCTGTGCTATATACTACGTGTCTGCTTTATACTATGTGTCTGGGCAATATACTACGTGTCTGGGCAATATACTACGTGGCTGGGCAATATACTACGTGGCTGGGCAATATACTACATGGCTGGGCAATATACTACGTGGCTGTGCAATATACTACGTGTCTGCTATATACTACGTGTCTGGGCAATATACTACGTGGCTGGGCAATATACTACGTGGCTGTGCTATATACTACGTGGCTGGGCAATATACTACGTGGCTGCTATATACTATGTGGGCTGTGTTATATACTACGTGGGCTGTGTTATACGCTACTTGGCTGTGCTATATTTCTCTGCTGTATCTGTGCATCATGAATCGTGGTATGTGTTAAAGGGGGGGGCCCACTGAGACTCTTTCGCCCGGGGCCCTCAAAAACCTGGAGCCGGCCCTGCTTGAGTAGCATGATATGCAATGCAAAGTGCACAAAAATAAAAAAAAATAAAAAAAAACTATAAAAAATAAATAAAAAAAAACATAAAAGAAAACACACACAATTACAAATGTGCATAACATATACAAATAATGTTAACTATAAACAATCAAAATGCAACATAATTTCCTTCTTCGAATTCAAACCCAGAGGTGCTTGAGTGTTTAATAGGTAAATCCAAAAAGCTTCCCTATCGCACAATTTCTTTTCTCTATCTCCACCACGTATATTTCTATGCACTTGTTCTATTGCAAATACACTAAAGTGTGCAATTTGTCTATTGTGCAATTTTATGAAATGGTTGGATGCATTAGATACATGACAAGTTGTGGGCTGGGTAATATCATAAAGATGCTCCCTGATCCTGTCTTTTAATTTTCTGATTGTAGAACCCACATATAATAGTTCACATGTTGAACATTCAATTATGTATACTACATGATCTGAGTTACAATTGAGAAAATTTTTTATCTTAAACTTCTTTTGATTTTGCGAGCAGGAAAAAACAGATGTTTTCTTGGAGCGTAAACATGTTTTGCAGGGAAATTGCCCACATCTGAAAAACCCTGTGGTGGACAACCACGTAGGGGAGTTTTTTGTTTTAGCAGCATCATAAAGGCTGGGGGATAACGAATTAGCTAAAGTTGGAGCACGTCTGGATACAATCCTAATACCATCTTTTAATATAGTGTCCATAATGTCATCGTCTCTTAAAATGTTCAAATTTCGGTGAACTATATCAAAAATTGACCTGAAATGAGTACTATACGTGAGAACCAAAACTGTTTGTTCAGAATGGGAATTAATGTTGTGCCTTTTAATTTGATTCTGACAATTGGAATCTGACTCAGAAATCGGTGTAATAAGTTCAGCTCTTGATTTTTTATCAACTATATTATAGGCATGGTTCCCAGTCCAATCAGGATATTTCCTATTTTTAAGGTGTTCTCTGATATTCCTTTTTTCACTGTCAAAAATCACATTGTCACTACAATTTCTTTTTGCCCTAATGACCTCACCCACTGGAATTGAGTGAATCGTATGTGGTGGGTGGAAACTGCGTGCATGAAGTATGGTATTTCCTGCGGTGTTTTTGTGGTAAGTGCAACTACTGATAGTAGTAAAAGTAGTACTGGACAAACATAGATCTAAAAAAAGTATGCTTTTTTATTCAATGTATGGGTAAATTTAAGGTTGAAAGGATTGTTATTAATATAAATTTGAAATAATTGTAAAGAAACTAAATCTCCCTGCCACACTAGTAGCAGGTCATCTATGTACCTAGAATACCATTTAATATTGATAAAAAATAGGTTATCTGTGCAAAAAATGTACTGCTCCTCCCACCATTCTGTATTGAGCACATTGCCTCTAGCTGACATTACAAAAAGCTATTTCTGTATATGTAGCTCAGAGTATAAGTCAACACCATATAGAGAGAACACGTGGTCTGTGGGACACATTTATAATCACAGCTCTTAGGAGGAGGGGGGCTGTCACGTGGGGGTCACCTCCTGCTTGCTTCTCCATCATTCTCCATGGACTTCAGACAACTCACAGAAGGAATGAACAACTGATAGCTATAATGACTTCCATTCTATTCCAGAAAGACAGACACTTTTTACCATCTCAGAAAAGATGAGGAACAAATGGACAATCTGTTCGTAACTATTTCACCTATTTTATGTTTTGCTGCAATGTGGTTTTTCTGTGGACAATCCAATAAACCACTACATTTTTTATGAAAATATCATGACATTTTTTCTTTAAGAGTAACGCATCTGGTAAAGAGTCCTGATTAAATAAATGTGCAAAATAAGCATATTTAACAGCCCCCAAGGGACTTAATAGGGAGTTTGACATACCAGTGCCATGATTTATAATATTTTCTTATGTTTTTCTATATTTCAAACCAGTTGAAAAGAAGGTTTCAGTTATGGTAACTGCACCGGCTCTGATTGTGTTTTCATTACCCTTTGCTTCTTGATCTTTATTTATGAACTAGACTGTGGCCCGATTCTAATGCATCGGGTATTCTAGAATATGCATGTCCCCGTAGTATATGGACAATGATGATTCCAGAATTTGCGGCAGACTGTGCCCGTCGCTGATTGGTCGAGGCAACCTTTATGACATCATCGTCGCCATGGCAACCATTATGACATCTACGTCGATACTGTGCCCGTCGCTGATTGGTCGAGGCGAATTCGCGGCAGATTGTGTTTTCATCACCCTTTGCTTCTTGATGTTTATTTATAAATTACTGTATACAATTTATTTATTTCTAAATACATTCATATACGTTTATTATGATACCTAATGCAATTGCTATTACAATATCTAATCTTACAGTTATGTACTGCTGTGACCATATATTAACTCTGGCTTATTGTTTATTCCTCTATAGCTTGGTATTAACTGACATCACTGTCTATGCACTTTGAGCTAATATGCTTACTATGATGCCAGCATGTCATATAGCATTTTCGTTATGATCATGAACTTGACCTACCGATACTAATGTTTCATAGATTGTCCATAGCAAGTAGCATTTCATCTTCCTTACCTAGCAATATGTCCTCAGATAGCCACACCTATTGAGACACAACTCACACCCGCTTTAGCTCATACATGTCCTCGTTTGTACACGCATACTGCTACGATATTTTAGCCCATTGAAATGCCCACTCATACTCTATTTAGCTTGTCTGTAAACACCTGCTAAATTACACATGCCCCCTCCATGGAAACACTTACTGTGACATCTGCAACACCCAGATTCATATCTAATGAATTCCCAGCAAATATGCCCCCTGTGATGTCACACGGATTGCCGGAGTTCAGTTATAGACACACCTACCATGATGCAATATGGATCACCTGACCTGCACAGAGACCTTCTGATACTGGAAGTACTCTTAGGGCTTTTGATTTAAACCACCTCTCTCTATCCCAGTACATGCTGCAGGGTGCACAATGCACCTGTATTACTATACACGCTTCCCTAGCTGCACCGACTACATTCAGGCATGATGAGAACTTATACATCTGAAATTTTGTGATCTTTATTTATATGTGCTATAATATTGCCTTATTCTCTCACTAGCACTAAACCACACAAGTGTACAGGGTTTTACTAGCCCACCGGGACACTGGTGAAGTGCCCGGTGGGCCCCAGAGAGAATTTGAAGAAGGAAAAAAAATAAAATTAAAAATTTTAGGAGCACAGGCCTTTTAAAAGCACAGGAGGCAGAGTTAGACACACGCATGCTGACATGACTCGCCGCCACGACCAGAACCGGCAGCACCAGCCGGCGAACCCAGGTAAGTGCTAGGGCCCTGGTAGAAAGGGGGGAGGGACACACTCTATGAGATGGGGGAGCCCAGTGCCAGCTTTGGCACTGGCCCACCCCATCAAATACTCACCGCTCCAATTCCCAGCAGCTGCAGTGTCTTCAGCTCCCTTTGGCTCTGCGACCGACCTCTCAGGGCAGAGGGCACAATGATGTCTTCACAGCACAGTGCAGAGTCAGAAGGTATTCTGAGCATATCAGACGTGCAGCAGGAACAGGAGAGGCGGGTATTTTTTTTTTTAAATCTATGCAGCATTATATTGGTCCCTTGATATACTGTATGGAGGAGCATTATATTGGGCCCATGATGTACTGTATGGAGGAGCATTATACGGGGCCCATGATGTACTGTATGGATGAGCATTATACAGGTCCAATTATATACTGTATGGAGTAGCATTATAGGGAGCCCATGATATACTGTATGAAGAAGCCTAAAAAAGCAATTTAAAAAGTAAAAAAAAATTGGTTTCATCATAATTGTGAAGACCCACAAAATAAAGTTAAGACTTTATTTGTGCAGTAAAGTTAAGTATAAAAAATTGAAATGATAAAAAATACATGAGAACTAGTATTTATTTTCTGTTTCTTCACCTACAAAAATAATAATTTAGGTATAAAGTGGTATATATGCCAAATTGGTAGCACTCATAAATATAGTTCACCCTGGTAAAGACAAGCGTCATACATCTATGTTGATAAAAAATAAATAAAAAATAAATAAATAAGCTATGGCTCCTAGAAATGAAAAATGAAAAACAAAAAAAAATTGTGAACATTAAGGTCAAATTTGGCCATGTAATTAAGGGTTTAATTTAGCTTGCCCTTGACACTGTCTTAAAGGGACTCTGTCACCTGAATTTGGAGGGAACAATTTTCAGCCATAGGGGCGGGGTTTTCGGGTGATTGATTCACCCTTTCCTTACCCGCTGGCTGCAATATTGGATTGAAGTTCATTCTCTGTCCTCCGTAGTACATGCCAGCACAAGGCAATCTTGCCTTGCGCAGGCGTGTACTATGGAGGACAGAGAATGAACTTCAATCCAATATTGCAGCCAGCATGCAGCCAGCGGGTAAGGAAAGGGTGAATCAAACACTTGAAAACCCCGCCCCTATGGCTGAAAATTGTTCCCTCCAAATTCAGGTGACAGAGTCCCTTTAAGAAAATTGCATTTCTGCTTTGTTGTGTTGTGTTTCTACAGCCCTAGCACCACAGTTCATTGAATCATGAGATATGTGACTGGCCTTTTACACCTCAAGTGGGAGAACTAATGCAGAAATAATGTGTGGAAAGGTTATCAGATACTATAATAAGAGGCTCTAAAAATGTTAGCTACATGACACTTGCTATTTGTTCATTACAAGATGATCTTTATCTCTTAGGCTTTTAGATTTTCTGGACCATGATTTTTCTTTTTAAAATAAAAGGTTACAAATATTGTACAATTTTATCATGCCACCTATCTGTCACTTTGGCTTTAATGATAAGTGATAAATGTCAGTTGTCAAATCTAGCCTTGGGGAAACAATTAACCTACCTTAAAATGTCCTGTGACTTTTAAAATGATTTAACACAGTTAAATGGACACAAAGATTATGTAAATTGTTTACCCATTAATAGGTCTTATTCCAATGCGTAACTAAATTCGGAACTTATATTTTTAAAATCTGTTGATCATCAGTTATAGATGTTTGTGCTGTTATAATTCCCTCAACGACATCTACGTTATGCGGTATCATATGTACAGCTGATGTGGGGAAGAATTGTAAGGAGAGGGATGAGGATTACGCTGCTCCATTCATGTTGTGTTAAGCAGTCAATATATGCAGTGCTGTGCAAAAGTTTCAGGCAGGTGTGGAAAAATTTTAAAAATAGAAATGCTTTCAAAATAGAAGTTTTAAAGGTGTTAATAATCTGTTTTTACAATTTAATACAGTAGAAAGTGAATTAATAAAAGAGAAATCTACGGTAAATCAAATTAGTGTTTTGTTTAACCACCCTTTGGTTTCAAAACAGCAATTATTCTAGGTATGCTTGCACACAATTTTGAAAGGAACTTGACAGAGAGGTTTTTCCAAACATCTTGGAAACTTATTACAATAGAAAAATATAGCACTCCTAATTAGTGTTGAGCGATACCTTCCGATATCGGAAAGTATCGGTATCGGAAAGTATCGGCCGATACCGTCAAAGTATCGGATCTAATCCGATACCGATACCCGATCCCAATGCAAGTCAATGGGACGAAAATATCGGAATTAAAATAAACCCTTTATAAACTTGTAGGTTCATTCTACATGAAGGAAAACAACTAGGAATAATGTAGGATGTATTGGGGGACGTGGCGGAGACATTAAAGGCACAGAGGTTTAGCCCAATCTAATAGAATAGCAGGATTTTGTTTTGTTTTTTATGACGTTCGGCGTTAGAAAGATTTTGACTATGTTAATTTTTTTTTTATTTTGTCAGATATTGATGTTTCACTACTTCCACGCCCTTCACCTTCTTTTTTACTTCTCCCACACTTTCTTCTTCATTATCCTCATCATCAGCTTCTTTGACATCAACTTCTTCACCTTATTCATCTTCTTCTTCATCTTCTACCTATTATTTTTTTTGTTACATTGTTCATATTCTTTTTATTTTACTATTATCTTCTTCATATTCAACTTCTTCATCATATTCTTATTTGTGACAGGCATTCCCGTAGTTGTTATCTATAAAAGTTTGAAGATTACACCTTCCGTTCTGCCTGTCACAAAACAGTTACATTTGTCCGCGTTCAGTTTGGCCTGCAGCATCAGGCTTTATCCAGGGGCACCACGAGGAGGAACGGACTCACCCCCATACACTGCTTAGTCTTCTTCTGCTTATAATTTAGATAATATCTTTTGCTCTGATATTTAGTCTTATGCTTAATGTTCTTCTGCTCTTTGTTCTGCAGCCTCTTGTTCTTCTGCTTCTCGGTCTTCCAGGTCGTCGTCGTCTCCAAGGTCGTCGTCTCCGGGGTCGTCGTCATCGGGGTGGTCTTCAGGGTCGTCGTCATCACAGTGGTTGTCGTCTCCGGGGTCGTCGTCATCGGGGTGGTCTTCAGGGTCATCGTCTCCAGGGTCGTCGTCATCACGGTGGTTGTCGTCTCTGGTGTCACCGTCATCTTAGGGGTGGTCTTCCGGGTCATCGTGTTTAGTCTCTTGAACTTGGAAATGTAGCAGAAGGTACAAGAAGGCTGAGAAAATGCCAAGAAACAGCTGATGGAACTGGAACTCGGATGGCTACCCGAAGGTCCAAGAGCCAATGGAACTACCGAGGACCAGCTGACGTTACTGGAACCCGGTTACTAAGCAGGAGGTACCCGTGCCTGAAAGCACTACCAAGGACCACCTGATGTTGGTGGAACTCGGATACCCAGAGGGAGGCACCTAAGCCAAAGGCTCTGCCCGGAGCCAGCTGACGGTGCTGGAACCAGGATGGGGACCTATTCAAGCTTGTCTTCCTAGAGCCCCAACTGGCGGTGTTAGAGCCCAGGGTCAGCAGGAGGAGGAGAGGGAGCAGAGTGTAGGCCGAAGCCTGCACTGGCGGCAGCTTTGGGTCTGTTGTGCCTGCGTGGCTGTTGCAGGACACGTTGCCGGCTGCACAGCAGGGGAACAGCTGGCGGTGCTGAACCCCACTGACACATTGGCTGGTGTTTTTCTCTGTGCAGCTAGCAGTACCGGGCCCCAACTGGCGGTGTTGGAGCCCGGGCTCTGCAGGGGGAGCAGAGTGTAGGCCGAAGCCTAATTGAACCAATTTCAAAGGTAACCTTTAACCCCCCCTCAGGTGCTACAAAGTAGAAGAGCCACAGCTTATGCAGCAGTAGTGCTGCACAAGTCAAAGGTTGCTCTTTTAATTTTTCTCCTTGCACACGCTGAATGAAACACGTATAACATTTAGCCCTTTATACAGTCAAACTGTGTTGGAGGCGCGAGTTCCCTTCGTAATGAGACGCAGCACAGATGTCAAGAATCCCACCTTGGTGCTGGGTGCAGCCTCCTAAGCGTTGTTATTTGCTGTACAGGAGTCTGCGCTGTCGTGTTATCCCCTGGCCTAGCGCTGTTAGCGCTGCCCATCTTCTGACATCATTTAATGTCGGCCGGTGCGGTTCGCGATGACCATGAATCCCAGCCCCCCAGTGTCTTAACATTGTTAAAACACTGCGGGTCTGGGACTCATGGCCTGGCGCAGCACATATGTTCGCCTCTCACACTCGGGTCCTTACACCCGCTTCAGACTGTGCGGCGTCAGCTGATCCCTTATCGCATGCCGCGGCCATGAAGCCGCACAGTCTGAAGAAGGCGGAAGGAGATGAGGGACAGGCGAACTGATGCACTGCTCATGCCCATCAATCACACCCTCGCAGTCCCAATAAATAAGACACCGAGGGGCGTTGTGTGGGTCAGGGCGGCCGCAGAGGCGCAGGCAGCCAAACAATGATGCCAGAAGACGGGCAGCGCTACCAAGGGGGTTGCAGCGTGTCATTACAAAGGAAAGTCACACCACCGGGACGGTTAAATGGTCACACAGAGGACACATTTTAGACGTGTTTTCAGTTCCACATGTGCAAAGAGAATACGTTTATGAGCCACCTTGCACACATGCAGCATTACCGCTGTACAAGGTGGCTGTAAAACGTACAAACGTCTGGGGGAGGGGGGACAGGTTCCCTTCAATTTCAGTTCTTGTGTCTGCGTGGCTTTTGCAGGACACGATGCCGGCTACACAGCAGGGGAACAGCTGGCGGTGCTGAACCCCACTGACACATTGGCTGGTGTTTTTCTCTGTGCAGCTAGCAGTACCGGGCCCCAACTGGCGGTGTTAGAGCCCAGGGTCAGCAGGAGGAGGAGAGGGAGCAGAGTGTAGGCTGAAGCCTGCACTGGCGGCAGCTTTGGGTCTGTTGTGCCTGCGTGGCTGTTGCAGGACACGTTGCCGGCTGCACAGCAGGGGAACAGCTGGCGGTGCTGAACCCCACTGACACATTGGCTGGTGTTTTTCTCTGTGCAGCTAGCAGTACCGGGCCCCAACTCGCGGTGTTGGAGCCCGGGCTCTGCAGGGGGAGCAGAGTGTAGGCCGAAGCGTAATTGAACCAATTTCAAAGGTAACCTTTAACCCCCCCTCAGGTGCTACAAAGTAGAAGAGCCACAGCTTATGCAGCAGTAGTGCTGCACAAGTCAAAGGTTGCTCTTTTAATTTTTCTCCTTGCACACGCTGAATGAAACACGTATAACATTTAGCCCTTTATACAGTCAAACTGTGTTGGAGGCGCGAGTTCCCTTCGTAATGAGACGCAGCACAGATGTCAAGAATCCCACCTTGGTGCTGGGTGCAGCCTCCTGAGCGTTGTTATTTGCTGTACAGGAGTCTGCGCTGTCGTGTTATCCCCTGGCCTAGCGCTGTTAGCGCTGCCCATCTTCTGACATCATTTAATGTCGGCCGGTGCAGTTCGCGATGACCATGAATCCCAGCCCCCCAGTGTCTTAACATTGTTAAAACACTGCGGGGCTGGGATTCATGGCCTGGCGCAGCACATATGTTCGCCTCTCACACTCGGGTCCTTACACCCGCTTCAGACTGTGCGGCGTCAGCTGATCCCTTATCGCATGCCACGGCCATGAAGACGCACAGTCCAAAGAAGGCGGAAGGAGATGAGGGAAAGGCGAAGAAAAGCACCGTTCATGCCCATCAATCACACCCTCGCAGTCCCAATAAATAAGACACCGAGGGGCGTTGTGTGGGGCAGGGCGGCCGCAGAGGCGCAGGCAGCCAAACAATGATGCCAGAAGACGGGCAGCGTTACCAAGGAGCTTGTTGCGTGTCAATACAAAGGAAAATCACACCTGAGGGACGTTTTAATGGTCGCAGAGGACTCATTTTTAGACGTGTTCACTTCAACATGGGCAAGGAGAATAAGTTTCTGAGCCACCTTGCACACATGCAGCATTACTGTCGTACAAGGTGGCTGTAAAACGTAAAAACGCCTGGGGGAGGGGGGACAGGTTTCCTTCAATTTCAGTTCTTGTGTCTGCGTGGCTGTTGCAGGACACGTTGCCGGCTACACAGCAGGGGAACAGCTGGCGGTGCTGAACCCAACTGACACATTGGCTGGTGTTGGGCTCTGTGCAGCTAGCACATCTGGGCCCCAACTGGCGGTGTTAGAGCCCAGGGTCAGCAGGAGGAGGAGAGGGAGCAGAGTGTAGGCCGAAGCCTGCACTGGAGCAAGTTGAAAGGGAAACTTTAACCCCCCCCCAGGCGTTTGTAGCTGAAAGAGCCATCGTGTACAGCACTAATGCTGGAAATGGTAAACTTAGCTCTTTTAATTATGGTCCTTGCACATGCTGAACCTAACACTTATGAAAAGTGTCCCCTCCTACCGTGATACCGTCCGGTTGGTGGAACTTTCCTTTGTGATGTGACGCAGCACAGCCGTCATTCTTACCCCCTTGGCGCCGTGCGCCGCCTCCTCAGCGTTGTTTGAATCAGTCCCGGAGCCTGCGCTGTTAGGTTAGCCCTTGGCCATGCACACATTTTGCGCTGCCCGTCTTCTGACATCATTTGGTGTCAGGCTGGCTGTGCCTGGGCGGCCGCGCTGGCCGAGATACCGCCTCGTACTGTCTTCTGATTTAATCCCACTGGGGGCCTGAGATCCGTGGCCATGCGCAGTGCATATCCTCGCCTCTCACTCCCCTCCCTATGGCTTCTTCAGACTGTGCGGTGTCACGGCCGTGGCATGCTATTAGGGACCAGCTGACACCGCACAGTTTGAAGAAGCCGTAGGGAGATGAGTGAGAGGTGGAGGTTCAGATATGCACTGCGCATGTCCATGGATCTCAGGCCCCCAGTGGGATTAAATCAGAAGACAGTACGAGGCGGTATCTCGGCCAGCGCGGCCGCACAGGCGCAGCCAGCCTGACACCAAATGATGTCAGAAGACGGGCAGCGCAAAATGTGTGCATGGCCAAGGGCTAACCTAACAGCGCAGGCTCCGGGACTGATTCAAACAACGCTGAGGAGGCGGCGCACGGCGCCAAGGGGGTAAGAATGACGGCTGTGCTGCGTCACATCACAAAGGAAAGTTCCACCAACCGGACGGTATCACGGTAGGAGGGGACACTTTTCATAAGTGTTAGGTTCAGCATGTGCAAGGAGCACCACGAAAAGAGGCACTTTTTCCCTTTGCATCATTACTGCTGCACAAGGTGGCTCCTTCAGTAACAAACGCCTGGGGGGGGGGACAGGTTCCCTTAAATTTAACTTGTTGTGCCTGCGTGGCGGTCGCAGTACACGTTGCCGTATACACAGCAGGGGAAAAGCTGGCGGTGCTGAACCCCACTAACACATTGGCGAGGTGTTTGGCTCTGTGCGGACAGCACTTCTGGACGGCAACTAGCGGTGTTGGAGCCCAGGGACAGAAGGGGGAGGTGGAGGTGGAGGAGATAGGAGGGATTGCCACACACACAGCTGGGGAACAGCAGACGTTACTGAACCCCAATAACAGAGGAGGGACTGTTGGGACTGTGCGGAGAGCACTTCTGGACGGCAACTAGCGGTGTTGGAGCCCAGGGACAGGTGGAGGAGGAGGAGGTGGAGGAGGTAGGAGGAGGTCGGAGGGATTGCCACACACACAGCAGGGGAACAGCTGACGTTACTGAACCCCAATAACAGAGGAGGGACTGTTGGGACTGTGCGGACAGCACTTCTGGACGGCAACTAGCGGTGTTGGAGCCCAGGGACAGGTGGAGGAGGAGGAGGTAGGAGGAGGTAGGAGGAGGTAGGAGGGATTGCCACACACACAGCAGGGGAACAGCTGACGTTACTGAACCCCAATAACAGAGGAGGGACTGTTGGGACTGTGCGGAAAGCACTTCTGGACGGCAACTAGCGGTGTTGGAGCCCAGGGACAGGTGGAGGAGGAGGAGGTGGAGGAGGTAGGAGGAGGTCGGAGGGATTGCCACACACACAGCAGGGGAACAGCTGACGTTACTGAACCCCAATAACAGAGGAGCGACTGTTGGGACTGTGCGGACAGCACTTCTGGACGGCAACTAGCAGTGTTGGAGCCAAGGGACAGGTGGAGGAGGAGGAGGTGGAGGAGGTAGGAGGAGGTAGGAGGGATTGCCACACACACAGCAGGGGAACAGCTGACGTTACTGAACCCCAATAACAGAGGAGCGACTGTTGGGACTGTGCGGACAGCACTTCTGGACGGCAACTAGCGGTGTTGGAGCCCAGGGACAGGTGGAGGAGGAGGAGGTGGAGGAGGTAGGAGGAGGTAGGAGGGATTGCCACACACACAGCAGGGGAACAGCTGACGTTACTGAACCCCAATAACAGAGGAGCGACTGTTGGGACTGTGCGGACAGCACTTCTGGACGGCAACTAGCGGTGTTGGAGCCCAGGGACAGGTGGAGGAGGAGGAGGTGGAGGAGGTAGGAGGAGGTAGGAGGGATTGCCACACACACAGCAGGGGAACAGCTGACGTTACTGAACCCCAATAACAGAGGAGGGACTGTTGGGACTGTGCGGAGAGCACTTCTGGACGGCAACTAGCGGTGTTGGAGCCCAGGGACAGGTGGAGGAGGAGGAGGTAGGAGGGATTGCCACACACACAGCAGGGGAACAGCTGACGTTACTGAACCCCAATAACAGAGGAGCGACTGTTGGGACTGTGCGGACAGCACTTCTGGACGGCAACTAGCGGTGTTGGAGCCCAGGGACAGGTGGAGGAGGAGGAGGTGGAGGAGGTAGGAGGAGGTAGGAGGGATTGCCACACACACAGCAGGGGAACAGCTGACGTTACTGAACCCCAATAACAGAGGAGCGACTGTTGGGACTGTGCGGACAGCACTTCTGGACGGCAAATAGCGGTGTTGGAGCCCAGGGACAGGTGGAGGAGGAGGAGGTGGAGGAGGTAGGAGGAGGTAGGAGGGATTGCCACACACACAGCAGGGGAACAGCTGACGTTACTGAACCCCAATAACAGAGGAGGGACTGTTGGGATTGTGCGGACAGCACTTCTGGACGGCAACTAGCGGTGTTGGAGCCCAGGGACAGGTGGAGGAGGAGGAGGTGGAGGAGATAGGAGGGATTGCCACACACACAGCTGGGGAACAGATGACGTTACTGAACCCCAATAACAGAGGAGGGACTGTTGACTGTGCGTTCAGCACTGCTGGACAGCAACTAGCGGTGTTGGAGCCCAGGGACAGGAGGGGGAGGTGGAGGTGGAGGAGATAGGAGGGATTGCCACACACACAGCTGGGGAACAGCTGACGTTACTGAACCCCAATAACAGAGGAGGGACTGTTGACTGTGCGTACAGCACTACTGGACAGCAACTAGCGGTGTTGGAGCCCAGGGACAGGAGGGGGAGGTGGAGGTGGAGGAGATAGGAGGGATTGCCACACACACAGCAGGGGAACAGCTGACGTTACTGAACCCCAATAACAGAGGAGGGACTGTTGGGACTGTGCGGAGAGCACTTCTGGACGGCAACTAGTGGTGTTGGAGCCCAGGGACAGGTGGAGGAGGAGGAGGTGGAGGAGGTAGGAGGAGGTAGGAGGGATTGCCACACACACAGCAGGGGAACAGCTGATGTTACTGAACCCCAATAACAGAGGAGGGACTGTTGGGACTGTGCGGAGAGCACTTCTGGACGGCAACTAGCAGTGTTGGAGCCCAGGGACAGGTGGAGGAGGAGGAGGTGGAGGAGGTAGGAGGAGGTAGGAGGGATTGCCACACACACAGCAGGGGAACAGCTGACGTTACTGAACCCCAATAACAGAGGAGCGACTGTTGGGACTGTGCGGACAGCACTTCTGGACGGCAACTAGCGGTGTTGGAGCCCAGGGACAGGTGGAGGAGGAGGAGGTGGAGGAGGTAGGAGGAGGTAGGAGGGATTGCCACACACACAGCAGGGGAACAGCTGACGTTACTGAACCCCAATAACAGAGGAGCGACTGTTGGGACTGTGCAGACAGCACTTCTGGACGGCAACTAGCGGTGTTGGAGCCCAGGGACAGGTGGAGGAGGAGGAGGTGGAGGAGGTAGGAGGAGGTAGGAGGGATTGCCACACACACAGCAGGGGAACAGCTGACGTTACTGAACCCCAATAACAGAGGAGGGACTGTTGGGACTGTGCGGACAGCACTTCTGGACGGCAACTAGCGGTGTTGGAGCCCAGGGACAGGTGGAGGAGGAGGAGGTGGAGGAGATAGGAGGGATTGCCACACACACAGCTGGGGAACAGCTGACATTACTGAACCCCAATAACAGAGGAGGGACTGTTGACTGTGCGTACAGCACTACTGGACGGCAACTAGCGGTGTTGGAGCCCAGGGACAGGAGGGGGAGGTGGAGGTGGAGGAGATAGGAGGGATTGCCACACACACAGCTGGGGAACAGCTGACGTTACTGAACCCCAATAACAGAGGAGGGACTGTTGACTGTGCGTACAGCACTACTGGATGGCAACTAGCGGTGTTGGAGCCCAGTGACAGGAGGGGGAGGTGGAGGTGGAGGAGATAGGAGGGATTGCCACACACACAGCAGGGGAACAGCTGACGTTACTGAACCCCAATAACAGAGGAGGGACTGTTGACTGTGCGTACAGCACTACCAGGCAACAACTAGCGGTGTTGGAGCCCAGGGACAGGAGGAGAAGCAGAGGAACACAATGTAGGCCGAAGCCTGATTGGAGAAAGTCGAAAGGGAACCTTTAACCCCCCCCCAAGGCGTTTGTAGCTGAAAGAGCCAGCTTGTGCAGCAAAAAAGATGCAAAAGGAAAAGGTGGCTCTTTTCATGATGCTCCTTGCAAACACAGAACTAAACACTTATAAAATGTGTCCCCTGATACCGTGTGACCGTCCCGGAGGTGGGACTTTCCTTCGTAATATGACGCAGCACAGCCGTCATTCCTACCTCCTTGGCGCCGTTCCCCGGCTCCTCAGCGTTGTTTGATTCCGTCCCGGAGCCTGCGCTGTTATGTTATCCCTTGGCCAGGCACACTTAGCGCTGCCCATCTTCTGACATCATTTGGTGTCAGGCTGGCTGCGCCTGTGCGGCCGCGCTGGCCGAGAGCCCGCCTCGCAGTGTCGTCTAATGTAATCCCACCGCGGGCCTGGGATCCGTGGCCATGCGCAGTGCATATCCTCGCCTCTCACTCCCCTCCCTACGGCTTCTTAAGACTGTGCGGTGTCACGGCCGTCGCATGCTATTAGGGACCAGCTGACACCGCACAGTCTGAAGAAGCCGTAGGGAGATGAGTGAGAGGTGGAGGTTCAGATATGCACTGCGCATGTCCATGGATCTCAGGCCCCCAGTGGGATTAAATCAGAAGACACTGCGAGGCGGGTTCTCGGCCAGCGCGGCCGCACAGGCACAGCCATCCTGACACCAAATGATGTCAGAAGACGGGCAGCGCTAAGTGTGCCTGGCCAAGGGATAACATAACAGCGCAGGCTCCGGGATGGAATCAAACAACACTGAGGAGCCGGGGCACGGCGCCAAGGGGGTAGGAATGACGGCTGTGCTGCGTCATATTACGAAGGAAAGTCCCACCTCCGGGACCGTTTTACGGTATCAGTGGACACATTTTATAAGTGTTAAGTTCTGCGTGTGCAAGGAGCTAAACAAAAATAGCTACCTTTTCCTTGTGCAGCATTACTGCTGTACAAGGTGGCTCTTTCAGTAACAAACGCCTTGGGGGGGGGGACAGGTTCCCTTACATTTCAGTTGTTGTGTCAGCGTGGCGGTCGCAGGACACATTGCCGGCTACACAGCTGGGGATCAGCTGACGTTACTGAAACCCAATAACACTGGGTCGTATGTTTTGACTGTGCAGACGGCATTTCTGAGCCTCAACTGGCGGTGTTGGAGCCCAGGAATTTAAGTTCAGGTGGTAGAAAGATGAACACAACAGGAGACCTGGATACTGTAGACAGTCACCTAATTATTTAATCAGGAAGAGGAGTGGCAAATTCCTGCGAGATCCAGGCCTTGTTCGTTTTCAGGAAAGTAAGCCGGTCAACGTTATCGGAGGATAGTCGCATGCGACGGTCAGTTAGTACACCACCTGCAGCACTAAAGACAGGTTCCGATAATACAATGGCCGCAGGGCAAGACAGCACCTCCAATGCATACTGGCTTAGCTCTGGCCATGTATCCAGCTTTGAGACCCAAAACTTGAAAGGGGAAGAGCCGTCTGGGAGTACAGCAAGAGGGCAAGACATGTAGTCTGTCACCATCTGACGGAACCGTTGCCTCCTGCTGACTGGAGCCGTCTGTGATGGTGTAGACTTTTGTGGCAGGCACAGAAAACTGTGCCACAGTTGGGCCATACTGGTCTTGCCTTGGGCAGAGGCACTGCTTCTGCTCCCTCTTTGTGCAGAGCCTCCACCACTGCCTGGACGCACTGAGCTGCTTTGGAATGCACTAGCAGCACTTCTCTCAGTTGGAATGGAGAAGATGATGGAATTCACCAGTGTGTCTTGGTACTCCCGCAATTTTTGCTCCCGGTTCAATGGTATGATGAGGCTTTCTACGTTGTCCCGGTAGCGAGGATCGAGGAGGGTGAACACCCAATAATCAGACATGTTGAGAATGTGGGCGATGCGGCGGTCGTTTCTCAGGCACTGCAGCATGTAATCCACCATGTGCTGCAGACTGCCAACTGCCCAAGAAACGCTGTCCCCTGCTGGAGGCGTGATCTCTGCCCGCTCGTCATCACCTCACCCTCGCTGTACACACTGAGTACTGGACAATTGTGTAACTCCCTCCTCTGGACGGATGTCTTCCTCCTCCATTGACTCCTCCTCATCCTCCTCACAAACTGTCCCCTGCCTACGCATTTGTGAGGAACCACATGGCGCTGACTGTCCAGAAGATGATGGAAATGCTGAATCCTCATCCTCCACCTCTTCCACAACATCATCCCTTAGCGCTTGCAGTGATTTTTCAAGCAGGCAGATAAGGGGGACAGTCATGCTGACTAGTGCATCATCTGCACTCGCCATCCGCGTGGAATAATCAAAGGGACGCAAAACCTGGCAGACGTCATTCATAGTGGCCCACTCTGTGGTTGTGAAGTCTGTATGGCGCTGACTGCGACTTCTTTGCGCCTGAAGCAGCTGGTACTCCATTACAGCTTGCTGCTGCTCACACAACCACTCCAACATATGTAACGTGGAATTCCACCTGGTAGGTAGGTCACATATGATGCGATGTTCCGGCAGGCGGTGTCGGCGCTGCAGAGCCGCAATGCGCGCTTTTGCCGTGCTGGAACGCCGCAAGTGAGCACACTCTAGGTGGACCTTGTGCAGCAGTGCATCAAGATCCGGATAGTCCCTCAGAAAACTCTGCACGACCAAATTGAGCACATGTGCCAGACATGGGATGTGAGTGAGGTTGCCGAGGCCCAGAGCTGCCACCAGATTTCGGCCATTATCACACACTACCATGCCTGGCTGGAGATTCGCTGGCACAAACCACACATCGCTCTCCTGCTTGATGGCATTCCAGAGCTCCTGCACTGTGTAGCTTCGATTCCCCAAATAAATTAATTTCAAGACGGCCTGTTGACGTTTGGCCACGGCTGTGCTCATGTCGGTCATAACAGGTACACGTTCATCATGGGTCCATGTGGAGGTGGACTGTGACGGCTCCTGCAGCGATGATTCTGAGGAACTGGTGTAGGAGGAGGAGTCAATGCGTACAGAATGGATTCCTGCAATCCTTGGAGTGGGCAGGACACGTCCTGCGCCACTCGCACGGTCTGTACCCGGCTCAACGACATTAACCCAATGGGCAGTGAGGGAAAGGTATCGCCCCTGTCCATGTTGACTGGTCCACGCATCGGTGGTGAGGTGGACTTTGCTACTGACGGCGTTCAGTAGCGCGTGTTTTATGTGTCCCTCCACATGCTTGTGCAGGGCAGGGACGGCTTGCCTGCTGAAGTAAAAGCGGCTGGGCACATTGTACTGTGGGACTGCCAATGACATCAAGTCACGGAAGCTGTCAGTCTCCACCAGCCTGAATCAAAGATAAAGCCGTGTGCACTACTACTGGTGGTGCCCAGGTAGGTTCCCACACCATGTGATACTAAAAGAAAGAACCTGGCACTCAACTTAATGCTTTTGAGATTTTAATCGTAGTAGCCAATGGCTACTACGATTAAAATCTCACAAGCATTAAGTTGAGTGCCAGGTTCTTCCACCAGCCTGAATGACAGCATTTCCAGTGACAGAAGTTTGGCAATGCCTGCAGTCAGAGCCTGTGCTCGTGGGTGGTTTGACGAGAAAGGCCGCCTTTTCTCCCATGCCTGTACTACCGATGGCTGTAGACTGGGCTGGGAGTGTGTGGATGACTGGGAAAGTGGTGCTGCGGGTGGAATTACAGCGGGTCTCTGGACAACAGGGCCAGAGGTTCTTCCACGGCGATCCTGGGAGGAAGCCGAACCAGCTGCGTGTGAGCTGGAGGAAGAGGCAACACGAGCTGAAGAGGTGGTAGCTGCCGCTGTTGTTTGGCCTAGCTCTTCAGTGTGTTTTTGTAACTCCGCCGCGTGCCTGTTGCGCACATGTTTCCACATGTTGGAGGTATTGAGGTTGCTGACATTTCGACCTATTTTTACTTTGTGATGACACACCTTGCATTTGACATAGCAAATGTCATCTGCAACTGTGTCAAAAAAGGACCAGGCACTGCAAGTCTTGGGAGCGCCCTTTTTGGCTTTTGGAAGAGACATGCTCCTAACGAGTGCCAAAGCGGAGGCTGCAGGATCCGCAGTCTTCCCCCTCCCTCTCCCTCTTTGGGCCGTACGGGGAATCTCTTCCTCAGAGCTGCTCCCACCACCTTCCTGTCCCTCACGCCAAGATGGGTCAAGGACCTCATCATCTACACTACCCTCTGCCCCCAACTGCTCCTCCTGGGTAGTCTCAGCAGCAGAGCATGCACCAGTAAGTGGCACCTGAGTGTCATCATCAGCTGATGCGGCCTGCGATGTGGTGAACGGAGCCACTGGCCCACCCGCCTCTTCAGAGGAAGAGAGAAAAAGCTGTTGGGCATCACTGCACCCTGCCTCTTCTTCCATTTCTCCAATGCTGCTTGGCTGGCCCCCTGTTTCCAAGCCAAGAGATTCAGAGAACAGAAGTAGAGACGGCTCCTGTCCTGGGCTCTCTGTCTGCCTGGGCAATTTGGCAGGTGGTGAAGAGACAGATGGCTGCTCTCCAGTGCTCTGTGTCTGAGAGGATGTGGCACTAATTGAAGTTGATGCATTAGCTGCCATCCATCCGACAACGGCTTCAATTTGTTCTTCACGCAGCAGCGGTGTACGGCGCTCTGCGACAAAGCTGCGCATGAATGACTGTTCCCTGGTGAAAGTGGGTGCTGATGAGTCACCGGTGCCCGCAGCAGGCACAGAATCCCCACGTCCCCTCCCTGCTCCGCGCCCACGCCCACGTGCCTTACTCACTGCCTTCTTCATCTTGGTTGACTGATAAAGATAAGCAGAAAAGTACTAACGGATTTGTGTGCTTATTCCTGAACAACTCCTCCTAACAGGTATAAGAAACACTAATTTTCTAAAGTGTGGACTAGACTTTAATATGAGCTAATGTGGCCTACACAAATGTAAAGTGGTGTCACTGGTGTGTTTGGTGAACTTTATTATTTATTTATTTTTTGGGGGCTGAACTGACAACAGATAGAGCTGCAGTCACACGGAGACCGTGCAGACAGACGTAAACGGCGCTGCAAGGCCCAAAAACCCTCCTCTACGTTATCCTATGTAGTGTTTTTCCACAAGTTAGCTGGAGACGGGTGGAAAGACACTAATAGGAATTTTTTGAAAAAATGTGCAGCAGCCTGCACTACTTAAAACAAAATGAAAATTGATTTGGCGGTATGACGCAGTGAAGAACCCTGAGCTGGAGACAACCAGGCTATGGCTGCTCACAGACTACAGGGCGAGCTGCAGTCACACGGAGACCGTGCAGACAGCCGTAAACGGCGCTGCAAGGCCCAAAAACCCTCCTCTACGTTATCCTATGTAGTGTTTTTCCACAAATTAGCTGGAGACGGGTGGAAAGACACTAATAGGAATTATTTGAAAAAATGTGCAGCAGCCTGCACTACTTAAAACAAAATGAAAATTGATTTGGCGGTATGACGCAGTGAAGAACCCTGAGCTGGAGACAACCAGGCTATGGCTGCTCACAGACTACAGGGCGAGCTGCAGTCACACGGAGACCGTGCAGACAGCCGTAAACGGCGCTGCAAGGCCCAAAAACCCTCCTCTACGTTATCCTATGTAGTGTTTTTCCACAAATTAGCTGGAGACGGGTGGAAAGACACTAATAGAATTTTTTTGAAAAAATTAGCAGCAGACTACACTACTTTGAAAAAAAAAAAAAAAAGAACAGTATGAGGCAATGAACCACCCTCCCTGAACTGAATACAACCAGCTATGGATGGCCTATGTGGCTGCACTCAGACTAGAGAGTGGGCTGCACTCACACACACACACACACACAGACCTTGCAGATCGCTGTGAAAACAGCGCTACAAGGCAAAAGCAAGGTGAATAGTAGGTGAACACAGCGGTTGCTAAATTAGCCTTTGGAAAGCACAAAGAAGCAAATCGCTATCTCTAAACTGGCCCTCAGTCAGCAAACAGCGTCCTGTCACTAACTGAATTCACAGCAGAGTGATCGCAAAATGGCGCCAGCGACTTTTAAACTGCATCATGACATCATTTCAGCAGCCAATCACAGCCTTGCCAGTAGTTTCATGCCCTCCATGCTGAACAGGATGTGCCCACACTTGGAATCATTCTCATTGGATGAATTTGTGCATTTTGAATCTGGGAACTTCCGATTCCGGTATCCGATACGCGGTATCGGAATGCTCAACACTACTCCTAATATTTAGAGGTGCTTAGATAGTGACCAACCCCATAAAAACTTGTGTACAAAATAATGCTGCACTGCTGGATGAATTATGTAGAGAAATTATTTAATTGTATGGTCCAATATAGTGGATAAATCATGTACATTTCAGGCAAACTGATCTTTATGAAACATGCGTAAATGTTATGCACATATCTCTGTGACGGCTGTCGCAATTCGCTTGGCGATGCCTCCATTCCCTTATACTAATGGTCCCATAACACTTTTGTTTCTTTAAAAAGGGTCAGCTTGACCAATAGATCACATGATTTATACACTGTATGAGTAACACCTTTACCCCCAAGGGTGGTTTGCACATTAATGAACAGGCTAATTTTTACAATTCTGACCACTGTCCCTTTATGAGGTTATATCTCTGGAACGCTTCAACCGATCCCGGTGATTCTGACAATGTTTTCTCATGACATATTGTACTTAATGATAGTGATAAAATTTATTTGATATTACTTGTGTTTATTTGTGAAAAAAAAAATGGAAATTTGGTGAAAATTTTGAAAATGTCACAATTTTCCAACATTTCCCACATGTCTACTTTACATCAACACAATTTTGGAACCAAATTTTTTTTGTTAGGGAGTTAGAAGGGTTAAAATTTGACCAGCGATTTCTCATTTTTACAACACCATTTTTTTTTAGGGACCACATCACATTTGAAGTCACTTTGAGGGGTCTATATGATAGAAAATAGCAAAAAGTGACACCATTCTAAAAACTGCACTGCTCATGGTGCTCATAAACCACATTTAAGAAGTTTATTAACCCTTTGTTAGGGTCGAGTTCCCGTCTCTGCACAGAGGGAATCTCAGGCCATCTCTGCTGCGGTCTCCCATTCTCCTTCTGCCGCAGCGGAGTCTGCTCAGCTGAGACGTCGGTCCCAGCATCTTGCTCAGTCTGACTTTGTACAGAGAGTTGCTGCTGCTTTTCCTGTTTCTGCCATTGAAGTCAGTGCTGGGCAGCAGCGAGCAGATGCTTCTGGGACTAAGTCCTGCTTTTCTCATTCTGAGCATGCCCAGAGTAAGATCTCTCAGTGGAGATCGAGGGTCACATGATCAGACACTGCAGCTAAGGTCCTGTAGGTGCTCACGCTCTGTGGCAGCCTCTCATTGGTCCTTCTTGGTAGGTCCTGTACGTGCTGCAACTATTTAAGGCTCGCATGGCCGCACGGCCATGCGCTAGTATTGCTTTCATTTATGTACTTTGCGCCAGTGTGGTCTTTTATGAGTGTGTTCAGGGACCCGGCTGAAATAAGCCCCTAGAATGCTGGCACCTCTGGCGAGGAGTTTGTATGCTTGTGTGTTCAGGGACCTGGCCGAAATAAGCCCCTAGAATGCTGGCACCTCCGGCGAGGAGTTTCGTTTGCATGCAAGACCACTGACTGTTCTTGTTTAGACAGATAACCTGTGCCTCTGTGGAGTCTAAGGGTATGTCTCCACATTCAGGATTGCATCAGGATTTGGTCAGGATTTTCCATCAGTATTTGTAAGCCAAAACCAGGAGTGGGTGATAAATGCAGAAGTGGTGCATATGCTTCTATTATACTTTTCCTCTGATTGTTCCACTCCTGGTTTTGGCTTACAAATACTGATGGAAAATCCTGACCAAATCCTGATGCAATCCTGAACGTGGAGACATACCCTAACAGGGCGCAGTGCTTTGAGTTCACGGCTGCTCTGTGAAGTAACAGAGTTAGCTAACACCGCCATTTAGTTCCGCTATTTGCTAGCAGCAGGTTCTCCTGCACGGTGGACCCCGGGCTGCGAATGTATCTATCCTAATAAAATATATACATTCATTAGATGCGTGCCGCTAGCCCTAACACCCTTCAGGTGTTTCACAGGAATTTTTGGAATGTTTTAAAAAAATAAAATTTTCATAAAAAAATAAATTCAGATCCAATTTGTTTTATTTTACCAAGGGTAATAGGGAAAATTGGACCCCAAAAGTTGTTGTACAATTTGTCCTGAGTACGCTGATACCCCATATGTAGGGATAAACCACTGTTTGGGCGCATGGCAGAGCTCGGAAGGGAAGGAGCGCCATTTGACTTTTCAATACACAATTGGCTGGAATTGAGATAGGACGTCATGTCGCGTTTGGAGAGCCTCTGATGTGCCTAAACAGTGGAAACTCCCCACAAGTGACACTATTTCGGAAAGTAGTCCCCTCAAGGAACTTATCTAGATGGATGGTGAGCACTTTGAACCCCAAGTGCTTCACAGAAGTTTATAATGTAGAGCCGTAAAAATAAAAAATCATATTTTTTCACAAAAATTATCTTTTTGCACCCAATTTTTTATTTTCCCAAGTGTAACAGGAAAAATTGGACCACAAAAGTTGTTGTGCAATTTGTCCTGAGCATGCTGATATCCCATATTTGGGAGTAAACCACTGTTTGAGTGCATGGCAGAGCTTGGAAGGAAAGGAGCATCGTTTGGCTTTTTCAATGCAGAACTGGTGGCAATTGAGATCAGATGCCATATCGCGTTTGGAGAGCCCCTGATGTGCCTAAACAGTGGAAACCCCCCACAAGTGACCCCATTTTGGAAACAAGACCACCTAAAGAACTTATCTAGATGTGTGATGTGCACTTTGAACCCCCAATTGTTTCACTAAAGTTTATAATATAGAGCCTTTAAAATTAAAACATCATTTTTTTCCTACAAAAATGATCTTTTCACTCCCAATTTTTTATTTTCCCAAGAGTATCTGGAGAAATTGGACCCCAAAAGTTGTTTTGCTATTTGTCCTGAGTACGCTGATACCCCATATGTGGGGGAACTACCATTTGGGTCAATGGCAGAGCTCAGAAAGGAAAGAAGCGCCGTTTTGGAATGCAGACTTTGATGGAATGATCTGTGGGCGTCACGTTGCATTTGCAGAGCGATTGATGTATCTAAACAGTGGAAACCCTCCACAAGTGACCCCATATTGGAAACTAAACCCCCAAAGAAACTTATCTAGATGTGTTGTGAGAACTTTGAGCCCCCAAGTGTTTCACTAAAGTTTATAACACAGAGCCGTGAAAATAAAAAATCATTTGTTTCCCACAAAAATTATATTTTAGCCCCCAAATTTTTATTTTCCCATGGGTAACAGGAGAAATTGGACTGCAAAAGTTGTTGTCCAATTTGTTCTTAGTACGCTGATACCCCATATGTGAGGGTAAACCACTGCTTGGGCGCATGTCGGGGCTCAGAAGGAAAGTAGTGATGTTTTGGAATGCAGACTTTTATGGAATAATCTGCAGGCTTCACGTTGTTTTTGCAGAGCCCCTGATGTGCCTAAACAGTGGAGACCCCACAATTCTAACTCCAACCCTAACCCCAACACACTCCTAACCTTAATCTCAACTCTAACCACATCCCTAACCCTAGTACACCCCTAACCCCAACACACCCTTAACCCCAACATGCCCCTAACCCTAATCACAACCCTAACCATATGCCTAACCACACCCCTAACCACACCCCTATGCCTGACACACCCACAACCCATTTACTAATTACAGCAGGTTTTTATAGCGGGTTTTTATGTTTGGCAGCTGTCAAACGCTAAATTTATTGCAAAAAATAGTTTTCGTGTCACCACATTTTGAGAGCTATAATTTTTCCATATTTTGGTCCATAGAGTCATGTGAGGTCTTGTTTTTTGCAGGACGAGTTGACGTTTTTATTGGTACCATTTTCGGGCACACAACATTTTTTGATCACTTTTTATTCCAATTTTTGTTAGGAGGAATGAACAAAAACCAGCAATTCATGAATTTCTTTAGGGGGGTGTTTATACCGTTCCACGTTTGGTAAAATTGATAAAGCAGCTTTATTCTTCGAGTCAGTACAATTACAGCGATACCTCATTTATGTCATTTTTTATGCTTTGGCGCTTTTATACAATAAAAACTATTTTGTAAAAAAATAATTACTTTTGCATCGCTTTATTTTGAGGGCTATAACTTTTTTTTTTCGCTGATGACGCTGTATGGTGGCTCGTTTTTTGCGGGACAAGATCACGTTTTCAGCAGTACCATGCTTATTTATTTCCATCTTTTTGATCGCGTGTAATTCCACTTTTTGTTCAGCGGTATGATGATAAAGCATTGTGTTTTGCCTTGTTTTTTATTTTTTTTTTTAACGGTGTTCACTGAATGGGTTAACTAGTGGGACACTTTTATAGGTTGGGTCGTTAGACGCAGCAATACTAAATATGTGTACTTTTATTTTTTTTTATTTAAATAAAGAAATGTATTTATTAGAACACAATTTTATTTCTTTATTTAGGAATTGAACATTTTTTTTTGACAGTTTATTTTTTTTTATTTACTTTTTTACATTGTCTCAGGGTGGGACATCCCTATATATTGTGAGATCACTGATCTGAGGGTATGTGCACACGTCCAGATTTCTTGCAGAAATTTCCTGTAGAAAACCGGAAATTTTCTGCAAGAAATCCGCATTTTTTTTTTTTGCGTTTTTTTTCCGGTTTTTTTTTTCGCGGTTTTTTTAGCATTCTGCAAGAGTAATTAGCTTGCAGAATGCTAAAGTTTTCCAAGCGATCTGTAGCATTGCTTGGAAAACTGACTGGACAGGTTGGTCACACTTGTCAAACATACTGTTTGACAAGTGTGACCAACTTTTTACTATAGATGCTGCTTATGCAGTAAAAGATAGAATGTTTAAAAATAATAAAAAAAATAAAAAAATGGTTATACTCACCCTCTGCAGACAGCCGACCTCCTCAGCGGCGTCCGTTCCTATAGATGCCGATGTGGTTCAGGACCTTCGATGACGTTGCGGCTTGTGATTGGTCGTGTGAGTCACATGAGCGGTCACGCGACCAATCACAAGACAGCGACGTCATCACAGGTCCTGAACCACACCATCTATAGGAACAGAAGAGAGAGCATGCACCGGAGAGGCGGGAACACTTTGGGGGCCATCAGAGGGTGAGTATATCACTATTTTTTATTTTAATTCTTTTTTTTTTACCAATTATATGGTGCCCAGTCCGTGGAGGAGAGTCTCCTCTCCTCCACCCTGGGTACCAACCGCACATAATCTGCTTACTTCCCGCATGGTGGGCATAGCCCCGTGCGGGAAGTAAGCAGATCAATGCACTCCTAGGTGTGCGGAATCCCCGCAATTCCGCATTTTTAATGAACATGTTGCTTTTTTTTCCGCGATGCGATTTTTTCGCGGAAAAAAATGCAACATTTGCACAAAAAATGCGGAATACCCTGTAAATAATAGGAGGCATATGTAAGCATTTTTTTCGTGTTTTTATCACGTTTTTATAGCGAAAAAACGAGAAAAGAATGCAAAAAATCCTGAACGTGTGCACATGGCCTGACACTTTGCATAGCACTGTGTCAGCTCAGCGATCTGACAGGCAGTGCAGGAGGCTTGCCGGCACCTGCTCTCAGCAGGCGCTCGCAAGCCACCTCCCTGCAGGACTTGGAAGTACCCCTGCGGCCAAATTGCATCCGGGGCCTGCAGGGAGGAGGAGAACGGAGGAGACCCTCGGAACAACGAGATCACATCGTGTTGTTCTGAGGGTCTCAGGGAAGCACGCAGGGAGCCCCTCCCTGCACGATGCTTTCCTATGCCACCGGAAAGCTGCAATCAAGTTTTATCGCAGTGTTCTGGGGAGTTAATGTGCCAGGAGCGGTCCGAGATCACTCCTGGCACATAGTGCCGGAAGTCAGCTGTGATAATCAGCTGACATCCGGCTGCGATCGGCCTCGCTCCCCACGTGAGCACGGCTTATCGCAGATGACGTACTATCCCATCGGTGGTCATGTGGGCCCAGGCCACCTCGACTGAATAGTACATCAGATGTCAGAAAGGGGTTAAAGAATTTCTCTACATAATTCATGCAAGAGTGTAAGATTATTTTCTACATTAATCTTGAATGATCTCTGAATGTAGGCTTGCACAAATCATTGTGTGTCCTCATGTACTCCCAGACATGCTAGATATTAAGATCATAGTTCTTTTTGACCTTATCCTTTCTTCAAGGCTCCTCTTTCTTCTTAACCCTGAAGATAGTTCTTAATGACATTGGCTGTATATTTGGTGTCATTGCCCTACTGCAGAATAAATTTGGAGCCAACCAGATGCTTCCCTGATGTATTGCATGATCCATAAGTATCGGTTTGTATTTCTCAGTATTGAAGGCACCCTTATTCCCAACTTCATATGCTGAAATGTAGCCCCAAACTTGCAAGGAACCTCCACCTTGCTTTATTGTTGCCTGATGAAGACGGCGACTGGTGAGTATAATACTTTAACACTCCAATGGTAAAATAAAAAAAAAGAAGCTGGAGTGGTGCTTTCATTAACATTAAATGTATTTTATATCATAATTCATAACCATATTTATCAATATCTGAACTAATGAAATATCACATTATTTATGCAGTACAATAAAAATGTTTTCAAAGTTTTCTTTTTTTTTTTAAAGTGGTAATCCATTAAAAACATGTTAAAGTTAAAAGATAATTTTTCACAGCAAAATTATTTTTTAGAACAAAATATAGCAAACGTTGTTAGTATTTTTTATGTTTCACAAATAAATGTGGATTTTTTTTTCATTTTCAAAAATATCACATTACAGATGAAATGACACCATTGAAAAATACAACTTAATCCACAAAAACACAAGCCATCATATGACTATGTCAATATGCCAATACACACAAAGGAACTAAACATGTGAATAACAAAATATCTGTAACAGCAATAATTTTCTGGGAGAAATACTTCATTTTCTGAAACAAATTCAATGGTGCCAACACTTTCGGCCATGAATCTGTGTCTCCCTTCCTGGTGTATATGTCCCCAATTCTGGGCTCCTTCCTGTTATGTATGTCCATTGTCCCCCATCCTGGTGTATATGCCTCCCATCCAAGTATATATGTCCTCCATACTGGTATATGTGTCCTGCATCCTGGGCTCATTCTGGTATATATGTCCCTCTTCCTGGTGTATATGTACCCCATCCTGGGCCAGTTCTGGTCTATATGTCCCCCATCCTGGTGTACAGTGGGAACGGAAATTATTCAAACCAATTTAAATTTTTCACTCTTTATTTCATTGCAGCTGTTTGGTAAATTCAAAAAAGGTAATTTTTTCACATTAATGTAAACTCTGCACCCCATCTTGACTGAAAAGAACAAAAATGTTAGACATTTTTTTAGATTTAATAAAAAAGAAAAACTGAAATATCACATGGTCATAAGTATTCAGACCCTTTGCTCAGACACTAATATTTAAGTCACATGCTGTCCATTTCCTTGTGATCCTCCTTGACATGGTTCTACTCCTTCATTAGAGTTCAACTGTGTTTAATTAAACTGACAGGACTTGATTTGGAAAAGCACACACCTGTCTATGTAAGACCTCACAGCTCACAGCGCATGTCAGACCAAATGAGAATCATGAGGTCAAAGGAAGTGGCCAAGGAGCTCTGAGACAGAATTGTGGCAAGGCACAGATCTGGAAAAGGTTAGAAAAGAATTTCTGAAGGACTCAAAGTTCCAAAGAGCACAGTGGCCTCCATAATCCTTAAATGGAAGATGTTTGGGACCATCAGAAGTCTTCCTAGACCTGACCGTCCAGCCAAACTGAGCAATCGTGGGAGAAGAGCCTTGGTGAGAGAGGTAAACATGAACCCCAAGATCACTGTGGCAGAGCTCCAGAGATGCAGTAGGGGATGGGAGAAAGTTCCACAAGGTCAACTATCACTGTAGCCCTCCGACAATAGGGCCTTTATGGCAGAGTGGCCGATGGAAGCCTCTCCTCAGTGCAAGGCATATGAAAGCCCGCATAGAGTTTGCTAAAAAGTACATGAGAAATAAGATTCTCTGGTTTGATGAGACGAAGATAGACCTTTTTGGTGATAATTCTAAAGGTACCGTTACACTAAGTGATGCTCCAGCGATATAGACAACGATCCGAGCTAAACTAGATCACTGGAGCGTCGCTGTTAGGTCGCTGTAGAAACACAGCAGCTCCAGAACGATGCAGGAGCGATCCAGTGACGTAACAGAAACTCACTTATCGTTCACGCTCCATGTAAAAACATTGCTGACATCGTTGCTTTTGCTGTCAAACACGCCGATACACGCCGATCTGACGACCAAATAAAGTTCTGGACTTCTAGCTCCGACCAGCGATATCACAGCGGGATCCAGATCACTGCTGCGTGTCAAACACAACGAGATCGCTATCCAGGATGCTGCAACGTCATGGATCGTTGTCGTTCTTGTTGTAAAGTTGCTGAGTGTGAAGGTACCTTAAGCGGTATGTGTGGAAAAAACAGGCACTGTTCATCACCTGCCCAATACAATCTCAACAGTGAAACGTGGTGGCAACATCATGCTGTGAGGGTGTTTTCAGCTGCAGGGACAGGATAACTGGTTGTCATTGAAGGAAACATTAATGCGGCTAAGAGCAGAGATATCCTGGATGAAAACCTCTTCCAGAGTGCTCTGGACCTTAGACTTGGCCAAAGGTTCACCTTCCAACAAGACAATGACCCTAAGCACACAGCTAAAATAACAAAGGAGTGGCTTCAGAACAACTCTGTGATCATTCTTGACTGGCCCAGCCAGAGCCCTGACCACCATCCAACCTGACAGAACTGGAGAGGATCTGCAAGGATGAATGGCAGAGGATCCTCAAATCCAGGTGTGAAAAACTTGTTGCATCATTCCCAAGAAGACTCATGGCATTACTAGCTCAAAAGGGTGCTTCTACTCAATATTGAGCAAAGAGTCTGAATACTCATTGTAACGGGGTCTGCTGTGCTGTTGTAAGAGGGTGGTGCTGTTATGGATAATAAGAAACACGCTGTCACTTTAAGAGGCTGCATCCCCTTGTCTTATGTGATGGTATGTTCTGCTGTTCTCACCTACTCTTGTGTTTGCTATGGACTGGTCGGAGCTGTGTGGAGGAGGTGGAGCTGAGCAACGAGTGAGAAGAAGTTTCCAGAGGGAACTGAGGGAACTGTGAGCTGTTCTGTCTGCAAGGAAGAGTCGTTGGTTGCAAGAAAGATTACACAGCTTGAGACAAACTGCGATTGTTAAATAGACTTTCCCGGTTGCAGCGAAGGGTGGCTGTTCTGTGCTGGTTTGCGGAGCCACGAAGATACGGAGAAGGGGACTTACGGTTTCCAGGAGCAAAGAGAAGGCCACGCTTTACAGAGCCGACAGGAATCCGTGCGCACCACCGTTCTGGACTTTGGGGGCCCCCTGGGACTGGACCTGTGTCCCCAACATCACCGTGAGTCTGTTCCTGTCTGGTGCACCAGTTAGGGCCTAGCACAGGCTTCAGTAGTTAGAGCACGTTAGCCGTGCGGCCTGCGTAGTAAAGTCCAGGGAGATTATATGCAGAGTAGCAACGATATATGTTTTATTGTGTAAAGTTGCTTGTGAGATAGATTCTGAGTTTGCAATTGCTCAAGCACTGTGCTATTTACAGACAAATTGACTCATGTGCATTATCTTTTGTTATTGTAGACCCCTGTTTGCACCTTCCTTGTCCTTTCCATTTCCTGTTTCCCAATAAATCTATCCTTTGTTGTTTGCACCTCATCTTGTGTACAGTAGTCTTCCTGCACCGTGGTGGTCCCCCGGCCCATCACTTCAAGTGGCGCTGCGAGCAGGGTACTGTCATCAAGATGGAGGCAGCAGACAGCAATGGCGGGAATGTTAACATTAATGGGGATGCTGTGGGCATTGATGGAACCCCTGCAAGGACACTCCCTATGGGCACCATATTTAGTGTGCTCCCAAAGTTTGACGGCAAGAATATGCCACTGTCCGACTGGGTGTCCCGGCTGCAATGCACCCTGAAGATTTATAACATAGGCTCAGACATCGAAGTGGACATTGCTTTAACTGCCCTAGATGGGGAAGCCCGCAGAAATGTCTGCCTACAACCAGAACTCACCCGCAGTACCCTGAAGGAGCTAGTGAAGTTCCTGGAAGAGATCTACGGCGAGACTGCTAGCGCGGGGCATCTTCGCGCCAAATTTTTCTCTAGGCTGCAGCGGGAAGAAGAAGGAATTTCTCAGTATGCAACAGCACTGCAAGAAGTGTTCGAAGAGGTGCAGAGAAAGGAGGCAGATGGATTTGGCAGCATGGGCTCTACAGACCGGATACTCCGGGAGCAATTCATTTTGGGACTACACAGCACATCCTTGAGGCAAGCACTGTCAGAACGGGTCCGGGCAGATCCAGCCCTTACGTTTCGTCAAGTCCTGGCGGAAACAGTGGCCCGAAGTAAAGAAGAAAGCTATGCGTCTGGAGTGATGCGTGTCCAGGGCACCAATTCCAGAGGGGACTCAAACCATCAAGAAGTGCTGGTCCAGGTAGTGCAAGACTTGCAGCGGTCCCTTGTTAACGTGCAAGAGAAACTGACCCAGATGGAGCGGAGAGTGGGGGAACTACAAGAGACTGACCCACCATACTCATGCAATCATCCTTCGGCCCGATCGACAAGGGATCAGTGGGAACAAGCCCCCTCCCATCAGGCATCGGCGGCACGAGGACAGGCTCGAAGTACTCCTCGGCGAGGGGGAGGCATTCAATGCTGGGAGTGTGGAGGACGGGGGCACCTTGCAAGAGACTGTCGGAACTATACCCAAGGCCAGTGGAGGCCGCCGTTAAACTACCAACCCCCGCGGTAGTGCGGCACTCTGTGGGGGAGGCGAGAAGAGAGGCCGCTCCATATCATAATGAACACTTGATTGCTGGGAGCCCCATCCTACGTGCTGAATTTGAAGGAATTCTGGTGGATTGCCTGGTAGATACCGGGTCCCAAGTGACAACGATGTCAGAAGCGTACTTCAAGCAGCATTTCCAGAACCTGGCCAAGCCAGAAAAAGAGACATTGATTCGCTTGTTTGCTGCCAACCAACAACCGATTCCGGTCACAGGGGTCGTGTGGACAAATATTCAAATTTGTGGACAAGCAGTTGGAAGAAAAGGGATCCTACTAGTCCCTGAGCCTGTGAAGAAAGATGTGCCTGTAGTACTGGGAATGAATATCCTACGTGAACTCGATCAGATTATGTTTACCAAACGGGGACCTGGATATTGGAAGAAGGCTACTACACATAAGCCTACTCAAGAAGCCCTTCAACGACTGATCCGCGTCTGTGGGACGCAGAAGAGTGTGTCATCTTATCAGACGGTAGGGGTCATCCGGGCTCCTGGGAAAGAACCTGTAATCCTACCTCCCGAGCAAGAAACTATAGTGTACCTTCCAGTGGGGACTCACCGCAACCTTGATGGGTTGGAAGTGGTTGTTCAGCCTGTGGTAGGCGGAGGAGTGGATCAAGAAGTCATGATAGCTCGTACGATAGCTGTGGTCCAGCGAGGACATGTCCCCATAAGAGCTTTGAATGTGAGCCCCAGGGAGGTCGCCTTGCCACGAGGGACAGATCTGGCCCTGGTGTACCTGCATAAGGGTGAAGTGGTGAGTCAGAAGGAGATGTCTTTATCACCGAAAGAAGGCGTGGGGTGGACCCTAGCAGTTGCTGCGGAAGACGAAGAGACACCATCCCCGGAGTGGAGTGGACGGGTCATCCTTGAGCAAATGAAAGTGGATGTGAAGGCTATGGGCCCTGAGCGTGTGCAAGCGATAGAAACTATGCTGTGGAAGAATCAGGCCGCATTCGCCCGTCATGCCGAAGATTTCGGCTGTACTGAAGCCATCACGCATGAGATCCCGACTGGGGAAGCTCGTCCAATTCGAGAACGATACCAGCAGATCCCGCCCAAAATGTACCAAGAGGTGAAAACATTACTGAGGCAGATGCTGGATTCCAGAGTGGTGCAGAGTAGTCAGAGCCCTTGGGCAGCCCCGGTGGTGCTCGTCAAGAAAAAGGACGGGACCATCCGGTTCTGTGTAGATTACAGAAAACTCAATGCCTGCACTGTTCGAGACTCGTATCCGTTGCCCCGCATCGAAGAATCCTTGACAGCGTTGGGGAAAGCCAAGTACTTCTCCACCCTGAACCTAGCAAGCGGATATTGGCAAGTAGCCGTGGCAGAGAAAGACAGAGAGAAAACTGCCTTCATCCTCCCTATGGGACTGTTCGAGTTTAACCGGATGCCCTTCGGGCTCTCCAATGCTCCAGGCACCTTTCAACGGCTGATGGAAAAGTGTTTGGGAGATTTAAATTTCGAGGCTACCCTGATCTATCTGGATGACATCATTGTGTTTTCATCCTCTTTCGAAGACCACCTTGCCCGGCTTGGACAGGTACTCGGAAGATTGCGTGCTCATAACCTGAAGTTGAAGCCAAAGAAATGCCACCTCTTCAAGAGGGAGATCGAGTACCTAGGTCACATTGTGTCACAAGATGGAGTTCTACCCTCGCCAGAAAAAGTGGCTGCTATCCGGAAGTGGCCAGTCCCTCAAACAGTGAGAGAACTCCAGGCCTTCCTGGGACTCACGGGGTACTACCGTCGGTTTGTTAAAGACTTCGCGAAGCTGGCCGGTCCTCTCAATGAGTTGCTGAGGGGGACCGCTGGAGTGCCGAAGACCCAGCGCATCCCCTGGGCACAGGGACAACACGAGGCCTTCCAGACTATAAAGAATGCCCTTACTTCGGCCCCGATTTTGGCCTACGCAGACTTCGATCAACCGTTCCTGTTGTACACCGATGGTAGCCTACATGGACTCGGTGCAGTACTTTCTCAGATACAGGATGGACATGAGAGAGTCATCGGGTATGCTAGCAGGTCCCTGCGAGACAGCGAAAGAAACCCTCACAATTACAGCTCCTTCCGGTTAGAGCTCCTGGCTCTGGTGTGGGCCATGACAGAAAAGTTTGCAGGCTTCCTGACAGGTACAAAAATTCAAGTCCGAACAGACAATAATCCCCTGGCCCACCTTGAGAATGCTAAACTGGGGGCCTTAGAACAACGGTGGATGGCTCGCCTGGCCAAGTTCGACTTTACTATCCGCTATCGCTCTGCTACCAAAAACGCAAATGCGGATGGGCTGTCCAGAGTGCCTGTGGAGACTCCAGTGGGGGATCTTGACGAACAACTCGAAGAGGAGGAAACCCCAGACTTTAATAAGTTCAAGCCCCGATGGTTGTGGCCCAGTCAAGAAAGGAGGCCTGCGCCTTACCTCGGTCCCTGGGAAGAACCAATGAAGAATGGGGGCACATTCAGGATGAAGACGAAGGGCTGAGACAGATGAAATGGTGGGTAACGCAAAAGCGGAAGCCTGTCAAACAAGAGAGAGATAATCTGGACTCTGAAACGAGGAGTGTGTTGCACCAGTGGGATAGACTGGAAGTGCGAGAGTCAGTACTATATCGTAAGAAGCAACATCCAAAAGATATGGAAGTAAGGTGGCAAGTGGTCATCCCAGGAAGAATGGCTCAAGAAATAGCTAAAGAAGCCCATGAATTCGGAGCGCACTTTGGCTCCACAAAGACCTACCAATGGTTGCAGCGGCATGTCTATTGTCCTCGGTTGGAGCTTGTGGTGGAAGAGGTTTGCCGGCAGTGTCGAGTATGTGACCTCATTAAGAGTACTGAACAGAGGGCACCCATCCAGACCATACAAACTAAGGAGCCATTGGAAGTCTTGATGATCGACTATCTCCTCGTGGGACACTCGGCCCGGGGGCCGCAATATTGTTTGGTGATGACCGACCATTTTTCTAAGTTCGCAGTAGTAACTCCGACTAGAGACCAGACTGCGGAATCGGCGGCACGAGCCATCTGCCAAGACTTCATCCGGGTGTATGGGTGCCCAAAGCGCATCCACTCCGACCAAGGCGCGTGTTTCCAAGGCAAGGTGATGGAAGAATTGTATCGCATGTATGGCATCGAGCGGTCCCGGACCACCCCTTATCATCCTCAAGGCAATGGAGCTTGCAAACGCTTTAACAGAACCTTGCTTCAGATGCTGGGAACATTGGAGGAGGATAAGAAGGTGCGTTGGCCAGACTATCTGCCGGAATTGGTCTGGACCTACAACAATCGGGTCCACTCCACCATGGGTTATACCCCCTATCTACTGTTGTTTGGAAGAGCTGGACGAGAGATCATTGAGCTGAATCTGGAACAGCCAGAGGAGCTGATGGAGCGAAATGTCACCTCATGGGTGAAAGAGCATCGGCAATGTTTGCAAACGATACGGCGGTTGGCGGGTCAGCAACTGCAAGGAAAAGAACATACGGCCCGCAAACCGACTCAAGAGTTACCGCTTCAACCTGGAGACCGGGTATTGGTCAGAGAGAGACGCCCTAAGGGAAAACTAAGTGAGAGATGGGAAGTACAGCCGTACAAGGTTATAGAGCGAGTGTATGCTAACGGCCCTGTCTACAAGGTACAGATTGAAGATGGGTCATCCACCCCTAGAGTACTTCACAGAAATATGCTGCGGCCTTGCCGGTCTGAGGTCTGTTCTGTGCCATTGTTGCCTGGAGGTGCCACTCCACTTCCTGAATCTGTCATGCCTGATGTCCAAATCGATGATGAGTGGTGGACCGTCCCTGACACAGTAGAGGGTCCTCAGCCGCCCCGAGGCGGTAATCTCATGGATGTACCAGTACCGCCATGTGAGGATGAGACCAGACAAGAGCGCACAATGTCCCCTGCAACAAGTGTTACTCTGGAAGATAATCAAGCCTTGCCTGACAGCCAAGAGCTTCGGAGATCCCAGAGGTCTAATGCAGGGGTTCCACCAGTCCGATATGTAGAACAGTGTGCTCTGTCTGTTTATATACCTTTGTTGCCTCCTCCATTACACTTTTACCCTGAAGCTGTGATGGCCGAGGACGACCATCATTAAGAAGGGAGGCATGTAAGAGGGTGGTGCTGTTATGGATAATAAGAAACACGCTGTCACTTTAAGAGGCTGCATCCCCTTGTCTTATGTGATGGTATGTTCTGCTGTTCTCCCCTACTCTTGTGTTTGCTATGGACTGGTCGGAGCTGTGTGGAGGAGGTGGAGCTGAGCAATGAGTGAGAAGAAGTTTCCAGAGGGAACTGAGGGAACTGTGAGCTGTTCTGTCTGCAAGGAAGAGTCGTTGGTTGCAAGAAAGATTACACAGCTTGAGACAAACTGCGATTGTTAAATAGACTTTCCCGGTTGCAGCGAAGGGTGGCTGTTCTGTGCTGGTTTGCGGAGCCACGAAGATACGGAGAAGGGGACTTACGGTTTCCAGGAGCAAAGAGAAGGCCACGCTTTACAGAGCCGACAGGAATCCGTGCGCACCACCGTTCTGGACTTTGGGGGCCCCCTGGGACTGGACCTGTGTCCCCAACATCACCGTGAGTCTGTTCCTGTCTGGTGCACCAGTTAGGGCCTAGCACAGGCTTCAGTAGTTAGAGCACGGTAGCCGTGCGGCCTGCGTAGTAAAGGCCAGGGAGATTATATGCAGAGTAGCAACGATATATGTTTTATTGTGTAAAGTTGCTTGTGAGATTCTGAGTTTGCAATTGCTCAAGCACTGTGGTATTTACAGACAAATTGACTCATGTGCATTGTCTCTTGTTATTGTAGACCCCTGTTTGCACCTTCCTTGTCCTTTCCATTTCCTGTTTCCCAATAAAGCTATCCTTTGTTGTTTGCACCTCATCTTGTGTACAGTAGTCTTCCTGCACCGTGGTGGTCCCCCGGCCCATCGCTTCACTGTAATACCTCTTTTAGTACCACCCCGTGTTTTAGGAGGTCCACTCTGTTTTGGCTGGATTCTGAACGAAGGACGCTGACTGGAATGGCTTCATTACTTGGGCGCATATAAAATATCACTGCTTCTCCACGTATTTCCAGTGTGACTACACTTTACTCACAGGACACAGAATATATCACACAGATACAGAGGGTAGGCCAATTCAAAAGCGGCAGGCCAGACATACATTACAATAGCCGCAGGTGGCCGGAGCCTGCCGATATTTACTATGGGAATCACAAAGGTGGGGGAGGTCAGAAGGAGAATATCTTGTCCCCTCTGCCCAGGGGCGCAGCCTGTGGACTGATGCATTTCACATGGAACCTGTTATACATACATATAACTGCATAACATATTCAGGGTGCTGGGGGATTCTGTAGCACGGCTCCCCCTTTCAGCGACGCAATCGGCATACACAGTCTGATCCTTAACGGATCAGTTTGGGGATGACCGAAGTTTATGGGGTTGGTACAAGTTCCGTTTGTCAACTTAGTCCATCGGCGTTACCGTTTTGTTTGCCAGGTCATTAGTGGATGGTAAAGTCCAGAGGTTGTAGGGCTAAACTCCACCGCAGTAATCTGGCATTGTCTCCGGAGACCCGATTAAACCACACTAGGGGATTATGGTCCGTTAGGAGGGAAAACTGTCGTCCATAGAAATATGGTTGTAACTTTTTGAGTGCCCATACTACTGCCAGGCACTCCTTCTCGATGGCCGCATAGCTTACTTCACGGGGCAGTAGTCTCCGACTCAGGTAAGCTACCAGGTGTTCTTGGCCGTCCGGCCCAACTTGGCTCAGTACTGCCCCCAATCCAAACATAGAAGCGTCCGTGTGAACAAGGAAACGTTTAGTTGGATCGGGTGCAGCTAATACAGGGGTATTGGTGAGGGCGTCCTTTAGCTGGCGGAAGGCTTCATCACACTCTGGGGTCCAGGTTACCTGACGGGGTTGGTTCTTATGGGTCAGATCAGTGAGGGGCTTGGCTACGCTGCTGTACTTGAGGATGAATTTCCTGTAATACCCTGCTGTCCCTAGAAACGCCATAACCTGGATTTTCGTGCGTGGGGTGGCCCATTTGGCTATGGCCTCAATCTTGGCTGGTTCTGGTCGCTGTTTCCCACTTCCCACCCAATGCCCTAAATACTGAACCTCTGCTTTGCCCATGTGACACTTGTTTGGGTTCAGGGTGATTCCGGCCTTGTGGATCCTGTCCAATACTGTCTCTAGGTGATTTAGATGCTCTTCCCATGTCGCGCTGTAGATGGCGATGGCATCCAGGTACGCACACGCATAGTCCAGGAGACCATCCAGAAGCCGGTCAGCCAGCCTCTGGAAGGTCGCAGGGGCATTCTTCATCCCGAATGGCATAACTCGCAACTGGAATAAGCCGAACGGGGTGACAAATGCAGACTTGGAAATAGCATCAGGACTAAGGGGAATCTGCCAGTAGCCTTTGCATAGATCGATGGTGGTCAAATACTTTACCCCGCCAGCCGGTCTAACAGCTCATCCACGCACGGCATGGGATACGTCACCGTTTTCTCATTGAGCCTGCGATAGTCTACACAAAACCATGTAGTCCCATCCTACTTGGGCACTAACACTACGGGGGATGCCCAGGGACTATCTGATTCTTCAATGACCCCTAAACGCAACATTTCTCGTATCTCTTGTCGCATCCCTTCTCATACAGACTCAGGGACGCGGAAGGGGGGTTGTCTCAGGGGGGTCTGATCCTGGGTCTCAACCTTGTGTTGTGCCAGATGGGTGTACCCCGGTCTCCCTAAAAACATCCTCTGTCGCTGCCTCAACAATGCCTCTGCTTGCTGTATCTCCCGGGGACCTAGGTATTCACCCCAGTGTACCTGGCCCCATGTTTCAGACTGAGTCCTCTCCCCTAAGACATCAGGCAAGGGGAGTCTGGCTAAATCCTCTGCTTCAGGTGCACAGATGGCCACTACCTCTTCAGGGCGCTCCCGGTAGGGTTTCAGCATGTTCACATGGAACATGCGGATAACCCTGGGGTCGTTACAATCGGCGACATTATAAATGGTGTCGGCTATTTTCCCCACTACCTGGTAGAGCCCCTGCCATGCAGCTTGGAACTTGTTCTGCCCAGTGGGTTCTAACACCAGGACCTTCTGTCCTATCTCAAAGGTGGTGCGTTCTCTGGCCCTCCGATAATACCATACGTGCTGGCACTGTTGGGCCACCTGCAGGTTCCCACGTACAGCCTGGGTCAGCTCCCGCAGGTGGTCCTGGAATTCCAGCACATAGGGTGCAATAGGAACCCCTTCTATGGTGCCCTCCCCTTCCCAGTGTTCTAGCACTAAGTCTAGGGGTCCCCTTACCCGCCTCCCGTATACCAGTTCAAACAAGGAGAACCCCATGGATTCTTGGGGTACCTCCCGATAGGCAAACAGGAGGTGTGGTAAGAATTTCTCCCAGTCCTGGTAAAAGTCCCAATGAGTTGTTTCAATGTTCCGTTAAAGCGTTTACACAACCCATTGGTTTGTGGGTGGTACCGGGCGCTTCTAATGGACTTTACGCCGCACAGCTTCCACATTTGGTTGGTCACCTCTGCTGTAAACTGGGTACCCTGGTCCGAGATAATCTCCCGGGGAAAACCTGGAGCAGGGCAGCCGCCACCATCTCTGCCAATATGCTAGGTACCGCAACCGCCTCTGGATACCATGTAGCATAATCTACCACTGTCAATATATACCTTTTCCCTGATGGATTGGGTTTGGCTAACGGCCCTATCAGATCGACCGCTACTCGGCTAAATGGCTCCTCCACAATGGGGAGGGGGCATAATTTGGCCTTGCATCGATCTCCCCTCTTGCCAATGTGCTGGCAACTGTCACAGGTCTGGCAGTACTAATGAACATCATAGGTTACCCCTGGCCAAAAGAAGTTTTGTGTCAGACGATGCCTGGTGCGACTGATGCTGAAGTGCCCGGCCAAGGGTATGTCATGAGAGATTCGCAGTAACTCCTGCCTGTACATCTTGGGAACTACCAGCTGTCATTTTATAGTGGGGCTCGTCCCTGTGTGGTGCTGCTCGGTAACCCGGTAGAGGAGTCCCTGCTGCCATACAAACTGCTCCCCTTCCAGTACTCCTCTCCCCTCCTGTGCCTTCCCACGATATCCCTCTAATGAAGGATCCTCAAGTAACTCCTTCTTAAATTCAACTGGGGTGGCCCAAGAAATGTGTCTGGCTATGGGAATACGTGTAGGGCTGGGGTGTCTTACCTGGGCCTCCTCTGAGTGTGATTTCGCCTCCACAGCTCGAGCTTGTCTTTGGGTGGTCACAGGATATGTCTCAGCCAGAGAGGTGACCGAGAAGGCAGACAACATAGGCCCCAAGTCATTTCCCAGCAAGACGTCTGCAGGCAATTCCTCCATCAAGCCGACCTCAACCAGGCCATTCCCGACTCCCCAGTTCAGGTGAATCCTGGCAGTGGGCAGTCAATGTATGGCTCCCCCTGCTACACAGACTGCCACTGTCCGGTCCGTCTTCTCTTGGTCCCGGACGAGATGAGGCTTCATAAGGGTCAAAGTTGCTCCGGAATCTCTTAGTCCCTGCATATGTTTCCCATTAACTCACACGAACTGTCGATGCTGTTGTCGATTATCGGCCCGGGCCACCTGCACAGGGTCTACTTCATGCAGCACTTCCTCCATCTCTTCCATCCCCTGGTTAGTCATAGCCCACAATGCCGGATCAGCTTCGCCTTGGTAGCAGTGTACAGCGGCCCGGCTGAAGGTAGCTGTTCCCACCTTTGGCCACTGGGTACGCTGAGTCGGGTTGGGACATTGTCTTTGCAGGTGGCCCAGCTGATGGCAGGTGTGGCATCGTGCCCCAGGGGGACTGTGGTAGGTCGGGTTTTGAGCTGGTCCCCCGACAATCTTCTGTGGTTTGGGAGCTTCCAGACCCATGGGAGGACCCCTAGCGACCATCTTTGATCTGGCCGACTGAGACCTCCTGGCATCATGGTGTTCGTCGGCCAGACGAGCGGCCTCCTCAAGAGTCGTTGGTTGTCTGTCCCGAAGCCATTCCTGTGTCTCGGCAGTTAGTCCTTTAAAGAATCGCTCTAACAAGAAGAGCAGGAGGACGTCCTCCTTAGTGGTTGCTTGGCTCCCTTGTACCCACTGTAGCAGTGACCGCTGTAATTTACAGGCCCATTCAGCGTGGGTATCGGTTACCCGTTTTATAAGTCCGCGGAACTTTTGGCGGTATGCCTCATGTGTCAGCGCATACCGGGCCAAGATCATTTCTTTAATCCGCTCATAGTCCATACAGTCCTCATCAGGTACCGTGCGATAGGCGTCCGCTGCCCGGCCTGTCAGCTTGCTGGCCAGAATCTGAACCTGTTTCTCCGGCTTCACTTGATGCAGGGCACACTGCCGCTCAAAGTCCTGCAGAAAGCCATCAATGTCTTCCTCTGCCTCCCCCAACTGTCGGAAGGCATTACACTGGATCTTTTTGTGGCTTACTGCTGAAGGTATCTGGGCGGAAGCCAGAGCTCCCCCTGCTCGCTGACTCTCCTCTCTCCGCTCTGCCATCTCCATCTTGGCCAGCTCCACTTTGGTCCACTCTGTCATCTCCATCTTGGCTAGCTCTATCCTGGTCCACTCGGCCATCTTTTCCTTCGGATCAGTACGCACATCAGCCATCACCTCTCGTATGATCTCTACTGCAGGGTTTGGGCCATAGAATGACAGTCTGTTCTTCACCTCCCTCTGGAATTCAGTCTCCTCCACGTTCATATTGGGGGGCGCTGCACTGTCGTGTTCCATGATGGCTGCTATCAAATCCGCTTTTGTTTTGTTGCTGGCGATTAACCCTCGAGCTTCCACCAGGTCTTTTAATGTAGTCCTCTTTAACTTCTGGTAGTTGTTTTCCATTCATTCCTTTCCTCCTGTAGATGGGGTATCACATCCCGCTGTCTGCCACCAGTGTAACGGGGTCTGCTGTGCTGGAGTACCTCTTTTAGTACCACCCCGTGTTTTAGGAGGTCCACTCTGTTTTGGCTGGATTCTGAACAAAGGACGCTGACTGGAATGGCTTCATTACATGGGCGCATATAAAATATAACTGCTTCTCCACGTATTTCCAGTGTGACTACACTTTACTCACAGGACACAGAATATATCACACAGATACAGAGGGCAGGCCAATTCAAAAGTGGCAGGCCAGACATACATTACAATAGCCGCAGGTGGCCGAAGCCTGCCAATATTTACTGTGGGAATCACAAAGGTGGGGGAGGTCAGAAGGAGAATATCTTGTCCCCTCTGCCCAGGGGCGCAGCCTGTGGACTGATGCATTTCACATGGAACCTATTATACATACATATAACTGCATAACATATTCTGGGTGCTGGGGGATTCTGTAACACTCATGTCAGCATGATTGTGCATAGTAATCTACACAGTGTCAGGTCGGCACCGTTATACTGATTGAAATGATACCTTGGTTGATGAAATCCATCTTGTGGTTGTTTCTTAATTTTTATTTTCTTGTTTGTGTTAATGAGATTCTTGTGCCCTAAGGCAGGGTTGGTGTATGTGGTGCTTTGATTAGGTATTCATAATGCAGACTTCTGACAGGTCACTAATCCCTCAGAGACCTGCCCCCTATACTATCTTATACTGAATTAAAAAAAACACTTCTGCAGGCAGGTACATTCTGTGGCAACTGCGCTGCAGCATAATCGCATGGTTACTGTCCCTTAATACCTTTTTGCTGATTTAAATGAGTGAGAAAAAAAAGTCAGTTTGAAAATGGCACCCTCCACGCGTGCGCGGAAGCAGCTATCGCTGTGTATAGAGATACGATAGCTGTTATTGCACAGGCGGCGCCATCTTTGAGGAGGAATTTTTTTTTTCTTCTCCAGCAAGATGACGCTGCCGGGGAAGTCTTATAGATGTCTCTCCATTACTAACCTGCGGGCTTGATGTCAGCTACCAATACATAGCTGACATGAACCCCACAACTGTTACCCCACTTGCCACCGCACCAGGACAAATGGGAAGAGTGAGGCTAAGCACCAGATTTCTGGGGGGACTGAGAGCTGATGTTTTTAGTCTGGGAGGGGCCAATAGTCATGGCCATTTCCTAGGCTTTTAATATGAGCCCACAGCTGTCTTCATAGAATTTGCTGGTTATTGAGTATAGGGGAGACCATAGCAATCAGCTGTGAGCTGATATTAACAGCCTGGGAATATTTTTATGGCTATTAGCTCCTTCCCAGAATATTGACATCAGCCTTCAGCTTTACGTCTGCTGCTTATGAAAATTATGGGAGACCCCAAGCGTATTTTTTTTTCAATTTTTTTAATCCTTCCCATCCCCAATCAATGGCAGTAACTTCTCATGACAGCGTGGGAACCACAGCTCTCTGACTGGCGGTAATGATATTACCGCCGATCAGAGCTACCAGTTTTTCACACAACGTCTGCAGATGACAGCATGGAAAACACCCAATGTTCAGGGTGCCAAACCTGAACAGTAACTTCCTGGAGAAGTCACTAGGTGTTCAGTATGGACCCTGAACTTTACTGTTTGGGTTCACCTATCTCTATTCATCACTAGTGACGAACGAGCAGTAAGCTGCTTGGATGCTCTGTACTCAAATCGAGCACTTTGCACTGTTCGGGTGCTCAATTTGAGTACCCAGCATAATGCATGACAATGAATGAAGCGATAATTTTTCCGGCAGAATTTTACTCGATGCCCGAGGTGGGAGAGAGAGAAATCCAGGCTAGAGTGTTGCACGGCTCAGGGACCTGAACACTCAAGGATCATGCGATACCCAGCACTGCTCGGTACTCAATTGAGCGCCAAAAGGATCGATCGTGTATCAATCAGTGGCAAGCACACTCACCCATCCCTAGTCATCACGCTGTTGACTTCATCACACTCCTGCTGTCACTGTGATGCTGCTGAAGCAGTGGGTAGTGTTGAGCGATACCTTCCGATATCGGAAAGTATCGGCCGATACCGGCAAAATATCGGATCTCGCCGATACCGATACCCGATACCAATGCAAGTCAATGGGACGAAAATATCGGAATTAAAATAAACCCTTTCTTTCCTTGTAGGTTCATTCTACATGAAGGAAAACAATAATGTAGGATGTATTGGGGGAGGTGGCGGAGACATTAAAGGCATAGAGTGTTTAGCCCAATCAAATAGAATAGCAGGAATTTAAAAAAAAATTTAAGACGTTCGGAGTTACAAAGATATTGACTATGTTAAGTTTTTTTTAATTTTGTCAGATATTCATGTTTCACTACTTCCACGCCCTTCACCCTCTTTTTTACTTCTCCCACACTTTCTTCTTCATCATCATCAGCATCTTTGACATCAAGTTCTTCTTCACCTTATTCATCTTCTTCTTCATCTTCTACCTATAATTTTTTTTTGTTACATTGTTCATATTCTTTTTATTTTACTATTATTCTTCTTCATATTCAACTTCTTCATCATATTCTTATTTGTGACAGGCATTCCCGTAGTTGTTATCTATAAAAGTTTGAAGATTACACCTTCCGTTCTGCCTGTCACAAAACAGTTAGATTTGTCCGCGTTCAATTTGGCCTGCAGCATCAGGCTTTATCCAGGGGCACCACGAGGAGGAACAGACTCACCCCCATACACTGCTTAGTCTTCTTCTGCTTATAATTTAGATAATATCTTTTGCTCTGATATTTAGTGTTATGCTTAGTGTTCTTCTGCTCTTTGTTCTGCAGCCTCTTGTTCTTCTGCTTCTCGGTCTCCCATGTCGTCATCGTCTCCAGGGTCGTCGTCTCCGGGGTTGTCGTCATCGGGGTGGTCTTCAGGGTCATCGTCTCCAGGGTCGTCGTCATCTCAGTGGTTGTCGTCTCTGGTGTCGTCGTCATCTTAGGGGTGGTCTTCCGGGTCATCGTCTTTAGGGTCTTGAACTTGGAAATGTAGCAGAAGGTACAAGAAGGCTGAGAAAATGCCGAGAAACAGCTGATGGAACTGGAACTCGGATGGCTACCCGAAGGTCCAAGAGCCAATGGAACTACCGAGGACCAGCGTTACTGGAACCCGGTTACTAAGCAGGAGGTACCCGTGCCTGAAAGCACTACCAAGGACCACCTGACGTTGGTGGAACTCGGATACCCAGAGGGAGGCACCTAAGCCAAAGGCTCTGCCCGAAACCAGCTGACGGTACTGGAACCAGGATGGGGAGCAGAAGGTACAAGAGCAAAAGACACTGCCGAGAACCAGCTGACGGTACTGGAACCCGGATGGGTAGCCGAAGGTCCAAGAGCCAATGGAACTACCGAGGACCAGCTGACGTTACTGGAACCCGGTTACTAAGCAGGAGGTACCCGTGCCTGAAAGCACTACCAAGGACCACCTGACATTGGTGGAACTTGGATACCCAGAGGGAGGCACCTAAGCCAAAGGCTCTGCCCAGAACCAGCTGACGGTACTGGAACCAGGAAGGGGAGCAGAAGGTACAAGAGCAAAAGACACTGCCGAGAACCAGCTGACGGTACTGGAACCCGGATGGGTAGCCGAAGGTCCAAGAGCCAATGGAACTACCGAGGACCAGCTGACGTTACTGGAACCCGGTTACTAAGCAGGAGGTACCCGTGCCTGAAAGCACTACCAAGGACCACCTGACGTTGGTGGAACTCGGATACCCAGAGGGAGGCACCTAAGCCGAAGGCTCTGCCTGGAACCAGCTGACGGTACTGGAACCAGGATGGGGACCTATTCAAGCTTGTCTTCTTACAGCCCCAACTAGTGGGGTTGGAGCAAAGGGTCAGCAGGGGGAGCAGAGTGTAGGCCGAAGCCTGCACTGGAGGCATTTGGAGGTCTGTTGTGTCTGCGTGGCATTTGCAGGACACGTTGCCAGCTACACAGCAGGGGAACAGCTGGCGGTGCTGAACCTCACTGACACATTGGCTGGTGTTTTTCTCTGTGCAGCTAGCATTTCCGGGCGCCAACTGGCGGTGTTAGAGCCCAGGGTCAGCAGGAGGAGAGGGAGCAGAGTGTAGGCCGAAGCCTGCACTGGGGCAGCTTTGTGTCTGCGTGGCTTTTGCAGGACATGTTGCCAGCTACACAGCAGGGGAACAGCTGGCGGTGCTGAACCCCACTGACAGAGTGGCGGGTGTTTTGCTCTGTGCAGCTATCACTTCCAGGCGCCAACTGGCGGTGTTAGAGCCCAGGGTCAGCAGGAGGAGAGGGAGCAGAGTGTAGGCCGAAGCCTGCACTGGCGGCAGCTTTGTGTCTGCGTGGCTTTTGCAGGACACGTTGCCAGCTACACAGCAGGGGAACAGCTGGCGGTGCTGAACCCCACTGACAGAGTGGCGGGTGTTTTCCTCTGTGCAGCCAGCACTTCCGGGCACCAACTGGCGGTGTTAGAGCCCAGGGACAGCAGGAGGAGAGGGAGCAGAGTGTAGGCCGAAGCCTAATTGAACCAATTTTAAAGGTAACCTTTAACCCCCCCTCAGGTGTTACAAACTAGAAGAGCCACACCTTGGGCAGCAGTAATGCTGCCCAAGCCAAAGGTTGCTCTTTTAATTTTGTTCCTTGCACACGCTGAATGAAACACGTACCACATTTAGGCCCTTATACAGTCAAAACTGTCTTGGAGGAGGGCGTTCCCTTCTTAATGAGACGCAGCACAGCCGGCAAAAATACCACCTTGGTGCTTGGCGCAGCCTCCTGAGCATCGCATTTTGCTGTACAGGAGTCTGCGCTGTTGCGTTGTCCCTTGGCCATGCGCTGTCCGTCTTCTGACATCATTTGATGTCGGCTGGTGCGGTTCGCAATGCCCATGAATCCCAGACCAGCAGTGTCTTTACATTGTTTCACACTGCGGGGCTGGGATTCATGGCCTTGCGCAGTACATATGTTCGCCTCTCACTCGGGTCCTTACACCTGCTTCAGACTGTGTGGCGTCAGCTGATCCCTTATCGCATGCCACGGCCATGAAGCTGCACAGTCTGAAGAAGGCGGAAGGAGATGAGTGACAGGCGAACATATGCACTGCTCATGCCCATCAATCACACCCTCGCAGTCAAAATAAATAAGACACCGAGGGGCGTTGTGTCAGGCAGGGCGGCCGCAGAGGCGCAGCCAGCCAAACAATGATGTGAGAAGATGGGCAGCGCTACCAAGGGGGGTGCAGCATGTCATTACAAAGGAAAGTCAGACCTGAGGGACGTTTTAATGGTCTCAGGGGACACATTTTAGACGTGTTCAGTTCCACGTGTGCAAGGAGAATAAGTTTATGAGCCACCTTGCACAAATGCAGCATGACTGCTGTACAAGGTGGCTGTAATACATACAAATGCCTGGGGGGGGGACAGGTTCCCTTCAATTTCAGTTCTTGTGTCTGCGTGGCTTTTGCAGGACACATTGCCAGCTACATAGCAGGGGAACAGCTGGCGGTGCTGAACACCACTGACACATTGGTTGGTGTTTTTCTCTGTGCAGCCAGCACTTCCGGGCACCAACTGGCGGTGTTAGAGCCCAGGGTAAGCAGGAGGAGAGGGAGCAGAGTGTAGGCCGAAGCCTGCACTGGCGGCAGCTTTGTGTCTGCGTGGCTTTTGCAGGACACGTTACCAGCTACACAGCAGGGGAACAGCTGGCGGTGCTGAACCCCACTGACAGAGTGGCGGGTGTTTTGCTCTGTGCAGCTAGCACTTCCGGGTGCCAACTGGCGGTGTTAGAGCCCAGGGTCAGCAGGAGGAGAGGGAGCAGAGTGTAGGCCGAAGCCTGCACTGGTGGCAGCTTTGTGTCTGCGTGGCTTTTGCAGGACACGTTGCCAGCTACACAGCAGGTGAACAGCTGGCGGTGCTGAACCCCACTGACACATTGGCTGGTGTTTTGCTCTGTGCAGCTAGCACTTCCGGGCACCAACTAGCGGTGTTAGAACCCAGAGTCAGCAGGAGGAGCAGATAGGAGGTATTGCAGCACACACAGCAGGGGAGCAGCTGACGTTACTGAACCCCAATAACAGAGGAGCGACTGTTGACTGTGCGGACAGCACTTCCAGGCACCAACTAGTGGTGTTAGAGCCCAGGGACATCAGGAGGAGCAGATAGGAGGTATTGCAGCACACACAGCAGGGGAGCAGCTGACGTTACTGAACCCCAATAACACGGCAGCAAGCGTTAACTGTGCATCCAGCACTTCCAGGCACCAACTGGCGGTGTTAGAGCCCAGGGACAGCAGGAGGAGAGGGAGCAGGGTGTAGGCCGAAGCCTGCAATGGAGGCAGTTTTAGGTCTGTTGTGTCTGCGTGGCGTTTGCAGGACACGATGCCGGCTACACAGCAGGGGAACAGCTGGCGTTGCTGAACCACACTGACACATTGGCTGGTGTTTTTCTCTGTGCAGCTAGCACTTCCGGGCGCCAACTGGCGGTGTTAGAGCCCGGGGTCAGCAGGAGGAGCAGAGTGTAGGCCGAAGCCTGCACTGGAGCAAGTTGAAGGTGAACCTTTAACCCCCACCCCAGGCGTTTGTTGCTGAAAGAGCCATCTTGTACAGCACTAATGATGCAAAAGGAAAAGGTGGCTCTTTTAATTATGCTCCTTTCAAAGGCTGAACTAGACACTTATGAAATGTGTCCCCTCACACCGTTAAACCGTCCCGGAGGTGGGACTTTCCTTTGTAATGTGACGCAGCCCAGCCATCATTCCTACCCCCTTGGCGCCATGCGACGCCTCCTCAGCGTTGTTTGATTCTGTCCCGGAGCCTGCGCTGTTATGTTATCCCTTGGCCAGGCACACTTAGCGTTGCCGATCTTCTGACATCATTTGGTGTCAGGCTGGCTGCGCCTGTGTGGCCGCGCTGGCCAAGATCCCGCCTCGCAGTGTCGTCTAATGTAATCCCTCCGCGGGCCTGGGATCCGTGGCCATGCGCAGTGCATATCCTCGCCTCTCAATCCCCTCCCTCCGGCTTTTTCAGACTGTGCGGTGTCACGGCCGTGGCATGCTATTAGGGATCAGCTGACGGCGCACAGTCTGAAGAAGGTGGAGGGAGATGAGTGAGAGGCGGAGGTGAAGATATGCATTGCGCATGCCCATGGATCCCAGGCCCGCAGTGTGATTAAATCAGAAGACACTGTGAGGCGGGATCTCGTCCAGCGTGGCTGCACAGGCGCAGCCAGCCTGACACCAAATTTTGTCAGAAGACAGGCAGCGCTAAGTGTGCCTGGCCAAGGGATAACATAACAGCGCAGGCTTCGGGACAGAATCTAACAACGCTGAGGAGGCGTCGCACGGCGCCAAGGGGGTAGGAATGATGGCTGGGCTGCGTCACATTACAAAGGAAAGTCCCACCTCCGGGATGGTTACACGGTGTGAGGAGACACATTTCATAAGTGTGTAGTTCAGCCTTTGAAAGGAGCATAATTAAAAGAGCCACCTTTTCCTTCTGCAGCATTACTGCTGCACAAGGTGGCTCTTTCAGTAACAAACGCCTGGGGGGGTGGGGGTGGGCAGGTTCCCCTAAATTTGAGTTGTGCCAGCGTGGCGGTCGCATGACACGTTGCCGGATACACAGCAGGGGAGCAGCTGACGTTACTGGACCCCACTAACACATTGGCGAGGTGTTTGGCTCTGTGCAAACAGCACTTCCGGGCAGCAACCAGCAGTGTTGGAGCCCAGGGACAGCCGGAGGAGCATAGTGTAGGCCGAAGCCTGCACTGGAGGCATGTAAATGTTAGTTGTGCCAGCGTGGCGGTCGCATGACACGTTGCCGGATACACAGCAGGGGAGCAGCTGACGTTACTGAACCCCAATAACAGAGGAGCGACTGTTGACTGTGCGGACAGCACTTCCAGGCACCAACTAGCGGTGTTAGAGCCCAGGGACAGCAGGAGGAGCAGATAGGAGGTATTGCAGCACACACAGCAGGGGAGCAGCTGACGTTACTGAACCCCAATAACAGAGGAGTGACTGTTGACTGTGCGGACAGCACTTCCAGGCACCAACTAGCGGTGTTAGAGCCCAGGGACAGCAGGAGGAGCAGATAGGAGGTATTGCAGCATACACAGCAGGGGAGCAGCTGACATTACTGAACCCCAATAACAGAGGAGCGACTGTTGACTGTGTGGACAGCACTTCCAGGCACCAACTAGCGGTGTTAGAGCCCAGGGACATCAGGAGGAGCAGATAGGAGGTATTGCAGCACACACAGCAGGGGAGCAGCTGACGTTACTGAACCCCAATAACAGAGGAGCGACTGTTGACTGTGCGGACAGCACTTCCAGGCACCAACTAGCAGTGTTGGAGCCCAGGGACAGCAGGAGGTGCAGAGAAACACCGTTTAGGCCGAAGCCTGATTGGAGCAAGTCGAAAGGGAACCTTTAACCCCCACCCCAAAAGGCGTTTGTAGCTGAAAGAGCCAGCTTTTGCATCACAAAGGATGCCAAAGGAAAAGGTGGCTCTTTTCATTATGCTCCTTGCAAACACAGAACTAAACACTTAAAGTGTGTCCACTGATACCGTAAAACCATCCCGGAGGTGGGACTTTGCTTTGTAATGTGACGCAGCCCACCCGTCATTCCTACCCCCTTGGTGCCATGCGCCGCCTCCTCAGCGTTGCTTGATTCTGTCCCGGAGCCTGTGCTGTTATGTTATCCCTTGGCCAGGCGCACTTTGCGGTGCCCGTCTTCTGACATCATTTTGTGTGAGGCTGGCTGCGCCTGTGCGGCCGCGCTGGCCGAGATCCCGCTTCGCAGTGTCGTCTAATGTAATTTCAACGCGGGCCTGGGATCCATGGCCATGGACAGTGCATATCCTCGCCTCTCACTCCCCTCCCTCCGGCTTCTTCAGACTGTGCGGTGTCACGGCCGTGGCATGCTATTAGGGATCACCTGAAGAAGATGGAGGGAGATGAGTGAGAGGCGGAGGTGAAGATATGCACTGCGCATGCCCATGGATCCCAGGCCCGCAGTGTGATTAAATCAGAAGACACTGCGAGGCGGGATCTCGGCCAGCGCGGCCGCACAGGCGCAGCCAGCCTGACACCAAATGATGTCAGAAGACGGGCACCGCAAAGTGTGCCTGGCCAAGGGATAACATAACAGCGCTGGCTCCGGGACAGAATTATACAACGCGGAGGAGGCGGCGCACGTCGCCAAGGGGGTAGGAATGACGGGTGTGCTGCGTCACATTACAAAGGAAAGTCCCACCTCTGGGATGGTTTTATGGTATCAGTGGACACACTTTAAAAGTGTTAAGTTCTGCGTGTGCAAGGAGCTAAACAAAAATAGTTACCTTTTCCTTGTGCAGCATAACTGCTGCACAAGGTGGCTATTTCAGTGACAAACGCCTGGGGGGGACAGGTTCCCTTACATTTCAGTTGTTGTGTCAGCGTGGCGGTCGCAGGACACATTGCCGGCTACGCAGCTGGGGATCAGCTGATGTTACTGACACCCAATAACACTGGGTCGTGTGTTTTGACTGTGCAGACGGCACTTCTGAGCCTCAACTGGCGGTGTTGGAGCCCAGGAATTACAGTTCAGGTGGTAGAAAGATGAACACAACAGGAGGCCTGGATACTGTAGACAGTCACCCAATTATTTAATCAGGAAGAGGAGTGGCAAATTCCTGCGCGATCCAGGCCTGGTTCATTTTCAGGAAAGTAAGCCGGTCAACGTTATCGGAGGATAGCCGCATGCGACGGTCAGTTAGTACACCACCTGCAGCACTAAAGACGCGTTCCGATAATACACTAGCCGCAGGGCAAGCCAGCACCTCCAATGCGTACTGGCTTAGCTCTGGCCATGTATCCAGCTTAGAGACCCAAAACTTGAAAGGGGAAGAGCTGTCTGGGAGTACAGCAAGAGGGCAAGACATGTAGACTGTCACCATCTGACGGAACCGTTGCCTCCTGCTGACTGGAGCCGTCTGTGATGGTTTAGACATTTGTGGTGGGCACACAAAACTGTGCCACAGTTGCGCCATACTGGTCTTGCCTTGGGCAGAGGCACTGCTTCTGCTCCCTCTTTGTGCAGAGCCTCCTCCACTGCCTGGACGCTCTGAGCTGCTATGTAAAGCACTAGTAGCACTTCTCTCAGTTGGACTGGAGAAGATGATGGAATTCACCAGTGTGTCTTGGTACTCCCGCATTTTACGCTCCCGGTTCAACGGTGTGATGAGGCTTTGTACGTTGTCCCGGTAGCGAGGATTGAGGAGGGTGAACACCCAATAATCAGACATGTTGAGAATGTGGGCGATGCGGCGGTCATTTCTCAGGCATTGCAGCATGTAATCAACCATGTGCTGCAGACTGCCAACTGGCCAAGAAACGCTGTCCCCTGCTTGAGGCGTGATCTCTGCCCGCTCGTCATCACCCCACCCTCGCTGCACACACTGAGTACTGGACAATTGTGTAACTCCCTCCTCTGGACGGATGTCTTCCTCCTCCATTGACTCCTCCTCATCCTCCTCACAAACTGTCCCCTGCCTACGCGTTTGTGAGGAACCACGTGGCGCTGACTGTCCAGAAGATGATGGAAATGGTGAATCCTCATCCTCCACCTCTTCCACAACATCATCCCTTAGCGCTTGCAGTGATTTTTCAAGCAGGCAGATAAGGGGGACAGTCATGCTGACTAGTGCATCATCTGCACTCGCCATCCGCGTGGAATAACCGAAGGGACACAAAACCTGGCAGACATCCTTCATAGTGGCCCACTCTGTGGTTGTGAAGTCTGAACGGCGCGGAGTGCGACTTCTTTGCGCCTGATGCAGCTGGTACTCCATTACTGCTTGCTGCTGCTCACACAACCGCTCCAACATATGTAACGTGGAATTCCACCTGGTAGGTAGCTCACATATGATGCGATGTCCCGGAAGGCGGAATCGGCGCTGCAGAGCCGCAATGCGCGATTTTGCCGTGCTAGAATGCCGCAAGTGAGCACACTCTAGGTGGACCTTGTGCAGCAGTGCATCAAGATCCGGATAGTCCCTCAAAAAACTCTGCACGACCAAGTTGAGCACATGTGCCAGACATGGGATGTGAGTGAGGTTGCCGAGGCCCAGAGCTGCCACCAGATTTCGGCCATTATCACCACACATCGCTCTCCTGCTTGATGGCATTCCAGAGCTCCTGCGCTGTGTGGCTTCGATTCCCCAAAGAAATTAATTTCAAGACGGCCTGTTGACGTTTGGCCACGGCTGTGCTCATGTCGGTCGTAACAGGTAAACATTCACGGGTCCATGTGGAGGTGGACTGTGACGGCTCCTGCAGCGATGATTCTGAGGAACTTGTGTAAGAGGAGGAGTAAATGCGTACAGACTGGATTCCTGCAATCCTTGGAGTGGGCAGGACACGTCCTGCGCCACTCGCACGATCTGTACCCGTCTCAACAACATTAACCCAATGGGCAGTGAGGGAAAGGTATCGCCCCTGTCCATGTTGACTGGTCCACGCATCGGTGGTGAGGTGGACCTTGCTACTGACGGCGTTCAGTAGCGTGTGTTTTATGTGTCCCTCCACATGCTTGTGCAGGGCAGGGACGGCTTGCCTGCTGAAATAAAAGCGGCTGGGCACATTGTACTGTGGGACTGCCAATGACATCAAGTCACGGAAGCTGTCAGTCTCCACCAGCCTGAATGACAGCATTTCCGGTGACAGAAGTTTGGCAATGCCTGCAGTCAGAGCCTGTGCTCGTGGGTGGTTTGCCGAGAAAGGCCGCCTTTTCTCCCATGCCTGTACTACCGATGGCTGTAGACTGGGCTGGGAGTGTGAGGATGACTGGGAACGTGGTGCTGTGGGTGGAATTACAGTGGGTCTCTGGACAACAGTGCCAGAGGTTTTTCCATGGCGATCCTGGGAGGAAGCCGAACCAGCTGTGTGTGAGCTAGAGGAAGAGGCAACACGAGCTGAAGAGGTGGTAGCTGCCACTGTTGGTTGGCCTAGCTCTTCAGTGTGTTTCTGTAACTCCGCCGCATGCCTGGTCCGCACATGTTTCCACATGTTGGAGGTATTGAGGTTGCTGACATTTCTCCCTCTTTTGTCTTTGTGATGACACACCTTGCATTTGACATAGCAAATGTCATCTGCAACTGTGTCAAAAAAGGACCAGGCACTGCAAGTCTTGGGAGCGCCCTTTTTGGCTTTTGGAAGAGACACGCTCCTAACGGGTGCCAAAGTGGAGGCTACAGGATCCGCAGTCTTCCCCCTCCCTCTCCCTCTTTGGCCCATTCGGGGAATCTCTTCCTCAGAGCTGCTCCCACCACCTTCCTGTCCCTCACGCCACGATGGGTCAAGGACCTCATCATCTACACTACCCTCTGCCACCAACTGCTCCTCCTGAGTAGTCTCAGCAGCAGAGCACGCACCAGAAAGTGGCACCTGAGTGTCATCAGCGGATGCGTTTTGCGGTGTGGTGACCGGAGGCACTGGCTCACCCGCCTCTTCAGACTCAGAGAGAAAAAGCTGTTGGGCATCACTGCACACTGCCTCTTCTTCCATTTCTCCAATGCTGCTTGGCTGGCCCCCTGTTTCCAAGCAAAGAGATTCAGAGAACAGAAGTAGAGACGGCTCCTGTCCTGGGCTCTCTGTCTGCCTGGGCAATTTGGCAGGTGGCGATGAGACAGATGGGTGCTCTCCAGTGCTCTGTGTCTGAGAGGATGTGGCACTAATTGAAGTCGATGCGTTAGCTGCCATCCATCCGACAACGGCTTCAATTTGGTCTTCACGCAGCAGCGGTGTACGGCGCTCTCCGACAAAGCTGCGCATGAAGGACTGTTCCCTGCTGAAACTGGGTGATGATGAGTCACCGGTGCCCGCAGCAGGCACAGAATCCCCACATCCTCTCCCTGCTCCGCGCCCATGCCCACGTGCCTTACTCCCTGCCTTCTTCATCTTGGTTGACTGATAAAGATAAGCAGAAAAGTACTAACGGCTTAGTGTGCTTATTCCTGAACAGCTCCTAACAGGTATAAGAAACACTAATTTTCTAAAGTGTGGACTAGACTTTAATATGAGCTAATGTGGCCTACACAACTGTAAAGTGGTGTGTTTGGTGAACTTTATTCTTTTTTATTTTTTGGGGGATGAACTGACAACAAGGAGAGCTGCACTCACACGGAGACCGTGCAGACAGCCGTAAACGGCGCTGCAAGGCCCCAAAAACCTCCTCTACGTTATCCTATGTAGTGTTTTTCCACAATTTAGCTGGATACGGGTGGAAAGCCACTAATAGGAATTATTTGAAAAAATGTGCAGCGGGCTGCACTATTTGCAAAAAAGGACAATGGAATGGATAGAACTGTGTGAGTCAGTGAACCACCCTGAGCTGGATACAACCGGCTGTGGCTGCACACAGACTACAGGGCGAGCTGCATTCACACGGAGACCGTGCAGACAGCCGTAAACGGCGCTGCAAGGCCCCAAAAACCTCCTCTACGTTATCCTATGTAGTGTTTTTCCACAATTTAGCTGGATACGGGTGGAAAGCCACTAATAGGAATTATTTGAAAAAATGTGCAGCGGGCTGCACTATTTGCAAAAAAGGACAATGGAATGGATAGAACTGTATGAGTCAGTGAACCACCCTGAGCTGGATACAACCAGCTGTGGCTGCACAAAGACTACAGGGCGAGCTGCACTCACACGGAGACCGTGCAGACAGCCGTAAACGGCGCTGCAAGGCTCAAAAAAACTACTCTAGGTTATCCTATGTAGTGTTTTTCCACAATTTAGCTGGATACGGATGGAAAGTCACTAATAGGAATTATTTGAAAAAAATGTGCAGCAGCCTGCACTACTTGCAAAAAAGGACAATGGAAAGGATAGAACAGTATGAGGCAGTGAACCACCCTGACCTGAATACAACCAGCTATGGCTGCACACAGACTAGAGAGTGGGCTGCACTCACACACACACAGAGACCTTGCAGATCGCTGTGAAAACAGCGCTGCAAGGCAAAAGCAAGGTGAACACACAGCGGTTGCTAAATTAGCCTGGGAAAAGCACAAAGAAGCAAATCGCTATCTCAACTGGCCCTCAGTCAGAACACAGCGTCCTGTCACTAACTGAATTCACAGCAGAGTGAGCCAGAAAGGGTGGCAGCGTTTTTTATAGTGCATCATGACATCATTTCAGCAGCCAATCACAGCCTTGCCAGTAGTTACATGCCCACCATGCTGAACAGGATGTGCCCACACTTGGAATCATTCTTCATTGGCTGAATTTGTGCAGTTTGAATCCTGGGAACTTCCGATTCCGGTATCCGATATGCGGCAAGTATCGGATCTCGGTATCGGAATTCCGATACCGCAAATATCGGCCGATACTTGCGGTATCGGAATGCTCAACACTAGCAGTGGGTAGAAACTCTATGGAGGAGCCAAAGATTTATTCTACAGAATATTATTGTAGATGGGAAGGAGGGTGGTGCTACTATGGGGGCACAATATGGGAGAAGAGGTGCAGTATAGAGGAGCAGCAGCATGGGGGGCAATACAAAGTGGAGCATTGTAAATGGTGAGGTCTAGCAGACCATCACCTCTTGTCAGGTTTTCAATGAAATGACTCATAAAATTATCCTTCATACAAGCCTAGGAACATTCTCCCCTTTGAAGAGCCAATATCAGAGATAATATGTGGGAAGTTAAAATCTCTTATAATCACTATTGTACCAGCCTGTGTAGCCCGTATCATCTGATTACGCATCTGATCTCCCAACTGCTCAGTGATGCGGGGGGTCTATATATTGTTCCAAAAATAATTTATCAGTGTTTACCTCTCTATGTAATTCCACCCAAAAGGTTACAAAAATCTCACAACCTTCCTTCCATATTGCTTCTGTTACACTCGCTTTCATATCCATCATAACATTCAGACGTACTCATTTTCCTTTCCTACTTGACTTGTCTTTCCGAAAGATTGTAAAAGCAGGAAAATTTACAACCCAATCATGAGAATACTTCATCCGTACCTCAGCAACACCAACTACATCAATGTGTTTCTCTAGTACCAAGGTTTCAAGTCCTTTTTTTCCTTTTCTGGGCTCCTGACATTTGTGAACATACACTTCAAGCTCCCTATATTTAGTTTCAGAAATATTAATTTCTGAAATTTTATTGGTGCATTTGTTTTCACTGTAACACATGGCTCCACTTACCTAATCCTGCCCCATACTGCCACTTTTCCATCCATTGATATAGTCTGACCCCTTGCTAACCCACCTACCCCTTTAATTTCTTCTCTGTCCTACCCTTTATCCATAGTTTAAATACATCACCTTCTCTTCTACAATTTTCTCCACAGCACACCACACCCACTTCTAGTCAGATGCAATTTATTAATCCAGCTACGTGCTTGCTCGTCCTGATCCACTTCCAACGTCCATGTCTACTGCACTAATTGCTTTCTTAATGAGCAATATCTTAAGATATTGTCAATCAGGTACGGACTGGAACTAAAATTCAGTCCTGGCATTTGCAATCACACAGGCCCATGTTGTCACCATTTCCAAGCAACAGAAGGGGATATATTACTAACATTATCGTGGATGGAGGAAAGCAAGATTTACTACAAGACCAATATTTCTAATGATACCCGTGGCCTGCTGGGGTAAGTGACAGAGAAAAAAGCAGAGATGATTACCTGCTGAAGCCTCCAAACTAATGCACTAGCAAGGCGCATCGGACCCGATTAATGATGGCAAAAACACAGGTGCAAAAAATACCGATGAAACAACCACTTTCAATCCAGAGTTGGCTGTTTGGCATTAGTGCACAAAAAGATAAGCGATAATAGTCTGTATGTGGCATTGTTCACACAGGCAATGCAGAGCCATCTTGGTCCGACTGTGTGAACAATGCCACATACAAACTATTATCGCTTATCTTTTTGTGCACTAATGCCAAACAGCCAACACTGGATTTTTTACACCTGTGTTTTTGCCATCATTAATCGGGTCCGATGCGCCCTGCTAGTGCATTTGTTTGGAGGCTTCAGCAGGTAATCATCTCTGCTTTTTTCTCTGTGATTTTTTTTCAATTTTCTGGAGGATTTTTAAGTCCTCTTTTTGTGTCTGTGAGCTTTTACTCAATGTTTAGTGTTAGGACTGGCAAAATGTAAGGACCCTTGACCCGGGTTGCCACCTTACGTATTGAGGCCCCAATATAAACTAATACCTTACATACATTGATATGTGGGGGTTTGTTTGCACTTTATCTTGCAGGGCGCAGTCGGACCAAGATGGCTCTGTAAACTGTAGGCCTCTAATCACACAGCATGCATTTTAGTAGCACTGGGCGGCCCGCCTGTATGTGCGTTAGTAATAGGCTGTACACCAGATGCTCTGCATTGCCTGTGTGAACAATGCCACGTACAGACTATTATCGCTTATCTTTTTGTGCACTAATGCCAAACAGCCAACACTGGATGGTAAGTGACAGAGTCAGCGACTTTGTGCTCCATCACAACTGTTAACAGTATGGGAGTCTTGAGAACACCAATTCTGCTAACAACGTAGTAGACAAGGCAGCCCATGACCAGACAGGCCCTTCTGGCATTTGCCAGAATTGCCCAATGGCCAGTCCAGCCCTGTTGTCAATCATCCTCAGTGCTGCATTTTGTTCCTCCTTTTCAAACAATTTATTGGGTTTTAAATTTTAACTGGGAAGGGAAGACCAGGAGGGGGAGGAGGGGCAAGGGGAGGGATACGAGTATAGGAAAGGAACCCCCATAAAGATGGGGGAATACAGGCAATCCACATGCAGAAAGAAATTACAAGGTATATGTAGCGTACTAGAAATGAATTAACTTTGGAGTTGCAGTAGGCTATGGATTTTAGTCTATGTGTAGTGCTATAAGTTAGTATGGATAAGACAACGTAATAGACCCTGTAAAATAATATTATAACTAGTGTTGAGCATTCCGATACCGCAAGTATCGGGTATCGGCCGATATTTGCTGTATCGGAATTCCGATACCGAGATCCGATACTTTTGTGGTATCGGGTATCGGTATCGAAACAACATTAATGTGTAAAATAAAGAATTAAAATAAAAAATATTGCTATACTCACCTCTCCGACGCAGCCTGCACCTTACCGAGGGAACCGGCAGCGTTGTTTGCTTAAAATTCGCGCTTTAACATCCTTACGCGAAGTCCCGGCTTGTGATTGGTCGCGCGCCGCCCATGTGGCCGGGACGCAACCAATCACAGCAAGCCGTGACGTAATTTCAGGTCCTTCAGGATTTTAAAATTACGTTCCGGCGTTGTGATTGGTTGCGTCGCGGTCACATGGGCGACGCAGCCAATCACAAGCCGTGACGTCACGGGAGGCAGGAGACGCGCGCATTTTAAAATGCGCGCGTCTCCTGCCTCCCGTGACGTCACGGCTTGTGATTGGTTGCGTCGCCCATGTGACCGCGACGCAACCAATCACAGCAAGCCGTGACGTAATTTCAGGTCCTTCAGGATTTTAAAATTACGTTCCGGCGTTGTGATTGGTTGCGTCGCGGTCACATGGGCGACGCAGCCAATCACAAGCCGTGACGTCACGGGAGGCAGGAGACGCGCACATTTTAAAATGCGCGCGTCTCCTGCCTCCCGTGACGTCACGGCTTGTGATTGGCTGCGTCGCCCATGTGACCGCGACGCAACCAATCACAACGCCGGAACGTAATTTTAAAATCCTGAAGGACCTGAAATTACGTCACGGCTTGCTGTGATTGGTTGCGTCCCGGCCACATGGGTGGCGCGCGACCAATCACAAGCCGGGACTTCGCGTAAGGATGTTAAAGCGTGAATTTTAAGCAAACAACGCTGCCGGTTCCCTCGGTAAGGTGCAGGCTGCGTCGGAGAGGTGAGTATAGCAATATTTTTTATTTTAATTCTTTATTTTACACATTAATATGGTTCCCAGGGCCTGAAGGAGAGTTTCCTCTCCTTCAGACCCTGGGAACCATCAGGGATACCGTCCGATACATGAGTCCCATTAACTTGTATTGGTATCGGGTATCGGTATCGGATTAGATCCGATACTTTGCCGGTATCGGCCGATACTTTCCGATACCGATACTTTCAAGTATCGGACGGTATCGCTCAACACTAATTATAACTACTGTTTGACATTATTTGGCATAAATTGTAGCTTAAAGAGCAAAACTTAGAGGAACAAAGAGGTTGATTAAGACATACAGTGACATAGATAAAGTGATAATATACACATTGGTATGAGTGGTTCTAAAGCTGTCCAGTAAAAATGAATAGCATATGAAGGCCTGTCGGCTCCAGGTCATCTCTAGATGGCCTTCGGCCCTTGTGGGCATAAAGTTCGGTTCGACTACAGGCTATGACATGGACTATTCGGAAAGAAGAAGAAAATAAAAATGTTCCTCAAAATTCTCAGTTTGGTTTAGATTTGGATGAAGGGCCAGAAGAAGATCCGGGAGGACCTATACCCGCACGGTCTAGGAAGTCCGCCGCCCCATCTGGAGAAGTGAAGGTACGCCATTTTGTCGCAAAAAAGAATCGTAGACTGGAGAACTGGTGCCAATTGTACTGTATTCCAGCCTGCTGCAATCTATTGGTGGAGTACTGGAACATTTTTCTTCTTTGCATGGTGTCCTTACACAGGTCCCTGTATAAAGTCAAGTGTCCGTATGGGGAAGAGATGAACTTTTGTTCCCTTGCGATGTCGAGCAAAGAGTCTCTTAGCCAGTTGGGATAGAGTGAGACGATGACGTCTGCAGCTATATTCGGCGGGAGAGATGGTGGTCTGCATATCCTAAATGCTTTCACAATTAGGTTTTTCCCTTTAGTTTCGGGGAGCATGTGAGATATCATAGAGGAGACGTAATCTCCTACCTGAGATTTCCCCACCGATTCCGGGATTCCTCGGACCTTTAGGTTATTTTTTCTTTTAAAATTCTCGAAATCTGTTAGTTTATTCTTGAAAGATGTTATTTCATCCTGTAGATTAACAAGAGGGTCCGATCGCACAAAGTCGCACCTTGAATTTTTAAAAGACGCCAACTCATGGTGTTTACTTGGAGAGTTGGATTTTTTCGGAAGGTTGGGAGATTTGTCAGAGGTCATGTTAGAGTCAAAGCGCGAGGCAGCATTTATTTGTGAAAAGATGTTTCTAACGAGTTTTTTAAAGATTTTCTCAGAAGTTCTGATTCCTTTTTGGTCCATAGATCTTAGGAGAGCTTTACATAGGCTGACCATGAATCTCGCCGAAGGGTGGTCATCAGAGGCTGAGACTCCATCAATCAGGGAACAGTCAGGGACCTCAGGGCAAGACTGCTCCTGATCCATGTCGCTGGAATTTGAGGTTCTTGACGTATCATCTGAGCCGCTCGAGTCCTCAATTTCGCTGGGTCCCTCTGGGTATCTGTCTGAACCCTCATAGTCAAAGTCTTCAGAGGAGTCGTTGACGACCTGGTCAGAGGGGATTGAAGAATCCGAATAATTGTCAGTGTCTGCACATTTATCAGCTATTGGTGTCACTGATGTATCCGGGAAAGTGTCAGTGCTGGTCTGATTGCCACATATCCCTCTATTAAGGGTCTCAAGTTTCTTCTCAAAGCGAGATGTGAGCGACTCTATAAATGTCTTGGGCAACAATGTAGATTGTTCTGTCGTTTCACTAATTAAAGGGGATTTATTCCCACGCAATTTGGGCTTTTTTTTCTGAGGGTAGACAGTCATTGGTGGTGTTGAGCTGGATCCCCAGCTCCAGAGAAAGCATCTCTTCCTCATTGTGACCCAGCAATGGTGATGATGATGATGGAGAATTGTCTCATATGTAGTGCCCCTTTTGTGGGTTCGAGTCTGCCCCATCCTGAAGGAGTCTGACCCATTCTGGTGGGTTATATTCATTGTCGCTTCTCCCACCCATAGATGGTTTCACTCCCCGGTACTGGGGTGATGTGCGGTGCTTAAAAGGCTCTCCCTCGGCTTTGTGTGTAGGGAATAACTTCTCCCCCTTATACTGGGGAGATGTGCGGCTCTTTAAATATTCTCCCTCGGCGTGGTGTGTAGAGAACAATTTCTCCCCCCCCATACTGGGGATATATGCGGCGCTTAAGATACTCTCTCTCAGTGTGATGTACATGGAGTGATTTCTCCCCCTTGTACTGGGGAGATGTGCTGCGCTTAAAGTGATCCCTCTCGGCATGGTATGTAGCAGGCGGGCCTCGCCGCTGCTCTCTGACTTCACTGTCCCCTCCCGGCGTCTGATATGTCCTGCTCTCTTCACTTCCTGGTACAAACTCCCGTGCATTGTACCTTAGTGTGCTTCGGTGCACTGGGGATATCACTCCGCGGTCGGGCTGCTGAGCTGCTGGTATACCATCCATTGTCTCTCTCGTCGCTGCTATGACTTGTAGTGCAGGTGAGATTCCATGGCACTCTTTTCCATCCTCCTCGCCTGGCATCGGTGTCTTGATTGGAGCAGGGATTCTCGTTGCTGGTAACGCTGGGTTGTTTGTAGTGTCCCTCCGCCGCGTCCCTGCAGATTTAATGTCCGTGGTCTCTCTGCCTTTTGCCAGTTCTCCAGCGGTCTTCTCCAGGGTTGAGGCAGGGTCAGGGGACTTCCACACAGCTGTCCGGGTGATCTTCATCGTTCTCTGGGGCTGCAAAATCGCCGGTTTTCGGTCGGCAGCTCCAATGCTCTGACTCACGGGACTACTTTCTTCCTCACCAGAGGGAAGCCTGCCGCCGCCATTGTTTTTCTCCCGGGGTCCTCTCCGCCCTAATGAGGGAGTTTTCGTCAGTGTGCCAGCAATCTTCTTCTTCCCTCTTGATCCTGACATGTTCTTATATATTGAGGAATAGAATAGTCCAGGTTTGAGTAGGCTAAATCAGTAGCAATTAAGGGATTAACAGGAATTTTGTTCCTCCTGATCTCTAATATGAGCTTCTGGTTTCGATCGCAATATGCTCACATCTGCCACAGCGATATTAACTTCTGCTCCAGTTGTGTATACAAATTCCAGTCTATGCACTGAATGAAACTTCAGTCTTTTTATCACTTATTGAAGCAGTCAAAAAAAACAAAGAAAGGTTGGGAAAAATGAAAGGGAAGGTGCCATAAAAAAAATCAACAATTGAAAAAATGTAAAGAATTTGTCATGCTGCTGCAGTGCAGGTAGGTGCAGGCTTCAATAGATGGCAGTAGAGAGGAAGCAGGTCTGCACCTAGACAGAGCTAACCTGCAGTGCAACAGTGAGGCTACAAGAGGTGGCAGCAGAATAGTCAAAACAAACCAGGACAAATCCTAGACTGTAGCGCAGTACCAAAGGAATAAGCAAACTAGCGGTCAGAGACAAGCCAGGGAGTCAGTAACAGTCAGGAGCGGATAAGCCAAAAGACAAATGACAGAAACAGATCAGGATACACACCAAGTCAAAACCAGGGAATCAGCACACTAAAGGGAAACAATGAGTCAAGACGGGAACAGGGGAAAACAGAGACACGGGTTCAGACAGCAAATGCAGCAGGACAAATCGGAGCAATCAGTGTCAGCTTACAGCAGCACTAGGCAGAAACTATAACTGACATGATCTGCAGGACTCAGCAAGACTAAATAGCAAACCTGAGACCAGACTGAGGCTGAGAAAAGTTAACCCCTAGCATGATCAGACCGAGAAAAGGGAAGACAGGACTCAAAACCCGTTCTGGATCATGACAGTATTCATGTTTTATTTTTATTTTTTTTAAGTATTATCTTTTTAATTAAGTAAATTAAAATTTGAAAAATGTTAAAAGGTTTGGTATTTCCACTTTTAAGCACTAGGGGGAGCAGCTGCTGAAATTTGCCATGAAAAATCTAGTGTACAACTAGCTCACATTCTCCACTGCAGTAAATGTGGACGAGGTCTCATCACGGGTGACATTGCTCCTCTCCTCCTTCTTCTGGGTGATTGTAACAGGACGAGGAAGAATAAAGTTTAGGATCACAGTGTGGAGCCATTTTGTTGGTGACTTCCAGTGATACTGACAAGTACAGAATCACCGAGGACGGCCCGCAGCATCAATTCTGTTAGTTTGTGCTGCTCGCTGTATCATAAGTTGGGTTTAGATTCACGAAATGTATCTCATGCGCGACTAGATACACTTAGAGTAACACTTGCTGGGACTAGTTACAGGGTACATTGTAGTTTATCACATGATGGGATTAGATATTGAGCTCAGGGGAGTGTGTCACAAAGGATAGAATTTGATGCGCAGTATGTAATGTATGAAAGATGTGACCCTTCTCTGTCCACTTCTATGGGAGCAGTGGTGTAATGTGTGACCCCGCTCCGTCCACTACATTACTACTCCCATAGAAGTAGACAGGGCAGGGTCACGCATTACACCGCTGTTCCAACAGAAGTGGAGAAAGCTGGGTCACACATTACACTACTGCTCCCATAGAAGTGGACAGAGCGGGGTCAGGCATTACACCACTGATCCCATAGAAGTGGACTGCGCACACATTACACCACTGTTCCCCTAGAAATGTTTAACTTTGCTCTGTTCACTTCTATGGAAGCAGGGATGTAATTAAAGAGATAAATAGGATAAATGTCCTGAGTAGATAATTTCACACACACTAAAGGATGTTTACCCTAATAAATAAATAAAAAACTGATGTGGGGTCCCTCCTATTTTTGTCAACAAGGCAAGGTAAAGCAGACAGTTGCAGGCTTATATTATCAGGCTGGAAAGGTCTTTGTTTTTTGGGCACTTTCCAACCAAAAATACAAGCGCACAGCTTCCCTAGAATGGGCGCATCACATTAGATACGCCAATTCTGGCACTTTGCCCTATTCTTCCTGATTGCCCTGGTGTGATGGCAATTGGGGCAATGGAAGTTGTGGTGGATGACAGCTGTGAATTGTCAAAAATCATATCTGCCATCAAGTCCTATGATTAATAATGGAGAGGGGTCTATGAGACACACCCATTACAAACCCACTAATGAAAAAAATGTTATTTGCATAAAGACTCCTCAACACAGTATAATGGCCCCATATAGTGCACCACAGTATAATGGCTCCATAGAGTGCACTACAGCATTATGACCCCAGCAAAAAAAAGGAGGAGAAACAGTCCACTACTGAAAGTTACAAATTTATTATAATTTAAACAAGACACATATGAGATAAGAACCTGTTAGGAGTAATTACATGATAGATGTTGAATGATGAGGAAAAAAAATAACCATCACCCAGACGTGATAGAGACCAGTGCAGACCCGAATGTAATAGGACAAGGGTAAACAAGCCACACAAACAGTCGCTGACTGCTTTATCTTTAATCCACTATGGGACTCAGAGGGTTGCAATCCCCCACTGAGAAGCAGCAGAGAGCGGTTCAGTGGTAAGTTGCTAATAAGGTATAACCTGCATGTGTTTGCACAATGCACCCTCTGCAGACAATGACAGCGGTCAAAAAGAACCGCTGGAGGGGGGCACTGATGCAAGATGCATGAATGCAATATCACAATAGTATCAAATTAACATTTACCCATTGTAGTATTGTAGTAGCAGCACGGGAGCCCCGGTGAACCCCGACGTACGTTTCACAAACACACAAGTTTGTTTCCTCAGGGGGAAGTTATTATGAGTTATAGGGTAACAGGCTTGCCATCTCAGCTGCACCTAGTCCCTGCCGTAAAGCTTCGGAAACTCCTCATAACAGTTCTGTCTAAGCTGGTGACCACCTGCACAACACTCAGCATGGGTCCCCTTCTTGCCAAAGCAACCTTTTCCCCATGGATGGCAGACAGTTGTCTCTCACGGCTGCATCACCCTGCCTGGGGCATGGCTGCCCAGGCTTTGCTGTCTAACCAGAAAGAACCTTCCCTATATTCCACTGTCCTGCACTACACTACTCTGTAACTCCTCCCAGTCTGGAAACCCCCTATGCTACCTATACCTGAAATAATACTCTTATTCCCTATATCTAGTATTCCCCTCTATTCTAATCCCCCTATTGTCCTATACTACCTTCTATTCTATCCCTAATTCTGTACACTACACATATCAAATACATTTGCATTGCAGTACATAAACACATTAACACCTATAAACGCTCTGGAACCGCAGGCGTCAAATGTGAACAATGTCCAAAGAGGGGGAGGCATATGACGGCCTCTGTCACCCCCTTATAACTTTTTCACACAGGGCCCTGTACGTTTGGAATTATTTTTCACTTAATAAAGACCTTCATTTAAAAACTGCATTTTGTGTTTGTGTTTACTTGTGTTATCTTAGTCTAATATTTAAATTTATTTTAGATCTGAAACATCTAAGTGTGACACACATGTAAAAGTATAGGAAATCAGGAAGGGATAACACTTTTTCACAGAATTGTATATGGCCCCCACCCTGTTATATGCCTCCGTCTTGGTATACGAACCCATCTTGGAATATGGCACCCATCCTGGTATATGGCACCCATCCTGGTATATGCCCCATCCTGATATATGGCCCCATATATTCATGACTGAGCAGTGTGAGAGATGACAGGGGAAAGTGCAGCCCACAGCATACACTGCAGGCTCCACAAAGATGGCAGCGATCTCTAAGACCGCCGTGACCTGGACAACTCAGGAGGCATGCCCAAGTCACAGCTAAGAGGCAGGAAGAGCGGCCTCAATACAAGAGATGCGGTCGCCGTCCAACAGCAGTCTCTTATGCCCATGGGTTGCCATAAGTGAGGTGTGTAAGAGTTATTGCTCAGACTCTTACACATCCCCAAATGAAAATGGTATCCCCCAGTGGCTAAAGTAAAAATTAATAAATTAAAAACTAATAAAGTGGTAGATTTAATTTTTGTATTAAAAATAATTGGTTATATAATCAATAATATAATCAATAACTATTAATACAGAATTAAAAATTACGGCACTTTGTACTTACATGCATTAAACTCTTTCTAACAAATCCATTTTTTCATCTCCTATTTTGTAACTCTATTTTTAAACTCCACTTAGTGATAAAAACTCAGACTAAGCGCAGAGGACACTGTGATCACAGGACTTTACTGGCTATCAAATTTTCTTGAAACACAGACAGAGTTGTTATGTATAGTTGACTTTGGAAAAAAATCTTCATTCAATTTTCAGGATGAAATGTTTTCAACTTACAATGAGTAATCATGGAATGTCATAATATTTAAATTTGAGGGGCACAGTATGTTAAAGGCCTATACCTCAATTTAAATAAATATTTCAGAAATAAAATATGTTGAATGGTTTGGTTAACATTGTAGTGATGGATGAACCCCTGGATGTTCGAGTCCGACATGTTCAACTAAACAGTTAAAAAAAAAATTCAGTTCGGGTACCAGAACATTACCCGAACCCGGACCTCATTCATTTGACAGCTCAGGCAAATACTGCCTCTGATCAGCAGTAAACTCATTACCAATGGTCAGGGAGCCATGGCTCCCATGATGTCAAATAACAGCATGAGTTTGCAGCTCACGCAGTTCACCGTGAGAACTCAACACTGCACCGTGAGACTTTTACTCACTGTGCTAGCGGTGATCTAACCAAGGTCACTGCAGTTCAGAGGCCTATATGGGAATGCAGCCTCAGTGACCTGAGGTATCCTTAATGACATCACTGCTAGTCACTAAGGCTGCGCTCACTGCAGCTCATTCATCAGTGTTTCTCAGTCTCCATTGTCACATCTTGGCAACATCCAGGTTGAAAGCTATTTATCCCCCAGATATGGATAACAGCATGGGACAGAACAACGGACAGGTGAGGGATATGGTTATTTTTTATATTTGTTTTTTGCTTTTGTTTTTTACAGGAGATGAGGGCTCAAATAGAATGGGCGTTAAGTGAGTATAACTGTGTTTACTATCTTTAAAAAAAAAAAAAAAAAAAAAGTAAAAGTTTGTTTTTTATTTCAAGTAAAGGACTTTATTCTGGCTGTGTGTTTATTTACCATATAACTATAGGATTAGTAATGGATCTGTGTTTTATAGACGCCTTTCCTTTACTAATCTGTGCTGCTTGATGTCACGTGAAAACACAAAGGTGACATCAACCCCACAGATATGAACCTCACTTGCCACCACTACAGGGCAAGAGGGAAGAGTCAGGCAAAGCGCCAAAATTGGCACATCTAATAAATGCACCTTTTCTGGGCTGAAGTATTTTTATCTGACAATTGCCTGAAAGCCTCTGCTACGTAGTATTCTTTCCTCAAAAGTACTGTATTGCCCCCTTTATCAGCTGCCCGTATAATTGAATCAGACCAACTATTGATCTCCTTAAGGGCAGACCACTCACTAGGTTTCAAATTGGGGGAAAATTTGTCATAAATTAAAGCTTCCATATCTTTATTAATTTGAGACTCAAAAATATCAATGATACTACCCGGAGAAACCGGAGGTATAAAGGTAGACTTAACCCCTCCCCCAAAAATTGTGTTAGGAGAAATCTCAGTGTCAACAGCAGGCAAATTAGAGTCAGTAAGACTTAATAGCAAACAAGTGTCCTCACTAATGTCTTCAGCCACCTCTGTAGTTACAGAAAAACCAAAAGGACCCACTGCACATGGAATTTCAGCTGGACACCGTGCATGTGGAGTTTTTTTAATAGTTGCAAAATGTTTAAAAAGATGAATTTTCCTCACTGCTTTATATAAATCTATTTTAAAGTCCACCAAATCGAAGTTCTCAGGCAAACAATAATTCAGGCCCTTTGATAAAACAGATAGGTGAGCTGCACTCAGGACATGATCTGTTAGATTGATGACAGAGTCAGGTGCCGACTCTAATGGGTTGACGGTCTGCACGAGACTTGTTTCCTCTTGTATTGATTTCCTCAGCTTATTCCTTCTACCACCCCGCCGCGTTCTATGTCTAAAGGGATAACCGATGAAGATGATGAAGGCCGATCGGATATTCCGGAGGAGCCTGTTGCACCCAGATTTTCATCATTAGCACTAGAATCAGAATCTGTGGTAAGATAGTCCTTTTTTTTGCTTCTTAGGAAAGAAGGGAAATGGATTCTCTGTACAGAAGCAATGGGTCCTTTGGGCTTAAATGAAAAAATTGATATGGCAGTTTTTTTTTATAAATAATTACCTTTGTATTTTTTATCTGTTATGAACCCTTTTCACTTACCATGTGTTTTTGTGTTAGTGCTCTAAGATTGATCATTGCCAAATGTTTTTATTTATTTTCTATTTCTTTAAGTGTTTTGTCACATGTTGGTATGTTGGTTTTTGTATCGTGGTGGTGTCAGGGGATGAGCGGCCCCTTGGATCATGACAATTTAAGGGTGTCTGCCCATTTCCTTTCACTATCAGGACCCGTTGAAGCGCAGCCGCGCAAAACGGCCGTTGTCCTCTTCAATCCACGTTCTCCCTAATTGTTTTCCTGCATATGCCGCAATAAACTATTGTTGAATCACAAGACCGGTGAGTGCACCATCATTTTTTTCTTTTTTTTGTCTGGACTACTTACATACTCATGTATGAAGTGCACCTGAGGGTCTGTGTAGATAGTGTTGGCAGCATTGGCATAGCAGCAGCTCCCTGTTGAGGGTATCTTGGATAGGTGGGTGAAGCAGTGCCATGTTCATTCCCTTTTTTTTCTTGAAACTTATGGTGTGGCCACCATCTTCCCCTGACCTCAACCCCATTGAGAACCTCTGGAGCATCATCAAAAGGAGTGTCTATGATGGCGGGAGGCAGTTCACATCTAAGCAACAGCTCTGGGAGGGTATTCTGTCCACATGCAAAACAATTAAAGCGGAAACCATCCAAAAACTGACAAATTCAATGGACGAGAGAGTTCAGAAGCTTCTTTCGAACAAGGGGTCCTATGTGCAAATGTAACATCACCTAGAATAAAGTTTTCACTTGAAAACTGTTTGATTTCATTTTGTAATAAGCTGATAATGCTTATAACTTCACAAATGACCATTTTTTTGTTCAAAATAAAAAAAAGGTTGAAAACTCTGCTGTGCAGAATAATTTGGAACATGCATTTTGAGTGTTTATTTTTTTTTAAACGATACTGTTTTCATAGGCAGTTTGTTCCAAAACATTGCAATTATACTAGAATAGTAGATGACTGGAAAATAACAATGACTGCAATTCAGATAGGTAATTTAGAGAAAATATGAGGAAAAATTATTTGCATAATAATTTGGAACACAGTGTAGATGAGGGTTGGGGGTAACTTGGGTAATAGTGATCACAAAATAATAAGTTTTCATGTATCCTTTAATTAGATGTGTAGTAGAGGAGTTACAAGGACACTAAACTTCAGGAAGGCAAATTTCCAAAGGATGAGAGATGATCTTAGTGCAATTAACTGGGACGATATCCTGAGACATTAAAATACACAAAGGAAATGGGAGACGTTTATTAGCATCCTGGGTAGGACCTGTGCACAGTATATACCGTATGGGAATAAACATACTAGAAATAGGAGGAAACCAATATGGCTAAATAGAGCTGTAAGGAGCGCAATAAGTGACAAAAAGAAAGCATTTAGAGAATTGAAGTAGGTAGTGATGAGGCTTTAAATAAATACAGAAAATTAAATAAATTCTATAAAAAGCAAATCAAGGCAGCAAAGATTGAGACAGAGAGACTCATTGCAGGGAGAGTAAAAATAATCTCAAAATATTCTTCAACTACATAAATAGTAAGAAGCTAAAAAGTGATAGTGTTGGCCTCCATAAAAATAGTCTGGGTGAAATGGTGGATGAGGATGAGGAAAAAGCCAATTTGCTAAATGACTTTTTTTCATTAGTATCTGCACAAGAAAATCCCATGGCAGACAACAGTGATAACAAAAATTCCCCATTAAATGTCACCTACTTAACCCAGCAGGAAGTACGGCGGTGTCTAAAAATCACTAAAATTGACAAATCTCCGGGCCCAGATGGGATACATCCCCGAGTACTGCAGGAATTAAGTACAGTCATTGATAGACCATTATTTTTAATCTTTAAAGACTCTATAATAACAGGGTCTGTACCACAGGACTGGCATATAGCAAATGTGGTGCCAATATTCAAAAAGGGGACAAAAACTGAACTCGGAAATTATAGGCCAGTAAGCTTAACCTCTACTGTGGGAAAAATCCTGGAGGGTATTCTAAGAGCTGCTATGCTGGAGTATCTGAAGAGGAATAACCTCATGACCCAATATCAACACAGGTTTACTAGGGACCGTTCCTGTCAGACTAAGGCCTCTTTCACACTTCCGTCTTTCTTTTTCCGTCACAATGCGTGGTTTTGCGAAAAAAACGGATCCAGCAAATGTTTCTGCTGGATCCGTTTTTTTCTCATAGACTTAGATTAGCGACGGATTGTGATAGATGGCCTTTCGTTTCATCTGTCGTGCACTGGATTCGTCTTAAAATTGCTGTCCGTCGGGTGTCGACAACGCACAATGGAACGTTTTTTATGTACGTCGGAAAATCGCTCGACGACGGATCGCTGACTGTCAAAAGCAGGAATCCAGCAAATGATGCCATCTTTTGAAACTGAGCATGCGCGAAAGAATTTCCTGTCAGGGAAATCCTCTCTCTCTTTCTCTCTCTCTTTTTACTATTGATGCTGCCTATGCAGCATCAACAGTAAAATGATATAATGTTAAAAATAGTAAAAAAAAATAAAAGATTGTGATATTCTTACCTTCCGGCGTCCACCGCAGCCTTCCCGCGGCCTTCCCGATGCTCGCGATGCTGCCGGCAGCTCCCGTTCCCAGGCTGCGTGGGACACAGGAAGGTAAGAATATCACAATTTATTATTTTTTTATTATTTTTTACCTGGGTTGTGTTGTGTATGCGTTTTCACAGCGGAAAAATGCGGCGAAGATGCATACACAATGTGTGCACATAGCCTCGACAGATCCGTCACAAAAAAGGGACCCAATGCATCCAGTTTATACAATCTGCACAGGATCCGTCTTTTCAACATTTTGACAGATTGTGACTGATTGGAAAAAACAGAAGTGTGAAAGAGGCCTAATCTGATAAGCTTCTATGAAGAGGTAAGTTCCTGACTGGACCAAGGGAGCACAGTGGACGTAGTGTATATGGACTTTTAAAAAGCTTTTGATACGGTGCCACACAAAAGGTTAATACATAAAATGAGAACAATGGGGATAGGGGAAAATATGTGTAAGTGGGTTAAGAGCTGGCTCAGGGATAGGAAACAAAGGGTGGTAATTAATAGAGCACACTCGGACTGGGTTACGGTTAGCAGTGGGGTACCACAGGGGTCAGTATTGGGCCCTCTTCTTTATAACATATTTATTAATGACCTTGTAGGGGGCATACAGAGTAGAATTTCAATATTTGCAGATGACACTAAACTCTGCAGGGTAATCAATACAGAGGAGGACAATTTTACATTACAGGATTTATGTAAACTAGAAGCTTGGGCTGGTAAATGACAAATGAGCTTTAATGGGGATAAATGTAAGGTCACGGACTTGGGTAGAGCAAATAAGATGTGTAATTACGTGCTTAATTGTAAAACACTGGGTAAAACCATCAATTAAAAAGACCTGGCTGTATGGGTGGACAACAAACTCACATTTAGTGGCCAGTGTTAGGCAGCTGCTACAAAGGCAAATAAAATAATGGGATGCTTTAGATGGATGCAGAGAAGAGCGACCAAGGTTATTAGAGGACTGGGGGGTCTGCAATACCAAGACAGGTTATTACACTTGGGGCTATTTAGGTTGGAAAAACAAAGGGTAAGGGGTGATCTTATTTTAATGTATAAATATATGAGGGGACAGTACAAAGACCTTTCTAATGGAAGGATAGAAGGTTTAAGCATAATCACAGACGCTGATTCTTTACTGTAAGAGCAGCGAGACTATGGAACTCTGTCGTGTGATGTTGTAATGAGTGATTCCCTACTAAAATTTAAGAGGGGACTGGATGCCTTTCTTGAAAAGTATAATGTTACAGGTTATATATACTAGATTCCTTAATAGGGCGTTGATCCAGGAAACTAGTCTGATTGCCGTATGTGGAGTCGGGAAGGATTTTTTTTCCCCAATTTGGAGCTTACTCTTTGCCACATGGGTTTTTTTTTTGCCTTCCACTGGATTAACATGTTAGGGCATGTTAGGTTAGGCTATGGGTTTGACTAGATAGACTTAAAGTCTTCCTTAAACCTTAATAACTATGTTACTATGTTACATCAACTGATGCCAATGACTGGAGGTAAACTTTTAACCTCTGATCACAGCTGCGGGCTCATGCTGGGTGTTGAACCCAAACAATAAAAAGGACTTCCAGGTGAATTCCGTGTTCGGGGTCCGTACCCGAGCAGTAGGTGTTCGGTACAGACCTTGAACTTTACTGTTGGAGATCGTGCATCTCTAGTTAACAGATATTAACAGGTTTTCATAATCTTGCCTATATGACACTTTCTATTTGTTCAATATCAGAAGATTTTTGTTCATATCTCATATCCTCTGGACACTGCTTTTTCTATTGTACAATGTTTGCAACATTTTAATTTATAATTTCATCATGTCACCTGTCTAATATGCTTGGGTTATAATAATTTGAGAAATGTCATTTGTTACACTCATGCTAGAAGAATCACTTAAAGGTTTTTTTGGGGAATTTATTATTTATTCACAGCTTGGTAAAAGTTTCTTAACACCCAGAAAATAATTTTAGACTATATTAAAATATTTTGTGACTTTTAAAACAAAATTAACATTTTTTATTTGGCTACACTGCTATTCTATTTGCATTCTCCATTAATACATCTTTCCAAAATACAAAACTAAATTTAGAAATTCTGTTTTATCATTCTAGAGCAAAAAAAAATTTGAGAACTGTTAATAAAGTTCATATCACCAAACAGTAAAATTTCAACCTTACATATATACCTTCATAACCATCTATTTACTATAACATAAAACATTCATTTTTCAAATATGAAACTATTGGCATTGTTTTTTACCAACTTAATGCATTTATTTCTTCTGTTTTAACTGCTTCCACACCATCTAAGTATATTCGCAGGTGTAATGAATTTACCAGTCCAAGCTAAAATGTCTTATGTGCCCTAATTGAGAATGCTTCTGATTGCTCACTTTACCATTAATAGCTACTTAATTCTCTAATTTCCAATTTGACTTGTGAGTTGGTTTTGCTTTCTACCGTTTGATACCTGTATTGTTCTAAACTGTTTTGATCCTAATTTATCTACTTTCCTGTTTCCTTCATGACACGAGTATAGATCCATTTGTTCAGATCTCTAGTAATAGCCTTGGCTTCCTAATACATCTACATTACCCCATCTTTCCTAGTTTATTGACCTTTGCTCACCTGCATGTTTTTGCTTTGACTTTCCTGTTTTAGTTGCAGTTAGCAATTATGTTTCTGAGCTATTAATTAGTATTTAGGTTTAACTTAAGCTAGACTTTATCCAGGCAAATGAATACAAGACTGCATTAGTATGTTCCCTGATTAGAGATGAGCAAGCAATTCCTAATACTTTCTTGCTCGTTTTGAGTAACAAGTATAATGAGAGTCAATGGGAAAGCCAAGCTTTTTTTCTGGCAGACCCTACAAAGAGGTCTGGGGGGGCAGTGAAAATGCTCAAATGGATGGGAAAAGTGCTGAATGGAAGGAAACAGCATGAGGAAGACCCCTGGAAGCATCTCGCAGATCGTTGCTGAGAACAATGAGTCACACTTTTACTCCACTTTAAGGAGTGACAATTAAACATTCCAAACTGAAATTACATTTTACAGGAAAAAAGTTAAGAACCACTTTTTCTGCACAATGACTTTTATATAAGGCAATATTTAAAAAGGATATAATTAAATACATAATTTAAGTAAACCAAAAAATTTGTTAGTAAAAAATAGGAAATTTCAGTGTAATTTATGAAGGAAGCAAGAATTACAAAAAATAAGTGACTCAGATACTCCCTGTATTAACCCCTTCCCGACCTGTGACACAGCGTATGGGTCATGAAAGTCGGTGCCAATCCGACCTGTGACGCATATGCTGTGTCACAGAATGATCGCGTCCCTGCAGATCGGGTGAAAGGGTTAACTCCTATTTCACCCGATCTGCAGGGAGAGGGGGAGTTGTACTTCAGCCCACGTGGCTACGATCGCTCTGATTGGCTGTTGAAAGTGCAACAGCCAATCAGACCAATTTGCAATATTTCACCTATGAAAATGGTGAAATATTGCAATCCAGCCATGGCCGATGCTGCAATAGCATCTGCCATGGCTGGAAATCATGTTCTGCCACCCCCCCACCGCCCCCGATCTCCTCCCCAGTCCTCCGTTCTGTCCGGTACCCCCTCTGTCCCCCTGTCCACTCCCCCGTGCTCCTGTCCGCTCCCCCCGTCCTCCGATCACCCCCCTGTGCTCCGATCCACCCCCCCACCACCCCCTCATACTTACCGAGCCTCCCGAAGTCGGTCCATCTTCTCCCTGGGCGCCGCCATCTTCCAAAATGGCGGGCGCATGCTCAGTGCGCCCGCCGAATCTGCCGGCCGGCAGATGCGTTCCATGTACATTTTGATCACTGTGGTAAACTTATCACAGTGATCAAAATAAAAAAAAATAGTAAATGACCCCCCCCTTTATCACCCCCATAGGTAGGGACAATAATAAAATAAAGAAAATATTTTTTTTTTCCACTAGGGTTAGAACTAGGGTTAGAGTTAGAACTAGGGTTAGGGTTAGGGTTAGGGGTAGGGTTAGGGTTAGGGGTAGGGTTAGGGGTAGGGTTAGGGGTAGGGTTAGGGTTAGGGGTAGGGTTAGGGGTAGGGGTAGGGGTAGGGTTAGGGTTAGAACTAGGGTTAGCGTTAGAATTAGGCTATGTGCACACTGTGCGGATTTGGCTGCGGATCCGCAGCGGATTGGCCGCTGCGGATTCATAGCAGTGTTCCATCAGGTTTACAGTACCATGTAAACCTATGGAAAACCAAATCCGCTGTGCCCATGGTGCGGAAAATACCACGCGGAAATGCTATGCTGTATTTTCCGCAGTATGTCAATTCTTTGTGCGGATTTTGCATAGCCTTAGGGTTAGGGTTGGAATTAGAGTTAGGGTTGGAATTAGGGCTAGGGTTGGAAATAGGATTAAGAATAGGCTTGTGGTTAGGGTTATGGTTAGGGTTAGGGGTGTGTTGGGGTTAAAGTTGTGGTTGGGGTTGGGATTAGGGTTGGGATTAGGGTTAGGGTTGTGGTTAGGGGTGTGTTGGGGTTGGGTTGTGATTAGGGTTATGGCTAGAGTTGGGATTAGGGTTAGGGGTGTGTTGGGGTTAGGGTTGGGATTAGGGTTAGGGGTGTGTTGGGGTTAGTGTTGGAGTTAGAATTGAGGGGTTTCCACTGTTTAGGCACATCAGGGGTCTCCAAACGCAACGTGGCGCCACCATTGATTCCAGCCAATCTTGCGTTCAAAAAGTCAAATGGTGCTCCCTCCCTTCCGAGCCCCGACGTGTGCCCAAACAGTGGTTTACCCCCCCATATGGGGTACCAGCATACTCAGGACAAACTGGGCAACAATTATCAGGGTCCAATTTCTCCTGTTACCCTTGCGAAAATAAAACATTGCTTGCTAAAACATAATTTTAGAGGAATGAAAAATGATTTTTTATTTTCACGGATCTGCGTTATAAACTTCTGTGAAGCACTTGGGGGTTCAAAGTGCTCACTATACTTCTAGATAAGTTCCTTGGGGGGTCTAGTTTCCAAAATGGGGTCACTTGTGGGGTTTCTACTGTTTAGGCACATCAGGGGCTCTGGAAATGGAATGTGACACACGCAGACCACTCCATCAAAGCCTGCATTTCAAAACGTCACTACCTCCCTTCCGAGCCCCGACTTGTGCCCAAACAGTGGTTTACCCCCACATATGGGGTATCAGTATACTCAGGACAAACTGGGCAACAACTATTGTGGTCCAATTTCTTCTGTTACCCTTGTGAAAATAAAAAATTGCTTGCTAAAACATCATTTTTAAGGAAAGAAAAATGATTTTTTATTTTCACGGCTCTGCGTTGTAAACTTCTGTGAAGCACTTGGGGGTTCAAAGTGCTCACCACATATCTAGATAAGTTTCTTGGGGGGTCTAGTTTCCAAAATGGGGTCACTTGTGGGGGGTTTCTACTGTTTAGGCACATCAGGGGCTCTGCAAATGGAATGTGACGCACGCAGACCACTCCATCAAAGCCTGCATTTCAAAACGTCACTACCTCCCTTCCGAGCCCCGACTTGTGCCCAAACAGTGGTGTACCCCCACATATGGGGTATCAGCATACTCAGGAGAAACTGGACAACAACTTTTGGGGTCCAATTTCTCCTGTTACCCTTGGGAAAATAAAAAATTGTGGGCTAAAAAAATCATTTTTGAGAAAAGAAAAATTATTTTTTATTTTCATGGCTCTGCGTTATAAACTTCTGTGAAGCACTTGGGGGTTCAAAGTGCTCACCACACATCTAGATTAGTTCGTTGGGAGGTCTAGTTTCCAAAATGGGGTCATTTGTGGGGGAGCTCCAATGTTTAGGCACACAGGGGCTCTCCAAACGCGACATGGTGTCCGCTAACGATTGGAGCTAATTTTCCATTCAAAAAGTCAAATGGCGCTCCTTCCCTTCCGAGCCTTGCCGTGTACCCAAACAGTGGTTTACCCCCACATATGAGGCATCGGCGTACTCAGGAGAAATTTCCCAACAAATTTTAAGATCCATTTTTATCCTGTTGCCCATGTGAAAATGAAAGAATTGAGGCTAAAAGAAATTTTGTGTGAAAAAAAAGTACTTTTTCATTTTTGCGGATCAATTTGTGAAGCACCTGAGGGTTTAAAGTGCTCACTATGCCTCTAGATAAGTTCCTTGGGTGGTCTAGTTTCCAAAATGGGGTCACTTGTGGAGGAGCTCCAATGTTTAGGCACACAGGGGCTTTCCAAACGCGACATGGTGTCCGCTAACAATGGAGATAATTTTTCATTCAAAAAGTCAAATGGCGCTCCTTCCCTTCCGAGCCTTACCATGTGCCCAAACAGTGGTTTACCCCCACATGTGAGGTATCGGTGTACTCAGGAGAAATTGCCCAACAAATTTTAGGATCCATTTTATCCTGTTGCCCATGTGAAAATGAAAAAATTGAGGCTAAAATAATTTTTTTGTGAAAAAAAAGTACTTTTTCATTTTTACGGATCAATTTGTGAAGCACCTGGGGGTTTAAAGTGCTCACTATGCTTCTAGATAAGTTCCTTGGGGGGTCTAGTTTCCAAGATGGGGTCACTTGTGGGGAAGCTCCAATGTTTAGGCACACGGGGGCTCTCCAAACGCGACATGGTGTCCGCTAAAGATTGGAGCCAATTTTTCATTCAAAATGTCAAATGGCACTCCTTCCCTTCCGAGCCCTGCCGTGCGCCCAAACAGTGGTTTACCCCCACATATGAGGTATCAGCGTACTCAGTACAAATTGGACAACAACGTACGTGGTCCAGTTTCTCCTTTTACCCTTGGGAAAATAAAAAAATTGTTGCTAAAAGATCATTTTTGTGACTATAAAGTTAAATGTTCATTTTTTACTTCCATGTTGCTTCTGCTGCTGTGAAACACCTGAAGGGTTAATAAACTTATTGAATGTGGTTTTGAGCACCTTGAGGGGTGCAGTTTTTAGAATGGTGTCACTTTTGGGCATTTTCAGCCATATAGAACCCTCAAAATGACTTCAAATGTGAGGTGGTCCCTAAAAAAAATGGTTTTGTAAATTTTGTTGTAAAAATGAGAAATCACTGGTCAAATTTTAACCCTTATAACTTCCTAACAACAAAAAATTTTGTTTCCAAAACTGTGCTGATGTAAATTAGACATGTGGGAAATGTTATTTATTAACTATTTTGTGTCACATAACTCTCTGGTTTAACAGAATAAAAATTCAAAATGTGAAAATTGCGAAATTTTCAAAATTTTCGCCAAATTTCCGTTTTTTTCACAAATAAACTCAGAAATTATCGACCTAAATTTACCACTAACATGAAGCCCAATATCACGAAAAAACAATCTCAGAATCGCTAGGATCCGTTGAAGCGTTCCTGAGTTATTACCTCATAAAGGGACACTGGTCAGAATTGCAAAAAACGTCAAGGTCATTAAGGCCAAAATAGGCTGGGTCATGAAGGGGTTAAACATAAAGGAGGGCCTCAGACACATTCTGTTCAAATTGTCATGTATTGGTAACTCCTAAACTCATAAAAGTTGTGCAATTTTAATTTTAATGTTTAAGGGTTAGATACCAAGGAAATGTAACCCAGAATAGTATATGGATGAGCAATATAATACTGACAAGGGTATGTGCACACGTTGAGTAAAATTTCTGCACCATTTCTGCATCTATTGGCAGGAAAATAGCACCTGCAAAACTCACAATTTTGGTGCATTTTTGCCATGTTGCTTTTGCGTTTTTGGCTACAATTTTTATTGATTTGAGTAAAGTTAATGGTGAAAAACGCAGGGCAAAATTGCACAGAGAACTGTCATGCAGCAGATTAGTTTCTGTACCAATCCTGCAACGTGTGCATGACATGTTAGGTTTCTCATTAACTTTGCTGGCATCAGGTTTTGCTTCAGGTTTTGTCACAAATCCGATCAGAAAAAAAAGCAACAAAATGCACCAAATCTGCAACTTGTGCACATAGCCTTTTTTAGGGCTATATACCAATGAAATGTACTCTAGACCACGGAAAAGTCTATGGATGAGCAATATAATACTGATAAAATTTTGAACAAGCTTTTTGAGGTTTATATACCAACGAAATGTACTACAAACCAAGGAATAGTCTATGGATGAAAAATATAATAATAATGATAACATTTTGGAAAAGTTTTTTGAGGGTTATATTCCAATGAAATGTACTCCAGACAATGGAGTACTCTATGGATGAGCAACATAATACCAATTAAATTTTGAACAAGCTTTTTGAGCCTTATATACCAGTGAAATGGAGTTCAGACCACAGAATAGTCTATAGGTGGGCAATATAACACCGATACATTTTTAACTAGTTTTTTAATAGTCATCCATAGTGGTATTATGTAGTGATGAGCGAACATACTCGCCACTACTCGGTACTCGCCCGAGTATCACTATGCTAGGTGTACTCGGCGAGCTCCGAGTATTTCCGGGATTATACGTCGGGAGCTCGGGTCTCTGCCCTGCAATTTTGGTGCTATTTAGAATGCTAATGACCATGCAGGGATTGTCTGCCATGCACTGTAATGCCACAGCCATCTTTGCTGTGGTATTACAGTGATTGGCTGGCCACACAGTGTCATCAGGTCTATAAGAGACCTGGCGCCGTCCTGCTCGCCGCATTCTGCTTCAGACTTAGCTAGTGTAGGGAGAGCTGATGCTGAGATAGGGTCAAAATCGTTATTTTAATAGTTAGTGTGGGTCTGCTAGTGTTCAGTCCACAAATCCTGAGAAATCAACAGTCCTTTTTAGGGCTAATTCGAGGGTACTGAGATTGCAGCGCTAGGCAGGGGAGTCTATGTGCACATATCCACATCAGTGCAAAGTCTGTAGGCACTGTATGTGAGTATATACACTCACCGGCCACTTTATTAGGTACACCATGCTAGTAACGGGTTGGACCCCCTTTTGCCTTCAGAACTGCCTCAATTCTTCGTGGCATAGATTCAACAAGGTGCTGGAAGCATTCCTCAGAGATTTTGGTCCATATTGACATGATGGCATCACACAGTTGCCGCAGATTTGTCGGCTGCACATCCCAAAGATGCTCCATACAAGGCAGGATGGATCCATGCTTTCATGTTGTTTACGCCAAATTCTGACCCTACCATCCAAATGTCGCAGCAGAAATCGAGACTCATCAGACCAAGCAACGTTTTTCCAATCTTCTACTGTCCAATTTCGATGAGCTTGTACAAATTGTAGCCTCAGTTTCCTGTTCTTAGCTGAAAGGAGTGGTACCCGGTGTGGTCTTCTGCTGCTGTAGCCCATCTGCCTCAAAGTTCGACGCACTGTGCGTTCAGAGATGCTCTTAGGCCTACCTTGGTTGTAACGGGTGGCGATTTGAGTCACTGTTGCCTTTCTATCAGCTCGAACCAGTCTGCCTATTCTCCTCTGACCTCTGGCATCAACAAGGCATTTCCACCCACAGAACTGCCGCTCACTGGATTTTTTTTCTTTTTCGGACCATTCTCTGTAAACCCTAGAGATGGTTGTGCGTGAAAATCCCAGTAGATCAGCAGTTTCTGAAATACTCAGACCAGCCCTTCTGGCACCAACAACCATGCCACGTTCAAAGGCACTCAAATCACCTTTCTTCCCCATATTGATGCTCGGTTTGAACTGCAGGAAATTGTCTTGACCATGTCTACATGCCTAAATGCACTGAGTTGCCGCCATGTGATTGGCTGATTAGAAATTAAGTGTTAACAAGAAGTTGGACAGGTGTACCTAATAAAGTGGCCGGTGAGTGTATATCTCACAGCATACCTGAAAAAGCTCCATTACTGTCTGCTGCTGCTTATTTAATATCTACCTAGCTGCAGTTATCTGTGGCAATTTTTTTTTTTTGCAGCGTATATCTGCTCATTTTATTCTAAAGCAATCCATAGCCCCCTTTTTTCTACAGTAATTTGCTTGGTCATGCTGCAGACTATAGCCAGGTCATTGCAATAGAAGAGTGTGCAAATCTAATAATTAAATTTTTTTTTGTCCCAGGCATCAGATGTGAGTACGACAAAAAATCTGTCCTTTTTTTTTGGTGCTATCTAATATTTTGTAGTGTCTTACAACATTTTTGAGCACTATTTCTCTGCCCCAAAATCTGTAGCTGGCCCAAAAATATTTAGCTACAGTTCTTTGATTTATCACTGAGAGTTGTACGACACATGCATCGCATATCATTACACTAAATATCTTACAATTTTAGCAATCCAATTTTTTTTAGTGTCATAGCCAACTTGTTGACACGCTTTTGGTGTGCCCAAAAAAAATCAAGGCCACATTTTGATCAGTCTGTTTTCTCAGGCTGATGCCTGGTGTATCTGTGGTGGAAAAATCTGAGCTTCGCAGGAATGCATTGCATAGTTCTATCTGCTAGCCTTGTTCTACTCAGTATTTATTGTTTTCCAAAACTGACAAAAAACATAAAAACATTTATACAGTCTGTTATCTCCGTCAGATGCCTGGTGTATATGTGGTGGAAAAATCTTGGCTTCGCAGGCATACGGTGCATAGTTCTGTCTGCTAGCCTTGTTCTACTCACTATTTATTGTTTTCCAAAATTAACAAAAAACATATACATTTTTATACAGTCTGATACCTCCATCAAACACCTGGTGTATCTGTGGTGGAAAAATATTCGCTTCGCAGGCATACGTTGCATAGTTCTGTCTGCTACCCTTGTTCTACTCAGTATTTTTTGTTTAAAAAATATCAAAAAACAAAAAAAACTTTTTAACTGTCTGTTAACTCTGTCAGATGCCTGGTGTATCTGTGGTGTCCAAATCTTCACTTTGCAGGCATACTGATCAAATATAATTTTTCTCCAAAGAAATCCATTTGTATTGAGCTTTTAAACTATTTCAGTAGTCCATTTAATATGGGCAAGGCAAGGGATGGGGAAGTGGATGTGATGCTGATGGTGCATGAAGAGGATGAGGCCGTGGCCAAGCTTAAAGTTGGTCACAACAAAGACCCACATTTTCGCACTCAACCTTCCTGCCTCATTTTCTAGGAGACCACAGCGCACCACTATTGAAGACATAGCAATGTAAAATGGTTGTTGGTTGGATAGCAGATAATGCTTCCAGTCACTTAACCACCATCACCACCACCACATCTTCCACACAGTCAAGTCTGAGTAGCCTGTTCCTCCTTCCTCTCACCATGCCGAGTGCCCTGAGACAACTGATCACACACTTGGACACTCCGAAGAGCTGTTCAGTTTTCCCTTTAAAGATTCCAGACTCTCGGCCAGTCAACTTGAAGTGGGACCAGATGAGATCGCATGTAGTGATGCCCAAAGATTTGAACAGCCACGGTCACATGAAGACGATGGTGGGAAAGTGTCACAAGAGGTGGACAATGATGAGACACAATTGCCAGAAAGTCAGGAGGAGGAGCAGGGTGCGGATGTTGAAGATGAGGTGGTGGATGACATAGTGACTGACCCAACCTGGCAGGAGGACATGCAGAGCAAGGGCAGCAGCACAAATGGGGAAGGAGGCATATTACTCCAACAGGCAGGAAGAAGCAGTGTGGTGGCCACAGACAGAAGATGTGCATCCATTCCCTGTAACACCAACATGAGGGAAGTTGCCTATCCAACTGTTAGATCTTCCAGAGTCTGGTTATTTTTTAAAGACTCTGCCGATAATCCCAAACAGGCCATTGGCAGCACCTGCCATGTCCACATCAGCAGGGGTAGCAAAACTACCAGCCTGACCACCACCAGCATAATCAGGTACATGGCAGCAAAGCACCCGACTTTGTGGGCCGAACCCCAGGCTCCAGGAACACTGTCTGCAGGTGACACCACTGCTTCTTCCACTGTTTTGTGTAGAAGCCAATCCCCTGTCCACTGTTCATGTGAAGATGCCTCTGGCCCTGCACCTGTTGTTGCCCACAGTCAAGAAGCACCATCATCAAGCCAATCCACGTCCTTGTCCCAGAGCAGCCTTCAGTTGTCTATACCCCAGTCATTAGAATGCAAGCAGAAATACCCAGCCAATGCCCCACAGACCACAGTACTAAATTCTCACATTTCTCATCTGCTTGCACTAGAAATGTTGCCTTTAAGGCTTGTTGATACAGAAGGTTTCCGCAACCTGATGGTGGCGGCCATCCCAAGGTACTCGTTCCCCAGTCGCCACCATTTCTCCTGGTGTGCCGTACCAGCATTACACCAGCATGTGTCCCACAACATTATCCGTGCCCTCAACAAAGCTGTTACTGGGAAAGTCTACCTAACCATGGACAGGTGGAAAACTGCTTGTAGGCAGGGACGGTAAATCTCACTAATGGCACACTGGGTAAAAGCTAGTGAAAGCTGGGACCCAATCGGACCTTGGGATGGAACACATCCTCCGCATGCTGAGGATTGTGGGCCCTACATCATTCAGGGTTGCCCCCACAGTCTACAGCTCCTGCACCTCCTCCTACTCTTCAGCCTCCATCTATGAAATGAACGCATCAGTCAGGAGCTCGAAGCACTGCAGCACTGCCTCAGCCAAGTGGCAACAGGCTGTGCTGAAGCTAATCTGCTGAGGAGACAAATCGCACAATGCTAAAGAGTTGTGGACAGCGCTGAAAGATCAGTCAGGTATTTGGATAACACCGCTGAACCTATAGCTAGGCATGGTCGTGTGTGACAATGGCCGGAACCTGGTGGTGGCTCTGAGGCAATGTGAGCTCACACATGTACCTTGCCTGGCCCATAACCTCATGGTTCATCATTTTCTCAAAAGCTACCTGGAGCTGCCGGATCTGCTAGTGAAAGTACGCCATCTGTCTGCCCATTTTACAAAGTCAGATACAGCTTCAGCCGCCCTTGCCGTGCTTCAGCACCGTCTGCAGCTTCCAGCTCACCAACTGGTGTGTGATGTCCCCATGCATTGTAACTCTACATTGCATATTTTGGAAAAGATTCAGTTCAGACTCCACACATAAGACCTCAGGAGTGGACATGGATGTCAGACATATGTACCATCCTCCAAAACTTTGAGGACTGCACCAAGATGGTGAGCGGCGATGATGCCATAATTAGTGTCACCCTCCCACTCCTCTGCATTCTAAAATCCTCTCTGCTCATAATTAAAGAGGATGCATTGCAGGCGGAGCACGAGGACATGGAGCAAGGACCATACCGGGTGATTACACTCAGCCCAGCCTCATGACGTCCCAATGTGGATTGGTATACAATGAGGAGGAGGAAGAACAGGAGCAAATTTCATGCAGTATAGGCGGTACTACAAGCACAGCTGTCGTACCGTATTTTCAGCAGGGATGGCCTGAAGACAGGGAGAGACATAAGTACAATCCAGCTCAGGCAGAGGTGCAATGGCAACGTTCTGGGACAGTTTTCTAAGACCCTCCCATCGTGACGGCACAGAGGCAAGGGATGCTGCCACAAGAAGTGCAATGCTTGGGAAGATGCTGAGGGAGTACCATGCAGATTGCACAAATGTCCTCCAGAATTCCTCTGTGCCTTTTAATTATTGGGTATCCAAGCTGGACATGTGGCATGAACTGGCTCTCTACGCCCTGGAGGTTCTGGCCTGGCCTGCCCTGCTGCAGTAATAATTATAGGAGATAACTCAGGAGACTCTTTGCGTGGAACAAGATAACAACAGGACACAGTTTTATAAGTGGTAAAGTCTATATTATCACACAGTGATTCAAACAGGTGCAGAGAGAAACTCAAGTCCACAACACTTGGTGCAAATATCAAATGCAGCTCAGCAGTCTATAGGAAACTTTAGAGGAAAATGCAATCACGCAGAAAGTCTATGAAGCACAATTATTCTTGAGGATACTTGACACGAATAAGTCCTTGCTTAGTCCACAACACAGATAGATATGCTTATAAGGCAGTTCAAATAATATCTTAGCTTAACCAGGAAGGTCTGGGTAATAGTCTCAGGTTCTTGCAGAGCAGAAACAGCTTACATGTCCAGCAAATGCAGATGGAAGCAAACACGAGCAGCAGATGAAGGAGGATTACTGGAATTGGTGTATGCAGCAGGAACTCAGAGCAGAGTAGCAGGATAACTCCACAGGTTCACAGGAGCAGGTATATAGCCAGGGAGTCACCAGAGGTCAGGAGCTGGATGCAAGGCAGAATACTCTAGCACAGACTGAAGGCTGGGGTGGAGTTTTATAGCAGGAAGACACAGTGCACATGAGACCAAAGACGCCATCTTGGAAAAGGGCAGTAATGCACAAAAAGGTAATAAAAAATGTTCAGAGTCCTGGCATTACTCCCTCCTTAGAAGCGGCCTCAGGACAATCCTGGACCTGGTTTCTCAGGGAATCTCTGATGAAAACGAGAAATCTTCTGTTGGGCATTGATGTTTTCCACAGGTTCCCAAGAGTCTTCCTCAGGGGGATATCCCTGCCATCTTATCAGATATTGGAGCCGCTTCCTGCGAATCCTGGAATCAACAATTTCCTCCACCACAAATTGTTCTTGCCCATCAATCACCACAGGCTGCAGAGGTGGCACAACACGTCCCTGGAAGGTATTAGGAGATACAGGCTTTAGTAAAGATGCGTGAAAAACTGGGTGTACCTTCATAGTCCTAGGCAGCTTCAGCCGGCAGGCCACAAAGCTCACAATACCGTTGACCTTGAAAAGGCCAATGAATTTCTGTCCAAGTTTTTGTGAAGGAACGTTTAACTTCAGATTCTTAGTTGCTAACCACACGGAATCTCCAACCTTGAACATGGGTGCAGGTTTACGGAATCTATTAGCTGATCTCTTATAACGTTCTTGAGCTGTGGTCAGGGATTCCTTCAGAACCTCCAGATTTTGCCTCATCGCAGTCAGCCTTTCCTCCACTGCCGGAACCGGAGAATTGATTGGAGACCTAGGTAAGATACACGGATGATAACCCAGATTGGCAAAGAAAGGTGTAAATTTAGTGGAGGCGCTCTGAGAATTGCTATATGAAAATTCGGCTAACGGCAGCAACTCCAACCAATCATCCTGGAGATGGCTGACATAGCATCTTAGATATTGTTCCAGCATCTGGTTGGTACGCTCAGTCTGACCATTTGTCTGGGGATGGTAAGCATAAGAGAGACAGACATTAATATTGGGTGCAGAGCAAAACCCCTTCCAGAATCTTGAAGTGAACTGCACTCCACGGTCAGAGATGATCTCATCTGGAACCCCATGCAACCAAAAGACATTCTGTATAACCAAGTTCACTGTATCTTTAGCTGAGGGGAGGCCGGTGCATGGAACAAATTGAGCAGCTTTAGTCAGGCGATCAACTACCACCATGATTGTATTAATGCCCCCCGATGTAGGCAGCTCCACAATAAAGTCCATTGATATAGACCCCCAAGGGCGGGACGGAACAGGTAATGGTTGTAGAAGACCCATAGGTGACACATGAGGAGTCTTGTAACGAGCACATACCTCGCAAGAGAGAACATAGTCCTTGGTATCCTTCAGGCAAGTTGGCCACCAGAAGAATCAGCTCAGGAACTCTTGTGTCTTCTGTACCCCCCTGTGACCAGCCAACTTGGAGTCATGTACCAACTTGAGGATCTGCAGACGCACGACCTCAGGGACGTAGATACGTCAATCTCTGAACCACATGCCACCCTTAAAGACAAGATTAATATCCACAGGTGGGTTGGCCAGAAATACATCACCCTCATAGGCCTCCCTGCACTCCTTCCACAAGTCCTGATCGTGGATAACTCCGATGAAATTGGCATCAGATAGAATGGTCTTGGACGGGGCTCCAGGTACGGAATCCGAAGCATGGATTCGGGATAAAGCATCAGCCTTCCCTTTACGAGAACCTGGACGGTACAAGATAACAAAGTTAAATTGATTTAAAAATAAGTTCCAACGAGCCTGATGAGGAGAAAGACATCTAGCAGATCTAAGGAACTCTAAATTGCGATGGTCAGTTAGCACAATGATCTGTTGTGCAGCTCCTTGCAGATGATGCCTCCATTCTTTGAAAGCCGCAATAATAGCCAGCAATTCCTTGTCTCCCACTTTGTAATTCTTCTCTGCTGAGGTTAGTCTACGGGAAAAGAAAGCACAAGGATGTAGCAGACCCTTCTCTCCAGTTCTTTGGGAGAGAATAGCCCCCAAAGCATTATCAAAAGCGTCCACCTCCACAATGAAAGAAAGTGTTGGATCTGGGTGTATCAACAGCGGTGCTGATGTGAAACAGATCTTAAGCCAATCAAAAGCTTCTTGAGCCTGTGATGACCACTTAAAGGGCTTCTCCTTCTTTGTCAAGAAAGTAATGGGACGGACAATATCAGAAAATTTCGAATGAAGCGTCTGTAGAAATTTGCAAAACCAATAAAATGTTGGACATCCTTAACGTTATTGAGTACCGGCCAGTCAAGGATAGCCTGAATCTTACCAGATTCCATGTTCAGCTCCTGGGGAGAGATGATATAACCTAAGAACTGTATCTCAGAATGATGGAACTCGTATTTCTCCGGCTTAATATACAGATGGTTCTCTTTCAGACGTGTTAAAACAGTTTTGACATGTTCTTCATGTTTCTGTAGAGAGTCAGAAAAGATTAGTATATTGTCCAAATAGATCACTACAAACTGGTCCAACAAATCTCTGAAAATGTCATTAGCAAGGTGTTGAAATGTTGCAGGGGCGTTATAAAGCCCGAAGGGCATCACAAGAGATTCAGAGTGTCCATACCGGCATCTGAATGCTGTCTTCCACTCATCCCCTGGACGAATACGCACCAAATTATAAGCCCCACGAAGATCCAGTTTAGAGAACACCTTAGCATGGCGGACTCTTTACAGTAATTTGGAAATCAGAGGCAAAGGGTAATGGTTTCGTACGGTTACCTTATTGAGTTCCCGATAGTCAACACAGGGTCTCAGGGTCCCATCCTTCTTCTTTACAAAAAAGATAGGTGCCCCTGCTGGTGAGGAAGAAGGAGGTATGAAGCCTTTGGCCAGATTTTCATCAATATACTCCTTTAAGGCTTGAAGCTCAGGTGCCGCCAAAGGGTATACGTTACCAAAAGGAATAGTTGCCCCAGGAAGCAACTCAATGGGACAGTCATAATGCCTGTGTGGAGGAAGCTGATCTGCATTCTTCTTGTCACAGATGTCAGAGAACTCTTTATATGCTGGAGGTAAAGAAAATACCTGTACATGTGGTTCCGTAGCCGTGGACTCAGGGACAGCTTCTGTTAACTCTGAGTTGCTCCTTGTTGGAAAGATAATCTCCTTGGTCTCCCAGTTGATAATTGGGTTCTGAGAACGCAACCAAGGAATGCCTAAAATCACAGGAAAATAAGGAGAAGAAATTAGCAAGAAAGAAAGTTGCTCCTGATGATTAGGCTCCAACAAAATTTCAAGGGGTACGGTCTCCTGATCCACAGGCCCAGAGATTAAAGGTGACCCATCCACTGTTTCCATGGTAATAGGAGAGGCTCTTTGCTGAATTTCAATACCATGTTTCTTGGCAAATGCGATATCCATGAAATTGCCACCTGCACCAGAGTCAATCATAGCTTCACTGGAAATCCACTGTCCTGAACACAGGATCTTAATAGGGAGAGAACAGTGAGAGTTCTTTTCCTTAAGCTCCTTGGGGGGTGAAGTCATAGAAAGTGAATGGAATACAGCGTTTAAAGGCAGGCTACATTCAGAGATGTCAGATTCATCATCACAGTTGTCATACTCCCCTACTGCTGCGAGCACCTTGTTAGGCTGTCTAGGACACTTAGGACAATTGATCAAGAAGTGGTCAGACTGGCCGCAGTAGAAACATAAACTTTCACGAAGGCGATGCTCCCGGCGCTCATTGATCTCGCGCCTCTGAACGGAATCAATTTGCATGCGCACCTCCTCCACCTCCCGAGATGTTTTACCTGCAGGCTCTTTGGAAGGAAGGGAAAAGTTAGAAATACGGTTGTATGCAGCAAACTTCTCCTGTCTACGCTCAGTAAGGCGAATGTCAATGCGCACACAATGCTGTATAAATGTCTCTAGCTCTTGTGGTGACTCAGAGCGAGCTAGTTCATCTTTTACAATACTAGACAGACCCCTTTTAAAAATAGGCAATTGTGCATAACTGTCCCAATTGGTATCTACCGCTAATCTCCTGAATTCAGTAGCATACTCAATAACAGAACGTTTTGCCTGGCGTAAAGACAATAAAGCAGATTCAGCAGTTGCACGGCGATTAGGATCATCAAACATTAATGCCATAGCGGCCAAGAAATCATCCAAGTTATTTAACCGTGGGTCACGAGACTCAATCATGCACATCAAAATATAGCATACATTGATTCACAAAACCACGAAATTTGTCGCGATCACCATTAAATCTGAATGGGGGCAACTTAGGTGGGCTAGCTAGTGGCGGTTGCCCAGAAGGAAAAGTCACTTGTGCAGCTATTTGCGTGCTTATGTCCTGAAAAGCCCATCCATACTGGGACTCTATGCCAGCAAGTTTGTTTTCCTGGGCTGCCATGCGGGTGCTTAAGTCCTGCAAAGTCTGTCCAAACACTTGTTGATTGAGTTCAAAGCTTCCAAACTTCTTTTGCAGACCTTCTACATCTTTCTGCAGTGATCTAATTGTGGAAAACACCTGCTCTAGTCTGCTTTCTGCAGTCATTGTTCCAGCAGTCTCCTTTTTTTTTTTTTAGGCTAGAGTATCCTGTAGTAATTATAGGGGATAACTCAGGAGACTCTTTGCGCGGAACAAGACAACTACAGGACACCGTTTTATAAGTGGCAAAGTCTATATTATCTCACAGTGATTCAAACAGGTGCAGAGAGAAACTCAAGTCCACAACACTTGGTGCAAAAATCAAATGCAGCTCAGCAGTCTATAGGACACTTCAGAGGAAAATGCAATCACGCAGAAAGTCTATGAAGCACAATTATTCTTGAGGATACTTGACACGAATAAGTCCTTGCTTAGTCCACAACACAGATAGATATGCTTATAAGGCAGTTCAAATAATATCTTAGCTCAACCAGGGTGGTCTGCCTAATAGTCTCAGGTTCTTGCAGAGCAGAAACAGCTTACATGTCCAGCAAATGCAGATGGAAGCAAACACGAGCAGTAAATGAAGGAGGATTACTGGAACTGGTGTATGCAGCAGGAACTCTGAGCAGAGTAGCAGGATAACCCCACAGGTTCACAGGAGCAGGTATATAGCCAGGGAGTCACCAGAGGTCAGGAGCTGGATGCAAGGCAGAATACTCTAGCACAGACTGAAGGCTGGGGTGGAGTTTTATAGCAGTAAGACACAGTGCACATGAGACCAAAGACGCCATCTTGGAAAAGGGCAGTAATGCACAAAAAGGTAATAAAAAATGTTCAGAGTCCTGACAGCTGCTAGCGTACTTTCAGAGCGGATTTTTAGTGCCGCTGGCGGAATTATAACAGATGAGCACACCCACCAGTCAACTGAAAATGCTGATAGGCTGACTCATATAAAAATGAACAAGGGCTGGATTGGGCAAGACTTCTGTACACCACCAAGTGAAAACAGCGAAACATAACCTCTAATACATTGTCTTTTTCATGGAGGTGTACTCTCATGCACCCCTTCACAACCACACATGGGTATAAGCTTCTTGATTGGTCTGTTTGGTGTTATCCTCCTCTTTATCCTCATCCTCATCATCCACAACCACTAGAACACCAGGGTGGACGTATTCCGTAATGCAAAAGTCACTCAATTTTTGTGCAAGTGTGTTTTTATGATGCCTGTTACTAATTTGAAACCAAAACAAATCTCACTCCCCCAGGGGGAAATGTCAGAAAAATGAGATGTACATACAGTATATTCTTCCCATTTATTGTTATATTTCAAATTTTTCCTATCTCTGGACCATCTTCTTATGACCAAGTGTATACCTTTCCACTATAAAAATATTGAAATATTATTATATTTTAATTTATACCCCTGTCTCTGAGCTGATGATAGGGACAAACATATCTCGTTGGACACATTCTGGCTTCAAATCTATGAACCTGTGTTCGCCCCTCCCTTTTGTTATTTTCTTTCATAGGTGGATTCACATTCTTTATTCATTTGTTTGATTTCAGTATGATTTATCATTGTAACCAAATGCTTCAAGAGAAAGATGGGTGTGAACGGCACTGAATGCTGTACTTCACATAGAGATTTATAGGTATACTCGATCCTTTGTAGATCAGGACGTTTAGAGAGGTTAGCTACTGACATGGGTGGTGCACAACTTGTAAGATAGAAAGTCCATGAAGTAAATGAGAGAAGAAAAAGTGGCACTCACCCTTCTGTGCAGTATAAGTGTTGTCCTTTATTTGCGATTAGCAGATTACAGACATTTTCTGGGGTGGCTGGTGAGGAGAGGGGTGCAGGGAGTGAACGACTGGACGACGGCCGTTTTATGCTCTTGCGCTTCTACGGGTCCACACATGAAAATGTCTGTAATCTGCTAATCGCAAATAAAGGACAACACTTATACTGCACAGAAGGGTGATTGCCACTTTTTCTTCTCTCATTTACTTCATGATTTATCATTATGTCTCCTCATTCTCCGCCACTAGATCACCTTTTTGGAAGTGCATCTGAACAGCAAGGTGGATTGCTGTTGAGGGGAGATAGAGAGAAAAAAAAAAAAATCTATAAATCTTCAGCACAGCGAGTGTGAGCGAGCTGAGTGTGACCTGAGCGTAAGTGTGAACGGCGGTAAGTGTGACTTGTGATTCAGTGAGGAGGTATTTGGAAGGCCTTTAACAAATACCTGTGTGAATTTGTGCGAGTTGCTGAATTGGGAGTAGCTATATTCATAAGGAGTTAACTTAGGTTGGGGGCTCATAATTAAGGGGATATAAGGGGCAGCTGTTTGGGGCTCAAGTCCTTTTTGGAAGTGCATCTGAACAGCAAGGTGGATTGCTGTTGAGGGGAGATAGAGAGAGAAAAAAAAAATCTATAAATCTTCAGCACAGCGAGTGTGAGCGAGCTGAGTGTGACCTGAGCGTAAGTGTGGATGGCGGTAAGTGTGACTTGTGATTCAGTGACTTTGGAATCAGGGAGTTTCCAAGGGAGGAATTGCTTCTGTTTTTTTTTTTTTTTTTTGGGTTTAATTAATACTTTGTATTTATTTTTAATTAACGTTTCTGTGTGCTGCAATCCCCATTAGGAAATGTGCTCCACAATTGTTAATGCCATCCAGTGTACATCTTGCCACATGTATGCAGTCCTTGACCAGCCGGTCGAGGGTGCATACTGCTGTGCGAGATGTGAGCACATTGTGCATTTGGAAACCCAGATACTGGATCTAAATGTGCAGCTGGCAACACTGAGATCCATAGACAATATGGAGAGGAGTCTTCTGCTCACAGAGCAGACGCTCAATGGGATAGATGAGGAGGGGGATGGTAGGATGGAGCTGCAGGACAGTGTGGCAGTTAGCTGGGTGACAGATAGAAGGCGGGGTAGAGGGAAGAGTGCCAGGGAGGCTAGTCCTGATCTGGCACACCCCAATAAGTTTGCTAAGTTGGCAGATGAGGGGGGTGCCAGTACAGGGGTAGCACTGCTGCAGCCAGGCATGTCCTCTGAAAGCCGGAGGAGTGACTGCTCCAGTAAGGGGGGAAATAGGAGAGCAGGGCAGGCCAGACAGGTGCTGGTAGTGGGGGACTCAATTATTAGGGGAACAGATAGGGCAATCTGTCACAAAGACAGGGATCGTCGGACGGTGTGCTGCCTACCTGGCGCTCGAGTCCGACACATCGCTGATCGGGTGGACAGATTACTGGGAGGGGCTGGTGAGGACCCAGCGGTCATGGTGCACATTGGCACAAATGACAAAGTTAGAGGTAGGTGGAAGGTCCTTAAAGATGATTTCAGGGAATTAGGCTGCAAGCTGAAAGCAAGGACCTCCAACGTGGTATTTTCCGAAATACTGCCTGTACCACGTGCCACGCCAGAGAGGCAACGGGAGATTAGGGAGGTTAATAAGTGGCTCAAGAATTGGTGTAGGAAGGAGGGGTTTGGGTTCCTGCAGAACTGGGCCGACTTCTCAGTTGGCTACAGGCTCTACGCTAGGGACGGGCTGCACCTCAATGGGGAAGGGGCAGCTGTGCTGGGGGAGAAAATGGTTAGAAGGTTGGAGGAGTGTTTAAACTAGGGAATGGGGGGGAGGGTATTCATTTTATAGGAGGGGAAGATAGTGCAGATAGAGACCTGGGCACAAATACGGAAGTTGGGGGTGGCGGTGGCATGGGGGGTGGGGTTAGAACAGTTAGTAATTTAAGAAAGAATAGAGGTACAGAGAGTAACATCAAGTGCATGTATACTAATGCCAGAAGCCTCGCCAACAAAAGGGATGAATTAGAACTAATGTTGTTGGAGCATAATTATGACATGGTGGGGATATCTGAGACGTGGCTGGATGAGAGCCATGACTGGGCTGTTAACTTGCAGGGCTATAGCCTGTTCAGAAATGACCGTACAGATAAGCGAGGGGGAGGGGTGTGTCTATATGTAAAATCTTCCTTAAAACCCATCCTGCGTGATAATATAGGTGAATTTAATGAAAATGTAGAGTCCCTGTGGGTGGAGATAAGGGGAGGGGGAAAAAATAATAAATTACTGATAGGGGTTTGTTATAAATCTCCAAAACTAATGGAAGCAATGGAGAATATCCTCGTAAAGCAAATAGATGAAGCTGCGACTCAAGGAGAAGTCATTATTATGGGGGACTTCAACTACCCTGAAATAGATTGGGGAACAGAAACCTGCAGTTCCAGCAAAGGTAATCGGTTTTTGACAACTATGAGAGACAATTACCTTTCACAACTGGTTCAGGACCCAACAAGGAGGGGGGCACTGCTAGACCTAATATTAACCAACAGGCCAGACCGCATATCAAATATAAGGGTTGGGGGTCACTTGGGGAATAGTGATCACAAAATAATAAGTTTTCATGTAACCTTTAATAAGATGGGTAGTAGGGGGGTGACAAGGACACTAAACTTCAGGAGGGCAAATTTCCAACGGATGAGAGAGGATCTTGGTGCAATTAACTGGGACGATATCCTGAGACACAAAAATACACAAAGAAAATGGGAGACATTTATTAGCATCCTGGATAGCATCCTAGTTTTTAATGAGGCCTTCATCAATTTCTCCTCATTAACTGCCACTAGATCACCAGGATTAACGGGTTCTGTGCTGCTACAGCCGGTCCAAATTTTGGCAAGGGTGTCTATGATGCCTCTAAAATAGTTTTAAAAAATGTACCCCCCCATGGGAAAATGTTTGTCAGCCCATGCATTTCGTGTATGGGCATTACAAGTCTAGGAGTCCCGCTCTGTTGTGAATTCTGTTGTGGGTTCTGCTCTTGGGCTTCCTCCGGTGGTTATAAGTGGTAGTGCTGCTGTTTGTCCTTCACAGCAGTCATCAGGTGCGTCCACTTTGGACGGGGCTATTTAGTCTGGCTTCACCCTTTAGTGAGTGCCAGTTGTCCATTGTTTTCTGGAGGATTCACATCTCTGCTTGGTTTCTCCTGTTGGATTGTCCTAATCATCAAAGATAAGTCCTGGCTTTGTTTTTGCATTCCACATGCTGTGGACTTTATAGCTCAGTGCATTTCTATGTTTTTTCTTGTCCAGCTTTGTCTGTGTAAGAATTTATTCAGCCAAGCTGGAAGCTCTGGAGTTGCAGAGTTACCCTACATGCCTTTAGTTAGGTGTGGGGATTTTTGTATTCTCTGTGGTGGATTTTTGTAGTATTTTAATACTGACCGCATAGTACTCTGTCCTGTCTTTTCTTTCTAGCTAGAGTGGCCTCCTTTGCTAAATTCTGTTTTCAGTCTGCGTGTGTAAATTCCCTCTCCTCTCACAGTCAATATTTGTGGGGGGCTGTCTTTTCCTTTGGGGATTTTCTCTGAGGCAAGATAGTTTTCCTGTTTCTTTCTTTAGGGGTAATTAGTCCTCCGGCTGTGACGAGGTGTCTAGGGAGTGACAGGAACATCCCACGGCTACTTCTAGTTGCGGTGTTAAGTTCAGGGTCTGCGGTCATTATAGAGGCCACCTTCTCCAGAGCTCGTCCATGCTGCTCCTTGGCCACCAGATCATAACACCGCTCCTTAACATAGGGCCTAGTTTTTAATGAGGCCTTCCTCAACGTGTCATCATTCTCCGCCACTTTTTGTGCAAGGGTGTTTATATGATGCCAGTTACCAATTTGAAACCAAAACAAATGTTACTCCCCCAGGGGGGGAAATGTCGTAAAAATGAGATATATGTATATTCTTCCCATTTATTCTTATATTTTCCATTTTTCATATCTCTGGACCATCCTCTAATGAGCTAGTGTATACCTCTCCAATATAAAAATATTGAAATACTATTATATTATATTTTAATTTATATCCCTGTCTCTAAGCTGTTACCAGGGGCCAACATATCTCGTTGGACACGTTCTAGCTTCATATCTATGAGCCAATGTTCATCCCTCCCTTTTGTTAATTTCTTTCATAGGTGGATTCACATCCTTTATTAATTTGTTTGATTTCAGTATGATTTATCATTATGTCTCCTCATTCTCCGCCACTACATCACCAGGGTTAACGGGTTCTGTGCTGCTACAGGCAGTCCAATTTTTGGCAATGATTGGCCATAACATATTTTTTTTTAAATTACCCACAATGGGGAATTGTTTGTCAGCTCATGCACTTACAAGTCTGGGAGACCCACTCCTTAACATTGGGCCTAGTTTTTAATAAGGCCTTCCTCCACATCTCATCATTTTCTGCCACTAGAACAACATGGTGAACGTGTTGTATACTGCTACAGCCATTAAATTTTTGTGCAAGGGTGTTTTTATGATGCCCGTTACTAATTTGAAACAAAAACAAATGTTACTCACCCAGGGGAAAATGTCATAAAAATGAGATGTACATATATAGAAGGCCGGAAATGTCAAGGCTGCGTCCCCTGGAAGCTAATTGAAAAAAAAGGAAAGCAGGAGTGAGTCCCCAGCTGTCAGAGTGTGAGCAGCAAGGGGGCAGTGCACTACGCACCAGAAGTGCCGGCGCTGTGACGAACTGCAGCAGACAGACCCGGTGACCTAGAGGCAGGGGGGCCAGTTTAAGAGAAAGCGGGTACGACAGCAGAGATTTTTGGCGTGGATAAGCAGCACATAGGAGGCTGGGCAGTGTGCTCCGTCCATTGAGCACTGGCGTCACAAAGGATTGTTGCTAGTGTTGAGCGATACCGTCCGATACTTGAAAGTATCGGTATCGGAAAGTATCGGCCGATACCGGCAAAGTATCGGATCCAATCCGATACCGATACCCGATACCAATACAAGTCAATGGGACTCATGCATCGGACGGTATTCCTGATGGTTCCCAGGGTCTGAAGGAGAGGAAACTCTCCTTCAGGCCCTGGGAACCATATAAATGTGTAAAAGAAAGAATTAAAATAAAAAATATCGCTATACTCACCTGTCCGACGCAGCCGGGACTTCAGCGAGGGAACCGGCAGCGTTGTTTGTTTAAAATTCGCGCTATTACTTGGTTACGTGAATTCCCGGCTTGTGATTGGTCAGGTCGGCCATGTTGCCGGGACGCGGACCAATCACAGCAAGCCGTGACGAAATTACGTCACGGCTTGCTGTGATTGGTCCGCGTCCCGGCAATATGGCCGCCCTGACCAATCACAAGCCGTGACGTCACGGGAGGCTGGACACGCGCTCATTTTACAATGGGCGCGTGTCCAGCCTCCCGTGACGTCACGGCTTGTGATTGGTTGCGCCGCGGTCAACCAATCACAAGCCGGGAGGCTGGACGCGCTCATTTTAAAATGGGCGCGTGTCCAGCCTCCCGTGACGTCACGGCTTGTGATTGGTTGCGCCGCGGTCAACCAATCACAAGCCGGGAGGCTGGACGCGCTCATTTTAAAATGGGCGCGTGTCCAGCCTCCCGTGACGTCACGGCTTGTGATTGGTTGCGCCGCGGTCAACCAATCACAAGCCGGGAGGCTGGACGCGCTCATTTTAAAATGGGCGCGTGTCCAGCCTCCCGTGACGTCACGGCTTGTGATTGGTCAGGGCGGCCATATTGCCGGGACGCGGACCAATCACAGCAAGCCGTGACGTAATTTCGTCACGGCTTGCTGTGATTGGTCCGCGTCCCGGCAACGTGGCCGACCTGACCAATCACAAGCCGGGAATTCACGTAACCAAGTAATAGCGCGAATTTTAAACAAACAACGCTGCCGGTTCCCTCGCTGAAGTCCCGGCTGCGTCGGACAGGTGAGTATAGCGATATTTTTTATTTTAATTCTCTCTTTTACACATTTTAACATTAATGTTGTTGCGATACCCGATACCCGATACCACAAGAGTATCGGAATCCCGGTATCGGAATTCCGATACAGCAAGTATCGGCCGATACCCGATACTTGCAGCATCGGAATGCTCAACACTAATTGTTGCCGTTGGCTCCCACCAATGAAAGCGGTACTGCCAGAGAGCGAGGCGCCATGTGCTCCATGACCATGAGTACAGCATACGTGCGCAGTAGGGCAAGCCAGTTCATGCCATGTGTTTAGCTTTGCAAACCAATAATTGTAAGGCACAGAGGAATGACAGAGGACATTGGTATGGTCAGCAAGGTACTTCCTCGGCATCTACCAAACTTTGAACTCCTTGTGAGATTCCCTCACGCCACTGGGCCAGGGCGATGGGAAGGTCTGAGAAAAAGAGGAGGAGGAGGTGCAGGAGCTGTAGACTGTGTAGGAAACCCAGATTGACATAGGGCCCACAATACTCGGGGTTGGGAGCATGTGCACAATCCCAAGGTCAGACTAGGTCCCAGCTTCCACTATGTTAACCCAGTGTGCTGTCAGAGAGAAGTAACGTCTCTGTCCACAAGCACTTACCACATGTCTGTGGTTAGGCAGACATTATTAGTAAACAAATGCTGATAAACAGCAAAAAGGTCAAAAATTAAATCTAGTATAGCAAATAACCTTAGTTCCTTATTGATGAAATGATTTAAAACATCAAGTTTTATTTATACTGGATTAAAACCATAACACAACTACAGCAGATAAACACATGTACCACATAACCGTGCTCTCTACTCTGACCCTGAGATAGGGAACCTATATCACGCTCTGCCTGGCAGCGGAGGTTGGCACCCTATATACAAAAACGAGATTGGCGCCCCCACTCGTCGGCGGCTGACCCTATCACTCCTGCAATATGCCCTAGGCAAAGTGACTCATGCTCACTATCATTTGTGGCAAACAAGGAAATTATAGAACAAATAAAGGAGCAATTGAGTATATATTTTGCACACATAGGGCTCCTGTTAGCAGGGTGAGAGACACGGACTAAAGGTACCTTCACACGAAACGATATCGCTAGCGATCCGTGACGTTGCAGCGTCCTGGCTAGCGATATCGTTTCGTTTGACACGCAGCAGCGATAAGGATCCTGCTGTGATGTCGCTGGTCGCTGAATAAAGTCCAGAACTTTATTTGGTCGTCCGATCGCTGTGTATCGTTGTGTTTGAAAGCAAAAGCAACGATACCAGCGATGTTTTACACTGGTAACCAGGGTAAACATCGGGTTACCAAGCGCAGGGCCGCGCTTAGTAACCCGATGTTTACCCTGGTTACCAGCGTAAAAGTAAAAAAAACAAACAGTACATGCTCACCTGCGCGTCCCCTGCCGTCTGCTTCCTGACATTACTGAGCGCCAGCCCTAAAGTGAAAGTGAAAGCACAGCGGTGACGTCACCGCTCTGCTGTTAGGGCCGGAGCTCAGTCAGTGTCAGGAAGCAGACGCTGGGGGACGCGCAGGTGAGCATGTAGTGTTTGTTTTTTTTACTTTTACGCTGGTAACCAGGGTAAACATCGGGTTACTAAGCGCGGCCCTGCGCTTAGCAACCCGATGTTTACCCTGGTTACCCGGGGACCTCGGCATCGTTGGTCGCTGGAGAGTGGTCTGTGTGACAGCTCTCCAGCGATCAAACAGCGACGCTGCAGCGATCGGCATCGTTGTCGCTATCGCTGCAGCGTCGCTTCGTGTGAAGGTACCTTTAGACAATAAGTGCAAAACCAAAAAAGAAATGTGCTCGTGCTCAACAAACATCTCACTCAACCTGAGCCCTGTTGATATCAATCCTGCCTGACTGTGGGGGTTGGCACCCTACTGTGCAGCGGATATGGCGCCCCCACTCACCGACGGCTTTCCCTAAAATTCCCTATTGATAATAATAATGGGCTAATTGGAAAAACCATCACAGTGTGCAAATGCACCACAAGCAGGACAAAAAAACAGCGATTAAACACTATAGCCTTCAGCCGAAGACTTCATATCAGTAATAGCAAGCATGTGGGTAGGGAATGAGAACCGATACTTATCGGAAAGAAGATAAGCTGAACGCCTCAGGTTCTCACTACAAGTCACTAGTTCGACCACACTTAGAATACTGTGCACAGTTCTGGTCTCCGGTGTATAAGAAAGACATAGCTGAACTGGAGCGGGTGCAGAGAAAAGCGACCAAGGTTATTAGAGGACTGGGGGGTCTGCAATACCAAGATAGGTTATTACACTTGGGGCTATTTAGTTTGGAAAAACGAAGACTAAGGGGTGATCTTATTTTAATGTATAAATATATGAGGGGACAGTACAAAGACCTTTCTGATGATCTTTTTAATCATAGACCTGAGACAGGGACAAGGGGGCATCCTCTACGTCTGGAGGAAAAAAGGTTTAAGCATAATAACAGACGCGGATTCTTTACTGTAAGAGCAGTGAGACTATGGAACTCTCTGCCGTATGATGTTGTAATGAGTAGGGTTGAGCGAAACGGGTCGATCATTTTCAAAAGTCGCCGACTTTTGGCTAAGTCGGCGTCTCATGAAACCCGATCCGACCCCTGTGCTTGTCGGCCATGCGGTACGCGACTTTCGCGCCAAAGTCGCGTTTCAATGACGCGAAAAGCGCCATTTCTCAGCCAATGAAGGTGAACGCAGAGTGTGGGCAGCGTGATGACATAGATCCTGGTCCCCACCATCTTAGAGAAGGGCATTGCAGTGATTGGCTTGCTGTCTGCGGCGTCACAGGGGCTATAAAGGGGCGTTCCCGCCGACCGCCATCTTACTGCTGCTGATCTGAGCTTAGGGACAGGTTGCTGCCGCTTCGTCAGAAGCAGGGAGAGCGTTAGGCAGGGTCCACTAACCACCAAACCGCTTGTGCTGCAGCGATTTCCACTGTCCAACACCACCTTCGGTGTGCAGGGACTGTGGAAGCTATTTTTTTTTTTTTTCCCCTCAGCGCTGTAGCTCATTGGGCTGCCCTAGAAGGCTCCGTGATAGCTGTATTGCTGTGTGTACGCCACTGTGGAAACCAACTGCTTTTTTCAAAGCACATATCCTCTTGTTCCTTCCTTTCTGCACAGCTATCTTTTTTGTTTGTCCACACTTTTTATTTAATTTGTGCATCAGTCCACTCCTATTGCTGCCTGCCATACCTGGCTTACATTACTGCAGGGAGATAGTAATTGTAGGACAGTTTTTTTTTTTTTTTTTTGTGGGAGATTAAGATTGGCATTTCTGCTACAGTGCCATCCCTGTGTGTGCCATCTCTCACTGAGTGGGCCATAGAAAGCCTATTTATTTTTTCCGTGATTTGTGTTCTAAAATCTACCTCAACACAAAAACACTACATCAATCAGTGGGAGAAAAATATTGGCCTCAGTCAGGGCTTGTGTGCCACTGCTGTGTGTGCTATCTCTCATTCAGTGGGCTATAGCAAGCCTATTTTTTTTTTTTTTTTAATATTATTTGGTTTCTAAAGTCTCCCTGAAAAAAAAAAAAAACCTAAAAAAACAGTGGGAGAGTAATATTGCCCTTTCAGCTTGTGTGCCAGTCTTGACTCCTGGGTGTGCCACCTCTCTCCCTCTCATTCAGTGGGCCATAGAAAGCCTATTTATTTTTTTTTTAAATATTATTGGGTTTCTAAAGTCTCCCTGAAAAAACAAAAAATACATAAAAAAACAGTGGGAGAGTAATATTGCCCTTTCAGCTTGTGTGCCAGTCTTGACTCCTGGGTGTGCCACCTCTCTCCCTTTCATTCAGTGGGCCATAGAAAGCCTATTTATTTTTTCCGTGATTTGTGTTCTAAATTCTACCTCAACACAAAAACACTACATCAATCAGTGGGAGAAAAATATTGGCCTCAGTCAGGGCTTGTGTGCCACTGCTGTGTGTGCTATCTCTCATTCAGTGGGCTATAGCAAGCCTATTTTTTTTTTTTTTTTTTTAATATTATTTGGTTTCTAAAGTCTCCCTGAAAAAAAAAAAAAAACCTAAAAAAACAGTGGGAGAGTAATATTGCCCTTTCAGCTTGTGTGCCAGTCTTGACTCCTGGGTGTGCCACCTCTCTCCCTCTCATTCAGTGGGCCATAGAAAGCCTATTTATTTTTTTTTTTTAATATTATTTGGTTTCTAATTCTCCCTGAAAAAAAAAAAAAAAACAGTGGGAGAATAATATTGCCCTTTCAGCTTGTGTGCCAGTCTTGACTCCTGGGTGTGCCACCTCTCTCCCTCTCATTCAGTGGGCCATAGAAAGCCTATTTATTTTTTTTTTTAAATATTATTGGGTTTCTAAAGTCTCCCTGAAAAAACAAAAAATACATAAAAAAACAGTGGGAGAGTAATATTGCCCTTTCAGCTTGTGTGCCAGTCTTGACTCCTGGGTGTGCCACCTCTCTCCCTTTCATTCAGTGGGCCATAGAAAGCCTATTTATTTTTTCCGTGATTTGTGTTCTAAATTCTACCTCAACACAAAAACACTACATCAATCAGTGGGAGAAAAATATTGGCCTCAGTCAGGGCTTGTGTGCCACTGCTGTGTGTGCTATCTCTCATTCAGTGGGCTATAGCAAGCCTATTTTTTTTTTTTTTTTTTTTTTTTAATATTATTTGGTTTCTAAAGTCTCCCTGAAAAAAAAAAAAAAACCTAAAAAAACAGTGGGAGAGTAATATTGCCCTTTCAGCTTGTGTGCCAGTCTTGACTCCTGGGTGTGCCACCTCTCTCCCTCTCATTCAGTGGGCCATAGAAAGCCTATTTATTTTTTTTTTTTAATATTATTTGGTTTCTAATTCTCCCTGAAAAAAAAAAAAAAAACCTAAAAAAACAGTGGGAGAATAATATTGCCCTTTCAGCTTGTGTGCCAGTCTTGACTCCTGGGTGTGCCACCTCTCTCCCTCTCATTCAGTGGGCCATAGAAAGCCTATTTATTTTTTTTTTTAAATATTATTGGGTTTCTAAAGTCTCCCTGAAAAAACAAAAAATACATAAAAAAACAGTGGGAGAGTAATATTGCCCTTTCAGCTTGTGTGCCAGTCTTGACTCCTGGGTGTGCCACCTCTCTCCCTCTCATTCAGTGGGCCATAGAAAGCCTATTTATTTTTTTTTTTTAATATTATTTGGTTTCTAATTCTCCCTGAAAAAAAAAAAAAAAACCTAAAAAAACAGTGGGAGAATAATATTGCCCTTTCAGCTTGTGTGCCAGTCTTGACTCCTGGGTGTGCCACCTCTCTCCCTCTCATTCAGTGGGCCATAGAAAGCCTATTTATTTTTTTTTTTAAATATTATTGGGTTTCTAAAGTCTCCCTGAAAAAACAAAAAATACATAAAAAAACAGTGGGAGAGTAATATTGCCCTTTCAGCTTGTGTGCCAGTCTTGACTCCTGGGTGTGCCACCTCTCTCCCTCTCATTCAGTGGGCCATAGAAAGCCTATTTATTTTTTTTTTTTAATATTATTTGGTTTCTAATTCTCCCTGAAAAAAAAAAAAAAAACCTAAAAAAACAGTGGGAGAATAATATTGCCCTTTCAGCTTGTGTGCCAGTCTTGACTCCTGGGTGTGCCACCTCTCTCCCTCTCATTCAGTGGGCCATAGAAAGCCTATTTATTTTTTTTTTTAAATATTATTGGGTTTCTAAAGTCTCCCTGAAAAAACAAAAAATACATAAAAAAACAGTGGGAGAGTAATATTGCCCTTTCAGCTTGTGTGCCAGTCTTGACTCCTGGGTGTGCCACCTCTCTCCCTTTCATTCAGTGGGCCATAGAAAGCCTATTTATTTTTTCCGTGATTTGTGTTCTAAATTCTACCTCAACACAAAAACACTACATCAATCAGTGGGAGAAAAATATTGGCCTCAGTCAGGGCTTGTGTGCCACTGCTGTGTGTGCTATCTCTCATTCAGTGGGCTATAGCAAGCCTATTTTTTTTTTTTTTTTTTTTTTTTTTTTAATATTATTTGGTTTCTAAAGTCTCCCTGAAAAAAAAAAAAAACCTAAAAAAACAGTGGGAGAGTAATATTGCCCTTTCAGCTTGTGTGCCAGTCTTGACTCCTGGGTGTGCCACCTCTCTCCCTCTCATTCAGTGGGCCATAGAAAGCCTATTTATTTTTTTTTTTTAATATTATTTGGTTTCTAATTCTCCCTGAAAAAAAAAAAAAAACCTAAAAAAACAGTGGGAGAATAATATTGCCCTTTCAGCTTGTGTGCCAGTCTTGACTCCTGGGTGTGCCACCTCTCTCCCTCTCATTCAGTGGGCCATAGAAAGCCTATTTATTTTTTTTTTTAAATATTATTGGGTTTCTAAAGTCTCCCTGAAAAAACAAAAAATACATAAAAAAACAGTGGGAGAGTAATATTGCCCTTTCAGCTTGTGTGCCAGTCTTGACTCCTGGGTGTGCCACCTCTCTCCCTTTCATTCAGTGGGCCATAGAAAGCCTATTTATTTTTTCCGTGATTTGTGTTCTAAATTCTACCTCAACACAAAAACACTACATCAATCAGTGGGAGAAAAATATTGGCCTCAGTCAGGGCTTGTGTGCCACTGCTGTGTGTGCTATCTCTCATTCAGTGGGCTATAGCAAGCCTATTTTTTTTTTTTTTTTTTTTTTTTTAATATTATTTGGTTTCTAAAGTCTCCCTGAAAAAAAAAAAAAAACCTAAAAAAACAGTGGGAGAGTAATATTGCCCTTTCAGCTTGTGTGCCAGTCTTGACTCCTGGGTGTGCCACCTCTCTCCCTCTCATTCAGTGGGCCATAGAAAGCCTTTTTTTTTTTTGGTTTTTTTAATATTATTTGGTTTCTAAAGTCTCCCTGAAAAAAACAAAAAAAACATAAAAAACAGTGGGAGAGTAATATTGCCCTTTCAGCTTGTGCGCCAGTCTTGACTCCTGGTTGTGCCACCTCTCTCTCTCTAATTGTGGGCCATAGAAAGCCTTTTTTTTTTTTTTTTTTTAATATTATTTGGTTTCTAAAGTCTCCCTGAGAAAAAAAAATAAATAAATTAGGTGGGAGATTAATATTGACATTAGTGCTTGAGTGACAGTCCTGCGTGTGTGTCATCTCTGTGATTTTGTGCCACAGAAAACAGAGTGTGTAACATTGTGCCTGATTTTCCTTGTGGTCTCACCAACCTGTTAAGGGATATTGAAATCATACTGAAGTTATAGCTCACCGTGTAAGTTGTTTGACAGCAACAAATAAAGTTACTTTGGTTAAGATTTTAAAACAATGAGGAAGTCTGGTGCAAGAGGTCGTCGTGGGCGTTCATTGTCAGCTGGTAATGATGGTAGTGGTAGTGGAGCATCAGGTGGTCGTGGGGATAAAAATATTCCACCTAAGTCTGGAGCTGTGGAGCCAGTTTCGTCGTCAGGCTACACAAGGCCTCGAACGCTCTCTTTTCTGGGAGTAGGAAAACCGCTTTTAAAGGCGGAGCAGCAACAGCAAGTTTTGGCTTACATTGCAGACTCAGCCTCTAGCTCTTTTGCCTCCTCTTCCGAAACTGGTAAATGTAAAAGCAGCGCGTCGCTTGTGGATGTTCACGGTCAGGGACAAGTCGCTTCCTTGTCCTCCTCAGCAAAAACTACAACAAGAGAGAAGGATGCAGCAGGCGACACAACGGGTCACTCCATGGAGCTCTTTACACATACCGTCCCTGGCTTAGAAAGTGAAACATTTAACAGGCCATGCCCATTACAAGTATATTCTGACATGGAGTGCACTGATGCACAGCCACAGCCAGAGTACTATGCTGCTCCTTTGACTCAGACCACCACATTGCCCTCTCAGGGTACAGATCCACAATCAGACCCTGATGAGACTATGTTGCCCCGCCACGAACGCTATACCACCGACCGACACAGTGACACAGACGAAGTTGCACACGAGCTCGAAGAGGAGGTAATAGATGACCCAGTTATTGACCCCGATTGGCAGCCATTGGGGGAACAGGGTGCAGGCGGCAGTAGTTCAGAAGCGGAGGTGGAGGAGGGGCCGCAGCAGGCATCAACATCGCAACAGGTTCCATCTGCCGGGCCCGTATCTGGACCAAAACGCGTGTCAAAGCCAAAACCTGTTGGAGCACAGCGTTGCCATCCGGTTAAAGCTCAGTCTGCAATCCCTGAAAAGGGATCCGAGTCTAGGAAGAGTGCAGTCTGGCATTTTTTTAAACAACATCCAACTGATCAGCGCAAAGTCATCTGTCAAAAATGTTCAACTAGCTTAAGCAGAGGTCAGAATCTGAAAAGTCTAAATACTAGTTGCATGCATAGACACTTAACCACCATGCATTTTCAAGCCTGGACTAACCACCAAACGTCCCTCAAGGTTGTAGCACCCTCGGCCAATGAAGCTAGTCAGCAACGCAACATCCCTTCCGTCACTGTAAGGCCACCATTTTCCGCACCACCGGCAGTATCTGTGCAGGTTTCTTTGCCAGCCAAAAGCAGTCAGGGTCAGGGAATCACCAGTTTTGTAGGAGGAAATATTGCATCTAGGGCACCGGCGGAAACAATACCGTCTCCAACCGTCTCTCAGTCTGCCATGTACACCGGCACACCCAAAAGTTCCACGATCTCCAGCTCTCCAGTCCAGCTCACCCTACATGAGACTCTGGTTAGAAAAAGGAAGTACTTATCCTCGCATCCGCGTACACAGGGTTTTAACGCCCACATAGCTAGACTAATCTCGTTAGAGATGATGCCCTACCGGTTAGTTGAAAGCGAAGCTTTCAAAGCCCTGATGGAGTACGCTGAACCACGATACGAGCTACCCAGTCGACACTTTTTTTCCAGAAAAGCCATCCCAGCCCTGCACCAGCATGTTAAACAGCGCATCGTCCATGCACTCAGGCAATCTGTGAGTACAAAGGTGCACCTGACTACAGATGCATGGACCAGTAGGCATGGCCAGGGACGTTATGTGTCCATCACGGCACACTGGGTGAATGTGGTGGATGCAGGGTCCACAGGCGACATCAATTTAGGGACAGTTGTGCCTAGCCCACGGTCTAGGAAACAGTTGGCTGTAGGCGTTCGCACCCCCTCCTCCTCCTCCTCCTCGTCCTCCTGCAGAAGCTACAGCTCTTCCACAGAACGCAGTCTGCCAACCACTCCATCGGCAGATGACACTGTTGCACACCAGTTGTCCCATTATGGGCCAGCTACTGCCAAGCGTCAGCAGGCTGTATTGGCTATGAAGTGCTTGGGCGACAATAGACACACCGCGGAAGTTCTGTCCGAGTTCTTGCAACAAGAAACGCAGTCGTGGCTGGGCACAGTAGATCTTGAGGCAGGCAAGGTAGTGAGTGATAACGGAAGGAATTTCATGGCTGCCATCTCCCTTTCCCAACTGAAACACATTCCTTGCCTGGCTCACACCTTAAACCTGGTGGTGCAGTGCTTATTGAAAACTTATCCTGGGTTCTCCGACCTGCTCCTCAAAGTGCGTGCACTTTGCTCACATATCCGACGTTCGCCTGTACACGCCAGCCGTATGCAGACCTATCAGCGGTCTTTGAACCTTCCCCAGCATCGCCTAATCATAGACGTTGCAACAAGGTGGAACTCAACACTGCACATGCTTCAGAGACTGTGCGAACAGAGGCGTGCTGTTATTTATTTGTGGGAGGATACACGGGCAGGCAGTAGGATGGCAGACATGGAGTTGTCAGGTGTGCAGTGGTCTAAGATACAAGACATGTGTCAAGTCCTTCAGTGCTTTGAGGAATGCACACGGCTGGTTAGTGCAGACAACGCCGTAATAAGCATGAGCATCCCCCTAATGCGTCTGCTGATGCAAAGTTTGACGCACATAAAGGAGCAGGCGTCTGCACCAGAGGAAGAGGAAAGCCTTGATGACAGTCAGCCATTGTCTGGTCAGGGCAGTGTACAGGACGAGGTAGCGGGCGAAGAGGAGGTGGAGGACGAGGAGGATGATGGGGATGAGTATATTTTTAATGCCGAACCTTTCCCGGGGGCACAGGAATTTGGTTGCGTGTCACGGCCGGGTTCTGGTTTTTTGAGGGACACAAGTGACGTAGATTTGCCTGCAACTGCCCCTCAACCAATCACAACCGGAGATTTGACAACTGGAACTTTGGCCCACATGGCGGATTATGCCTTACGTATCCTAAAAAGGGACACACGCATTACGAAAATGATGAACGATGACGATTACTGGTTGGCCTGCCTCCTTGATCCACGCTATAAAGGCAAATTGCAAAATATTATGCCACATGAGAACTTGGAACTAATATTAGCAACCAAACAATCAACTCTTGTTGACCGTTTGCTTCAGGCATTCCCAGCACACAGCGCACGTGATCGTTCTCACACGAGCTCCAGGGGGCAGCAGACTAGGAGTGTTAGGGGTGCACACATCAGAAGTGGCGTTGGACAGAGGGGTTTTCTGACCAGGTTGTGGAGTGATTTTGCTATGACCGCAGACAGGACAGGTACTGCTGCATCAATTGAAAGTGACAGGAGACAACATTTGTCCAGTATGGTTACTAACTATTTTTCATCCCTTATCGATGTTCTCCCTCAACCGTCATTCCCATTTGATTACTGGGCCTCCAAATTAGACACCTGGCCAGAATTGGCAGAATATGCATTGCAGGAGCTTGCTTGCCCGGCAGCAAGTGTCCTATCAGAAAGAGTATTCAGTGCTGCAGGTTCAATATTAACCGAAAAAAGGACTCGTCTGGCTACCCAAAATGTTGACGATCTAACATTCATTAAAATGAACCACAACTGGATTTCGAAATCTTTTGCCCCACCTTGCCCGGCCGACACCTAGCTTTCCTATGAAAAGCTCTTGCCTGTGAATTACTTTTCTAATGTCTAATTTGCTGCAGCTGATTGTACAGCATACGACATGTTTACACCTCCCTAAATGGCAAAACTCCCCACACGGGGCCGTGGTATCGCGACTTGGCGCAAGCACCCGCGAGACTGCTGTTTGTCTGAAGAGGTGGGTGTGCTCGCTTTTGGTTGACGGCATTGCTACTGGGTCCCTCATAGTACAATGTAGTGTCTCTGGCGGTGGTGGTGCGCACCCAACGTCAGACACACCGTTGTAACATGAGGGGCCCTGGGGCGGTCCCGCCGGCCTCAAGAGAGTTCCCCCCTACCCCAGCTCAAAATGTGCTCTACCACGTGCAAAATTATGTCGCACAGCTCCACCAATCTTTAGTCTATTCGCTGACATCATTCAATGTCTGGCACTGACAATACAAATTTGTAGACATCTATGATGCAACTTAAAGTAGTCTGTGTCTGTGTCCTATATTGGCACCATTAAATAGTTACTGCCAAATTACTATGTCAGAAACTCAGTAGATGAGCCCACCCCTGTACCTAAGTATGCCACCTTTTTTTTTTGTTTTGGTTGTTTTGCGAGACATTAACATCTATTTATATTTTGGGAGTACTGGGACAGACACTCCTTGCACTACTCCTCCACTCACCACCAAGCTGCCTGTGTATCCATGTAACCGCTGTAAAACTGCCATGAGCCTATTGTTTGTTATTTTAGGCCTTTGATAGCCTGTCTGCGGCCCCTACTTGCAATACTCCTCCACTGACCACCAAGCTGCCTGCCCGTGTATCCATGTAACCGCTGTAAAACTGCCATGAGCCTATTGTTTGTTATTTTAGGCCTTTGATAGCCTGTCTGCGGTCCCTACTTTAAATACGCCTCCACTGACCACCAAGCTGCCTGCCCGTGTATCCATGTAACCGCTGTGAAACTGCCATGAGCCTATTGTTTGTTATGTTAGGCCTTTGATAGCCTGTCTGCGGTCCCTACTTTAAATACTCCTCCACTGACCAGACCACTGCTGCCCGTGTACCCCTGGAACCAATTATAAAGTGCCTACAGCCAGCCCATTTTCTTATGTTAGGCCTTTGAAGCCTGTCTGCGGTCCCTACTTTAAATACTCCTCCACTGACCAGACCACTGCTGCCCGTGTACCCCTGGAACCAATTATAAAGTGCCTACAGCCAGCCCATTTTCTTATGTTAGGCCTTTGAAGCCTGTCTGCGGTCCCTACTTTAAATACTCCTCCACTCACCACCACCAAGCTGCCTGCCCGTGTATCCATGTAACCGCTGTGAAACTGCCATGAGCCTATTGTTTGTTATGTTAGGCCTTTGATAGCCTGTCTGCGGTCCCTACTTTAAATACTCCTCCACTGACCAGACCACTGCTGCCCGTGTACCCCTGGAACCAATTATAAAGTGCCTACAGCCAGCCCATTTTCTTATGTTAGGCCTTTGAAGCCTGTCTGCGGTCCCTACTTTAAATACTCCTCCACTGACCAGACCACTGCTGCCCGTGTACCCCTGGAACCAATTATAAAGTGCCTACAGCCAGCCCATTTTCTTATGTTAGGCCTTTGAAGCCTGTCTGCGGTCCCTACTTTAAATACTCCTCCACTCACCACCACCAAGCTGCCTGCCCGTGTATCCATGTAACCGCTGTGAAACTGCCATGAGCCTATTGTTTGTTATGTTAGGCCTTTGATAGCCTGTCTGCGGTCCCTACTTTAAATACTCCTCCACTGACCAGACCACTGCTGCCCGTGTACCCCTGGAACCAATTATAAAGTGCCTACAGCCAGCCCATTTTCTTATGTTAGGCCTTTGAAGCCTGTCTGCGGTCCCTACTTTAAATACTCCTCCACTGACCAGACCACTGCTGCCCGTGTACCCCTGGAACCAATTATAAAGTGCCTACAGCCAGCCCATTTTCTTATGTTAGGCCTTTGAAGCCTGTCTGCGGTCCCTACTTTAAATACTCCTCCACTCACCACCACCAAGCTGCCTGCCCGTGTATCCATGTAACCGCTGTGAAACTGCCATGAGCCTATTGTTTATTATGTTAGGCCTTTGATAGCCTGTCTGCGGTCCCTACTTTAAATACTCCTCCACTGACCAGACCACTGCTGCCCGTGTACCCCTGGAACCAATTATAAAGTGCCTACAGCCAGCCCATTTTCTTATGTTAGGCCTTTGAAGCCTGTCTGCGGTCCCTACTTTAAATACTCCTCCACTGACCACCAAGCTGCCTGCCCGTGTATCCATGTAACCGCTGTAAAACTGCCATGAGCCTATTGTTTGTTATTTTAGGCCTTTGATAGCCTGTCTGCGGTCCCTACTTTAAATACTCCTCCACTGACCACCAAGCTGCCTGCCCGTGTATCCATGTAACCGCTGTAAAACTGCCATGAGCCTATTGTTTGTTATTTTAGGCCTTTGATAGCCTGTCTGCGGCCCCTACTTGCAATACTCCTCCACTGACCACAATGCTGCCTGGAGTGCCTGCCTGTGTATCCATGTAACCGATGTAAAACTGCCATGACTGCCTACTGTTTGTTATTTTAGGCCTTTGATAGCCTGTCTGCAGCCCCTACTTGCAATACTCCTCCACTGACCACACCAATGCTGCCCGTGTACCCCTGGAACCTATTTAAAAGTTCATAGAGCCTAGTTATATATTTTATTTACTATTAATAAGGCCATGATGGACTACGCTGTACCACGCTACAAGCTAACCAGTCGACACTTCTTTTGCGAGAAAAGCCATCCCAACCCTCCACCAGCATGTAGAAGACCGCATTGTCCATGCACTCTGGCAATCTGTGAGTACAAAGGTGCACCTGACAACAGACGCATGGACCTGTAGGCATGGCCACGGAAGATTACGTGTCCATTACGGCGCAATGGGTTAATGTGGTGGATGCATGGTCCACAGGGGACAGCCTACTAAGTCTGTCTGCAGTCCCTAATTCAAATTGTCCTCCACTGTCTAAATCGGAACTTCCACCTTCTGGCTTTCGGCCTATAGTATCAGAAATTAAACTGCATTTGGCCTTCAACTTTGGTTAGGGCCTACTAACGGCTTCTGCCCCTCCCTGGTGTTGCCCTCAACTAAATAAAGCTGAGCTTCAACCTTCTGCTCCAAATTACCATTTTGAAAAATGCAATAGGCTTTTCAGGCCTACTAAAGGTGTCTGTCTGTGTGCCCCTGCCTGGTGTTGTCCTCAACTAAATAAAGCTGAGCTTCAACCTTCCGGCTCTCATTAAGTGGTTTAAAAAAAAAATAATGGTGGTTAGGGCCTACTAACGGCTTCTGCCCCTCCCTGGTGTTGCCCTCAACTAAATAAAGCTGAGCTTCAACCTTCTGCTCCAAATTACCATTTTGAAAAATGCAATAGGCTTTTCCGGCCTACTAAAGGTGTCTGTCTGTGTGCCCCTCCCTGGTGTTGTCCTCAACTAAATAAAGCTGAGCTTCAACCTTCCGGCTCTCATTATGTGGTTTTAAAAAAAAAAATGGTGGTTAGGGCCTACTAACGGCTTCTGCCCCTCCCTGGTGTTGTCCTCAACTAAATAAAGCTGAGCTTCAACCTTCCGGCTCTCATTATGTGGTTTTAAAAAAAAAAATGGTGGTTAGGGCCTACTAACGGCTTCTGCCCCTCCCTGGTGTTGCCCTCAACTAAATAAAGCTGAGCTTCAACCTTCTGCTCCAAATTACCATTTTGAAAAATGCAATAGGCTTTTCCGGCCTACTAAAGGTGTCTGTCTGTGTGCCCCTCCCTGGTGTTGTCCTCAACTAAATAAAGCTGAGCTTCAACCTTCCGGCTCTCATTATGTGGTTTAAAAAAAAAAAATGGTGGTTAGGGCCTACTAACGGCTTCTGCCCCTCCCTGGTGTTGTCCTCAACTAAATAAAGCTGAGCTTCAACCTTCCGGCTCTCATTATGTGGTTTTAAAAAAAAAAATGGTGGTTAGGGCCTACTAACGGCTTCTGCCCCTCCCTGGTGTTGCCCTCAACTAAATAAAGCTGAGCTTCAACCTTCTGCTCCAAATTACCATTTTGAAAAATGCAATAGGCTTTTCCGGCCTACTAAAGGTGTCTGTCTGTGTGCCCCTCCCTGGTGTTGTCCTCAACTAAATAAAGCTGAGCTTCAACCTTCCGGCTCTCATTATGTGGTTTTAAAAAAAAAAATGGTGGTTAGGGCCTACTAACGGCTTCTGCCCCTCCCTGGTGTTGTCCTCAACTAAATAAAGCTGAGCTTCAACCTTCCGGCTCTCATTATGTGGTTTTAAAAAAAAAAATGGTGGTTAGGGCCTACTAACGGCTTCTGCCCCTCCCTGGTGTTGCCCTCAACTAAATAAAGCTGAGCTTCAACCTTCTGCTCCAAATTACCATTTTGAAAAATGCAATAGGCTTTTCTGGCCTACTAAAGGTGTCTGTCTGTGTGCCCCTCCCTGGTGTTGTCCTCAACTAAATAAAGCTGAGCTTCAACCTTCCGGCTCTCATTATGTGGTTTTAAAAAAAAAAATGGTGGTTAGGGCCTACTAACGGCTTCTGCCCCTCCCTGGTGTTGTCCTCAACTAAATAAAGCTGAGCTTCAACCTTCCGGCTCTCATTATGTGGTTTTAAAAAAAAAAATGGTGGTTAGGGCCTACTAACGGCTTCTGCCCCTCCCTGGTGTTGCCCTCAACTAAATAAAGCTGAGCTTCAACCTTCTGCTCCAAATTACCATTTTGAAAAATGCAATAGGCTTTTCCGGCCTACTAAAGGTGTCTGTCTGTGTGCCCCTCCCTGGTGTTGTCCTCAACTAAATAAAGCTGAGCTTCAACCTTCCGGCTCTCATTATGTGGTTTTAAAAAAAAAAATGGTGGTTAGGGCCTACTAACGGCTTCTGCCCCTCCCTGGTGTTGTCCTCAACTAAATAAAGCTGAGCTTCAACCTTCCGGCTCTCATTATGTGGTTTTAAAAAAAAAAATGGTGGTTAGGGCCTACTAACGGCTTCTGCCCCTCCCTGGTGTTGCCCTCAACTAAATAAAGCTGAGCTTCAACCTTCTGCTCCAAATTACCATTTTGAAAAATGCAATAGGCTTTTCTGGCCTACTAAAGGTGTCTGTCTGTGTGCCCCTCCCTGGTGTTGTCCTCAACTAAATAAAGCTGAGCTTCAACCTTCCGGCTCTCATTATGTGGTTTTAAAAAAAAAAATGGTGGTTAGGGCCTACTAACGGCTTCTGCCCCTCCCTGGTGTTGTCCTCAACTAAATAAAGCTGAGCTTCAACCTTCCGGCTCTCATTATGTGGTTTTAAAAAAAAAAATGGTGGTTAGGGCCTACTAACGGCTTCTGCCCCTCCCTGGTGTTGCCCTCAACTAAATAAAGCTGAGCTTCAACCTTCTGCTCCAAATTACCATTTTGAAAAATGCAATAGGCTTTTCCGGCCTACTAAAGGTGTCTGTCTGTGTGCCCCTCCCTGGTGTTGTCCTCAACTAAATAAAGCTGAGCTTCAACCTTCCGGCTCTCATTATGTGGTTTTAAAAAAAAAAAATGGTGGTTAGGGCCTACTAACGGCTTCTGCCCCTCCCTGGTGTTGTCCTCAACTAAATAAAGCTGAGCTTCAACCTTCCGGCTCTCATTATGTGGTTTTAAAAAAAAAAATGGTGGTTAGGGCCTACTAACGGCTTCTGCCCCTCCCTGGTGTTGCCCTCAACTAAATAAAGCTGAGCTTCAACCTTCTGCTCCAAATTACCATTTTGAAAAATGCAATAGGCTTTTCCGGCCTACTAAAGGTGTCTGTCTGTGTGCCCCTCCCTGGTGTTGTCCTCAACTAAATAAAGCTGAGCTTCAACCTTCCGGCTCTCATTATGTGGTTTTAAAAAAAAAAATGGTGGTTAGGGCCTACTAACGGCTTCTGCCCCTCCCTGGTGTTGTCCTCAACTAAATAAAGCTGAGCTTCAACCTTCCGGCTCTCATTATGTGGTTTTAAAAAAAAAAATGGTGGTTAGGGCCTACTAACGGCTTCTGCCCCTCCCTGGTGTTGCCCTCAACTAAATAAAGCTGAGCTTCAACCTTCTGCTCCAAATTACCATTTTGAAAAATGCAATAGGCTTTTCCGGCCTACTAAAGGTGTGTGTCTGTGTGCCCCTCCCTGGTGTTGTCCTCAACTAAATAAAGCTGAGCTTCAACCTTCCGGCTCTCATTATGTGGTTTTAAAAAAAAAAATGGTGGTTAGGGCCTACTAACGGCTTCTGCCCCTCCCTGGTGTTGTCCTCAACTAAATAAAGCTGAGCTTCAACCTTCCGGCTCTCATTATGTGGTTTTAAAAAAAAAAATGGTGGTTAGGGCCTACTAACGGCTTCTGCCCCTCCCTGGTGTTGCCCTCAACTAAATAAAGCTGAGCTTCAACCTTCTGCTCCAAATTACCATTTTGAAAAATGCAATAGGCTTTTCCGGCCTACTAAAGGTGTCTGTCTGTGTGCCCCTCCCTGGTGTTGTCCTCAACTAAATAAAGCTGAGCTTCAACCTTCCGGCTCTCATTATGTGGTTTTAAAAAAAAAAATGGTGGTTAGGGCCTACTAACGGCTTCTGCCCCTCCCTGGTGTTGCCCTCAACTAAATAAAGCTGAGCTTCAACCTTCTGCTCCAAATTACCATTTTGAAAAATGCAATAGGCTTTTCAGGCCTACTAAAGGTGTCTGTCTGTGTGCCCCTGCCTGGTGTTGTCCTCAACTAAATAAAGCTGAGCTTCAACCTTCCGGCTCTCATTAAGTGGTTTTAAAAAAAAAAAAATGGTGGTTAGGGCCTACTAACGGCTTCTGCCCCTCCCTGGTGTTGTCCTCAACTAAATAAAGCTGAGCTTCAACCTTCCGGCTCTCATTATGTGGTTTTAAAAAAAAAAATGGTGGTTAGGGCCTACTAACGGCTTCTGCCCCTCCCTGGTGTTGTCCTCAACTAAATAAAGCTGAGCTTCAACCTTCCGGCTCTCATTATGTGGTTTTAAAAAAAAAAATGGTGGTTAGGGCCTACTAACGGCTTCTGCCCCTCCCTGGTGTTGTCCTCAACTAAATAAAGCTGAGCTTCAACCTTCCGGCTCTCATTATGTGGTTTTAAAAAAAAAAATGGTGGTTAGGGCCTACTAACGGCTTCTGCCCCTCCCTGGTGTTGTCCTCAACTAAATAAAGCTGAGCTTCAACCTTCCGGCTCTCATTATGTGGTTTTAAAAAAAAAAATGGTGGTTAGGGCCTACTAACGGCTTCTGCCCCTCCCTGGTGTTGTCCTCAACTAAATAAAGCTGAGCTTCAACCTTCCGGCTCTCATTAAGTGGTTTTAAAAAAAAAATGGTGGTTAGGGCCTACTAACGGCTTCTGCCCCTCCCTGGTGTTGCCCTCAACTAAATAAAGCTGAGCTTCAACCTTCTGCTCCAAATTACCATTTTGAAAAATGCAATAGGCTTTTCCGGCCTACTAAAGGTGTCTGTCTGTGTGCCCCTGCCTGGTGTTGCCCTCAACTAAATAAAGCTGAGCTTCAACCTTCTGCTCCAAATTACCATTTTAAAAAATGCAATAGGCTTTTCCGGCCTACTAAAGGTGTCTGCCCCTCCCTGGTGTTGTCCTCAACTGAACAAAGCTGAGCTTCCACATTCTGGCTTTCGCCCTATACTATCAGATATTAAACTGCATTTGGCCTACTAGTGTGGTTAGGCCCTTGAAACAGTGTCTGCTGCTCTTGGGTTTGCTACTCCACTGAACAAAGCAATGCCGCCTGTTTAGTCCTGTTACCAATTTTGAACTGCATGTAGCCTACTTTATTCTTTGGCCCTATATCTGTTTCCTCCTCATCCTGCCCATTGCCCAGCCACTGCTAAATGAGTCTGCTGGTACATTGACCTAGACCACTACATTCCCCTTGTACTCTACACAGCCAGAATCTGTCCCTGCTGAAAGTAAGGTTCCCCTTCCCGCATGTTATACCACCTTACACAGGGACAAAGAGGAAGGTGCAGATGAAAGTGCAGGTTCCTTCATCAGGTGGGGGGGCATACTCGTTGGCGACGTCACTGGCACAGGGCCCCTCAGAGTACGCAAAAGTGTCGCTGCTGGTGGGAGGCGCCCCCGCCATGCAAACACACCGCCGTACTTTGAGGGGCCCTGTGCCAGTGGCAATGCGAACGAGTGGGCCCCCCCCCTGCTTGCTCAGGATCACAGCACTTGCAACTTTTAAATACTTACCTTTCCCTGCAACACCGCCGTGACGTAGTCCGCATTTCCTGGGCCCACGAAAAACTTGAGCCAGCCCTACTCCCCCCACAACTTTCCCCCAATTCCCTATGCCCAACTATTATTATACAGTTAATTAAGATTGGCAAGCTTCAGAAACAAGAATGGATGTTTTTGGCATTAAAATGGGCACTGTAGGTGTTTTCCTGGCCTCCACTCACTGCCGACTATGCTTCCCCATTGACTTGCATTGGGTTTCGTGTTTCGGTCGATCCCCGACTTTTAGCGATAATCGGCCGACTGCACTCGACTCGACTCTGGACAAAATCGGGTTTCCCAAAACCCTACTCGATCTTAAAAAAATGAAAGTCGCTCAACCCTAGTAATGAGTGATTCATTAATTAAATTTAAGAGGGGACTGGATGCCTTTCTGGAAAAGTATAATGTTACAGGGTATATACACTAGATTCCTTGATAAGGCGTTGATCCAGGGAACTAGTCTGATTGCCGTATGTGGAGTCGGGAAGGAATTTTTTTCCCCATGGTGGAGTAACTCTTTGCCACATGGTTTTTTTTTGCCTTCCTCTGGATCAACATGTTAGGGCATGTTAGGTTAGGCTATGGGTTGAACTAGATAGACTTACAGTCTTCCTTCAACCTTAATAACTATGTAACTGTAACTATGTAACTAGTCCCCCATGTTCGGGGCCTCTGGGTGATCCTCGACTCTGCTCTCACTTTCGAGCTACATATCCAAGAAATTGCCTCCTTCTGCCCACTATAACTCTAAAACATTTCCCGAATCAGTACGTTCCAAGAAACGTTTGTGCACGCCCTCATCATCTCCCACCTTGACTATTGCAACCTCCTGCTCTGTGGCCTCCCCTCTAGCACTCCTGTATCACTCCAATCTATACTAAACTCTGCTGCCTGAGTAATCCAGCTGTCCCTCCATTATTCCCCAGCCTCTCCTCTCTGCCAGGCCCTTCACTGTCTTCCTATTGCACAGAGGCTACAGTTCAAAAGCCTAACTATGACTTGCAACACCTTCTACAATTTGTCTCCTCTATACATCTGTGACATGGTCTCCCAGTGTCCAACTGGGTCATGGCTTCCTCTACACTAACCCAGCATACTATCAGCGAGATGTACCACCCCTGCCCACAAGCACTTGTCCAGTGTCTGTGGTTAGGTGCAGTTTCCCAGTAACAGCATTGTGGAGGGCTCGGATACTGTTGTGGGACACGTGCAAGTGTAATGCGGGGATAGCACACCGGGAGAAATAGTGGCGGATGTGGACCGAGTACCTTGTGATGGTCACCGCCATCAGGTTGCGGAAAGCTTCCATCTCCCATGAGCCTAAAATGCAACATTTCGAGCGCAAGCAGATGATAAATGTGTGAATTTAGTACTGTGGCCTTTGTGGCGTTGGCTGCGTATTTCTGCTTGCGTTCCAAGGACTGGGGTATGGACAGCTGAACTCTTCGCTGGGACAAGGATGTTGACCTGCTTCTTGTTGGTGCTAGCTAAGTTTGTGTGCAACTACAGATGCAGGGCAGAAGTCATCTTTGCATGCACCATGGACAGAGGATTGGCTTGCACGCACAACAGCGGAAGATACAGTGGTATCACCTGCAGTGTTGTGAACTCTGTTTTCGGGCTCCCTCTTGTGGTCACTGGTGGTATTGTGTGACTTTTGCTTTGGGCTCCCCCTGGTGGCTTTGTTTGTTATCCTGCTGGTCTCTGGCTATCAGCTGGTTCGTTATCCTCTGGGAGGTTCCTATATAGCTCTGTTTTACTTCCACTTGTGGCCGGCTGTCGATGTAATCAGTGCTACTCAGATTCCTTCTGACTACCTTGCTCCCAGTCCATCCAGGATAAGCTAAGTTTTGTTTGCTCATTTTTTGATCAGCAGTGTTTATCATGTTTTCTGTTCCAGCTTGCTAAAATGTAATTCCCTCGCTTGCTGGTTTGTTGTGAATTAGACTTTTTTGGCTCCCTCTTGTGGTCACTAGTGATATGACTCTGGGATTGTCTTTCCTCAGTTTGGCACCCACCTGGGTCGTTAGTCCAGGGGTGTTGCTATATGAACTTCCTGAATTCTCAGTCTGGTGCCTGGCATCGTTGTATTCAGTCCTTTCTGTTTGCTCCTGTCTGCTGGTCCTGGTTCTTGCAAAATTAAGCTAAGTCCTGCTTCCTTGTTTTTTGGTTATTTGTATTGCTCTTATTTTTTGTCCAGCTTGTACTAAATGTGATTCCTGATTTTGCTGGAAGCTCTAGGGGGCTGGTATTCTCCCCCCGGGCCATTAGACGGTTCGGGGGTTCTTGAATATCCAGCTTGGATATTTTTGGTAGGGTTTTTGCTGACCGTATAAGTCATCTTTCTATATTCTGCTATTAGTCAGTGGGCCTCTCTTTGCTAAATACCTAGTTCATTCTTACGTTTGTCTTTTCTTCTTACCTCACCGTTATTATTTGTTGGGGGCTTGTATCCAACTTTTGGGTCTTTTCTCTGGAGGCAAGAAAGGTCTATCTTTTCCCTTCTAGGGTTAGTTAGTTCTCCGGCTGGCGCGAGACGTCTAGAACCAACGTAGGCACGTTCCCCGGCTGCTTCTATTTGTGGTGCTAGGATTAGATATACGGTCAGCCCAGTTACCACTGCCCTATGAGCTGGTTTTTTGTGTTTGCAGACTTGGTATTTATTTCTGAGACCCTCTGCCATTGGGGTCATAACACTGGTTGCTCTAGTGGGCTGAGTTTCTCCCCACACACCGTTAGTTGGTGTGTGGGTTCTTGAAATCTCAGGATGGATATTTTGTAAGGGTTTTTTATTGATCGCATAGACCCCTGCTCTATTTTCTGCTTTCTAGTACTAGTGGGCCTCTTTTGCTGAATCTGATTTCATCCCTATGTATGTGCCTTCTTCTTACTTCACCGTTAATATTTGTTGGGGCTTCTATATCTTTGGGGATTATTTCTCTGGAGGCAAGCGAGGTCTTTCTTTCTCTTTAGGGGTAGCTAGTTCCTCAGGCTGGCTCGAGACGTCTAAGAATTTTTTAGGCACGTTCACCGGCTACCTCTAGTTGTTTTGGATAGGTTCAGATTTGCAACAAGTCCAGTTACCATCTCCCTAGAGCTCGTCCTTAGTTTAATCACTTGCTGATCTATTTGTGATCCTCCGCCACTAGGGATCATAACAGTACAGCTGGCCGATAAAGTGTTAATTGCATGGCAGAAGCAGGAGAAAAGAAGCCTTGAGAAATTTTTTTTTTGTTGTTGCCGTGTGTCTAGCTGCTGTGGCTAGCTTCTCTCCTCCTCTTAATCTTGGTGTGGCTCTGAGTTCAGCTGCTGACATGGATGTCCAGGGCTTGGCTTCCAGTCTGGATCATCTTGCTGCTAGGGTTCAAAGTATTCAGGATTTTGTTGTTCACAGTCCTATGTCAGAGCCTAGAATACCTATTCCGGAGTTGTTTTCTGGAGATAGATCTAGGTTCCTGAATTTTAGGAACAATTGTAAGTTGTTTCTTTCTTTGAAACCTCGTTCCTTTGGTGATGCCGTTCAGCAAGTTAAGATTATCATTTCCTTTTTGCGTGGTGACCCCCAAGATTGGGCCTTCGCATTGGCACCAAGGGATCCTGCATTGCTTAGTGTAGATGCGTTTTTTCTAGCCCTTGGATTGCTCTATGAGGAACCTAATCTTGAGAACCAGGCTGAAAAAACATTATTGGCCCTCTCGCAGGGGCAAGATGAAGCAGAGGTGTACTGCCAGAAATTTCGGAAATGGTCGGTGCTTACTCAGTGGAATGAGTGTGCCCTGGCTGCAAATTTTAGAGAAGGTCTTTCTGAAGCCATTAAGAATGTCATGGTGGGGTTCCCCACGCCTGCAGGTCTGAATGAGTCAATGACTCTGGCCATTCAGATTGATCGGCGTTTGCGGGAGCGCAAACCTGTGCACCATTTGGCGGTGTCTTCTGAACAGACACCTGAATCTATGCAATGTGACAGAATTCTGACCAGAAGTGAACGGCAAAGTTATAGACGGCAAAATGGGTTGTGCTTTTACTGTGGTGACTCAGCTCATGTTATCTCAGCATGCTCTAAGCGCAAAAAAAAGGTTGATAAATCTGTCACCATTGGTACTTTACAGCCTAAGTTCATTTTGTCTGTTACCCTGATTTGTTCCCTGTCATCTTACCCGGTTAATGCCTTTGTAGATTCAGGTGCTGCCCTGAGTCTGATGGATTGGTCATTTGCCAGGCGCTGTGGTTTTGATTTGGAGCCTTTAAAATTCCCTATTCCACTGAGGGGAATTGATTCTACACCATTGGCTACGAATAGACCTCAGTACTGGACACAAGTGACCATGTGCATGACTCCTGTTCATCGGGAGGTGATTTGCTTTCTTGTACTGCATAATTTGCATGATGTCGTCGTGTTGGGTCTACCATGGTTGCAGACTCATAATCCAGTCCTGGATTGGAAAGCTATGTCGGTGTCAAGTTGGGGTTGTCAGGGAATTCATGGTGACGCTCCTGTGGTGTCAATTGCTTCGTCCACTCCTTCTGAAGTCCCTACGTTTTTGTCAGACTACCAGGATGTATTTGAGGAGCCCAAACTCAATTCTCTACCTCCTCATAGGGACTGTGATTGTGCTATAAATTTGATTCCTGGTAGTAAGTTTCCTAAGGGACGACTTTTCAATTTATCTGTGCCGGAGCATGCTGCCATGTGGAGTTATATAAAGGAGTCTTTAGAGAAGGGACATATTCGCCCGTCCTCATCCCCTCTTGGTGCAGGATTCTTTTTTGTGGCTAAAAAGGATGGTTCCCTGAGACCCTGTATTGATTATCGCCTTTTGAATAAAATCACGGTCAAATTTCAGTATCCTTTGCCATTGTTAACTGATTTGTTTGCTCGCATTAGGGGGTCTAGTTGGTTCACCAAGATAGCTCTTCGTGGTGCGTATAACCTTGTGCGTATAAAACAGGGTGATGAATGGAAAACTGCATTTAATACGCCTGAAGGCCATTTTGAGTACTTGGTGATGCCTTTTGGACTTTCTAATGCTCCTTCAGTCTTTCAGTCCTTTATGCATGACATCTTCCGTGAATATCTGGATAAGTTTATGATTGTGTATCTGGATGATATTCTGTTTTTTTCGGATGATTGGGAGTCTCATGTTAAGCAGGTCAGGATGGTCTTTCAGGTCCTACGTGACAATGCTTTATTTGTGAAGGGCTCAAAATGTCTTTTTGGAGTCCAGAAGATTTCTTTTTTGGGTTTCATTTTTTCTCCTTCTACTATTGAGATGGACCCAGTCAAGGTTCAGGCTATTCATGACTGGACGCAGCCTACATCTGTTAAGAGTCTTCAGAAGTTCTTGGGTTTTGCTAATTTTTACCGTCGCTTCATAGCTAATTTTTCTGGCATTGTTAAGCCTTTGACGGATTTGACCAAGAAGGGTTCTGATGTGACTAATTGGTCTTCTGCGGCTGTGGAGGCCTTTCGGGAGCTGAAGCGTCGGTTTTCTTCGGCTCCGGTCTTATGTCAGCCAGATGTCTCACTTCCCTTCCAGGTGGAGGTTGATGCTTCCGAGATTGGAGCGGGGGCTGTTTTGTCGCAGAGAAGCCCCGATGGCTCTGTGATGAAGCCATGTGCTTTCTTTTCAAGAAAGTTTTCGCCTGCCGAGCGGAATTATGATGTCGGTAATCGGGAGCTGTTGGCTATGAAGTGGGCATTTGAGGAGTGGTGACATTGGCTCGAGGGAGCTAAACATCGTGTGGTGATCTTGACTGACCACAAGAATTTGATTTATCTCGAGTCGGCCAAGCGGCTGAATCCCAGACAGGCTCGTTGGTCGTTGTTTTTCTCTCGTTTTGATTTCATGGTCTCGTACCTGCCGGGTTCGAAGAATGTGAAAGCTGATGCTCTTTCTAGGAGTTTTGTGCCTGACTCTCCTGGAGATTCAGAGCCGGCTGGTATCCTTAGAGAAGGGGTGATTTTGTCTGCCATCTCCCCAGATTTGCGACGTGTGCTGCAAGAGTTTCAGGCGGATAGACCTGATCGCTGTCCACCGGAGAGACTGTTTGTTCCGGATAGATGGACCAACAGAGTCATCTCCGAGGTTCATTCTTCAGTGTTGGTGGGCCATCCTGGAATATTTGGTACCAGAGACTTGGTGGCCAGGTCTTTTTGGTGGCCTTCCTTGTCGCGGGATGTGCGTTCCTTTGTGCAGTCTTGTGGAATATGTGCTCGGGTGAAGCCTTGCTGTTCTCGTGCCAGTGGTTTGCTGTTACCTTTGCCTGTCCCGAAGAGGCCTTGGACGCACATTTCCATGGATTTTATTTCAGATCTCCCTGTCTCTCAGAGAATGTCTGTCATCTGGGTGGTGTGTGATCGTTTTTCTAAGATGGTCCATTTGGTGCCCTTGCCTAAGTTGCCTTCCTCCTCCGAGTTGGTTCCACTGTTTTTTCAAAATGTGGTTCGTTTGCACGGGATTCCTGAGAACATTGTTTCTGACAGAGGATCCCAGTTTGTGTCTAGATTTTGGTGGACCTTTTATGCTAAGTTGGGCATTGAATTGTCTTTTTCGTCGGCCTTCCATCCTCAGACGAATGGCCAAACCGAGCGAACTAATCAGACCTTGGAGACTTATTTAAGATGTTTTGTTTCTGCTGACCAGGACGACTGGGTTACTTTTTTACCGTTGGCCGAGTTTGCCCTTAATAATCGGGCTAGTTCTGCTACTTTGGTTTCTCCTTTTTTTTGTAATTCGGGGTTTCATCCTCGTTTTTCCTCGGGTCAGGTGGAGCCTTCTGACTGTCCTGGAGTGGATGTTGTGGTGGATAGGTTGCATCAGATTTGGAATCATGTGGTGGACAATTTGAAGTTGTCACAAGAGAAGGCTCAGCTCTTTGCCAACCGCCGTCGCTGTGTGGGTCCCCGACTTCGCGTTGGGGACTTGGTGTGGTTGTCTTCTCGCTTTGTTCCTATGAAGGTCTCCTCTCCTAAGTTCAAGCCTCGGTTTATCGGTCCTTATAAGATTCTGGAAGTCCTTGGCCCTGTGTCATTCCGTCTGGACCTCCCGGCATCATTTGCTATTCATAATGTGTTCCATCGCTCGTTGTTGCGGAGGTATGTGGTACATGTGGTTCCTCCGGTTGAGCCTCCTGCCCCGGTGCTGGTTGAGGGAGAATTGGAATACGTGGTGGAGAAGATCTTGGATTCTCGTGTTTCTAGACGGAGGCTCCAGTATTTGGTCAAGTGGAAGGGCTATGGTCAAGAGGATAATTCTTGGGTTGTCGCCTCTGATGTTCATGCGGCCGATTTGGTTCGTGCCTTCCATGTGGCTCATCCTGATCGCCCTGGGGGTTTTCATGAGGGTTCGGTGACCCCTCCTTAAGTGGGGGGTACTGTTGTGAACTCTGTTTTCGGGCTCCCTCTTGTGGTCACTGGTGGTATTGTGTGACTTTTGCTTTGGGCTCCCCCTAGTGGCTTTGTTTGTTATCCTGCTGGTCTCTGGCTATCAGCTGGTTCGTTATCCTCTGGGAGGTTCCTATATAGCTCTGTTTTACTTCCACTTGTGGCCGGCTGTCGATGTAATCAGTGCTACTCAGATTCCTTCTGACTACCTTGCTCCCAGTCCATCCAGGATAAGCTAAGTTTTGTTTGCTCATTTTTTGATCAGCAGTGTTTATCATGTTTTCTGTTCCAGCTTGCTAAAATGTAATTCCCTCGCTTGCTGGTTTGTTGTGAATTAGACTTTTTTGGCTCCCTCTTGTGGTCACTAGTGATATGACTCTGGGATTGTCTTTCCTCAGTTTGGCACCCACCTGGGTCGTTAGTCCAGGGGTGTTGCTATATGAACTTCCTGAATTCTCAGTCTGGTGCCTGGCATCGTTGTATTCAGTCCTTTCTGTTTGCTCCTGTCTGCTGGTCCTGGTTCTTGCAAAATTAAGCTAAGTCCTGCTTCCTTGTTTTTTGGTTATTTGTATTGCTCTTATTTTTTGTCCAGCTTGTACTAAATGTGATTCCTGATTTTGCTGGAAGCTCTAGGGGGCTGGTATTCTCCCCCCGGGCCGTTAGACGGTTCGGGGGTTCTTGAATATCCAGCTTGGATATTTTTCGTAGGGTTTTTGCTGACCGTATAAGTCATCTTACTATATTCTGCTATTAGTCAGTGGGCCTCTCTTTGCTAAATACCTAGTTCATTCTTACGTTTGTCTTTTCTTCTTACCTCACCGTTATTATTTGTTGGGGGCTTGTATCCAACTTTTGGGTCTTTTCTCTGGAGGCAAGAAAGGTCTATCTTTTCCCTTCTAGGGTTAGTTAGTTCTCCGGCTGGCGCGAGACGTCTAGAACCAACGTAGGCACGTTCCCCGGCTGCTTCTATTTGTGGTGCTAGGATTAGATATACGGTCAGCCCAGTTACCACTGCCCTATGAGCTGGTTTTTTGTGTTTGCAGACTTGGTATTTATTTCTGAGACCCTCTGCCATTGGGGTCATAACACTGGTTGCTCTAGTGGGCTGAGTTTCTCCCCACACACCGTTAGTTGGTGTGTGGGTTCTTGAAATCTCAGGATGGATATTTTGTAAGGGTTTTTTATTGATCGCATAGACCCCTGCTCTATTTTCTGCTTTCTAGTACTAGTGGGCCTCTTTTGCTGAATCTGATTTCATCCCTATGTATGTGCCTTCTTACTTCACCGTTAATATTTGTTGGGGACTTCTATATCTTTGGGGATTATTTCTCTGGAGGCAAGCGAGGTCTTTCTTTCTCTTTAGGGGTAGCTAGTTCCTCAGGCTGGCTCGAGACGTCTAAGAATTTTTTAGGCACGTTCACCGGCTACCTCTAGTTGTTTTGGATAGGTTCAGATTTGCGATCAGTCCAGTTACCATCTCCCTAGAGCTCGTCCTTAGTTTAATCACTTGCTGATCTATTTGTGATCCTCCGCCACTAGGGATCATAACAGTACAGCTGGCCGATAAAGTGTTAATTGCATGGCAGAAGCAGGAGAAAAGAAGCCTTGAGAAATTTTTTTTTTGTTGTTGCCGTGTGTCTAGCTGCTGTGGCTAGCTTCTCTCCTCCTCTTAATCTTGGTGTGGCTCTGAGTTCAGCTGCTGACATGGATGTCCAGAGCTTGGCTTCCAGTCTGGATCATCTTGCTGCTAGGGTTCAAAGTATTCAGGATTTTGTTGTTCACAGTCCTATGTCAGAGCCTAGAATACCTATTCCGGAGTTGTTTTCTGGAGATAGATCTAGGTTCCTGAATTTTAGGAACAATTGTAAGTTGTTTCTTTCTTTGAAACCTCGTTCCTCTGGTGATGCCGTTCAGCAAGTTAAGATTATCATTTCCTTTTTGCGTGGTGACCCCCAAGATTGGGCCTTCGCATTGGCACCAGGGGATCCTGCATTGCTTAGTGTAGATGCGTTTTTTCTAGCCCTTGGATTGCTCTATGAGGAACCTAATCTTGAGAACCAGGCTGAAAAAATGTTATTGGCCCTCTCACAGGGGCAAGATGAAGCAGAGGTGTACTGCCAGAAATTTCGGAAATGGTCGGTGCTTTGTTGTGGATTCTGTTTGTGGGCTCCCTCTGGTGGTTACTGCTGGTACTGGGTGACTTTGGTGGGTTGCGGCCTTTGGTTTCCATCTGTCCATCAGAGGCTGGGTGTTTCCTATTTTACCTGGCCTTTCTGTCATTTCCCTTGCCGGCTATCAATGTGTTCAGATGTGCTCTGTTTGGTTCCTGCCTACCTGCTCCCAGATCTTTCAGGATAAGCTAAGTGCTGATTTTCAGTTGTTTGGTTTTTTTGTCCAGCTTGCTTAGAATGTCTCTTTGTTAGCTGATTGCTCTAGTGGACTGAGGTTCTCCCCATGTGCCATGAGTTGGCACATGGGTTCTTGTAATCTCAGGATGGTTTTTTTGGATTAGGGTTTTTTGCTGACCGCTCAGTCCCCTTTTGTGTCATTCTGCTTTCTAGTTTTCAGCGGGCCTCTATTTGCTAAAACTATATACATCATCTCTACGTGTGTGCCTTCCTCTCATTTCACCGTCAATACATGTGGGGGGCAACTATACCTTTGGGGTTAATTCCTCTGGAGGCAAGTGAGGTCTTTGTTTTCTCTGCAGTACTAGTTAGCTCTTAGGCTGGTGCGTGGCGTCTAGAACCAACGTAGGTACGCTCCCTGGCTATCTCTAGTTGCGTTTGTCAGGCGTAGGGCAGCGGTCAGCCCAGGTTCCATCACCCTAGAGCTCGTCCGATATTTATTATTACTTTGCTTTTCCTGTGCTATCCCTAGCCATTGGGGATTCATGACAGTATAGCCGGCCAACAAAGTGTTAATTGTTTGGGCTGAAGCAGGAGAAAAAGAAGTGTTCAAGGAAAATTTTTTTATTTTTTTTTTCCTTCAGACTTTTGCTGCCTAGCCCTTAATTGCTGTCTAGCTGCTTCTTACCTCCTCTTAACCCTTGAATGGCTCTGATCTTAGCTGTTTATCATGGATGTCCAGAGTTTGGCTTCCAGCCTGAGTAATCTCGCGGCAAAGGTTCAAAACATACAGGATTTCGTTGTTCACACTCCCATGTCTGAACCTAGAATTCCTATTCCAGAGTTTTTTTCTGGAGATAGATCTACCTTCCTGAATTTCAGGAACAATTGTAAATTGTTTCTCTCTTTGAAATCTCGCTCCTCTGGAGACCCTGCTCAACAGGTCAAGATTGTTATATCGTTCCTACGGGGCGACCCTCAGAATTGGGCATTTGCATTGGCACCAGGGAATCCTGCATTGCTCAGTGTGGATGCGTTTTTGTCGGATTATAGAGATGTTTTTGAGGAGCCTAAGCTCAATTCGCTCCCTCCTCATAGAGAGTGTGACTGTGCTATAGAATTGATTCCTGGCAGTAAGTTCCCTAAGGGTCGTTTATTTAATCTGTCACTGCCAGAGCATACTGCTATGCGGAATTATATTAAGGAGTCCTTGGAAAAGGGACATATTCGTCCATCTTCGTCCCCTCTGGGAGCAGGTTTTTTTTTTCGTGGCAAAAAAAGATGGTTCCCTGAGGCCTTGTATAGATTATCGCCTTCTGAATAAGATTACAGTCAAATACCAGTATCCATTGCCATTATTTACTGATTTGTTTGCTCGCATTAAGGGGGCTAGGTGGTTCACTAAAATAGATCTTCGTGGTGCTTATAATCTGGTGCGGATAAAACAGGGTGATGAGTGGAAAACCGCATTTAATACGCCTGAGGGCCATTTTGAGTATTTGGTAATGCCTTTTGGACTCTCCAATGCTCCATCAGTCTTTCAGTCCTTTATGCACAATATTTTCCGTGAATATCTGGATAAGTTTATGATTGTGTATTTGGATGATATTTTGGTGTTTTCTGATGACTGGGAGTCTCATGTTCTACAGGTCAGGAAGGTGTTTCAGGTTTTGCGGGCCAATTCTCTGTTTGTGAAGGGCTCAAAGTGTCTCTTCGGAGTCCAGAAGATTTCTTTTTTGGGGTACATTTTTTCTCCTTCTACTATTGAGATGGATCCCGTTAAGGTTCAGGCTATTTGTGACTGGACACAACCTACATCTGTTAAGAGCCTTCAGAAGTTCTTGGGGTTTGCTAATTTTTATCGTCGGTTCATTGCTAATTTTTCCAGTATTGTTAAACCTTTGACTGATTTGACTAAAAAGGGTGCTGATGTTGCTGATTGGTCTCCTGCGGCCGTGGAGGCCTTTCGGGAACTTAAGCGCCGGTTTTCTTCTGCTCCTGTGTTGTGTCAACCAGATGTTTCACTTCCTTTTCAGGTGGAGGTTGATGCTTCCGAGATTGGAGCGGGGGCGGTTTTGTCACAGAGAAGTTCTAATGGCTCGGTGATGAAGCCATGTGCTTTCTTCTCTAGAAAATTCTCGCCCGCCGAGCGCAATTATGATGTGGGTAATCGGGAGCTTTTGGCCATGAAGTGGGCATTTGAGGAGTGGCGTCATTGGCTTGAGGGTGCTAAACATCGCGTGGTGGTCTTGACTGATCACAAGAATCTCATTTACCTTGAGTCTGCCAGGCGTTTGAATCCTAGACAGGCTCGTTGGTCGTTATTTTTTTCTCGTTTCAATTTCGTGGTTTCATACCTGCCAGGTTCAAAGAATGTGAAGGCAGATGCTCTTTCCAGGAGTTTTGTGCCTGACTCTCCTGGAGACACTGGGCCTGCTGGTATCCTTAGGGATGGGGTAATATTGTCCGCCGTATCCCCAGACTTGCGACGCGCATTGCAGGAGTTTCAGGTGGATAAACCGGATCGATGTCCACCAGAAAGACTGTTTGTTCCGGATGATTGGACCAGTAAAGTCATCCCCGAGGTCCATTCTTCTGTGTTGGCTGGTCATTCTGGAATATTTGGTACAAGAGACTTGGTGGCCAGGTCTTTTTGGTGGCCTTCCTTGTCTAGGGATGTGCGTACCTTTGTGCAGTCTTGTGAAGTGTGTGCTCGAGCTAAGCCTTGCTGTTCACAAGCTAGTGGGTTGTTGTTATCCTTGCCCATCCCGAAGAGGCCTTGGACGCACATTTCCATGCATTTTATTTCTGATCTCCCGGTTTCACAGAAGATGTCCGTTATCTGGGTTGTGTGTGACCGCTTTTCTAAGATGGTTCATTTGGTGCCCTTGCCTAAGTTGCCCTCCTCCTCTGAGTTGGTTCCTTTGTTTTTTCAGAACGTGGTTCGTTTGCATGGGATTCCGGAGAATATCGTTTCTGACAGGGGATCCCAGTTTGTGTCTAGATTTTGGCGGACGTTTTGTGCCAAGATGGGCATTGATTTGTCTTTCTCGTCTGCATTCCATCCTCAGACGAATGGCCAGACGGAGCGAACTAATCAGACCTTGGAAACTTATTTGAGGTGTTTTGTTTCTGCTGATCAGGATGACTGGGTTGCTTTTTTGCCACTGGCCGAATTTGCTCTTAATAATCGGGCTAGTTCGGCCACGTTGGTCTCTCCTTTTTTTTGTAATTCGGGGTTTCATCCTCGTTTTTCCTCTGGTCAGGTGGAGTTGTCGGATTGTCCTGGAGTGGACGTGGTGGTGGACAGGCTACATCACATTTGGAATCAGGTGGTGGACAATTTGAAGTTATCTCAGGAGAAGACTCAGCAGTTTGCTAATCGCCGTCGCCGCGTGGGTCCCCGACTTCTTGTTGGGGACTTGGTGTGGTTGTCTTCTCGTTTTGTCCCTATGAAGGTCTCTTCTCCTAAGTTCAAGCCTCGGTTCATCGGTCCTTATAGGATCTCGGAGATTCTTAACCCTGTATCTTTCCGTTTGGATCTCCCAGCATCGTTCGCTATTCATAATGTGTTCCATCGGTCGTTGTTGCGGAGGTATGAGGTGCCTGTTGTTCCTTCGGTCGAGCCTCCTGCTCCGGTGCTGGTGGAGGGAGAATTGGAGTATGTTGTTGAAAAGATCTTGGATTCTCGTGTTTCCAGACGCAAACTCCAGTATTTGGTTAAGTGGAAGGGTTATGGTCAGGAGGACAATTCCTGGGTGGTCGCCTCCGATGTTCATGCAACTGATTTGGTCCGCGCCTTCCATAGAGCTCACCCTGATCGCCCTGGGGGTTCTCGTGAGGGTTCGGTGACCCCTCCTCAAGGGGGGAGTACTGTTGTGGATTCTGTTTGTGGGCTCCCTCTGGTGGTTACTGCTGGTACTGGGTGACTTTGGTGGGTTGCGGCCTTTGGTTTCCATCTGTCCATCAGAGGCTGGGTGTTTCCTATTTTACCTGGCCTTTCTGTCATTTCCTTTGCCGGCTATCAATGTGTTCAGATGTGCTCTATTTGGTTCCTGCCTACCTGCTCCCAGATCTTTCAGGATAAGCTAAGTGCTGATTTTCAGTTGTTTGGTTTTTTTGTCCAGCTTGCTTAGAATGTCTCTTTGTTAGCTGGTTGCTCTAGTGGACTGAGGTTCTCCCCATGTGCCATGAGTTGGCACATGGGTTCTTGTAATCTCAGGATGGTTTTTTTGGATTAGGGTTTTTTGCTGACCGCTCAGTCCCCTTTTGTGTCATTCTGCTTTCTAGTTTTCAGCGGGCCTCTATTTGCTAAAACTATATACATCATCTCTACGTGTGTGCCTTCCTCTCATTTCACCGTCAATACATGTGGGGGGCAACTATACCTTTGGGGTTAATTCCTCTGGAGGCAAGTGAGGTCTTTGTTTTCTCTGCAGTACTAGTTAGCTCTTAGGCTGGTGCGTGGCATCTAGAACCAACGTAGGTACGCTCCCTGGCTATCTCTAGTTGCGTTTGTCAGGCGTAGGGCAGCGGTCAGCCCAGGTTCCATCACCCTAGAGCTCGTCCGATATTTATTATTACTTTGCTTTTCCTGTGCTATCCCTAGCCATTGGGGATTCATGACAGTGCTTACTCAGTGGAATGAGTGTGCCCTGGCTGCAAATTTCAGAGAAGGTCTTTCTGAAGCCATTAAGAATGTCATGGTGGGGTTCCCCACGCCTGCAGGTCTGAATGAGTCAATGACTCTGGCCATTCAGATTGATCGGCGTTTGCGGGAGCGCAAACCTGTGCACCATTTGGCGGTGTCTTCTGAACAGACACCTGAATCTATGCAATGTGACAGAATTCTGACCAGAAGTGAACGGCAAAGTTATAGACGGCAAAATGGGTTGTGCTTTTACTGTGGTGACTCAGCTCATGTTATCTCAGCATGCTCTAAGCGCAAAAAAAAGGTTGATAAATCTGTCACCATTGGTACTTTACAGCCTAAGTTCATTTTGTCTGTTACCCTGATTTGTTCCCTGTCATCTTACCCGTTTAATGCCTTTGTAGATTCAGGTGCTGCCCTGAGTCTGATGGATTGGTCATTTGCCAGGCGCTGTGGTTTTGATTTGGAGCCTTTAAAATTCCCTATTCCACTGAGGGGAATTGATTCTACACCATTGGCTATGAATAGACCTCAGTACTGGACACAAGTGACCATGTGCATGACTCCTGTTCATCGGGAGGTGATTTGCTTTCTTGTACTGCATAATTTGCATGATGTCGTCGTGTTGGGTCTACCATGGTTGCAGACTCATAATCCAGTCCTGGATTGGAAAGCTATGTCGATGTCAAGTTGGGGTTGTCAGGGAATTCATGGTGACGCTCCTGTGGTGTCAATTGCTTCGTCCACTCCTTCTGAAGTCCCTACGTTTTTGTCAGACTACCAGGATGTATTTGAGGAGCCCAAACTCAATTCTCTACCTCCTCATAGGGACTGTGATTGTGCTATAAATTTGATTCCTGGTAGTAAGTTTCCTAAGGGACGACTTTTCAATTTATCTGTGCCGGAGCATGCTGCCATGTGGAGTTATATAAAGGAGTCTTTAGAGAAGGGACATATTCGCCCGTCCTCATCCCCTCTTGGTGCAGGATTCTTTTTTGTGGCTAAAAAGGATGGTTCCCTGAGACCCTGTATTGATTATCGCCTTTTGAATAAAATCACGGTCAAATTGCAGTATCCTTTGCCATTGTTAACTGATTTGTTTGCTCGCATTAGGGGGTCTAGTTGGTTCACCAAGATAGATCTTTGTGGTGCGTATAACCTTGTGCGTATAAAACAGGGTGATGAATGGAAAACTGCATTTAATACGCCTGAAGGCCATTTTGAGTACTTGGTGATGCCTTTTGGACTTTCTAATGCTCCTTCAGTCTTTCAGTCCTTTATGCATGACATCTTCCGTGAATATCTGGATAAGTTTATGATTGTGTATCTGGATGATATTCTGTTTTTTTCGGATGATTGGGAGTCTCATGTTAAGCAGGTCAGGATGGTCTTTCAGGTCCTACGTGACAATGCTTTATTTGTGAAGGGCTCAAAATGTCTTTTTGGAGTCCAGAAGATTTCTATTTTGGGTTTCATTTTTTCTCCTTCTACTATTGAGATGGACCCAGTCAAGGTTCAGGCTATTCATGACTGAACGCAGCCTACATCTGTTAAGAGTCTTCAGAAGTTCTTGGGTTTTGCTAATTTTTACCGTCGCTTCATAGCTAATTTTTCTGGCGTTGTTAAGCCTTTGACGGATTTGACCAAGAAGGGTTCTGATGTGACTAATTGGTCTTCTGCGGCTGTGGAGGCCTTTCGGGAGCTGAAGCGTCGGTTTTCTTCGGCTCCGGTCTTATGTCAGCCAGATGTCTCACTTCCCTTCCAGGTGGAGGTTGATGCTTCCGAGATTGGAGCGGGGGCTGTTTTGTCGCAGAGAAGCCCCGATGGCTCTGTGATGAAGCCATGTGCTTTCTTTTCAAGAAAGTTTTCGCCTGCCGAGCGGAATTATGATGTCGATAATCGGGAGCTGTTGGCTATGAAGTGGGCATTTGAGGAGTGGCGACATTGGCTCGAGGGAGCTAAACATCGTGTGGTGGTCTTGACTGACCACAAGAATTTGATTTATCTCGAGTCGGCCAAGCGGCTGAATCCCAGACAGGCTCGTTGGTCGTTGTTTTTCTCTCGTTTTGATTTCATGGTCTCGTACCTGCCGGGTTCGAAGAATGTGAAAGCTGATGCTCTTTCTAGGAGTTTTGTGCCTGACTCTCCTGGAGATTCAGAGCCGGCTGGTATCCTTAGAGAAGGGGTGATTTTGTCTGCCATCTCCCCAGATTTGCGACATGTGCTGCAAGAGTTTCAGGCGGATAGACCTGATCGCTGTCCACCGGAGAGACTGTTTGTCCCGGATAGATGGACCAACAGAGTCATCTCCGAGGTTCATTCTTCAGTGTTGGCGGGCCATCCTGGAATATTTGGTACCAGAGACTTGGTGGCCAGGTCTTTTTGGTGGCCTTCCTTGTCGTGGGATGTGCGTTCCTTTGTGCAGTCTTGTGGAATATGTGCTCGGGCGAAGCCTTGCTTTTCTCGTGCCAGTGGTTTGCTGTTACCTTTGCCTGTCCCGAAGAGGCCTTGGACGCACATTTCCATGGATTTTATTTCAGATCTCCCTGTCTCTCAGAGAATGTCTGTCATCTGGGTGGTGTGTGATCGTTTTTCTAAGATGGTCCATTTGGTGCCCTTGCCTAAGTTGCCTTCCTCCTCCGAGTTGGTTCCACTGTTTTTTCAAAATGTGGTTCGTTTACACGGGATTCCTGAGAACATTGTTTCTGACAGAGGATCCCAGTTTGTGTCTAGATTTTGGCGGACCTTTTGTGCTAAGTTGGGCATTGAATTGTCTTTTTCGTCGGCCTTCCATCCTCAGACGAATGGCCAAACCGAGCGAACTAATCAGACCTTGGAGACTTATTTAAGATGTTTTGTTTCTGCTGACCAGGACGACTGGGTTATTTTTTTTTTACCGTTGGCCGAGTTTGCCCTTAATAATCGGGCTAGTTCTGCTACTTTGGTTTCTCCTTTTTTTTGTAATTCGGGGTTTCAGCCTCGTTTTTCCTCGGGTCAGGTGGAGCCTTCTGACTGTCCTGGAGTGGATGTTGTGGTGGATAGGTTGCATCAGATTTGGAATCATGTGGTGGACAATTTGAAGTTGTCACAAGAGAAGGCTCAGCTCTTTGCCAACCGCCGTCGCTGTGTGGGTCCCCGACTTCGCGTTGGGGACTTGGTGTGGTTGTCTTCTCGCTTCGTTCCTATGAAGGTCTCCTCTCCTAAGTTCAAGCCTCGGTTTATCGGTCCTTATAAGATTCTGGAAGTCCTTGGCCCTGTGTCATTCCGTCTGGACCTCCCGGCATCATTTGCTATTCATAATGTGTTCCATCGCTCGTTGTTGCGGAGGTATGTGGTACCTGTGGTTCCTCCGGTTGAGCCTCCTGCCCCGGTGCTGGTTGAGGGAGAATTGGAATACGTGGTGGAGAAGATCTTGGATTCTCGTGTTTCTAGACGGAGGCTCCAGTATTTGGTCAAGTGGAAGGGCTATGGTCAAGAGGATAATTCTTGGGTTGTCGCCTCTGATGTTCATGCGGCCGATTTGGTTCATGCCTTCCATGTGGCTCATCCTGATCGCCCTGGGGGTTTTCATGAGGGTTCGGTGACCCCTCCTTAAGGGGGGGGTACTGTTGTGAACTCTGTTTTTAGGCTCCCTCTTGTGGTCACTGGTGGTATTGTGTGACTTTTGCTTTGGGCTCCCCCTGGTGGCTTTGTTTGTTATCCTGCTGGTCTCTGGCTATCAGCTGGTTCGTTATCCTCTGGGAGGTTCCTATATAGCTCTGTTTTACTTCCACTTGTGGCCAGCTGTCGATGTAATCAGTGCTACTCAGATTCCTTCTGACTACCTTGCTCCCAGTCCATCCAGGATAAGCTAAGTTTTGTTTGCTCATTTTTTGATCAGCAGTGTTTATCATGTTTTCTGTTCCAGCTTGCTAAAATGTAATTCCCTCGCTTGCTGGTTGCTCTAGTGGGCTGAGTTTCTCCCCACACACCGTTAGTTGGTGTGTGGGTTCTTGAAATCTCAGGATGGATATTTTGTAAGGGTTTTTTATTGATCGCATAGACCCCTGCTCTATTTTCTGCTTTCTAGTACTAGTGGGCCTCTTTTGCTGAATCTGATTTCATCCCTATATATGTGCCTTCTTCTTACTTCACCGTTAATATTTGTTGGGGGCTTCTATATCTTTGGGGATTATTTCTCTGGAGGCAAGCGAGGTCTTTCTTTCTCTTTAGGGGTAGCTAGTTCCTCAGGCTGGCTCGAGACGTCTAAGAATTTTTTAGGCACGTTCACCGGCTACCTCTAGTTGTTTTGGATAGGTTCAGATTTGCGATCAGTCCAGTTACCATCTCCCTAGAGCTCGTCCATAGTTTAATCACTTGCTGATCTATTTGTGATCCTCCGCCACTAGGGATCATAACACCGCAGACACTGTTGAGGAGCCTGCTGTTAGGGCGACAAACTCGGCTGCTTTCCTGCCATGTGACTGATCATGCTGGTGGTGGTTAGGCTGGTAGTTTTGCTGCTCCTGTTGATGCGGACATGGCCGGTGGTGCAAATGGCCTCTTTGGGGTTTATCGGCAGAGTCTTTAAAAAACAACAAGACTGTTGCTGGGATATTCAGTGTCTTCACCTCCTCACCTCGACCCCTGTCTTTCAGTGTTCCCCAATTCTAATTTCTAGGACCCCCTACTCTTCTCCATCTACACCTTTGGACTGGAACAGCTCAAGTAATATCATCAGTGCGCCGATGACACAAAGATCAACCTATACGTACCTGACATAACCTCCTTACTGACCCAAATCACACGTCTTCCCACTATTTCATTATTCTTTTCTGCTTGTTTCAAAAAGTGGACAGGGGCAAAATGGAATACATCATCTTTTAACCATCTCACGCTGAGTAGACATGAGAGCTGTGTATGCATCATTCGGTACCACTTTAGTAAGAGGGAAAGTTTGACCAAGAGAAAATAATTTTCCAGACATTCACGGCCTTTTTTGGCACATTATTTGTAGCTGTGATCTCCATCTTCTTTGTGGGGATGTGGTAAAGTTCCAAATCGTCATCAATACCATCATCATCCATATCTTGTAAAGAGGGAATCTGATATTTCCAAGGATCGTGGTTATCTACGTTTAGTGGCATTCCTTTAACAGTGTTTGTTACACTAGATCAAATAATTTTCGACTGTGACATTTGGATATTATTGGTAATATGTATGGGTGAAGATGAAGAAGCTTGGGCCATGGTTGTATTTATAGTTACGGATGGTGGACTCCTCTTTAAACTAAGTTTTTCACAAGTATCCATCAGTTTGTTTGGTTTTCCTCCAACACTGATATGTAGGGTTGAGCGAAACGGATCGTTCATTTTCATAAGTCGCCGACTTTTGGCAAAGTCGGCGTCTCATGAAACCCGACCCGATCCCTGTGTGGGGTCGGCCATGTGGTACGCGACTTTCGTGCCAAAGTCGCATTTCAATGACGCTAAAAGCGCCATTTCTCAGCCAATGAAGGTGGACGCAGAGTGTGGGCAGCGTGATGACATAGATCTCAGTCCCCACCATCTTAGAGAAGGGCATTGCAGTGATTGGCTTGCTTTCTGCGGCATCACAGGGGCAATAAAGGGGCGTTCCCGCCGACCGCCATCTTACTGCTGCTGATCTGAGCGTAGGGAGAGGTTGCTGCCGCTTCGTCAGAAGCAGGGATAGTGTTAGGCAGGGTACATTCACCCCCAAACCGCTTGTGCTGTAGCGATTTCCACTGTCCAACACCACCTTTTGTTTGCAGGACAGTGGAAGCTACATTTTTTTTTCCTCAGCGCTGTAGCTCATTGGGCTGCCCTAGAAGGCTCCCTGATAGCTGCGTTGCTGTGTGTACGCCGCTGTGCAAACCAACTGCTTTTTTCAAAGCACAAATCCTGTTGTTCCTTCCTTTCTGCACAGCTATCTTGTTTGTTTGTCCACACTTTTGTGTGCAGCAGTCCTTTTTATAGCTGCCTGCCATACTTTTCTGAGATTACTGCAGGGAGATAAAGATTGGCAAGTCTGCCTCTGTGCCAGTGCTGTGTGTGGCATCTGTCTCTCCTTGTGTGCCACTGAAAACCAGTGTGTAATATTGGGCCATTTTTTTTTTTTTTGTAAATTCTTTCTGTAAAACAAAAAATTAATAGTGGGAGATAAAGATTGGCAAGTCTGCCTCTGTGCCAGTCCTGTGTGTGGCATCTGTCTCTCCTTGTGTGCCACCGAAAACCAGTGTGTAATATTGGGCCATTTTTTTTTTTTGGTAAATTCTCCCTGTATAAAAAAAAATTAATAGTGGGAGAAAAAGATTGGCAAGTCTGCCTCTGTGCCAGTCCTGTGTGTGGCATCTGTCTCTCCTTGTGTGCCACCGAAAACCAGTGTGTAATATTGGGCCATTTTTTTTTTTTGGTAAATTCTCCCTGTATAAAAAAAAATTAATAGTGGGAGAAAAAGATTGGCAAGTCTGCCTCTGTGCCAGTCCTGTGTGTGGCATCTGTCTCTCCTTGTGTGCCACCAAAAACCAGTGTGTAATATTGGGCCATTTTTTTTTTGGTAAATTCTCCCTGTAAAAAAAAAATTAATAGTGGGAGAAAAAGATTGGCAAGTCTGCCTCTGTGCCAGTCCTGTGTGTGGCATCTGTCTCTCCTTGTGTGCCACCGAAAACCAGTGTGTAATGTTGGGCCATTTTTTTGTGGGGGGTAAATTCTCCCTGTAAAAAAAAAAATTAATAGTGGGAGATAAAGATTGGCAAGTCTGCCTCTGTGCCAATCCTGTGTGTGGCATCTGTCTCTCCTTGTGTGCCACTGAAAACCAGTGTGTAATATTGGGCCATTTTTTTTGGGGGGGTAAATTCTCCCTGTAAAAAAAAAAATTAATAGTGGGAGATAAAGATTGGCAAGTCTGCCTCTGTGCCAGTCCTGTGTGTGGCATCTGTCTCTCCTTGTGTGCCACCGAAAACCAGTGTGTAATATTGGGCCATTTTTTTGGGGGGGGTAAATTCTCCCTGTAAAAAAAAAAATAGTGGGAGATTAAGATTGGCATTTCTGCTTGAGTGCCGGTCCTGTGTGTGCCATCTGTCTCAAATTATTGGGGCACAGAAAACCTAGTGTGTAACATTGGGCCTGATTTTCCTTTCAGTGTCAGGCACCTATAAAGGTATATATAAATCCTACAGAAGTTTGAGTTCACCTTATAAGTTGTTTTACAGTAACAAATACCGTTACTTTGGTTACGTTTTGCAAACAATGAGGAAGTCTAGTGGAAGAGGTCGTGGCCGTGGGCAGTCATTGTCAGCTGGTAATGATGGTAGTGGTGGTGGAGCATCAGGTGGTCGTGGTAAAAGCAGTACAGCACCTATGTCTCGAGTTGTTGAGCCAGGTTCGTCGTCTGGCTACACAAGGCCTCGAATGCTCTCTTTTCTGGGAGTAGGAAAACCACTTTTGAAGCCAGAGCAGGAGGAACAAGTATTGGCTTTCATTGCTGACTCTGCCTCTAGCTCTTTCGCCTCCTCCTCCTCGGAAAGTGCCAAATGTCAGAGCAGTGCATCGTCAGTGGATGCTCCCGGTCAGGAACAAGTCACTTCCTTGTGTCCTTCACCCAGAACAACAGTGAAGGATGCGTCAGTCGACACAACAGGTTACTCCATGGAGCTCTTTACACATACCGTTCCTGGGTTAGACAGTGAAACAGTTAACAGGCCATGCCCATTAGAAGTTGAATCGGACATGGAGTGCACTGATGCACAGCCACAGCCAGATTACTATGCTGTTCCTTTGACTCAGACCAGAACATTGCCCTCGCAGTGTACTGAGGCAGAATCAAAACCAGCGGAGACTATGGTGCCCCGTCACGAACGCTATACCACCGGCTTACACGGTGACACAGATGAAGTTGCACACGACATAGAAGAGGAGGTCATAGATGACCCAGTTGTTGACCCCGATTGGCAGCCATTGGGGGAACAGGGTGCAGGCGGCAGTAGTTCTGAAGTGGAGGAGGAGGAGCCACAGCAGGCATCAACATCACAACAGGTTCCATCTGCCGGGCCCGTATCTGGCCAAAAACGCTTGGCAAAACCAAAACCAGTTGGAGGACAGCGTGGCCATCTGGTTAAAGAAGCTCAGTCTGCAATGCCTGAAAAGGTATCCGATAGTAGAAAGAGTGCAGTCTGGCATTTTTTTAAACAACATCCAAATGATCAGCGCAAAGTCATCTGTCAAAAATGTTCAACTACCTTAAGCAGAGGTCAGAATCTTAAAAGTCTAAATACAAGTTGCATGCATAGACATTTATCCATCATGCATTTGCAAGCCTGGACTAACTACCAAACGTCCCTAAAGGTTGCAGCACCCTCGGCCAATGAAGCTAGTCAGCAACGCTACATCCCTTCCCTCCCTGTAAGCCCACCATTTCCCGCACCACCTGCAGTATCTGTGCAGCTTTCGTCGCCAGGCCAAAGCAGTCAGGGAATCACCAGGTTAGTAGTAGGAAACACTGCATGTAGGGCACCAGCAAGAATACCATCTCCAACCCTCTCAAAGTCACCCATGTCCACCGGCACCCCCGCTAGTTCCACTGTATGCAGCTCTCCAGTCCAGCTCACCCTTCATGAGACTCTCGTTAGGAAAAGGAAGTACTCATCCTCGCATCCGCGTACACAGGGTTTGAACGCCCACATTGCTAGACTAATCTCATTAGAGATGATGCCCTACCGGTTAGTGGAAAGCGAAGCTTTCAAAGCGCTGATGGACTACGCTGTACCACGCTACGAGCTACCCAGTCGACACTTCTTTTCTAGAAAAGCCATCCCAGCCCTCCAACAGCATGTTAAAGACCGCATCGCCCATGCACTCAGGCAGTCTGTGACTACAAAGGTGCACCTGACAACAGATGCATGGACCAGTAGGCATGGCCAGGGACGTTACGTGTCCATCACGGCACACTGGGTGAATGTGGTGGATGCAGGGTCCACAGGGGACAGCAATATTGGGACAGTTCTGCCTAGCCCACGGTCAAGGAAAGAGTTTGCTGTAGGCATTCGCCCCCCCTCCTCCTCTTCCTCGTCCTCCTGCAGAAGCGAGAGCTCGTCCACAGATCGCAGTCGCACATCCACTCCATCCGCAGCTGCCACTGTTGCACACCAGGTGTGCCATTATGGGACAGCTAGTGGCAAGCGTCAGCAGGCTGTATTGGCAATGAAGTGTTTGGGCGACAACAGACACACCGCGGAAGTTCTGTCCGAGTTCTTGCAGAAAGAAACTCAGTCATGGCTGGCCACTGTACATCTTGAGGCAGGCAAGGTAGTGAGTGATAACGGAAGGAATTTCATGGCTGCCATAGCCCTTTCCCAACTGAAACACATTCCTTGCCTGGCTCACACCTTAAACCTGGTGGTGCAGTGCTTCCTGAAAAGTTATCCGGGGTTACCCAACCTGCTCCTCAAAGTGCGCAGACTTTGCTCGCATATCCGCCGTTCGCCCGTACACTCCAGCTGTATGCAGAACTATCAGCGGTCTTTGAACCTTCCCCAGCATCGCCTAATCATCGACGTTGCCACAAGGTGGAACTCCACACTGCACATGCTTCAGAGACTGTGTGAACAGAGGCGTGCTGTTATGTTTTTGTGGGAGGATACACATACACGGGCAGGCAGTTGGATGGCAGACATGGAGTTGTCAGGTGTGCAGTGGTCGAAGCTACAAGACCTGTGTCAAGTCCTTCAGTGTTTTGAGGATTGCACACGGCTGGTTAGTGCAGACAACGCCATAATAAGCATGAGCATCCCCCTAATGCGTCTGCTGATGCAAAGTTTGACGCACATAAAGGAGCAGGCGTCTGCAGCCGAGGAAGAGGAAAGCCTTGATGACAGTCAGCCATTGTCTGGTCAGGGCCGTGTAGAGGACGCGGTAGCGGGCGAAGAGGAGGGGGAGGAGGACGAGGAGGATGATGGGGATGAGTACTTTTTTAATGAGGAAGCTTCTCCTGGGCCAAACGAAATTAGTGGCGTTGCAAGGCCGGGTTCTGTTTTTTTAAGGGAGACAAGTGACGTAGATTTGCCTGTAACTGCCCCTCAAACCAGCACAACCGCAGATTTGACAACTGGAACTTTGGCCCACATGGCGGAATATGCCTTACGTATCCTCAAAAGGGACCCACGCATTATTAAAATGATGAGCGATGACGATTACTGGTTGGCCTGCATCCTTGACCCTCACTATAAAGGCAAATTGCAAAATATTATGCCACATGAGAACCTCGAACAAATATTAGCAACCAAACAAGCTACTCTTGTAGACCGTTTGATTCAGGCATTCCCAGCACACAGCGCCGGTGATGGTTCTCACACGAGCTGCAGGGGGCTACAGGGAGAGGTGTTAGAGGTGCACAAATCAGAAGTGGCGTTGGACAGAGGGGTACAAATTAGACACCTGGCCTGAATTGGCAGAATATGCATTGCAGGAGCTTGCTTGCCCAGCAGCTAGTGTGCTATCAGAAAGAGTATTCAGTGCTGCTGGTTCAATATTAACCGAAAAAAGGACTCGTCTGGCTACCCAAAATGTGGATGATCTAACCTTCATTAAAATGAACCACTCCTGGATTTCAAATTATTTTTCCCCACCTTTCCCGGCTGACACCTAGCTTTCCTATAAAAAGGTCTTGCTTGTGGACTGGTCTTACTGAGTGTTCCAATCTTTTAATTTGCAGCAGCTGTTTGTCCAGCATACGACATGTTTACACCTCCCTCAATGGGAAAACTCCCCCCACGGGGCCGTGGTCTCGCCACTTGGCGCAAGCACCCGTTAGAGTGCCGTTTGTCTGAAGAGGTGGGTGTGCCCGCTTTTGGTCGACGGCACTGCCACTGGGTCCCTCATAGTACAATAAAGTGTCTCTGGCGGTGGTGGCGCGCACCCAACGTCAGACACACCGTTGTAACATGAGGGGCCCTGGGACGGTACCGCCGGCCACAAGAGAGTTCACCCCCCCCCAGCTCAAACTGTGCTCTACCACGTGCAAAATTATCTCTCACAGCTCCACCAATGTTTAGTCTATGCGCTGACATCATTCAATGCCTGGCACTGACAATACCAATTTGTTGACATCTATGATGCTAGTTAAAGTAGTCTGGGTCAGTGTCCTATATTGGCACCAGTAAATACTTACTGCCAAATTACTATGTCAGAAACTCAGCAGATGAGCCCACCCCTGTACCTAAGTATGCCAAATTTTTTTTTGTTTGTTGTTGTTTTGCGAGACATTAACATCTATTTATTTTTTGTGAGTACTAACTGTATCAGACACTCCTTGCAATCATCCTCCGCTGACCACACCAATGCTGACTGTGTACCCCTGCGAGATAACTCTAAGTGCCTTGAGCCTATTTTTAGTTATTTTAGGCCTAGTAAGCCTGTCTGTGGTCCCTCTTTGCAATCCTCCTCCTCCGTTGACCACAATGCTGCCTGTGTATCCATGTAACCGATTTAAAACTGCCTTGAGCCTATTTTTAGTTATTTTAGGCCTTGTAAGCCTGTCTGCGGTCCCTCCTTGCAATCCTCCTCCTCCGCTGACCACAAAGCTGCCTGTGTATCCATGTAACCGATTTAAAACTGCCTTGAGCCTACTTTTTGTTATTTTAGGCCTAGTAAGCCTGTCTGCGGTCCCTCCTTGCAATCCTCCTCCTCCGCTGACCACAATGCTGCCTGTGTATCCATGTAACCGATTTAAAACTGCCTTGAGCCTACTTTTTGTTATTTTAGGCCTAGTAAGCCTGTCTGCGGTCCCTCCTTGCAATCCTCCTCCGCTGACCACAATGCTGCCTGTGTATCCATGTAACCAATTTAAAACTGCCTTGAGCCTACTTTTTGTTATTTGAGGCCTTGTAAGCCTGTCTGCGGTCCCTCCTTGCAATCCTCCTCCTCCGCTGACCACAATGCTGCCTGTGTATCCATGTAACCGATTTAAAACTGCCTTGAGCCTATATTTAGTTATTTGAGGCCTTGTAAGCCTGTCTGCGGTCCCTCCTTGCAATCCTCCTCCTCCGCTGACCACATTGCTGCCTGTGTATCCATGTAACCGATTTAAAACTGCCTTGAGCCTATTTTTAGTTATTTGAGGCCTTGTAAGCCTGTCTGCGGTCCCTCCTTGCAATCCTCCTCCTCCGCTGACCACAATGCTGCCTGTGTATCCATGTAACCGATTTAAAACTGCCTTGAGCCTACTTTTTGTTATTTTAGGCCTAGTAAGCCTGTCTGCGGTCCCTCCTTGCAATCCTCCTCCTCCGCTGACCACAATGCTGCCTGTGTATCCATGTAACCGATTTAAAACTGCCTTGAGCCTATTTTTAGTTATTTGAGGCCTTGTAAGCCTGTCTGCGGTCCCTCCTTGCAATTCTCCTACTCCGCTGACCACAATGCTGCCTGTGTATCCATGTAACCAATTTAAAACTGCCTTGAGCCTACTTTTTGTTATTTTAGGCCTAGTAAGCCTGTCTGCGGTCCCTCCTTGCAATCCTCCTCCTCCGCTGACCACAATGCTGCCTGTGTATCCATGTAACCGATTTAAAACTTCCTTGAGCCTATTTTTAGTTATTTGAGGCCTTGTAAGCCTGTCTGCGGTCCCTCCTTGCAATCCTCCTCCTCCGCTGACCACAATGCTGCCTGTGTATCCATGTAACCGATTTAAAACTGCCTTGAGCCTACTTTTAGTTATTTTAGGCCTAGTAAGCCTGTCTGCGGTCCCTCCTTGCAATCCTCCTCCTCCGCTGACCACAATGCTGCCTGTGTATCCATGTAACCGATTTAAAACTGCCTTGAGCCTATTTTTAGTTATTTGAGGCCTTGTAAGCCTGTCTGCGGTCCCTCCTTGCAATCCTCCTCCTCCGCTGACCACAATGCTGCCTGTGTATCCATGTAACCGATTTAAAACTGCCTTGAGCCTACTTTTTGTTATTTTAGGCCTAGTAAGCCTGTCTGCGGTCCCTCCTTGCAATCCTCCTCCTCCGCTGACCACACCAATGCTGCCCGTGTACCCCTGGAACCTATTTTAAAGTGCATAGAGCCTATTTCTTTATTTTATGTAATATTAAAAAAGCCATGATGGACTACGCTGTCCCACGCTATGAGCTACCCAGTCGACACTTCTTTTGCAAGAAAAGCCATCCCAGCCCTCCACCAGCACCACCTCCATTGTCCATGCACTCTGGCAATCTGTGAGTACAAAGGTGCACCTGACAACAGACGCATGGACCTGTAGGCATGGCCACGGAAGGTTACGTGTCCATTACGGCGCAATGGGTTAATGTGCTGGATGCATGGTCCACAGGGGACAGCCTACTAAGTCTGTCTGCAGTCCCTAATTCAAATTGTCCTCCACTGTCTAAATCTGAGCTTCAACCTTCTGGCTCTCATTCAGTGCTTTTTTAAAAAAAATTGGTGGTTGGGGCCTAATAACTCTGTTTGCCGCTCCCTGGTGTTGTCCTCAACTGAATAAATCTGAGCTTCAACCTTCTGGCTCTCATTAAGTGCTTTTTTTAAAAACATTGGTGGTTGGGGCCTAATAACTCTGTTTGCCGCTCCCTGGTGTTGTCCTCAACTGAATAAATCTGAGCTTCAACCTTCTGGCTCTCATTAAGTGCTTTTTTTAAACAAATTGGTGGTTGGGGCCTAATAACTCTGTTTGCCGCTCCCTGGTGTTGTCCTCAACTGAATAAATCTGAGCTTCAACCTTCTGGCTCTCATTAAGTGCTTTTTTTAAAAATAAATTGGTGGTTGGGGCCTAATAACTCTGTTTGCCGCTCCCTGGTGTTGTCCTCAACTGAATAAATCTGAGCTTCAACCTTCTGGCTCTCATTAAGTGCTTTTTTAAAAAAAAATTGGTGGTTGGGGCCTAATAACTCTGTTTGCCGCTCCCTGGTGTTGTCCTCAACTGAATAAATCTGAGCTTCAACTGTTGTGAACTATATTTGTTGGCTCCCTCTTGTGGTCACTAGCGGTATGGCACTTGGATTATCCTTCCCCAGATTGGTACCCACCTGGTTCGTTAGGCCTTGGGTGTTCCTATTTAGACTTCCTGGAAACTCAGTCTAGTGCCTGGAATTGATGTAATCAGTCTATGTCTGTTTTCCTCCTGACTCCTGGTCCCTGAGTTTTGCAAGATAAGCTAAGTTCTGCTTTCTTATTTTTGTCCTTTTGCATTTGCTCTTATTTTGTTCCAGCTTGTTCAAAATGTGATTTCTGTTTTTGCTGGAAGCTCTAGGGGGCTGATATTCTCCCCCCACACCTTTAGTCGGTGCGGGGGTTCTTGGATCTTCAGCATGGATATTTTTATAGGGTTTTTTGCTGACAGCATAAGTCCTCTTCCTATTTTCTGCTATTAATTAGTGGGCCTCTCTTTGCTAAATCTAGTTCATTCTTACATTTGTCTTTTCTTCTTACCTCATCGTTATTATTTGTTGGGGGCTTGTATAATTACTTTGGGGTCTTTTCTCTGGAGGCAAGTGAGGTCTTATTTTCTCTGAAAGGGTTAGTTAGTTCTCCGGCTGGTGCGAGACGTCTAGAATCAACGTAGGTACGTTCCCCGGCTACTTCTAGTTGTTGTGCCAGGATCAGATATGCGGTCAGCCAAGTTACCACTTCCCTATGAGCTGGTTTTTGTGTTTGCAGACTTAGCTGGAACTCCTGAGATCCTCTACCACTAGGATCATAACAGTATTCCAGGCCCAAAAAGAGAATATTTAATGCATTGCTGAAGCGGGATTAAAAGAAAAAAAAAAAGTTCTGAGTTTTTTTTTTTTCTTTTTCCCCTTTTTCTCTGAGTGGCTTGAAGCCCTGCTGCAGACATGAATGTTCAGACTCTGATTACTAGTGTGGATCAGCTTGCTGCACGAGTGCAGGGCATTCAGGATTTTGTTACTTGTAGTCCTATGTCAGAGCCTAAGATACCTATTCCTGAGCTGTTCTCTGGAGATCGATTTAAATTTAGGAATTTTAGGAATAATTGTAAATTGTTTCTATCTTTGAGACCTCGTTTGTCTGGAGACTCAGCTCAGCAAGTTAAAATTGTTATCTCCTTCTTGCGTGGCGACCCTCAGGATTGGGCCTTCTCATTGGCGCCAGGAGATCCTGCATTGGCAAATATTGATGCGTTTTTTCTGGCGCTCGGATTGCTTTATGAGGAGCCTAATCTTGAAATTCAGGCAGAAAAAGCGTTGCTGGCTATCTCTCAGGGCCAGGATGAAGCTGAAGTGTATTGCCAAAAATTTCGGAAATGGTCCGTGCTTACTCAATGGAATGAGTGTGCTCTGGCCGCAAATTTCAGAGATGGCCTTTCTGAGGCCATTAAGAATGTGATGGTGGGGTTTCGCATCCCTACAAGTCTGAATGATTCTATGACTCTTGCCATTCAGATTGATCGGCGTTTGCGGGAGCGCAAATCTGCTAATTCTCTGGCAGTATTGTCTGAACGGACACCGGACTCAATGCAATGTGATAGAATTCAGACTAAAACTGAACGACAAAATCATAGATGTCAGAATGGGTTGTGTTTTTACTGCGGTGACTCTACACATGTTATCTCAGCATGCTCTAAACGCCTAACAAAGGTTGTTAGTCCCGTCGCCATTGGTAATTTGCAGCCTAAGTTTATTTTGTCTGTGACTTTAATTTGCTCATTGTCTTCCTACCCTGTTATGGCATTTGTGGATTCTGGTGCTGCCCTGAGTCTTATGGACTTGTCGTTTGCCAAGCGCTGTGGTTTTGTCCTGGAGCCTTTGGAAAATCCTATTCCTCTTAGAGGAATTGATGCTACGCCATTGGCGGAGAATAAACCGCAGTATTGGACACAAGTGACCATGTGCATGACTCCTGAACATCGGGAGGTGATTCGTTTTCTTGTTCTGCATAAAATGCATGATTTGGTCGTTTTGGGTCTGCCATAGTTACAGACCCATAATCCAGTTTTGGATTGGAAGGCTATGTCTGTGTCAAGTTGTGGTTGTCAGGGAATTCATTGCGATTCCCCGCCGGTCTCTATTGCCTCTTCTACTCCTTCTGAAGTTCCGGAGTATTTATTGGACTATCAGGATGTATTCAGTGAGTCCAGGTCCAGTGCCCTTCCTCCTCATAGGGACTGTGACTGTGCTATAGATTTGATTCCTGGTAGTAAATTTCCTAAGGGACGATTATTTAATCTATCTGTACCTGAGCATGCCGCAATGCGTTCTTATATAAAGGAGTCTTTGGAGAAGGGACATATTCGTCCATCTTCTTCCCCTCTTGGTGCGGGATTCTTTTTTGTGGCCAAGAAAGACGGGTCTTTGAGACCTTGTATTGACTATCGGCTTCTGAATAATATCACTGTCAAATTTCAGTATCCATTGCCACTATTGTCGGACTTGTTTGCTCGGATTAAGGGTGCCAGTTGGTTCACCAAGATAGATCTTCGTGGTGCGTACAACCTTGTGCGCATTAAGCAGGGAGATGAATGGAAAACTGCGTTCAATACGCCCGAAGGTCATTTTTGAGTACTTGGTGATGCCTTTTGGGCTCTCTAATGCTCCTTCAGTGTTTCAGTCCTTTATGCATGACATCTTCCGGAAGTATCTAGATAAATTTATGATTGTTTATCTGGATGATATTCTGTTTTTTTCTGATGATTGGGATTCTCATGTATAGCAGGTCAGGATGGTGTTTCAGGTTTTGCGTGATAATGCTTTGTTTGTGAAGGGCTCAAAGTGTCTCTTTGGAGTGCAGAAGGTTTCCTTCTTGGGTTTTATTTTCTCCCCTTCTACTGTGGAGATGGACCCAGTCAAGGTCCGAGCTATTCATGATTGGACTCAACCCACGTGTGTTAAGAGTCTTCAGAAGTTCTTGGGTTTTGCTAATTTCTACCGTCGTTTTATTGCTAATTTTTCTAGCGTTGTTAAACCTTTGACGGATATGACCAAGAAAGGTTCTGATGTTGCTAATTGGGCTCCTGCAGCCGTGGAGGCTTTTCGGGAGCTGAAGCGCCGGTTTACTTCGGCGCCTGTTTTGTGCCAGCCTGATGTCTCACTTCCCTTTCAGGTTGAAGTGGATGCTTCTGAGATCGGTGCCGGAGCTGTTTTGTTGCAGAAAGGCCCTGGTTGCTCTGTGATGAGACCATGTGCTTTTTTCTCTAGGAAATTTTTGCCTGCTGAGTGGAACTATGATGTTGGTAATCGGGAGTTATTGGCCATGAAGTGGGCATTTGAGGAGTGGCGTCATTGGCTCGAGGGAGCTAAGCATCGTGTGGTGGTCTTGACTGATCTCAAAAATCTGATGTATCTCGAGTCTGCTAAGCGCCTGAATCCTAGACAGGCTCGTTGGTCGTTGTTTTTCTCCCGTTTTGACTTTGTGGTCTCGTACCTGCCTGGATCAAAGAATGTGAAGGCTGATGCTCTTTCTAGGAGCTTTGTGCCTGACTCTCCTGGCGTCTCAGAGCCAGCTGGTATTCTTAAAGAGGGAGTAATCTTGTCGGCCATTTCTCCTGATTTGCGACGTGTGTTGCAGAGATTTCAGGCTGGTAGACCTGACCCTTGCCCACCTGATAGATTGTTTGTTCCTGATAAATGGACCAGCAGAGTCATCTCTGAGGTTCATTCCTCGGTGCTGGCAGGGCATCCTGGGATTTTTGGTACCAGAGATTTGGTGGCTAGGTCCTTTTGGTGGCCTTCCCTGTCGCGGGATATGCGTTCTTTTGTGCAGTCCTGTGGGATTTGTGCTCGGGCTAAGCCTTGCTGTTCTCGTGCCAGCGGGTTGCTTTTGCCCTTGCCCGTCCCGAAGAGGCCTTGGATGCACATTTCCATGGATTTCATTTCAGATCTTCCGGTGTCTCAAGGAATGTCTGTCATCTGGGTGGTGTGTGATCGTTTTTCCAAGATGGTCCATTTGGTGCCCTTGCCTAAGTTGCCTTCCTCTTCCGATCTGGTTCCTTTGTTCTTTCAGAATGTGGTTCATTTGCACGGCATTCCTGAGAATATCGTGTCTGACCTAGGATCCCAGTTTGTGTCCAGATTCTGGCGATCTTTTTGTGCTAAGATGGGCATTGATTTGTCATTTTCATCTGCCTTTCATCCTCAGACTTATGGCCAAACGGAGCGAACTAATCAGACGCTGGAGGCTAATTTGAGATGTTTTGTTTCTGCGGATCAGGATGATTGGGTGACCTTCTTGCCATTGGCTGAGTTTGCCCTCAATAATCGGGCTAGTTCCGCTACTTTGGTTTCGCCATTTTTCTGCAACTCTGGTTTTCATCCGCATTTTTCCTCGGGTCATGTTGAACCTTCTGACTGTCCTGGGGTGGAGTCCATGGTGGATAGGTTGCAGCGGATTTAGAATCATGTGGTGGACAACTTAAAGTTGTCACAGGAGAAGGCTCAGCGTTTTGCCAACCGCCGCCGCGGTGTGGGTCCCCGACTTCGTGTTGGGGATTTGGTTTGGTTGTCTTCTCGGTTTGTCCCTCTGAAGGTTTCCTCTCCTAAGTTTAAGCCTTGCTTTATTGGTCCTTATAAAATTTTGGAAGTCCTTAATCCGGAGTCTTTTCGTTTGGATCTTCCTGTGTCGTTTGCCATTCACGATGTGTTCCATAGGTCTTTGATGTGGCGGTACGTTGTGCCTATGTTTCCTGCTGTTGAGCCTCCTGCTCCGGTGTTGGTTGAGGGCGAGTTGGAGTACGTGGTGGAGAAGATCTTAGATTCTCGTCTCTCTAGACGGAGGCTTCAGTATCTGGTCAAATGGAAGGGCTATGGTCAGGAGAATAATTCCTGGGTGGCCGCCTCTGATGTTCATGCGGCCGATTTGGTTCGTGCCTTTCACGCTGCTCATCCTGATCGCCCTGGTGGTCTTGGTGAGGGTTCGGTGACCCCTCCTTAAAGGGGGGTACAGTTGTGAACTATATTTGTTGGCTCCCTCTTGTGGTCACTAGCGGTATGGCACTTGGATTATCCTTCCCCAGGTTGGTACCCACCTGGTTCGTTAGGCCTTGGGTGTTCCTATTTAGACTTCCTGGAAACTCAGTCTAGTGCCTGGAATCGATGTAATCAGTCTATGTCTGTTTTCCTCCTGACTCCTGGTCCCTGAGTTTTGCAAGATAAGCTAAGTTCTGCTTTCTTATTTTTGTCCTTTTGCATTTGCTCTTATTTTGTTCCAGCTTGTTCAAAATGTGATTTCTGTTTTTGCTGGAAGCTCTAGGGGGCTGATATTCTCTCCCCACACCGTTAGTCGGTGCGGGGGTTCTTGGATCTTCAGCATGGATATTTTTATAGGGTTTTTTGCTGACCGCATAAGTCCTCTTCCTATTTTCTGCTATTAATTAGTGGGCCTCTCTTTGCTAAATCTAGTTCATTCTTACGTTTGTCTTTTCTTCTTACCTCATCGTTATTATTTGTTGGGGGCTTGTATAATTACTTTGGGGTCTTTTCTCTGGAGGCAAGTGAGGTCTTATTTTCTCTGAAAGGGTTAGTTAGTTCTCCGGCTGGTGCGAGACGTCTAGAATCAACGTAGGTACGTTCCCCGGCTACTTCTAGTTGTTGTGCCAGGATCAGATATGCGGTCAGCCAAGTTACCACTTCCCTATGAGCTGGTTTTTGTGTTTGCAGACTTAGCTGGATCTCCTGAGATCCTCTACCACTAGGATCATAACATTCAACCTTCTGGCTCTCATTAAGTGCTTTTTTTTAAAAAATTGGTGGTTGGGGCCTAATAACTCTGTTTGCCACTCCCTGGTGTTGTCCTCAACTGAATAAATCTGAGCTTCAACCTTCTGGCTCTCATTAAGTGCTTTTTTTAAAAAAATTGGTGGTTGGGGCCTAATAACTCTGTTTGCCGCTCCCTGGTGTTGTCCTCAACTGAATCAATCTGAGCTTCAACCTTCTGGCTCTCATTAAGGGCTTTTTTTAAAAAAAATTGGTGGTTGGGGCCTAATAACTCTGTTTGCCGCTCCCTGGTGTTGTCCTCAACTGAATAAATCTGAGCTTCAACCTTCTGGCTCTCATTAAGTGCTTTTTTTAAAAAAATTGGTGGTTGGGGCCTAATAACTCTGTTTGCCGCTCCCTGGTGTTGTCCTCCTCCTGAGTGTTCTCCTCCTCCTTGGTGTTCTCCTCCAGGTTGCCTTGTCTGAGCTTCAACCTTCTGGCTCTCATTAAGTGCTTTTTTAACAAAAAAATTGGTGGTTACGGCCTACTAACGGTGTCTGCCGCTCCATGGTGTTGTCCTCCACTGTATAAAGCTGAGCTTCAGTCTTTAGGCTTTTGGCCTATAGTAGCAGATATTAAACTGCATTTGGCCTACTAGTGTGGTTGGGCCCTTAAAACAGTGTCTGCTGCTCCTGGGTTTGCTACTCCACTGAACAAAGCAATGCCGCCTGTTTAGTCCTGTTACCAATTTTGAACTGCATTTAGCCTACTTTATTCTTTGGCCCTATATCTGTGTTTCCTCCTCATCCTGCCCATTGCCCAGCCACTGCTAGATGAGTCTGCTGGTACATTGACCTAGACCACTACATTCCCCTTGCACTCTACACAGCCAGAATCTGACCCTGCTAAAAGTAAGGTTCCCCTTCCCGCATGTTATACCACCTTACACAGGGACAAAGAGGAAGGTGCAGATGAAAGTGCAGGTTCCTTCATCAGGTGGGGGGCATACTCGTTGGCGACGTCACTGGCACAGGGCCCCTCAGAGTACGCAAAAGTGTCGCTGCTGGTGAGAGGCGCCCCCGCCGTGCAAACACACCGCTGTACTTTGAGGGGCCCTGTGCCAGTGCCAATGCCATCGAGTGCCCCCCCTGCTTGCTTAGGATCACAGCACTTGCAAACTTGACATACTTACCTCTCCCTGCTCCACCGCCGTGACGTAGTCCACGTTTCCTGGGCCCACTAAAACCTTGAACCAGCCCTACCCCCCCCAACTTTTGCCAAATGACCCCCAATTTCCAATGCCCAACTATTATTATAAAGTTAATTAAGATTGACAAGCTTCAGAAACAAGAATGGATGTTTTTGGCATTAAAATGGGCACTGTAGGTGTTTTCCTGGCCTCCACTCACTGCCGACTATGCTTCCCCATTGACTTGCATTGGGTTTCTAGTTTCGGTCGATCCCCGACTTTTAACGATAATCGGCCGACTGCACTCGACTCGACTTTGGACAAAGTCGGGTTTCGCAAAACCCGACTCGATCTTAAAAAAATGAAAGTCGCTCAACCCTACTGATATGCTTTCTCTAATTCAGCATCTCATGAAAATGGTGCACGGTGCCCTTTAGACAGACCCGTACGTCTTTGGCATCATATTTTTCATGGGCATTTTTTAGGCCGAGTCTCAAATGCAAATCTGTTACACCGATCTTCTGATGGGCATGAAACACATTCTGGTAATTGGTGGTGGCTAAGCGACTAATCATTGTAGCCTGTATCCTGGATCTCATACCTCCAATAGCCACCACTGTTATTAATCATGTATAGTAACATTCCTGTCATCACCATGGCCCTTTTTCTGAACACTTCATCCAACGATTCGTCCGCCATATTTTTAATAAAAACCTGCACCTTCACAGCAGCAACTGATTATGAAACCACTTTCCAGTTTTGCAAGGCGTTTATGATGCCCATAAACAATTTTTTTTTTTAAATTTACCCACCATGGGGAAATGTTTGTCAGCCCATGCACTTAGTGTATGGGGATTCCAAGTCTACGAGACCTGCTCTTTTAAATTAGGCCTAGTTTTTAATGAGGCCTTCCTCAACGTCTCATCATTCTCCGCCACTAGATCACCAGGGATTACGCGTTCCTTTCTGGTACAGCCAGTCAATTTTTGGGAAAGGGTGTCTATAATGCCCATAAAATATTTTTTAAAAATGTAGCCCCCATGGGGAAATGCTTGTCAGCCCATGCACTTAGTGTATGGGCATTACGAGTCTAGGAGACCCGCTCCTTTGTAATGTGAAATTTTTTTTTATGAGGCTGTCCTCCAACATTCTTCCAAGAGGGGATTGTGTTGCGTGCAAATTTGGGTCAAGGCGGCCCTTGCATTGAATGCATAAGAAAACAGTATGGCAGGACCAACTGAAGAATGTGAAGTGAGTTTTCCTGTGGCCATCCAGTACCTGGGTTCAAAGGCTTATTGGGGTGCATATGACTTGACAGCAGGGCAGTTCTTGCATTTAATGCAACATTATTTCAGGAGGCCCTCCTGTACCTCTCGTGAAAGTGGTATTGGGGTGCATTGCAATTCTTGGCAGCCCAGTCACTCGCTGCATAGGCAATAACAGCAAAGGAGACCCACTGTTTAATAATGGGCTTTTAAGTATATTAATGCCACCTGATGCCCCTCTAAAAATAGGCTTTGTGACTTTTACCCTCCTTCAGTAATGAAACAAGATGTGTCTCCTTATGTGTCACACACCACATCGCCAGCTAGAGTTGTTAAATGTTACAATGACATTTCCCAGTGAATGCATTTGTATTGGTTGAAAGCAATGTTAAAGTTGAAAAACGCATCAAAAATGCTGCGTGTGAACATAGCCAAAGTGGTGGAGGAACATTTTGGTCTGGGGTTAATTATTTTGCCTTATATACAAGTCATTATCCTGGAAAGGATGTACCTTAACATATTTCCCAGCAAAATCCATTTTGGTTTAGTTTTGGTATGTTTTTTGGTGCACCTGTAAAAATGGCATGAAACTGACAACATTGCTTACAGCTGTGACTTTAAGAGGTCAGAGAGGCTTCCAGGGGCGATCCCCATGATGTTTGTGTGCTATTTGAGCAGTGTTTCCATTATTCTCAGATGTTTTTAGACCTTAAAAGAAGCCCCAGGGGGATTGCGGTAAAAATTCTCGGGTTTTCCATAGACTTACATTGGGCTGGTTGCTCGGGTCAAGTACCCGAGTATTCCAATTTGCTTGACCCGAGCAATGAGCACCCGAGCATTTTAGTGCTCGCCCATCACTAGTATTATGCACTCCCATAGTCATCCATGATAGTATAATGCACCCCGATAGTCATCCAATGAAGTATAATGCACCCCCATAGTCATTCATAGTAGTATAATGCACCCCAATAATCATCTTATATACTACTAGACTGTGGCCCGATTCTAATGCATCGGGTATTCTAGAATATGCATGTCCCCGTAGTATATGGAAAATGATGATTCCAGAATTCGCGGCAGACTGTGCCCGTCGCTGATTGGTCGAGGCAACCTTTATGACATTATCTTCGCCATGGCAACCATTATGACATCTACGTCGATACTGTGCCCATCGCCGCCAGTCCTCGACCATTCAGCGACGGGCACAGCATGGCGACGATGATGTCATAAAGGTTGCCTCGACCAATCAGCGACGGGCACAGTCTGCCGCGAATTCGCCTCGACCAATCAGCGACGGGCACAGTATCGACGTAGATGTCATAATGGTTGCCATGGCGACGATGATGATTCATAAAGGTTGCCTCGACCAATCAGCGACGGGCACAGTCTGCCGCGAATTCTGGAATCATCATTGTCCATATACTACGGGGACATGCATATTCTAGAATACCCGATGCATTAGAATCGGGCCACAGTCTAGTATACTATAATGCAGCCCCATAGTCATTCATAGTAGTATAATGCACCCCAATAGTCATCTTATATAGTATAATGCGGCCCCATAGTGATCCTATAAAGTACAATGCACCGCATAGTCATTTTATAAAGTGTAATGCACCACCATAGTCATCCATAATAGTATAATGCACACTCATTGTCATCCATAGTAGTATAGCCGCAGAATTAATGAAAAAAAAATGCTCACCTTCTCCTTTCCCCCTTACCGCTCATGTCCTCTTGTGAAGCAGTCAAATGATTTTGGCGTAGGAGGGAAGCATATGGCATCACTGCCATGCACTCCGTCAGGTGCACGCTGACGTCAGCTACTGTCCTCGGATTGGCCAGGAGCATATATTCTGGAGCTCAGTTAACCCAAGAAATTGTAATACCCAATGGATGAGCAATATAATACCAATACATTTTGAACTATTTTTTTGAGGGTTATATACCAACAAAATGGACCTTGGACCTCAGACCTCAGAATAGCCTATAGGTGAGCAATATAATACCAATAAATTTTGAATTTTTTTTTTTGAGGCTTATATACCAATGAAATGGAAACCAGACCAGGGAATAGTCTATAGGTGAGCAATACAATACCGATTAATTTTAAACCATTTTTTTTAGGCTTATATAGCACCGAAATGTATCCAAGAAGATGTTTTTTCCTGTCAGTGAGAAGAATAACACTGATAAATTTTGCACAAGTTTTTGGATGGTTTGTGACAGAGTTACTGGTGAAGTGATAGAATGGAGATACGTGTCACTGCGCATGATGGCGTTGGTGATGTGAAACCAGAGTAGTTTCCTCCAGCACACTGCATGTTGAGAGGATTAAATGAGTTATGTTATGGGCTGCTTTCAGTGGACCTCTTTCGAGAGGGTGGGAGGGGGTCCAACATATCTCCACCTGCAGCTTCCTGACAGGACCTGTGTGACGTTGAGATCATGTGATTAATCACATGATGGAGGAGTCACATGGTCTGGGATTAAATAGCTGTCTGTCAGAGCTTCCAGTGTTCAGTGGTAGCCTGGAGAGAGAACACTCCAGAAAGTTATGTGCTCAATCTGAACAGTGGACATTGCTGCCTGCGAGCAGGCTGATCCCCGCTAGGAAAAATACAATGGATTTTTGTTTCTTTGTTTTGCTGTATTACCCAGAAGGTCATGTTCACTTTCCCAGTTTGGTATATACTGCTACAAAAAACCAAGTCTTTGCTTAAAGAGACAGTGTTCCAGTTAAACCTCTGTGTCCAACCAAGTGAGCCGCTCTACCACAGGTGGTGTTTGAAGTGTGGGCGGTATCCCAGCAAACACGTGTGGCAGCCACAAGCCAGCATAGATGTCAGGCAAGATGGAGGACCTGCTCAAACATCTACAGCAGCTACAACATCAGCAGCAATTACAGCAGCAACAGATGGTGCAACAAGAGACCAGTAAGTTGCTTATACAACAAATGCAGCAGCAGCATTTGAAACACCAGCAGCAAATTGACTTACTGGCAGAGGCGGTTCGTGGAAGGCCAATAGCCGCTCCCCCAAGTCCAGGTGATGACACGTATAGCCGCGGTAAGATGAGCCATGTAAAAAATGAGCCCTGCTGATGATGTGGAGGCCTTTTTGACGGTAATAGAGTGGGTGGCGGAGCGTGAGAAGCTACCACCAGAGCAGTGAGCAATGGTGCTGGTCCCCTATTTGGCTGGTGAGCATCAGAAGGCCTACTTTGGTTTGACACTGCAGGATGTGCAGGAGTATGCCAAACTAAAAACTGAAATTTTGGCACACTCAGGAGTGACTGTGTCAGTCAGAGCACAAATGATTCACCACTGGGCCTATTGTGGGGACAAACCACCTTGATCCCAAATGTTTGACCTGCTATATCTGGTGCAAAAATGGCTGAGCCGGAATCCTCCACTCCAGCCCAGATAGCCGAGCGCGTTGTCTCGGACAGGTTTGTGCACTCTCTTCCTATGCAAGTGCAGACCTGGGTTACCCAAGCAGATCCCCGAAATGCAGACAATCTTGTGGGCCTAGTGGAACGGTTCCAGGTGGTCAAGAGGTCCCTAAGAAAGCCAGGGTGTGGTGTATCCTCACCTTGGGGTACCTAGCAAGAACCTGAGCCCTGAAAGAGGGGCTGTAAATCCACCACTGGGGGAGTACTAGATCCCAAGGGGTCACTGAATGATTGTCAAAGGCCACGGGTAAACATTTGCTTTACTGGCGATGTTGTGGTCCTGGACATATAGCCACCTTTTGTCCCTTGTCTTCCAAAGAGACGGACTGTAGCCTAGGGAGGTGCTGCTCCTACTATGCCTATCCCGCCAGCACTGAGGACTATCGGAGAGGGGCCGCAGGCTTGTCCTGTGTCAATAAATGGGGTGCTGGTGACAGGACCAATACTCATGAAATGTGAATAGCATAATGGCTTGTGAAATCTATGAAAAAACACATGAGATGCTTAGCACAAGATTTGGCCCAAAAATGAGAGCCCATCCACCAAACATCAAGGTAATCTCAGATCGGATGGGTCCTTGACCTGACTGCCTAGTGTCAACACTTACCTCTGGCTAATATCATGGTAAAGCCTGCATTTATAGGAAGGTCGGAACCAACTGTGTTGGATTGTAATTAAAATCACAGCATGGTGAAGGGTGGGGCGTTCAAGTCAGAAAAAATAGTACATAGTAAATATAGGTAAACTGACTGAACAGCAATCTATTCTGAACTGGTGCATAACCAAAAAAGACTTACATATCAAATAGATCAATGGCTGCACTCAACTGTACTAAAGCAAGGAAATGTGCGATACATGAAATTTGAATAGCATAATGGCTTGAGAAATCTATGAAAAAACACATGAGATGCTTAGCACAAGATTTGGCCAAAAAATGTGAGCCCATCCATGAAACGTCAAGGTAATCTCAGATCGGATGGGTTCCTGACCTGACTGCTAGTGTGAACACTTACCTCTAGCTAATAACATGGTAAAGCCTGCATTTACAGGAAGGTCGGAACCAACTTTGTTTGGATGTAATTAAAATCACAGCATGTGAAGGGCGGGGCATTCAAGTCAGAAAAAATAGTACATAGTAAATATAGGTAAACTGACAGAACAGCAATCTAGTCTGAACTGGTGCATAATCAAAAAAGACTTACATAGCAAACAGATCAATGGCTGCACTCAACTGTACTAAAGCAAGGAAATGTGCGATACATGAAATGTGAATAGCATCATGGCTTGTGAAATCTATGGAAAAACACATGAGATGCTTAGCACAAGATTTGGCCAAAAAATGAGAGCCAATCCACCAAACGTCAAGGTAATCTCAGATCGGATGGGTCCCTGACCTGACTGCCTAGTGTGAACTCTTACCTCTGGCTAATAACATGGTAAAGCCTGCATTTATAAGAAGGTCGGAACCAACTGTGTTTGGATGTAATTAAAATCACCGCATGGTGAAGGGTGGGGCGTTCAAGTCAGAAAAAATAGTACATAGTAAATATAGTAAACTGACTGAACAGCAATCTAGTTTGAACTGGTGCATAACCAAAAAAGACTTACATAGCAAATAAATCAATCAGTCACTGCGCATATAGAAAGTCTGAGGAGCAGAGTGTGAACTCTTGGGCAGTGTTGTGCTCTGTCTCTGTAATACTAAGGTGTTTGCTCCCGCCAATAAAAGTGGTACTGCCAGAAAGAGGAGCCATGTGCCCAGTGATGGCCAGAGAGCGATGCACTGTGCACTCCATGAACTTGAGTACAGCGCACGTGCACAGTAGAGACAGTTCATGCTCTGTGCTCAGCTTTGCTAAACAATATTTATAGGGCACAGAGGAATGACAGAAGACGTTGGTACAGTCAGCAAGGTACTCCCTCAGCATTTTCCCAAACTTTGCACTCCTTGCGAGAGTCCCGCATGCCTCAGGGCAAGAGCAATGGGAGGGTCTGAGAAAACTCTCCCCGAACTTTGTCAGTGTTCCACTGCCTCTGCTGGACTGGAGTTGTGTCTCTCTCACCTGTACTCTTTGCTTGGCCAACGAACTGTGACCTCTTCTGCCAGCGTTTTCAGATGGGAATTTTTTTTATAATTTAGCAAGAAGGACCCTATGGCCCTCCAACATTGTAGTACACCTGTCTGCCTCTGGAATAAGAGATATAAAGTTTTTCTTGTAGCGTGGGTCTAGAATTGTCAACAATCAGTATTGCCTGTCACCTATAATTTTGAGAACACGAGGGTGATGGGAAATGCAGCGTAACATAAACTCAGCCATGTGTGCAAGACTGCTAACAGTTGATACTTCCGTGCCCTCACCAAGAGGACAACTGACAACTGACAATTGTCTCCTCCTCCTCCTTGTAGTCAGGCCTCCATGACATAAGACAAACCTCAGTAATATCATTGTAAATACATCATTGTAAATACATTCCCCTGTAGGTTTTATCTCCCCCACCTCATTGTAGTTTGTAAGTTGTCACGAGCAGGATTTTTTTTTGTTTTAATTATTGTTATAGTTGTTACTTAGTGTAGATTGTAAGCTGTCACGAGCAGGGTAGTTTCATTTATTTTTAATTATTATTATTGTTATCGTTGTTACTTAGGACTGTTGTGTTTTAAACTATAAATATGTTGACGTTATATAAATAACTATAAATATTAATATTAGAACACAGAGAAGCAGGATGGAGATGTTAATTATGGCATCATTGCCGATCACCATCTTGGTGAATGCCTAAAAGTTTTGGAGGATGGTGCATATGTCTGACATGCATGTCCACTCCTGAGATCTTATGTGTGAAGTCATTACTGAATACCGACAGCCTTGTTGATGCTGGTAGTCAACAACTGCCCTCTTCTGCTCACAAATCCATTCCAAAATATGTAGTGTAGAGTTTCAATCTATAGGGAGGACATCACAAACCAGTCGGTGAGCCAGAAGCTGCAAGTGCTGCAGAAGCATGGCAAGAGTGGATGAAGCTCTAGCTGACTTTCTAAAATGGGTAAGCAGAGCCTTGTTCTTTTCCAATCAGATCTGGCACCTCCATGTCGCTGTTCTGGAAATGTTGAACAATGAAGTTAAGCACATGGGCCAGGCATGGCACGTGTGTGAGCTCGCCTCACCACAGAGCAGCCACCAGGATCCAGCCATTGTCACACAAGGCCATGCCTGGCTGTAGTTTCAGCGGTGTCAGCCACCGATCTTCTTGCTCTTTCAGAGCTGTCCACAACTCTTGTGTGTTTTGTCACCTAAGCATATTAGCTTCAGCACATCCTGTTGCCGCTTGGCTGAGGCAGTGCTGCAGTGCTTCCAGCTTGTGACTGATGTGTTACTTTCGGAGAAGGAGGCTGTAGCGAATGCGAAGGAGGAGGAGGTGCAGGAGCTGTAAACTGTTGGGGCAACCCAGATTGATGTAGGGCCCGCAATACTCGGGGCTGGGAGGACGTGCACCATCCCAAGGTCAGACTGGGTCCCGGCTTCCACTATGTTAACCCAGTATGCCGTTAGTGAGATGTACCGTCCCTGACCACAAGCACTTCTCCACGTGTCTATGCTTAGGTGGACTTTCTCAATAACAGCATTGTGGAGGGCACGGGTAATGTTGTGGGACACGTGCTTGCTTGTGTAATGTGACGGCAGACCGGGAAAAAATGTGGTGGCTGGATAACGAATACCTTGTGATGGTAACCACCATCAGGTTGCAGAAAGCTTACGTCTCCCACAGGCCTAAAATGCAACATTTTGAGCGCAAGCAGATGACAAATGTGTGAATTTAGTACTGTGGCGTTGGCTGCGTATTTCCACTTGCGTTCCAAGGACTGGGGTATGGACAACTGAACGCTGCGCTGGGACAAGGATGTGGATGTGCTTGTTGAAGGTGCTAGTTCAGTTTGTGTTAAACTGCAGATGCAGGGCATGAGGCATCTTGCATGCACCATGGAAAGGGGATTGGCTTGCATGCACAACATCGGAAGAAGCAGTGGTATCACCCGCAGACACTGTTCATGGAGCATTGTGTTCAACCAACAAAGTTGAGTGCTTTGCTGCCATGTGCCTGATCATGCTTGTGGTGGTTAGGATGGGAGTTTTGCTGCCCCTGCTGATACGGCAATGGCCGGTGGTGCAAATGGTCTTTTTGGGGTTATCTGCACAGTCTTTAAAAAACAACCAGGCTGTTATGGGGACATTCAGTGTCTCCCTCTCCCACATCACCTCCTCACCACGACCATGGTCTTTCGGTGTTACCCAAGGCTCAGTTCTTGGATCTCTACTCTTCTCCATCTACACCTTCAGCCTGAGACTACTGATGTAATGGCACGGTTTGCAATATAATTAGTATGCTGATGACACGCAGATCTACCTATCTGTACCTGACATCACCTCCTTACTGACCAAAATCACACGTCTTCCCGCTATTTCATCCTTCTTTTCTGCTCACTTTCAAACAGTGGACATGGACAAAACAGAATACATCATCTATCAACCATCTCACGCTAAATAGACATGAGAGCTGTGTATGCATCATTCGGTACCACTTTAGTAAGAGGAAAAGTTTGCCCAAGAGAAAATGATTTTCCAGACATTCACGGCCTTTTTTGCACATTTTTTGCAGCTGTGATCTTCATCTTCTTGGTGTGGATGTGGAAAATTTCAAAGTCATCATCAATACCATCATCGTCCATATCTTGTAAAGAGGAAATCTGGTGTTTCCCAGGGTCATTGTTATCTATGTTTGGTGGCATTCCTTTAACAGTGTTCATTACACTACAACAAATAATTTTCGACTGTGACATTTGGATATTATTGCTAATATGTATGGGTGAAGATGAAGAAGCTTGTGCCATGGGTGTGTTTATAGTTAAGGATGGTGCTCTCCTCTTTAAACTTAGTTTTTCACAAGCATCCATCCATCGTTTGTTTGATTTTCATCCAACACTGATCTGCTTTCTCTAAATCAGCATCTCACGAACATGTTGCACTTTGCCCTTTAAACAGACGTGTGCAACATATTTTTGTCAGGCATTTTTTAGGCCGAGTCTAACACGCGCATCTGTTACACCGATCTTCTGAAGGGCATGAAACACATTCTGGTAATTGGTGGTGGCTAAATGACTATACCTCCCATCAGGGCTGCCACTAGAAATTTTGGGGCCCCATACTGGCAAAATTTCCGGGGCCCCCTTGAGACTCCGCCCAGGCTCCACCCCAGCCCCACCTCCACGCTCCACCCCTCAAACTGTCCACAGTCCCACTGCTCTCTCTTGGAAAATCTCCACTTCTCACCTATCACACATTGACAGTTCCCATCACCAGATCACACATGTAGCCGGCAGCTTTTGTTTTGGCCAATAGATTTTTTTTAAGCCACCAAAATGACAAGGTAGACACTTTTGGCCGGGCCCTACTCTACTGTAACCTATTAAATATTTGTTAAAATATGCAATACAATTTAGGTATATTTTTATTTTTCAATTTTTAAAATGACCTATAATACCACATACAAGGAACAAATACCACAGCACCATGACCAGACACCATATTATCACCACAGTGACCTATAATACTATCTACAAGGCACAAATACCGCCACACCATGACCAGATGACATATTACCACCACAGTGATCGAATAATATCAAATACAAGGAACAAATACCACAACATCATGACCAGACCACATATTACCAACACATAGTGACTGAATACTACAATACTGATCAATAATAAAAAAAACACAATACTATCACCATAAGTGCCATTATACACAGGAGATCTGTACTTAGTATGCAGTGTCTGTGTACAGGTAATACAGTGATCACCAGTGACATTATACACAGGAGCTCTGTATATAGTCTATAGATAATACCGTGATCACTGATGATATTATACACAGGAGCTCTGTATATAGTATACAGTGTATAGTGTCAATGTATAGGTAACACACTGACTCACCAGTGACGTCTCTAGCTGAAGTCCTTCATCTTTGATCCCGCACAGACCACCATCACTTCATGCAGCCAGGACTCGTTTCTGCAGTTATCTCGAGTTCCACTTGCAGAACACATTACTTAATTTTCCCAACTTCTACATTACACCACATGAAGAAGGCGACATAGTGTCAATCTACACAGTAATAGGACCGCCCCTCCATTTAAAACAGCGTACTCAAAAAATAAAATAAATACATCACTGCAGTAATAATATCCCTTAGCCCCTATTGTAATAATATTCGCCATCCTGGCCCCGTGTGTCTCATTACTGGGGTCAGCCATATGTTCTCCCATCCTGCCCTCATGAGTATCCATCCTGCCCCATATGATCTCCCCATCCTGCCCCATCTGTCTCCAATCCTGCCTCCAGTGTCTCCAATCATGCCCGTATCACCATTCTGCCCCGTCTCCAATCAGGCCCCCATTTCTGCAATCATGCCCCGTGTCTCAATTCTGCCCCATCTGTTTCCATTCCTGCCCCAGTGTCTCCAGTCATGCCCCAGTGTCTCCAGTCATACCGCCATGTCTGTCATCCTGCCCCATGTCTCCAATCATGCCCTGTTTCTCCTTTCTGCCCCCCTGTGTCCAGCTTTCTGCCCCTGTGTCCAGCTTTCTGCCCCTGTGTCCAGCTTTCTGCCCGTGTCCAGCTTTCTGCCCCTGTGTCCAGCTTTCTGCCCCTGTGTCCAGCTTTCTGCCCCCGTGTCCAGCTTTCTGCCCCCGTGTCCAGCTTTCTGCCCCCGTGTCCAGCTTTCTGCCCCCGTGTCCAGCTTTCTGCCCCCGTGTCCAGCTTTCTGCCCCCGTGTCCAGCTTTCTGCCCCCGTGTCCAGCGTTCTGCCCCCCTGTGTCCAGCGTTCTGCCCCCCTGTGTCCAGCTTTCTGCCCCCGTGTCCTGCTTTCTACCCCCGTGTCCAGCTTTCTGCCCCCCCTGTATCCAGCGTTCTGCCCCCCCTGTGTCCAGCGTTCTGCCCCCTCCTGTGTCCAGCGTTCTGCCCCCTCCTGTGTCCAGCGCTCTGCCCCCCGTGTCCAGCATTCTGCCCCCCGTGTCCAGCGTTCTGCCCCCTCCTGTGTCCAGCGCTCTGCCCCCCCTGTCCAGCGCTCTGCCCCCCCTGTGTCCAGCGCTCTGCCCCCCCTGTGTCCAGCGCTCTGCCCCCCCTGTGTCCAGCGTTCTGCCCCCTCCTGTGTCCAGCGTTCTGCCCTCCTGTGTCCAGCGCTCTGCCCCCTCCTGTGTCCAGCGTTCTGCCCCCCCTGTGTCCAGCGTTCTGCCCTCCTGTGTCCAGCGTTCTGCCCCCCCTGTGTCCAGCGTTCTGCCCTCCTGTGTCCAGCGCTCTGCCCTCCTGTGTCCAGCGCTCTGCCCTCCTGTGTCCAGCGCTCTGCCCCCCCTGTGTCCAGCGCTCTGCCCTCCTGTGTCCAGCGCTCTGCCCTCCTGTGTCCAGCGCTCTGCCCTCCTGTGTCCAGCGCTCTGCCCTCCTGTGTCCAGCGCTCTGCCCCTCCTGTGTCCAGCGCTCTGCCCCCCCTGTGTCCAGCGTTCTGCCCTCCTGTGTCCAGCGCTCTGCCCTCCTGTGTCCAGCGCTCTGCCCTCCTGTGTCCAGCGTTCTGCCCTCCTGTGTCCAGCGTTCTGCCCCCCTGTGTCCAGCTTTCTGCCCCCATGTCCTGCTTTCTACCCCCGTGTCCAGCTTTCTGCCCCCCCTGTATCCAGCTTTCTGCCCCCCCTGTGTCCAGCGTTCTGCCCCCTCCTGTGTCCAGCGTTCTGCCCCCTCCTGTGTCCAGCGCTCTGCCCCCCGTGTCCAGCGTTCTGCCCCCCGTGTCCAGCGTTCTGCCCCCTCCTGTGTCCAGCGCTCTGCCCCCCCTGTGTCCAGCGCTCTGCCCCCCCTGTGTCCAGCGCTCTGCCCCCCTGTGTCCAGCGCTCTGCCCCCCCTGTGTTCAGCGTTCTGCCCCCTCCTGTGTCCAGCGTTCTGCCCTCCTGTGTCCAGCGCTCTGCCCCCTCCTGTGTCCAGCGTTCTGCCCCCCCTGTGTCCAGCGTTCTGCCCCCCCTGTGTCCAGCGTTCTGCCCTCCTGTGTCCAGCGCTCTGCCCCCCCTGTGTTCAGCGTTCTGCCCCCTCCTGTGTCCAGCGTTCTGCCCCCTCCTGTGTCCAGCGCTCTGCCCTCCTGTGTCCAGCGCTCTGCCCTCCTGTGTCCAGCGCTCTGCCCTCCTGTGTCCAGCGTTGTGTGTTATGGTTTCCAATGGCAAGGAAACATCAGAAGCATAGAATAAACGGACAAGCTCTCGGGTGATGGAAACTAGAGCTGACCGCGATGCTAAACCTACACACCACACTAGAAGTAGCCAGGGGGCATTCCTGCGTTGTCTCTAGATGCCGCGCGCCAGCCGGAGAACTAACTACCCCTGGTAGAAGAAAACACAGTCCTGGCTTGCCTCCAGAGAATGTCCCCACAGGAGATAGCAGCCCCCCACATATAATAACGGTGAGAGCAGATGAAAAGACACACGTAGTATGAAAGCAGATTTAGCACAGAGAGGCCCGCTAACTAAATAGCAGAAAGATACAACAGAGGACTTCGCGGTCAGCTGCAAAACCCTTCAAAACACCATCCTGAAATTACCTTAACTCATGTGACAACTCATGCCACTGGAGTGGTAATTTCAGCCCAACAAGAGCTTCCAGCTGCAGAGATTCACATAAGTGCAAACTGGACAAACATACAAAAATAGACTTAAGGACTAAAGTGTCCAACTTAGCTGAGCAGAAAACTGGGAGCAGGAACATGCAACAGAATCACTCTGGATACATTGATGGCCAGCATTAGAATGACTGAGGAGCAAGGTTAAATAGGATACTCCCACATCCTGATAGGAACAGGTGAACTGAAGGCAAAGCTTGCAGGACACCAGTACCACAAGAGACCACCGGGGGAGCCCACGAACCGAATCACAACAGTACCCCCCCCCTTAAGGAGGGGGCACCGAACCCTCACAAGAACCGCCAGGGCGATCTGGATGAGCCCTATGAAAGGCACGGACCAAATCAGAAGCATGAACATCAGAAGCTGTAACCCAAGAATTATCCTCTTGACCGTAGCCCTTCCATTTCACCAGATATTGAAGTCTCCGTCTGGAAACACGGGAGTCCAAGATTTTCTCCACCACATACTCCAATTCACCCTCAACCAGCACAGGAGCAGGAGGCTCAACAGAAGGCACAAGTGGTACCTCATACCTCCGCAATAATGACCGATGGAAGACATTATGGATAGCAAAGGATGCTGGGAGGTCCAAGCGAAAAGACACAGGGTTAAGAATTTCCAAAATCTTATAAGGACCGATGAACCGAGGCTTAAACTTAGGAGAAGAGACCCTCATAGGGCAAAACGGGAGGACAACCACACCAAGTCCCCAACACGAAGACGAGGACCAACACGACGATGGCGATTAGCAAAACGTTGAGTCTTCTCCTGGGACAACTCCAAATTGTCCACCACCTGCCCCCAAATACGATGCAACCTATCCACCATGGTATCCACTCCAGGACAATCCGAAGACTCCACCTGACCAGATGAAAAACGAGGATGGAACCCTGAATTGCAAAAGAAAGGGGAGACCAAAGTGGCAGAACTGGCCCGATTATTAAGGGCAAACTCAGCCAACGGCAAAAAGGAGACCCAGTCATCCTGATCAGCAGACACGAAACACCTCAAATAAGTCTCCAAGGTCTGATTAGTACTGGCCATTTGTCTGGGGATGAAATGCAGACGAAAAAGACAAATCAATGTCCATCCTGGCACAAAACGCCCGCCAAAATCTGGACACAAACTGGGATCCCCTGTCGGAAACGATATTCTCCGGAATACCATGCAGCCGAACCACATTCTGAAAAAACAGGGGCACCAACTCAGATGAGGAAGGCAGCTTGGGCAAGGGCACCAAATGAACCATCTTAGAAAAGCGGTCACACACCACCCAAATGACGGACATCTTCTGAGAAACAGGGAGATCAGAAATAAAATCCATAGAGATGTGTGTCCAAGGCCTCTTAGGAACAGGCAAGGGCAACAACAACCCACTAGCCCGAGAACAACAAGGCTTGGCCCGAGCACAAACATCGCAAGACTGCACAAAAGTACGCACGTCCCGAGACAGGGAAGGCCACCAGAAGGACCTAGCCACCAAATCTCTGGTACCAAAAATTCCCGGATGACCTGCCAACGCAGAAGAATGAACCTCCGAGATGACTCTATTGGTCCACTCATCCGGCACAAACAATCTACCAGGCGGACAACGATCAGGCCGATCCGCCTGAAACTCTTGTAAAGCACGTCGCAGGTCTGGGAAGACAGCAGACAATATCACCCCATCCTTAAGTATACCCGTAGGTTTAGAATCACCAGGGGAATCAGGTTCAAAACTCCTAGAAAGGGCATCCGCCTTCACATTCTTAGTACCTGGCAGATACGAAACCACAAAATTAAACCGGGAGAAAAACAACGACCAGCGCGCCTGTCTAGGATTCAGACGTCTGGCCGACTCAAGATAAATCAAATTTTTGTGATCCGTCAAGACCACCACCTGATGTTTAGCACCCTCAAGCCAATGATGCCACTCCTCGAATGCCCACTTCATCGCCAAAAGCTCCCGATTACCGACGTCATAATTTCGCTCGGCGGGCGAAAATTTTCGAGAAAAGAACGCACAAGTTCTCATCACTGAACAATCTGAACTTTTCTGCGACAAAACCGCCCCCGCTCCGATCTCGGAAGCATCAACTTCCACCTGAAAAGGAAGAGAAACATCAGGCTGGCACAACACCGGAGCAGAAGAAAAACGGCGCTTAAGCTCCCGAAAGGCCTCCACAGCAGCAGGAGACCAATCTGCAACATCAGCACCCTTTTTAGTCAAATCAGTCAAAGGCCTGACAACGCTAGAAAAACCAGTTATGAATCGACGATAAAAGTTAGCAAAGCCCAAAAATTTCTTAAGGCCCTTAAGAGAAGTCGGTTGCGTCCAGTCACAAATAGCCCGAACCTTCACAGGATCCATCTCAATAAAAGAGGGGGAAAAAATGTACCCCAAAAAAGAAATCTGAACCCCAAAAACACACTTTGAACCTTTAACAAACAGAGAATTGGTCCGCAAAACCTGAAAAACCCTCCTAACTTGTTGAACATGAGATTCCCAGTCATCCGAAAAAATCAAGATATCGTCCAAATACACAATCATAAATTTATCCAGATATTCACGGAAAATATTGTGCATAAAAGACTGAAAGACCGAAGGGGCATTTGACAGACCAAAAGGCATCACCAAATACTCAAAATGGCCCTCGGGCGTATTAAATGCGGTTTTCCACTCATCCCCCTGCTTAATTCGCACCAAATTATACGCACTGCGAAGATCAATCTTAGAGAACCACTTCGCCCCCTCAATGCGAGCAAATAAATCTGTCAGCAATGGCAAAGGATATTGATACTTGACTGTGATCTTATTCAAGAGTCTATAATCAATACAAGGTCTCAAAGAACGATCACTTTTAGCTACGAAAAAGAACCCCGCTCCAAGAGGAGACGAAGAAGGACGAATATGTCCCTTCTCCAAGGACTCCCTAATATACTCTCGCATGGCAGCATGTTCAGGTACAGACAGATTGAATAGACAACCCTTAGGAAATTTACTGCCAGGGATCAAATCTATGGCGCAATCGCAATCTCTGTGAGGAGGAAGAGAATTAAGAGTAGATTCCTCAAAAACCTCACGATAATCAGACAAAAACTCAGGAATTTCAGAGGGAATAGATGAAGCAATGGAGACCAAAGGTGTGTCCCCATGATTTCCCTGACATCCCCAGCTTAGTACAGACATTGTTTTCCAGTCAAGGACTGGGTTATGAGTTTGCAACCATGGCAATCCCAGCACCAACACATCATGTAGATTATACAGTACAAGGAAGCGAATCACCTCTTGATGGTCTGGAGTCATACGCATAGTCACTTGTGTCCAGTATTGTGGTTTATTACTAGCCAATGGTGTAGAATCAATACCCTTTAAAGGTATAGGAACTTCCAGAGGCTCTAGATCAAACCCACAGCGCCTGGCAAAGGACCAATCCATAAGACTCAAAGCGGCGCCAGAATCCACATACGCATCCGCAACAATAGAAGATAACGAACAAATTAGAGTTACAGACAAAATAAACTTGGACTGCAAAGTGCCAATAGCAGAGGATTTATCAACTTTCTTTGTTCGTTTAGAGCATGCTGATATAACATGAGTAGAATTTCCACAATAGAAGCACAAATGATTTTTGCGCCTGTAAATCTGTCGTTCGCTTCTGGACAGAAAGCTATCACATTGCATACTCTGTGGTGCCTCTTCAGAAGACACCGCCAACTGGTGCACAGGTTTGCGTTCCCGTAAATGCCGATCAATTTGAATTGCCATTGTCATGGACTCATTCAGACCAGTAGGCGCAGGAAACCCCACCATGACGTCTTTTACAGCATCAGAGAGACCTTCTCTGAAAATTGCCGCCAGAGCGCACTCATTCCACTGAGTAAGCACAGACCATTTTCGAAATTTTTGGCAATATATTTCGGCTTCATCTTGCCCCTGAGAGAGGGCTATTAGGGCTTTCTCAGCCTGAATCTCCAAATTTGGTTCCTCATAAAGCAACCCCAAAGCCAGAAAAAACGCATCCACATTGAGCAACGCAGGATCCCCTGGTGCCAATGAAAATGCCCAATTTTGGGGGTCACCCCGCAGTAAAGAAATAACAATTTTTACTTGCTGGGCAGGATCTCCAGCAGAATGAGATCTCAGCGAAAGAAACAATTTACAATTGTATTTAAAATTTAGAAAACAAGATCGATCTCCAGAAAAAAACTCCGGTATAGGAATTTTAGGTTCAGACCGAGGAGCATGTAACAAAAAATCTTGTATATTCTGAACTTTAGAGGCAAGATTATTCAAATTGGTAGCCAGACTCTGGGGATCCATATTTCAACAGATAAAGTCTGAGCCATTCAGGGGTTAAGAGGAGAGGAAAACAGGAGACTGCAATTAGAGCTGGAGTGCAACTTCAGAGGAAGGAAAAAAAAAAAAAAAAAAAAGGTTTCACACAGTTCCTCTTCTCTCCTGCTTCAGCCTATAGATTAAACATTTGGGCTGGCCATACTGTTATGGTTTCCAATGGCAAGGAAACATCAGAAGCATAGAATAAACGGACAAGCTCTCGGGTGATGGAAACTAGAGCTGACCGCGATGCTAAACCTACACACCACACTAGAAGTAGCCAGGGGGCATTCCTGCGTTGTCTCTAGATGCCACGCGCCAGCCGGAGAACTAACTACCCCTGGTAGAATGTCCCCACAGGAGATAGCAGCCCCCCACATATAATAACGGTGAGAGCAGATGAAAAGACACACGTAGTATGAAAGCAGATTTAGCACAGAGAGGCCCGCTAACTAAATAGCAGAAAGATACAACAGAGGACTTCGCGGTCAGCTGCAAAACCCTTCAAAACACCATCCTGAAATTACCTTAACTCATGTGACAACTCATGCCACTGGAGTGGTAATTTCAGCCCAACAAGAGCTTCCAGCTGCAGAGATTCACATAAGTGCAAACTGGACAAACATACAAAAATAGACTTAAGGACTAAAGTGTCCAACTTAGCTGAGCAGAAAACTGGGAGCAGGAACATGCAACAGAATCACTCTGGATACATTGATGGCCAGCATTAGAATGACTGAGGAGCAAGGTTAAATAGGATACTCCCACATCCTGATAGGAACAGGTGAACTGAAGGCAAAGCTTGCAGGACACCAGTACCACAAGAGACCACCGGGGGAGCTCACGAACCGAATCACAACAGTTCTGCCCTCCTGTGTCCAGCGCTCTGCCCCCTCCTGTGTCCAGCGCTCTGCCCCCTCCTGTGTCCAGCGCTCTGCCCCCTCCTGTGTCCAGCGCTCTGCCCCCCCTGTGTCCAGGGTTCTGCCCTCCTGTGTCCAGCGCTCTGCCCTCCTGTGTCCAGCGCTCTGCCCCCCCTGTGTCCAGCGTTCTGCCCTCCTGTGTCCAGCGCTCTGCCCTCCTGTGTCCAGCGCTCTGCCCCCCCTGTGTCCAGCGTTCTGCCCTCCTGTGTCCAGCGCTCTGCCCTCCTGTGTCCAGCGCTCTGCCCCCCCTGTGTCCAGCGCTCTGCCCTCCTGTGTCCAGCGCTCTGCCCCCTCCTGTGTCCAGCGTTCTGCCCTCCTGTGTCCAGCGCTCTGCCCTCCTGTGTCCAGCGCTCTGCCCTCCTGTGTCCAGCGCTCTGCCCTCCTGTGTCCAGCGTTCTGCCCTCCTGTGTCCAGCGCTCTGCCCCCTCCTGTGTCCAGCGCTCTGCCCTCCTGTGTCCAGCGCTCTGCCCCCCCTGTGTCCAGCGTTCTGCCCTCCTGTGTCCAGCGCTCTGCCCTCCTGTGTCCAGCGCTCTGCCCTCCTGTGTCCAGCGCTCTGCCCTCCTGTGTCCAGCGCTCTGCCCTCCTGTGTCCAGCGCTCTGCCCTCCTGTGTCCAGCGCTCTGCCCCCCCTGTGTCCAGCGTTCTGCCCTCCTGTGTCCAGCGCTCTGCCCTCCTGTGTCCAGCGCTCTGCCCCCCCTGTGTCCAGCGTTCTGCCCTCCTGTGTCCAGCGCTCTGCCCTCCTGTGTCCAGCGCTCTGCCCCCCCTGTGTCCAGCGCTCTGCCCTCCTGTGTCCAGCGTTCTGCCCTCCTGTGTCCAGCGCTCTGCCCCCTCCTGTGTCCAGCGCTCTGCCCTCCTGTGTCCAGCGCTCTGCCCCCCCTGTGTCCAGCGCTCTGCCCTCCTGTGTCCAGCGCTCTGCCCTCCTGTGTCCAGCGCTCTGCCCTCCTGTGTCCAGCGTTCTGCCCCCTCCTGTGTCCAGCGTTCTGCCCCCACTGTGTCCAGCGCTCTGCCCCCTCCTGTGTCCAGCGCTCTGCCCTCCTGTGTCCAGCGCTCTGCCCTCCTGTGTCCAGCGCTCTGCCCTCCTGTGTCCAGCGTTCTGCCCTCCTGTGTCCAGCGCTCTGCCCCCCCTGTGTCCAGCGTTCTGCCCTCCTGTGTCCAGCGCTCTGCCCCCCCTGTGTCCAGCGCTCTGCCCTAGCCCCCCCCCCCCCCGGATCGCCGCTCTCAATTAAAAAAAAAAAAAAAAGTTCTACTTACCTCCCGCGCTCCTGCTCTTTGCACGCAGCTGCAGCGCGCACTCGCCGGCGACTGACAATGACGTCAGACGCCGGCGACATGCACGCTGCGGCTGACGTCAGCTGCCAGCCTCAGATTGGCTGGCGGCTGTTAACTATTGAAGTGCGGGCGCGGGCCCGCACTTCAATAGCGCTGCAGCGCCGGCCGCAGCTAAGGGCCCGGTTCAGCCTGCGGCTGCCGGTAGGGGCCCGATGCGGGCCCCCTCTGCCCACCGGGCCCCATACGCCAGTCACGGCTGTCATGCCCTGATGGCGGCCCTGCCTCCCATAGCCACCACTGTTATTAATCATGTACGTTCCCATTCCTGTCATCACCATGCCCCTTTTCCTGATCAATTCATCCAGTGATTCATCCGCCATTTAAAAAAAAAATGCACCTTCCCAGCAGCAACTGTGTAGAAAACCACTTTACAGTTTTGCAAGGTGTTTATGATGCCCGTAAACAATTTTTTTTTTTTTTTTAATTTACCCTCTCATGGGGAAATGTTTGACAACCCATGCACTTGTTTATGGGCATTACAAGTCTAGGAGACTCGCTCCTTTACATTGGGCCTACTTTTTAATGAGGCCTTCCTCCACCTCTCGTCATTTTCCACCACTAGATCACCATGGTTCTCATGTTCCGTACTGCAACAGACAGTCAATTTTTTGGCAAGGGTGTCTATGTTCCCCATGAAATATTTTTAAAAAATGTACCCCCCATTGAGGAATTGTTTGTCTGCTCATACACTCCATTACAAATCTCAGAGACACACACCCCTACATTGGACCTACTTCTTAATTTGGTTTCCTGCAATGTCTCTTCCTTATCTCCGACTACATGACCTGAGTGAACGTGGTCTGTACTGTTATAGGCCACTGAATTTTGGGCAAGGGGGCTGTGATGGCAATCGTATATTTTTAAAAAAAGGTACCCCCATTCGTGAAAACACATCCTTGGTGGCGAAGACTTCATAACATTTGTGTACCTTAAAGAGCTCACTTGAAAAGCTCCTTTTTGTGTTGCCTGGTTGCTCACATTGGACACAATACACTTCATATACATTTGATAAAGCAATGCTGTTAGTTAGGCTCAGTAGTTCATTACAAATATTTCCATGTCCACTATATTAGTCTCTCTCTTTGAGAGCCGTAACTTTGGCTGAATCATATGTACAAATGGCGAATATACAAATAGATATTGAAATATACTGAATGCATTCAGACAATTACATAGCTGAATTTCTTGTAAAACATTTACAGATGTTACAATGCTCATAGTGACACAATCTTGAGAAATGTTTGCTTATTCACTAGTGTTGAGCATTCCGATACCGCAAGTATCGGGTATCGGCCGATACTTAGCGGTATCGGAATTCCGATACCGAGATCCGATACTTGCCGCGTATCGGATACCGGAATCGGAAGTTCCCAGGATTCAAACTGCACAAATTTGCACGAATTCAGCCAATGAGAAAGAGGGGGGGCTGTAGGAACGGAGTTAACGAAAGCCCCCCATGACTGCGTTGCCAAGGGAACGCAGGGGAGCAATTTTTAAATAATAATGCGGGTGGAGGTGATTGGTTTAGAGGATGGGGGAGGAGTAGGGGGGTGGCCTAGAGTTATGGGGTGGGCTATAGGAAAGTGCGGGAAAGGGGGCCATTACTGTTAGATATCTGACCTGTGAAGACGTGCAGGATGGCCTCCGTCGATGAGATCCTTGGGCAGCTGCGGGAGATGGCGAGGTCGCGGCGTGGAGGCTGGCTGGAGGACCAGCTGGCGTCCTTACTGGGCAGTCCGGGTGCCCAGGGGACCAGATCCAGGAGGACCCGTCCCCCGGAGCGCCTGTCACCGGAGCTGGGACGGCGCGGCAACCGCCGGCCACGGAGCCCCTCTCGGGACCCTGCGGAGGGTGCGGGCCGGCGGTCACCTACCCTCCCCGGCCTGCCCTCCGGCAGGAATCCACAGGCCGGCGCTGCTGGCGCTGGACGTCGGACGGGAGCAGCAGCGGCGCAGGCCCAGAGGGATACACACGCCGCACCGGAAGTGACTGCAGGAGTTCCGGGTCGTGGATCCAACATGGCGGCGCCCAGCAGGAGCGGTACCCGGCGTGCAGCGGCGGTGTCTGCAGCGCCGGCGGCGTCACCGGCGACAAGAAGCAGAGGGCAAGGAGCGGCGGCGGGGCAAGTGAGGACCAGCGGAGCGGCGGCGGGTACCTCCGGGTTGGAACCCCCCCGGGGGCCCGGCAGGGGCGGCGCGACGAGAGGCAGAGTAATGGGCAGGCGCACCTCAACACCACAGCCTGGCCCAGCACAGCGGGGGCGAACATTGGCAGCGGCTGGGGCTCGTGGCAGAGCTCAGCAAGAAGATAGGTCAGGAGTCGGGCTGGCGGCCGCCAGGTCCAGGTCACCCAGAAGGTCCAGGGAGAGTTCCAGTTCGCCTGCTCCGGTCCCCCCTGGTGACGAGGAGGCCAGGGGCGCGGGCCTGGAGCAACACAGCGGCGCGGAGGATTCTGGTTCCAGGAGCGGCCCGCGGGAGTTCGGTGATCGCACGGCTGGCGGGGACGCAGCACCCGCGCAGCTTAGTGAGTATGAGAATAATTCTGTTGTGGGGGGGATAGTGGTGCTCGGGCTGGGAATAGTTGGTATGGGGGGGTTGCTTTGGCAGGGAGTGGGGGGCCTAGCACCGGGGAGGTCCCGGGGGTCAGGGAACTCTTGGCGGGTGTGTCCCAGATTTTGAGAATATTGGACTGGGAGGGCCGGGATAGTGTGCGGTCGCCCCCGTTAGGTGCTTGGTTGCCGGCTTCAGGTACGGGTTCGGGAGTGGTAGTCGGATCTGGTAGGGATAGTGAGCAGGTGTCGGCGGCAGGGGTGTCGGTGTCGGTACAGACCGACAAGGATAAAGGAGACAGGATTAAGTTGGATGATAGAGCCAAGGGGGAGGTTTACGTGTGTTTTGAGGGGCCATTGGGGGCCCATTTAAAGAAAGAGGTGAAAGAGAAAATATGGAAAGACGAATACGTAGAGATTTTCTCCCTGTTGCCCCTGGAGAAGTTCAATCTGGATAAAGGTAAGAAGGAGGACAGCAAGAAGGAGGAGGAGGAGAAGAGGCGTTGGTGATTGATACCGCAGACGTTTGCGAATTGGCAGCAGGCCTTTTTCATTTTGGCAGGTGTTATAGGCGAAAAGTTTCCGGAGAATTGTGCAGGTTTGTTCTGCTATGTGGATGCGATAGGGGAAGCATACAGGGCGTACGGAGGCCAGGCGTGGTTACGCTATGACAAGCAGTTCCGACAAAGGAAGGCGATTAGACCCGAGATAAAATGGGAGCAGAAAGACCTAGGTTTGTGGTTAAAGGTGATGGCTCCGACGCGGTTTGGGCAGTCCTTTCATGGGGGAGGAGGCAGTAGCGGTCAGCAGTCAGGGCAAGGAAGTGGGGGACAGGGGTCACAAGGGGTTAAGGACAAAACAGGGACGTGTTGGCAGTTTAATGACGGCCAATGCAAATACGGCAGTACATGCAAGTTCAAGCATGTCTGCTCCCACTGTGGAGGGGCCTCACATGGAGTGGCCAAGTGTTTTAAAAAAGCAAGAGGCAAACCAGCAGTGGGAGGCGGTCATGGGGGTGACTCCGGTGAAGGTTCAAAAGATGGCCCCTTATCTAAGTAGGTATCCGGATAGAGAAAAGGCTACGTTGTTGTGGGATGGTTTTTCGGAGGGTTTTAGGATTCCTCATCCGTCTCATGTTATCCCCTTTTCAAAAAAGAATTTGAGGTTGGCTAACCTTCAGGCAGATGTGGTTACGGCTAAGCTGGCGAAGGAAGTTGAGTTAGGGCGCATGGCGGGTCCGTTTAGCGATTTACCTGTGGAGGGGGTGGTTGTTTCGCCTCTGGGGGTTGTTCCAAAGAAAGAGCCTAATAAGTTTCGCCTTATTCAGCATCTGTCTTATCCAAAGGGCCAGTCAGTTAATGACGGGATAGCGGAGGAGCTTTGCTCTGTGGTTTATACCTCCTTTGATGCTGCGGTGCAGTGGGTTCGGAGGTATGGCAAGGGTGCACTAATGGCTAAGACCGATGTTGAGTCGGCTTTCCGTCTACTTCCGGTTCATCCCGACAGTATCCCGCTGTTAGGGTGTTTTTGGAACGGGGGGTTTTATTTGGATAGGTGTTTGCCTATGGGTTGTTCAATTTCTTGCTCGCTGTTTGAAGCTTTTAGTACTTTTTTGGAGTGGGTTGTTCGGGATGTTTCTCAGGTTCCGTCTGTTATTCATTATTTAGACGATTTTTTGTTTGTGGGCCCCGCGGATTCTTTGTTGTGCGGTAATCTGTTGGCCGCGATGGAGTGGGTGGCAGGACACTTTGGTGTCCCCTTAGCGCGTGATAAAACAGAGGGACCTGTTCCGGTGTTGAGTTTTTTAGGCATTCTCATAGACTCGGAGAAGATGGAGTGCCGCTTGCCTGAGGAGAAGTTGTTGGCTTTAAAGCAAGAGGTGTTGAGATGCGAGAAGTTGCGCAAGGTTACGTTGAAAGAACTTCAGTCTCTGTTGGGGCGGTTGAACTTTGCGTGCCGTATTATGCCGATGGGCAGGATATTTTGCAGGAGATTATCAAGGGCTATGGCTGGAGTGCGTTCAGCACATCATTTTGTATGCTTGAACAAAGAGCACAGAGAGGATTTGGCGGTATGGAGGCGTTTCCTGGAAAACTACAACCGTAGGGCCCTGATTCAACGGGAGGATTTGAACGCTTTTGATTGTGACATTTTTACGGATGCGGCTGGTAGTGTCGGATACGGGGCTTATTGTGCCGGAAAGTGGAGTGTTGGGGAATGGCCTGATTGGTGGCGCGAAGCGGGTTTTACAAAAAATTTGGCGTTGTTGGAGCTGTTTCCAATTGTTGTTTTGGTGTTCATTTGGGGCAGTATTTTTAAGGACAGGCGGATACGTTTTCATTGCGACAATTCGAGTGTGGTGTCAGTGATAAATAGTCTGTCGTCATCATCTCCTCCGGTAATCAAATTGGTTAGGGAGTTAGTTTTGCGGTGCTTGGAGTTGAATGCATGGATTTCGGCTGTACATGTTCCCGGCATTCAAAATTCCATAGCCGATGCTCTGTCTCGTTTACAGTGGGAACGTTTCCGGGAGTTGACTCCAGAAGCAGAAGATGCCGGAACGACATGCCCTTCTCATTTGTGGTGGATTGTTGCGGACGAGGAGGTCGGCTGATACAGTCTTCAGTGTCCGCAAGGACGTGGTCAGGTTATGAGGCGTCTTGGCATTTGTGGGTAGGGTGGTTGGAACAGTTGGGTTCAGTTGAATCGAATTATGACAGGGTGATGGCTATTTTGCTTTTGATTGGATCGGCGGAGGAATGGGGTTGGTCAGTGTCAAAATTGAACAAATTTATAGCTGGTGTTGCTTTTGGTTTTAGGCTCCAGGGTTCCGTCGATGTCACTAAGGATTTCTTGATTCGGCAGGCATTGAAAGGTTTTAGGAGGGGTTTTTCAACTTGCGATACTCGACGGCCCATATCTTTCGGGATGTTGGAGCGTCTGGGAGTAGCATTGGGGGAAGTTTGTAGTTCTGACTACGAGGCTGTTCTGTTTCGATTGGCGTTTTCGTTGGCCTTTTTTGGGGCGTTGAGAATAGGGGAGTTGGTTTCCCCTAGCAGGTTTGTGGCTGGGGGTTTGTTGGCGGAGGATATTGAATTTTGGTCAGGTGGGGTTGCCTTTTGGATCCGGCGGTCAAAGACTGATTAGTTTGGGAAAGGAAGACGGGTGGTGTTAGGAAAAGTGATTGGGGGGGCGATGTGCCCCTTTCGGTGTTTGGAAGATTATTGGGGTTTGGGTCCAGATAGGTCTGGCCCACTTTTGCGGCACCGTCAGGGTGAATTTTTATCGCGGTTCCAGTTTACGGCGGTTTTGAGACAAGCGTTGACAATTTTAGGCCTGGATCCCTTGTCATTCGGGACGCATTCATTTCGAATTGGGGCAGCATCTGAGGCGGCTGGTTTGGGGCTGGGTCCGGAGGTTATTCGTCGTATTGGTAGGTGGTCGTCGAATCGTTATTTATCTTATGTGCGGAATTGATTCTGTGGGGGTATTAATTATCGTTGTGTTTTGCAGGTCGGACCCCACTTCTGGCGTGGATTTTCGGACATTCTTTTGTGCATTGGGGGGCGATTCGTGCCGATGTTAGACAAGATGGTAGGCAATTGGGATTTCAGAGGGCGGTGGTGGTGGTCCGATGGTTGGGTTTTCGGGGCATGTCGTGGCGAGGGTTTTTGACCGAGTTTTCCAGATCGGTTAGTTTGGATCGTTCCCCGGATATTGTAGTGGTACATTTGGGTGGTAATGATTTGGGTTCTAAGCCGGTGAGAGAATTAATTCGGGATATACGGTATGATTTTTTACATTTGTGGGTATCCTTCCCAGGAATGGTTACAGTGTGGTCCGACATAGTGCCCAGGAAAACGTGGAGGGCGGTACGCTCTATGAAGGGTATCAATAGGGCCCGGGTTAAGTTAAACAGGGCTGTGGCGAGTTTTGTTTCTCGCAATGGGGGGGTGGCGGTTCGCCACTTTGAGTTGGAAGCTGGTGTTGGAAATTATTGGAGGAGTGATGGCGTTCATTTGAACGATATTGGTCAGGATTTCTGGTTGCTGGCAATTCAAGAGGGGGTTGAGAGGGCCATGGCGGTGGTGGGGCACTCGCGAGCCTGAGGTGTTCAGTGCTGCTCGTGGTTGGTGGGGGGCGGGGTTCTTGGAGTTGGTTTCATGGGGTTGATCTAGCTTTGGTTTACTGGCTCTGGACGGGGATTTTACCTCGGGAGCTTTGGGGTTGGTTTGCCCGGTAAACGGGTTACACGGTGCCCTCGAGCTGGTGGTTACGGCTGAGGGTAAAGAAGGGTTTTTTCATGTTGGTTTTGGGCTTTTGCCTATTAGGTGCCAGATTTATTAGCTCCAAGAACCCTCCCCTCAAGTTTTTATACAAATGTATAAATGGTTGTTTATGTTTGTTATTAATAAAATGGCCGCTGTGGCCAAATTATCCAAAAAGAAATAATGGTCGTGTTTTAATTTTGGGGGGTATTAATAGTTACGGGGTATAGGGATCAGGGGGTAGGAGAGAGGCCTGGTATCTCGGAGGTCCCATCTTGGAATGCGCAGTCATGATTCCAAGTGTGGGCACATCCTGTTCAGCATGGAGGGCATGAAACTACTGGCAAGGCTGTGATTGGCTGCTGAAATGATGTCATGCTGCAGTTTAAAAGTCGCTGGCACCATTTTGCGCTCACTCTGCTGTGAATTCAGTTAGTGACAGGACGCTGTTTGCTGACTGAGGTCCAGTTTAGAGATAGCGATTTGCTTCATTGTTCTTTTCCAAGGCTAATTTAGCAACCGCTGTGTTCACCTACTAATCACCTTGCTTTTGTCTTGCAGCGCTGTTTTCACAGCGATCTGCAAGGTCTGTGTGTGTGTGTGTGAGTGCAGCCCACTCTCTAGTCTGTGTGCAGCCATAGGCCATAGCTGGTTGTATTCAGTTCAGGGAGGGTGGTTCATTGCCTCATACTGTTCTATTTTTTTTTTTTCTTTCAAGTAGTGTAGTCTGCTGCTCATTTTTTCTAATAATTCCTATTAGTGACTTTCCACCCGTATCCAGCTAACTTGTGGAAAAACAGTACATAGGATAAAGTAGAGGAGGTTTTTTGGGCCTTGCAGCACCGTTTACGGTTGTCTGCACGGTCTCCGTGTGACTGCAGCTCGCCCTGTAGTCTGTGAGCAGCCATAGCCGGTTGTATCCAGCTCAGGGTTCTTCACTGCATCATACCGTCAAATCAATTTTCCTTTTGTTTTAAGTAGTGCAGGCTGCTGCACATTTTTTCAAAAAATTCCTATTAGTGTCTTTCCACCCGTATCCAGCTAACTTGTGGAAAAACACTACATAGGATAACGTAGAGGAGGGTTTTTGGGCCTTGCAGCACCGTTTACGGCTGTCTGCATGGTCTCCATGTGACTGCAGCTCGCCCTGTAGTCTGTGAGCAGCCATAGCCTGGTTGTATCCAGCTCAGGGTTCTTCACTGCGTCATACCGTCAAATCAATTTTCCTTTTGTTTTAAGTAGTGCAGGCTGCTGCTCATTTTTTCTAATAATTCCTATTAGTGACTTTCCACCCGTATCCAGCTAACTTGTGGAAAAATACTACATAGGATAAAGTAGAGGAGGTTTTTTGGGCCTTGCAGCGCCGTTTACGGCTGTCTGCACGGTCTCCGTGTGAATGCAGCTCGCCCTGTAGTCTGTGAGCAGCCATAGCCGGTTGTATCCAGCTCAGGGTTCTTCACTGCGTCATACCGTCAAATCAATTTTCCTTTTGTTTTAAGTAGTGCAGGCTGCTGCACATTTTTTCAAAAAATTCCTATTAGTGTCTTTCCACCCGTATCCAGCTAACTTGTGGAAAAACACTACATAGGATAACGTAGAGGAGGGTTTTTGGGCCTTGCAGTGTCGTTTACGGCTGTCTGCATGTTCTCCGTGTGACTGCAGCTCTCTCTGTTGTCAGTTCAGCCCCCAAAAAATAAATAATAAAGTTCACCAAACACACCACTTTACATTTGTGTAGGCCACATTAGCTCATATTAAAGTCTAGTCCACACTTTGGAAAATTAGTGTTTCTTATACCTGTTAGGAGCTGTTCAGGAAAAAGCACACAAAGCCGTTAGTACTTTTCTGCTTATCTTTATCAGTCAACCAAGATGAAGAAGGCAGGGAGTAAGGCACATGGGCGTAGGCGCGGAGCAGGGAGAGGACGTGGGGATTCTGTGCCTGCTGCGGGCACCGGTGACTCATCAGCACCCACTTTCAGCAGGGAACAGTCGTTCATGCGCAGCTTTGTCGGAGAGCGCCGTACACCGCTGCTGCGTGAAGACCAAATTGAAGCCGTTGTTGGATGGATGGCAGCTAATGCATCGACTTCAATTAGTGCCACATCCTCTCAGACACAGAGCACTGTCTCTTCACCACCTGCCAAATTGCCCAGGCAGACAGAGAGCCCAGGACAGGAGCCGTCTCTACTTCTGTTCTCTGAATCTCTTGGCTTGGAAACAGGGGGCCAGCCAAGCAGCATTGGAGAAATGGAAGAAGAGGCAGGCTGCAGTGATGCCCAACCACTTTTTCTCTCTTCCTCTGAAGAGGCGGGTGGGCCAGTGCCTCCGGTCACCACATCGCAGGACGCATCCGCTGATGACACTCAGGTGCCACTTTCTGGTGCGTGCTCTGCTGCTGAGACTACCCAGGAGGAGCAGTTGGTGGCAGAGGGTAGTGTAGATGATGAGGTCCTTGACCCATCTTGGCGTGAGGGACAGGAAGGTGGTGGGAGCAGCTCTGAGGAAGAGATTCCCCGAACGGGCCAAAGAGGCAGAGGGAGGGGGAAGGCTGCGGATCCTGCAGCCTCCGCTTTGGCACCCGTTCGGAGCATGTCTCTTCCAAAAGCCAAAAAGGGTGCTCCCAAGACTTGCAGTGCCTGGTCCTTTTTTGACACAGTTGCAGATGACATTTGCTATGTCAAATGCAAGGTGTGTCATCACAAAGTTAAAAGAGGTCGAAATGTCAGCAACCTCAATATCTCCAACATGTGGAAACATGTGCGCACCAGGCATGCGGTGGAGTTCGAAAAACACACTGAAGAGCTAGGCCAACCAACAGCGGCAGCTACCACCTCTTCAGCTCGTGTTGCCTCTTCCTCCAGCTCACACGCAGCTGGTTCGGCTTCCTCCCAGGATCGCCGAGGAAGAACCTCTGGCCCTGTTGTCCAGAGACCCACTGTAATTCCACCCGCAGCACCATGTTTCCAGTCATCCACACACTCCCAGCCCAGTCTACAGCCATCGGTAGTACAGGCATGGGAGAAAAGGCGGCCTTTCTCGTCAAACCACCCACGAGCACAGGCTCTGACTGCAGGCATTGCCAAACTTCTGTCACTGGAAATGCTGTCATTCAGGCTGATGAAGACTGACAGCTTCCGTGACTTGATGTCATTGGCAGTCCCACAGTACAATGTGCCCAGCCGCTTTTACTTCAGCAGGCAAGCTGTCCCTGCCCTGCACAAGCATGTGGAGGGACACATAAAACACGCGCTACTGAACGCCGTCAGTAGCAAGGTCCACCTCACCACCGATGCGTGGACCAGTCAACATGGACAGGGGCGATACCTTTCCCTCACTGCCCATTGGGTTAATGTTGTTGAGCCGGGTACAGATCGTGGGAGTGGCGCAGCACGTGTCCTGCCCACTCCAATGATTGCAGGAATCCATTCTGTACGCATTGACTCCTCCTCTTACACCAGTTCCTCAGAATCATCGCTGCAGGAGCCGTCACAGTCCACCTCTACATGGACCCGTGATGAACGTTTACCTGTTATGATCGACATGAGCACAGCCGTGGCCAAACGTCAACAGGCCGTCTTGAAATTAATTTCTTTGGGGAATCAAAGCCACACAGCGCAGGAGCTCTGGAATGCCATCAAGCAGGAGAGCGATGTGTGGTTTGTGGCAGCGAATCTCCAGCCAGGCATGGTAGTGTGTGATAATGGCCGAAATCTGGTGGCAGCTCTGGGCCTCGGCAACCTCACTCACATCCCATGTCTGGCACATGTGCTCAATTTGGTTGTGCAGAGTTTTTTGAGGGACTATCCGGATCTTGATGCACTGCTGCACAAGGTCCGCCTAGAGTGTGCTCACTTGCGGCGTTCCAGCATGGTAAAATCGCGCATTGCGGCTCTGCAGCGCCGACACCGCCTGCCGGAACATCGCATCATATGTGACCTACCTACCAGGTGGAATTCCACGTTACATATGTTGGAGCGGTTGTGTGAGCAGCAGCAAGCTGTAATGGAGTACCAGCTGCATCAGGAGCAAAGAAGTCGCACTTCGCGCCGTTCAGACTTCACAACCACAGAGTGGGCCACTATGAAGGACGTTTGCCAGGTTTTGCGTCCCTTCGATTATTCCACGCGGATGGCGAGTGCAGATGATGCACTAGTCAGCATGACTGTCCCCCCTATCTGCCTGCTTGAAAAATCACTGCAAGCGCTAAGGGATGATGTTGTGGAAGAGGTGGAGGATGAGGATTCATCATTTCCATCATCTTCTGGACAGTCAGCACCACGTGGTTCCTCACAAACGCGTAGGCAGGGGACACTTTGTGAGGAGGATGAGGAGGAGTCAATGGAGGAGGAAGACATCCGTCCAGAGGAGGGAGTTACACAATTGTCCAGTACTCAGTGTGTACAGCGAGGGTGGGGTGATGACGAGCGGGCAGAGATCACGCCTCCAGCAGGGGACAGCATTTCTTGGCCAGTTGGCAGTCTGCAGCACATGGTGGATTACATGCTGCAGTGCCTGAGAAACGACCGCCGCATCGCCCACATTCTCAACATGTCTGATTATTGGGTGTTCACCCTCCTCGATCCTCGCTACCGGGACAACGTAGAAAGCCTCATCACACCATTGAACCGGGAGCGAAAAATGCGGGAGTACCAAGACACACTGGTGAATTCCATCATCTTCTCCAGTCCAACTGAGAGAAGTGCTGCTAGTGCATTACAAAGCAGCTCAGTGCGTCCAGGCAGTGGAGGAGGCTCTGCACAAAGAGGGAGCAGAAGCAGTGCCTCTGCCCAAGGCAAGACCAGTATGGCCCAACTTTGGAACAGTTTTGTGTGCCCGCCACAAAAGTCTACACCATCACAGACGGCTCCAGTCAGCAGGAAGCAACGGTTCCGTCAGATGGTGACAGACTACATGTATTGCCCTCTTGCTGTACTCCCAGACGGCTCTTCCCCTTTCAAGTTTTGGGTCTCAAAGCTGGATACATGACCAGAGCTAAGCCAGTATGCATTGGAGGTGCTGGCTTGCCCTGCGGCTAGTGTATTATCGGAACGCGTCTTTAGTGCTGCAGGTGGTGTACTAACTGACCGTCGCATGCGACTATCCTCCAATAACGTTGACCGGCTTACTTTCCTGAAAATGAACAAGGCCTGGATCTCGCAGGAATTTGCCACTCCTCTTCCTGATTAAATAATTAGGTGACTGTCTACAGTATCCAGGTCTCCTGTTGTGTTCATCTTTCTACCACCTGAACTTAAAATCCTGGGCTCCAACACCGCCAGTTGAGGCTCAGAAGTGCCGTCTGCACAGTCAAAACATACGACCCAGTGTTATTGGGTTTCAGTAACGTCAGCTGATCCCCAGCTGTGTAGCCGGCAATGTGTCCTGCGACCGCCACGCTGACACAACAACTTCAATGTAAGGGAACCTGTCCCCCCCCCCAAGGCGTTTGTTACTGAAAGAGCCACCTTGTGCAGCAGTAATGCTGCGCAAGGAAAAGTAAGCTATTTTTGTTTAGCTCCTTGCACACGCAGAACTTAACACTTATAAAATGTGTCCACTGATACCGTAAAACGGTCCCGGAGGTGGGACTTTCCTTCGTAATGTGACGCAGCACAGCCGTCATTCTTACCCCCCCCCCCCCGGGCGACGTGCGCCGGCTCCTCAGCATTATTTGATTCTGTCTCAAAGCCTGCGCTGTTATGTTATCCCTTGGCCAGGCACACTTAGCGCTGCCCCTCTTCTGACATCATTTGGTGTCAGGCTGACTGTGCCTGTGTGGCCGTGCTGGCCGAGATCCCGCCTCGCAGTGTTTTCTGATTTAATCACACTGCGGGCCTGGGATCCATGGGCATGCGCAGTGCATATCTTCACCTCCGCCTCTCACTCATCTCCCTACGCCTTCTTCAGACTGTGTGCCGTCAGCTGATCCCTAATAGCATGCCACGGCCGTGACACTGCACAGTCTGAAGAAGCCGGAGGGAGGGGAGTGAGAGGCGAGGATATGCACTGCGCATGGCCACGGATCCCAGGCCCGCGGTGGGATTACATTAGATGACACTGCGAGGCAGGCTCTCGGCCAGCGCGTCTGCACAGGCGCAGCCAGACTGACACCAAACGATGTCAGAAGATGGGCAGCGCTAAGTGTGGTGCCTGGCCAAGGGATAACATAACAGCGCAGGCTCCGGGACGGAATCAAACAACGCTGAGGAGCCGACGCACGGCGCCAAGGGGGTAGGAATGACGGCTGTGCTGCGTCACATTACGAAGGAAAGTCCCACCTCCGGGACGGTCTCACGGTATCAGGGGACACATTTTTTAAGTGTTTAGTTCTGTGTTTGCAAGGAGCTTAATGAAAAGAGCAACCTTTTCCTTTTGCATCCTTTTTTCTGCACAAGCTGGCTGTTTCAGCTACAAACGCCTTGGGGGGGGGGTTAAAAGTTCCCTTTCGACTATCTCCAATCAGGCTTCGGCCTACACTGTGTTCCTCTGCTCCTCCTGCTGTCCCTGGGCTCCAACAATGCTAGTTGCTGTCCAGAAGTGCTGTCCGCACAGTCAACAGTCGCTCCTCTGTTATTGGGGTTCAGTAACGTCAGCTGTTCCCCAGCTGCGTGTGTGGCAATCCCTCCTCTCTCCTCCACCTCCTCCTCCTTCTGTCCCTGGGCTCCAACACCGCTAGTTGTTGCCTGGTAGTGCTGTCCGCACAGTCAACAGTCGCTCCTCTGTTATTGGGGTTCAGTAACGTCAGCTGTTCCCCAGCTGTGTGTGTGGCAATCCCTCCTCTCTCCTCCTCCACCTCCTCCTCCTGCTGTCCCTGGGCTCCAACACCGCTAGTTGTTGTCTGGAAGTGCTGTCCGCACAGTCAACAGTCGCTCCTCTGTTATTGGGGTTCAGTAACGTCAGCTGTTCCCCAGCTGTGTGTGGCAATCCCTCCTCTCTCCTCCACCTCCTCCTCCTGCTGTCCCTGGGCTCCAACACCGCTAGTTGTTGTCTGGAAGTGCTGTCCGCACAGTCAACACTCGCTCCTCTGTTATTGGGGTTCAGTAACGTCAGCTGTTCCCCAGCTGTGTGTGTGGCAATCCCTCCTCTCTCCTCCACCTCCTCCTCCTGCTGTCCCTGGGCTCCAACACCACTAGTTGTTGTCTGGAAGTGCTGTCCGCACAGTCAACAGTCGCTCCTCTGTTATTGGGGTTCAGTAACGTCAGCTGTTCCCCAGCTGTGTGTGTGGCAATCTCTCCTCTCTCCTCCACCTCCTCCTCCTTCTGTCCCTGGGCTCCAACACCGCTAGTTGTTGCCTGGTAGTGCTGTCCGCACACTCCTCTGTGTGGCTGTGCTGCGTCACATAACGAAGGAAAGTTCCACCTACCGGACGGTTGAACGGTGGGAGGGGACACATTTCATAAGTGTCAAGTACAGCGTTTGCAAGGACCATAATTAAAAGAGCTAAGTTTACCTTTTCCAGCATTAGTGCTGTACAAGATGGCTCTTTCAGCTACAAACGCCTTGGGGGGGGGTTAAAGGTTCCCTTTCAACTTGCTCCACTGCAGGCTTCGGCCTACACTCTGCTCCTCCTGCTGACCCTGGGCTCTAACACCACCAGTTGGCGCCCGGGAGTGCTAGCTGCACAGAGAAAAACACCCGCCACTCTGTCAGTGGGGTTCAGCACCGCCAGCTGTTCCCCTGCTGTGTAGCCTGCAACGTGTCCTGCAAAAGCCACGCAGACACAAAGCTGCCACCAGTGCAGGCTTCGGCCTACACTCTGCTTGCTCTCCTCCTGCTGACCCTGGGCTCTAACACCGCCAGTTGGTGCCCGGTAGTGCTAGCTGCACAGAGAAAAACACCCGCCACTCTGTCAGTAGGGTTCAGCACCGCCAGCTGTTCCCCTGCTGTGTAGCCGGCAACGTGTCCTGCAAAAGCCACGCAGACACAAGAACTGAAATTGAAGGGAACCTGTCCCCCCCCCCAGGTGTTTGCATGTATAACAGCCACCTTGTACAGCAGTAATGCTGCATTTGTACAAGGTGGCTCACTAAGTTATTCTCCTTGCACACGCCGAACGTAACACGTCTAAAATGTGTCCCCTGAGACCATTAAACCGTCCCTGAGGTGTGACTTTCCTTTGTAATGACACGCTGCAACCCCCTTGGTAGCGCTGCCCGTCTTCTCACATCATTGTTTGGCTGGCTGCGCCTCTGCGGCCGCCCTGCCCCACACAACGCCCCTCGGTGTCTTATTTATTTTGACTGCGAGGGTGTGATTGACGGGCATGAGCAGTGCATATCTTCGCCAGGCTGTCACTCAGCTCCTTCCGCCTTCTTCAGACTGTGCGGCTTCATGGCCGTGGCATGCGATAAGGGATCAGCTGACGCCACACAGTCTGTAGCAGGTGTAAGGACCCGAGCGAGAGGCGAACATATGTACTGCACCAGGCCATGAATCCCAGCCCCGCAGTGTGAAACACTGTTAAGACACTGCGGGGCTGGGATTCATGGGCATCGCGAACCGCACCAGCCGACATGAAATGATGTCAGAAGACGGGCAGCGCATGGCCAAGGGATAACGCAAAAACGCAGACTCCTGTACATCAAAATGCGATGCTCAGGAGGCTGCGCTAAGCACCAAGGTGGTATTTTTGCCAGCCGTGCTGCGTCTCATTACGAAGGGAACTCCCGCCTCCAAGACAGATTGACTGTATAAGGGCCAAAATGTTGTACGTGTTTCATTCAGCTTGTGCAAGGAACAAAATGAAAAGAGCAACCTTTGACTTGTGCAGCACTACTGCTGCATAAGGCGTGGCTCTTCTAGTTTGTAACACCTGAGGGGGGGGTAAAAGGTTACCTTTAAAATTGGTTCAATTAGGCTTCGGCCTACACTCTGCTCACCCTGCAGAGCCTGGGCTCTAACACCGCCAGTTGGTGCCCCGAAGTGCTGGCTGCACAGAGAAAAACACCCGCCAATGTGTCAGTGGGGTTCAGCACCACCAGCTGTTCCCCTGCTGTGTAGCCCGCAACGTGTCCTGCAACAGCCACGCAGACACAAAGCTGCCGCCAGTGCAGGCTTCGGCCTGCTCTCTGCTCCCTCTCCTCCTGCTGACCCTGGGCTCTAACACCGCCAGTTGGCACCCTGTACTGCTAGCTGCACAGAGAAAAACACCAGCCAATGTGTCAGAGGGGTTCAGCGCCGCCAGCTGTTCCCCTGCTGTGTAGCCGGCAATGTGTCCTGCAACAGCCACGCAGACACAACAGACCTACAAATGCCTCCAGTGCAGGCTTCGGCCTACACTCTGCTCCCCCTGCTGACCCTTTGCTCCAACACCGCTAGTTGGGGCTCTAGGAAGACAAGCTTGAATAGGTCCCCATCCTGGTTCCAGCACCGTCAGCTGGTTCCGGGCAGAGCCTTTGGCTTAGGTGCCTCCTTCTGGGTATCCGAGTTCCACCAACGTCAGGTGGTCCTTGGTAGTGCTTTCAGGCACGGGTACATCCTGCTTAGTAACCGGGTTCCAGTAACGTCAGCTGGTCCTCGGTAGTTCCATTGGCTCTTGGACCTTCGGCTACCCATCTGGGTTCCAGTACCGTCAGCTGGTTCTCGGCAGTGTCTTTTGCTCTTGTACCTTCTGCTCCCCATCCTGGTTCCAGTACCGTCAGCTGGTTCCGGGCAGAGCCTTTGGCTTAGGTGCCTCCCTCTGGGTATCCGAGTTCCACCAACGTCAGGTGGTCCTTGGTAGTGCTTTCAGGCACGGGTACCTCCTGCTTAGTAACCGGGTTCCAGTAACGTCAGCTGGTCCTCGGTAGTTCCATTGGCTCTTGGACCTTCGGGTAGCCATCCGAGTTCCAGTTCCATCAGCTGTTTCTCGGCATTTTCTCAGCCTTCTTGTACCTTCTGCTACATTTCCAAGTTCAAGACCCTAAAGACGACAACCCGGAAGACCACCCCTAAGATGACGATGACACCAGAGACGACAACCACTGAGATGACGACGACCCTGGAGACGATGACCCTGAAGACCACCCCGATGAAGACGACCCCGGAGACGACGACCCTGGAGACGACGACGACCTGGAAGACCGAGAAGCAGAAGAACAAGAGGCTGCAGAACAAAGAGCAGAAGAACATTAAGCATAAGACTAAACATCAGAGCAAAAGATATTATCTAAATTATAAGCAGAAGAAGACTAAGCAGTGTATGGGGGTGAGTCCGTTCCTCCTCATGGTGCCCCTGGATAAAGCCTGATGCTGCAGGCCAAACTGAACGCGGACAAATGTAACTTTTTTGTGACAGGCAGAACAGAAGGTGTAATCTTCAAACTTTTATAGATAACAACTACGGGAATGCCTGTCACAAATAAGAATATGATGAAGAAGTTGAATATGAAGAAGATAATAGTTAAATAAAAAGAATATGAACAATGTAACAAAAAAAATAATAGGTAGAAGATGAAGAAGAAGATGAAGAAGGTGAAGAAGTTGATGTCAAAGAAGCTGATGATGAGGATAATGAAGAAGAAAGTGTGGGAGAAGTAAAAAAGAAGGTGAAGGGCGTGGAAGTAGTGAAACATCAATATCTGACAAAAAAAAAAAATTAACATAGTCAAAATCTTTCTAACGCCGAACGTCATAAAAAACAAAACAAAATCCTGCTATTCATTTTGATTGGGCTAAACCTCTGTGCCTTTAATGTCTCCGCCACCTCCCCCAATACATCCTACATTATTCTTAGTTGTTTTCCTTCATGTAGAATGAACCTACAAGGAAAGAAAGGGTTTATTTTAATTCCGATATTTTCGTCCCATTGACTTGCATTGGGATCGGGTATCGGTATCGGATGCGATCCGATACTTTGACGGTATCGGCCGATACTTTCCGATACCGATACTTTCCGATATCGGAAGGTATCGCTCAACACTATTATTCACTTCACAAACAGTTCTAAGCTTCTACATGTTTGTTGTTTGTTATTGCAAAACACTAAGGTTTACTGAACCTCTGTCTGTGGTGGTTTGATCTAAATCCTTGTGGCTTTTATATTCTAAGGGTTTATGGCCCGTCGTCTGATGACTCCATGATATCTCAGTTTCATCCGACCTTGAAAGCTGGCCACTAGAAGGGCTGGGTAAAACTAGAGTTACTACATAGTGTAAATCACTATATAAGATCGGAGAAACATGACTAAGACTGATGCAAAAACTGGGGTACCTGTAGATGTACAGTGTGCTCATACCTGCATAATTGGGGATGCCCATGCAGTGTAGTGAATCTCTCAGTGGTTCTCTGTCTTGGTGTTGCTTCTCTGATATTCCAAACGGATGATGTTTAAAAGCCTCTTGGTGATGATGTAAGTATACTGTATGTAGTTAATTTTTATATATACTTAATCATTATATGTAGTTAATTAATCCTTATATGTACTTAAACTTTGTATGTTAACATATACAATAGTGTATGTACTCATACTATTCATTCATACTATTCCTTTAATTTTGTACTTTGAAATAAAATTGCATTGTATTGCAAGTATTAGCCTTCTTTAAAGCTGTATCTGAAACTTAGTATTAAAAACTTGGCAAAAAAAAATTGCCAAATTCTCCTGTAAAACATTCTGCAAAGAGGGAACATCATACCATTAATAAAGACAAAAAGTTGATTGTCCGTCAATGTAGTGCATCTTGCTCTCAACATATTGTCGGGATTCCATTACCATTTAAAAACCAAGAAAGGGTTTGACAGCTTGAGGTTTCATGGTACACATTTTTTTTTCAAAGTAACAGTCTCCTGTCTCCAATCACATCATTCAGACTACATTGTTGTGTATTCTCAAAAGCTTAATTGAAAACAGACATAATTTTGTGTCACATTTATAAACTTTATAGTCTTGCAAGGATTTAAAGTAATCTGTTTCACTCACTTTTGGACTGATCGGTGATATTTTTATCAGCCACAACTCTGAAGTGTTAGCAAGTTTTGGTGGAAGAGATAAAAAATCCTTTCCTTTTTTTTCCTTGCAGTCAGTTGTCCTTAACTCTGTGTGATTTTATATGTGATTTTTAATTTGAACATTGAGAAATGGATTTGGTAGGGGAAGAACGCACTTTTCTGACATTTGAAAAAAAAAACTTTTGGAAACATGCCTTGTTTAATGTCAACCATCTTGCAAATGTACGATCTTTGCCTACAGTTTAACGGTTCACTGAATGCTTTTCTATACCATCAGAAGATGATTTCAGGGAAGCAATATTATTTTTTTAATTTGACACAATAACAGTCGAAAAAAAATGTCATGATCTTCAAGTGTTTCTGTGGAGAAAACGCACACTTTGCATGGAGGTGTAATTAATTTTTTTTGGAGTGTAAATGCCATTTACTTTTACGTTGGAAATCTTGCACTGAAGCCCCATTAATAATCACTTGGGTAGATTAAGTTAGATCTTTTATGTCTATCATTGGTGACTTATGGATGTACAAAATGCATAATGTGAAGTGGATTTTCATGGGCCCATACAGTATGTGGGTTCAAAGATGTAATGGGGTGCATATGATTGTGCAGCACGGCAGACATTGCTGTCACTGTGTAAACAAAGGAGTACGGGAGAACAAAATGCATATTGTGAAGTGGATTTTCATTGGCCCATCCAGTATGTGGGTACCAAGGCATAATGGGGTGCATATGACTGACTATGCAGCAGGGCAGGCATTGTTGTCAATGTGTAAACAAAGGAGTACGGGAGTACAAAATTCATTTTTTGAAGTGGATTTTCATGGGCCCATCCAGTATGTGGGTTCAAAGGCTTATTGGGGTGCATATGAATTGGTAGCAGGGCAGGCCTTGCATTCAATGCAACATTTTTTCAGGAGACCCTCCTGGATATCTTATGAAAGGGGTATTGTGGTGCATCATAATTTTTGGCAGCCCATGCACTCACAGCATAGGCTACAACAGCTTAAGAGACCCACAGTTTAATAACGGCCCTTTAAGAAGATTAATGCCACCTGATGCACCAGTACAGATAGGCTCTGTGACTTTAAGAGTCCCTCCTTCATAAATGAAACAAGATGGGACTTCTGATGTGTCACACACCACATGGCCAGCTAGGGTTGGTAAAAATTTCCCAGTGCATGCATTTGTAGTGGTTGAAAGCAATGTTAAAGTTGAAAAACACCTCAAAAACGCTACATCTGAATTAAGCCCAAGTGGTGAGGACATTTTCGGTCTGGGTTTAATTATTTGGCCTCACAGGCAAGTCATTAACCTGCAAAGATTGTACCTTAACATATTTCCCAGCAAAATCCGTTTTGGTTTCGTTTTTAGTGTGTTTTTGTGGCACCAGGAAAAATGGCATGAATCTCGGAAAAATTGTTTACAGCTGTGAAATAGGAGTCAGCCATGCTGCCAGGGGAAATCCCCATGATGTCCCCGTGTCATTTGAGCAGTGTTTCCATCATTTTCAGATGTTTTTAGACCTTAAAAGGACCCCCGGGGGGATCACGGTAAATCTACTCGGGTCTCCCATAGACTTACATTGGGCTCCTTGCTCGGGTCGAGTACATGAGTATTCCAATCTGTTCGACCCGAGCAACGAGCACCCGAGCATTTTCATGCTTGCTCAACACTACTCATCACAAACGTGAATCTTATGTCCTACCGGTCTGCAGCCTGCCCGATGACTGGGAGGAAGACCCCCTCCTGGATATGTTGGCCCAAGCCAAGGCCGATTGGTCCATTGAGAACATGGAGGTAAGCGCCTTGCTAACTGAACCCCAGCGGTCGTAGCTGCAAACCACACTGGAACCCTTCATGGCCGTGTTCTCCAAACGACCTGGAAGGACTGAGTTAGCGGTCCATGAGGTGGACACCAGGAATCATGCCCCACTACGGCGAACAACCTATCTGATCTCAGACGAGGTGCATCTGGTTTTGCGCCAGGAGATAGATGAGATATTACAGCTGGGTGTGATTCTACAGTCAAAGAGGGCATGGGTTTAATCTGTAGTTCTAGTGCCAAAGAACAATCGGACTACCTGGTTCTGCGTGGACTACAGGGGGCTGAACGCCATCACAGCCTCTGACGCTGCCTCTGAGGAGCTGCTTGAGCGGATAGCTGGCGCCAAATATCTAACCATAATGGATCTGAGTTAAGGATACTGGCAGATTCCCCTGATCCTCGAGGCACAGGAGAAGTCCGCCTTCATCACCCCCTTTCGACTGTATGAGTCCACGGTCATGCCCTTAGGCATGAAGAATGCCCATGCCACTTTCCAGCGGATGGTCAATCACCTGCTTCAGGGACTGGAGAAGTATGCGGTGGTGTACTTGGATGACATTGCCATCTTCATTTCCTCCTAGGGTGAACACTTGCAGCATCTTGAAGAGGTGCTAAGGTGAATTCACCTAGCCGGTCTGACTATTAATCCGGGAAAGTGCCAGATGAGCATGGCTCCATAAAGCCAGAGCCTGAGAAAGTGGACAAGATCATGTCCTGGCCCACCCCCAGGACCAAGAAAAAGGTGATGTGCTTCCTGGGCATTGCAGAGTACTATAGGCACTTCGTACAGCACTTTAGTAGCCTGGCAAAACCCCTGACGGACCTCACCAGGAAGAAGCTACCTCATATAGTTGACTGGACCGACGGCTGTGAGGGGGCCTTCCAGAAATTGAAAACAGCACTGTGCGATGCTCCTGTGTTGAAAGCAGTCGACAGCAGTTCACCGTTCTTAATGCAGAAAGTCGCCAGAGAGTTTGGCCTTGGTGCTGTGCTCTGCCAGGTCGACTTGGGGAACCACGAGCACCCCATGTTGTACTTGAGCCAGAAGCTTCTGCCAAGAGAAGTTGCCTATTCCACCATCGAGAAGGAGTGTCTGGCCATAGTCTGGGCCCAGCAATGGTTGCAGCCCTACCTGTATGGGCGCATCTTCAATGTGGTGATGGACCACAACCTTCTGCGCTCGCTACAAGCCATGTGTGGAACCAACGGAAGATTGCTACGCTGGAGCCTTGCTGTTATGGTCTGGTGATTAAGGAGCGACATGCGACTAGCTCTGAGCAGGTGGTAACTATACCGACCGCAGTTCCTGATCTTAACACAGACACTAGCAGTAGCCGTGGGATGTTCCTGTCACTCCCTGGACACCTCGTCACAGCCGGAGATCTAGCTACCCCTAAAGGTAGAAGCAGGAAAGCTATCTTGCCTCAGAGAAAATCCCCAAAGGATAGGACAGCCCCCCACAAATAATGACTGTGAGAGGAGAAGGAAATGACATACGTAGTATGAAACAAGATTTAGCAAAGGAGGCCACTACTAGCTAGAAAGAATTAGTACAGGACAGAACACTGTGCGGTCAGTAATAAAAACTAGAAAAAGTCCACCGCAGAGAAATGCAAAAATCTCCACACCTGACTAAAGATGTGGAGGGCAAACTCTGCTGCCCAGAGCTTCCAGCTTAGCTGACTAGATACATACTGATAAGCTGGACAAATGAGCAAAACATAGAAAGTGCTAAACAATAAAGTCCACAACAAGTGAACTGCAAAAAGACAAGCAAGGACTTAGCTTTGCTGAAATGGTCAGAGTGACAGGGAAATCCTCAGAGAGCCATGACTCCAAGCTCAACAATTGACAACTGGCATTGAATTAGGGAAAAGGCCAGACTAATATAGCAGAGCCAGAAAGACGATCAGTGAAAACAGCTGCTGATGCTAAATCCAAGACGCAGCCATACCACTCAAAACCACAGGATGGAGCCCAAGAGCAGAACTCACAAAAATGCTACTTATAACCACCGGAGGGAGCCCAAGAGCGGAATTCACAACAGTACCCCCCCCTTGAGGAGGGGTCACCGAACCCTCACCAGAGCCCCCAGGCCGATCAGGATGAGCCAAATGAAAAGCACGAACCAAATCGGAGGCATGGACATCGGAGGCAACCACCCAAGAATTATCCTCCTGGCCATAACCCTTCCACTTGACAAGATACTGAAGCCTCCGCCTCGAAAAACGAGAATCCAAAATTTTCTCAACCACATATTCCAACTCCCCCTCAACCAAAACCAGGGCAGGAGGATCAACAGATGGAACAACGGGTACCACATATCTCCGCAACAAAGATCTATGGAAAACATTGTGGATGGCAAAAGAGGCTGGAAGGGCCAAACGAAAAGACACTGGATTGATAATCTCAGAAATCTTATAAGGACCAATACACCGAGGCTTGAACTTAGGGGAAGAAACCTTCATAGGAACATGACGAGAGGATAACCAGACCAAATCCCCCACACGAAGCCGAGGACCAACACACCGACTGTGGTTAGCAAAACGCTGAGCCTTTTCCTGAGACAACGTCAAATTGTCTACCACATGAGTCCAAATCTGCTGCAACCTGTCCATCACAGAATCCACACCAGGAGAATCAGAAGGCTCAACCTGCCCTGAAGAAAAACGAGGATGGAAACCAAAATTACAAAAGAAAGGCGAAACCAAAGTAGCCGAACTGGCCCGATTATTAAGGGCAAACTCAGCCAACGGCAAGAAAGCCACCCAATCATCCTGATCAGCAGACACAAAGCATCTCAAATAGGTTTCCAAGGTTTGGTTAGTTCACTCAGTTTGGCCATTTGTCTGAGGATGGAACGCCGAAGAAAAAGACAAATTAATGCCCATCTTAGCACAAAAGGCCCGCCAAAACCTGGAAACAAACTGGGAACCTCTGTCAGACACAATATTCTCTGGAATGCCATGCAAACGAACCACATGCTGAAAAAATAATGGAACCAAATCAGAGGAGGAAGGCAATTTAGGCAAAGGTACCAAATGGACCATTTTAGAGAACCGGTCACAAACCACCCAGATAACAGACATCCTCTGGGACACAGGTAGATCCGAAATAAAATCCATGGAAATATGCGTCCAAGGCCTCTCCGGGACAGGCAAAGGCAAAAGCAACCCACTAGCGCGGGAACAGCAAGGCTTAGCCCGGGCACATGTCTCACAGGACTGCACTAAAGAACGCACATCCCGCGACAAGGAAGGCCACCAAAAGGGCCTAGCAACCAAATCTCTGGTACCAAAAATCCCAGGATGACCGGCCAACACAGAACAATGGACCTCAGAAATTATCTTACTTGTCCATCTATCAGGAACAAACAGCTTCCCCACAGGACAGCGGTCAGGTTTATCAGCCTGAAATTCCTGAAGCGCCCGCCGCAAATCAGGGGAGATGGCAGACAGAATCACCCCTTCCCTAAGAATGCCAACCGGCTCAAGGACTCCAGGAGAATCAGGCAAAAAACTCCTAGAGAGGGCATCCGCTTTAACATTCTTAGATCCTGGAAGATATGAGACCACAAAATCAAAACAGGAGAAAAACAGGGACCACCGAGCCTGTCTAGGGTTCAGCCGCTTGGCCGACTCGAGGTAAATCAGATTCTTATGATCGGTCAAGACCACAATGCGGTGCTTGGCTCCCTCAAGCCAATGTCGCCACTCCTCAAATGCCCACTTCATAGCCAACAACTCCGGATTGCCGACATCATAATTGCGTTCCGCAGGCGAAAACTTTCGGAAAAAAAAGGCACATGGCTTCATCAAGGAACCATCAGAATTCCTCTGTGACAAAACGGCCCCTGCCCCAATCTCAGAAGCGTCAACCTCAACCTGAAAAGGAAGAGAAACATCCGGCTGACGCAAGACAGGGGCAGAAGTAAAACGACGTTTAAGCTCCTGAAAGGCCTCAACAGCCTCAGAGGACCAATTAGTCACATCAGCGCCTTTCTTCGTACAATCGGTCAGGGGTTTAACCACACTAGAGAAGTTGGCAATTAAACGGCGATAAAAATTAGCAAAGCCCACAAATTTCTGAAGGCTCTTCACAGATGTAGGTTGAATCCAGTCATGAATGGCTTGGACCTTAACAGAATCCATTTCTATAGACGAAGGAGAAAAAATAAACCCCAAAAAAGAGACCTTCTGAACTCCAAATAGGCACTTAGACCCCTTCACAAATAGAGCATTATCACGAAGGATCTGGAATACCATGCTGACCTGCTTCACATGAGACTCCCAATTATTGGAAAAAATCAAAATATCATCCAAATACACAATCAAGAATTTGTCAAGATAATTGCGGAAAATATCATGCATAAAGGACTGAAATACAGAAGGAGCATTAGAAAGCCCGAAAGGCATCACCAGGTATTCAAAATGGCCTTCGGGCGTATTAAATGCAGTTTTCCATTCGTCACCCTGTTTAATACGAACAAGATTATATGCCCCTCGAAGGTCAATCTTGTTAAACCAACTAGCCCCCTTAATCCGAGCAAACAAATCAGAGAGCAAAGGTAAAGGGTATTGGAATTTGACCGTGATCTTATTAAGAAGGCGATAATCAATAGAGGGTCTCAAGGAGCCATCCTTCTTGGCAACAAAAAAAAATCCCGCTCCCAATGGTGACGAAGACGGCCGAATATGCCCCTTCTCTAAAGACTCCTTTACATAGCTCCGCATGGCGGTATGTTCAGGCACAGACAGGTTGAAAAGTCAGCCCTTAGGGAACTTACAGCCAGGAATCAAGTCAATAGCACAATCACAGTCCCTATGTGGAGGAAGGGAACTGGACTTGGGCTCATCAAATACATCCTGGAAATCTGACAAAAATTCAGGAACATCAGAAGAGGGGGAAGAGGAAATTGACATTAAAGGAACGTCACTATGTACCCCTTGACAACCCCAACTAGTCACAGACATTGATTTCCAATCCAGCACTGGATTGTGTACTTGTAACCATGGAAAATCCAGTACAACAACATCATGTAAATTATGCAACACCAGAAAACGACAATCTTCCTGACGTGCTGGAGCCATGCACATAGTCAGCTGAGTCCAATACTGAGGTTTATTCTTGGCCAACGGTGTAGCATCAATACCCCTTAAGGGTATGGGACTCTGCAAAGGCTGCAAAGAAAAACCACAGCGCCTAGCGAATTCTAAGTCCATTAAGTTCAGAGCAGCGCCCGAATCCACAAATGCCATGACAGAAAAAGATGACAATGAGCAAATCAGGGTCACAGACAGGAGAAACTTAGGATGCACAGTACTAATGGTAACAGATCTAGCGACCCTCTTAATACGCTTAGGGCAATCAGAAATAGCATGAGCAGAATCCCCACAGTAAAAACACAGCCCATTCTGACATCTGTATCCCCTCTGTTCAGCTCCAGTCAAAATCCTATCACATTGCATGGGCTCAGGACTCTGCTCCGAGGACGCTGCCATATGGTGCACCACTTTGCGTTCGTGCAGGCGCCGATCAATCTGAATGGCCAGAGACATAGATTCGCTCAAACCAACAGGCGTGGGGAACCCCACCATAACATCTTTAAGGGCTTCAGAAAGACCCTTTCTGAAAATTGCTGCCAGAGCGTCCTCATTCCATTTAGTGAGCACAGACCATTTTCTAAATTTCTGGTAGTATAATTCTGCCGCTTCCTGACCCTGACACAGGGCCAACAGTGTTTTCTCAACATGCTCTACAGAGTTAGGTTCGTCATACAATAATCCAAGCGATTGAAAAAATGCATCTACATTAAGCAATGCTGAATCCCCTGACTCAAGGGAGAATGCCCAGTCCTGAGGGTCACCACGCAGCAGAGAAATAACTATTTTTACTTGCTGAATGGGGTCACCAGAGGAACGGGGTTTCAGAGCAAAAAACAATTTGCAGTTATTTTTAAAGTTCAAAAACTTAGATCTATCCCCGTAAAACAAATCTGGAGTAGGAATTCTAGGCTCTAAGGCCAGAGTCTGAACAACATAATCTTGAATACTCTGTACTCTTGCAGCAAGCTGATCCACATGAGAAAACAACCCCTGAACATCCATGCCCGCATCCAAGTCCTGAATCACCCAGAGATTAAGAGGAAGGAAAAAGACAAAACAGACTAAAGAAAAAAAAATGGCTCAGAACTCTTTTTCTTTTCCTTCTTTTGAGATGTATTCAGCTCATTTGTGGCCAGTTGTACTGTTATGGTCTGGTGATTAAGGAGAGACATGCGACTAGCTCTGAGCAGGTGGTAACTATACCGACCGCAGTTCCTGATCTTAACACAGACACTAGCAGTAGCCGTGGAATATTCCTGTCACTCCCTGGACACCTCGTCACAGCCGGAGATCTAGCTACCCCTAAAGGTAAAAGCAGGAAAGCTATCTTGCCTCAGAGAAAATCCCCAAAGGATAGGACAGCCCCCCACAAATAATGACTGTGAGAGAAGGAAATGACATACGTAGTATGAAACAAGATTTAGCAAAGGAGGCCACTACTAGCTAGAAAGAATTAGTACAGGACAGAACACTGTGCGGTCAGTAATAAAAACTAGAAAAAGTCCACCGCAGAGAAATGCAAAAATCTCCACACCTGACTAAAGGTGTGGAGGGCAAACTGCTGCCCAGAGCTTCCAGCTTAGCTGACTAGATACATACTGATAAGCTGGACAAATGAGCAAAACATAGAAAGTGCTAAACAACAAAGTCCACAACAAGTGAACTGCAAAAAGACAAGCAAGGACTTAGCTTTGCTGAAATGGTCAGAGTGACAGGGAAATGCTCAGAGAGCCATGACTCCAAGCTCAACAATTGACAACTGGCATTGAATTAGGGAAAAGGCCAGACTAATAACTAATATAGCAGAGCCAGAAAGACGATCAGTGAAAACAGCTGCTGATGCTAAATCCAAGAAGCAGCCATACCACTCAAAACCACAGGAGGGAGCCCAAGAGCAGAACTCACAAAAATGCTACTTATAACCACCGGAGGGAGCCCAAGAGCGGAATTCACAACACCTTGCCCTCTAGCAGTACGACTTTACCATCGAACACAAAATTGGCAGGGAGCATGGCAATGCAGATGGATTGTCCTGCCAGGTTGAACCTGCTGAGTTGCGCATAGAGGAGTACCGAGTGGTTCTGCCTCTGTAGCACAGTCCAAAATGGGGAGGTGTCATGATAATGTAAGAATGTCATAATATGAGATTAGTTCTAGAAGGTACATGGCACAGACACACACGCTGCAGCTTCGACCCCCTTTCCTCCCCTCTGCATTTGCTCATGCAACAAACAAATTCCTATGGCGGATACTCTGTGCAACTTGATACCAATGTGTGAGCAGTTTTATGGCCTAGCTGCAAACTACTCATTCCCTCCTCCCATCTAATACCAGCCAAAACTGGTGTGGAAGCCCAGAGTTTCTTTGTTCTATTAAAGATATATATAGTGGCACTGAATTGGGCTAGACAGATAAGAATGATATATTACGGATGTCCATCGGTAGATCTACCACCCACTGAAAGCGTAAGCAGCTAAACGCAACGGGTGCAACGTTCAGATTTCTCAGTAATCGGTTCAGGTAATTGCTCCTTATTGACACTTAAAAGCGAGGTTCACACAGCAAGTTATACATAAAAATAGTTACCATAGCTGTAAGTAAAGAGGAGGTTTCAGCTTCTAAGTGATGTCACCACAGGGGGAGTTGTTGTGAATTCTGCTCTTGGGCTCCCTCTGGTGGTTGTTGGTGGTAGTGCAGTTGTCTTGGGGTTGTATCCGGGCAGGTGTTTCTGCTGATTGCAGCTCTATTAGGTATTTAGGTGTGCAGGCTCCATGAGTCAGTGCCAGTTGTCCATTGTACTTGGAGGGATTGCATTTCTCTCTGGCTCCTCATGCCCTGCTGCCAATTCAGATAAGATAAGTGTCTGTTTTGTTGTCTCTGTGCACACATTCAGTGTGCTTTGCAATTCAGTGCAATTTATTGTGTTTTTGTCCAGCTTAGACTTTGTTTGGATTTTTCAGTCATGCTGGATTCTCAGGAGATGCAGATATACTTTCTATGTCTTTAGTTAGATGTAGATTATTTGTATTATCTGCTGTGGATGTTTTTAGGATTTTAATACTGACCGCTTAGTATTCTGTCCTATCCTTTTCTATTTAGCTAGAAGTGCCTCTTTTGCTAAATCCTGTTTTTCTGCCTGTGTGTGTCTTTCTTCTTATACTCACAGTCAATATTTGTGGGGGGCTGCCTGTCCTTTGGGGTTCTGCTCTGAGGCAAGATAGAATTCCCATTTCCATCTATAGGGGTATTTAGTCCTCCGGCTGTGTCGAGATGTCTAGGACGTGTTAGGTACATCCCACGGCTACTTCTAGTTGCGGTGTTAGTTTAGGGTTTGCGGTCAGTACAGGTACCACCTACTCCTGAGAAAGTCTCTTATGCGGCTCCAAGGTCACCGGATCATAACAGGGAGTGCCTGGGTTTTTAGCTAAGAATATCTTAGTGAAACAGCATTCCAGCAGCATCTTGTGTCCAGGGTCCAGCTGCTCTCTACATATGTGCTATGCATCTAGATATGTTTATCCTCCCAAGCCACAGGCCAGCCAAGATGATACATAATGACCCGTAAGTGTTCTATTCAATTTTAATCCTTTTTTTATTTGCAATTGCAATGTACATATGAATTGCCTTCTTTATAATATCTTTTATACTTTGTAAACACTGCTTACCTTTCTATGGAGCAAAATATATAATTTACTAGCTTGTCACCCCCTGCTCTATAAACAAACTGTCGCTTCCTCTGAAGTGAATTACGCAGTAGATTTGGGTTGGCTCCGGACCCATTAATCCTTAGGAAATCGGAGCTGGTGGCAGCATACTTTAGGTTCTGTGCGATTGGGAATCTTTGTAGCAACAGCGGCGTTGACAAATTATTGTTCCCGCCTGTGTGGGAGTAGTTATATCACCCTCATTTCAGCGTGCCCGCTAGCCAGTACATAACAGGCATCCTTTTTGGCGACTAATTACTCTAGGTGCAGCACCTAATCTAACCTGAGGGTAAAGGGGGCGCCAGATAGCAGCAAGTTCCAAACTGGAACTGGGAGGTGGGATATAGATATATACCTTTCAGAAGGAACCAGGGGTAACCAAACCACCCCTGTTCGTGACAAATTGGTGTGAGTAGTGGGGATGATAAAGATATCTTCCCCGGGATCCCTGACATATTATGTGGATTCGTGACATATTGTTGGCAGAACGGCATCAACTGTGACAATTCCGAATTGGGGTGTGGCCTCCATGTACCCTCCAATTTGGTGTGTGGCCTCATTTAACCACCAAGTTGGGGTGTGGCCTCCAGTACCCTCCAAATTGTGGTGTGGCATTTAGGTACCTATCAAATTGTGGTGTTGCCTCCTAGTATCCTCAGATTAGGGGTGTGGCCTACGGTACCCTCCTAGTTGGTGGTGTGGCCTCCAGTACCCTCTCAGTTGGAATGTGGCCTCTTGCGGTGTGGCCTCAGCACCCTCTGAGTTGGGGTGTGGCCTATGATCCCCTCCAAGTTGGGGTGTGGCTTCCAGTACCTGCCAGGCACCCTTGGAGTTGGGGTGTGGCCTTCGGGTACCCTTTGATTTGGGGTGTGGCCTCTGCTACCCTCCGAGTTGGGGTTTGGCCTTAGATACCCTCCGAGTTGGGGTGTGGCCTTCGGTACCCTCCGAGTTGGGGTGTGGCCTCCGATACCCTCTGAGTTGTGTGGCCTCCTTTACCCTCTGAGATGGTGTGTGGCCTCCACTACCTTCCAGGCACATTCCGAGTTGGGGTGTAGTGTCCGATACCCTCCAAATTGGGGTGTGGCATTAGTTACCCTCTGAGTTGGGGTGTGGCCTCCGCTACCTTCTAGGCACCCTCCGAGCTGTGGTGTTGCCTCTGGTACCCTCCAAATTGAGATGTTGCCTACGGGCACCCTACAAGTTGGGGTGTGGCCTCCGGGCACCCTCTGGGTTGGGGTGTGGCCTCGGGACCTTCAAGGCACCCTCAGAGTTTGGGTGTGGCCTTCAGATGCCCACCAACTTGGAGTGTAGCCTCCGATACCCCCATAGCTTGGGTGTTGTCTCCAGTAACAGCTGTGAAAAAGATCATATTAGATCAAAACGCATTGCTTGTTTTTCTGTATCCACTGTAACTACATCCCCTTTGCCCAAAGACTTTGCATTTTTAATGGAAAAATAAAGAATTGGAAATTTTAAAAGTATCGGAGACCACACCCCATCTCGAAGATTACCGGAGGCCAAACCCCAAGAGTCCACACCCACACTCGTAGGATACCAGAGGAAACACCCCAATTCGGTGGGTACCAGAGGCCACACCCTAACTCCAAGTTGGGGTGTGGCCTCTGGTACCCTCAGAGTTAGGGTATGGCCTCTGGAACACAACAAATTGGGGTGTTGCCTCCAGTACCCTACAAGTTGGGGTGTAGACTACGGTACAATCCGAGTTGTGGTGTGGCCTACGGTACGCTCAGAGAGTACCGGAGGCCACATTCCAGCTCGGAGGGTATCGGAGGCTACACCCCAACTTGGAGTGCCTCCAAATCAGAGGGTACCGGAGGCCACACCCCAATTTGGAGGGCACCTGAGGCCACATCTCAACTCAGAGTGTATTGGAGGCCAAATCCCTACTCGGAGGGTAGCAGAGTCCACACCCCAACTCAAAATCTACTGGAGGCCACACCCCAACTTAGAGAGTACACGGAGGCCACACCCCTACTTGGAGGGTGCGCAGAGGCCACACCCCAATTCAGAGGATACCAGAAACCACACCCTAACTCAGAGGGTATGAGAGGCCACACCCCAGATTGAAGGGTACCAGAGGCCACACCCCAAGAGTCCACCTCCCAACTCGGAGGGTACTGGAGGCCGCAGCCCAATTCGTAGTGTACCAGAAGCCACACCCCAAATTTGGAGGGTATCGGAGGCCACACACCAACTCAGAGGGTGCCGGAGGCCACATCCCAACTCAGAGGGTGCCTGGAAGGTACTGGACGCCACACTCCAACTCCGAGGGTACTGGAGGCCACGCCGCAACTCGGAGAATAACAGAGGCCACACCTCAATTTGGAAGGTACTGGAGGCTACATCCCAACTCAGAGGGTACTGGAGGCCACACCCCAAATTGGATTGGGGTGTGGCCTCCGATACCCTCATAGTTGGGGGTGCGGCCTCTGGTACCCTCCAAACTGATGTGGCCACCGGTACCCTCTGAGTTAGGGTCTGGCCTCCGGGCACTCTCCAATTTGGGGTGTTGCAAATGGGTACCCTGCGATTTGGGGTGCTGCCTCCAGTATCATCCGAATTGGGGTGTGGTCTCTTGAGGTGTGGCCTCCGGTACCCTTCAAACTGGGGTGTGGCCTCTAATACACTCCGAGTTGGGGTGTGGGTTTCGGTACCCTCCGAATTGGAGTGTGGCCTACAATAACCTCCGAGTTGGGGTGTGGCCTCTGGAACATTCCGAATTGGGGTGTGGCATCTGGTAAATTACGAATTGTGGTGTGGAATCCGGTAGCCTCCGAGTTGGGGTGTGGCCTCTGGTACCCTCCGAGTTGGGGTCTCACCTCCAGGCACCCTCCGATTTGGGTGTGGCCTCCAGGTAGCCCTCAAGTTGGGTTTTGGCTTCTGGTACCCTCCGAGTTCGGGTGTGGCTTCCGGTATCCTCAAAGTTTAAGTGCGGCCTCTGGTACCCTCTGATTTGGGGTGTTGCCTCCAATACCATCTGAGTTGGGGTGTGTCCTTTGATACCCTCCAATTTGGGATGTGGCCTCTGGTACCCTGCGAATTTGGGTGTTGCTCCCGTTCCCTCTGAATTGGGGTGTGGCCTCCAAGTACCATACAATTTGGGATGTGGCCTCCGATACCCTCCGAGTTGGGGTGTGGCATCCGGTACCTTCCCAATTGGGGTGTGGAATCTGGTAACATAGGGATGTTGCCTCCGGGTACCCTCATAGTTGGGGTGTGGCTTCTGGTACACTTCAAGTTGCGGTGTGGCTTCCAGCACCCTCAGAGTTGGGGTGTGGTCTCTGGTACCCTCCAAATTAGGGTGCGGTATCCAGTATCTTCCGATTTGGGGTGTGTCCTCCAGTACCCTCCAAGTTGGGTGTGGCCTCTGGTACACTCAGAGTTGAGGTGTTGCATTCAGTACCCTCTGAATTGGGGTGTGGCATCCGGTAACCTAAGGATGTTGCCTCCGGTACCCTCTGAGTTGGGATGTGGCCTCCGGTACCCTCCGTGCTAGCGTCTGGCCTCCGGGCACCCTACAAGTTGGGGTGTGGCCTCCAGTTACCCTCATCGTTGGGGTATGGGTTCTGGTACCCTTCGAGTTGCGGTGTGGCATCTGATACTCTCCAATTTGGGTCTTGGGCTCCAGTGACCCATGAATCCGAGTACCCTCAAAGCTGGGGTGTCGCCTCCGATGCCCTCTGAGTTGGGTTGTGGTTTCCGTTCCCCTCTAAATTGGGGTGTGGAATCCGGTACCTTCCAAGTTGGGGTGTGGCCTCCGGTACCCTCCGAATTGGGTTGTGGAATCCGGTAAACTAGAGATGTTGCCTACAATACCCTCCGAGTTGCGGTGTGGCCTCCGGTACCCTTTGAGTTGGGGGTCTGGCCTCTGGACACCCTCCAATTTGGGGTGTGTCCTCTGGTACCCTCCAAACTGGGGTGTGGCATCCGGTACCCTCATAGTTGGGGTATGTCTTCTGGTACACTTCAAGTTGCGGTGTGGCTTCCAGTACCCTCAGAGTTGGGGTGTGGTCTCTGGTACCCTCCGAATTGAGGTGTGGCATCCGGTACCTTCCGAATTGTGGTGTGTCCTCCAGTACCCTCCGAGTTGAGTGTGGCCTCTGGTACTCTCTGAGTTGAGGTGTGGCATCTGGTAACCTAAGGATGTTGCCTCCGGTACCCTCTGAGTTGGGGTGTGGCCTCTGATACCCTCTGTGCTAGGGTCTGGCTTCCGGGCACCTTACGAGTTGGGGTCTGGCCTCCAGACACCCTCCAAGTTGGGGTGTGGCCTACAGGCAGGCACACTCTGAGTTGCGGTGTGGCCTCTGATACCCTCCAATTTGGGTCATGGGCTTCAGTACCCTACGAATTGGGGTGTGGCATCTGAGTACACTCCGAATTGGGGTGTGGACTCCAGTAACCTCCAAGCTAAGGTATGGCCTCTGATACCCTCTGAGTTGGGTTGTGGTTTCCGTTACCCTCTGAAATGGGGTGTGGCATCCGGTACCTTCGGAGTTCGGTGTGGCCTCTGGTACACTCCGAGTTGGGGTGTGGCTTTCGATACCCTCCAAGTTGGGGTGTGGCCTCCGGTACCCTCCAACTTGGGATCTGGCCTCTGGACACCCTCTTATTTGGGGTGTGGCCCCCGGTATCCTCTGAATTGGGGTGTGGCATCCTGTACCCTCTGAGTTAGGGTCTGTCCTCCTGGCATCCTCCGATTTGGGGTGTGGGTACCCTTCAAGTTGGGGTGTGGCCTCTGGTACCCTATGATTTGGGGTGCGGCCTCCAGTACCCTCCGAGTTGGAATGTGGACTCTAGGGGTGTGGCCTCCGGTATCCTCCAATGTGGGGTGTGGCCTCTGATACCTCCGAGTTGGGGTGTGGTTTCTGGTACCCTCCGAATTGGGGTGTGGCCTCCGATACCCTCCGAGTTGGGGTGTGGCCTCTGGTACCCTCTGAGTTGTGGTGTGGCCTCTGGTACCCTCCGAACTGGGGTGTGACTCCCGATATACTCCGAATTGGGGTGCGGTAGGTCTGGCTTCTGGGCACCCTCCGATTTGGAGTGTGGCCTACGGGTACCCTCCAAGTTGGGGTGTGGCCTCTGGTACCCTATGATTTGGAGTGCGGCCTCCAGTACCATCCGAGTTTGAATGTGGACTCTAGGGGTGTGGCCTCCGGTATCCTCCAATTTGGGGTGTGGCCTCTGATACCTCCGAGTTGGGGTGTGGTTTCTGGTACCCTCCGAATTGGGGTGTGGCCTCCGATACACTCCGAGTTGGGGTGTGGCCTCTGGTACCCTCTGAGTTGTGGTGTGGCCTCTGGTACCCTCCGAACTAGGGTGTGACTCCCGGTATACTCCGAATTGGGGTGCGGTAGGTCTGGCTTCTGGGCACCCTCCGATTTGGAGTGTGGCCTACGGGTACCCTCCAAGTTGGGGTGTGGCCTCTGGTACCCTCCAAATTGTGGTGTGTCCTCCGGTACCCTCCGAGTTCAGGTGTGGCCTCCGATACCCCCAAGTTTGGGTGTGGCCTCCGGTACCTTACGAATTGGGTTGTGACCTCCAGTACCCTCCGAGTTGGGGTGTGGACTCTTGGGTCTGGCCTCCGATACCCTCCAAGTTTTGTTGTGGCCTCTGGTACTCTCCGAATTGGGGTGTGGCATCCGGTAAACTAGAGATGTTGCCTCCAATACCCTCCGAGTAGTGGTGTGGCCTCCGGTACCCTTTGAGTTGGGGGTCTGGCCTCTGGACACCCTCTGATTTGGGGTGTGTCCTCTGGTACCCTCCAAACTGGGGCGTGGCATCTGGTACCCTCTGAGATGGGGTGTGGCCTCCTTTACCCTCCGTGTTAGGGTCTGGCCTCCGGGCACACTCCAAGTTGGGGTTTGGCCTCCGGACACCCGCCGATTTGGGGTGTGGCCTCCAGGTACCCTCATAGTTGGGGTATGTCTTCTGGTACACTTCAAGTTGCGGTGTGGCTTCCAGTACCCTCAGAGTTGGGGTGTGGTCTCTGGTACCCTCCGAATTTAGGTGTGGCATCCGGTACCTTCCGAATTGTGGTGTGTCCTCCAGTACCCTCCGAGTTGAGTGTGGCCTCTGGTACACTCCGAGTTGAGGTGTGGCATCTGGTAACCTAAGGATGTTGCCTCCGGTACCCTCTGAGTTGGGGTGTGGCCTCTGATACCCTCTGTGATAGGGACTGGCTTCCGGGCACCTTACGAGTTGGGGTCTGGCCTCCAGACACCCTCCAAGTTGGGGTGTGGCCTACAGGCAGGCACACTCTGAGTTGCGGTGTGGCCTCTGATACCCTCCAATTTGGGTCATGAGCTTCAGTACCCTACGAATTGGGGTGTGGCATCTGAGTACACTCCGAATTGGGGTGTGGACTCCAGTAACCTCCAAGCTAAGGTATGGCCTCTGATACCCTCTGAGTTGGGTTGTGGTTTCCGTTACCCTCTGAAATGGGGTGTGGCATCCGGTACCTTCGGAGTTGGGGTGTGACCTCTGGTACCCTCCGAGTTGGGTGTGGCCTCTGGTACACTCTGAGTTGGGGTGTGGCTTTCGATACCCTCCAAGTTGGGGTGTGGCCTCCGGTACCCTCCAACTTGGGATCTGGCCTCTGGACACCCTCTTATTTGGGGTGTGGCCCCGGTATCCTCTGAATTGGGGTGTGGCATCCTGTACCCTCTGAGTTAGGGTCTGTCCTCCTGGCATCCTCCGATTTGGGGTGTGGGTACCCTTCAAGTTGGGGTGTGGCCTCTGGTATCCTATGATTTGGGGTGCGGCCTCCAGTACCATCCGAGTTGGAATGTGGACTCTAGGGGTGTGGCCTCCGGTATCCTCCAATGTGGGGTGTGGCCTCTGATACCTCCGAGTTGGGGTGTGGTTTCTGGTACCCTCCGAATTGGGGTGTGGCCTCCGATACCCTCCGAGTTGGGGTGTGGCCTCTGGTACCCTCTGAGTTGTGGTGTGGCCTATGGTACCCTCCGAACTAGGGTGTGACTCCCGGTATACTCCGAATTGGGGTGCGGTAGGTCTGGCTTCTGGGCACCCTCCGATTTGGAGTGTGGCCTACGGGTACCCTCCAAGTTGGGGTGTGGCCTCTGGTACCCTCCAAATTGTGGTGTGTCCTCCGGTACCCTCCGAGTTCAGGTGTGGCCTCCGATACCCCCAAGTTTGGGTGTGGCCTCCGGTACCTTACGAATTGGGTTGTGACCTCCAGTACCCTCCGAGTTGGGGTGTGGACTCTTGGGTGTGGCCTCCGATACCCTCCAAGTTTTGTTGTGGCCTCTGGTACTCTCCGAATTGGGGTGTGGCATCCGGTAAACTAGAGATGTTGCCTCCAATACCCTCCGAGTAGCGGTGTGGCCTCTGGTACCCTTTGAGTTGGGGGTCTGGCCTCTGGACACCCTCTGATTTGGGGTGTGTCCTCTGGTACCCTCCAAACTGGGGTGTGGCATCTGGTACCCTCTGAGATGGGGTGTGGCCTCCGGTACCCTCCGTGTTAGGGTCTGGCCTCCGGGCACACTCCACGTTGGGGTTTGGCCTCCGGACACACGCCGATTTGGGGTGTGACCCTCATAGTCGGGGTATGTCTTCTGGTACACTTCAAGTTGCGTTGTGTTGTGAATTCCGTTCTCGAACTCCCTCCTGTGGTCATGAATGGTACTTCGGCGAGTTCTGTCCGTGGACTCCCTCTGGTGGCTGTGCGTGGAACTGCTGGTTCTGAGGTTGTTTCCTCAGCTGCCCTCGTTTGCGGCTAGGCTGGCTTTTCTATTTAACTCCACTCAGATCGTTACTTCATGCCAGCTGTCAATGTATCGGTACTGGTTCAGATCTCTCTCGGATCTTTCTGATGACCTGTCTATTCCAGCAGAAGCTAAGTCCCTGCTAGTTCATTTGTTGTTCATTGTGTACTGAATATATTTATTAGTACTTGCTAAGTTCTAGTCCAGCTTGCTAACATGATATTGCCTTGCTAGCTGGAAGCTCTGGGGTGCAGAGTGGCACCTCCGCACCGTGAGTCGGTGTGGGGGTCTTTTTGCACACTCTGCGTGGCTTTTTGTAGTTTTTTGTGCTGACCGCATAGATTCCTTTCATATCCTCAGTCTATTTAGTAAGTCTGGCCTCCTTTGCTGAAAACCTGTTTCATTCCTGTGTTTGTGACTTTCCTCTTAACTCACAGTCAATATTTGTGGGGGGCTGCCTTTTCCTTTGGGGAATTTCTCTGAGGCAAGGTAAGGCTTTATTTTCTATCTTTAGGGGTAGTTAGCTCTTAGGCTGTGAAGAGGCGTCTAGGGAGAGTTAGGTACGCTCCACGGCTATTTCTAGTGTGTGCGATAGGATTAGAGTTTGCGGTCAGCAGAGATCCCACTCCCCAGAGCTTGTCCTGTTTTCTAGTTTAACCATCAGGTCATTCCAGGTGCTCCTAACCACCAGGTCATAACAGCGGTGTGGCTTCCAGCACCTTCAGAGTTGGGGTGTGGTCTCTGGTACCCTCCAAATTAGGGTGCGGCATCCAGTATCTTCCGATTTGGGATGTGTCCTCCAGTACCCTCCAAGTTGGGTGTGGCCTCTGGTACACTCCGAGTTGAGGTGTTGCATTCAGTACCCTCTGAATTGGGGTGTGGCATCTGGTAACCTAAGGATGTTGCCTCCGGTACCCTCTGAGTTGGGATGTGGCCTCCGGTACCCTCCGTGCTAGCGTCTGGCCTCCGGGCACCCTACAAGTTGGGGTGTGGCCTCCAGTTACCCTCATCGTTGGGGTATTGGTTCTGGTACCCTTCGAGTTGCGGTGTGGCTTCTGATACTCTCCAATTTGGGTCTTGGGCTCCAGTGACCCATGAATTGGGGAGTGGCATCTGAGTACCCTCCAAGCTGGGGTGTCGCCTCCGATACCCTCTGAGTTGGGTTGTGGTTTCCGTTCCCCTCTAAATTGGGGTGTGGAATCTGGTACCTTCCAAGTTGGGGTGTGGCCTCCGGTACCCTCCGAATTGGGTTGTGGAATCCGGTAAACTAGAGATGTTGCCTCCAATACCCTCCGAGTTGCGGTGTGGCCTCCGGTACCCTTTGAGTTGGGGGTCTGGCATCTGGACACCCTCCAATTTGGGGTGTGTCCTCTGGTACCCTCCGAACTGGGGTGTGGCATCCGGTACCCTCTGAGATGGGGTCTGGCCTTCGGGCACACTCCAAGTTGGGGTTTGGCCTCTGGACACCCGCCGATTTGGGGTGTGGCCTCCAGGTACCCTCATAGTTGGGGAATCTCTTCTGGTACACTTCAAGTTGCGGTGTGGCTTCCAGTACCCTCAGAGTTGGGGTGTGGTCTCTGGTACCCTCCGAATTGAGGTGTGGCATCCGGTACCTTCCGAATTGTGGTGTGTCCTCCAGTACCCTCCGAGTTGAGTGTGGCCTCTTGTACACTCCGAGTTGAGGTGTGGCATCTGGTAACCTAAGGATGTTGCCTCCGGTTCCCTCTGAGTTGGGGTGTGGCCTCCGATACCCTCCAATTTGGGTCATGGGCTTCAGTACCCTACGAATTGGGGTGTGGCATCTGAGTACACTGCGAATTGGGGTGTTGACTCCAGTAACCTCCAAGCTAAGGTGTGGCCTCTGATACCCTCTGAGTTGGGTTGTGGTTTCCGTTACCCTCTGAAATGGGGTGTGGCATCCGGTACCTTCGGAGTTGGGGTGTGACCTCTGGTACCCTCCGAGTTGGGTGTGGCCTCTGGTACACTCCGAGTTGGGGTGTGGCTTTCATCACCCTCCGAGTTGGGGTGTGGCGTCCGGTACCCTCCAACTTGGGGTCTGGCCTCTGGACACCCTCTTATTTGGGGTGTGGCCCCCGGTATCCTCTGAATTGGGGTGTGGCATCCTGTACCCTCTGAGTTAGGGTCTGTCCTCCTGGCATCCTCCGATTTGGAGTGTGGGTACCCTTCAAGTTGGGGTGTGGCCTCTGGTACCCTACAATTTTGGGTGCGGCCTCCAGTACCCTCCGAGTTGGGATGTGGACTCTAGGGGTGTGGCCTCCGGTATCCTCCAATGTGGGGTGTGGCCTCTGATACCCTCCGAGTTGGGGTGTGGTTTCTGGTACCCTCCGAATTGGGGTGTGGCCTCCGATACCCTCCGAGGGGGTGTGGCCTCTGGTACCCTCTGAGTTGTGGTGTGGCCTCTGGTACCCTCCGAACTGGGGTGTGACTTCCGGTATGCTCCGAATTGGGGTGCGGTAGGTCTGGCCCCTGGGCACCCTCCGATTTGGAGCGTGGCCTACGGGTACCCTCCAAGTTGGGGTGTGGCCTCTGGTACCCTCCGAATTGTGGTGTGTCCTCCGGTACCCTCCGAGTTCAGGTGTGGCCTCCGATGCCCCCAAGTTTGGGTGTGGCCTCCGGTACCTTACGAATTGGGTTGCGACCTCCAGTACCCTCCGAGTTGGGGTGTGGACTCTTGGGTGTGGCCTCCGATACCCTCCAAGTTTCGTTGTGGCCTCTGGTACTCTCCGAATTAGGATGTGGCCTCTGTTACCCTCCAAACTTGGGGTGTGGCCTCTGGTATCCTCCGAATTGGGGTGTGGCATCCTGTACCCTTTGAGTTAGGGTCTGGCCTCTGGGCACCCTAAGAATTGGGGTGTGGCCTCCGAGTACCATACGAATTGGGGTGTGGCCTCCCGTACCCTCCGAGTTGGGGTGTGGCCTTTGGTACACTCCAAGCTGGAGTGGGGCCTTTGATACCCTCCGAATAGGGTTGTGGTTTCGGTACCCTCCGAATTGGGTAAAGCCTCCAATACCCTCCGAGTTGGGATGTGGCTGGCCTTCGGTACCATCCAAGCAGGGGTGTGGCCTCCGGTACCCTCCAATTGGGGTGTGGAATCCGGTAGCTTCCAAGAAAAGGTGTGGCCTCCGGTACTCACCGAGTTAGGGTCTGGCTTCTGGGCACCCTCCGATTTGGAGTGTGGCCATTTGGGTACCCTCCATGTTGGGGTGTGGCTTTTGTACCCTCCATGTTGGGGTGTGGCCTCTGATACCCTCAGAGGTGGGGTGTGGTCTCTGGTAACCTCCGATTTGTGGCTTTGCCTCCAGTACCATCCAAGTTGGGGTGTGGGCTCCAATACCCTCCAAGTTGGGGTGTGTCCTCCGATTCTCTATGAATTGGGGTGCGTCCTCCAGTACCCTCAGAGTTGAGGTGTGACCTCTGGTACCCTCATAGTTGGGGGTGTGGCTTCTGGTACCCTTCGAGTTGCGGTGTGGCTTCCAGTACTCTCAAAGTTGGGGTGTGGAATCTGGTACCCTTCGAATTTGGTTTTGCCTCTGTTACCCTCTGAGTTGGGGTGTGGTCTCTGATACCCTCCAATTTGGGTCGTGGCCTCCGGTACTCTACACATTGGGTTGTGGCCTCCAAGTATCCTCCAAATTGGTGTGTGGACTACAGTATGCTCCGAGTTGGGGAGTGGACTCTTGGGGTTTGGCCTCCGATACCCTTCAAACTGGGGGTATGGCCTCCGGTATCCTCTGAATTGGGGTGTGGCATCTGGTACCCTGAGCTAGGGTCTGGCCTCCAGGCACCCTCTGATTTGTGTTGCGGCCTACAGGTACCCTCCAAGTTCAGGGGTGTGGCTTCTAGTACCCTTTGAATTGTGGTGTTGCCTCCGGTACCCTCCAAGTTGGGGTGTGGCTTCCGGTACCCTACGAATTGGGATGCGACCTCCAGTACCCTCCGAGTCTGGGTGTGGCCTCTGGTACCCTCCGAATTGAGGTGTGGCCTACGATACCCTCCGAGTTGGGGTGTGGCCTCTGGTGCCCTCTAAGTTGGGTTGTTTTCTCTGATACCTTCCGGGTTGGGGTGTGGCCTCCAGTACCTTCCAGGTATACTCCGAGTTGAGATGCAGCCTTCAGTACCCTCCGAATTGCGGCCTCAGTGCACGTCGGAGGGTGCCCGATACAGTAGGCCACACCTCAGCTCGGAGGGTGCCTCGAAGAGGCCACACTCCAACTCGGAGCCACACTCCAACTCCTGTAGGATAGCGGAGGCCACCCACTCCAGATACTGAGTTCACACCCCAACTTGGAGGGTGCCCAGAGGCCATACCACTACTCGGAGGGTATAGTAGGCCACACATACACCCAGCTCAAAAGGTATCAGAGGCCTCACCCCAACTCCGAGTGTAAGGCCACACCCCAACTCAAATGCCTGGAAGTACCGGATGCCACACCCCAACTCGGAGGGTATCAAAGGCCACACCCCAAGAGGCCACAAACCAACTTGGAGGGTACCAGAGGCCACACCACAACTCGGAGGGTACCATCTGATACCAGAGGCCACACCATAACTCGGAGGGTACCAGAGGCAACACCCCAATTCGTCCAAGGGTAGTACACCATTGGCTCTGAGGTTACTTGGAGGCCACATTCCAATTTCGAGGGTACCAGAGTCCACACCACAATTCAGAGGGTACCGTATGCCACACCCTAACTCGGAGGGTACCACACCCCAAACCACCTGGGTACCTGGAGGCCACTCCCCATCTCGGAGGGTGCCTGGAGGGTAATGGAGGACACACCCCAACTCAGAGGGTATCGGAGGCCACACCCCAGCTCAGCCCTAGGGTACTAGAGGGTCCACTGTTGTGATTCGGTTCGTGGGCTCCCCCGGTGGTCTCTTGTGGTACTGGTGTCCTGCAAGCTTTGCCTTCTCAGTTCACCTGTTCCTATCAGGATGTGGGAGTATCCTATTTAACCTTGCTCCTCAGTCATTCTAATGCTGGCCATCAATGTATCCAGAGTGATTCTGTTGCATGTTCCTGCTCCCAGTTTTCTGCTCAGCTAAGTTGGACACTTTAGTCCTTAAGTCTATTTTTGTATGTTTTGTCCAGTTTGCACTTATGTGAATCTCTGCAGCTGGAAGCTCTTGTTGGGCTGAAATTACCACTCCAGTGGCATGAGTTGTCACATGAGTTAAGGTAATTTCAGGATGGTGTTTTGAAGGGTTTTGCAGCTGACCGCGAAGTCCTCTGTTGTATCTTTCTGCTATTTAGTTAGCGGGCCTCTCTGTGCTAAATCTGCTTTCATACTACGTGTGTCTTTTCATCTGCTCTCACCGTTATTATATGTGGGGGGCTGCTATCTCCTGTGGGGACATTCTCTGGAGGCAAGCCAGGACTGTGTTTTCTTCTACCAGGGGTAGTTAGTTCTCCGGCTGGCGCGCGGCATCTAGAGACAACGCAGGAATGCCCCCTGGCTACTTCTAGTGTGGTGTGTAGGTTTAGCATCGCGGTCAGCTCTAGTTTCCATCACCCGAGAGCTTGTCCGTTTATTCTATGCTTCTGATGTTTCCTTGCCATTGGAAACCATAACAGTCCACACCCCAACTCAGAGGGTATCAGAGGCCACACCCCACCTAGGAGCGTACCAGAGGCCACACCCCAACTTGGAGGGTATCGCAGGCCACACCCCAACTCCGAGGGTACTGGAAGACACACATCAAACAAGAGTACCGTACCTGGAGGCGACACCCCATCTCCGAGTGTGCCTGGAAGGTAGCCACACCCCAGTTCCTGGGTTACCACCCCAGCTCGGAGGATATCGGAGGCCACACCTCAGCTCTGAGGGTATCAGAGGCCACACTACAACTCGCAGGCCACACACCAACTCGGAGGGTACCAGAGGCCACACCCCAATTCAGAGGGTACCATAGGACACACCCCAACTCTGAGGTTACCGTAGGACACACCCCAACTCTGAGGTTACTCGGAGGCCACACCCAAACTAAGAGGGTACTGAGGCTGTCACACCCCATTGGATACCTGGAGGCCACAACCCATCTGGTACGGGTGCCTGGAAGGTACCATAGGTCACACCCCAACTCAGAGGGTATCGGAGGCCACAACTCAGAGGACACACTCAGAGGGTACTCCCCACCATGGAGCGTAACAGAGGCCACACCCCAATGGAGGGTAATGTGTTATGGTTCTCAATGGCAAGAGAACATAGCCCAGCAAATATAAGAACTAGCTCTTGGAAGGATGGAAACTAAACTGACCATGAACTAAACCTGCCGCACAACTAACAGTAGCCGGGTAGCGTAGCCTGCGTTTTATCCCTAGACGCCCAGCGCCGGCCGGAGGACTAACTAATCCTAGCAGAGGAAAATATAGTCCTGGCTCACCTCTAGAGAAATTTCCCCGAAAGGCAGACAGAGGCCCCCACAAATATTGGCGGTGATTTTAGATGAAATGACAAACGTAGTATGAAAATAGGTTTAGCAAAATTGAGGTCCGCTTACTAGATAGCAGGAAGACAGAAAGGGCACTTTCATGGTCAGCTGAAAACACTATCAAAATACCATCCTGAAATTACTTTAAGACTCTAGTATTAACTCATAACATCAGAGTGGCAATTTCAGATCACAAGAGCTTTCCAGACACAGAAACGAAACTACAGCTGTGAACTGGAACAAAATGCAAAAACAAACAAGGACCAAAGTCCAACTTAGCTGGGAGTTGTCTAGTAGCAGGAACATGCACAGAAAGGCTTCTGATTACAATGTTGACCGGCATGGAAGTGACAGAGGAGCAAGGCTAAATAGCGACTCCCACATCCTGATGGAAACAGGTGAACAGAGAGGATGATGCACACCAGTTCAATTCCACCAGTGGCCACCGGGGGAGCCCAAAATCCAATTTCACAACAGTACCCCCCCCTCAAGGAGGGGGCACCGAACCCTCACCATAACCACCAGGGCGATCAGGATGAGCCCTATGAAAGGCACGGACCAAATCGGAGGCATGAACATCAGAGGCAGTCACCCAAGAATTATCCTCCTGACCGTATCCCTTCCATTTGACCAGATACTGGAGTTTCCGTCTGGAAACACGGGAGTCCAAGATTTTTTCCACAATGTACTCCAACTCGCCCTCAACCAACACCGGAGCAGGAGGCTCAACGGAAGGCACAACCGGTACCTCGTACCTGCGCAATAATGACCGATGAAAAACATTATGAATAGAAAAAGATGCAGGGAGGTCCAAACGGAAGGACACAGGGTTAAGAATCTCCAATATCTTGTACGGGCCGATGAACCGAGGCTTAAACTTGGGAGAAGAAACCCTCATAGGGACAAAACGAGAAGACAACCACACCAAGTCCCCAACACAAAGCCGAGGACCAACCCGACGCCGGCGGTTGGCAAAAAGCTGAGTCTTCTCCTGGGACAACTTCAAATTGTCCACTACCTGCCCCCAAATCTGATGCAACCTCTCCACCACAGCATCCACTCCAGGACAATCCGAAGATTCCACCTGACCAGAAGAAAATCGAGGATGAAACCCCGAATTACAGAAAAAGGGAGACACCAAGGTGGCAGAGCTGGCCCGATTATTGAGGGCAAACTCCGCTAAAGGCAAAAAAGCAACCCAATCATCCTGATCTGCAGACACAAAACACCTCAAATATGTCTCCAAGGTCTGATTCGTCCGCTCGGTCTGGCCATTAGTCTGAGGATGGAAAGCAGACGAGAAAGACAAATCTATGCCCATCCTAGCACAGAATGCTCGCCAAAATCTAGACACGAATTGGGTACCTCTGTCAGAAACGATATTCTCCGGAATACCATGCAAACGGACCACATTTTGAAAAAACAGAGGAACCAACTCGGAAGAAGAAGGCAACTTAGGCAGGGGAACCAAATGGACCATCTTAGAGAAACGATCACACACCACCCAGATGACAGACATCTTCTGAGAAACAGGAAGATCCGAAATAAAATCCATCGAGATGTGCGTCCAGGGCCTCTTCGGGATAGGCAAGGGCAACAACAATCCACTAGCCCGAGAACAACAAGGCTTGGCCCGAGCACAAACGTCACAAGACTGCACGAAGCCTCGCACATCTCGAGACAGGGAAGGCCACCAGAAGGACCTTGCCACCAAATCCCTGGTACCAAAGATTCCAGGATGACCTGCCAACGCAGAAGAATGAACCTCAGAAATGACTTTACTGGTCCAATCATCAGGAACAAACAGTCTATCAGGTGGGCAACGATCAGGTCTATCCGCCTGAAACTCCTGCAAGGCCCGCCGCAGGTCTGGAGAAACGGCAGACAATATCACTCCATCCTTAAGGATACCTGTAGGTTCAGAATTACCAGGGGAGTCAGGCTCAAAACTCCTAGAAAGGGCATCCGCCTTAACATTCTTAGAACCCGGCAGGTAGGACACCACAAAATTAAACCGAGAGAAAAACAACGACCAGCGCGCCTGTCTAGGATTCAGGCGTCTGGCGGACTCAAGATAAATTAGATTTTTGTGGTCAGTCAATACCACCACCTGATGTCTAGCCCCCTCAAGCCAATGACGCCACTCCTCAAAAGCCCACTTCATGGCCAAAAGCTCCCGATTCCCAACATCATAATTCCGCTCGGCGGGCGAAAATTTACGTGAGAAAAAAGCACAAGGTCTCATCACGGAGCAATCGGAACTTCTCTGCGACAAAACCGCCCCAGCTCCGATTTCAGAAGCGTCGACCTCAATCTGAAAAGGAAGAGCAACATCAGGCTGACGCAGCACAGGGGCGGAAGAAAAGCGGCGCTTAAGCTCCTGAAAGGCCTCCACAGCAGCAGGGGACCAATCAGCAACATCAGCACCCTTCTTAGTCAAATCAGTCAATGGTTTAGCAACATCAGAAAAACCAGCAATAAATCGACGATAAAAGTTAGCAAAGCCCAAAAATTTCTGAAGACTCTTAAGAGAAGAGGGTTGCGTCCAATCACAAATAGCCTGAACCTTGACAGGATCCATCTCGATGGAAGAGGGGGAAAAAATATATCCCAAAAAGGAAATCTTTTGAACCCCAAAAACGCACTTAGAACCCTTCACACACAAGGAATTAGACCGCAAAACCTGAAAAACCCTCCTGACCTGCTGGACATGAGAGTCCCAGTCATCCGAAAAAATCAAAATATCATCCAGATACACAATCATAAATTTATCCAAATAATCACGGAAAATGTCATGCATAAAGGACTGAAAGACTGAAGGGGCATTTGAAAGACCAAAAGGCATCACCAAATACTCAAAGTGGCCCTCGGGCGTATTAAATGCGGTTTTCCACTCATCCCCCTGCTTAATTCGCACCAAATTATACGCCCCACGGAGATCTATCTTAGAGAACCACTTGGCCCCCTTTATGCGAGCAAACAAATCAGTCAGCAGTGGCAACGGATATTGATATTTAACCGTGATCTTATTCAAAAGCCGATAATCAATGCACGGCCTCAAAGAGCCATCTTTCTTAGCCACAAAGAAAAAACCGGCTCCTAAGGGAGATGACGAAGGACGAATATGTCCCTTTTCCAAGGACTCCTTTATATATTCTCGCATAGCAGCATGTTCAGGCACAGACAGATTAAATAAACGACCCTTAGGGTATTTACTACCCGGAATCAAATCTATGGCACAATCGCACTCCCGGTGCGGAGGTAATGAACCAAGCTTAGGTTCTTCAAAAACGTCACGATATTCAGTCAAGAATTCAGGAATCTCAGAGGGAATAGATGATGAAATGGAAACCACAGGTACGTCCCCATGCGTCCCCTTACATCCCCAGCTTAACACAGACATAGCTTTCCAGTCAAGGACTGGGTTATGAGATTGCAGCCATGGCAATCCAAGCACCAACACATCATGTAGGTTATACAGCACAAGAAAGCGAATAATCTCCTGGTGATCCGGATTAATCCGCATAGTTACTTGTGTCCAGTATTGTGGTTTATTGCTAGCCAATGGGGTGGAGTCAATCCCCTTCAGGGGTATAGGAGTTTCAAGAGGCTCCAAATCATACCCACAGCGTTTGGCAAAGGACCAATCCATAAGACTCAAAGCGGCGCCAGAGTCGACATAGGCATCCGTGGTAATAGATGATAAAGAACAAATCAGGGTCACAGATAGAATAAACTTAGACTGTAAAGTGCCAATTGAAACAGACTTATCAAGCTTCTTAGTACGCTTAGAGCATGCTGATATAACATGAGTTGAATCACCGCAATAGAAGCACAACCCATTTTTTCGTCTAAAATTCTGCCGTTCACTTCTGGACAGAATTCTATCACATTGCATATTCTCTGGCGTCTTCTCAGTAGACACTGCCAAATGGTGCACAGGTTTGCGCTCCCGCAGACGCCTATCGATCTGGATAGCCATTGTCATGGACTCATTCAGACCCGCAGGCACAGGGAACCCCACCATAACATCCTTAATGGCATCAGAGAGACCCTCTCTGAAATTCGCCGCCAGGGCGCACTCATTCCACTGAGTAAGCACAGCCCATTTACGGAATTTCTGGCAGTATATTTCAGCTTCGTCTTGCCCCTGAGATAGGGACATCAAGGCCTTTTCCGCCTGAAGTTCTAACTGAGGTTCCTCATAAAGCAACCCCAAGGCCAGAAAAAACGCATCCACATTGAGCAACGCAGGATCCCCTGGAGCCAATGCAAAAGCCCAATCCTGAGGGTCGCCCCGGAGCAAGGAAATCACAATCCTGACCTGCTGAGCAGGATCTCCAGCAGAGCGAGATTTCAGGGACAAAAACAACTTGCAATTATTTTTGAAATTTTGAAAGCAAGATCTATTCCCCGAGAAAAATTCAGGCAAAGGAATTCTAGGTTCAGATATAGGAACATGAACAACAAAATCTTGTAAATCTTGAACTTTCGTGGTGAGATTATTCAAACCTGCAGCTAAACTCTGAATATCCATTTTAAACAGGTGAACACAGAGCCATTCCAGGATTAGAAGGAGAGAGAGAGAGAGAAAGGCTGCAATATAGGCAGACTTGCAAGAGATTCAATTACAAGCACACTCAGAACTGAAGGAAAAAAAAAGGAAAAAAAAAAAAAAAAAAATCTTCAGCAGACTTCTCTTTTCTCTCCTTTCTCTGTCAATTAATTTAACCCTTTGAGGCCGGTCAAACTGTTATGGTTCTCAATGGCAAGAGAACATAGCCCAGCAAATATAAGAACTAGCTCTTGGAAGGATGGAAACTAAACTGACCATGAACTAAACCTGCCGCACAACTAACAGTAGCCGGGTAGCGTAGCCTGCGTTTTATCCCTAGACGCCCAGCGCCGGTCGGAGGACTAACTAATCCTAGCAGAGGAAAATATAGTCCTGGCTCACCTCTAGAGAAATTTCCCCGAAAGGCAGACAGAGGCCCCCACAAATATTGGCGGTGATTTTAGATGAAATGACAAACGTAGTATGAAAATAGGTTTAGCAAAATTGAGGTCCGCTTACTAGATAGCAGGAAGACAGAAAGGGCACTTTCATGGTCAGCTGAAAACACTATCAAAATACCATCCTGAAATTACTTTAAGACTCTAGTATTAACTCATAACATCAGAGTGGCAATTTCAGATCACAAGAGCTTTCCAGACACAGAAACGAAACTACAGCTGTGAACTGGAACAAAATGCAAAAACAAACAAGGACCAAAGTCCAACTTAGCTGGGAGTTGTCTAGTAGCAGGAACATGCACAGAAAGGCTTCTGATTACAATGTTGACCGGCATGGAAGTGACAGAGGAGCAAGGCTAAATAGCGACTCCCACATCCTGATGGAAACAGGTGAACAGAGAGGATGATGCACACCAGTTCAATTCCACCAGTGGCCACCGGGGGAGCCCAAAATCCAATTTCACAACAGTAATGGAGGCTACACCTGAACTCCTGGTACTGAGTCCACACCCCAAACTGGAGGGTCCTCAGAGGCCATACCCCAACTCGGTGGGTACAGTAGGCCACACCCCAGCTCGGAGGGTGCCTGGAAGGTATGATTCCAGAGGCCACACCCTAACTCGGAGGGTATCGGAGGCCACACTCCAGCTTGTAGGGTTTCGGAGATCACATCCCATCTCAAATGCATGGAAGGTACCAGAGGCCACACCCCAACTCGGAGGGTATCGGAGGCCACAACCCAGCTTGCAGGGTACCGCAGACCACACCCCAAGAGGCCACAAACCAACTTGGAGGGTACTGAAGGCCACACCACAATTTGGAGGGTACAGTAGGCCACACCCCAAATCTGAGGTTACACGGAGGCCGCACCCCAATTGGGAGGGTACCGAAGGCCACACCCCAACTCGGAGGGTACCAGAGACAACACCCCAATTCCTCTGAGGGTACTACGCCAACTCTAAGGTTGTTCCTCCGGAGGCCACACCCCAACTCGGAAGGTATCGGAGGCCACACTCCAACTCTGAGGTTGCGCAGAGGCCACACTCCCAACTCGAAGGGCACAGGAGGCCACACTACCAAACAAGAGGGTACCTGGAGGCCACACCCTAGCTCAGAATTACCACCCCAAGTCAGAGGGTATTGGAGGCCACACCCCAGCTCTAAGGGTATCGGAGGCCACACTCCATAGGGCCACACCCCAACACGGAGGGTGCCAGAGGCCACAACACAATTTCGAGGGCAGTAACACTGGGCCCAACTCTGAGATTACTCGGAGGCCACACCCAATTCAGAAGGTACCTGAGGCCACACACTAACTCGGAGGGTACTGGAGGCCACACCCCAAACCCTCGAACCTGGAGGCCAGGTACTGGAGGCCACACCCCAACTCAGAAGGTATCAAAGGCCACAACTCAGAGGGTACCACTGAGAGGCTGTTGGAGGCCACACCCCAACTTGGAGCATACCAGAGGCCACACCCCAACATCCCGGGGTATCATACGCCACACCCCAACTCTGATACTGACCACACCCCAAGTCGGAGGGTGCCCGGTACAGTAGGCCACACCTCAGCTCGGAGGGTGCCTCGAAGAGGCCACACTCCAACTCGTAGGATAGCGGAGGCCACCAACTCCAGGTACTGAGTTCACACCCCAACTTGGAGGGTGCTCAGAGGCCACACCACAACTCGAGGGTACAGTAGGCCACAAACACCCCCATCTCAGAAGGTATCGGAGGCCTCACCCCAATTTCGAGGGTACCTGGAGGCCACACTCCAACTAGAATGCCTGGAAGTACAGGAGGCCACACCCCAACTTGGAGGGTATTGGCGGCCACACCCCAACTCGCAGAGTACCAGAGACCACACCCCAAGAGGCCACAAACCAACTTGGAGGGTTCTGAAGGCCACACCACAACTTGGAGGGTACCATAGGCAACACCCCAATTCCTCCAAGGGTAGTAGTACACCATTGGCTCTGAGGTTACTCGGAGGCCACATTCCAATTCGGAGGGTACCAGAGGCCACACCCTAACTCGGAGAGTGCCACATCCCAAACCACCGGGGTACTTGGAGGCTACTCCCCATCTCGGAGGGTGCCTGGAAGGTAACGGAGGACACACCCCAACTCAGAAGGTATTGGAGGCCACACCCCAGCTCAGAGGGTACCAGGGGGTCAACACCCCAACTCAAATGGTATCAGAGGCCACACCCCACTTAGGAGCATACCAGATGCCTCACCCCAACTTGGAGGGTATTGGAGGCCACACCCCAACTCCGAGGGTACTGGAGGACACACACCAAACAAGAGGTCATACCAGGAGGCCACACCCCATTTCTGAGTGTGCCTGGAAGGTAGCCACACCCCAGCTCAGAGGTTACCACCCCAGCTCAGAGGGTATCGGAGGCCACACCCCAGCTCGGAGGGTATCAGAGGCGACATGTCACACTACAACTTGTAGGCCACACCCCAACTCGGATGGTACCAGATGCCACACCCCAATTCGGAGGGTACTCATAGGACACACCCCAACTCTGAGGTTACTCGGAGGCCACACCCTAACTAAGCCCTTGGGTACTGAGGCTGTCAAACCCCAAGCCAGAGGATACCTGGAGGCCACACCCCATCTCAGAGGTACGGGTGCCGGTACTCATCGGTCACACCCCAACTCGGAGGGTATCGGAGGCCACAACTCAGAGGACACACTCAGAGGGTATCGGAGGGTACTTCCCATCTCAGAGCGTACCAGAGGCCACACCCCAACTCGGAGGGTATCGGAGGCCACACTCCAGCTCGTAGGGTTTCGGAGATCACATCCCATCTCAAATGCATGGAAGGTACCAGAGGCCACACCCCAACTCGGAGGGTATCGGAGGCCACAACCCAGCTTGCAGGGTACCGGAGACCACACCCCAAGAGGCCACAAACCAACTTGGAGGGTACTGAAGGCCACACCACAATTTGGAGGGTACAGTAGGCCACACTTTAAATCTGAGGTTACACGGAGGCCGCACCCCAATTGGGAGGGTACCGAAGGCCACACCCCAACTCGGAGGGTACCAGAGACAACACCCCAATTCCTCTGAGGGTACTACGCCAACTCTGAGGTTGTTCCTCCGGAGGCCACACCCCAACTCGGAAGGTATCGGAGGCCACACTCCAACTCTGAGGTTGCGCAGAGGGCACACTCCCAAATCGAAGGGCACAGGAGGCCACACTACCAAACAAGAGGGTACCTGGAGGCCACACCCTAGCTCAGAATTACCACCCCAAGTCAGAGGGTATTGGAGGCCACACCCCAGCTCTAAGGGTATCGGAGGCCACACTCCATAGGGCCACACCCCAACACGGAGGGTGCCAGAGGCCACAACACAATTTCGCGGGCAGTAACACCCCAACTCTGAGATTACTCGGAGGCCACACCCAATTCAGAAGGTACCTGAGGCCACACACTAACTCGGAGGGTACTGGAGGCCACACCCCAAACCCTGGAACCTGGAGGCCAGGTACTGGAGGCCACACCCCAACTCAGAAGGTATCAAAGGCCACAACTCAGAGGGTACCACTGAGAGGCTGTTGGAGGCCACACCCCAACTTGGAGCATACCAGAGGCCACACCCCAACATCCCGGGGTATCAGACGCCACACCCCAACTCTGATACTGACCACACCCCAAGTCGGAGGGTGCCCGGTACAGTAGGCCACACCTCAGCTCGGAGGGTGCCTCGAAGAGGCCACACTCCAACTCGTAGGATAGCGGAGGCCACCAACTCCAGGTACTGAGTTCACACCCCAACTTGGAGGGTGCTCAGAGGCCACACCACAACTCGAGGGTACAGTAGGCCACAAACACCCCCACCTCAGAAGGTATCGGAGGCCTCACCCCAACTTCGAGGGTACCTGGAGGCCACACTCCAACTAGAATGCCTGGAAGTACTGGAGGCCACACCCCAACTTGGAGGGTATTGGCGGCCACACCCCAACTCGCAGAGTACCAGAGACCACACCCCAAGAGGCCACAAACCAACTTGGAGGGTTCTGAAGGCCACACCACAACTTGGAGGGTACCATAGGCAACACCCCAATTCCTCCAAGGGTAGTAGTACACCATTGGCTCTGAGGTTACTCGGAGGCCACATTCCAATTCGGAGGGTACCAGAGGCCACACCCTAACTCGGAGAGTACCACATCCCAAACCACCGGGGTACTTGGAGGTTACTCCCCATCTCGGAGGGTGCCTGGAAGGTAACGGAGGACACACCCCAACTCAGAAGGTATTGGAGGCCACACCCCAGCTCAGAGGGTACCAGGGGGTCAACACCCCAACTCAAATGGTATCAGAGGCCACACCCCACTTAGGAGCATACCAGATGCCTCACCCCAACTTGGAGGGTATTGGAGGCCACACCCCAACTCCGAGGGTACTGGAGGACACACACCAAACAAGAGGTCATACCTGGAGGCCACACCCCATTTCCGAGTGTGCCTGGAAGGTAGCCACACCCCAGCTCAGAGGTTACCACCCCAGCTCAGAGGGTATCGGAGGCCACACCCCAGCTCGGAGGGTATCAGAGGCGACATGTCACACTACAACTTGTAGGCCACACCCCAACTCGGATGGTACCAGATGCCACACCCCAATTCGGAGGGTACTCATAGGACAAACCCCAACTCTGAGGTTACTCGGAGGCCACACCCTAACTAAGCCCTTGGGTACTGAGGCTGTCAAACCCCAAGCCAGAGGATACCTGGAGGCCACACCCCATCTCAGAGGTACGGGTGCCGGTACTCATCGGTCACACCCCAATTCGGAGGGTATCGGAGGCCACAACTCAGAGGTCACACTCAGAGGGTATCGGAGGGTACTTCCCATCTCAGAGCGTACCAGAGGCCACACCCCAACATGGAGGGTATCGGAGGCTACACCTGAAATCCGGGTACTGATTCCACACCCCAACTCGGAGGGTGCCCAGAGGCCACACCCCAACTCAGAGGGTGTTACAGTAGGCCACACCCCAGCTCAGAGGGTATCCGAGGCCACACCCCAGCTTGTAGGGTTTCGGAGGCCACACCCCAATTTGGATGGTACCTGGAGGTCACACCCCAACTCGAATGCATGGAAGGTACCAGAGTCCACACCCCAACTCGGAGGGTATCGAAGGCCACAACCCAGCTTACAGGGTACCGGAGACAACACTCCAAGAGGCCGCAAACCAACTTGGAGGGTACTGAAGGCCACACCACAATTTGGAGGGTACCATAGGCCACACCCCAAATCTGAGGTTACACGGAAGCCACACCCCAATTGGGAGGGTACCGAAGGCCACACCCCAACTTGGAGGGTACCAGAGACAACAACCCAATTCCTCTGAGGGTACTACCCCAACTCTGAGGTTGTTCAGAGGCCATACCCCAATTCGGAGGGTTCTGGAGGCCACACCACAATTCAGAGGGCACCAGAGGGTATCACCCCTACTTGGAGGGTATCAGAGGCCACACCCCATCTCGGAGAGTATCAGAGGCCACACCCAAACTCCAGGGCCACACCGGTATCGGAGAGGTACCGGAGGCCACACCCAAACTCCGGGTACCCTCTGATGCCACACCCCAACTCAGAGGGTGCCCAGAGGCCACACCCCAACTCAGAGGGTACAGTAGTGGCCACACCCCAAATCGGAGGGTATCGGAGGCCACACTCCATCTCGAAGGGCACCGGAGAGAACACCCTAATTTGGTGGGTACCAGAGACCATGCCATAAATCTGAGGGTACCGGATGAAAGCCACACTGCAACTTGGAGGGTTGGAGGCCACACACCAAATCAGAGGGTGCCTGAAAGGTACTGAAGGCCACACCCCAACTCGGAGGGTATGGGAGGCCACACACCAACACGGAAAGTGTCGGAGGCCACACCCTAAGTCGGAGGCTACCAGAGGCCACACCCCAATTTGGAGGGTACAGGAGGCACAACCACAATTCGAAGAGTACCGGACGGAGGCCACAGCACAGCTCAGAGGGTACCGGAAGCCACACCTCAAAAGGCCACACCCCAACTCAGAGGGTACCGTAGGCTGTCACACCAACTCGGAGGGTGCCTGGAAGGTACCGGAAGCCACACCCCAGCTCAGAGAGTTACAGAGGCCACAGTCTAACTCGGAGGGTATCGGAGGCCACACCCCAGCTCGGAGGGTATCGGAGGCCACAATCCAACTTGTAGGTTAGCATAGGCCACACCCCAACTCCGGGAACTGAATTCACACCCCAACTTGGAGGATGCCCAGATGCCACACCACAACTCGACGGGTACAGTAGGCCACATCCCAACTCCGAAGGGTGCATGTAAGCTATCAGAGGCCACACCCCAACTCAAAGGGTATTGGACGCCACACTCCAGCTCACAGGGTACCGGAGACCACACCGCAAGAGTTCACAAACCAAATTGGAGGTTACCGAAGGCACCACAACTTGGAGGGTACCAGAGGCCACAGCCCAATTTGTAGGCTGTGCCATAGGCCACACCCCAACTCTGAAGCTACACGGAAGCGACACCCCAATTGGGAGGGTATCGGAGGCCAAACCACAATTCAAAGGGTATCGGAGTGGCCTCCATTACCCTCCAAGTTGGGGTGTGGCTCCAAGCTGGAGTGTGGCCTCCGAAACTCTCCAAGTTGAGATGTGGCTTCCGGGTACACTCTGAGTTGGGGTGTGGCCTCCCAATGCCATTTGAGTTAGGGTGTGGCCTCCGCCACCCTGCAAGTTGGGGTGTGCCCTCGAGGTGTGGCCTTTTAGCTCCCTCCAATTTGGGGTGTTAGCAGCCTCTGGTACCCTCCGAGTGTGGGTCTGGCCTCCGGGCACCCTCTGAGTTGGGTTTTGGCCTCCGGGTACCCTCCGAGTTGGGTTATTGCCTCCGGTACCCACCGATTTGGGTTGTGGCTTTTCGGTACCCTCCGATTTGTGGCGTTGCCTCTGGTACCCTTCCAGTTGGGGTCTGGCCTCTGGGCACCATCTGAGTTGAGTTGTGGCCTCTGGGTACCCTCCGAGTTGGGGTGTGGCCTCTGGGGTGTGGCCTTTTCGTACCCTCCAATTTGAGGTGGGTACCCTTCAAGTTGGGTTCTTGCCTCCGGACACCCTCCGTGTGGGGGTGTCGTTTCCGGTACCCTCTGAATTGGGTTGTGGCCTCCAGTACCCTTCGAGTTAGGGTGTGGCCTCTGGTACCCTCTGAGCTGGGGGGTTTTCTCTGATACCCTCCGAGTTGGGGTGTGGCCTCCAGTACCTTCCAGGTACCCTCTGAGTTGGGATGTGGCCTCTGGTACCCTCCAAATTGGGGTGTGGGATCTGGTACCCTCCGAGTTGGGGTGTGGCCTCTGTGCACCCTCCAAGTTAGGGTGTGGCCACTTCAAGTTGGGGTTAGGCCTCCAGACCCTTCGAGATGGGGTGTGGCCTCTGGGCAGCATCCAAGTTGTGTTGTGGCCTCTGGGCACCCTCCAAGTTGGATAGTAGCCTACGGTGCCCTCAGAATTGTGGTGTTCCCTCCGGGAACCTCGAAATTGAGGCATATGGCCTCAGGGTGCCCTTCGATTTGGGGTGTTGCCTCCGGGTACCCTTCGATTTGGGGTGTGGCCTCCGGTACCCACCAAGTTGGATTGTAGCCTATGGTACCCTCAGAATTGCGGTGTTTCCTCTAGGAACCTCGGAATTGAGGCACATGGCCTCAGGGTATCCTCCGAGTTGGGGTGTGGACTGTTGGGATGTGGCCTCCGGTGCCCTTCGAGCTGAGGTGTGGCATTCGATACCCTCCGAGTTGTGGTTTGGCCTACAGTAGAGTTGGGGTGTGGCCTCCGGGTACCCTCCGAGTTTGGGGTGTGGCCGATTTGGAGTGTGGACTTCGGTACCCTCCAAGTTGGGGTGTCCGAATTTTGGTGTTGCCTCCACAACCCTCGGAATTGAGGTGTGGCCTCAGGGGTGTGGCCTCCAGTACCCACCGAGCTGGGTCTCCGGTAACTTCCGAGCTGGGGTGTGGCCTCCAGTATCTTCCAGGCACCCTCACAGTTGGGGTGTGGACTTTGGGTACCCTCTGATTTGGGTGTGGCCTCTGGTACCCTCCGAGTTGGGTTTGGTCTCCGATACCCTCAGAGTTGGGGTGCAGCCTTCGGTACCCTCTGAGTTGGGGTGTGGCTTTCGGTACCCTCCGAGTTGTTGTGTGGCCTCTTGGGGCGGCACCCTCTGTAATGCACCGAGTTGGGGTTTGGCCTCTGGTACCCTCTGAGTTGGGGTGGGGCCCATTGGTTACCTTGGTTGGGGTGTGGCCTCCGGTACCCTCAAAGTTAGGTTGTGGCCTCCAGTTCCTTTCGAGTTGGGGTGTGTCCTCTGGTACTCTCTGAGCTGGGGTGTTTTCTCTGATACCCTCCGAGTTGGGGTGTGGCCTCCAGTACCTTCCAGGTACCCTCTGAGTTGGGATGTGGCCTCTGGTACCCTCCGAATTGGGGTGTGGAATCTGGTACCCACCGAGTTGGGGTGTGGCCTCTGTGCACCCTCCAAGTTGGGGTGTCCAAATTTTGGTGTTGCCTCCGGAACCCTCGGAATTGAGGTATGGCCTCAGGGGTGTGGCCTCCAGTACCCATCGAGCTGGGTCTCCGGTACCTTCTGAGCTGGGGTGTGGCCTCCAGTACCTTCCAGGCACCCTCACAGTTGGGGTGTGGACTTTGGGCACCCTCTGATTTGGGTGGGGCCTCTGGTACCCTCCGAGTTGGAGTGTGGCCTACGGGCACCCTCCGAGTTGGGGAGTGGCCTCAGCTACCCTCCGAGTTTGGGTTTAGTCTCCGATACCCTCAGAGTTGGGGTGCAGCCTTTGGTACCCTCCGAGTTGGGGTGTGGCCTCTTGGGGTGGCACCCTCTGTAATGCCCCCGAGTTGGGGTGTGGCCTCTGGTACCCTCTGAGCTGGGGTGTTTTCTCTGATACCCTCCGAGTTGGGGTGTGGCCTCCAGTACCTTCCAGGTACCCTTTGAGTTGGGATGTGGCCTCTGGTACCCTCCGAATTAAGGTGTGGAATCTGGTACCCCCCGAGTTGGGGTGTGGCCTCTGTGCACCCTCCGAGTTGGGGTGTGGCCACTCCAAGTTGGGTTTAGGCCTCCAGACCCTTTGAGATGGGGTGTGGCCTCTGGGCACCCTCCAAGTTGGGATTTTGCCTCCGGGTACCCTTCGATTTGGGGTGTTGCCTCCGGGTACCCTTCGATTTGGGGTGTGGCCTCTGGTACCCTCCAAGTTGGATTGTAGCCTACGGTACCCTCAGAATTGTGGTGTTCCCTCCAGGAACCTTGGAATTGAGGCACATGACCTCAGGGTACCCTCCGAGTTGGGGTGTGGACTATTGGAATGTGGCCTCCGGTGACCTTCGAGCTGAGGTGTGGCATCCGATACCCTCCGAGTTGTGGTTTGGCCTACAGTAGAGTTGGGGTGTGGCCTCCGGGTACCCTCCGAGTTGGGGTGTCCGAATTTTGATGTTGCCTCCACAACCCTCGGAATTGAGGTGTGGCCTCAGGGGTGTGGCCTCCCTCCAATACCCACCGAGCTGGGTCTCCGGTAACTTCCGAGCTAGGGTGTGGCCTCCAGTACCTTCCAGGCACCCTTACAGTTGGGGTGTGGACTTTGGGTACCCTCTGATTTGGGTGGGGCCTCTGGTACCCTCTGAGTTGGAGTGTGGCCTACGGGCACCCTCCGAGTTGGGGTGTGGCCTCGACTACCCTCCGAGTTAGGGTTTGGTCTACGATACCCTCAGTTGGGGTGCAGCCTTCGGTACCCTCTGAGTTGGGGTGTGGCTTTCGGTACCCTCCGAGTTGTTGTGTGGCCTCTTGTGGCGGCACCCTCTGTAACGCTCCGAGTTGGGGTTTGGCCCATTGGGTACCTTGGTTGGGGTGTGGCCTCCGGTACCTTCCAGGCAACCTCCGAGTTGGGGTGTGAAATTCTGGTACCCTCCAAACTGGGGTGTGGCTTCCAGGCACCTACCAAGTTTGGGTGTGGCATCCAGTACCCTCCGAGTTGGTGTGTGGCCTCCAGTAACTTCCAGGCACCCTCGGAGCTGGGGTGTACCCTCCTGGGGTGTGGCCTCAAGGCCTGCACCCTCTGAGTTTGGCTCTGAGTTGGGGAGTTGCCTCCAGTAACCCCCTAGTTGGGGTGTAGCCTCCGGTACCTTGGGGTTTGGCCTGTGGTACCCTTCGACTTGAGGTGTGACCTCCTCTACCCTGCGAGTTTGGGTTGGGGTGTGGCTTCCAGTACCCTCAGAATTGGTGTGTGGCCTCCGCTACCCTCTGAATTGGGGTGTTGCCTCCAGTAGGTCCTCTGAATTGGAGTGTGACATAAGATTACCCTCGGAATTTAGATGTGGCATCCGGTACCCTCCTCCGAGTTGGGCTGTGGGATGTGGCCTCTGATGCCCTTCAAGCTGAGGTGTGGAATCCGATACCCACCAAGTTGGGGTTTGGCTTACGGTAGAGTTGAGGTGTGGCCTCTGGACACCCTCTGAGTTGGGGTGCAGCCTCCAAGTCCTACGGTACCCTCTGAGTTGGAGTGTGGCCTTCGTTACCTTCCTGGCACCCTCCGAGATGGGGTGTGGCCTCCAGGTACCCTCCGATTTGGGGTGTGGCCGGAGGTACCCTCCAAGTTGGGGTGTGGACTTGTGTGGCATCCGATGCCCACCAAGTTGGAGTTTGCTACTGTAGGGTTGGGTGTGCAGCCTCTGGGCACCCCCTGAGTTGGAGTGTGGGCTATATACGTACAGTAGGTACCCTCTGAGTTGGGGTGTGGCCTCCGATGATATCTTCCTGGCACCCTCCGAGTTTTGGTGTGGCTTCCAGGTACCCTCTGATTTGGGGTGTGGCCTCCACCGGTACCCTCCAAGTTGGGGTTTGGCCTCCGCTTCACTCCGAGTTGGGGTTTGGCCTCCGATACCCTCAGAGTTGGGGTGCGGCCTCCGGTACCCTCCGAGTTGTGGTGTACACTCCGAATTGTTGTGTGGCCTCTTGGGGCACCCTTCGGAACCCTCCAAGTGGTACCTTGGTTGGGGTGTGGCCTCACCCTCAATGTGTGAACTTCTGGTACCCTCCAAGTTGAGGTGTTGCCTCCGGGCACCTTTTAAGTTGGGGTGTGGCCTGCTGGCATCCAATACCCTCCGAGTTGGTGTGTGGCCTCTAGTACCTTCCAGGCACCCTCCGTGTTGCCGTGTGGAATCCGTTACCCTCCGAGTTGGGGTTTGGCCTCCGGTACTCTCTGAGTTGGGGTGTGGTCTCCATCCGAAATTTGGGTGTGGCCTCCGGTACTGACCGTAAAATACACCCCAATTCGGCCACAAGTATCCGAGGCCACACCCCAGCTTGGAGGGTAAAAGAGGCTGTGCACCCCTCATCCACACCCCAACTCGGAGGTACTGGAGGCCACACCCCATTTCGAAGGGTACTCCGGATGCAACAAATTCGTAGGGTACTGGAAATACCCCAACTCGGAGGGTATCGGCAGCCGATTGCTCATAGTGTATGGGAGGCACCGTTGGGTATCAGAACCCCAATGTGGCCCTAAGGTACCAGAGGTGGAAGGTACCAGAGGCCCCTGCTCGGAAGCAACTGGAGGCCACACCCCCTAACTCAGAGGGTTCCCAACTCGGAAGGTACCGGAGGCGACATCCAAACCCAGAAGGAACTTGGTCACACCCCAACTTGGAGGGTACCGGAGGCAACAACCCAACTCCTCGGAGGGTACTGTAGCTTGGAGGGTATTCAGAAGCCACAACCCAAATCGGAGGGTACCGGAGGCCACACCCGTTGCACTATGCTTGGAAGATCAACCGGATGCCACTCCCCAACTCGGAGGGTACCCGACAGAGGCCACACTCCAACTTGGAGGGTGTCAGATCATACCCCAACTCGGAGAGTACCCTGAGGACACACCCCAACTCAGAGGATGCCTGGAAGGTACTCTTTGGCTATCATACTCTGAAGCCACACCCCAACTCGGAGGATACTAAAACACCCCAAGAGGCCAAACCCCAACTAGGAGGGAATTTGAGGCCACACCCTAACTCAGAAGGCACCAGAGGCCACACCTCAATCTGGAGGACACTGTAGGCCACACACCAACTCTGAGGAAACTCGGAGGCCACACTCCAACTTGAAGGGTACTGAAGGCCACACACCAAACAAGAGGGTACCTGGAGGCCACACCCCATCTTGGAGGGTGCCTGGAAGGTACCGGAGGCCACACCCCAACTCAAAGGGTATATCGGAGGCCACAACTCAGAGGGTATTGGAGGCCACACCCACCTCAGATCGTACCAGAGGCTGTCACACCCCAACACGGAGGGTATCAGATGCCATACCCCAACTCCGGGTACTGAGTCCACACCCCAACTTGGAGAGTGCCCAGAGGCCACACCCCAATTCGGAGGATACAGTAGGCCACACCCCACTTCGGAGCACCGGTGCCTGGAAGGTATACAGTTACAGAGGCCACACCCAAACTCGGAGGGTATCGGAGGCCACACCCCAACTCCAGGTACTGAGTTCACACCCCAACTCTGAGGGTGCCCAGAGGCCACACCACATCTTGGAGGGTAAAGTAGGCCACACACACCCCAAAGGTATCGATCGGAGGCCACACTACCGGGAGACCACATGTGCCCCAAGAGGCCACAAACCAATTTGGAGGGTACTTAATGCCACACTACAACTAACTACCAGAGGACACACCTCAATTCGGAAGGTACCGTAGGCCACACCCGAACTCTGAGGTTACTCAGAGGACACACCCCAATTCGGAGGGTAACTGAGGCCCACACTTTTCAGAAGGTACTGGAGGCCACACCCTAACTTGGAGGGTACTTGGAGGCCACACCCCAACTCAGAGGGTACCCGGAGACCACACTCCAACTCGGAGGGTGTCAGATGTCACACACCAACTCAGAGGGTACCCGGAGGACACACCCCAACTCGGAGGGTACCTGGAGGCCACACTCCCAACTCATTCCAGAGGCCACACCCCAAGAGGCCACAAACTGACTTGGAGGGGGTACTAAAGGCCACCCCACAACTCAGATGGTACCTACCAGAGGTAACACCCCAGCTCAGAGGTTACCAACCCAACTCAGAGGGTATCCGAGGCCATGCCCAAGCTCACAGGGTAGTGGAGACCACACCCCAAACCACCAGGGTACCGGTGGAGGCCACACCCCACCTCTGATGGTGCCCGGAAGGTATCGGAGGCCACACCACAACCAGAGGCCACACCCCAGCTCAGAGGGTACCAGAGGCCACACCCCAAATCTAAGGGTACTGGAGGCCACACACCAAACAAGAGGGTACCTGGAGGCTACACCCCATCTCAGAGGGTGCCTGGAAGGTACCAGAGGCCACACCCTAGCTCAGAGGTTACCACCTCAATTTGGGGCACGGAGGGTATCGGAGGCCATTATCCAACTCGTCGTAGGCCACACCCCAACTCGGACGGTATCGTAGACCACACCCCAACTCTGAGGTTAGGTACCAGCCACTAACACTAACTCGAAGGGTACTTGAGGCTGTCACACCCCAAACCAGAGGGTACCTGGAGGCCACACCCCAACTCAGAGGGTATCGGAGGAGGCCACAACTCAGAGGGTACCAGAGGCCACACCCCACCCAACTCGTTTCGGAGGCCACATCCTAGCTCGGAGGGTATCAGGGGCCACACTCCAACTCGTAGGGTAGCAGAGGCAACACCCCAACTCTGGGGTACTCTGAGGGTACAGGAGGCAACACACACCCCAACTCGGAGGGTACCTGGAGGCCACACCCCAACTCGAATGCCTGGAAGGTGCCGAAGGCCTCACCCCAACTTGGAGGGTATCGGAGGCCACACCCCAGCTCGCAGGGTATCGGAGACCTCAACCACAAGAGGCCGAGGGTACCGAAGGCCACACCCCAACTTGGAGGGTACCGAAGGCCACACCACAACTCGGAGGATACAAGAGGCCACACCCCAATTCAAAGGGTACCACCCCAACTCTGAGGTTATTCGGAGGCCACACCCCAATTTGGAGGGTACCGAAGGCCACACCCCAATTCGGAGGGTACTTTAGGGCACACCCCAAATGACCGGAGGATGCCTGGAAGGTACTGGAGGCCACACCCCAACTCAGAGGGTATCGGAGGCCACACCCCAGACCAGAGGGTACCAGAGGCCACACCCCAGCTCAGAGGGTATCAGAGGCCACACCCCACCTCGGAGCATACCAGAGGCCTCACCCCAACTTGGAGGGTATCAGAGTCCACACCCAAGGAGGGTGTATTGGAGGCAACACTCCAACTCGGTGGGTACCGGAAGCCACACCCCTACTCTGGGGCAGCGCCTCAACTCCGCATACCCTCTGATGCCACAACCCAACTCAGACCCGGGTGCCCAGAGGCCTCACACCACAACTCGGAGGGTACAGTAGTGGCCACACCCCAACTCGGAGTGTATCGGAGGCCACACCCCATCTCGAAGGGTATCGGAGACAACACCTCAATTTGGTGGGTACCACAGGCCACACCCTAAATCTGATGGTAACGGAGGCTACACCCAACTTGGTGGGTACCGTAGGCCACACCCCAAATCAAAGGATGCCTGAAAAGTACCGAAGGCCACACACCAACTCGGAAGGTGTTGGAGGCCACACTCCATCTCCAAGGGTATCAGAGGCCACACCCCAGCTCGCAGGGAGACCACACCCCAAGAGGCCACAAACCAACATGGAGGTTACCAAAGGCAACACAACTCGGAGGATACCAGAGGCCACATCCGAATTTGGAGGGTACCATAGGCCACACCCCAATTTGAAGGGTGCCGGAGGCCACACCCTTACTTGGAGGGTACTGGAGGCCACACGCCAAACCAGAGGGTGCCTGGAAGGTATCAGAGGCCACACCTCAACTCAGAGCGTATTGGAGGCCACACCCCAGCTCAGAGGATACTAGAAGCCACACCATATTTCAGAGGGCATCGGACGCCACACCCCACCTCTAAGCATACCAGAGGCCACTCCCCAACTTGCAGGGTATTAGAGGCCACACCCCAACTCAACTCTAACTTGGAGGATATCGGAGGCTACACCCCAAATCTAGGTACCCTCTGAGGCCACACTACAACTCAGAGAGAGCCCAGAGGTCACATTCCAACTCAGATGGCACAGTAGTGGCCACACCCCAATTCTGAGGGTACCAGAGACAACACCCCAATTCCATGGGTATCAGAGACCACACCCCAAATCAGAGGATGCCTGAAAGGTACCGAAGGCCACACACCAACTCGAAAGGTGTTGGAGGCCACACCCCAAATCAAAGGGTACCGGAGGCCACACCCCACCTAGGAGAGTACCAGAGGCCACACCCCAACATGGAAAGTACCAGAGGAAACACCCCAACTCAGAAGGTACAGGAGGACACACACCAATTTGGAGGGTACCGTAGGCCACACCCCAACTCTGAGGTTACTCGGAGACCACACCCCAATTCAGAGGGTACCAGAGGCCACACCACAATTCAGAGGGTACCGGAGGCCACACTCTAACTCGGAGGGTACTGCAGGCCACACCCCAAACCGGAGGGTATCTGGAGGCCACACACCAAATCAGAGGGTATCAGAGGCCACACCCCAGCTCAGAGGGTACCTGAGGCCACACCCCAACTTGGGAGGTATCGGAAGTGTGAAGAGCGGAACAAAAATGGTTACCTCAATGAACCAAAAAGAATTTGTGATCAATATTGACCTGTCCATTCAAGGACATTTTAGCTATAGTGTGAAATCCTATTTTTTGTTTGTGAAACTGCCACTTAGGCGAAACTGTACTGTTTTGTTTGTTGTGAAACTATCACATAGCCGAAACTGTTTTTTTTGTCTTCTCTTTTCTCTCTTTGTTTAAACAAGCAAAACTTGTATAACCACTGAAACTACCTGTACAACTATATAAAGAGGGGATAGCACCTTGAAGGCAGGCGTGCTTCAGAGGCTTCCCAGTGATATACTATACGAGACGTGTCTTGTGTATTATTTCTGGTGATTCCCCACTTCCAAAGGCTGCTCCAACTGAGTGTGGTCCCGACAGAAGCCACACTCCAACTCGGAGGCCACACCCTAACTCGGATGGTAGTGGAGGTCACACTCCAAATCTGATGGCACCGGAGGCCACACCCCAACTCCGGGTACCCTCTGAGGTCACACCCCAAATCAGAGGGTGCCAAGAGGCCACACTCCAACTTGGAGGGCACAGTAGTGGCCACACCCCAACTTCGGGGGTACTGGAGGTCACACCCTAACTCCGGGTACCCTCTGAGACCTCTCCCCAACTTAGAGGGTGCCCTGAGGCCACATCCCAGCTCAGAGGGCACAGCAGTGGCCACACCCCAACTCGGAAGGTACTGAAGGCCACACCCAAACTCGGAGGGTACCGAACGCCACACCCCAACTCTGGGGCCACACCCCAACTCAGAGGTTTTCAGAGGCCACACTCCTACTCAGATGGTACGGCAGGCTACACCCCAACTCTGGGTACCCTCTGAGGCCACACCACAACTCAGAGGGTGCCCAGAGGCCACACCCCAACTCAGAGGGCACAGTAGAGGCCACACCCCAACTCAGAGGGTATCGGAGGCCACACACCACCAGCTTGAATGGTACCAGTGACAACACCCCAATTTGGTGGGCCACACACCAAGAGTCCATACGCCACACCCCAATTTAGAGTGTGCAGGCGGCCCAATTGGTAGCATACCGGAAGCCACACCCCAGCTTGGAGGGTAACGGTGGCCACACCCCAACTCAGATGGTACTACAGGCCACACCCCAACTCGGAGAGTACCGGAAGCCACACCCCAACTTGGAAAGTGCCAGAGGTCACACCCAAACTTGGAGGGTATTGAAGGACACACACCAGCTCGGAGGGTACCGGAGGCCACACCAAAATTTGGAGAGTACCCTCCTAATTCGGGTGTGGAATCTGGCTGCCTACGAGTTGGGGTGTTGCCTCATGGCACCCTCCAAGTTGGTTTGTGGCTTATGGTTACACTCCAAGTTGGTGTGTGGCCTCCGATACTCTCCGAGTCTGGGTGTGGCCTCCGCTACCCTAAGAGATTTGGCGTGGCCTATTATACCATCCAAGTTGAGGTGTGCCATCTGGTACCCTCCAGATTGGAGTGTGGACTCCGAGTACCCTCTGAGTTGAGGTGTGGCCTTCGGTACCCTCTAAGCTGGGGTGTGGCATCCGAAACCCTCCTAGCTGGGGTGTGGTTTCCGGTACCCTCATAGATGGGGTGTGGCCTCCGGTACCCTCTGAATTGGGGATTGAGCTCTGGTACTCTTCAAATTAGGGTGTGGACTCATGTACGCTCTGAATGGGGGTGTGGCCTTCGAGTACCCACAGAGTTGGGCTGTTGCCTCTGGTACCCACCGAGTTGGGCTGTTCCCTCCAGTACCCTAGAAGTTAGGGTGTGGCCTCTGGTCCCCTTTGAGCTGGGGTGTGGCCTCCGATACCCTCCAAGTTGGGATGTGGCCTCCAGTACCTTCCAGGTACCCTCCGAGTTTGGGTGTGGCCTATTGTACCCTCTGAATTGGGGTGTGGCTTCCTGTACCCTCCGAGTTAGAGTGTGGCAGATGGGCACCCTCTGAGTTGGGGTGTGGCCTCCGGGCACCCTCCTATTTGGGGTGTGGACTGTTTGGGTGTGGCATCCGATACCCTCTGAGTTGGGGTATGGTTTCTGATAACATCAAGATTGAAGTATGGCCTCAGGTACCCTCCGAGTTGGGATGTGGCATCCAGTACCTTCCAGGCACCATCGTAGTTTGGGTGTGGCATTCGGATACCCTCCGATTTGGAGTGTGGCCTCTTGTAACCTCCGAATTAGGGTGTGTGTGACCTCCGAGTACCCTCCGAGTTGAGGTTTGGACTCTTGGGGTGTTAGCATCCGGTACCCTCCAAATTGAGGTGTGACCTTTGAGACCCTCTGAGTTGGAGTATGGTTTCTGATAACCTCTGAATTGGGGTGTGGCTTCCTGTACCCTCCGAGTTGGCGTGTGGCATCCATTATCCTCCGAATTAGGTTGTGACTTCTGGTACCCTCAAAATTGAGGTGTGGCCTCCAGTACCCTCCGAATTTGGGTTTGGCTTTCGAGTACCCTCAGAGTTGGGGCTTTGGCCTCCGATACCCTTTGATTTGGGGTGTGGTCTTCGATACCCTCCAAGTTGGAGTGTAGCGATTGGTACCCTTCAAGCTGAGGTGTGGCCTCCGATACCCTCCGAGTTGGGGTGTGGCCTCCATTTCCTCGAGGTATCCTCTGAGTTGGGGAGTGGCCACCGTGCACCCTCCGAGTTAGGGTGTGGCATCCAGGTACCCTCTGAATTGGGGTGTGGGTTTCGAGTACCCTCCAATTTGGGGTATGGCATCCGGTACCCTCCAAATTGGTCTGTGTCCTCCTGTACCCTGCGAGTTGGAGTTTGTCCTCCATGCACCTTCCAATTTGGGGTGTGACTTCTGGGCACCCTGCAACTTTGAGTGTGGCCTCCGATACCCTCTGAGATGGGGTGTGGCCTACGCTGCCCTCCAAGCTGGCGCGTGGCCATTGGGCACCCTCCGATATGGGGTGTGGCCTCCGGTACCCTCCAAATTGGTTTATCGCCTCTTGGGGTGTGGCCTGCAGTACCCTTCAAGCTGAGGTGTGGCCTCCGATACCCTCCGAGTTGGGGTGCGGCCTCCATTTCTTCGAGGTATCCTCTGAGTTGGGGAGTGGCCACCGTGCACCCTCCGAGTTAGGGTGTGGCATCCAGGTACCCTCTGAATTGGGGTGTGGGTTTCGAGTACCCTCCGATTTGGGGTATGGCATCCGGTACCCTCCAAATTGGTCTGTGTCCTCCTGTACCCTGCGAGTTGGAGTTAGTCCTCCATGCACCTTCCAATTTGGGGTGTGACTTCTGGGCACCCTGCAACTTTGAGTGTGGCCTCCGATACCCTCTGAGATGGGGTGTGGCCTACGCTGCTCTCCGAGCTGGCGTGTGGCCACTGGGCACCCTCCGATATGGGGTGTGGCCTCCGGTTACCTTCCGTGTTGGGGTGAAACGTCCGATACCCTCTGAGTTGGGTTGTGGCCTCCGCTGTCCTTCGAGCTGGGATGTAGCCTCAGGTTGCCCACCGAGCTGGGGTGCGGCCTCCGGTACCCTCTGAGTTGAGGTGCAGCCTCCGGTACACTCCGAGTTGGGGTGTGGCCTCCGGTACAATCCAAGTTGGGGGTGTGGCCTATGGTACCCTGAAGTACCCTCCGAGTTGGGGTGAGGCCTCCAGTACCTTCAAGGTACCCTCTGACTTGGGGAGTGGCCACCGTGCACCCTCCGAGTTAGGGTGTGGCATCCAGGTACCCTCTGGATTGGGGTGTGGGCTTCGAGTACCCTCTGATTTGGGGTATGGCATCCGGTACCCTCCAAATTGGTCTGTGTCCTCCTGTACCCTGCGAGTTGGAGTTTGTCCTCCATTCACCTTCCAATTTGGGGTGTGACTTCCGGGCACCCTGCAACTTTGAGTGTGGCCTCCGATACTCTCTGAGATGGGGTGTGCACTCTTGGTGTGTGGCCTCCAGAACCCTCCAAGCTGGGGTGTGTCCTATGATACCCTACAAGTTGGGGTGTGGCTTCCGGTACCCTCTGAATTGGGATGTGGCATACGGTAGCCTTCAAGTTGGGTGTGACCTCCTGTACCCTCCGAGCTGGGGTCTCACCGTCAGGCACCCCCTGATGTAGGGTGTGGCCTATGAGTAGCCACCAAATTGAGTTTTGGCTTCTGGTACCCTTCGAGTTGGGGTGTGGCTTCCGGTACCCTCAAAGTTTGGGTGCGGTCTCTGGTACCCTCTGATTTGGGGTGTTGCCTCAAAAACCCTCCGAGTTGGGGAGTGTCCTCTAATACCATCCAATTTGAGTTGTGGCCTCCGGTACCCTGCGAATTGGGGTGTTGCCAGTTCCCTCCTAATTGGGGTGTGGACTCCAAGTACAATATGAATTGGGGTGTGGCCCCTAGTGCACTCCAAGCTGGAGTGTGGCCTCCGATACCTTCCGAGTTGGGTTGTAGCTTCCGGTACCCTCCTAGATGGGGTGTGGCTTCCAGTACACTCCAGATTGGGGTGTGGCCTCTGGTATCCTCCGAATTGGGGTGTGGCCTCCGAGTATCCTCTGAATCGGGGTGTGGCCTCTGAGTTCCCTCAGATTTTGGGTGTGGCCTACAGTACCCTCTGAGTTGGAGTGTGGCCTCTGGTACCCTCTGAGTTGGGGTGTGGCATCTGATACCCTCCAAGTTGGGGTATGGCCTTAGGTACCTTCCAAAATGGGGTGAGGCCTATGGTAAACTCTGAATTGGGGTCTGGCCTCCGAGTATCCTCTTAATTTGGGTGTGGCCTATGAGTATCCTCCGAATTGGGATGTGGCCTCTGAGTACCCTCCGATTTGTTGTGTGGCCTACGTTAACTTCCAGGTTGGGGTGTGGCCTCTTGTACCCTCCGAGATGGGGTGTGGCCTCCGGTATCCTCAAAGTTGGTGCGTGGCTTTTTCAGGTGTGACCTCTGGTACCCTCCGAGATGGAATCTGGCCTCCAGTACCCTCCAATTTGGGTTGTGGCATCTTGTACCTTCCAGGCACCCTCGGAGTTTGGGTGTGGCCTTCAGATACCTCCGAACTGGGTTGTGGCCTCCAGTATCCTGCGAATTGGGGTGTGGCATCTGGTACTCTCTGAGATTGGTCTGGCCTCTTGGCACACTCTGATTTGCGGTATGGCCTACGTATACCCTTCAAGTTGGGGTGTGGCCTCTGGTACCCTCCAAATTGTGATGTTGCCTCCTGTACCCTTCGTGTTAGGGTCTGGCATCTGGGCACCCTCTGAGTTGGGTTCTGGCCTCCGAATACCCTCTGATATAGGGTGTGGCCTCTGGGTACCGTCATAGTTGGGGTGTGGCCTCTGGTGCCCTCCCAATTGTTGTGTTCCCTCCGTTTCCCTCCAAGTTGGAGTGTGGACTCTTGGGGTGTGACCTCCAGGACCCTCCAAGCTGGGGTGTGGCCTATGATACCCTACGAGTTGGGATGTGGCTTCCGGTACCCTCCGAATTGGGGTGTGGCCTACGATACTTTCCGAGTTGGGGTGTGGCCTCTGGTTCTCTCCAAACTTGGGTATTGCCTCCGGAATTCTCCGAATTGAGGTGTGGCATCCGGTACCCTCTGAGATGGGGTCTGGCCTCTGGACACACTGATTTGCGGTATGGCCTACGGGTACCCTCCATGTTGGGGTGTGGCCTCTGTTACCCTCCGAATTATGATGTTGCCTCCTGTACCCTCCGTGTTAGGGTCTGGTATCTGGGCACCCTCCGAATTAGGTTCTGGCCTCCGGACACCCTGCGATTTGGGGTGTGGCCTCTGGTACCCTCCCAAATGTTGTGTTCCCTCCGGTACCCTCTGATTTGGGGTGTGGCCTCATGGATTGTGGCCTCCGATACTCTTCGAGCTGAGGTTTGTCCTCCGATACCCTCTGAGTTGGGGTGTTTCCTCCAGGCAGGCACACTCTGAGATGGGGTGTGGCCTCAGGGTACCCTCCAAGTTGGGGTGTGGCCTCTGGTACCCTCTTAGTTGGTGTGTTTTCTCTGATACCTTCCAAGTTGGGGTGTGGCCTCCAGTGCCTTCCAGGCATACTCCCAGTTGAGATCTGGCCTTCAGTACCCTCCAAATTGGGGTGTGGAATCTGGTACCCTCCGAGTTGGGGTGTGGTCTCCGCGCTCCCTCCGAGTTAGGATGTGGCCTCCGGTACCTTAAAAGTTGGGGTTAGGCCTCCGGTACCCTTCGAAATGGGGTGTGGCCTCTGGGAACCCTCCAAGTTGGGGTGTGGCCTCCAGTAACCTCCGAGTTAGGGTGTGGCCTCCGGTACCCTCCGATTGGGTTTTGGATTGCAGTACCCTTCGATTTGAGGTGTGACCTCTGGTACCCTGCGAGTTGGGTTATGGCCTCCTGTACCTTCCAAGTTGGGGTGTGGCTTCTAGTACCCTCTGAGTTGGGGTGTGGCCTCCGGTACCCTCTGAGTTGGGGTGTGGCCTCCGAGCACCCACCGAGTTGCGGTGTGGCCTCCGTGCACACTCAGAGATGGGGTTTGGCCTCCTTGCACACTCTGAGTTGGGGTGTGGCCTCTGGTACCCTCATAGTTGGGGGTGTGGCTTCTGGTACCCTTCGAGTTGTGGTGTGGCTTCAAGTACTCTCAAAGTTGGGGTGTCACCTCTGGTACCCTTCGATTTTGGTTTTTGCCCTTCATTACCCTTTGAGTTGGGGTGTGGTCTCTTATACCCTCCAATTTGGGTCGTGGCCACCAGTACTCTACACATTGGAGTATGGCCTCCGAGTACCCTCCGAATTGGTGTGTGGACTATAGTACGTTCCGAGTTGGGGTGTGGCCTCCGATACCCTTCAAACTGGGGTGTGGCCTCCGGTATCCTCTGAATTGGGGTGTGGCATCCGGTTCCCTCTGAGTTAGGGTCTGGCCTCCGAGCACCCTCCTATTTGGGGTGCGGCCTACAGGTACCCTTCAAGTTGGGGTGAGGCTTCTGTTACCATCTGAATTGTGGTGTTGCCTACGGTACCCTCCAAGTTGGGTTGTGGCCTCCGGTACCCTATGAATTGGGGTGCGACCTACAGTACCCTCCGGGTTGGGGTGTGGCCTCCGGTTCCCTCCAAGCTGGTGTGTGGCCTCTGATATCCTCCGAGTTGGGGTGTGGTTTCCGATACCCTCCGAATTGGGGTGTGGCCTACGATACCCTCTGAGTTGGGGTTTGGCCTCTGTTACTCTCCGAACTGGGTTGTGGTCTCCGGTATCCTCCGAATTGGGGTGTGGCATCCAGTACCCTCTAAGATGGGGTCTGGCCTCTGGGCACACTCTGATTTGGGGTATGGCCTACTGGTACCCTCCATGTTGGGGTGTGGCCTCTGGTACCCTCCAAATTGAGATGTTGCCTCCTGCACCCTCCGTGTTAGGGTCTGGCATCTGGGCACCCTCCAAATTGGCTTCTGGCCTCCGGACACCCTCCGATTTGGGGTGTGGCCTCTGGGTACCCTCATAGTTGGGGTGTGGCCTCTGGTACCCTCCCAAATGTTGTGTTCCCTCTGGTACCCTCCGAGTTGGGGTGTGGCCTCCAATAACCTCCAAGTTGGGGTGTGGCTCCAAGCTGGGGTTTGGTTTTCGAAACCCTCCAAGTTGGGGTGTGGCTTCCGGGCACACTCTGATTTGGGGTGTGGCCTCCCAATACCATTGAAGTTGGGGTGTGGCCTCCTACACCCTCCGAGCTTGGGTGTGCCCTCAGGGTGTAGTCTTTTGTTACCCTACAATTTGGGGTGTTGCCTCTGGTACCCTTCGATTTGGGGTGTGGTCATCGGGCACCCTCCGTGTTGGGTTGTGGCTACCGGTACACTCTGAGTTGGGGTGTGGCCTCATGGGGTGTGGCCTCCGATAACCTTCGAGCTGAGGTGTGTCCTCCGATACCCTCCGAGTTGGGGTGTTTCCTCCAGGCAGGCACACTCTGAGTTGGGGTGTGGCCTCCGGGTACCCTCCAAGTTGGGGTGTGGCCTCTGGTATCCTCTTAGTTGGGGTGTTTTCTCTGATACCTTCCGAGTTGGGATGTGGCCTCCGGTACCATCCGAATTGGGGTGTGGAATCTGGTACCCTCCAAGTTGGGTTGTGGCCTCCGTGCTCCCTCCAAGTTAGGGTGTGGCCTCCAGTACCCTACAAATTGCGGTTAGGCCTCCGGTACCCTTTGAGATGGGGTGTGGCCTCTCGGCACTGTCCAAGTTGTGGTGTGGCCACTGGGCACCCTCAGAGTTGGGGTGTGGTATCCTTCGATTTGAGGTGTGACCTCCAATACCCTGCGAGTTGGGGTATGGGCTCCTGTACCTTCCAGGTTGGGGTGTGGCTTTTGGTACCCTCAGAGTTGGGGTGCTGCCTCCGGTACACTCCGAGTTGGGTGTGGCCTCTAATACACTCCGAGTTGGGGTGTGGCCTTAGGGTACCCTCTGAGTTGGGGTGTTTTCTCTGTTACCTTCCGAGTTGGGATGTAGCCTCCGGTACCATCCGAATTGGGGTGTGGAATCTGGTACCCTCCAAATTGGGCTGTGGCCTCCGTGCTCCCTCCGAGTTAGGGTGTGGCCTCCAGTACCCTACAAACTGGGGTTAGGCCTCCGGTACCCTTAGAGATGGGGTGTGGCCTCTGGGCACTGTCCAAGTTGGGGTGTGGTATCCTTCGATTTGAGGTGTGACCTCTAATACCCTGCGAGTTGGGGTATGGGCTCCTGTACCTTCCAGGTTGGGGTGTGGCTTTTGGTACCCTCAGAGTTGGGGTGCTGCCTCCGGTACACTCCGAGTTGGGTGTGGCCTCTAGTACACTCCGAGTTAGGGTGTGGCCTCTAGTACCCTCTCAGTTGGGGTGTGGCCTCCGGGCACCCACCGAGTTGCGGTGTGGCCTCCGTGCACACTCTGAGATAGGGTTTGGCCTCCGTGCACACTCTGAGTTGGGTGTGGCCTCTGGTACCCTCGTAGTTGGTGGTGTGGCTTCTGGTACCCTTCGAGTTGCGGTGTGGCTTCCAGTAGTCTCAAAGTTGGGGTGTGGTCTCTGATACCCTCCAATTTGTGTCATGGACTCCGGTATTCTACAAATTGGGATGTGGCATCCGAGTACCTTCCAAATTGATACCCTATGTGTTGGGATGTGCTTTCCGTTACCTTCTTAATTGGGATGTATACTCCAACTCAGGGTGTGGCCTCCGGTAACCTTCAAACTGGGGTGTGGCTTCCGGTATCCTCCACCCAGAGTCCAGACCCCAACTCAGAGGGTACCGGATGCTGGGATGCAGCATCCGGTACCCTCTGAGTTGGGGTCTGGTCTCTGGGCTCCCTTCGATTTGGGATGTGGCCTACGGGCACCTTCAAAGTTGCGGTGTGGCTTCTGGTACCCTCTGAATTGTGGTTTGTCCTCCGGTACCCTCCGAGTTGGGGTGTGGCCTCCGATACCGTCCAAGTTTGGGTGTGGCCTCCGATACCCTAAGAATTGGGGTGTGCCCTACAACACCCTCTGAGTTGGGGTGTGGACTCTTGTGGTGTGGCCTCCGATACCATCCGAGTTGGGGTTTGGTTTCCGGTACCCTCTGAATTGGGGTGTGGTCTCCAATACCCTCTGAGTTGGGGTGTGGTCTCTGGTATCCTCTGAACTTGGGTGTGGCTTCCAGTATCCTCCGAATTGGAGTGGGGTAGGTCTGGCCTCTGGGCACTCTGCAATTTGGGGTGAGGCCTACGGGTACCCTCCAAGTTGGGGTGTGGCCTCTGGTACCCTTCGAGTTGGGGTGTGGCCTCTAATACCCCCAAAGTTTGGGTGTGGCCTTCGGTACCCTACGAATTGGGGTGCAGCCTCCAGTACCCTCCCAGGTGGGGTGTGGACTCTTGGGGTGTGGCCTCCGATACCCTCCAAGCCGGGATGTGGCCTCTGATACCCTCCGAGTTGGGGTGTGGTTTCCGGTACCCTCCAAACTTTGTGTGTAGCCTCTGGTATCCTCCGAATTTGGGTGTAGCATCCTGTACCCTCTATGTTAGGGTCTGGCCTCTGGGCACCCTCCAAATTGGGGTGTGGTCTCCGAGTACCATACAAATTGGGGTGTGGCCTCCATTACCCTCCGAATTGTGGTGTGTCTTCTGGTACCCTCCGAGATGGGGTGTGGCCTCTGATACCCTCCAAGTTTGGAAGTAGCCTCCGGTACTCTACGAATTGGGGTGCGGCATCCTGCACCCTCCGAGTTGGGGTGTGGACTCTTGGGGTGTGTCCACCAGTATCCTCCAAGCTATGATACACTCCGAATTGGGGAGTAGCCTCCAATATCCTCCATTTTGTGGTGTGGCCTCTGGTACCCTCCGAACTGGGGTGTGACTTCCGGTATACTCCGAATTGGGGTGTGGTTGGTCTGGCCTATGGGCACCCTCCGATTTGAAGTGTGGCCTATGGGTACCCTCCAAATTGTGGTGTGGCCTCTGGTACCCTCCTAATTGTGTTGTGTCCTCCGGTACCCTCCGAGTTGTGGTGTGTTCCCGATACCCCCAAGTTTGGGTGTGACCTCTGGTACTTTACGAATTGGGGTGCGGCCTCCAGTACCCTCCGAGTTGGGGTGTGGACTCTTGGGTGTGTCCTCCGATACCCTCCAAGTTTCGGTGTGGCCTCCGATACCCTCCAAGTTTCTGTGTGGCCTCCGGTACCCTCTGAGTTGGGTTGTGGTTTCCGGTACTTTCAGAATTGGGGTGTGGCCTTTGGTACCCTCCAAACTTGGGTTGTGGCCTCTGGTATCCTCTGAATTAGGGTGTGGCATCCTGTACCCCCTGAGTCCTAAGAGTCTGGCCTCTGGGCACCCTCCACCCTTGGGGTGTGGCCTCCGAGTACCATACGAATTGGGGTGTGGCCTCCAGTATCCTCCGAGTTGGGGTGTGGACTCTTGGGGTGTGGCCTCTGGTACATTCCAAGTTGGAGTGGGGCCTCCGATACCCTCCCAGTAGGGTTGTGGTTTCGGTACCCTCCGAATTGGCGTAAAGCCTCCAATACCCTCTGAGTTGGGATGTGGCCTTCGGTACACTACTAGTTGGGTGTGGCCTCCGGCACCCTCCGAGTTGGGTGTGGCCTCCGGTACCCTCCGATTTGGGGTGTCGAATCCGGTAGCCTCCGAGAAGAGGTGCGGCCTCCGGTACCCACCGAGTTAGGGTCTGGCTTCTGGGCACCCCCCGATTTGGAGTGTGGCCATTCGGGTACCCTCCAAGTTGGGGTGTGGCTTCTGTACCCTCCATGTTGGGGTGTGGCCTCCGATACCCTCCAAGTTGGGGTGTGGCCTCTGGTTCTCTATTAAATGGGGTGCTGCCTCTGATACCCTCAAAGTTGGTGTGTGGCCTCTTGGGGTGTGGCATCTGATACCCTCCAAGTTGGGATGTGGCCTTCAGTACCCTCCGAATTGGGATGTGGCCTCCGGTACCCTCTGAATTGGGGTGTGGCCTCCGATACCCTCAAAGTTGGTATGTGGCCACTTGGGTGTGGCATCTGATACCCTACAAGTTTGGGTGTGGCTTTCGGTACCCTCCGAATTGGGGTGTGGCCTCTGACACCCTCCGACCTGGGGTGTGGACTCTGGGTACACTCTGAATTGGGGTGTGGAATCCAGTAGCCTCCGAGAAGAGGAGCGGCCTCCGATACCCACCAAGTTAGGGTCTGGCTTCTGGGAACCTTCCGATTTGGAGTGTGGCCATTCTGGTACCCTCCGAGTTGGGGTGTGGCCTCTGGCACCCTCCAAGCTGGAAAGTGCCCTCGGGATGTGGCCGTTTGGTACCATCCGATTTGGGGTGTTGCCTACGGTACCCTCCGAGTTGGGGTGTGGCCCCAGGGCACCCTCTGATTTGGGTTGTGGCCTCCGGTTACCCTCTGAGTTGGGTTGTGGCCTCCGGTACCCTCCGAGTTGCGGTGTGGCCTCCCTCATAGGGTGTGGCATCCGGTACCCTTCAAGTTGGGGTGTGGCCTCCAGGCGGGCACACTCTGAGTAGGGGCACATGTGGCATCAGGTATGTTTCTGAGCTGCTGTATTTTCTCTGATACCCTCCGAGTTGGGGTTTGGCCTCCAGTACCTTCCAGGCACCCTCCGAGTTGGAATGTGACCTCCGGTACCCTCCGAATTGGGGTGTGGAATCTGTTACCCTCCGAGTTGGGGTATGGCCTCTGTGCACCCTCCGAGTTAGGGTGTGGCCATTCCAATTTGGGGTTAGGCCTCCGATACCCTTCGAGATGGGGTATGGCCTCTGGGCACCCTCCAAGGTTGGGTGTGGCCCCTGGGTACCGTTCTGTGTTGGGGTGTGGCCAACGGTAACCTCAGAGTTGGGTGTGGCCTGCGGTACCCTTCGATTTGAGGTGTGACCCAGAGTACCAAGCGAGTTGGGGTGTGGCCTCCTGAGTACCTTCTGAGTTGGAGTGTGGCCTCCAGGTACCCTTTGATTTGGGGTGTGGCCTCTGCTACCCTCCAAGTTGGGGTGTAGCCTACGGTACTCTCAGAACACGTGGTGTTGCCTCAGGGACCCTCAGAATTGAGGTGTGGCCTCAGGGTACCCTCCGAGCTGGGGTTTGGCCTCCCTCCTAACTGGGTCTCTGGTGCCCTCTGGGATGGGATGTGGCCGGAGTACCTTCCAGGCATCCTCGTAGTTGGGGTGTGGACTTTGGATACCCTCTGATTTGAAGCCTTTGGTACCCTCCGAGTTGGAGTGTGGCCTGCAGGCACCCTCCGAGTTGGGGTGTGGCCTCCGGTGCCCTGAAATTTGGGGTTTGGCCTGCTACCGGTAACCTTTGATACCCTGTGTGTTGGGGTGTGGTGGACTTCTACCTATACCATCCGAGTTGGGATGTGGCCTCTGGTACCTTCAGAGTTGGTGTGTGGCCTCCACTACCCTCTGAATTGGGGTTTTGCCTTTGAGAACCCTCCAAATTTGGGTGTGGCCTCTGGTACCCTCCTCCGAGTTGGGGTGTGGAATGTTGGGATGTGGCTTCCGGTGCCCTTCAAGCCTCCAGATAAGGGCCGAGTGGGGGCTTGGTCTATGGTAGAGTTGGGGTGTGGCCTCTGGGCAACTTCCATCCGTGTTGATGTGTGGCCTCCGGGTACCCTGAGTTGGGGCACCCTCCAACTTGTGGTGTGGCCTCCTCCAAGATGGAGAGGGGCCGATTTGGGGTATGTTCTCCGGTACCCTACAAGTTGGGGTGTCTGAATTGTGGTGTTGCCTCCAGGACCCTCGGAATTGAGGTGTGGCCTCAGGGGTGTGGCTCCAGTACCCTTCGAGCACTCCAGTACCCTCCGAGTTGGGGTGTGGCCTCTAGTACCTTCCAGGCACTCTTGCAGTTGAAGTGTGGCCTCCGGGCACCCTCCGAGTTGGACTGTGGCCTCCGATACCCTCAGAGTTGGGGTGCGGCCTCCGGTACCCTCTGAGTTGGGGTGTGGCTTTCGATACCCTCTGAGTTGTTGTGTAGCCCTTGGTGTGGAACCCTCTGGAAAGCACAGAGTTGGTGTACCTTCCGAGTTGGGGAGTGGCCCGTTAAGGTACCTTGGATGAGGTGTGGCCTCTGCTACCTTCCAGGCACCCTCTGAATTGGGGTGTGGAGTTCTGGTACCCACCAAATTGGGGTGTGGCTTCCAGGTACCCTCTAAGATGGGGTGTGGCATTCAGGACCCTCCGAGTTGGCGTGTGGCCTCCAGTACCTTCCAAGCACCCTCCGAGTTGAGGTACCCTCAGGTTATTGTGTGGCCTCCCGGCACCCTCTGAGTTGCGCTCTCAGTTGGGGTGTTGCCTCCGATACCCTCCGAGTTGGGGTTTCGCTTGCAGTACCCTTTGATTTGAGGTGTGACCTGTACCCTGCGAGATTGGGTTGGGGCACATGTGGCCTTCGGTACCCTCCGAGTTGGGGTGTGGCCTCCGCTACCTTCAGAGTTGGTGTGTGGCCTCCACTAACCCAACTCGGAGGGTGCCTGGAAGGTGCTCTGAGGTCACACCCTAACTCGGAGGGTACTGGAGAAAACACCAAAAGAAGCCACACAACTTGGAGGGTACCAGAAAGAGGCCAAACCCCAATTTGGAGGATACCGTAGGCCATACTCCCGCCTCTAAGGATACTCGGAGGCAACACCCCAAACTCGAAGGGTACTGGAGGCCACACACCAAACAAGAGGGTACCTGGAGGCCACACCCTATCTCCGAGGGTGCCTGGAAGGTACCGGAGGCAACACCACAGCTCCGAGGTTAACACCTCAAATCGGAGGGTATCGGAGGCCACACCCCAGCACAAAAGGTATCAGAGGCCACACTCCAACTCATAGGCCACATCCCAATCCGGCGGGTACAAGAGGCCGCACCCCAATTTGGATGGTATCATAGGCCACACCCCAATTCAGAAGGTACTGGAGGCAAAAACACTAACTCGGAGGGTACTGGAGGCTGTCACACCCCAAACCAGAAGGGTACTTGGAGGCCACACCACATCTCGGAGTGTGCCTGAAAGGTACGGGAGGCCACACTCCAACTCAGAGGGTATCGGAGGCCACAACTCAGAGGGTACCAGAGGCCAAACCCAATTCAGAGGGTATCGGAGGCCACACCCCACCTTGGAGCGTACCAAAGGACACACCCCAACGGGGAGGGTATTAGAGGCCACACCCCAACTCAGGGTACTGAGTCCACACACCAACTCGAGGGTGCCCAGAGGCCACACCCCAACTCGGAGGGTACAGTAGGCCATACCCCGCTCGGAGGGTGCCTGGAAGGTACGGTTCCAGAGGCCACACTCCAACTCAGAGGATATCGAAAGCCACACCCCAACTCGGAGGGTACCTGGAGGTCACACCACAACTCGAATGCATGGAAGGTACCAGAGGCCACACCCCAATTCGGAGGGTATCGGAGGCCACAACTCAGCTTGCAGGGTACGAGAGACTGTGCACACCCCAAGAAACCATCTTGGAGGGTACTGAAGGGTCACAACACCACAATTTGGAGGGTACCATAGGCCACACCTCAAATCTGAGGGTACACGGAGGCCACACCCCAACTCGAAGGGTACCAGAGAAAACAACCCAATAATCTCTGAGGGTACCACCCCAACTCTGAGGTTGTTCAGAGGCCACACAACAATTCGAAGGGTACCGGAGGCAACACCACAATTCAGAGGATATCGGAAGCCACACACCCAACTCCAGGGCCTCACCGGTATCAGAGGGGTACCGGAGGCCACACCCCAACTCCGGGTACACTCTGATGCCACACCCCAACTCAGAGGGTGCCCAGAGGCCACACGCCAACTCAGAGGGTACAGTAGTGGCCACACCTCAACTCGGAGGGTATCGGAGGCCACTCTCCATCTCGAAGGGTACCTGAGATAGCACCCCATTTCGGTGGCTACCAGAGGCCACACCATAAATCTGAGGGTACCGGACGGAGGCCACACCGCAACTTGGAGGGTAGGAGGCCATACCCCAAATTGGAGGCTATTCGGAGGCCACACAGCAACAGGCCACACCCCAAATTGCAGGCTACCGGAGGCCACACCCCAATTCAGAGGGTACAGGAGGCACAACCGCAATTCGTAGCATACCAGAGGCCACACCCCAGATCGGAGGGTACCAGATGCCACACCCCAGAAGGCCACACCCCAACTCAGAGGGTACGGTAGGCTGTTACACCAACTCGGAGGGTGCCTGAAAGGTACCGTAGGCCACAACTTAACTCGGAGGGTACCAGAGACAAACAACAACTTAATTCCTCTGAGGGCACTACCCAAACTTTGAGGTTGTTCAGAGGCCACACCCCAATTCGGAGGGTACCAGAGGCCACACCACAATTCAGAGTGTACCAGAGGGTATCACCCCAACTTGGATGGTATCGGAGGCCACATCCCAAATCGGAGGGTATCAGAGGCCACACCCCAACTCCAGGGCCACACCAGTATCAGAGTGGTACCGGAGGCCACCCACACCCAGCTCTGGGTACCACACTGATGCCACACCCCAACTCATAGGGTGCCCAGAGGCCACACTCCAACTCAGAGGGTACAGTAGTGGCCACATCCGAACTCGGAGGGTATCGGACGGAGGCCACACTCCATCTCGAAGGGTACCGGAGACAACACCCCAATTCAGTGGGTACCAGAGGCCACACCAGAAATCTGAGGGTACCGGACGGAGGCCACATCGCAACTTGGAGGGTAGGAGGCCACACAACAAATCAGAGGGTGCCTGAAATGTACAAAAGGCCACACCCCAACTCGGAGGGAATCGGAGGCCACACACCAAATCGGAGGCTACCGGAGGCCACACACCAATTCAGAGGGTACAGGAGGCACAACAGCAATTCGTCGCGTACCAGAGGACACACCCCAGCTCGGAGGGTACCGGAATCCACACCCCAAAAGGCCACACCCCAACTCAGAGGATACCGTAGACTGTCACACCAACTCGGAGGGTGCCTGGAAGGTATCGGAGGCCACACCCCAGCTCAGAGATTTCCAGAGGCCACACTCCAACTCGGAGGGTATCGGAGGCCACACCCCAGCTCGGAGGGTATCGGAGGCCACAATCCATCTCGTAGTGTAGAGTAGGCCACACCCCAACTCCAGAAACTGAGTTCACACCCCAACTTGGAGGGTGCCCAGATGCCACACCACAAGTCGAAGGGTACAGTAGGACACACCCCAGCTCGGAGGGTATTGGAGGCCTCACCCCAACTCTGAAGGGTGCTTGTAAGCTATCGGAGGCCACATCTCAACTCAAAGGGTATTGGGGGCCACACTCCAGCTCACAGGGTACCGGAGACCACACCGCAAGAGTTGACAAACCAAATTAGAGTTTACCGAAGGCACCACAACTTGGAGGGTACCAGAGGACACACCACAATTTGGAGGTTGTGCCATAGGCCACAGTTACTCGGAAGCCACACACCAATTCGGAGGGTATCGGAGGCCACACCACATTTCAAAGGGTACCGGAGTGTCTTCCATTACCCTCCAAGTTGGGGTGTGGCTCAAAGCTGGGGTGTGGCCTCCGAAACCTTCCGAGTTGAGGTGTGGCTTCTGGGTACACACTGAGTTGGGGTGTGGCCTCCCAATGCCATTCGAGTTAGGGTGTGTGGCTTATGGCACCCTCCAAGCTGGGGTGTTGCTTCTGGTACCCTCCGAGTTCGGGTCTGGCCTCCGGGCACCCTCTGAGTTGGGTTATGGCCTCTGGGTACCCTCCAATTCGGGTTGTTGCCTCCAGTACCCACTGAATTGGGGTGTGGCCTCTGATTTCGGGTATTGCCTCTGGTACCCTTCAAGTTGGGATCTGGCCTCTGGGCACCATCTGAGTTGGGATGTGGCCTCTGGGTACCCTCCGAGTTGGATTGTGGCCTCCAGTACCCTTCGAGTTGGGGTGTTGCCTCTGGTACCCTCCGAGTTGGGGTCTGGCCTCCGGGCACCCTCTGAGTTGGGTTATGGCCTCTGGGTACCCTCCGAGTTGGGTTGTTGCCTCCAGTACCCACTGAATTGGGGTGTGGCCTCTGATTTCGGGTACTGACTCTGGTACCCTTCAAGTTGGGGTCTGGCCTCTGGGCACCATCTGAGTTGGGATGTGGCCTCTGGGTACCCTCCGAGTTGGGTTGTGGCCTCCAGTACCCTTCGAGTTGGGGTGTGGCCTCTGGTACCCTCTGAGCTGGGGTGTTTTCTCTGATACCCTCCGAGTTGGGGTGTGGCCTCCTGTACCTTCCAGGTACCCTCCAAGTTGGGATGTGGCCTCTGGTACCCTCCAAATTGGGGTGTGGAAACTGCTACCCACCGAGTTGGGGTGTGGCCTCCGTGTACCCTCCGAGTTGGAGTGTGGCCACTCTAAGTTGGGGTTAGGCCACATGGACCCTTTGAGATGGGGTGTGGCCTCTGGGCAGCATCCAAGTTGTGGTGTGGCCTCCGGGTACCCTTTGATTTGGAGTGTGGCCTCCAGTACCCTCCAAGGTGGGGTGTAGCCTACGGTATGTGGTGTTCCCTCCGGGACTCTCGGAATTGAGGTGTGGCCTCAGGGTACCCTCCGAGTTGGGGTGTGGACTGTTGGGATGTAGCCTTCGGTGTCCTTCGAGCTGAAGTGTGGCATCCGATACCCTCCGAGTTGTGGTTTGGCCTACAGTAGAGTTGGGGTGTGGCCGATTTGGAGTGTGGACTCCAGTACCCTCCAAGATTGGGTGTCCGAATTGTGGTGTTGCCTCCGGAACCCTTGAAATTAAGGTGTGGCCTCAGGGGTGTGGCCTCCGGTACCCACTGAGCTGAGTCTCCGGTAACTTTTGAGCTGGGGTGTGGCCTCCAGCACCTTTCAGGCACCCTCGCAGTTGGGGTGTGGACTTCGGGTACCTTCTGATTTTGGTGGGGCCTCTGGTATGCTCTGAGTTGGAGTGTGGCCTACGGGCACCCTCTGAGTTGGGGTGTGGCCTCCGCTATCCTCCGAGTTGGGGTTTGGCCTCCGATATCCTCACAGTTGTGGTGCAGCCTCCAGTACCCTCAGAGTTGGGGTGTGGCTTTCAGTACCCTCCGAGTTGTTGTGTGGCCTCTTGGGGTGGCTCCCTCTGTAACCCTCCAAGTTGGAGTTTGGCCTCTGGTACCCTCCGAGTTGGGGTGTGACTTATTGGGTACCTTGGTTGGGGTATGGCTCCAGTACCTTCCAGGCACCCTCTGAGTTGGGGTGTGAATTTCTGGTACCCTCCAAATTGGGGTGTGGCTTCTGGGCACCCTCCAAGTTGGGGTGTGGCATCCAGTACCCTCCGAGTTGGTGTGTGGCCTCCAGTAACTTCCAGGCACCCTCAGAGTTGGGGTTTACTGTCATGGTTCCCAATGGCAAGGGAACGTCAGAAACATATAAATAACGGACGAGCTCTTGGGTGATGGAATCTCGAGCTGACCGTGAGCTAAATCTACCACACAACTAATAGCAGCCAGGGAGCATACCTACGATTAACCCTAGATGCCACGCGCCAGCCGGAGGACTAACTACGCCTGGTAGAGGAAGAAACAGACCTGGCTTACCTCTAGTGAAATACCCCAAAGATGATAGAAGCCCCCCACATATAATAACGGTGAGTTCAGAGGAAAAGACATACACAGTATGAAAGTAGATTTAGCAAAGAGAGGTCCACTTACTAGATAGCAGAAGGATACAAAAGGGTACTTCACGGTCAGCTGAAAACCCTTTCAAAATACCATCCTGAAATTACTTTAAAACTCCTGTGTCAACTCATGACACAGGAGTGGCAATTTCAGCCCGCAAGAGCTTCCAGCTACAGAGAATCACAGAACTGTAAACTGGACAAAAGATACAAAAAGAAAAGGACTAAGAGTCCACTTAGCTGATCAGCAGACTAGTAGCAGGAACATGCAACCGAATGGCTCTAGTTACAATGATGACCGGCAAGGAAATGACAGGAGAGCAAGGTTAAATAGGAAACTCCCAAATACTGATGGGAGCAGGTGAACTGAGACAGTAAAGCACACACAAGTCACCAGTACCACCAGCAACCACCAGGGGAGCCCAAAAGCAGATTCACAACAGTACCCCCCCCCTTAAGGAGGGGGCACCGAACCCTCACGAGAACCACCAGGGCGATCTGGATGAGCCCTATGAAAGGCACGAACCAAATCCGAGGCATGAACATCAGAGGCAGTTACCCAAGAATTATCTTCTTGACCATAGCCCTTCCATTTAACCAGATATTGAAGCCTCCGTCTGGAAATACGGGAGTCCAAGATCTTTTCTACAACGTACTCCAATTCACCCTCAACCAGCACAGGAGCAGGAGGTTCAGTAGAAGGAACCACCGGTACCTCATACCTCCGCAACAACGACCGATGGAAAACATTATGGATAGCGAAAGATGCCGGGAGGTCCAAACGAAAGGACACAGGGTTAAGAATCTCCAAAATCTTATAAGGACCGATGAACCGAGGCTTAAACTTAGGAGAAGAAACCCTCATAGGGACAAAACGGGAAGACAACCACACCAAGTCCCCAACACGAAGGCGAGGACCAACACGATGACGGCGGTTAGCAAAATGCTGAGTCCTTTCCTGGGACAACTTCAAATTGTCCACCACCTGTCCCCAAATCCGATGCAACCGATCCACCATAGTATCCACTCCCGGACAATCCGAAGATTCCACCTGACCAGATGAAAAACGAGGGTGAAACCCCGAATTGCAAAAGAAAGGGGAGACCAAAGTGGCAGAACTAGCCCGATTATTAAGAGCAAATTCTGCCAACGGCAAAAAGGCAACCCAGTCATCCTGATCCGCAGACACAAAACACCTCAAATAAGTCTCCAAGGTTTGATTAGTTCGCTCCATCTGGCCATTAGTCTGAGGATGGAATGCAGACGAAAAAGACAAATCAATGCCCATCCTGGCACAGAATGCCCGCCAAAATCTAGACACGAACTGGGTCCCCCTGTCAGAAACGATGTTTTCCGGAATACCATGCAAGCGAACCACATTTTGAAAAAATAGAGGGACCAATTCAGATGAGGAAGGCAACTTAGGCAAGGGTACCAAATGAACCATTTTAGAAAAACGGTCACACACCACCCAGATGACAGACATTTTCTGGGAAACAGGGAGATCAGAAATAAAGTCCATAGAGATGTGCGTCCAAGGCCTCTTCGGAATAGGCAAGGACAACAATAACCCACTAGCCCTAGAACAACAAGGCTTGGCCCGAGCACAAACATCACAAGACTGCACAAAAACACGCACATCTCGAGACAGGGAAGGCCACCAGAAGGACCTAGCCACCAAATCTCTGGTACCAAAAATTCCAGGATGACCTGCCAACGTAGAAGAATGAACTTCCGAGATGACTTTACTGGTCCAATCATCAGGAACAAACAGTCTACCAGGCGGACAACGATCAGGTCTATCCGCCTGAAATTCTTGCAAAGCACGTCGCAGGTCTGGGGAGACAGCAGACAAAACCACCCCATCCTTAAGGATACCAGCAGGTTCAGAATCCCCAGGAGAGTCAGGCTCAAAACTCCTAGAAAGAGCATCTGCCTTCACATTTTTAGAACCCGGTAGGTATGAGACCACAAAATTAAACCGAGAGAAAAACAACGACCAGCGCGCCTGTCTAGGATTCAGGCGCCTGGCAGACTCAAGATAAATCAGATTCTTGTGATCAGTCAAAACCACCACCTGATGTTTGGCACCCTCAAGCCAATGACGCCACTCCTCAAATGCCCACTTCATGGCCAAAAGCTCCCGATTACCAACATCATAGTTTCGCTCGGCGGCCGAAAATTTTCGAGAAAAGAACGCACAAGGTCTCATCACTGAGCAATCGGAACTTTTCTGCGACAAAACCGCCCCCGCTCCGATCTCGGAAGCATCGACCTCAACCTGAAAGGGAAGAGAAACATCAGGCTGGCGCAACACAGGGGCAGAAGAAAAGCGGTGCTTAAGCTCCCGAAAGGCCTCCACAGCAGCAGGGGACCAATTGGCAACATCAGCACCCTTTTTAGTCAAATCAGTCAAAGGCTTAGCAACGCCAGAAAAACCAGTTATAAATCGACGATAAAAATTAGCAAAGCCCAAGAATTTCTGAAGACTCTTAAGAGAAGTAGGCTGCGTCCAGTCACAAATAGCCCGAACCTTGACAGGATCCATCTCAATGGAAGAAGGGGAAAAAATGTACCCCAAAAAAGAAATCTTTTGAACCCCAAAAATACACTTTGAACCTTTTACACACAAAGAATTGGCCCGCAAAACCTGAAAAACCCTCCTGACCTGTTGAACATGAGACTCCCAGTCATCCGAAAAAATCAAAATATCATCCAAATACACAATCATAAATTTATCCAAATATTCACGGAAAATGTCATGCATAAGGGACTGAAAGACTGAAGGTGCATTTGAAAGGCTGAAAGGCATTACTAAATACTCAAAATGGCCCTCGGGCGTATTAAATGCGGTTTTCCACTCATCCCCCTGCTTAATTCGCACCAAATTATACGCCCCACGAAGATCAATCTTAGAGAACCACTTAGCCCCCCTTATGCGAGCAAACAAATCAGTCAGCAAAGGCAACGGATACTGATATTTGACTGTAATTTTATTCAGGAGTCGATAATCAATACCAGGCCTCAGAGAGCCATCTTTTTTAGACACAAAGAAAAAACCAGCTCCTAAAGGAGATGAAGAAGGACGAATATGTCCCTTTTCCAGGGACTCCTTAATATACTCTCGCATAGCAGCATGTTCAGGCACAGATAGATTAAACAAACGACCCTTTGGAAATTTACTGCCAGGAATCAGATCTATGGCGCAATCACAATCTCTGTGGGGAGGGAGTGAACCCAGTTTAGGCTCCTCAAAAACATCACGATAATCAGACAAAAATGCCGGAATCTCAGAGGGAGTAGATGACGAAATGGAAACCAAAGGTACATCCCCATGAGCCCCCCGACATCCCCAGCTTATCACAGACATTGTTTTCCAGTCAAGGACTGGGTTATGAGATTGTAACCATGGTAATCCAAGCACTAAAACATCATGTAAATTGTACAACACAAGGAAGCGAATCACCTCCTGATGGTCTGGAGTCATACGCATAGTCACTTGCGTCCAGAATTGTGGTTTATTACTAGAAAATGGCGTAGAGTCAATACCCTTCAGAGGTATAGGGACTTCCAGCGGCTCTAAATTAAACCCACAACGCCTGGCCAAGGACCAATCCATAAGACTCAGAGCGGCGCCAGAGTCCACATAGGCATCCACGGTAATAGCTGATAATGAACAAATCAAGGTTACAGACAGAATAAATTTAGACTGTAAAGTGCCAATTGAAATAGACTTGTCAACCTTCTTTGTGCGTTTAGAGCATGCTGATATAACATGAGCAGAATCACCACAATAGAAGCATAACCCATTTTTACGCCTATAATTCTGCCGCTCGCTTCTGGACAGAATTCTGTCACATTGCATATTCTCTGGCGTCTTTTCAGAAGATACCGCCAAATGGTGCACAGGCTTGCGCTCCCGCAAACGCCGATCAATCTGAATAGCCATTGTCATGGACTCATTCAGACCTATAGGCGCAGGGAACCCCACCATAACATCCTTAATGGCATCAGAGAGGCCCTCTCTGAAATTTGCCGCTAGGGCGCACTCATTCCACTGAGTAAGCACAGACCATTTACGAAATTTTTGGCAGTATATCTCAGCTTCATCTTGCCCTTGAGATAGGGCTATCAAAGCTTTTTCAGCTTGAATCTCCAAATTAGGTTCCTCATAAAGCAACCCTAAAGCCAGAAAAAACGCATCCACATTGAGCAACGCAGGATCCCCTGGTGTCAATGAAAATGCCCAATTTTGAGGGTCACCTCGCAGCAAAGAAATTACAATCTTAACCTGCTGGGCGGGATCTCCAGAGGAGTGAGGTCTGAGAGAAAGGAATCATTTACAATTATATTTGAAATTCAGAAACCGAGATCTATCTCCGGAAAACACCTCTGGTGTAGGAATTTTAGGTTCAGACATAGGAGCATGTATAACAAAATCTTGTAAATTTTGAACCTTAGTAGCAAGATTATTTAAACCTGCAGCCAAACTCTGAGGATCCATCTTTAAACAGATGAGATCAGAGCCATTCAAGGATTAGAAGGAGAGAAAGGCAAAGGCTGTAATTAGAGCTGAAATACAACTGATTCAACTATGCAGCAAGCATAGGAAAAAAAAAATAATAATCTACAGACTTCTTTTTCACTCCTTTCTTCTGCCAATAACTTTAACACTGGGCCGGTCATACTGTCATGGTTCCCAATGGCAAGGGAACGTCAGAAACATATAAATAACGGACGAGCTCTTGGGTGATGGAATCTCGAGCTGACCGTGAGCTAAATCTACCACACAACTAATAGCAGCCAGGGAGCATACCTACGATTAACCCTAGATGCCACGCGCCAGCCGGAGGACTAACTACGCCTGGTAGAGGAAGAAACAGACCTGGCTTACCTCTAGTGAAATACCCCAAAGATGATAGAAGCCCCCCACATATAATAACGGTGAGTTCAGAGGAAAAGACATACACAGTATGAAAGTAGATTTAGCAAAGAGAGGTCCACTTACTAGATAGCAGAAGGATACAAAAGGGGACTTCACGGTCAGCTGAAAACCCTTTCAAAATACCATCCTGAAATTACTTTAAAACTCCTGTGTCAACTCATGACACAGGAGTGGCAATTTCAGCCCGCAAGAGCTTCCAGCTACAGAGAATCACAGAACTGTAAACTGGACAAAAGATACAAAAAGAAAAGGACTAAGAGTCCACTTAGCTGATCAGCAGACTAGTAGCAGGAACATGCAACCGAATGGCTCTAGTTACAATGATGACCGGCAAGGAAATGACAGGAGAGCAAGGTTAAATAGGAAACTCCCAAATACTGATGGGAGCAGGTGAACTGAGACAGTAAAGCACACACAAGTCACCAGTACCACCAGCAACCACCAGGGGAGCCCAAAAGCAGATTCACAACAGTGTACCCTCCTGGGGTGTGGCCTCGAGGCCTGCACCCTCTGAGTTGGGCTCCGAGTTGGGCTGTTGCTTCCACTCCCTCCGAGTTGGGGTGCTGCTCCAGTAACCTCTGAGTTGGGGTGTGGCCTCCGGTGCCTTGGGGTTTGGCCTGCGGTACCCTTCGATTTGAGGTGTGACCTCCTCTACCCTGCAAATTTGGGTAGGGGTGTGGCCTTCTACCCTCCGAGTTGGGGTGTGGCTTCCAGTACCCTCAGAATAGGTGTGTGGCCTCCTCTACCCTCTGAATTGGGCTGTTGCCTCCGTTCCCTCTGAATTGGAGTGTGGCATAAGAGTACCCTCCGAATTTGGGTGTGGCATCCAGTACACTTCTCCGAGTTGGGCTGTGGGATGTGGCCTCTGATGCCCTTCTAGCTGAGGTGTGGAATCCGATACCCACCAAGTTGGGGTTTGGCTTACGGTAGAGTTGGAGTGTGGCCTCTCGGCACCCTCTGAGTTGGGGAGCAGCCTCCGGGTCCTACGGTACCCTCTGAGATGGAATGTGGCCTTCATTACCTTCCTGGCACCCTCCGAGTTGGGGTGTGGCCTCCAGGTACCCTCCGATTTGGGGTGTGGCCGGAGGAACCCTCCAAGTTGGGGTGTAGCCTACTTCGAATTGTGGTGTTGCCTCCGGGGCCCTCGGAAATGAGGTGTGGCCTCAGGGTACCCTCCGAGTTGGGTCTCCGATACCCTCCAAGTTGGGGTGTGGACTTGTGTGGCATCCGATACCCTCCGAGTTGGGGTTTGCTACTGTAGGGTTGGGGTGTGGCCTCTGGGCACCCTCTGAGTTGGAATGTGGCCTACGTACGTACAGTAGGTACCCTCCGAGTTGGGGTGTGGCCTCTGTTGATACCTTCCAGGCACCCTCTGAGTTTGGGTGTGGCTTCCAGGTACCCACCGATTTGGGGTGGGGCTTCTTTGTACCCTCCAAGTTGGGGTGTGGCCTCCGATACCCTCAGAGTTGGGGTGCGGCCTCCGGTACCCTCCGAGTTGTGGTGTACACTCTGAGTTGTTGTGTGGCATCTTGGGGCACCCTACGGAACCCTCCGAGTTGGGATGTGGCCTACGGTACCTCGGTTGGGGTGTGGCCTCACCCTCAAAGTGTGAAATTCTGGTACCCTCCAATTTGAGGTGTTGCCTCTGGGCACCCTCCAAGTTGGGGTGTGGCCAGCTAGCATCCAATACCCTCAGAGTTGGCGTGTGGCCTCCAGTGCCTTCCAAGCTCCCTCCGTGTTGGGGTGTGGAATCCGTTACCCTCCGAGTTGGAGTGTGGCCTCCGTCACCCTCTGAGTTGGGGTGTGTCCGGCCTCTCGGCACCCTCTGAGTTGGGGTGCAGCCTCCGGGTCCTACGGTACCCCGCTGAGTTGGAATGTGGCCTTCGTTACCTTCCTGGCACCCTCCGAGTTGGGGTGTGGCCTCCAGATACCCTCCGATTTGGGGTGTGGCTGGAGGAACCCTCCAAGTTGGGGCGTAGCCTACTTCGAATTGTGGTGTTGCCTCCGGGGCCCTCGAAAATGAGGTGTGGCCTCAGAGTACCCACCGAGTTGGGGTTTGCTACTGTAGGGTTGGGGTGTGGCCTCTGAGCACCCTCTGAGTTGGAATGTGGGCTACGTACCTACAGTAGGTACCCTCCGAGTTGGGGTGTGGCCTCCGTTGATACCTTCCAGGCACCCTCTGTGCTTGGGTGTGGTTTCCACAGGTACCCACTGATTTGGGGTGTGGCCTCTGGGTACCCTCCAAGTTGGGGTGTGGCCTTCAATATCCTCAGAGTTGGGGTGCGGCCTCCGTTACCCTCCGAGTTGTGGTGTACACTCTGAGTTGTTGTGTGGCGTCTTGGGGCACCCTACGGAACCCTCCGAGTTGGGATGTGGCCTACGGTACCTCGGTTGGGGTGTGGCCTCACCCTCAAAGTGTGAAATTCTGGTACCCTCCAAATTGAGGTGTTGCCTCCGGGCACCCTCTAAGTTGGGGTGTGGCCAGCTAGCATCCAATACCCTCAGAGTTGGCGTGTGGCCTCCAGTACCTTCCAAGCTCCCTCCGTGTTGGGGTGTGGAATCCGTTACCCTCCGAGTTGGAGTGTGGCCTCCGTCACCCTCTGAGTTGGTGTGTGTCCGGCCTCTGAGCACCTTCTGAGTTGGGGTGTGGCCTCTGGGCACCTTCTGAGTGGGGATGTGGCCTCCAGTACCCTCCGAGTTGGGGTGTGGCCTCTAGTACCTTCCAGGCACTCTTGCAGTTGAAGTGTGGCCTCCGGGCACCATCCGAGTTGGACTGTGGCCTCCGATACTCTCAGGGTTGGTGTGCGGCCTCCGGTACCCTCTGAGTTGGGGTGTGGCTTTCAATACCCTCTGAGTTGTTGTGTAGCCCTTGGTGTGGAACCCTCTGGAAAGCACAGAGTTTGTGTACCTTCCGAGTTGGGGTGTGGCCCGTTAAGGTACCTTGGATGAGGTGTGGCCTCTGCTACCTTCCAGGCACCCTCTGAATTGGGGTGTGGAGTTCTGGAACCCACCAAATTGGGGTGTGGCTTCCAGGTACCCCCTAAGTTGTGGTGTGGCATTCAGTACCCTCCGAGTTGGCGTGTGGCCTCCAGTACCTTCCAAGCACCCTCCGAGTTGAGGTACCCTCAGGCTATTGTGTGGCCTCTGAGTTGGGCTCTCAGTTGGGGTGTTGCCTCCGATACCCTCCGAGTTGGGGTTTCGCTTGCAGTACCCTTTGATTTGAGGTGTGACCTGTACCCTGCGAGTTTGGGTTGGGGCACATGTGGCCTTCGGTACCCTCCGAGTTGGGGTGTGGCCTCCGCTACCTTCAGAGTTGGTGTGTGGCCTCCACTAACCCAACTCGGAGGGTGCCTGGAAGGTGCTCTGAGGTCACACCCTAACTCGGAGGGTACTGGAGAAAACACCAAAAGAAGCCACACAACTTGGAGGGTACCAAAAAAGAGGCCACATCCCAATTTGGAGGATACCGTAGGCCATACTCCCGCCTCTGAGGATACTCGGAGGCCACACCCCAAACTCGAAGGGTACTGGAGGCCACACACCAAACAAGAGGGTACCTGAAGGCCACACCCTATCTCCGAGGGTGCCTGGAAGGTACCTGAGGCAACACCACAGCTCCGAGGTTAACACCACAAATCGGAGGGTATCGGAGGCCACACCCCAGCACAAAAGGTATCAGAGGCCACACTCCAACTCATAGGCCACATCCCAATTCGTAGCGTACCAGAGGCCGCACCCCAATTTGGATGGTATCATAGCCCACACCCCAATTCAGAAGGTACTGGAGGCTGTCACAACCCAAACCAGAAGGGTACTTGGAGGCCACACCACATCTCGGAGTGTGCCTGAAAGGTACGGGAGGCCACACCCCAACTCAGAGGGTATCGGAGGCCACAACTCAGAGGGTACCAGAGGCCAAATCCAATTCAGAGGGTATCGGAGGCCACACCCCACCTTGGAGTGTACCAAAGGACACACCCCAATGGGGAGGGTATCAGAGGCCACACCCCAACTCAGGGTACTGAGTCACACACCAACTCGAGGGTGCCCAGAGGCCACACCCCAACTCGGAGGGTACAGTAGGCCATACCCCGCTCGGAGGGTGCCTGGAAGGTACGGTTCCAGAGGCCACACTCCAACTCAGAGGATATCGAAAGCCACACCCCAACTCGGAGGGTACCTGGAGGTCACACCACAACTCGAATGCATGAAAGGTACCAGAGGCCACACCCCAATTCGGAGGGTAACGGAGGCCACAACCCAGCTTGCAGGGTACGAGAGACTGTGCACACCCCAAGAAACCATCTTGGAGGGTACTGAAGGGTCACAACACCACAATTTGGAGGTTACCATAGGCCACACCTCAAATCTGAGGGTACACGGAGGCCACACCCCAACTCGAAGGGTACCAGAGAAAACAACCCAATTATCTCTGAGGGTACCACCCCAACTCTAAGGTTGTTCAGAGGCCACACAACAATTCGAAGGGTACCGGAGGCCACACCACAATTCAGAGGATATCGGAAGCCACACCCCCAACTCCAGGGCCTCACCGGTATCAGAGGGGTACCGGAGGCCACACCCCAACTCCGGGTACACTCTGATGCCACACCCCAACTCATAGGGTGCCCAGAGGTCACCCCAACTCAGAGGGTACAGTAGTGGCAACACCTCAACTTGGAGGGTATCGGAGGCCACTCTCCATCTCAAAGGGTACCGGAGACAGCACCCCATTTCGGTGGGTACCAGAGGCCACACCATAAATCTGAGGGTACCGGACGGAGGCCACACCGCAACTTGGAGGGTAGGAGGCCACACCCCAAATTGGAGGCTATTGGAGGCCACACAGCAACAGGCCACACCCCAAATTGCAGGCTACCGGAGGCCACACCCCAATTCAGAGGGTACAAGAGGCACAACTGCAATTCGTAGCATACCAGAGGCCACACCCCAGATCGGAGGGTACCAGATGCCACACCCCAAAAGGCCACACCCCAACTCAGAGGGTACGGTAGGCTGTTACACCAACTCGGAGGGTGCCTGAAAGGTACCGGAGGCCACAACCCAACTCGGAGGGTACCAGAGACAAACAACAACTTAATTCCTCTGAGGGCACTACCCAAACTTTGAGGTTGTTCAGAGGCCACACCCCAATTCGGAGGGTACCAGAGGCCACACCACAATTCAGAGGGTACCAGAGGGTATCACTCCAACCTGGATGGTATCGGAGGCCACACCCCAACTCGGAGGGTATCAGAGGCCACACCCCAACTCCAGGGCCACACCAGTATCAGAGTGGTACCGGAGGCCACCCACACCCAGCTCTGGGTACCACACTGATGCCACACCCCAACTCATAGGGTGCCCAGAGGCTACACTCCAACTCAGAGGGTACAGTAGTGGCCACACCCGAACTCGGAGGGTATCGGACGGAGGCCACACTCCATCTCGAAGGGTACCGGAGACAACACCCCAATTCAGTGGGTACCAGAGGCCACACCATTAATCTGAGGGTACCGGACGGAGGCCACATCGCAACTTGGAGGGTAGGAGGCCACACAACAAATCAGAGGGTGCCTGAAATGTACCAAGGGTCACACCCCAACTCGGAGGGTATCGGAGGCCACACACCAACATGGAAGGTGTTGGAGGCCACACCCCAAATCGGAGGCTACCGGAGGCCACACACCAATTCAGAAGGTACAGGAGGCACAACAGCAATTCTTCGGGTACCAGAGGACACACCCCAGCTCGGAGGGTACCGGAATCCACACCCCAAAAGGCCACACCCCAACTCAGAGGGTACCGTAGACTGTCACACCAACTCGGAGGGTGCCTGGAAGGTATCGGAGGCCACACCCCAGCTCAGAGATTTCCAGAGGCCACACTCCAACTCGGAGGGTATCGGAGGCCACACCCCAGCTCGGAGGGTATCAGAGGCTACAATCCATCTCGTAGTGTAGAGTAGGCCACACCCCAACTCCAGAAACTGAGTTCACACCCCAACTTGGAGGGTGCCCAGATGCCACACCACAAGTCGAAGGGTACAGTAGGACACACCCCAGCTCGGAGAGTATTGGAGGCCTCACCCCAACTCTGAAGGGTGCCTGTAAGCTATCGGAGGCCACATCTCAACTCAAAGGGTATTGGAGGCCACACTCCAGCTCGCAGGGTACCGGAGACCACACTGCAAGAGTTGACAAACCAAATTAGAGTTTACCGAAGGCACCATAACTTGGAGAGTACCAGAGGCCACACCACAATTTGGAGGTTGTGCCATAGACCACAGTTACTCGGAAGCCACACCCCAATTCGGAGGGTATCGGAGGCCACACCACATTTCAAAGGGTACCGGAGTGTCTTCCATTACCCTCCAAGTTGGGGTGTGGCTCAAAGCTGAGGTGTGGCCTCCGAAACCTTCCGAGTTGAGGTGTGGCTTCCGGGTACACACTGAGTTGGGGTGTGGCCTCCCAATGCCATTCAAGTTAGGGTGTGTGGCTTATGGCACCCTCCAAGCTGGGGTGTTGCTTCTGGTACTCTCCGAGTTGGGGTCTGGCCTCCGGGCACCCTCTGAGTTGGGTTATGGCCTCTGGGTACCCTCCAATTCGGGTTGTTGCCTCCAGTACCCACTAAATTGGGGTGTGGCCTCTGATTTCGGGTATTGCCTCTGGTACCCTTCAAGTTGGGATCTGGCCTCTGGGCACCATCTGAGTTGGGATGTGGCCTCTGGGTACCCTCCGAGTTGGATTGTGGCCTCCAGTACCCTTCGAGTTGGGGTGTTGCCTCTGGTACCCTCCGAGTTGGGGTCTGGCCTCCGGGCACCGAGTGGCCTCCAGTACCCTTCGAGTTGGGTTGTGGCCTCCAGTACCCTTCGAGTTGGGGTGTTGCCTCTGGTACCCTCCGAGTTGGGGTCTGGCCTCCGGGCACCCTCTGAGTTGGGTTATGGCCTCTGGGTACCCTCCGAGTTGGGTTGTTGCCTCCAGTACCCACTGAATTGGGGTGTGGCCTCTGATTTCGGGTACTGACTCTGGTACCCTTCAAGTTGGGGTCTGGCCTCTGGGCACCATCTGAGTTGGGATGTGGCCTCTGGGTACCCTCCGAGTTGGGTTGTGGCCTCCAGTACCCTTCGAGTTGGGGTGTGGCCTCTGGTACCCTCTGAGCTGGGGTGTTTTCTCTGATACCCTCCGAGTTGGGGTGTGGCCTCCTGTACCTTCCAGGTACCCTCCAAGTTGGGATGTGGCCTCTGGTACCCTCCAAATTGGGGTGTGGAAACTGCTACCCACCGAGTTGGGGTGTGGCCTCCGTGCACCCTCCGAGTTGGAGTGTGCCCACTCCAAGTTGGGGTTAGGCCACATGGACCCTTTGAGATGGGGTGTGGCCTCTGGGCAGCATCCAAGTTGTGGTGTGGCCTCCAGGTACCCTTTGATTTGGAGTGTGGCCTCCAGTACCCTCCAAGGTGGGGTGTAGCCTACGGTATGTGGTGTTCCCTCCGGGACTCTCGGAATTGAGTTGTGGCCTCAGGGTACCCTCCGAGTTGGGGTGTGGACTGTTGGGATGTGGCCTTCGGTGCCCTTTGAGCTGAAGTGTGGCATCCGATACCCTCCGAGTTGTGGTTTGGCCTACAGTAGAGTTGGGGTGTGGCCGATTTGGAGTGTGGACTCCAGTACCCTCCAAGATAGGGTGTCCGAATTGTGGTGTTGCCTCCGGAACCCTTGAAATTAAGGTGTGGCCTCAGGGGTGTGGCCTCCGGTACCCACTGAGCTGAGTCTCCGGTAACTTTTGAGCTGGGGTGTGGCCTCCAGCACCTTTCAGGCACCCTCGCAGTTGGGGTGTGGACTTCGGGTACCTTCTGATTTTGGTGGGGCCTCTGGTATGCTCCGAGTTGGAGTGTGGCCTACGGGCACCCTCTGAGTTGGGGTGTGGCCTCCGCTATCCTCCGAGTTGGGGTTTGGCCTCCAATATCCTCACAGTTGGGGTGCAGCCTCGGGTACACTCAGAGTTGGGGTGTGGCTTTCAGTACCCTCCGAGTTGTTGTGTGGCCTCTTGGGGTGGCTCCCTCTGTAACCCTCCGAGTTGGGGTTTGGCCTCTGGTACCCTCCGAGTTGGGGTGTGGCCTATTGGGTACCTTGGTTGGGGTATGGCTCCGGTACCTTCCAGGCACCCTCTGAGTTGGGGTGTGAATTTCTGGTACCCTCCAAATTTGGGTGTGGCTTCTGGGCACCCTCCAAGTTGGGGTGTGGCATCCAGTACCCTCCGATTTGGTGTGTGGCCTCCAGTAACTTCCAGGCACCCTCAGAGTTGGGGTGTACCCTCCTGGGGTGTTGCCTCGAGGCCTGCACCCTCTGAGTTGGGCTCCGAGTTGGGCTGTTGCCTCCACTCCCTCCGAGTTGGGGTGTTGCTCCAGTAACCTCGGAGTTGTGGTGTGGCCGGAGGAACCCTCCAAGTTGGGGCATAGCCTACTGAGATGAGGTGTGGCATCAGAGTACCCACCGAGTTGGGGTTTGCTACTGTAGGGTTGGGGTGTGGCCTCTGGGCACCCTCTGAGTTGGAATGTGGCCTATGTACCTACAGTAGGTACCCTCCGAGTTGGGGTGTGGCCTCCGTTGATACCTTCCAGGCACCCTCTGAGTTTGGGTGTGGTCTCCACAGGTACCCACTGATTTGGGGTGTGGCCTCCAATACCCTCAGAGTTGGGGTGCGGCCTCCGGTACCCTCCGAGTTGTGGTGTACACTCTGAGTTGTTGTGTGGCGTCTTGGGGCACCCTACGGAACCCTCCGAGTTGGGATGTGGCCTACGGTACCTCGGTTGGGGTGTGGCCTCACCCTCAAAGTGTGAAATTCTGGTACCCTCCAAATTGAGGTGTTGCCTCCGGGCACCCTCTAAGTTGGGGTGTGGCCAGCTAGCATCCAATACCCTCAGAGTTGGCGTGTGGCCTCCAGTACCTTCCAAGCTCCCTCCGTGTTGGGGTGTGGAATCCGTTACCCTCCGAGTTGGAGTGTGGCCTCCCTCACCCTCTGAGTTGGGGTGTGTCCGGCCTCTGAGCACCTTCTGAGTTGGAGTGTGGCCTCTGGGCACCTTCTGAGTTGGAGTGTGGCCTCCAGTACCCTCCGTGTTGGGGTTTGGCCACCGGTACTCTGAGTTGGGGTGTGGTTTCCATCCGAATTTGGGTGTGGCCTTCGGTACCGGCCGGAAAACACACCCCAATTCGGCCACAGGTATGAGGCTACACCCAAGCTCGGAGGGCAAAAGAGGCTGTGCACACCCCAACTCGGAGGGTACTGGAGGCCACACCCCATTTTTGGAGGGTACTAGAAAGCCACATTGGAAGGATCCAGATGCAACAAATTCATAGGGTACTGGAAATACCCCAATTTGGAGGGTATCGGCAGCCAAACCCCAGCTAATAGCGCACGGGAGGCACCCAGCACCCCAACTCCAAGGGTATCGGAACCCCAATTTGGCCCTAAGGTACCAGAGGTGGAAGGTACCAGAGGCACACCCCAGCTCGGAAGGAACCAGAGGCCACACCTCCTAACTCAGAGGCTACCTGGAAGGTCGACCGGATGCCACACCCCAACTCGGAGTGTACCCGACGGAGGCCACACTCCAATTTGGAGGGTGTCAGATCACACCCCAACTCGGAGGGTACCCGGAGGACACATCCCAACTCGGAGGATGCCTAGAAGGTACTCTGAGGCTGTCATACTCTGAAGCCACACCTCAACTCGGAGGGTACTAAAACACCCCAAGAGGCCAAACCCCAACTTGGAGGGAATCGGAGGCCACACCATAACTCGGAAAGGTACCAGAGGCCACACCCCAATTAGGAGGACACCGCATGCCACACCCCAACTCTGAAGAAACTCGGAGGCCACGCCCAAACTTGAAGGGTACTGAGGGCCACACACCAAACAAGAGGGTACCTGTAGGCTACACCCCATCTTGGAAAGTGCCTGGAAGGTACCGGATGCCACACCCCAACTCAGAGGGTATCGGAGGCCACACCCACCTCAGATCACACCAGAGGCGACGTCACACCCCAAAACGGGGGTGTCAGAGGCCATACCCCAACTCCGGGTACTGAGTCCACACCCCAACTAGGAGAGTGCCCAGAGGCCACACCCCAATTCAGAGGGTACAGTAGGCCACACCCCACCTCAGAGCACGCCTGGAAGGTCCATGTTCCAGAGGCCAAACCCCAACTCGGAGAGCATCGGAGGCCACACCCCAACTCAGAGGGTTTCGGAGGCCACACCCCAACTCCGGGTACTGAGTTCACACCCCAACTCGGAGGGTGCCCAGAGGCCACACCACAACTCGGAGGGTACATACAGTAGGCTACACACACCCCAAAGGTATCGATCGGATGCCACACCCCAGCTCACAGGGTACCAGAGATTACATGTGCCCCAAGAGGCCACAAACCAATTTGGAGTTTTGCCACATCACAACTACCTGTTCAAGGCCTCCAACAATTGCACTACCCAGGGTGCACCAGGCCCAAATGAAGATAGCGAAAACACAGGTGCAAATAATACCGATGCAGCCAACCTACAATCAGGAATTGGCTGCTTGGAGCATCCGTGCAAAAAAATAGTCTGTATGTGGCATGTTCACACAGGAATGCAAAATATATGGTGAAAAGCCTATTAATGACGCCATATATATAGCGGGCTAACCATGATGCATCCTGTGTGAACAGAGGCCACAGTGTACAGAGCCATCTAGGGCCCAGGCGCACCCTGGAAAAATGTACAGTGCACCAAAAACATAACAATGTATGCAAGGTATTGGTTGATATTATGGCCACAATATTGAAGCTGCCAACCCACGTCAAGGGTCCTTGTATCTTGGCAGTCCTAATCTAAAAAAAAAAACACCATTGGAGGAAACCCTCCACTAAACTAAACAAATAACACCAGAACACAGGCATGGATGCTTACCTGTTCAAGGCCTCCAACAATTGCACTACCCAGGGTGCACCAGGCCCAAATGAAGATAGCGAAAACACAGGTGCAAATAATACCGATGCAGCCAACCTACAATCAGGAATTGGCTGCTTGGAGCACCCGTGCAAAAAAATAGTCTGTATGTGGCATGTTCACACAGGACTGCAAAGTATATGGTGAAAAGCCTATTAATGACGCCATATATATAGCGGGCTAACCAAGATGCATCCTGTGTGAACAGAGGCCACAGTGTACAGAGCCAATTGTAGTGCAATTGTTGGAGGCCTTGAACAGGTAAGCATCCATGCCTGTGTTCTGGTGTTTTTTTGTTTAGTTTAGTGGAGTATCGGAGACCACACCACAAGAGGCCGAGGGTACCAAAGGCCACACCACAACTCAGAGGGTACAAGAGGCCACAGTCCAATTTGGAGGTTACCACCCCAACTCTGAGGTTATTCAGAGGCCATACCCCAATTTGGAGGGTACCGAAGGCCACACCCCAACTCGGAGGGTACCAGAGGCAACACCCCAATTCCTCCGAAGGTACTATCCCAACTCTGAGGTTGCTCGGAGGCCACACCCCAATTTGGAGGGTACGGGAGGCCACACCCCAAACCACTGGGGTACCTGGAGGCCACACTCAAACTCGAAGGGTACAGTAGTGGCCACACCCCATCTCGAAGGGTACCGGAGACAACACCTCAATTTGGTGGGTACCAGAGGCCACACCATAAATCTGAGGGTACCGGACGGAGGCCACACCCCAATTTGGAGGGTAGGAGGCCACACCCCATATCAGAGGGTGCCTGAAAGGTTTTCAAGGCCACACTCCAACTCGGAGGGTATCGGTGGCCACACACCAACTCAGAAAGTGTCGGAGGCCACACCCCAAATCGGGGTACCCCAGAGGCCACACCCCAACTTGGAAAGTACAACACCGCAACTCAGATACCAGAGGCCACACCCAAACTCAGAGGGTATCGGACCAGGCCACACCCCAACTTGGAGTACCTGAGGCCACACCCAACATGGAAAGTACCAGAGGCAACACCCCAACTCAGAGTGTAACGAAGGCCACACTCCAGCTCGGAGGGTACCAGAGGCCACACGCCAAGAGTCCATACAAAAACACTAGGAGGGTACTGGTGGGTGCCACACCCCAATTCGGAGGGTACTCGGAGGCCACACCCCAATTTTGAGGGTACAGGAGGCCACACCCCAGCTCGGAGGGTACTGTAGGCCACACCCCAACTCAGAGAGTTCCAGAGGTCACATCTCAACTGGGAGGGTATCAGAGGCCACACTCCAACTCGGAGGGTAATGGAGGCCACGCCCCAACTCAGAGGGTATTGTAGGCCACACCCCAACTCAGTGGATAACGGAGGCCACACCCCAAAACGGAGGGTACCCAGAGACCACACTCCAACTCGGAGGGTGTCAGATATCATACACCAACTCAGAGGGTACCCAGAGGACACACCCCAACTCAGAGGGTACCTGGAGGCCACACCCCAACTCAAATGCCAGGAGGGTAACGAAGGCCATACCCAACTCGGAGGGTATCGGAGGCCACACCCCAGCTCTCAGGGTATCGGAGACCACACCACAAGAGGCCGAGGGTACCGAAGGCCACACCACAACTCAGAGGGTACAAGAGGCCACACTTCAATTCGGAGGTTACCACCTCAACTCTGAGGTTATTCGTAGGCCACACCCCAATTTTGAGGGTACAGGAGGCCACACCCCAGCTCGGAGGGTACCGTAGGCCACACCCCAACTCAGAGAGTTCCAGAGGTCACATCTCAACTGGGAGGGTATCAGAGGCCACACTCCAACTCGGAGGGTATTGGAGGCCACACCCCAGCTCGCAGGGTATCGGAGACCACACCACAAGAGGCCGAGGGTACCAAAGGCCACACCACAACTCAGAGGGTACAAGAGGCCACAGTCCAATTTGGAGGTTACCACCCCAACTCTGAGGTTATTCAGAGGCCATACCCCAATTTGGAGGGTACCGAAGGCCACACCCCAACTCGGAGGGTACCAGAGGCAACACCCCAATTCCTCCGAAGGTACTATCCCAACTCTGAGGTTGCTCGGAGGCCACACCCCAATTTGGAGGGTACGGGAGGCCACACCCCAAACCACGGGGGTTCCTGGAGGCCACACCCTATCCCGGAGGGTGCCCGGAAGGTTTCAGAGGCCACACCCCAACTCAGAGGGTATCGGAGGCCACACCCCAGCCCAGAGGGTACCAGAGGCCACACCCCAACTCAGTGTCAGAGGCCACACTCCACCTCGGAGCATACCAGAGGCCACACGCAAGGAGGGTATCAGAGGCCACACGCAAGGAGGGTACCGGAGGCCACACCCCAACTCCGGGTACCCTCTGATGCCACATCCCAACTCAGACCTGGGTGCCCAGAGGCCACACTCCAACTCGAAGGGTACAGTAGTGGCCACACCCCATCTCGAAGGGTACCGGAGACAACACCTCAATTTGGTGGGTACCAGAGGCCACACCATATATCTGAGGGTACCGGATGGAGGCCACACCCCAATTTGGAGGGTAGGAGGCCACACCCCATCTCGAAGGGTACCGGAGACAACACCTCAATTTGGTGGGTACCAGAGGCCACACCATAAATCTGAGGGTACCGGACGGAGGCCACACCCCAATTTGGAGGGTAGGAGGCCACACCCCATATCAGAGGGTGCCTGAAAGGTTTTCAAGGCCACACTCCAACTCGGAGGGTATCGGTGGCCACACACCAACTCAGAAAGTGTCGGAGGCCACACCCCAAATCGGGGTACCCCAGAGGCCACACCCCAACTTGGAAAGTACAACACCGCAACTCAGATACCAGAGGCCACACCCAAACTCAGAGGGTATCGGACCAGGCCACACCCCAACTTGGAGTACCTGAGGCCACACCCAACATGGAAAGTACCAGAGGCAACACCCCAACTCAGAGTGTAACGAAGGCCACACTCCAGCTCGGAGGGTACCAGAGGCCACACGCCAAGAGTCCATACAAAAACACTAGGAGGGTACTGGTGGGTGCCACACCCCAATTCGGAGGGTACTCGGAGGCCACACCCCAATTTTGAGGGTACAGGAGGCCACACCCCAGCTCGGAGGGTACTGTAGGCCACACCCCAACTCAGAGAGTTCCAGAGGTCACATCTCAACTGGGAGGGTATCAGAGGCCACACTCCAACTCGGAGGGTAATGGAGGCCACGCCCCAACTCAGAGGGTATTGTAGGCCACACCCCAACTCAGTGGATAACGGAGGCCACACCCCAAAACGGAGGGTACCCAGAGACCACACTCCAACTCGGAGGTTGTCAGATGTCATACACCAACTCAGAGGGTACCCAGAGGACACACCCCAACTCAGAGGGTACCTGGAGGCCACACCCCAACTCAAATGCCAGGAGGGTAACGAAGGCCATACCCCAACTCGGAGGGTATCGGAGGCCACACCCCAGCTCTCAGGGTATCGGAGACCACATCACAAGAGGCCGAGGGTACCGAAGGCCACACCACAACTCAGAGGGTACAAGAGGCCACACTTCAATTCGGAGGTTACCACCTCAACTCTGAGGTTATTCGTAGGCCACACCCCAATTTTGAGGGTACAGGAGGCCACACCCCAGCTCGGAGGGTACCGTAGGCCACACCCCAACTCAGAGAGTTCCAGAGGTCACATCTCAACTGGGAGGGTATCAGAGGCCACACTCCAACTCGGAGGGTAGCGGAGGCCACACCCCAACTCAGAGGGTATTGGAGGCCACACCCCAAAACGGAGGGTAACCAGAGACCACACTCCAACTCGCACGGTGTCAGATGTCACCCACCAACTCAGAGGGTACCCAGAGGACACACCCCAACTCGGAGGTTACTGGAGGCCACACCCCAACTCAAATGTCAGGAGGGTACCGGAGCCCATACCCCAAATCGGAGGGTATCGGATGCCACACCCCAGCTCGCAGGGTATCGGAGACCACACCACAAGAGGCCGACGGTACCGAAGGCCACACCACAACTCAGAGGGTACAAGAGGCCACACTCCAATTCGGAGGTTACCACCACAACTCTGAGGTTATTCGGAGGCAACACCCCAATTTGGAGGGTACCAGAGGCAACACCTTAATTCCTCCGAAGGTACTACCCCAACTCTGGAGGGTAGGAGGCCACACCCCATATCAGAGGGTGCCTGAAAGGTGTCCAAGGCCACACCCCAACTCGGAGGGTATCGGTGGCCACACCCCAAATCGGGGTACCCCAGAGGCCACACCCCAACTTCGAAAGTGCAACTCCGAGAGTACCAGAGGCCACACCCAAACTCAGAGGGTACCGGACCAGGCCACACCCAACTTGGAAAGTACCAGAGGCCACACCCCAACTCAGAGGGTACAGGAGACCACACTCCAACTCAGAGAGTACAGGAGGCCACACTCCAAATCGGAGGGTATCGGAGGACACACCCCAACTCAGAAAGTGTCAGAGGCCACACCTCAAATCGGGGTACCCCAGAGGCCACACCCCAACTTGGAAAGTACAACACCGCAACTCAGGGTACCAGAGGCCACACCCAAACTCAGAGGGTACCGGACCAGGCCACACCCTAACTCGGAGTACTCGAGGCCACACCTAACTTGGAAAGTACCAGAGGCCACACCCCAACTCAGAGAGTACCAGAAGCCACACCCCAACTCAGAGGGTACAGGAAGCCACACTCCAACTCAGAGGGTACAGGAGGCCACACTCCAAATTGGAGGGTATCGGAGGACACACCCCAACTCAGAGGGTACCGAAGGCCACACTCCAGCTCGGAAGGCACCAGAGGCCACACGCCAAGATTCCATACCAATACTAGGAGGGTACTGGTGGGTGCCACACCCCAATTCAGAGAGTACTCGGAGGCCACACCCCAATTTTGAGGGTACAGGAGGCACAAACGCATTTTGTAGCGTACCGGACGCCACACCCCAGCTCGAAGGGTACCGTAGGCCACACCCCAACTCAGAGAGCTCCAGAGGTCACATCTCAACTGGGAGGGTAGCAGAGGCCACTCTCCAACTCGGAGGGTATAGGAGGCCACACTCCAACTTGGAAGGTATCGGAGGCCACACCCCAACTCCGGGGCCACACCCCAACTCGGAGGTTATTGGAGGCCACACCCCAACTCCGGATACCCTCTGAGGCCTCACCCCAACTCAGAGGGCACAGTAGTGGCCACACCCCAACTCTGAGGGTATTGGAGGCCACACCCCAGCTTGATGGGTACCAGAGACAACACCCTAATTCAGTGGGCCACACACCAAGAGCCATACCCCTACTAGGAGGGTACTGGAGGCCACATCCCAATTCGGAGGGTACTTGAAGGCCACACCCCAATTTAGAGTGTACCCAATTGTACACAACCCCAATTGATAGCATACCGGAGGCCACACCCCAGCTCGGAGGGTATCGGAGGCCACACCTCAAAAGGCCACACCCCAACTCAGAGGGTACTATAGACCACAACCCAACTCGGCCTCCTCTACCCTAAGAGATTTGGTGTGGCCTACTGTACCCTCCAAGTGGAGGTGTGCCATCTGGTACCCTCCAGGTTGGAGTGTGGACTCCGAGTATACCCTCCGAGTTGGTTTATGGCCTCTTGGGGTGTGGCCTGCAGTACCCTTCGAGCTGAGGTGTGGCCTCCGATACCCTCAGAGTTGGAGTGTGGCCTCCAGTACCTTCGAGGTACCCTCTGAGTTGGGAAGTGGCCACCGTGCACCCTCCGAGTTGGGGTGTGGCATCCATGTACCCTCCGAATTGGGGTGTGGCTTCAAGTACCCTCCGATTTGCGGTGTGGCATCCAGTACCCTCCGAGTTGGGGTGTGGCCTCCGGTACCCTCCGAATTGGTGTGTGTCCTCCCGTACCCTGTGAGTTGGAGTGTGTCCTCCAAGCACCCTCCGATTTGGGGTGTGGCCCCCGGGCACCCTCCAACTTTGGGTGTGGCCTCCGAAACCCTCTGAGTTGGGAGGTGGCCTGCAATACACTCCAAGTTGGGGTGTGGCCTCCAGAACATCCGAGTTGGGGTGTGGCCTCCGCTACACTACGAGTTGGGGCGTGACCTCTGTACACTCCAAGATGGGGTGTGGCCTCTGATGCTCTCCGAATTGGGGTGTGGCCTTCTGGTACCCTCCAAATTTGGGTGTGGCCTAGGGACACCCTGCAAATTGGGGTGTGGCATCCAGTACCCTACGAGTTGGCATGTGGCCTTCAGTACCTTCCCAGGACCCTCCGAGTTGGTGTGTGGCCTCTGGTACCCTCCGAGTTGGTTGTGGTCTCCGATATCCTCCGATTTGGGGTGTGGCCTCTGGTACCCTCTGAGTTAAGGTGTGGCCTACGAGTTGGAGTGTGGCCTCCGATACCCTCGGAGTTGGGGTGGTAACCTCTGAGCTGGGGTGTGGCCTAAGGTACATTCCAGGCACCCTCTGAGATGGGGTGTGGCCTCCAGGTACACTCTTGTTTGGTGTGTGGCCTCCAGTACCCTATGAGTTGGGGTGAAGCCTCTGGTACACTCCAAGATGTGCCTTTGGTATACTCCTGAGTTGGGGTGTGGCCTCCGCTAACCCCGAGCTGGGATATGGCCTCAGGTTCCTCACCGAGCTGGGGTGTGGCCTATGGTACCCTCCGAGTTGGGGTGTGGCCTCCGGCCCTGTCCAAGTTTAGGTGTGGCCTATGGTACCCTGAAGTACCCTCCGAGTTGGGGCATGGCCTCTGCTACACTCCGAGTTGGGGTGTGGCCTCCACTACCCTACAAGTTTGGCTGTGGCCTCGGGTACCCTCCCAGTTGGGATATGGCCTCTGATACCCTCTGAGTTGGAAGGGTACACTCTAAGTTGGGGTGTGGCCTCCAGAACAGTCCGAGTTGGGGTGTGGCCTCCTGGTACCCTCCAAATATGGGTGTGGCCTAGGGACACCCTGCAAATTGGGGTGTGGCATCCAGTACCCTACTAGTTGGCATGTGGCCTTCAGTACCTTCCCAGGACCCTCCGAGTTGGTGTGTGGCCTCTGGTACCCTCCGAGTTGGTTGTGGTCTCCGATATCCTCTGATTTGGGGTGTGGCCTCTGGTACCCTCTGAGTTAGGGTGTGGCCTACGAGTTGGAGTGTGGCCTCCGATACCCTCGGAGTTGGGGTGGTAACCTCTGAGCTGGGGTGTGGCCTAAGGTACATTCCAGGCACCCTCTGAGATGGGGTGTGGCCTCCAGGTACACTCTTGTTTGGTGTGTGGCCTCCAGTACCCTATGAGTTGGGGTGAAACCTCTGGTACACTCCAAGATGTGCCTTTGGTATACTCCTGAGCTGGGGTGTGGCCTATGGTACCCTCCGAGTTGGGGTGTGGCCTCCGGCCCTGTCCAAGTTTAGGTGTGGCCTATGGTACCCTGAAGTACCCTCCGAGTTGGGGCATGGCCTCTGCTACACTCCGAGTTGGGGTGTGGCCTCCACTACCCTACAAGTTTGGGTGTGGCCTCGGGTACCCTCCCAGTTGGGATATGGCCTCTGGTACCCTCTGAGTTGGAAGGTGGCCTTCGGTACACTCTAAGTTGGGGTGTGGCCTCCAGAACAGTCCGAGTTGGGGTGTGGCCTCCGCTACACTCCGAGATGGGGTGTGGCCTCCGTTGCCCTCCAAATTGGGGTGTAGCCTTCTGGTACCCTCCGAATTGGAGTGTGGTCTCCGGACACCCTCCAAATTGTGGTGTGGCATCCAGTACCCTCCGAGTTGGCATGTGGCCTCCAGTACCTTCCCGGGACCCTTCGAGTTGGTGTGTGGCCTCCGATATCCTTTGAGTTGGGGTGCGGCCTCCACTACCCTCCAAGCTGGGTCTCCGGTACCCTCTAAGTTGGGGTGTGGCCTCCAGTACCTTCCAGGCACTTAAGCTTGCAGTTGGTGTGTGGACTTCGGGTACCCTCTAATTTGGGATCCCTGGTACCCTCCGAGTTGGAGTGTAGCCTCTGGGCACCCTCCGAGTTGGGGTGTGGCCTATGGTACCCTGAAGTACCCTCTGAGTTGGGGCATGGCCTTCGCTACCCTTTGAGTTGGGGTGTGGCCTCCTGGGGTGTGGCCTCTGCTACCCTCCAAATTGGGGTTTGGCCTTCAAGTACCCTCAGAGTTTGGTCTTTGGCCTCCGATACCCTTTGAGTTGGGGTGTGGTCTACGATATTCTCCAAGTTGGGGTGTGGCGACTGGTACCCTTTGAGTTGGGGTGTGGCCTGCGGTACCCTTTGAGCTGAGGTGTTGCCTCCGAATTGTGGTGTGATCTCCGGAACACTTTGAATTGGGGTGTGGCCTCCAGTACCCTCTGAATTGAGGTGTGGCCTCCGAGTACCCTCAGAATTGGGGTGTGGTCTAAAATACCCTCCGAGTTGGGATGTGGCCTCCGATACCTTCCAGGCAACCTCCAAGCAGGGGTGTGGCCTTCAGGTACCCTACAATTTGGGGTGTGGACTCCGGTACCCTCCAAGTTGGGGTGTCCTAATTGTGGTGTTGCCTCTGGGACCCACGTAATTGAGCCACCTCAGTGTACCCTCCGAGTTGGGGTGTGGCCTCCACTACCCTCCAAGCTGGGTCTCCAGTACCCTCTAAGTTGGGGTGTGGCCTCCAGTACCTTCCAGGCACTTAAGCTTGCAGTTGGTGTGTGGACTTCTGGTACTCTCTGACTTGGGATCCCTGTTACCCTCCGAGTTGGAGTGTGGCCTCTGGGCACCCTCCGAGTTGGGGTGTGGCCTATGGTACCCTGAAGTACGCTCTGAGTTGGGGCATGGCCTTCGTTACCCTCTGAGTTGGGGTGTGGCCTCCGCTACCCTCCAAATTGGGGTTTGGCCTTCGAGTACCCTCAGAGTTTGGTCTTTGGCCTCCGATACCCTTTCAGTTGGGGTGTGGTCTACGATATTCTCAAAGTTGGGGTGTGGCGACTGGTACCCTCTGAGTTGGGATGTGGCCTCCAATACCCACCGAGTTGGGTTATGGCCTCTTGGGGTGTGGCCTGCGGTACCCTCTGAGTTGGTGTGTGGCCTCCAGTACCTTTGAGGCACCATCTGAGTTGGGGAGTGGCCACCATGCACCTTCCGAGTTGGGGTGTGGCATCCAGGTACCCTCTGAATTAGGGAGTGGGCTTCGAGTACCATCCGATTTGGGGTGTGGCATTCATTACCCTTCAAATTGGTGTGTGTCCTCCCGTACCCTGTGAGTTGGGGTGTGTCCTCCAAGAACCCTCCAATTTGGGGTGTGACCCTCGGGTATCCTCCAACTTTGGGTGTGGCCTCCAATATTCTCTGAGATGGGATGTGGCCTACACTGCCCTCCGAGCTGGTGTGTGGCCTCCGGGCACCCTCTGATTTGGGGTGTGGCCTCCGGTTACCTTACGTGTTGGGTTGTGGCCACAGCTGCCCTCCGAGCTGGGATGTTTCCTCAGGTTCCCGACAGAGTTGCGGTTTGGCCTCTGGTATCCTCGCACCTGGGGTGTTGTCTCCGAGTATTCTCAGAGTTGGGGTGTGGTCTGCGGTATTCCGCAAGTTGGGGTGTGGCCTTTGGTACCGTCCGAGTTGGGGTGTGGCCTATGGTACCCTGAAGTACCCTCCGAGTTGGGGCATGACCTCCAGTTTCCCACTACCCTCCAAGTTTGGGTCCGGTACCCTCCCAGTTGGGACGTGGCCTCCGATACCCTCTGAGTTGGGGAGTGGTCTCCATTACACTCCAAGTTGGGATGTGGCCTCTGGAACACCCTGAGTTGGGGTGTGGCCCCCGCTACAGTCTGAGTTGGGGTGTGGCCTCTGATGCCCTCCAAATTGGGGTGTGGCCTTCTGGTACCCTCCAAATTGGGGTGTGGCCTCCGGACACCCTCCAAATTGGTGTGTGGCTTCCAGTACCCTCCGAGTTGACGTATGTCTTCAAGTACCTTCCCGAGACCCTCCGATTTGGGGTGTGGCCTCTGCTACCCTCCGAGTTGTGGTGTGGCCTACGAGTTGGAGTGTGGCCTCCGATACCCTCTGAGCTGGTGTGTGGCCTCCGATACCCTCCGAGTTGATGTGGTAACCTCTGAGCTGGGGTGTGGCCTCCGATACCTTCCAGGTACTCTATGGGATGGGGTGTGGCCTCCAGGCACCCTCTTCTTAGGAGTGTGGCCTCCAGTACCCTCTGAGTTCAGGTGCAGCCTCGGTACACTCCAGTTTGTGCCTCTGGTATACTCTGAGTTGGGGTGTGGCCTCCGCTACCCTCCAAGCTGGGGAGTGGTTTCTGGTTTCCCACTGAGCTGTGGTGTGGCCTCCGATACCCTCCGAGTTGGGGTGTGGTTAACGGTATTCTACACATTGAGATGTGGCCTACGGTACACTCCATATTGGGATTTGGCTTCTGGCACACTCCGTGTTGGAGTGTGGCGTCCTGTACCCTACGAGTTGGGGTGTATCCTTCTGTACCCTCCAAATTGTGGTGTGATCTTCGGAACCCTTTGAATTGGGGTGTGGCCTGAGTATCTGCCAAATTGGGTTGTGGTCTCCAGTACCCTCTGAATTAAGGTGTGGCCTCCGAGTACCCTCAGAGTTTTGGTGTGGTCTTCAATACCCTCTGAGTTGGGGCTTTGGCATCCGATACCCTTTGAGTTGGGGAGTGGTCTATGATACCCTCTGAGTTGGGGTGTGGCCTCCGATACCCTCCAAGTTGGGTTATGGCCTCTTGGGGTGTGGCCTGCGGTACCCTTCGTGCTGAGGTGTGGCCTCCGATACTCTCTGAGTTGGGGTGTGGCCTCCAGTACCTTCGAGGCACCCTCTGTGTTGGGGAGTGGCCACTGTGCACCCTCCAAGTTGGGGTGTGGCATCCAGGTACCCTCCGGTACACTCTAAGTTGGGGTGTGGCCTATGGTACCTTGAAGTACCCTCCGAGTTGGGGCATGGCCTCCGCTACCCTCCGAGTTGGGGTGTGGCTTCCAGTTTCCACACCGAGCTGGGGTGTGGCCTCCACTACCCTGCAAGATTGGGTGAGGCCTCCAGTACCCTCCCAGTTGGGATGTGGCCTCCGATACCCTCTGAATTGGGAGGTGGCCTTCGCTACACTCCAAGTTGGGGTGTGGCCTCCGATGCCCTCCAAATTGGGGTGTGGCCTTCTGGTACCCTCTAAATTGGGGTGTGGCCTCCGGACACCCTCCAAATTGGGGTGTGGCTTCCAGTACCCTCCGAGTTGGCATGTGGCCTCCAGTACCTTCCCGGGACCCTTCGAGTTGGTGTGTGGCCTCTGGTACCCTCCAAGTTGGTTGTGGTCTCCGGTATCCTCAGATTTGGGGTGTGGCCTCTGGTACCCTCCATGTTGGAGTGTGTCCTCTGATACCCTCCAAGTTGGGTTGATAACCTCTGAGCTGGAGTGTGGCCTCCGGTACCTTCCAAGCACCCTCCGAGATGGGGTATGGCCTCCAAGTACCCTCTTGTTTGGTGTGTGGCCTCCAGTACCCTCCGAGTTGTGGTGCAACCTCCGGTACACTCCGAGTTGGGTGTGGCCTCGACTACCCTCCGAGCTGGTGTGTGGCCTCCAGTTTACCACCGAACTGTAGTGTGGCCTCCGCTACACTCTGAGCTGAGGTGTGGCTTCCAGTATCCCTCTGAGCTGGGGTGTGGCCTCCGATACCCTCCAAGTTGGAGTGTGGTTTGCAGTACTCTCCAAATTGGGGTGTGGCCTCCGTTACACTCCGAGTTGGGATGTGGCTTCTGGCACACTCCGTGTTGGGGTTTGGCCTCCGGTACACTCCGAATTGGGGTGTGGTCTCCGGTACCCTTTGAGTTGGGTTGTATCCTCCGGTACCTCTGAATTGTGGTGTGATCTTCGGTACATTTAGAATTGGCCTCTGAGTATCCGCCGAACTGGGTTGTGGCCTCTAGCACCCTCTGAATTGAGGTGTGGCCTCCAAGTACCCTTAGAGTTGGGGTGTGGTCTAAAATACTCTCCGAGTTGGGATATGGCCTGCAATACATTCCAGCCATCCTCCAAGTTGGGGTGTGGCCTCAGGTACCCTCCAATTTGGGGTGTGGACTCCGTACCCTCCAAGTTGGGGTGTCCTAATTGTGGTGTTGCCTCCGGGACCCTTGTAATTGAGCCACCTCAGAATACCCTCCGATTTGGGGAGTGGCCTCCACTACCCTCTGAGCTGGGTCACCGGTACCCTCCAAGTTGGGGTGTGGCCTCCAGTACCTTACAGGCACCCAAGCTTGCAGTTGGGGTATGGACTTCAGGTACCCTCTGATTTGGGACATCTGCTACCCTCCGAGTTGGAGTGCAACCTCTGGGAACCCTCCAAGTTGGAGAGTGACCTCCGCTACCCTCCGAGTTGGGATTTGGCCTCCAATACCCTCAGAGTTGGGGTGTGGCCTTTGGTACCCTACGAGTTTTTGTGTGGCCTCTTGGGGTGGCACCCTCTGGAACCCTCAGGGTTGGGGTGTGGCCTCCGATACCCTACGAGTTGGGGTGTGGCCATATACGGTACCTTGGTTGGGTTATGGCCTCCGGTACCTTCCAGGCACCCTATGAGTTGGGGTTGTTGAATTCTGGTACCTAACAAATTGTGGTGTGGCTTGCGGGCACCCTCCAAGTTGGGGTGTGGAATCCAGCACCCTCTGAGTTGGCATGTGGCCTCCAGTACCTTCCATGCACCCTCTGAGTTGGGCTCTGAGTTGGGGTGTTGCCTCCGGTAACCTACGAGTTGGGCTGTGGCCTCGGGTACCCTCCGAGTTGGGGTTTGGCCTGCGGTACCTTGTGAGTTGGGGTGTGGCCTCCTGTACCTTCCGAGTTGGGGTGTGGCCTTCGGGACCCTCCGAGTTGGGATGTGGCCTCCGCTACCCTCTGAATTAGGGTGTTGCCTCTGAGTACCCTCTGAATTTGGGTGTGGCCTCCGGTACCCTCCTCCGAGTTGGGGTGTGGACTGTTGGGATGTGGCCTCCGGTGCCCTTCGAGCTGAGGTGTGGCATCCAATACCCTCAGAGTTGAGGTGTGGCCTCTGGGCACCCTCCAAGTTGGAGTGTGGCCAATACCTTGGTTGGGGTGTGGCCATCGATACCTTGCAGGCACCCTCCGAGTTGGGGTGTGAAATTTTCATACCCTCCATATTGGAGTGTGGCCTCCAGGCACCCTCCAAGTTGGGGTGTGGCTGGCATCCAGTACCCTCCGAGTTGGCGTGTGGCCTCCAGTAAGTACCTTCCAGGCACCCTCTGAGTTGGGGTGTGGCCTCCATTACCCTCCTGGGGTGTGGCCTCCCAGCACCCTCTCAGTTGGGCTCTGAGTTGGGTGTTGCCTTCGGGTACCCTCCTTCAGTGGGATTGGTCACACAGAGGCTGGACAGAGATGTGAGGGTTTAGTGGCTCCTGTGTTTCTGCTGTAATAATTATAGGGGATAACTCAGGAGACTCTGCGTGGAACAAGACAACTACAGGACACAGTTTTATAAGTGGTGAAGTCTATATTATCACACGGTGATTCAAACAGGTGCAGAGAGAAACTCAAGTCCACAAAACTTGGTGCAAATATGAAATGCAGCTCAGCAGTCTATAGGAAACTTCAGAGGGAAATGCAATCATGCAGAAAGTCTATGAAGCACAATTATTCTTGAGGATACTTGACACGAATAAGTCCTTGCTTAGTCCACAACACAAATAGATATGCTTATAAGGCAGTTCAAATAATATCTTAGCTCAACCAGGGAGGTCTGGGTAATAGTCTCAAGTTCTTGCAGAGCAGAAACATCTTACATGTCCAGCAAATGCAGATGGAAGCAAACACGAGCAGCAGATGAAGGAGGATTACTGTAACTGATGTATGCAGCAGGAACTCAGAGCAGAGTAGCAGGATAACCCCACAGGTTCACAGGAGCAGGTATATAGCCAGGGAGTCAAAAGAGGTCAGGAGCTGGATGCAAGGCAGAATACTCTAGCACAGACTGAAGGCTGAGGTGGAGTTTTATAGCAGGAAGACACAGTGCACATGAGACCAAAGACGCCATCTTGGAAAAGGGCAGTAATACAGAAAAAGGTAATAAAAAATGTTCAGGGTCCTGACAGCTGCATTGAGGAGCAGGTTAGACACCATGACCTTTGACCTCTCTTCCAACAGGAACATTGTAGAAGAGGCTAATATTTGGAAGAAAGGGAGACACAAAGCGCAAGATAGGGTCTTATCCCACAAATAAGCTGGAGAGCTTCCAATCAAAAACTGCTCATCTGATTCTAAACCACCTTGGAATTTCATTACTGAGGCAGTGCGGACGTAATCCCCATTTCCTATGCGGTATACTGTATTGTAGAAGAGGCAGCATTCTACAGCCAGCCAATCACAGAACTTGCTCATCGAGATATGCAAATGAGCTGCTGGGAACAAGAAACAGCTTTTCAACGAATTGCCTCCGGTACCCTCTGAGTTGGTGTGTGGAATCCGTTACCCTCCTAGATGGAGTGTGGCTTCCGTCACCCTATGAGATGGGGTGTGGCCTCTGGGCACCCTCCAAGTTGGGGTGTGGCCACAACCCAACTCAGAGGGTACCCAGAGGACACACCCCAACACGGAGGGTGCCTCGAAGGTACTTTGAGGCACCCCAGTACAGGAGAAAACACCCCAAGAGGTCACACCACAACTTGGAGGGTACCGTAGACCACACCCCAAATCTGAAGTTACTCGGAGGACACACCCCAATTCGAAGGGTACTGGAGGCCACACACCAAACAAGAGGTACCTGGAGGCCACACCCCATCTCGGAGGGTATCAGAGGCCTCATCCCAACTTGGAGAGTACCCAGAGGCCACACCCCATCTTGAAGGGTGCCTGGAAGGTATCGGAGTCCTCACCCCATTTCGGAGGGTGTCAGAGGCCACACCCCAGTTCGCAGGGTACTGGAGACTACACCCCAAGAGGCCACAAATCAACTTGGAGGGAACCGAAGGCCACACCACATCTTGGAGGGTACCAGAAGCCACACATCAATTCGGAGGGTACCGTAGGCCACACCCCACAACTTGGAGGGCGCCCAGAGGCCACACCCCAACTCGGAGGGTACAGTAGGCCACACCCCAACCCGGAAGGTACCCGGAGGCCACGCCCCAACTCGAAGGGTGCCTGGAATGTACCAGAGGCCACACCCCAACTCGTATTGTATCAAAGGCCACACTCCAGCTCGAAGGGTACCAGACACCACACCCCAAGAGGCCACAAACCAACATGGAGGGTACCGAAAGCCACACCACAACTCGGAGGGTACTGTAGGCCACACCACAACTCTGAGGTTACTCAAAGGCCCAATTCGGAGGGTACCAGAAGCCATACATCAATTCGGAGGGTACCGTAGGCCACACCCCACAACTTGGAGGGCGCCCAGAGGCCACACCCCAACTCGGAGGGTACAGTAGGCCACACCCCAACCCGGAAGGTACCCGGAGGCCACGCCCCAACTCGAAGGGTGCCTGGAATGTACCAGAGGCCACACCCCAACTCGTATTGTATCAAAGGCCACACTCCAGCTTGAAGGGTACCAGACACCACACCCCAAGAGGCCACAAACCAACATGGAGGGTACCGAAAGCCACACCACAACTCGGAGGGTACTGTAGGCCACACCACAACTCTGAGGTTACTCAAAGGCCCAATTCGGATGGTACCGGAGGCCACACCACAATTCAGATGGTACCGGGGGCCACACCCTAACTCGGAGAGTACAGTAGGCCACACCCCAGCTCGGAGGGTGCCTGGAAGGTATGTTTCCAGAGGCCACACCCCAACTCAAAGGGTATCGGAGGCCACACCCCAAACGAGAGGATACCTGGAGGCCACACCCCATCTTGGAGGTACGGGTGCCTAGAAGGTACCATAGGTCACACCCCAACTCAGAGGGTATCGGAGGCCACAACTCAGAGGACACACTCAGATGGTATCGGAGCGTACTCCCCACCCCAGAGTGTACCAGAGGCCACACCCCAACATGGAGGGTATCGGAGGCTACACCTGAACTCTGGGTACTGAGTCCACACCCCAATTCGGAGGGTGCCCAGAGGCCACACCCCAACTCGGAGGGTACAGTAGGCCACACCCCAGCTCGGAGGGTGCTTGGAAGGTACCGTTCCAGAGGCCACACCACAACTCGGAGGGTATCAGAGGCCACACAACCCCAGCTTGGAGGGTATCGGAAGCCACACCCCAACTCGGCGGGTGCCTGGAAGGTACCAGAGGCCACACCCCAAATCGGAGGGTATCGGATTCCACACCCAAGCTCGCAGTGTACCGGAGACTACACTCCAAGAGGCCACAAATCAACATGGAGGGTACCCGAGGACACACATCAATTCACAGGGTACCGTAGGCCACATCCCATATCTTGGAGGGTGCCCAGAGACCACACCCCAACTCAGAGGGTACAGTAGGCCACACTCCAGCTCAGAGGGTATTGGAGGCCTCACCCCAACTCACAGGGTGCCTGGAATGTATGAGAGGTCACACTATAGCTCGCAGGGTACTGGAGATCACACCCCAAGAGGCCACAAACCAACTCTGTGGTTACTCAGAGGCCACACCCCAATTCGGATGGTACCGGAGGCTACATCACAATTCAGATGGTACAGGGGGCCACACCCTAACTCAGAAGGAACAGTAGGCCACACCTCAACTCGGAGGGAACCCGGAGGCAACACCCCAACTCGGAGGGTGCCTGGAAGGTAACGGAGGCCACACCCCAAATCGGAGGGTATCGGTGGCCACAGCCAAGCTCGCAGGGTACCGGAAGCCATACCACAATTCAGAAGGTACCGGAGGCCACACCCTAACTCAGAGGGTACTGGAGGCCACACCTCAAACCAGAGGGTACCTGGAGACCACACCTCAAACCAGAGGGTACCTGGAGACCACACCTCATTTCGGAGAGTGTCTGGAAGGTACCGGAGGCCACAGCCAACTCTGAGGGTATCGGAGGCCATACCCCAACTCAGAGGGTATCGGAAGCCACACCCCAACTCTGGGTACCCTCTGAGGCCACTCCCAAATCGTAGGGTACAGTAGTGGCCACACCCCAACCCGGAGGGTATCGGAGACCACACCCCAACTCAAAGGGTATCAGAGGCAACAATTTGGTGGGTACTAATGGCCACAACCTAAATCTGAAGGTACGGGAGGCCACACCCCAAATCAGAGCGTGCTTGAAAGGTACCGAAGGCCACACCCCAACTCGGATGGTATCGGAGGTTACACACCAACTCAGAAGGTGTCAGAGGCCACACCCCAAATCGGAGGGTATTGAAGACCACACCTCAACTAGAAGAGTACCAGAGGCCACACCACAACTTGGAAAGTATCAGAGGCAACACCCCAACTCGGAGAGTACCAGGGGCAACACCCCAACTCAGGGGGTTCAGGAGGCCACACTCCAGCTCAGAGGGTATTGGAGGCCACAACCCAAATCGGAGGGTCCCAAAGGTCACACCCCAAGTAGGAGAGTACCAGTGGCCACATCGCAGCTCAGAGGGTACCAGAAGCCACACCCCAAAAGGCAACACCTCAACTGTGAGTGTACCATAGGCCACACCCCAACCCGGAGAGTACTTCAGAGGCCACACCCCAACTCAGAGGGTACAAGAGGCAACACTCCAAATTGGAGGATAACAGAGGCCACACCCCAACTTGGGGAGTACTAAAGGCCACACCCAAACCAGGAGGGTACCGAAGGCCACACTCCAGAGGCCACACCCCACCTCGGAGGGTACCAGAGGCCACATCCAAACCCGGAGGGTACAGACGGCCACACTCCAACTCACAGGGTTCAAGAGGCCACACCCCAACTTGGAGAGTACCCAGAGGCCACACCCCAACTCGGAGGGTGCCAGGAGGCCACACCACAACTAGGAGGTTACTGGAGTCCACATCCAAACCCAGAGGGCACCCAGAGGCCACACCCCAAATCAGAGGGTACCATAGACCACACCCTAACTCAGAGGGTACAGAAGGCCACATGTTACTGAACCCCCCACTACCCAGAATATGTTGTGCAGTTATACTGTATGTATGTATAATAGGTTCCATGTGAGATGCGTGTCCCTAATGCATCAGCCAACAGGCTGCACCCCTGGGCAGAGGGGACAAGATATCCCCCTTCTGACCTCCCCCACCTTTGTAATTCCCACAGTAAATATTGGCAGGCTCCGGCCCCCTGCGGCTATTGTAATGTATGTCTGGCCTGCCGCTTTTCAATTGGCTGCCCTCTGTATCTGTGTGATATATTCTGTGTCCTGTGAGTAAAGTGTTGTCACACTGGAAATATACGTGGAGAAGCAGTGATCTTTTATATGCGCCCATGTAACCAAGCAATTCTAGCCAGCATATTTCATTCAGACTCCAGCCAAAGCAGAGTGGACCTCCTGAAACACAGGGTGGTACTGAAAGAGGTACTCCAGCACGATAGACCTCGTTACACCACACTCAAACCCATTGGGTACCAAAGGCCACATCCCAACTTGGAGGGTACTGGACGGAGTCCACACCCCAACTCGCAGGGTACCAGAGGCCACACTCCAACTCGCAGGGTACCAGAGGCCACACCACAACTCGCAGGGTACCAGAGGTCACACTCCAACTCTGAGGATATTCCAAGGCCACACCCCAACTCTGAGGGTGTCTGGAAGGTACCGGATGCCACACCCCAACTCTGAGTGTACTTGTGGCCACACCCCAGCTTGGAGGGAATTTAGAGGACACACCTCAGCTCGCAGGATACCAGGTACCACACCCCACTTGGAGGGTACCTGAAGGCCACACCCCAACCCGGAGAGTACTTCAGAGGCCACACCCCAAATCAGAGGTTACAAGAGGCAACAACCTAAATTGGAGGATAACAGAGGCCGCACCCCAACTTGGAGAGTGTTAGAGGCCACACTCCAACTCTGAGGGTACCGGAGGCCACACTCCAGAGGCCACACCCCACCTCAGCGGGTACCAGAGGCTACATCCAAACCCAGAGGGTACCGACGGCCACACTCCAACTCGCAGGGTTCTAGAGGCCACACCCCAACTTGGAGAGTACCCGGAGGCCACCCCCCAACTCAGAGGGTGCCAGGAGGCCACACCACAACTAGGAGGTTACTGGAGTCCACATCCAAACCCGGAATGTACCCAGAGGCCACACCCCAAATCGGAGGGTACCAGAGGCCACACTCTAACTCAGATGGTACAGAAGGCCACACTCAAACCCATTGGGTACCAAAGGCCACATCCCAACTTGGAGGGTACCGGAGTCCACACCCCAACTCGCAGGGTACCAGAGGCCACACCCCAACTCGCAGGGTCCCAGAGGCCACACCCAAACTCGCAGGGTACAAGAGATCACACTCCAACTCTGAGGATATTCCAAGGCCACACCCCAACTCTGAGGGTGCCTGGAAGGTACCAGATGCCACACTCCAACTCTGAGTGTACTTGTGGCCACACCCCAGCTTGGAGGGAACTCGGAGGACATACCTCAACTCGCAGGGTACAGTATACCACACCCCAAGTTGGAGGGTACCTGAAGGACACACCCCAACTCCGAGAGTGCCTGGAAGGTAACGTATGCCACGCCCCAACTCGGAGGGTGCTCGGAGGCCACACCCCAACTCGAAGGGTGCCTGAAAGGTATTCGGAGGCCACATACCAACTCAGAGGGTACCGGAGACCACACCATAAGAGGCCATACCCCAAATTCGAGGGTACCAGAGTCCACTCCCCAACTCTGAGGTTACTCGGAGGCCACACCCCAACTCATAGGGTACTGGAGGCCACACCCCAAACCAGAGTACCCTCCGAGTTGGGGTGTGGCCTCTTGGAGTGTGCCTCTGGTACCCTTCGAGCTGAGGTGTTGCCTCCAGTACCTTTTGAGTTGAGGTGTGGTCTCCAGTACCTTTGAGGTACCCTCCGAGTTGGGGTGTGGCATCCCATACCTTCCAGGCACCCATGGAGTTTGGGCTTGGCCTTTGGATACCCTCCAATTTGGGGTGTGGCGTCTGGTACCCTCTGAGTTGGGTTGTGGCCTCCCGTACCCTTGAATTTGTGTGTGGCCTTCGGGCATCCTCCCAGTTGGGATGGAGCCTCCGGGCACCCTTCGGTTTTGGGCGTGGAATCCAGGCACCCTCCGAGTTGGGGTATGGACTCTGATACCCTCTGAATTGTGGTGTGGCCTCCACTGCCCTCCGAGCTGAGGTGTGGCCTCCGGGCACCCTCTGAATTGGGATGTGGCCTCCGGGCATACTCAGATTTGGGGTGTGGCCTCCAGGCATACCCAATTTGGGGTGTGGCCTTCGGGTACCCTCCGAGTTGGGGTGTGGGCTCTGATACCCTATGAGTTGGGATGTGGCCTCTGCTGTTCTCCCAGCTGGGGTGTGGCCTCTGGTTCCCCACCGAGCTGCAATGTGGCCTCCGGTACACTCCCAATTGGAGTGTGGGCTCTGAGTATTCTCAGAGTTGGGGTGTGGTCTTTGGGTGTGGTCTACTGTACCCTCCAAGTTGGAATGTGGCCTCTGGTGCCCTCCGAGTTTGGTGTGGTCTCCAATACCCTCCAAGTTGGGGTGCGGCCTCCGTTTACACTCAGAGTTGGGGAGTGGTCTCTGGTACCCGAAGGTACCCTCCGAATTGGGGCATGGCCTCCGCTACCCTGCAAGCTGGGATGTGGCCTCTGGTATTCTCCAAGTTAGGGTGTGGACTCCTGTACCCTCCAAGTTAGGGTGTAGCCTCCGCTACCTTCCGAGTTGGGGTGTGGCCTCCGCTACCCTCCGAGTTGGGGTGTTGCCTCCGCTACCCTCCGAGTTGGGGCGTGGCCTCCACTACCTTCCGAGTTGGGGTGTGGCCTCTGGTACCCTACAAGTTGGGGTGTGGCCTCTGGACACCCTCAGAGTTTGGGTGTGGTTTCTGATAGCCTATGAGTTTGGGTGTGGCCTCCGATACCCTGAGTTTTGGTGTGGCCTCCGATACCCTCCGAGTTGGGGTCTGGCCTTCGGTACCCTCCGAGTTGGGGTGTGGCCTCCTGTACTTTCTGAGTTGGATTGTGGCCTTTGATACCCTCCAAATTGGGCTGTGACCTTCGAGTACCCTCCAAGTTGGGGTGTTGCCTCTAGTACCTTCCGAGTTGGTGTGTGGCCTCTGGTACCCTCCGAATTGGGAGGTGGCATCCGACACCCTTTGAGCTTGTGTGTGGCCTTCCGGTACCCTCCAATTTGAGGTGTGACCTCCGAGTACCCTCCAAGTTGGGATGGGGCCTCTGATTCCCTCCGAGTTGGGGTGTGATTTTTGATAACCTCTGAGTTGAGGTGTGTCCGACGGTACCCTCTGAATTGAGGTGTGACCTCTGGTATCCTCCAAATTGGGGTGTGGGCTCCGGTACCTTCCAAATTGGGGTTTGGCCTTCGAGAACCCTCAGAGTTGGGGTGTGGTCTACGATACCCTCCAAGTTGGGGTGTGGCCTCTGACCCCATTCGAGTTGGTGAATGGCCTCTTGGAGTGTGGCCTCCAGTACCATTTGAGTTGGGGTGTGGCATCCAAAACCCTCCGAATTGGGATGTGGCCTGCGGGAACCCTCTGAGATGGGGTATGGCCTCCAATACCCTCTGAGATGGTTTGTGGCCTCCAGGCACCGTTCGATTTGGGGTGTGGCCTTCGGATACCCTTCCTGTTGGGGTGTGGCCTTCGATTCCCTCTGAGTTGGGTTTTGGCATCCACTGCCCACCGAGTTGGGTGCGGTCTTCGGTACACTCTGAGTTGGGGTGTGGCCTCTGTTACACTCCCAGCTGGGGTGTAGCCTCTGGTACCCTGCAATTTGGGGTGTGGCCTCCAATTCCTTTGGAGTTGGGGTGTAGCCTCCGATACCCTTTGAATTGTGGTGTTGTCTCCTGTACACTCCAAATTGAGGTGTGGCATCCGAGTATCCTATAAATTGGGGTGTGGCCTCAAGTAACCTCTGAGTTGGGTTGTTGCCTCCAGACCCACTCTGATTTGGGGTGTGGCCTCCAGGTACCCTCCGATTTGGGGTGTGATCTCAGGTACCCTCTGAGCTGTGGTGTGGACTCTAGTACCCTCTGAGTTGGGGTGTGGCATCTGATACATTCCAGGCATCCTTGGAGTTAGGGTGTGTCCTTTGGTACCCTGTGATTTGGGGTTTGGCTTCTGGTACCCTCCGAGTTGGGGTGTGACATCCGGGCACCCTTTGAGTTGGGGTGTGTGTGTCCTCCGCTACCCTCCGAGTTGGGGGTGTGGCCTCCGCTACTTTCCAAGTAGGGGTGTGGCATCTGAAACCCTCCAAGTTGTTGAGTGGCCTCCAGTACCCTCCGAATTGTGCTGTGCCCTCCAGTACCTTTCAAATTGGGGTGTAGCCTCCAATTACCCTCCGAATTGGGGTGTACCCTCCAGTACCCTCTGAATTGGGGTGTGGACTCTTGGGGTGTTGCCTCCGGTAACCACAAGCTGGGGTGTCACCTCCTATACCCTCGAAGTTGAGGTGAAGCCGACGGTACCCACCAAGTTGGGTTGTTGCCTCTGGTACCCTCTGATTTGAAGTGTGGCCTCCAGGCACCCTCCGAGTTGAGGTGTGGCATCCGGTACCATCCAAATTGGGAGGTGGCCTTCGAGTACCCTCCGAATTGGGGTGTGTCCTCCAATTTTTCCGAGTTGTGGTATGGCTTCTGGTACCCTCTGAGTTGGGGTGTAGCCTTCGGTACTCTCCTAGTTGGGGTGTGGATTCTTGGGGTGTGGCTTCCAAATACCCTCAGAGTTGGGGTGTTTCTTCCGGTACCCTCTGAGTTTGCGTGTGGCCTTCGATACCATCCGAGTTGGTGTGTGGCCTCCGGCACCCTCCGAGTTGAGGTACGGCCTCTTGGTTTGTGGGCTCCAGTACCCAGCAAGCTGGGGTGTGGCCTTCCGTACCTTCAAGTTACCCTCTAAGTTGGGGTGTGGCCTCTGGACACACACCGAGTTGGGGTGTGGCCTCTGGGTACCTAATGATTAGGGGTGTGGCCTTCAATACAATCCGTACTGGGGTGGAGCCTAAGATATCCTCGGAGTTGGGGTGAGGCCTACGGTACCCTCCAAGCTGGGATGTGGTCTCCGCTCCCCTCCAAGTTGGGGTATGACCTCCGGTAGCCTCCAAGCTGGGGTGTGGCCTCCAGTACCCTCCGAGTTGGGGTGTGGCATCCGGTACCTTCCAGGCACCTTTGAGTTTGGGGTGTGGTCTTAGGGTACCCTCTGAGTTGAAGCGTTGCCTCTGGGTACCCTCTGTGTTGAGGTGTGGCCTCCGATACACTCCGAGATGGGGTGTGGTCTCTGGTACACTCCGAGTTGGGGTGTGGCCTCTGGTAACCTGCGAGTTGGAGTGTGGCCTTCAGTACTCTCCCAGTTGTGGTGTGGCCTTCGGTACCCAACGAGTTGGGGTGTGGCCTCTGATTTTTCTGAGTTGTGGTGTGGCATTCGATACCATCCAAGTTGGGGTGTGGCCTTCGGTACCCTCCGATTTGGGGTTTGGCCTCTGGTACTTTCCGAGTTGGGGTCTGGCATCCGAAACCCTTCAAGTTATTGAGTGGCCTCCGGTACCCTCTGAATTATGCTGTGTCCATCTGGGCACCCTCTGAGATGGGGTGTGGCCTCTGGTTAGCCTCCAAATTGGGGTGTGGCCTCCGATACTTTCCGAGTTGGGGTGTAGCATCCGAAACCCTCCAAGTTGTTGAGTGGCCTTCGGTACCCTCCAAATTGTGCTGTGTCCACCGGTACTCTCTGAATTGGGGTGTGGCTTCTGATTACCCTCCGAATTGGGATGGCACCTCCAGTACCCTCCGAGTTGGGATGTGGATTCTTGGGGTGTAGCCTCCCGTACCCCCCGAGCTGGGGTGTGGCCTCTGGTACCCTCCAATTTGAAGTTTGGATTCCATGCACCCTCCGAGTTGGGGTGTGGCATCCTGTACCATCCAAATTGGGGTGTGGCCTTCGAGTACCCTCCGAATTGGGGTGTGGCCTCTGATACCCTTCAAGCTGTGGTGCGACCTTCGGTACTCTCCTAGTTGGGGTGTGGATTCTTGTGGTTTGGCCCTCAAATACCCTCAGAGTTGGGGTGTGTCCTCTGGTAACCTCCGAGTTGGTGTGTGGCCTCCGGTACCCTCCGAGTTGTGGTATGGCCTCTTGGTGTCTGGGCTCGGTACCCTGCAAGCTGGGGTGTGGCCTCCAGTACCTTCAAGTTACCCTCTGAGTTGGGGTGTGGCCTGGGTACCCAATAAGTTGAGGTGTGGTCTCTGGTACCCTCAAAGTTGGGGTGTGACCTCTGGTACCCTCCAAGCTGGGGTGTGGCCTCCAGTACCCTCTGAGTTGGGGTGTGGCCTTAGGGCACCCTCTGAGTTGGGGTGTGGCCTCCGGGTACCCTCCGAGTTTGGGTGTGGCCTCTGTGTTCCCTCTGTGTTGAGGTGTGGCCTCCGATACACTCAGAGATGGGGTGTGGTCTCTGGTACCCTCCGAGTTGGTGTGTGGCCTCCGGTACCCTCCGAGTTGTGGTATGGCCTCTTGGTGTCTGGGCTCGGTACCCTGCAAGCTGGGGTGTGGCCTCCAGTACCTTCAAGTTACCCTCTGAGTTGGGGAGTGGCCTGGGTACCCAATAAGTTGAGGTGTGGTCTCCGCTACCCTCAAAGTTGGGGTGTGACCTCCGGTACCCTCCAAGCTGGGGTGTGACATCCAGTACTCTCCCAGTTGCGGTGTGGCCTTTGGTACCCTACGAGTTTGGGTGTAGCCTCTGATTTTTCCGAGTTGTGGTATGGCATCTGATACCATCCGAGTTGGGGTGTGGCCTTCGGTACCCTCCGATTTTGGGTTTGGCCTCTGGTTCCCTCCGAGTTGGGGTGTGACATCAGGGCACCATCCGAGTTGGGGTGTGGTCTCCGGTTAGCCTCCAAGTTGGGGTGTGTCCTCCGCTACCCTATGAGTTGGGCTGTGGCCTCCGATACTTTCCGAGTTGGGGTGTGGCACCCGAAACCCTTCAAGTTGTTGAGTTCCTCCATTACCCTCAGAATTGTGCTGTGCCCTCCGGTACTCTCCGAATTGGGGTGGAACCTCCAGTACCTGCCGAGTTGGGTGTGGACTCTTGGGGTGTGGCCCTCGGTACCCTCCAAGCTGGGGTGTGGCCTCTGGTACCCTCCAATTTGAAGTTTGGATTCCATGCACCCTCTGAGTTGGGGTGTGGCATCCTGTACCATCCAAATTGGGGTGTGGCCTTCGAGTACCCTCCGAATTGGGGTGTGGCCTCTAATACCCTTCAAGCTGTGGTGCGACCTTCGGTACTCTCCTAGTTGGGGTGTGGATTCTTGGGGTTTGGCCCTCAAATACCCTCAGAGTTGGGGTGTGTCCTCTGGTAACCTCCGAGTTGGTGTGTGGCCTCCGGTACCCTCCGAGTTGTGGTATGGCCTCTTGGTGTCTGGGCTCGGTACACTGCAAGCTGGGGTGTGGCCTCCAGTACCTTCAAGTTACCCTCTGAGTTGGGGTGTGGCCTGGGTACCCAATAAGTTGAGGTGTGGTCTCTGGTACCCTCAAAGTTGGGGTGTGACCTCTGGTACCCTCCAAGCTGGGGTGTGGCCTCCAGTACCCTCTGCGTTGGGGTGTAGCCTTAGGGCACCCTCTGAGTTGGGGTGTGGCCTCCGGGTACCCTCCGAGTTTGGGTGTGGCCTCTGTGTTCCCTCTGTGTTGAGGTGTGGCCTCTGATACACTCAGAGATGGGGTGTGGTCTCTGGTACCCTCCGAGTTGGCGTGTGGCCTCCGGTACCCTCCGAGTTGTGGTATGGCCTCTTGGTGTCTGGGCTCGGTACCCTGCAAGCTGGGGTGTGGCCTCCAGTACCTTCAAGTTACCCTCTGAGTTGGGGAGTGGCCTGGGTACCCAATAAGTTGAGGTGTGGTCTCCGCTACCCTCAAAGTTGGGGTGTGACCTCCGGTACCCTCCAAGCTGGGGTGTGGCATCCAGTACTCTCCCAGTTGCGGTGTGGCCTTTGGTACCCTACGAGTTTTGGTGTAGCCTCTGATTTTTCCGAGTTGTGGTATGGCATCTGATACCATCCGAGTTGGGGTGTGGCCTTCGGTACCCTCCGATTTTGGGTTTGGCCTCTGGTTCCCTCCGAGTTGGGGTGTGACATCAGGGCACCATCCGAGTTGGGGTGTGGTCTCCGGTTAGCCTCCGAGTTGGGGTGTGTCCTCCGCTACCCTACGAGTTGGGCTGTGGCCTCCGATACTTTCCGAGTTGGGGTGTGGCACCCGAAACCCTTCAAGTTGTTGAGTTCCTCCATTACCCTCAGAATTGTGCTGTGCCCTCCGGTACTCTCCGAATTGGGGTGGAACCTCCAGTACCCGCCGAGTTGGGTGTGGACTCTTGGGGTGTGGCCCTCGGTACCCTCCAAGCTGGGGTGTGGCATCTGGTACCCTCCGATTTAAAGTTTGGCCTCCAGGCACCCTCCGAGTTGGGGTGTGGCATCCGGTACCATCCAAGTTGGGGTGTGGCCTTTGAGTACCCTCCGAATTGGGGTGTGGCCTCCAATACCTTCCGAGCTGTATTGTGGTCTTTGGTACCCTCCTATTTGGGGTGTGGCCTCTTGAGGGATGGCCTCCGGTACCCTCTGAGTTGGAGTGTGAACTCTTGAAGTGTGGCTTTCGGTAACCTCTGAGCTGGGGTGTGGCCTCCGGTATCCTCCGGGTTGGGATGTGGTTTCCGGTACCCTCTGAATAGCGGTGTGGCCTCCGATACCCTCCAATTTGGGGTGTGGCCTCTGGTACCCTCCAAGTTGGGTGTGTCCTACGGTACCCTCCAAGTTGGGGCCTCCTGGTGTGTGGGCTCCGGTACCTTACAAGCTGGGGTGTTGCCTCCAGTACCTTCAAGTTACATTCTAAGTTAGGGTGTGGCCTCCGGGCACCCTCCGAGCTGGGGTGCGGTTTCCTATACCCTCTAATTTGGGGTGTGGCACCCAGTACCTTCCAGGCACCCTTGTAGTTTGGGTTTGGCCTTCGGATTTGGAGTGTGGCCTCTGGTATTCTCTGATTTGAACTGTGGCCTCCATGCACCCTCCGAGTTGAGGTGTGGCCTCCACGTACCCTCCATTTTGGGGTGTGGCCTCCAATACCCTCTGAGTTGGGGTGTGGCCTCCGCTGCCCTCCGAGTTGGGGTGTGACCTCCGAGCACCCTCCGAGTTGGGATGTGGCCTTCAGGCACCGTTCGATTTGGGGTGTGGCCTCTGATACCCTTTGAGTTGGGTTGTGGCCTCCACTGCCCTCTGAGCTGGGTTGTGGCCTTTGGTCCCCACTGAGTTGGGGTGTGGCCTCTGATACCCTCCCAAATGGGGTGTGGCCTCCAAGTATTCTCAGAGTTGGGGTGTGGCCTCCAGTATTCTCTGAGTTGGGGTGTGGTCTAAGGCAGTCTCCAAGTTGGGGTGTACCCTCTGAGATGGGTGTTGCCTCCAGTAACCTCCGAGTTGAGTGCATCCTCCGATACATTCCCAGTTGGGGTATAGCATCCGATACCCTCTCAATTGTGGTGTGGCCTCCGGTACCCTCCGAATTGGGGTGTGTCAGCCGAGTATCCTATGAATTAGGGTGTGGCCTCCAGTAACCTCTGAGTTTGATTGTGGCCTCTGGGCCCACTCTGAATTGGGGTATGGCCTCCACGTACTCTCTGAGTTGGGGTGTCACCTCCGGGTACCCTCTGATTTGGGGTGTGACCTCCAATACCCTCCGAGCTGGGGTGTGGCCTCCAGTACCCTCTGAGTTGGGGTGTGGAATCTGCTACCTTCCAGGCACTCTCGGAGTTAGGGTGTGTCCTTCTGTACCCACTGAGTTGGGGTGTGGCCTCCGTTTCCCTCCAAATTTGGGTGTGGCCTAAAGGAACGTCCGAATTGGGGTGTGGACTTTTGGGGTGTGGCCTCCGGTATCCTCCGAGCTGGGGTGTGGCCTCCGATACCCTCCAAGTTGGGGTGTGGTTTCCAGTAGTGGCTTACAAAGAGAAGAAAAACCCCCATAAAATGGAATACTTTATTAAATGTTACACTAAAAAATGTATAACCCTTATCCAATAAATCAGTTTAATAGGGCAATAGACCCCAATATGTAAAAACACGCCTTATACCAAAAATAAATATCCTAATACAAGTGATACAACAAAGGTGGTACTCAATATATACCTAAAGGGTGTCAGGATATATGTGCACTACTCCTAACACTAAGGCAGAAAATAAATATGCCACCCTATGGTAACTCCCTACCTAGATGCGGGGGTTGGCACCCTAAGAAAATACGAGAATAGTGCCCCCGCTCGTACAGTGGCTGTCCCTAGTCTCCTAAAGATACCCTAAAAAGGGAAAGAGTGGGAAACAGAAGGCCAGTGGGCTGTATTAACTTGTCCAAATGTGTAATACCAATAATGCAGTATATTAGGTACAAATACTACGGTGTGCTGTAAGATAGGGATAGAGGTACAAGTTGATTATCACTGATTTAAGGAAAGAAAAATATAAGACATATACAATATATCCAGTATGAATGGAAAACCAATACCATGAACTACATAACTGTCATAAAAGACAACAATAACACCAAGCCCCCACCAAATACACCTGGATATGGACAATTTAATGCTTAATCATCTCAATAGGAAATGCAGTAAATGATGAGGACACATATAAATAAAGATTGTAGTATACTCATCTCCTGCAATAAATAGCCCAGCCGAGCGTCCCTCCAGTGTAGTGGCTCATAAAGGTGAATCAGGGCAAACCAGCTCCGTAAAAACCTCTCGACGCGTTTCCCCCATAACCATGGGTTCATCAGGAGAGTTTAGGATATCAACATGGCAGAAAACGATATATGCAAATACAGATGAAGATAAGGCAGCCTTATCTTCATCTGTATTTGCATATATCGTTTTCTGCCATGTTGATATCCTAAACTCTCCTGATGAACCCATGGTTATGGGGGAAACGCGTCGAGAGGTTTTTACGGAGCTGGTTTGCCCTGATTCACCTTTATGAGCCACTACACTGGAGGGACGCTCGGCTGGGCTATTTATTGCAGGAGATGAGTATACTACAATCTTTATTTATATGTGTCCTCATCATTTACTGCATTTCCTATTGAGATGATTAAGCATTAAATTGTCCATATCCAGGTGTATTTGGTGGGGGCTTGGTGTTATTGTTGTCTTTTATGACAGTTATGTAGTTCATGGTATTGGTTTTCCATTCATACTGGATATATTGTATATGTCTTATATTTTTCTTTCCCTAAATCAGTGATAATCAACTTGTACCTCTATCCCTATCTTACAGCACACCGTAGTATTTGTACCTAATATACTGCATTATTGGTATTACACATTTGGACAAGTTAATACAGCCCACTGGCCTTCTGTTTCCCACTCTTTCCCTTTTTAGGGTATCTTTAGGAGACTAGGGACAGCCACTGTACGAGCGGGGGCACTATTCTCGTATTTTCTTAGGGTGCCAACCCCCGCATCTAGGTAGGGAGTTACCATAGGGTGGCATATTTATTTTCTGCCTTAGTGTTAGGAGTAGTGCACATATATCCTGACACCCTTTAGGTATATATTGAGTACCACCTTTGTTGTATCACTTGTATTAGGATATTTATTTTTGGTATAAGGCGTGTTTTTACATATTGGGGTCTATTGCCCTATTAAACTGATTTATTGGATAAGGGTTATACATTTTTTAGTGTAACATTTAATAAAGTATTCCATTTTATGGGGGTTTTTCTTCTCTTTGTAAGCCACTTTTTGCCTTCCCTCATTAATTACTTTTTTGGTAGTAAGTCATTTAGTGTGGTTTCCAGTACCCTCTGAATTGGGGTGTGGCCTCTGGTACCCTCCAAGCTGGGGTGTGGCCTCCGGTACCCTCCTAATGGGGATGTGGCCTCTGGTACTCTCCAAATTTGGGTGTGGCCTCCATTACCCTCCTAATTGGGGTGTGGTCTCTGAGCACCCTCTGAGTTGGGGTGTGGCTTCTGTTGCCCTCTGAGTTGGGGTGTGACTTCTGGTGCCCTCTGAGTTGGGGTTTGGCTTCTGGTGCCCTCTGAGTTGGGGTGTAGCCTCCGGTGCCCTTCGAGTTGGGATGCTGCCTCCAGCACCCTCCGAGCTGAGGTGCGGCCTCTGGTACCCTCTGAGTTGGGGTGTAGCCTCCGGATCCCCACTGAGCTGAGGTGTGGCCTCCCATGCCCTCCGAGTTGGGGTGTGGCCTCCGATACCCTCTGCATAGTGGTGTGGCCTCCGATACACTCCGAGTTGGGTGTTTGGCCTCTGGTACACTCCAAGTTGGGGTGTAGCCTCCGAGTACCCTCCAAATTGGGGTGTGGGCTCTAGTACCCTCCAAGTTGGGGTGTACCCTCCGAGCTGAGGTGTGGTTTCTGGTACCCTCCAACTTGGGGTGTGGCTTCGCATACCCTCTGAATTGGGCTGTGGCCTCTGGTACCCTCCAAATTGGGGTGTGGTTTCTGATACCCTCCAAATTGTGGTGCAGCCTCCGGTACAGTCCCAATTTGGGTGTGGCCTCTTAGTACCCTCAGAGTTGGGGTGTGGCCTCTGTTACCCTTTGAGTGGGGTGTGGCCTCTGATACCCTCCAAGTTGGGGTGTGGCATCCGATACCTTCCGAGTTGGGGTGTGGCCTCCGGTACCCTCCGAGTTTGGATGTGGCCTTCGGTACCTTCCGAGTTGGAATGTGGTCTCTGATACCCTCCGAGCTTGGAAGGGCCTCCGGTACTCTCCAAGCTGGGGTGTCACCTCCGGTCCCCTCTGAGCTAGCGTGCGGCCTCCGTTCCCCTCCCAGTTGAGGTGCAGTCTCCGGTACCCACTGAGTTCGGGTGCGGCCTTCGGTCCCCTCCGAGTTGGGGTGTGGCCTCCAGTACCCTCTGAGTTGGGGTGTGGCCTCCAGTACACTCCCAGCTTGGGTGTAACCTTCGATACCCTCTGATTTGGGGTTGTGGCCTCCAGTCCCCTCCGAGCTAGTGTGTGGCCTCTGATCCCCTCCCAGCTGGGGTGTGGCCTCCGATCCCTTCAGACACAGGGAACAGGAGGCCGCAAACCAACACACATGGGCTGGGCTGGAGGGCACACACCAACACAGATACTGGAACCCATTTGTTTTACACTGATCAGTTTTTACAGCTTTTTTTTCTTTATCGTTTTCCACTCCAGGAATCATTTAAAGGGGTTTTCCCACCAACAGTTAATTTTAATCAACGTTTGAATTAACAGATCTTTGAATAATGTTAAGTTCCCCAATTGGATGTGTTTAAAAAATGTTACTCATATAATAATCATATAATCATATAAATGTGCCCCTGCTATGTACTGACATAGTCTGATTATGCTACATCTCCTGGGCAGGGGCGGAAGTAAAAGAGTATGAACATTATAGCCAGTGATCACAGCTGACTCCTTCTTTCAGGTAAAACATTGCTTAAAAACAGGCAGTGAAATATTTTGCCTCACAGAAAGAATCAGCTGTGATCCCATGCTGTAATGCCTGTATAGTTTTTTGCTTCCTCCCCTGCCCAGGAGCAGTGGTATGATGTGGTATGGTTCCTGTACGGTCAGACACAGCCATCACACAGTACACAGCAGGGGAAATTTATTAGATTGTCTCAGCACAGGAACATTTTTTTATCAAATTCAATTGTGGAAATTATTATTATTATTATTGCAAGATCTTTTAATTAAAATGTACTTTGTTCATGGAAAAACCCCTTTAATCTTGCAGAGAAAACTTCAGCTTCTGAGAAGACTTTTTTGGCGTCTGGAGCAGAATATCAGTGACGTCTTTCTGTTCACACTTTGTAACCTGGATCCTGCACAGGGATCACCAGTAATGAAGGAATTCTTTATACTGAGTGCACAGACCTGAGCGACTCCTGTGAGTCTGGTATCGGGCACACTACTACATTACCAGGACACATACTTCCATATTACAGTCAATATAGTCACATTTTTCTCAAGCTTAAAGAGGTTGGCCATAGTGATGGGCAGGTACGGACTGGGACTGAAATTCAGCACTGGTATTTGAAATCAGACAGGCCCATGCTGTCCCTGTCCCCAAGAACCAGATGGAATATATTACTAATATTACCCTGGATGGAGGAAAGCAAGATAAGCTGCAAGACATATATTTCTAATGATACCTCCGTCACAACTCTTAACAGTATGGGTGTCTTGATAACATAGATTCTGTAAACAGCAAAGCAGACAAGGTGGCCCACAACCAGAGAGGCCCTTCTGGCATTTGCCAGAATTGCCAGATGGCCTGTCCAGCCCTGGTGATGGGTGCCGGCGACCCAGTGAGAGCTGCTTGCAGTCTCATTGGGACAAAAATAGCTGTTGTCTGTGACTGATGAAACTGAATGTTAGACATCCATCCCGAATAATGCTGCTATTGGTTGACTATAGGTGGACAGGGTTTCATCCACATTTGATTCTGTTGATTTTACCATAATTTGTATACACAGGTTAGTATATAATAAACTGGGATCCGTTTGAAATCCAAATGATCCATCTCTCCAAAAAAAGGCCGGACTGCCCATTACTAGTTGTTCAATACTTCACAAGTCCCTGTCATGAGAACCACCTGCCCCAGAGAAGCTCCTGTGGACTTACCTTGCTTTCTCTCGTCCCTCTGTTATCTGAGCTGCTGTCCTGGTCACTTGGTCTCTGTGTTCTGACTTCCTGTGATGTCACGTCACCTTATCTCTGAGTTCCGGTCTCTGGAGTCTATTGTGACATCACAGTCACGTGACATCATACCGTGTTGTGTGTGGGGTTCCATCCAAAAGCTCCTGTGCAGTATGTACACCCCTGCTATATACCTGAGTAATATATACACACCCTGCTATATACCCATATAATGTACAGTATACAGTATGTACTCCCCTGCTATATGCCTGAGTAATATATACACACCCTGCTGTATACCACTATAATGTACAGTATATATATGTACTCCCCTGCTATATACCTGAGTAATATAAACCATCCCTGCTATATACCCATGTAATGTACAGTATAAATACAGTATGTACTCCCCTGCTATATACCTGAGTAATATATACACACCCTGCTGTATACCCATGTAATGTACAGTATATATATGTACACCCCTGCTATATACCTGAGTAATATATACACACCCTGCTGTATATCCATATAATGTACTATATATATGTACACCCCTGCTATATACCTGAGTAATATATACACACCTTGCTATATACCCATATAATGTGTATATATATGTACACCCCTGCTATATACCTGAGTAACATATACACACCCTGCTGTATACTCACATAATGTGTATATATGTACACCTCCTGCTATATACCTGAGTAATATATATACACCCTGCTATATACCCCTATAATGTATATATATATGTACACCGCTTGCTGTATACATGTGTAATATATACACACCCTGCTGTATACCCCTATAATGTGTGTATATATATGTACGCTCCATTCTTTACTCCTGTGTAATATATACACACTCTGCTGTATATCCCTATAAATATATATGAGTGATGAGTGTCGGCGACCCAATGAGAGCCGCTTGCAGTCTCATGGGGATAAAAATGGCTGTTGTCGGCGGCTGATAACACTGATTGCCAGAAATCCACACTGCCCATCACTAATTGTCCAATACTGCACAAATCCCTATCATGAGAACCACCTGCCCCAGAGAAGGTCCTGATGTCTTACCTTGCTTTCTCTCATCCCTCTGTTATCTGAGCTGCTGTCCTGGTCACTTGGTCTCTGTGTTCTGACTTCCTGTGATGTCACGTCACCTTATCTCTGAGTTCCGTTCTCTGGAGTCTATTGTGACATCACAGTCACGTGACATCATACCGTGCTGTGTGTGGGGTTCCATCCACCAGCTCCTGAGCAGTAAGTACACCCCTGCTATATACTTATGTGATATATACACACCTTGCTGTATACCCATGTAATGTACAGTATATACATATGTACACCTCCTGTTGTATACATGTGTAATACATACACACCCTGCTGTTTACCCCTATAATGTGTATATACACTCACCGGCCACTTTATTAGGTACACCATGCTAGTAACGGGTTGGACCCCTTTTGCCTTCAGAACTGCCTCAATTCTTCGTGGCATAGATTCAACAAGGTGCTGGAAGCATTCCTCAGAGATTTTGGTCCATATTGACATGATGGCATCACACAGTTGCCGCAGATTTGTCGGCTGCACATCCCAAAGATGCTCCATACAAGGCAGGATGGATCCATGCTTTCATGTTGTTTACGCCAAATTCTGACCCTACCATCCGAATGTCGCAGCAGAAATCGAGACTCATCAGACCAAGCAACGTTTTTCCAATCTTCTACTGTCCAATTTCGATAGCCTCAGTTTCCTGTTCTTAGCTGAAAGGAGTGGTACCCGGTGTGGTCTTCTGCTGCTGTAGCCCATCTGCCTCAAAGTTCGACGCACTGTGCGTTCAGAGATGCTCTTAGGCCTACCTTGGTTGTAACGGGTGGCGATTTGAGTCACTGTTGCCTTTCTATCAGCTCGAACCAGTCTGCCCATTCTCCTCTGACCTCTGGCATCAACAAGGCATTTCCGCCCACAGAACTGCCGCTCACTGGATTTTTTTTCTTTTTCGGACCATTCTCTGTAAACCCTAGAGATGGTTGTGCGTGAAAATCCCAGTAGATCAGCAGTTTCTGAAATACTCAGACCAGCCCTTCTGGCACCAACAACCATGCCACGTTCAAAGGCACTCAAATCACCTTTCTTCCCCATACTGATGCTCGGTTTGAACTGCAGGAGATTGTCTTGACCATGTCTACATGCCTAAATGCACTGAGTTGCCGCCATGTGATTGGCTGATTAGAAATTAAGTGTTAACAAGAAGTTGGACAGGTGTACCTAATAAAGTGGCCAGTGAGTGTATATGTATGTATATATATATATATATATATATATATATATGTATATGTATATGTATATATATATATATATATATATATATATATATATATATATATATATATATATATATATATATGTACGCCCCATGCTTTACTCCTGTGTAATATATACACATTCTGCTATATATCCCTATAAATATAAATATATATGAGTGATGAGTGCCGGTGACCCAGTAAGAGCTGCTTGCAGTATCATGGGAATTAAAATGGCTGTTGTCGGCGGCTGATGAAACTGACTGCCAGAAATCCACACTGCCCATCACTAGTTGTCCAATACTGCACAAGTCCCTGTCATGAGAACCACCTGCCCCAGAGAAGCTCCTGTGGACTTACCTTGCTTCCTCTCGTCCCTCTGTTATCTGAGCTGCTGTCCTGGTCACTTTGTCTCTGTGTTCTGACTTCCAGTGATGTCACGTCACCTTATCTCTGAGTTCCGGTCTCTATTGTGACATCACAGTAACATGACATCATACCGTGTTATGTGTGGGGTTCCATCCACCAGCTCCTGTGCAGTATGTACACCCCTGCTATATACATATATAATATATATACACCTTGCTGTATACGTATGTAATGTACAGTATATGTACACCCCTGCTATATACCTGAGTAATATATACACACCCTGCTGTATACCCCTATAATGTATAGTATATATATATATGTACACCCCTGCTATATACCTGAGTAATATATACACACCCTGCTGTATATCGCTATAATGTACAGTATATATATGTACACCCCTGCTATATACCTGAGTAATATATACACACCCAGCTGTATACCCATATAATGTACAGTATATATATGTACACCCCTGCTATATACCTGAGTAATATATACACACCCTGCTGTATACCCATGTAATGTACAGTATATATATGTACACCCCTGCTATATACCTGAGTAATATATACACACCCTGTTGTATACCCATATAATATACAGTATATATATGTACACCCCTGCTATATACCTGAGTAATATATACACACCCTGCTGTATACCCATATAATGTACAGTATATATATGTACACCCCTGCTATATACCTGAGTAATATATACACACCCTGCTGTATACGTATGTAATGTACAGTATATGTACACCCCTGCTATATACCTGAGTAATATATACACACCCTGCTGTATACCCCTATAATGTATAGTATATATATATGTACACCCCTGCTATATACCTGAGTAATATATACACACCCTGCTGTATATCGCTATAATGTACAGTATATATATGTACACCCCTGCTATATACCTGAGTAATATATACACACCCAGCTGTATACCCATATAATGTACAGTATATATATGTACACCCCTGCTATATACCTGAGTAATATATACACACCCTGCTGTATACCCATGTAATGTACAGTATATATATGTACACCCCTGCTATATACCTGAGTAATATATACACACCCTGTTGTATACCCATATAATATACAGTATATATATGTACACCCCTGCTATATACCTGAGTAATATATACACACCCTGCTGTATACCCATTTAATGTACAATATATATATACTATATATATATATATATATATATATATATATATATATATATATATATACTCCTGCTATATACCTATGTAATATATACACACCATTCTGTATGCCCTTATAATGTGTAAATACTGTATATGTACACCCCTGCTATATACCTGAGTAATATATACACACCCTGCTGTATACCCCTATAATGTACAGTATATATATATATGTACACCCCCTGCTATATACCTGTGTAATATATACATGCCCTGCTGTATACCACTATAATTTGTATATATATGTACGTCCCCTACTATATACCTGAGTAATATATATACACTGTGCTGTATACCCCTATAATGTGTGTGTATGTATATATATATATATATATATATATATATATATATATATATATATATATATATATATATATATATATATATATATATATATATATATGTACGCCCCATGCTTTACTCCTGTGTAATATATACACACTCTGCTGTATAGCCCTATACATATATATATGAGTGGAGTGTCGGCGACCCAGTAAGAGCCACATGCAGACTCACGGGGATTAAAATGGCTGTTGTCGGCAGCTGAAATCCACACTGCCCATCACTAGTTGTCCAATACTGCACAAGTCCCTGTCATGAGAACCACCTGCCCCAGAGAAGCTCCTGCGGACTTACCTTGCTTCCTCTCGTCCCTCTGTTACCTGAGCTGCTGTCCTGGTCACTTGGTTTCTGGGTTCTGACTTCCTGCGATGTCACATCACCTTATCTCGGAGTTCCGTTCTCTGGAGTCTATTGTGACATCACAGTCACGTGACATCATACCGTGTTATGTGTGGGGTTCCATCCACCAGCTCCTGAGCAGTAAGTACACCCCTGCTATATACTTATGTAATATATACACACCTTGCTGTATACCCATATAATGTATATATATATACAGTTAGGTCCATATATATTTGGACAGAGACAACATTTTTCTCATTTTGGTTAAAGACATCACCACAATTTAATTTTAAACAAAACAATTCAGATGCAGTTGAAGTTCAGACTTTTAGCTTTCATTTGAGGGTATCCACATTAAAATTGGATGAAGAGTTTAGGAGTTTCAGCTCCTTAACCTGTGCCACCCTGTTTTTTAAAGGGACCAAAAGTAATTGGACAATTGACTCCAAGGCTATTTCATGGACAGGTGTGGGCAATCCCTTCATTATGTCATTCTCAACTAAGCAGATAAAAGGCCTGGAGTTGATTTGAGGTGTGGTGCTTGCATTTGGAAGGTTTTGCTGTGAAGTAAACATGCGGTCAAAAGTGCTCTCCATGAAGGTGAAACAAGCCATTCTTAAGCTGTGAAAACAGAGAAAAAACCCATCCGAGAAATTGCTACAATATTAGGAGTGGCAAAATGTACAGTTTGGTACATCCTGAGAAGGAAAGAAAGCACTGGTGATCTCATCAATGCAAAAAGACCTGGGCGCCCACGGAAGACAACAGTGGTGGGTGATCGCTGAATAATCTCCATGGTGAAGAGAAACCCCTTCACAACAGCCGGCCAAGTGAACAACACTCTCCCGGAGGTAGGCATATCAGTATCCAAATCTATCATAAAGAGAAGACTGCATGAAAGTAAATACAGAGGGTTCACTGCACGATGCAAGCCACTCATAAGCATCAAGAATAAAAAGGCTAGACTGGACTTTGCTAAAAAACATCTAAAAAAGCCAGCACAGTTCTGGAAGAACATTCTTTGGACAGATGAAACCAAGATCAACCTCTACCAGAATGATGGAAAGAGAAAAGTATGGCGAAGGCTTGGTACAGCTCATGATCCAAAGCATACCACATCATCTGTAAAACACTGCAGAGGCAGTGTGATGGCTTGGGCATGCATGGCTGCCAGTGGCACTGGGTCACTAGTGTTTATTGATGATGTGACACAGGACAGAAGCAGCCAAATGAATTCTGAGGTATTCAGAGCCATACTGTGTGCTCAGATCCAGCCAAATGCAGCAAAACTGATTGGTCGTCATTTCATACTACAGATGGACAATGACCCAAAACATGAAGCCAAAGCAACCCAGGAGTCTATTAAAGCAAAGAAGTGGAATATTCTTGAATGGCCAAGTCAGTCACCTGATCTCAACCCAATTGAGCATGCATTTCACTTGTTAAAGACTAAACTTCAGACAGAAAGGCCCACAAACAAACAGCAACTGAAAACCACCGCAGTGAAGGCCTGGCAGAGCATCAAAAAGGAGGAAACACAGCATCTGGTGATGTCCATGAGTTCAAGACTTCAGGCAGTCATTGCCAACAAAGGGTTTTCAACCAAGTACTAGAAATGAACATTTTATTTAAAATTATTGAATCTGTCCAATTATTTTTGGTCCCTTTAAAAACAGGGTGGCACATGTTAAGGAGCTGAAACTCCTAAACCCTTCATCCAATTTTAATGTGGATACCCTCAAATGAAAGCTGAAAGGCTGAACTTCAACTGCATCTGAATTGTTTTGTTTAAAATTCATTGTGGTAATGTCTATAACCAAAATGAGAAAAATGTTGTCTCTGTCCAAATATATATGGACCTAACTGTATGTACACCTCCTGCTGTATACATGTGTAATATATACACACCCTGCTGTATACCCATATAATGTACAGTATATATACAGTATATGTACACCCCTGCTATTTACCTGAGTAATATACACACACCCTGCTGTATACCCTTATAATGTGTATATGTATATATATATATATATATATATATATATATATGTACACCCCTGCTATATACCTGAGTAATATACACACACCCTGCTGTATACCCTTATAATGTGTATACAGTATGTATATATATAGAGAAAGAGATCAAAATTGGAACAGCATCTGAAATTACCACAATTGTTGTGCAGCGCTTCCCAAACCAATGGTCCAATGGCTTCCAATAATAAGAATAAAAAAGGAAAACAGCACAAAAAAATAGAAAAAAAAGTTGACTAAAGGGGATAGATTCTTTAGTTCTTTTTGGATGCTGGCTATAGAAGAGCAAAAGATCATTTTTGTCCGTCATTTTTTAATACAATTGAGTAACAAGTCTGTTATTTTAAATTTTTACACTGACATCCAAAAACTGGAAGTCAGTGTACACAAGGGTGAACTTAATTGTGTCATCAATTGTATTTCGATATTCATAAAATTCCATCAATAAATCTTCTGTACCAGTCCAAATTACCAGTTTTTGTGCACATTTCCCCTTCTGTAATTGTCTCAGAGCCGGGGATATGCCTTTGCTAATATGGCGCCGCCGCCTTCAATGTAGCTGTGCGCACACGCGGACCACAATGCTTTGGGTCCTCGGGTAGACGTCACAGTCATGCGCATTTGCTTTAGGAAGACGCCGGAGATATGGCACATGCTGAACTGTAATTGTAAGTGTGCTACTACTTTGTTTCATAAGATTGGGGCACCCGAGTTGATCTAATTGATCATTGAGTAAGTTTTAACTAAGATCACATTGCACTTTATGCTATTCATGTATAAATAATGTATTTGGATGAATTTGCTATAAAAGCACTTATGGGCTTTTTTGATTGCCGATCACATATGCACTGATGTTGGAAAACGCTAAATATTGTTAATAATCTAATATGATTGAACATGTGTGTGTTCTATATAAACTCATTTCACTTGTATGTTCATTGCTTGAAAAAGGATACCATATCCGAAACGTTGCCACGCCGTTCAGGCATTAAAGCCCACTTTTTTCTATTTTATTGTGCTGTTTTCCTTTTTTATTCATATCTATCTATCTATCTATCTATCTATCTATCTATCTATCTATCTATCTATCTATCTATCTATCTATCTATCTATCTATCCACACCTCTGGTATATACATGAGTGATATATATACACACCCTGCTGTATACCCCTATAATGTATATATATTTATATATATATATGTACATCTCTGCTATATACCTGAGTAATATGTACACACCCTGCTGTATACCACTATAATGTGTGTGTGATATATATATATATATATATATATATATATATATACACTGTATGTACACCCATTGCTTTATACCTCAGTAATATATACACACAATGCTGTATATCCCTATAATAAGTATATGTACACCCCCTGCTATAGACGGCTAAGACCTGTGTGTTGTAAACAATGCCTTCCCCCCTCCCACCGATCCCGTAATGAAAATACAAACAGGCCTGGATGGGTTAAACAGGTCGGTCACAGTTTATTAATTACATATGCAGATAAGGGCAATTGCATGTCATAATGGGCACATCGCCGAAGGCCCTGTCTGCGCCCGACAGGCGAGCAGGCTAATGCGTGGTTACGAACCTTTGCCCCTCGCTACACTTCCGCCACAGATGATCATGGTATGACCTACACAGGACTCCGACACCGACCCATCAGCATTAAGGCCTATTCAACTCCATCCTGCAAACCGACAGAAATATGTCGAGATCAATGTTCGTGAGCTGAATTCCATCTGGTCTCAATGGTGCTGAGTTATCTCCTTCCAGCTGGTGGTGGCGAACTACGATGCCATATTTTCCCTTTACAATTTTCGCCATCCGTGCGTTGGTCTTTCTTCTTGATTTTTCTATGGCTTTCGTGTCCTTAGCTCCGTGCCCGACGGCTCGTGGCACTATCTCCGACCACACCAATATCATATCCGGTAACAGACAGAAAAAAACGCTCTATGTCTGTTGACATCACTGTACAAAGCTCAGCACTTTTTCGCTTGCCCAGATCATTGCCTCCGGCATGTAACATTAATATCACTGGCCGTTTGGCCCTCTTAGCGATGTTGACTATTTCTGGGGACACATGTTGCCATTGGAGACCTCTGATACCTCTCCAGTTGAACGTTAGTCCCAGGGAGCCAAGATCTTTTCCACCCAACCAAAGTTCGGCTCCTTTGCTCACCTAGTAGACATAAGAATGTCTTAATACCAAAACTACGGGCTTACAGACGTCTTTAAGAGACATGATGTGTTAATCGAGCAAATCAGGTCATATATCTGGTGAAACATGCGGATTGTCTGCACTAGGGTTGAGCGAAACGGATCGTTCATTTTCATAAGTCGCCGACTTTTGGCAAAGTCGGCGTCTCATGAAACCGAACCGATCCCTGTGTGGGGTCTGCCATGCGGTACGCGACTTTCGCGCCAAAGTCGCGTTTCAATGACGCTAAAAGCGCCATTTCTCAGCCAATGAAGGTGGACGCAGAGTGTGGGCAGCGTGATGACATAGTTCTCAGTCCCCACCATCTTAGAGAAGGGCATTGCAGTGATTGGCTTGCTTTCTGCGGCGTCACAGGGGCTATAAAGGGGCGTTCCCACCGACCGCCATCTTACTGCTGCTGATCTGAGCGTAGGGAGAGGTTGCTGCTGCTTCGTCAGAAGCAGGGATAGTGATAGGCAGGGTACATAAAGCTACAAACCGCTTGTGCTGTAGCGATTCCCACTGTCCAACACCACCTTTTGATTGCAGGGACAGTGGAAGCTACATTTTTTTTCCTCAGCGCTGTAGCTCATTGGGCTGCACTAGAAGGCTCCCTGACCCTGATAGCTGCGTTGCTGTGCCTGTGTGTACGCCGCTGTGCAAACCAACTGCTTTTTTCAAAGCACAAATCCTGTTTTTCCTTCCTTTCTGCACAGCTATCTTGTGTGTTTGTCCACACTTTTGTGTGCAGCAGTCCTTTTTATAGCTGCCTGCCATACTTTTCTGAGATAACTGCAGGGAGATAAATATTGGCAAGTCTGCCTCCGTGCCATTGCTGTGTGTGGTATCTGTCTCTCATTGTGTGCCACCGAAAACACTGTGTAATACTTGGCCCTTTTTTTTTTTTTTGCTAAATTCTCCCTTTTCCAAAAAAAAAATTAGTGGGAGATAAATATTGGCAAGTCTGCCTCCGTGCCATTGCTGTGTGTGGCATCTGTCTCTCATTGTGTGGCACCGAAAACACTGTGTAATACTTGGCCTTTTTTTTTTTTTTTTGCTACATTCTCCCTTTTCCCAAAAAAAAATTAGTGGGAGATAAATATTGGCAAGTCTGTCTCCGTGCCATTGCTGTGTGTGGTATCTGTCTCTCATTGTGTGCCACCGAAAACACTGTGTAATACTTGGCCATTTTTTTTTTTTTTTGCTAAATTCTCCCTTTTCCCCAAAAAAAATTAGTGGGAGATAAATATTGGCAAGTCTGCCTCCTTGCCATTGCTGTGTGTGGCATCTGTCTGTCATTGTGTGGCACCGAAAACACTGTGTAATACTTGGCCATTTTTTTTGGGGGGGGGGTACATTCTCCCTTTTCCAAAAAAAAAATTAGTGGGAGATAAATATTGGCAAGTCTGCCTCTGTGCCATTGCTGTGTGTGGTATCTGTCTCTCATTGTGTGGCACCGAAAACACTGTGTAATACTTGGCCATTTTTTTTTTTGGGGGGGGTACATTCTCCCTTTTCCCCAAAAAAAATTAGTGGGAGATAAATATTGGCAAGTCTGCCTCCGTGCCATTGCTGTGTGTGGTATCTGTCTCTCATTGTGTGCCACCGAAAACACTGTGTAATACTTGGCCCTTTTTTTTTTTTGATGAATTCTCCCTTTTCCAAAAAAAAAATTAGTGGGAGATAAATATTGGCAAGTCTGCCTCCGTGCCATTGCTGTGTGTGGCATCTGTCTCTCATTGTGTGGCACCGAAAACACTGTGTAATACTTGGCCATTTTTTTTTTGGGGGGGTACATTCTCCCTTTTCCAAAAAAAAAATTAGTGGGAGATAAATATTGGCAAGTCTGCCTCCATGCCATTGCTGTGTGTGGTATCTGTCTCTCATTGTGTGCCACCGAAAACACTGTGTAATACTTGGCCCTTTTTTTTATTTTGCTAAATTCTCCCTTTTCCCCAAAAAAAAATTAGTGGGAGACAAATATTGGCAAGTCTGCCTCCGTGCCATTGCTGTGTGTGGCATCTGTCTCTCATTGTGTGGCACCGAAAACACTGTGTAATACTTGGCCATTTTTTTTTTTTTTTTGGGGTACATTCTCCCTTTTCCAAAAAAAAAATTAGTGGGAGATAAATATTGGCAAGTCTGCCTCCGTGCCATTGCTGTGTGTGGCATCTGTCTGTCATTGTGTGGCACCGAAAACACTGTGTAATACTTGGCCATTTTTTTTTTTTAGGGGTAAATTCTCCCAGAAAAAAAAAAAAAATAGTGGGAGATTAAGATTGGCATTTCTGCTTGAGTGCTGGTCCTGTGTGTGCCATCTGTCTCAAATTATTGGGGCACAGAAAACCTAGTGTGTAACATTGGGCCTGATTTTCCTTTCAGTGTCAGGCACTTATAAAGGTATATATAAATCCTACAGAAGTTTGAGTTCACCTGATAAGTTGTTTTACAGTAACAAATAGCGTTACTTTGGTTACGTTTTGCAAACAATGAGGAAGTCTAGTGGAAGAGGTCGTGGCCGTGGGCGGTCATTGTCAGCTGGTAATGATGGTAGTGGTGGTGGAGCATCAGGTGGTTGTGGTAAAAGCAGTACAGCACCTAAGTCTCGAGTTGTTGAGCCAGGTTCGTTGTCTGGCTATACAAGGCCTCGAACGCTCTCTTTTCTGGGAGTAGGAAAACCACTTTTGAAGCCGGAGCAGGAGGAACAAGTATTGGCTTTCATTGCTGACTCTGCCTCTAACTCTTTTGCCTCCTCCTCGGAAAGTGCCAAATGTCAGAGCAGTGCATTGTCAGTGGATGCTCCCGGTCAGGAACAAGTCGCTTCCTTGTGTCCTTCACTAAAAACAACAGTGAAGGATGCGTCAGTCGACACAACAGGTTACTCCATGGAGCTCTTTACACATACTGTTCCTGGGTTACACAGTGAAACAGTTAACAGGCTATGCCCATTAGAAGTTGAATCGGACATGGAGTGCACAGATGCACAGCCACAGCCAGATTACTATGCTGTTCCTTTGACTCAGACCAGAACGTTGCCCTCGCAGTGTACTGAGGCAGAATCAAAACCAGCGGAGACTATGGTGCTCCGTCACGAACGCAATACCACCGGCTTACACGGTGACACAGACGAAGTTGCACACAACATAGAAGAGGAGGTCATAGATGACCCAGTTGTGGACCCCGATTGGCAGCCATTGGGGGAACAGGGTGCAGGCGGCAGTAGTTCTGAAGCGGAGGAGGAGGAGCCGCAGCAGGCATCAACATCACAACAGGTTCCATCTACCGGGCCCGTATCTGGCCAAAAACCAGTTGGAGGACAGCGTGGCCATCCGGTTAAAGAAGCTCAGTCTGCAATGCCTGAAAAGGTATCCGATAGTAGAAAGAGTGCAGTCTGGCATTTTTTTAAACAACATCCAAATGATCAGCGCAAAGTCATCTGTCAAAAATGTTCAACTACCTTAAGCAGAGGTCAGAATCTTAAAAGTCTAAATACAAGTTGCATGCATAGACATTTATCCACCATGCATTTGCAAGCCTGGACTAACTACCAAACGTCCCTAAAGGTTGCAGCACCCTCGGCCAATGAAGCTAGTCAGCAACGCTACATCCCTTCCCTCCCTGTAAGCCGACCATTTCCCACACCACCTGCAGTATCTGTGCAGCTTTCGTCGCCAGGCCAAAGCAGTCAGGGAATCACCAGGTTAGTAGTAGGAAACACTGCATGTAGGGCACCGGCAAGAATACCATCTCCAACCCTCTCTCACTCACCCATGTCCACCGGCACCACAGCTAGTTCCACGATCTCCAGCTCTCCAGTCCAGCTCACCCTACATGAGACTCTTGTTAGGAAAAGGAAGTACTCATCCTCGCATCCGCGTACACAGGGTTTGAACGCCCACATTGCTAGACTAATCTCATTAGAGATGATGCCCTACCGGTTAGTTGAAAGCGAAGCTTTCAAAGCGCTGATGGACTACGCTGTACCACGCTACGAGCTACCCAGTCGGCACTTCTTTTCTAGAAAAGCCATCCCAGCCCTCCAACAGCATGTTAAAGACCGCATCGTCCATGCACTCAGGCAGTCTGTGATTACAAAGGTGCACCTGACAACAGATGCATGGACCAGTAGGCATGGCCAGGGACGTTACGTGTCCATCACGGCACACTGGGTGAATGTGGTGGATGCAGGCTCCACAGGGGACAGCAATATTGGGACAGTTCTGCCTAGCCCATGGTCAAGGAAAGAGTTGGCTGTAGGCGTTCGCCCCCTCCTCCTCTTCCTCCTCCTCCTGCAGAAGCGAGAGCTCGTCCACAGACCGCAGTCGCACATCCACTCCATCCGCAGCTGCCACTGTTGCACACCAGGTGTGCCATTATGGGACAGCTAGTGGCAAGCGTCAGCAGGCTGTATTGGCAATGAAGTGTTTGGGCGACAACAGACACACCGCGGAAGTTCTGTCCGAGTTCTTGCAGAAAGAAACTCAGTCATTGCTGGGCACTGTACATCTTGAGGCAGGCAAGGTAGTGAGTGATAACGGAAGGAATTTCATGGCTGCCATAGCCCTTTCCCAACTGAAACACATTCCTTGCCTGGCTCACACCTTAAACCTGGTGGTGCAGTGCTTCCTGAAAAGTTATCCGGGGTTACCCGACCTGCTCCTCAAAGTGCGCAGACTTTGCTCGCATATCCGCCGTTCGCCTGTACACTCCAGCCGTATGCAGAACTATCAGCATTCTTTGAACCTTCCTCAGCATCGCCTAATCATCGACGTTGCAACAAGGTGGAACTCCACACTGCACATGCTTCAGAGAGTGTGCGAACAGAGGCGTGCTGTTATGTATTTGTGGGAGGATACACGGGCAGGCAGTTGGATGGCAGACATGCAGTTGTCAGGTGTGCAGTGGTCGAAGCTACAAGACCTGTGTCAAGTCCTTCAGTGTTTTGAGGAATGCACATGGCTGGTTAGTGCAGACAACGCAATAATAAGCATGAGCATCCCACTAATGCGTCTGCTGATGCAAAGTTTGACGCACATAAAGGAGCAGGCGTCTGCAGCTGAGGAAGAGGAAAGCCTTGATGACAGTCAGCCATTGTCTGGTCAGGGCCGTGTAGAGGACGCGGTAGCGGGCGAAGAGGAGGACGAGGAGGATGATGGGGATGAGTACTTTTTTACTGAGGAAGCTTCTCCTGGGCCAACAGAAATTAGTGGCGTTGCAAGGCCGGGTTCTGTTTTTGTAAGGGAGACAAGTGACGTAGATTTGCCTGTAACTGCCCCTCAAACCAGCACAACCGCAGATTTGCCAACTGGAACTTTGGCCCACATGGCGGATTATGCCTTACGTATCCTCAAAAAGGACCCACGCATTATTAAAATGATGAGCGATGACGATTACTGGTTGGCCTGCATCCTTGACCCTCGCTATAAAGGCAAATTGCAAAATATTATGCCACATGAGAACCTCGAACAAATATTAGCAACCAAACAAGCTACTCTTGTAGACCATTTGATTCAGGCATTCCCAGCACACAGCGCCGGTGATGGTTCTCACACGAGCTGCAGGGGGCTACAGGGCAGAGGTGTTAGAGGTGCACAGATCAGAAGTGGCGTTGGACAGAGGGGTTTTCTGACCAGGTTGTGGAGTGATTTCGCAATGACCGCAGACTGAATAGATGCTGCAGTACCTGTCCTAAGTGACAGGAGACAACATTTGTCCAGTATGGTTACTAACTATTTTGCAGCCCTTATTGATGTTCTCCCTCAACCGTCATTCCCATTTGATTACTGGGCATCCAAATTAGACACCTGGCCTGAATTGGCAGAATATGTATTGCAGGAGCTTGCTTGCCCAGCAGCTAGTGTGCTATCAGAAAGAGTATTCAGTGCTGCTGGTTCAATATTAACCGAAAAAAGGACTCGTCAGGCTACCCAAAATGTGGATGATCTCACCTTCATTAAAATGAACCACTCCTGGATTTCAAATTATTTTGCCCCACCTTTCCCGGCTGACACCTAGCTTTCCTATAAAAAGGTCTTGCTTGTGGACTGGTCTTACTGAGTGTTAAAATCTCTTAATTTGCAGCAGCTGTTTGACCAGCATACGACATGTTTACACATCCCCCAATGGGAAAACTCCCCCCACGGGGCCGTTGTCTCACTCTCGACACTTGGCGCAAGCACCCGTTAGTTACAGTGCTGTTTGTCAGAAGAGGTGGGTGTGCTCGCTTTTGGTCGACGGCACTGCCACTGGGTCCCTCATAGTACAATGTAGTGTCTCTGGCGGTGGTGGTGCGCACCCAACGTCAGACACACCGTTGTAACATGAGGGGCCCTGGGGCGGTACCGCCGGCCACAAGAGAGTTCCCCCCCAGCTGAAACTGTGCTCTACCACGTGCCAAATTATCTCGCACAGCTCCACCAATGTTTAGTCTATGCGCTGACATCATTCAATGCCTGGCACTGACAATCAATACCAATTTGTTGACATCTATGATGATAGTTACAGTAGTCTGGGTCAGTGTCCTATATTGACACCAGTAAATACTAATTTACTGCCAAATTACTTTGTCATAAACTCTGCAGATGAGCCCACCCCTGTACCTAAGCATGCCACCCTTTTTTTTATTTATAGTTGTTTTGCGAGACATTAACATCTATTTATTTTTTGGGAGTACTAACTGTGTCAGACACTTCTTGCAATACTCCTCCACTGACCACAATGCTGCCTGCCTGTGTATCCATGTAACCGATTTAAAACTGCCATGCCTGCCTATTGTTTGTTATTTTAGGCCTTTGATAGCCTGTCTGCGGCCCCTACTTGCACTACTCCTCCACTGACCACAATGCTGCCTGCCTGTGTATCCATGTAACCGATTTAAAACTGCCATGCCTGCCTATTGTTTGCTATTTTAGGCCTTTGATAGCCTGTCTGCGGCCCCTATTAGCACTACTCCTCCACTGACCACAATGCTGCCTGCCTGTGTATCCATGTAACCGATTTAAAACTGCCATGCCTGCCTATTGTTTGTTATTTTAGGCCTTTGATAGCCTGTCTGCGGCCCCTACTTGCAATACTCCTCCACTGACCACAATGCTGCCTGCCTGTGTATCCATGTAACCGATTTAAAACTGCCATGCCTGCCTATTGTTTGTTATTTTAGGCCTTTGATAGCCTGTCTGCGGCCCCTACTTGCAATACTCCTCCACTGACCACAATGCTGCCTGCCTGTGTATCCATGTAACCGATTTAAAACTGCCATGCCTGCCATGCCTGCCTATTGTTTGTTATTTTAGGCCTTTGATAGCCTGTCTGCGGCCCCTACTTGCAATACTCCTCCACTGACCACAATGCTGCCTGCCTGTGTATCCATGTAACCGATTTAAAACTGCCATGCCTGCCTATTGTTTGTTATTTTAGGCCTTTGATAGCCTGTCTGCGGCCCCTACTTGCACTACTCCTCCACTGACCACAATGCTGCCTGCCTGTGTATCCATGTAACCGATTTAAAACTGCCATGCCTGCCTACTGTTTGTTATTTTAGGCCTTTGATAGCCTGTCTGCGGCCCCTACTTGCACTACTCCTCCACTGACCACAATGCTGCCTGCCTGTGTATCCATGTAACCGATTTAAAACTGCCATGCCTGCCTATTGTTTGTTATTTTAGACCTTTGATAGCCTGTCTGCGGCCCCTACTTGCAATACTCCTCCACTGACCACACCAATGCTGCCCGTGTACCCCTGGAACCTATTTAAAAGTTCTTAGAGCCTAGTTATGTATTTTATTTACTATTAATAAGGCCATGATGGACTACGCTGTACCACGCTACAAGCTAACCAGTCGACACTTCTTTTGCGAGAAAAGCCATCTCAACCCTCCACCAGCATGTAAAAGACCGCATTGTCCATGCACTCTGGCAATCTGTGAGTACAAAGGTGCACCTGACAACAGACGCATGGACCTGTAGGCATGGCCACGGAAGATTACGTGTCCATTAAGGCGCAATGGGTTAATGTGGTGGATGCATGGTCCACAGGGGACAGCCTACTAAGTCTGTCTGCAGTCCCTAATTCAAATTGTCCTCCACTGTCTAAATCGGAGCTTCCACCTTCTGGCTTTCGGCCTATAGTATCAGAAATTAAACTGCATTTGGCCTTCAACTTTGGTTACGGCCTACTAACGGTGTCTGCCCCTGCCTAGTGTTTGTCCTCAACTGAATAAAGCTGAGCTTCAACCTTCTGGCTCTCATTAAGTGCTGTGTTTTTAAAAATTGGTAGTTAGGGCCTACTAACGGTGTCTGCCCCTCCCTGGTGTTTTCCCTCAACTGAATAAAGCTGAGCTTCCACCTTCTGGCTTTCGGCCTATAGTATCAGATATTAAACTGCATTTGGCCTTCAACTTTGGTTACGGCCTACTAACGGTGTCTGCCCCTGCCTGGTGTTTGTCCTCAACTGAATAAAGCTGAGCTTCAACCTTCTGGCTCTCATTAAGTGCTGTGTTTTTAAAAATTGGTGGTTAGGGCCTACTAACGGTGTCTGCCCCTCCCTGGTGTTTGCCCTCAACTGAATAAAGCTGAGCTTCAGTCTTAGGCTTTTGGCCTAAAGTATCAGATATTAAACTGCATTTGGCCTATTAGTGTGTTTGGGCCCTTAAAACAGTGTCTGCTGCTCCTGGGTTTGCTACTCCACTGAAAAAAGCAATGCCGCCTGTTTAGTCCTGTTACCAATTTTGAACTGCATTTAGCCTACTTTATTCTTTGGCCCTATATCTGTTTCCTCCTCATCCTGCCCATTGCCCAGCCACTGCTAGATGAGTCTGCTGGTACATTGACCTAGACCACTACATTCCCCTTGCACTCTACACAGCCAGAATCTGACCCTGCTGAAAGTAAGGTTCCCCTTCCCGCATGTTATACCACCTTACAGAGGGACAAAGAGGAAGGTGCAGATGAAAGTTCAGGTTCCTTCATCAGGTGGGGGGGGGCATACTCGTTGGCGACGTCACTGGCACAGGGCCCCTCAGAGTACGCAAAAGTGTCGCTGCTGGTGGGAGGCGCCCCCGCCGTGCAAACACACTGCTGTACTTTGAGGGGCCCTGTGCCAGTGCCAATGCGAACGAGTGTGCCCCCCTGCTTGCTCAGGATCACAGCACTTGCAACGTTGAAATACTTACCTCTCCCTGCTCCACCGCCGTGACGTAGTCCACGATTCCTGGGCCCACTAAAACCTTGAACCAGCCCTACCCCCCACAATTTTTCATTTCCATTGAACAACTATTATTATAAAGTTAATTAAGATTGACAAGCTTCAGAAACAAGAATGGATGTTTTTGGCATTAAAATGGGCACTGTAGGTGTTTTCCTGGCCTCCACTCACTGCCGACTATGCTTCCCCATTGACTTGCATTGGGTTTCGGGTTTCGGTCGATCCCCGACTTTTAGCGATAATCGGCCGACTGCACTCGACTCAACTCTGGACAAAGTCGGGTTTCACAAAACCCGACTCGATCTTTAAAAAATGAAAGTCGCTCAACCCTAGTCTGCACTTCAGCCTCCGATAGCTTCGGTGGCTGCTTTTATTAGGAAAGAATGTGTCATGAATTCCTTTGGATTAGCGCCGGGTTTTTTTTTGCCACTATTTATAACTTTACTTGAAATTGATACTTGGTAAGAGGGGACCTGTCTGTATGTGACAGAAAAAATCTGCTTGTATGTATTATTACTGCGTAGCTTTTGACTATTTATTAGCGGGCATATTAGTCCATCGGATGAGTTAACCAGGACCCAGGTACCTCTAATGGCGGGATCACATTTGGATTTATGTACGCGAATGCACAGAGTGTCACTGCAAATGACTAAGGCTACTTTCAGACATAGCGCATTTTTGAGCGCTATTTTGCGGGCGCTTTTCAAAAATGCGCAATGTCATTTTCGTCTGCCGGCAAAGTGAATGAGAAATTCACTTTGCCGTTCAGACACACCGCAAAAAAAACGCGGCGCTTTTGTCTGCAAACACGCCGGCGTAAAAAGAATTGACATGTCAATTCTTTACGCAGCGGCGTGTCTGCGTATCCCCCTAGGGCCCCATATTAACGTGCACACACAGCGCCTTTGTCCTGGGTGTCGGCGTCTTTGTACGGAGGGGTTGACACCCAGGACCGGACGTGACGTCGGACAGGAAGTGTGTGTGTGTGTGTGTGTGTGTGTGTGTGTGTGTGTGTGTGTGTGTGTGTGTGGCGACGCTGCAGTGTGGCGACGCTGCAGCGATAGCGACAACGATGCCGATCGCTGCAGCGTCGCTGTTTGATCGCTGGAGAGCTGTCACACAGACCGCTCTCCAGCGACCAAGGATGCCGAGGCCCCCGGGTAACCAGAGTAAACATCGGGTTACTAAGCGCAGGGCCGCGCTTAGTAACCCGATGTTTACCCTGGTTACCAGCGTAAAAGTAAAAAAAACAAACAGTACATGCTCACCTGCGCGTCCCCCAGCCTCTGCTTCCTGACACTGACTGAGCTCCGGCCTTAACAGCACAGCGGTGACGTCACCGCTCTGCTTTCACTTTCACTTTAGGGCCGGCGCTCAGTCACTTTGATACGTGGCACTTTGATACGTGGCACGTGGCACTGAAATATGTGGCACTGAAATATGTGGCACGTGGCACTTTGATACGTGGCACGTGTCACTTAAATACGTGGCACGTGGCACTTTGATACGTGGCACTTTGATACGTGGCACGTGGCACTTTGATACGTGGCACTGAAATATGTGGCACGTGGCACTTTGATACGTGGCATTTGGCACTTTGATACGTGGCACTGAAATACGTGGCACTGAAATACGTGATACGTGGCACTTAAATACGTGGCACGTGGCACTTAAATACGTGGCACGTGGCACTGAAATACGTGGCACTGAAATACGTGGCACGTGGCACTGAAATACGTGGCACGTGGCACTGAAATACGTGGCACTGAAATACGTGGCACTTAAATACGTGGCACTTAGGCTATGTTCACATTTGCATTGTGCGCCGCATGCGTCCTTTTTTTGATTGATTTTGGACGCAGCAAAAATGCAACTTGCTGCGTCCTCTGCGGCCGGATGCGTGCGCTGCAGTGACGCATGCGGCCGGCGCAAAACGCAAGTGCGACGCATGTCCATGCGCCCCCATGTTAAATATAGGGGCGCATGACGCATGCGGCGCCCGACGCTGCGGCGCAGACCGCAAATGTGAACGTAGACTTAAATAGCTAGATAGAGCTGGATCCGCGGGCTGTGATCTGGCCTACGCTCAGCACTCTGCGGAGCGCTGTCATTCAAAACACGTCCACTCATTTTGGTGTTTAGTCCCAAAATGGAGGATGGAAGAAGAAAAGGGTTGGACAAGGAAATGACATCATTTCTTTTTTTTTTCCCCCACTGCAGTTAAAGCTTTATTTGTGTCAAACACAGACAATCTGCAGAGAAAACTGCATAAAAAACCGCACTAAAAACCGCATCAAAAACGCACCAAAAACGCACCTGCGTTTTCTGCCAAGAGCTGCGGTTTTTGTCCTGAAAAAAAAGGATTGAAATCAGGATCGTGTGAACATACCCTTACCGTACAGGGTTACGAGGGGGGGCGTCTGACTGACGCCTGCCCTAGTAACCTGGGGTTAGTGACAGTGGGGTTAGTAAACCCCAGCTGATGTCTGTTCCGCTTGCTGAGGCGTCTTTGGCTCAAGGCCATTGCAGCTGGCAGAATCGACATGATGTTAACTCCAGTGTGTATTGTATTCTGAGTCATAAAGACAGGAAATGACCTCAATGACTCTTTTTTTTTTCCCCCTTTTTTTTTTTTTCAAACAAACTTTATTTTCAGTACACAATGCTGAAAAAAACGCAGCTGCAAAAAACGCAGCAAAAAACGCTGTGTGTGAAAGCAGCTACGTTTTTTGCCTGCGTAAAAAAACGCAGGTAAAGCAGCAGCAAAATACGCGCGCGTAAAAATACGCAGCAAATATGCTGTGTGTGAAAGTAGCCTTAGTCCTCATTGATTAAACCGCCTTCCAACGCTGTTTTTGACCGCTGTAACAATTCACTAATGTGCAGTGCACCGAAAAAAGTGATAGTGAGGGCTGCTGATATGTTGGTTGACTGATTTTGAAACTTGCCACTGATAAGGAGATTGTGAAAATATGGTGCAATCATCTCAATGATATAGGGCAAAGGCATTCCTGACTTGGTTGAAGCCTTCTCTAGCCTTTAACAGCTTGTTTGATAAAAGGGGGATTTAGTAATGTCCGCCCAGCTCATTAATTGAAATAAAAAGGTCATTCCTGGCCTACCTTGAATTAGAGAGCACCACTCATCCCACACCTTACCATAGACCCCAGTGGGCTGATTTGTATTCAGATTCCCGAGCATTTTTCCTAAAAATCGTCAAAATACAGACAATGTTCAACAAGTCATACAGTTTCCACTAAATGGCTCTTTCAGATGTAATTTTTTCCAGTAGCAGCACGGGCCGCAAAACTGATGACACACGGAAAGCACACACCCAGAATAAAGTCATTTAATTGAAAGAATGACTCCTTTAATGAATCTAAATTAAACCATACTCAAGTCATCGCCCAGTCCATAGAAGCCAATGTCTCCTGTAAGAGAATTAAAATAATAAACAACAATATTCCTCATCCGTTCACAGAGAAGATAATAATCCATTTGTCTCGCAATGCATTTAGCTCTGCTACATCTTGATGGCAGGCTGCGATTTAGACATGACTGCAATAGCAAAATTGGATTCTGATTCGTTCACCCTCCTTTTCCCTTCACTGAGTCAGTTGATAAACCATTTACTCATATTTAAACCTGGTCCCATCAGCCTTATTTTACCTTTTATGTGGAACAGTAATACATTAAAAAGTCTAAATACACAACAACCATAGCATTTCCCTTGTTCAATCTGGATTTGATACACTTTATCTTTTTTTTTTTAATTGGCTATGTAACAAAGAATACCTCAGTTAGATAATTAGAGGGGTATGTAAGAATGGGGTATGTGTGACATAAAAGATAAGAATCCCCAACGCTGTGCTATCTACTTTCCCAGCGGGACCTTGCGGAACGCAGCAGAAAAGGGACAGTTTCAAGAAGGAAGGGTTTGGATGAAGCACCGGGTCAGGTAACCTTGATGATGCAGTTCCCCAATGTAAATAGCGAGTTCACCAAATCTGGAGCAGATTTGGTGCCAAGTGAAGTAATGGACAGGATTTGTGTAAAGGAAGACGCTGAGGCCGAGGTGTCAGGCTGTGACAGAAAGCCGAAGGAAGTGGGTTGTGTCGTGCTTGGAAGCAGAACCTAGGCGGCGCCTGACGAGTCCCTGAATCCAGATGACGGCGGTAAAGACCCAAAGAGCCAATTTACGCCAGGCAAGTTCCGGAGCCCAGCCCTCATCCTACCGGGTATGAGAGACATCCATCGTTGGTCAAGCATCGAAGGTACGTGAGGAGACTCATCTTGTTAGACATTTTCAGGAAGACTTGCGGCCTAGCAGGAAGAACCAGAGATCCCCACCAAGGGCTGTTTTAGGAGAAGAGGTAGTAGAGAGATTTTATTGGTACCGGGATTATCACCCCTGTCAGAAGTTATAAGAACATATAACAAGATAATATCTACAGTAGAGTGAACATGAAGATTAATTGTATATCTGATATTGTATATTTCATGCAGTATTTATCATGTTTTCCATTATGTTAAACCATATTTTATTAATAGAAATGCTTTTTCATAAAGACAGTAAAGAATAGTCAAAAAGTCAAAAAGCAAATACAGTGTGTCCGTAAAGTCATGGTGCACTTTTGACCAGTCACTGGAAAGCAACAAAAAAACAATAGAAATGTGAAATCTGCTCCAAATAAAGGAAATACTCTCCCAGTTTCATACCTATTCAGTGCAGTTCGGTGTGGGCTCCATTTGTTGCCCTACACACATCCAAATGAGAGTGAAGTTCTTGTCACACACGGGTAAGGACGTCTGGTGTAACAGAGTGAATGATGTCTGCGATTCTCTGTTTTAAGTGATTAATGTCGTTGATATGTTCAATGTACACATATTGCTTCTCATAACCCCAAAAGTAAAAGTCTAAGGGCGTCAGATCCGGGGATCGTGGTGGCCATGGCTTGATAGAACCCCTGCCTATCCACCACCGGGGGAATGTTCTATCCAGAAACTCACAAAAAATGGTGGCGTAGTGTGGAGGGGCGCCGTCCTGTTGAAAGATGACACCTTTCTGGAAATTGTGGCACTGCATACAATTCCTACATATCAACATGTCAAGATACATGTTTGCCGTCACAGACTGCACCGCAAAAAAATGGGCCTATCACCTTATCATGCAACAGGCCACACCACACGTTCACTTTAGGGAGTGTTACGTTCGTACTCAACGTTGGCATGAGGATGTTTGGCAGCCCATATTCGGACGTTATGGCGATGAACATGTCCACAGATATGGAAGGTCGCCTCATTGCTAAACACAATCTTCTTCAAAAATCTGGCATCATTGATGATCTCACGAAGCATATCTGTAGCAAATGCGCATTGTTTGGGTCTATCCACTGGTTTGATAGCGTGCAACAGCCGCAATTTGTACCCCGTAAAACAGAGATGTTTCTTTAACACCTTATGAACTGTAGTCTAGCTTAGGTGTAATTGTCGAGCACACGCACGCACAGATTTTTTAGGTCTCCTTAGGTATCTATCCCATATAGCTCTACAGACTGACATCACTGAACATTGAAGTTCATTCTCTGTCCTCCAGAGTACACACCTGCGCAAGGCAATATTGCCTTGCGCTGGCGTGTACTACGGAGGACACAGCATGAACTTCAATCCAATATTGCGGCCAGCATGCAGCCAGCGGGTAAGGAAAGGGTGAATCAAACACCTGAAAACCCCGCCCATATGACCCAAAACCAGTCCCGCCAAATTCAGGTGACAGGTTCCCTTTAACAATGTCATGTGAACCTTCGGGAAACTAGGTGCTGACATCGCTGGAATGTCACCATTGCAGGAGGTGATTATAAGTTGTTTTTATTTTCCACTAGCTGAAGAGCCCAGCGTTGCCCGGGCATAGTAACAAACTGTGGTTAGTTATAACAAATTATAATGATTACATTGCACATAAAAACATTTCATATCATATACTCAACACTACAGATTTGCAACACAAAGTAACTAAATGATTACCCAAATATTGATAGTATTTTATTTCCAACTCATTCAAGAGCCTTTTGGTAAATAACATTATTGTTTTTTTCCTTCCAGTGCAAAGATGAACAGATTTCCCACATCATGCCGTCTGCCAGAGCCACCAGACTACTACCCCTAATATCCAAATCATCCCATCAGCCACAGCCACCGGACTACTATCCCTAATATTTCACATCATCCCATCAGCCAGAGCCACAGGACTACTACCCTTAATATCCCACATCATCCCATCAGAGCCAACATTGTCAGGTTGGTGCTGTTATACCGATTATACCTGGATTGGAGAAATCCATCTTGTGTTTCTTTTTTTAATCTGTGCTTGAAGTTTTAAGTTAATGAGGATGCTTCATGCCGGACAAAGAGAAGTTCCTGATTCTGGACTCCGCCTGCAGTCTGTGTCAGAGGGTGGCCTGTGTCGGTACAGTAATAAATTGTGTTATTTCCAGCGTTACAGAAGGACGATAACTAGTGATGAGCGAACGTGCTCGCCACTACTTGATACTCAGTCACTATGCTCGGTGTACTCGGCGAGCACCAAGTATTTCTGGGATTATTCGGCAGGAGCTCGGGTCTCTGCCATGCAATTCTGGCGCTCTTTAGAGCACAAATGACAGTGAAGGGATTGTCAGCCATACACTGTAATGCCGCAGCCATCTTTGTTGTGGTATTACAGTGACTGGCTGGCCACACAGCGTCATCAGGTCTATTAGAGACCTGCCACCGCCCTGGTCTCCGCATTCTGCTCTGGACTTAGTGAGTGTAGGGAGAGCCGCTGCTGAGATAGGGTCAGAATCAATCATTCTTTTAATAGTTAGTGTAGGTCTGCAGCTGTTCAATCCACAACTCCTGAGAAACCAGTCCATCAGTCCTTTTTAGGGCTAATTTGTGGGTCCCGAGATTGCAGCGCTAGGTAGGCAGGGGAATCTATGTGCGCATATCCACATCACTGCAAAGCCTGCAGGCACTGTATGTGAGTACATAGCTCTCAATGCATACCTCCAAAAGCTCTATTACTGTCTGCTGCTGCTTATTTAATATATATCTAGATGTAATTTTCTGTGGCTTTTTTTTCTTCACCTGATACCTGCTACTTTTATTCTACAGCAATCCATAGCCCCCTTATTTTAATATTTATTTGCTTGTTCACGCTGCCTACTACAGCCAGTTTTTTTAAATCTAAGAACGTGCAAATCTACCATTTTTTTTTTGTCCCAGACACCAGATGTGAGTGCGCCAAAAAATCTTTTTTTGTGTGTCATAGCCAACTTGTTGACACAATTTAGTTGTGCCCCAAAAAATCAAGGCTACATTTAGATCAGTCTGTTATCTGAGGCTGACAGCTGGTGTATCTGTAGTTGAAAAATTGCAGCTTCGCAGGCATAAGTTGCATAGTTCTGTCTGCTAGCCTTGTTCTCCTTTTTTTTTTTTCAAAAATTCACCCCCCTCTAAAAAAAATTATACAGTCTGTTATGTCAGGCTGAGGCCTGGTGTATCTGTGGTGGAAAAATCGTCGTTTCGCAGGCATAAGTTTCATAGTTCTGTCTGCTACACTCTTTTTTTTTTATTTTAAAAAGTCTCCAAAACTCGAAAAAAAATGTATACAGTCTGGTATGTCAGGCTGAGGCCTTGTGTATCTGTGGTGGAAGAATCGTAGCTTCGCAGGCATAAGTTTCATAGTTCTGTCTGCTAGCCTTCTTCCACTCTTTTTTTTTATTTTAAAAATTCTCCAAACCCCCCCAAAAAATTTACAGTCTGTTATGTCAGGCTGGGGCCTTGTGTATCTGTGGTGGAAAAATTGAAGCTTTGCAGGCATAAGTTTCATAGTTCTGTCTGCTATCCTTGTTCCACTCTTTATTTTTTATTTTAAAAATTCCCCAACCCCCCCCCAAAAAAAAATAAATTATACAGTCTGTTATGTCAGGCTGAGGCCTGTTGTATCTGTGGTGGAAAAAACATAGCTTTGAAGGCATACTGATCAGATATAATTTTTCTCCAAATAAATACATTTGGGTTGAGCTTTTGAAATAGTTCAGTAGTTCATTTAAAATGGGCAAGGCAAGGGGCAAGGGATGGGGAAGAGGACATGATGCTGATGGTGCATGCAGAGGACGAGGCTATGGCCAAGGTGAATGTGGGCCACAACAAAGACCCACATCTTCTCGCTCAACCTTCCTGTCCCAGATTCTAGGGGATCACAGCACACCACTATTGAATCCAGAGCAGTGTGAACCGGTTGTTGGTTGGATAGCGGATAATGCTTCCAGTCACTTAGCCACCAGCACCACCACCATGTCTTCCACATGGTCAAGTCTGAGTAGGCATGAGTGTGGATCGGATATTCCCCACCCTGATCCTCCTTCCTCCCACCATGCCAAGTGCCCTGAGACAACTGATCCCACACTTGGACACTCTGGAGAGCTGTTCAGTTTTCCCTTTCAAGATTCCGGACTCTCGGCCAGTCAACTTGAAATGGGGCCAGAAGAGTTTGCATGTAGAAATGCCCAAAGCTTTGACCAGCCACGGTCACACGAAGGCGATGGTGGGAAAGTGTCACAAGAGGTGGACGATGATGAGACACAATTGCCAGAAATTATAACCCAAAAGCCTCTCAAGAAAATTAATTCAAGACAGGCCACACGAATGTATAGTTAAAATTATATGTTTTATTATAACAAAAAGATGGTAAAAACCTCAACCTTAAATACACACACAGTATAGAAAGTACCTCCGATCTACCACAGGTCTAATGAAAACCCATATAGGTATCTAAATGTCGATGCAAATACATTTATTTTAGCACACCACTAGGTGGCTGTTTACCATATGAGTCGACATGATAGCGGCAAATATAATTACAAGAGGCTGCAGAGTAAAGTGCATGGTGCATACATGTAAATATGAACAACTACCGATATAGGGGAAGTGTAGAGAAGGGCCATCAGTGACCATTACCAAGGGTAATGTATTTGTATCAACATTTAGATACCTATATGGGTTTTCATTAGACCTGTGGTAGATTGGAGGTACTTTCTATACTGTGTGTGTATTTAAGGTTGAGGTTTTTACCATCTTTTTGTTATAATAAAACATATAATTTTAACTATACATTCGTGTGGCCTGTCTTGAATTAATTTTCTTGAGAGGCTTTTGGGTTATAATTTCTGAATGTGTTATTCTATATATTAATGGACTAATTATGTATACACAATTGCCAGAAAGTCAGGAGAAGGAGCAGGGTGCGGATATGGAAGACGAGGTGGTGGATGACATAGTGACAGACCCAACCTGGCAGGAGGACATGCAGAGCAGCACACAATGGGAAGGAGGCATATCACCCCAACAGGCAGGAAGAAGCAGTGTGGTGGCCATAGACAGAAGGCATGCCTCCGTTCCCCATAACACCAACAGAGGAAGTTGCCTTTCCAAATGTTAGATCTTCCCGAGTCTGGTTATTTTTTAAAGACTCTGCTGATAACCACAAACAGGCCATTTGCAGCACCTGCCATGCCCATATCAGCAGGGGTAGCAAAACTACCAGCCTGACCACCACCAGCATGATCAGGCACATGGCAGCAAAGCACCCGACTTAGTGGGCCGAACCCCAGGCTCCAGGAACACTGTCTGCAGGTGACACCACTGTTTTTTCCACTGTTTTGCATAGAAGCCAATCCCCAGTCCACGGTGCATGTGAAGATGCCTCTAGCCCTGCACCTGTTGTTGCCCATAGTCAAGTAACACCATCATCAAGCCCGTCCACGTCCATGTCCCAGCACAGCCTTCAGTTGTCTATACCCCAGTCATTGGAACGCAAGCGGAAATACCCAGCCAAAGCCCCACAGGCCACAGTACTAAATTCTAACATTTCTCTTCTGCTAGCACTCGAAATGTTGCCTTTTAAGCTCATTGAGACAGAAACTTTCCGCAACCTGTTGGCGGTGGCTGTCACAAGGTACATGGCCCCCAGTCGCCACTATTTCTCCCGTGTGCCGTACTGGCATTACACCAGAATGTGTCCCACAACATTACCCGTGCCCTCAACAATGCTGTTACTTGGAAAGTCCACCTAACCATGGACACATGGACAAGTGCTTGTGAACAGGGATGGTACATCTCACTGACGGCACACTGGGTTAACATACTGGAAGACGGGAACCAGTCAGACCTTGGGATGGAACACATCCTTCCCACGCCAATGATTGAGGGCCCTACGTCAATCAGGGTTGCCCCTACAGTCTACAGCTCCTGCACCTCCTCCTCCTCTTCAGCCTCCAACTCTGAAATTAACACATCAGTCAGAAGCTGGAAGCACTGCAGCACTGCCAAAGCCAAGTGGCAACAGGCTGTGCTGAAGCTAATCTGCATAGGTGACAAACTGCACAATGCAGAAGAGTTGTGGACAGTGTTGAAAGAGCAGTCAGATATTTGGATGACACTGCTGAACCTACAGCCAGGCATGGTCATGTTTGACAATAGCTGGAACCTGGTGGTGGCTCTGAGGCAAGGTGAGCTCACACATGTCCCTTGCTTGTCCCATGTGCTTATCCCTGCGATTCAACGTTTTCTGAAAAGCTACCCGGAGTTGACGGATCTGCTAGTGAAAGTATGCCATCTGTCTGCCCATTTTAGAAAGTCAGCTACAGCTTCAGCTGCCCTTGCTGTGCTTCTGCAGGGTTTGCAGCTTCCGGCTCACCGACTGGTGTGTGATGTTAACACGCATTGGAACTCTACGCAACATATGTTGGAAAGGATTTGTGAGCAGAAGAGGGCAATTGTTGACTACCAACTTCACCAAGGCAGTCGATATTCAGTTCAGACTCCACACATAAGATTTCAGGAGTGGACATGGATGTCAGACATATGTACCATCCTACAAAACTTTGAGGACTGCACCAAGATGGTGAGCGGCGATGACACCATAATTAGCATCACCATCCCGCTTCTCAGCATTCTGGAAATCTCTCTGCTAACAATTAGAGGATGCATTGCTGGCAGAGCATGAGGACATGGAACAAGGAACCATACAGGGGGATTACACTCAGCCCAGCCTCATGTCTTCCCAATGTGGATTGGTAGGCAAAGAGGAGGAGAAGGAAGAACAGGAGCTACTTTCATGTGCTATAGACGGTACTGCAAGCACAGCAGGGATGACCTGAGGACAGGGAGGAGAAGGATGAGGAGGAGGAAGAGGAGAGCATAGTCAGTCATCCTGTTGGTGAGGACACTGAAGTCTTGCCTGTTAGCAGTCTGACATGGCTGACTTTATGTTGCACTGTGTTTCACGTGACCCTCACATTATAAAAATTATTGGTGACACTCATTACTGGTTGGTGACACTTCTAGACCCACGCTACAAGTAGAACTTTCAATCTCTTCTGCCAGAGGCAGAGAGGTGTACTAAAATGTTGCAGTACCAGAGGGCCCTTGTAGCGGAATTACTTAGAAAATTATTGAGAACGCTGGCAGCAGACGTCCGGAGTTTGTTGTACAACCAAGAAGTCCAAGCGAGAGAGACAGAAGTACAATCCAGCTCAGGCAGGGGAACAATGGCAAAGTTCTGGGATTGTTTTCTCAGACTCTCCCATCGTGTCTGGCACAGAGGCAGGGGGTGCTGTCACAAGAAGTGCAATGTTTGGGAAGATGCCGAGAGAGTAGCTTTCAGATCGTACAAACATCCTCCGTGATTCCTTTGTGCCTTTTAATTATTGGATATCCAAGCTGGACAAGTGGCATGAGCTGGCTCTCTCCGCCTTGGAGGTCCTGACCTGCCCTGCTGCTAGCGTTCTTTCCGAGCGGGATTTTAGTGCCGCTGGTGGAATTATAACAGATTATCGCATCCGCCTGTCACCTGAAAATGCTGATGACTCTTATAAAAATGAACAAGGGCTGGATTGGGCAAGGTTTCTGTACACCACCAAGTGAAAACAGCGAAACATAAACTGTAATACATTGTCTTTTTGCGGAGGTGTATTGTCATGCACCTCTTCCCAACCACATATGGCTATCTGCTTCCTGATTTTGTCTGTTTGGTGTTATCCTCCTCCTTATTCTCATCCTCATCATCCACAACCAGTACAACACAGGGTGAACATATACAGTGATGCAAAAGTCACTCAATTTTTGTGCAAGGGTGTTTTTCAGATGCCCGTTACAAATTAGAAACCAAAATAAACTCCCCTAGGGGGAACTGTCATCAAAATGTGATGTACGTATATTTTTTACCATTTATTCATATATATTCCAGTTTTAATATCTGTGCACCGTCCTTTTATGACCCAGTGTATACCGCTAAAATATGAAAATATTGAAATACTATTATATTTTTTTTATATCCCTGTCTCTGAGCTGTTGCTAGAGACAAACATATCTCTTTGGACACAATCTGGCATCATATATATGAACTTGTGTTCACCCCTCCCTTTTGTTATTTACTTTCATCGGTGGATTTGCAGCGCCCCAGAGTCCTGGTCGTTGCAGTACTGATGCTCCGCCACTAAGGTCTGCCGTAAGATCAAGGCAACATCCTACTGAGGCGCTTAGCCGGTGGCCGGAACGCCGAGGAAGTATTAGGCTCCAAGCAATACTTCAAACAGCGGCAGGACAGTTAATTTTAGGTTGACTGTCTTACCTAAATCACCTAAGCAGACATAGGGGGCAATTGTGGGAGAGGAGCGATGCTAGGGTCCCGGAAGAACTCCATTCCTACCCGTCATACGGGTGCATCCTATCCATATCATCTGGGGGACGGAGAAAGAACATCAGAACAGATACGAGTTGTGAGAGAAGAACATCAGAAACAGACACAACAGTTGTGAGGACTATCCCGTGGTGCTCAGCAGGGAGGTACTACAACACACAGGCGCTAGAAGGTAGGCACTGATTTCCACCTGCAAAGGAAACTCTGGATGTGTCTTCGGACCAGCCAGTCTCAGCCAGCCCTGTTAGCAGTACTCTGGATTGCGGATCCTGAAGCCTTCAGTAAAGAGGTAAAGAGACTGCAACCCTGTGTCCTCGTTATTCATTGCGCCTTGCACCACGCACCACCATCACACCTTTCATTGGACGCCCCTTAGCAGGGTCACGGACCGGGTCTAGCCACCGTGACAACCCCAGAACTGAGAGAGAGAGGCCCGGTACCCCGCGGCCCTGCGTCTGGGGGCGCTCCAGATTCACATCCTTTTTTTTAATTTCAGTATGCTTTATCTTTATGTCTCCTCATTCTCCACCACTAGATCACCAGGCTTAGCGTCTTCTGTGCTGCTACAGGCAGTCCAATTTTTGGCAAGGGTGTCTATCATGCCTATAGTATATTTGTAAAAAATGTATGCCCCTTGGGGAAATATGTTTATCAGCCCATGCACTGCGTGTATGGCTATTACAAGTCTAGGAGACACACTCCTTTACATTAGGCTTAGTTTTTAATGAGGCCTTCAGCAATGTCTCCTCATTCTCCACCACTAGATTACCAATCACCACGCTTAATGTTTTCTGTGCTGCTTTAGGCAGTCCAATATTTGTCAAGGGTGTCTATAATGCCCATATTATATTTTAAAAAAATGTATCCCCCTTGGGGAAATGTTTGTCAGCCCATGCAAGGCGTGTATGGGCAATACAAGTCTACGAGACACACTCCTTTACATTGGGCATAGTTTTTCATGAGGCCTTCAGCAATGTCTCCTCATTCTCCACCACTAGATCACCAGGCTTAACGTATTCTGTGCCACTACAGGCAGTCCAATTTTTGGCAAGGGTGTCTATGATGTCCATAGTATATTTTTTTAAAATGTATTCCCCTTGGGGAAATGTTTGTTTACTTTACCATTACTTTCTGCTGCTGCGTATTTTATATATACCTAGCTGCAGTAATCCGTGGCAATTTTTTTTTTTGTTTTAAGATTATAACTGCTCATTTTGTCATAAAGCAATCCATTGCCCCCTTTTTCAACATTTATTTGCTTGGTCACGCTGCAGACTACAGCCAGGTCATTGCAATGCAAGAGCGTGAAAACATAACTTTTCACCTATTTTTTGGGTGGGCCCAGGCATCAGATGTGAGTGGGCCTTACAATCTGTCATTTTTTGGGGGTAATATCAAATATTTTGTGGTATCTTATAACATTTTTGGACACCATTTTGCTGCCCAAAAAAACTTTAGTTGGCCCCCAAAAAATTAGCTACAGTTGTTATATTTATCACTGTGTGTTGTACACCACACGCATCACATATCGTTGCACTAAATATCTTAAAATGTTAGTACTACAATTTTATTTTTTGGGTGTCATAGACAACTTTTCGACAAAATTTTGGTGTGCAAAAAAAAAAAAGTCCACATTTTGATCAGTCTTTTATCTCTGGCTGACACCTGGTGTATCAGTGGTGTCAAAATCCATGCTTTTCAGGCACACATTGCATTCTTCTGTCTGATACCTTTGGTCTACTCAGTATTTATTGTTTTAAAACATTTTAAAAAAATTATACAATCTGTTATCTCCGTCACACGCATGGTGTATCTGTGGTGGAAAAATCTTCTGTTTGCAGGCATACGTTGCATTGTTCTGTCTGCTAGCCTTGGTGTACTCAGTATTTATTGTTTAAAAAAAAACAAAAAAAACATTTTTTATACAGTCTGTTATGTCACGCTGAGGCCTGGTGTATCTGTGGTGGAAAAATCGTAGCTTCGCAGGCATAAGTTGCATAGTTCTGTCTGCTAGCCTTGTTGTACTCTTTTTTTTTTTTCTTTTTTTTTTTAAATTCACCAAAAATCACCATATAAAGTCCTCGACTTCAACCAACACCGCCCATTTCATCTTAATGCGCATTTGCTGTATGATCTTGATCTTGAACAGGTTCTGCAGAAGAGACGTTCGCCGCGTCCTAATTTCTCCGGGTGTAAAAGAGCAGCCAATTATTCATATCTCGGGGGCTGATCAGGATGGGACCCCTCTGCTCTGCAACCAATCAGCAAACTGTGGATTACATTCAGCAGATTTGTCTTTTTGCATGATTTATTTCCGGAGGTGTGAGTCTCCCTTCGAACTGTAGCAGTTTGGTATCGAAATTCAGCCCCCAGTCACGTAGCTCTTTCTGAACGCTCTCATCCTTGTGTATGTAGTTCATGAACTTCCTAACCTGCCGCTCCCTCTGTTCTGGTTGTAAGTGGATGTGAATGGCCAGGTCTTTCATGTCATTGAAGTAGTTTCTCATTCTGTCGGTCAGGCCTGTTAGGTTACAGAACTCTGGCACCAGTATGATGGCTCCATCTGTGGCTCCCGGCTACGACCTTTGGGGGATGTTCATGATTAGCGGCTGGATCATGTCTTTCACTTGTTCATTGTATTGGTTGTTATAGTAGTCCACAAAGCTGATCTCGCTTCCATCTGCCTTCTTGAAATTGGACGCTGTAGTCATGTTCCAGGCGATCTCATCTGTAGGGTAAGTTTTAGGCTGAAGTCTCACTACAGCGAGATATGGCCGAGTCTCGCAGGTTAAAAACAAGCTCTGGCACCAGCACTCCGGAGCGGAGCGTGCGGCTCCATGTATTGCTATGCGGCCGCACGCTCCGCTCTGGAGTGCCAGTGCCAGAGCTTGGTTTTAACCTGCGAGACTCGGCCGTATCTCGCTGTGTGTGATTCCGGCCTTAGTGTTGGACTTGGTGAGGACAATCTGTCCAATCAGCTCCTTGCAGTAAGCGTCCTGGAACCTCTGAGGGCCACACGAGGAGTAGAGGCTGCTCATGATGTCATACACAGTCTTGTTCCTGAGGACTTTATGGCTGACATCAATGCTCAACATGACTTGTACTGGAGGGTGGAGGTGGAAAACCCCGGGCAGTTGGCGAGTCGGTGGGCTCTGACTCGGGTTGTAATAGTTGCGTCCTATCTGCTTCATATCCATTATCTTCAGGAGTCTTCAGGAAATTATTTTATATAAATAGAAGCAGGTGGGCGGGGTCGGTGGAAGCTTGTTGGTCAGGGTGATTGTTATCCGCACGTTCTCTCCATTTCGAGTTTGGCTGAACACCTCCATGACCTTATTCAATCTTTTTGGTAAAAACAACACTGTTCCATCAAACACCCATGCCTTCCCGATGGTTTCTTCATGCTGGTACAGGGGGCCATACCGCAGGTCCTGGACCCGTAGAAGCGCATCCGCGTGAAACGGCCGTCGTCCACTTTCTTCTCCCCGCACCCCTCTCTGTCTCCTGCTGCCTCTCCGCAAATGTCTAATGCCGCATAAAGCGAATAAAAGACACTGATTTCTGCAACATTCGGGTGAGTGCCACATCTGTTTAAACTTTGCTTATTGGGGTGTATATCACTTGATAGCAGGGCAGACCTTGCTGGCAATACATAAGAAAACTGTATGGCAGGACAAACTGAAGAATGTGAAGTGGGTTTTCCTGTGGCCATCCAGTACCAGTGGTTCAAAGGCTTATTGGGGTGCATATCACTTGATAGCAGGGCAGGCCTTGCAGGTAATACAAAAGAAAACAGTATGGCAGGACCAACTGAAAAATGTGAAGTGGGTTTTCCTGTGGCCATCCAGTACCTGGGTTCAATGGCTTATTGGGGTGCATACATATGACTTGAGAGCAGGGCAGGCTTTGCATTCAATGCAACATTTTTGTCAGGAAGCCCTCCTGTACCTCTCGTGAAAGGGGTATTGGGGTGCGCTGTAATTGTTGGCAGCCCAGCCACTCACTTCATAGGCAATAACAGCATAGGAGACCCACTGTTTAATAATGGCCCTTTAAGAATATTAATGCCACCTGATGCCCCTCTAAAAATAGGCTTTGAGACTTTTAGAGTCCCTCTTTCATAAATGAAACAAGATGTGTCTCCTTATGTGTCACACACCACATGGCCAGCTAGGGTTGTTAAATGTTACAATGACATTTCCCAGTGAATGCATTTGTATTGCTTGAAAGCAATGTAAAAGTTGAAAAACTCATCAAAAACGCTGCGTGTGAACATAGCCCAAGTGGTGGAGGAACATTTTGGTCTGGGATTAATTATTTTGCCTTATATACAAGTCATTACCCTGGAAAGGATGTACCTTAAAGGGAACCTGTCACCCCAAAATGGAAGTTGAGCTAAGCCCACCGGCATCAGGGGCTTATCTACAGCATTCTGTAATAAGATAGATAAGCCCCCGATGTATCATGAAAGATGAGAAAAAGAGGTTATATTATACTCACCCAGGGGCGGTCCCACTGCGATCAGGTCCGATGGGCGTCGCGGTCCGGTCCGGGGCCTCCCATCTTCATAGGATGACGTCCTCTTCTTGTCTTCACGCTGCGGATCTGTTGCAGGCATACTTTTTCTAGATGCTACAGCATAGTGGAGGGGATTTTATGAAATCCCGTCTCCACTATGAGTGCGAACACGCATCCAGCGGCCCTGCGTTTACGGACATGCAGTGCGTCTTTTTAGAATGCAGCATGTCTGTTTACCTTGCGGAGATGCTCCGTTGCCACAAGGTAAATCACAGGGCCCTATGTATAGGGTGCGGAGATTCCAGATATGTGCAATAAACACATCCGGAATCACCGCGCATACAGAAGGGGGTGGCGCTTTGGACGGAGGGAGTTTTCCGCTCCGTCCAAAGCGCTGTCATTATGGACTGTGGACACGCACCCTAACAGTTCCCATCACCAGATCACCCATATAGCCAGCAGCTTTTGTTTTAGCCAAAATATTTTTTAGTCCGGCACCACAACTAGCTAGACTCTTTTGGCTGGGCCCTACTCTAACCTATTAAACATTTGTTACAATATCCAATACAATTTAGGTATATTTTTATTTAATTTTCAAATTTTAAAATGACCAATAATATCACATACGAGAGATAAATACCACCACTCCATGTCCAAATCACATATTACCACCACATGGTGACCAATAATACCATATACAAGGAACAAATACCACCACACCATGACCAGACCACATATTACCACCACCTAGTGAGCGAATACTACAATACTGATCATTAATTAAAAAAACCCACAATACTAATGCCATTATACACAGGAGATCTGTACTTAGTATACAATGTCCGTGTACAGGTAATACAGTGATCACTGGTGACATTATACACAGGAGCTCTGTATACAGTGATCACCAGTGACATTATACACAGGAGCTCTCTATATAGTGTGTAGTGTACAGGTAATACAGTGATCACCGGTGACATTATACACAGGACTTCTGTATATAGTGTGTAGTGTACAGGTAATACAGTGATCACCGGTGACATTATACACAGGAGCTCTGTATACAGCATATAGTGTCAGTGTACAGGTAATACAGGGATCACCATTGACATTATACACACAAACGCTGTATATAGTATACAGGTAATACAGTGATCACCAGTGACATACACAAGAGCTCTGTATATAGTATACAGTATATAGTGTAAGTGTACAGGTAAAACACTGACTTACCGGTGACGTCTCCAGTTGAAGTCCTTCATCTTTGCTTTTCTTCATCCAGTTCAGACCACCATCACTTCTTCCAGCCAATACTCTGCAGAAAATAACAGTTATCTAGAGTACATTCCCCAATTTTTCCCCAACCTCTGCACTACGCCAGATGAAGAAAAAAGCGACTGTGTCGCCCTGCACAGCAACAGAACCTCTCCTCCCCCACACTGAAGACAGTATCCTCAAAAATAAAATCCTTTAATTAACCCTATAGTAATAATCTCCCAAATTCTGGACCCCATGTGTCCTCCCATTCTAGACCCCATGTGTCCACCCATTCTTTCTCATGTCTCTACATATTGCCCCATAGTCATCCATAATAGTATAATGCATCCCATAGTCATATATAGTAGTATAATGCAGCCCCAGAGTGGTATAATGCAGCCTCATTGCGGTATAATGCAGCCCCATAGCGGTATAATGGACCCCCATAGTGGTATAATGCACCCCCCATAGTGTATAATATGCCCCATACAGCGGTTTTACAAAAAAATTAAAACGTTTCTCCTTATCTGGCAGAGATCCAACAGTGTACTCCACTTGCTGAATCTGAGGCGTGGACCTTCGTTCCAGCGTATCACAGTGATGTCATACAGTGGCGACGTGCCTGCTGACATCAGCTGCTAGCCTGTGATTGGCTGGCGCTGTTAACGGTTGCCGTGCGGGAGGAATCTCCCACACGGCAACAAATTTTAACTGACCCTGCGTCTGAGGATGAATGGGCAGTTACAGAGCTGGCAGAGTCCTGCAGCTGGGGCCCGATGAGCAGAGGAGAGGAGAGGGGGCCCGCTGTGGTCAGTGGGTTTGGGTAGAAGGATACTTTTATTATAAAGTCTTCAGGAATATTAGGACTAATTAAGATATAGAAAAGAATTGTCCAGCTGAAGAAAGTGTAAGACCGGGGTCTCACGAGTGGTGATTCTCTCATGCGAGAGAATCGGCTCAATTATGCTACTGATACTCGGCTCAAACTCTCATCCGAGTATCATCTGATTCTCTTGCATGAGATTAGAGCACATTGAGAAGAGAGGGAAATTAATTTTTCCATCTTCTCCATTGTCTGAGGTAATGGAGGTCGGACTGCACTCAGATGACTGCTGAGTGCAGCCTGATTTTTCACACGCATCCATAGATTTCAGTGGGTGCGTGTGATCCGAATTCCAGAGACACTCACAGTATGCTGCAGATTATTTTTGCACAGACCAATTCGGTCTGTAGAAAAAAATCACAGATGTGCGCTGCCCCATAGTATATACATTACATAGCACTCAGCCGTATTATAGGCCAGTGTGAGCGACAACTAAGGGTATGTTTCCACTTTCAGTAAACGCTGCAGATTGGACGCTGCATACAGCCGCAGAGTCCAACCCGCAGCGTCCAGATGTTAAAGCATAGTGGAGGGGATTTCAAGAAATCCCATCTCCACTATGTGCCTACAGACGCCCGTGGCTTCCCTGCATATACGGACATGTGGCATGTCTTTCCAGACCGCAGTATGTCTATTTATCTATTTATACAGTGCGTGTGATATGTATAATATATATATATATATACAGTATATATATATATAGTGTGTGGTGATGTGACATATGACATGTCTGGGAGGTGAGCCTATTCTTCAGCTATAAAGCCTGATGAGCAGCGTCCTGCTGACCCCCTGCAGAGAAGGATGAGGCTGCTGTGTCCCCTGACAGGATTCAGCAGCTCAATTCTGAAGACTGAAGTTTTTCAGAGCAGTTTGGAGAGTAAATGCCACCTGTGGGAATCTTCACAGAGGGCTGCTGTGTTCTGTGAGGGGCAGATTGGGCTCAGCAGCCTTATGCTTCTCTGCAGGAGGTGGGGTCACCAGCGCAGACCACACTCAGCTCTTATCTGGATCTATAGCTGATACAGACTGGGGTCAGGACATAGCAGAGTCCTCAGTGAGCAGCTGCTGTGCTGATAGCATGGCACACTGGCTGGCCGGCTCACTGATGATGCGTCTGCTGCAGGGACTGGACTTCAGCCTGTCATCACACTGTCCATAGACTTCACCAGCACATGCTCAGACACTCACCGGGGGCTGCGCTGCTGACTGGGGAGAGAATGCTGCACTGAGCCCGCGTTCAGCAGGGATTGGATGGTGGGGTGGAGTCCTGCCCACCTGTGGCTCAGCACTGGCTGCCTCAGCCCAGCAGTATGTCACAGTGACGCTCCCCCTCCTGCTCCCTCCTCCCATCGCTGCGGCTTATGAAAACTGACGCCGGGCCCCCCCAGCTCAGGGGCCCCATACACCAGTAAGGGTAAAAATGCCCTGGACATGTCTGTGCTCCTCACACCTAGCCCCATCTTTCCATCTTTCGATCTTATCCTGCCTCTGTCTTCATCTTTGATGCTCTTCAAATGTTCTATGAACTGCAATCTGTTAATTGCTCTCCGCTGTGAACTGTCCTGCTCCCTCCTCCTCCCCTCTCTCTCACCTGGCTTCATTTCATGGACACTTAAATGGTATAAGTTGAACGTAGCTGGTCAGATATGACCTTGGTCAGATGTGACATCCTTTAAGTGTAACATCAGAAATATACCAGAAATAGTCCAGAAATCGGTCAAAAGGTAAGACTAATCACTGTCTTCTAATTTTACTTAGCTTTTCTTTTCTTACTCTGCTCTTTAACCATGCTCACATTTGCCCTAACCATTTTTGCTTTACTATATCCTCACTCTCCTTCAATATCCCCAAACCCCTGCACCCGCGAACCAAATAACTATCTCCCCCTCTCTCTTACCCCCTTACCTCGCTTCATCTGCAGACCTGCTACTTAACCTCAGACATCTCCTACTAAAATATAATATAAGCCGATCACTCTCCTTCACCCATCTGCTTTCTCATTCTCTGCTTCTTCTCACTGCTGGTGACATATCCCCCAATCCTGCCCCCCACCTCATACATCCCACTAATCCTCACCCCTTTACTTCTCACACTAAGAGAAATTATCACTCTCCCAAACACTTAAAATATATGCCACTGACCCCCATCCCCCTGCTTCTTCTCTCTGGAGCACTTTGGAATGCCCGCTCCATCTGCAACAAGCTCCACGTGATCCACAATCTCTTTACTTCCCGCAACCTTTCCTTCCTGGCCCTCACTGAGATCGGGCTGATGGCCCCCCAACACGGCCTCCCCTGCTGAACTGAGTTACGGTGGCCTCCACTTTACCCACACTCCTCGCTCTGGCAACAGAGATGGCGGAGGAGTGGGTTTCCTTCTTTCCAAAAAGTGCTCCTTCAGTCCTATCCAACCCTCACCTTTTCTTATCCTCCCTTTTTTCGAGGTTCACTCTGTCTGCATCTTCTCTCCCTCTAATCTCCAAATGGCGGTCATACATCGACCACCGGGCTCAGCCATTGCTTTCATTCACCAATTCGCCACCTGGCTTCTTCACTTTCTCTCTGCTGACATCCCCACCATCATCATGGGTGATTTTAATATCCCTACTATCACCTGCCAGCCAGCAGCCTCCAAACTCCTGTCCATTACCTCATCCTTTGGACTTACTCAGTGGTCCTCCACAGCCACCCACACAGACGAACATACACTAGACCTCATCTTCACCTGCCTCTGTTCCCTATCTAACCTCACAACCTCTCCCTTCCCCCTATCTGACCACCATCTACTCACCTTCTCATCCTTGTCCTCCTCACCCACCCCCCATGTCCAGCCACTAGCACATCTTCGCAGAAACCTTGCACACATAGACATTCACAGACTCTCAGAATCTCTTCTACCTCTGTCCTCCATATCTTCACTCCGAGACATGGACGGCACCACCGCTTTCTATAACGCTACCCTCACATCAGCCATAGACTCAGTCGCCCCTCTTATGCATGGCAAAGTGCGAAAAATCAATAGGCAACCCAGGCATAACAATCTCACCAAAAAACTTCGACAAGAATCCAGGGTCACTGAGCGGCATTGGAAGAAAACATGCCTGCCAGACAACTTCACTGCCTTCAAACAAGCTACACTTGCTTTGAAATTAGCCCTCACCTCTGCTAAACAGACCTATTTCACAAACCTTGTATCTTCATTATTCTACAATCCAAAATAACTGTTCAGCGCATTCAACTCTCTCCTCTACCCACCACTGCCACCTCCAACCCCCCGAGGACTTTGCTACCTACTTCAAAAATAAGAAAGACCAAACAAGGCAAACCTTTACTGTTCCACGAACCACACCATATGCCAGACTTCTGCCCTTCCCTAATAACCTCCCTCTCCAACATCACTGAAGAAGAGCCTCCTTTCACTCACCTCCTTTCCAAATCACACCCCACCACCTGTGAACTCGACCCCATCCCTTCCCACCTGCTCCCCAACCTCACTAACACGCTCATTCCAGCCCTATCCCATCTCTTTAACCTATCGCTATCTTCTGTTACCTTCCCCTCTGCCTTCAAACATGCCATCACACCCATTCTCACAAAAGCTAACCTTGACCCAACTGCTATGCCCAGGTATTGCCCCATATCACTGCTCCCATTAGCTATCAAACTCCTTGAGCAGCGTGTCCATGCTCAACTTTCCACCCACCTCTCATCGTCTACTTGACAACCACCAATCTGGCTTCCGCCCCCACCACTCCACCGAAACTGCCCTGACCAAAATTACTAATGACTTTCTCACAGCCAAAGCTAACAGACAGTTCTCCTTCCTCCTGCTTCTCGATCTGTCCTCCGCCTTCGACACAGTCGACCACTGCCTACTGCTACAGATTCTTTCTTCCCTTGACATCAAAGACCTTGCCCTGTCCTGGATTGCCTCATACCTTTCCGACTACATATTTAGCGTTTCCCACTCCCACACTACCTCCTCATCCTGCCTTCTCTCTTTTGGAGTCCCTCAAGGCTCTGTCCTAGGGCCCCTACTTTTTTCCATCTATACCCTTGGCTTAGGACAACACATAAAGTCCCATGGCTTCCAGTACCACTTGTATGAGGAGGACACTCAGATCTACCTCTCTGGCCCAGATGTCACCTCTCTGCTGTCCAGAATCCCAGAGTGTCTTTCAGCTATATCCTCCTTCTTCACCTCTCGCTTCCTAAAACTCAATGTAGACAAAATGGAACTCATCATCTTTCCTCCATCTCACGTACCTCCCCTACCCAACCTATCTATTATGTTAAACGGAGGCTTTTTCCCTCACCTGAAATCCGCTGCCTCAGAGTAACTCTCGAATCAGCCCTCTCCTATAAACTGCACGTCCAAACTCTTGCCACCTCCTGTTGCCTCCAACTCAAAAATATTTCCAAAATCTGTCCCTTCCTCAGCCCTCAATCTACTAAAACTCTTGTGCATGCCCTCATCATCTCCCACCTCAATTACTGCAACACCCTCCTCTGTGGCCTCCCCGCTACCTCTCTTGCACCACTCCAGTCTGTCCTCAACTCTGCTGCCCAACTAATACACCTCTCTCCTCGCTATTCCCCTGTTCCTCCCCTCTTCAAATCCCGCCACTGGCTCCCAATTCCCCAACTAATCCAGTTCAAACTACTCATACTGACCTACTACAAAGCCATCCACAACTTGTCCCCTCCCTATATCTCTGAACTAATCTCCCAATATCTTCCCTCACGTAATCTTCGATCCTCCCAAGACCTCCTACTCTCCTCCACACTTATTCGTTCCTCACACAACCGCCTCCAAGATTTCTCCCGAATATTCCCCATCCTCTCCACACCTCAACACGTCCGAATATCCACCACCCTCGGATCCTTCAGACGGAACCTGAAAACTCATCTCTTCAGGAAAGCTTACAGCCTGCAGTAACCATTCTGCCGCCTCACCACCACCCAAGCTGTCGCCTCACCAACACCAGAGCTGCTGCACCACCGACCTTCTGTCTCTTTCCCATTATCCTGTAGAATGTAAGTCCACAAGGACAGGGTCCTCTCCCCTCTGTACCAGTCTGTCATCGTAAATCTGTTTACTGTAAACAATATCTATAACTTTGTATGTAACCCCTTCTCATGTACAGCACCATGGAATTAATGGTGCTATATAAATAAATAATAATAATTATAATAATAATAACACCATAGAAATGATAAGAATAATAGGGCTCAGTTACCACAACTGTTTACAAGGAAAACTGTTGCTCATAGCAACCAATCACAGGTCAGCTACTTTTAAACAGCTCTAGTGAAATGAAAGATGCTTAGTGAATGGCTGGGGCTATGTGGAGTGGGCTTGGCTGATACACACACACACACATGCTTAGTGATTGGTTGGGGCTAAGTGGACTGGGCGTTACTGATACACACACGCTTAGTGATTGGTTGGGGCTAAGTGGAGTGGGCGTGACTGATGCACACACACATGCTTAGTGATTGGTTGGGGCTAAGTGGAGTGGGCGTGATTGATACACACATGCTTAGTGATTGATTGGGGCTAAGTGGAGTGGGCGTGGCTAATACACACATATGCGTAGTGATTGGCTGGGGCTAATCACACACACTCATTTTTATATATATAGATTTCAAAATAAAGTATTTAATAAGGAGTTGAAAATGAGTTGAACCCTTTCTTTCATGAGATTCGTCATCCTGTTTATTTTCCAAAGGCAGATTGACGGTGGTTGAAGAGAAATCTAATTCAGGGTAGCATTACTCAGTCCGTAGGCCTAGTTTCTACCAATGTGAGGTGATTGTTTTCTGGGCCAATGGGAGAATATTTATAAACTGTAATATAATTTACACATCAGGGCATCTAATCAGATGACTGTATATGTGCGCTCATACATTCTAAAAATCCTGTGTCCATACATTGAGTATGTAATGATAATTGGCTGCATAATTTTGGCAGTAAAGCTGCAGATTGTACTGCATAACCACAAAGACATTACCAATCATGTTAGTTAATGGCCACGTAGTGTTTGTGAGGCAGACTGAGATTTTCATCAAAATCTTGCTTTAGGGTTTAATAAACATGGAGATATTAAAGAAAACTAACGTAGCGTGCCTACATAGCTTTAGTTTGTATAGCACAGCTTCTCATTGCTATTTTATTGGAACATTCACATTACCCAACAATCGTACAAACGCTAAATGAAAATTCATGGAAAAAATAATTGTTTTGGCGAAAATCTGAAATGCCTTTTTTTTTGCTAAGCTAGAAAAATTAATTCACTTGATTTTAGATAGCAGTAAAGATTTACTCCCTGTAAGTGATGAACAAAACATGACAACTACGTATGATGATAAGCATTTTCGTTATCTAGAGAATTTAGAACTTTGTCTAGACTTTTTTTTTTTAACCTTGGTTTAATCAGGCGCCACATTCCAAAAACACAACCTGCATTCCCTTCATCACTATCCAGACAACATTCAGCACTCCTCATTACCCTCTGGAAATCTTAGAAATAAAGATTTACTTATTGCTGTCAGTAGGTGAGATACCTTATTGAATACATGTGGAAAGACATATAGTTATGTGCTGCAGTAAAGCATCATGCTGCACAGCCCTGTGCAGCAAGGACAGTGAAAACCTCCATATGCTTACTAATTGCACAGAATGAAGAATAGCAGATCAAGAATGTCTGTGCTTACCCTGTCTGTGATAGAACTACTGGGAACATATCTGACAGCAACCTCTTACACACAATATCGTAGCAAGGGTGCATGATGGCAGAATTGACATTTTGTCTAGTTGTTTGTCTTTCACAATACTGTGATTTCAGCAGTTGGGGACAATGAGACATGAATATGTTCCATGTGATTCTATCTCTTTAAGGTATTTATTAGTGGTCTCAAGCAGCTATGTTGAAGGACATATAATAATAATAATAATAATAATAATAATAATAATAATATATCAAATGTAGTTTTTATTACCTCTCACATTCACCCTTGTTTATCTCATACATGGCTCTCCTCCATCCTTCCTATAAATGGCATAAAGTGACTACTAGTAGATTGTCAATACTGTGAGTCTTTGTATACGGAGTGGGGATTATACCATGAATGGGCTGAGCTGCATCTACAAAGATTATATGAGTGTCTGACCAATCAGTAATTTGTCAGAAGTTTTAAAATGTGCTATTTTTTTTATTAAAAACATTTGAAAAATGTAAAATAGACAATTTTGTGAAAAAATGTTTGCCACCTTCCTGGTTTCCTATTCTTTTGCATGTTTGTCACACTTACATGTTACTTACATCTTTCATATCACCAAACAAATGCAAATATTTGACAAATTTAACACAAGTAAACACAAAATGCAGTTTTTTAAATGAAGGTCTTTATTATATAGGGAAAAAGAAATCCAAACCTAGAAAACCATGTGTTAAAACGGGATTTTCCCACCTTAAGACATAAATTAACTGTGGATTATCACATATTTGGGAAGATGAGTTCAAATTCCTAAGCCACACCCAGGTCTGATCACTACCACACCTGTTCTCAATGAAGAAATCACTAAAATAGAATCTGACTGACAAATTGAAGTAGGCCAAAAGAAGCCACAAAGCTAGACATCGTGTCATGATCCAAAGAAATTCTGGAACAAATGAGAAACAAAGTAATTGAGATCTATCAGTCTAGAAAAAGTTATTAAGCCATTTCTAAAGCTTTGCGACTCCAGTGACTGATAGTCAGAGCCATTATCCACAAATGGCAAAAACATGGAACAGTGGTGAATCTTCTCAGGAGTGGCTGGCCTACCAAAATTACGCCAAGAGCGCAGCAATGACTCATCCAAGAAGTCACAAACGATCCCACTACAACATCCAAAGAAATGCATGTCTCACTTGCCTCAGTCAAGGTCAGTGTTCATGACTCCTGCATAAGAAAGAGACTGGGCAAAAATGGTCTGCATGTTTGTGTTTCAAGACTAAAACTACTGATGAGAAATAAGAACATAGAGGCTCATCTCAGTTTTGCCAGAAAACATCTTGATGATCTCCAGGACTTTTGGGAGAATACTCTGTGAACTTGATAAGACAAAAGTTAAACTTTTTGGAAGATAGATGTCCCATTACATATGGCGTAGAAGTAAGGCTGGGTTCACATTACTGTATCTGTGCACAGCGTATGGCTGCATACAGATCCACATAGATCTGCATGCATCTTGCATACCTATCTTTAACATTGTGTACTCAGGGACATGCGTTTGCATCAGTTTGGGTGCGGATGCGTCCGCATGCGTCATTTTGCCGCGCATGCCGAACGCAGCATGTTGCATTTTTTGATCCATCAAATATCCATCAAATATGCGCAGGCATGGGCATGCAGATGAGTGTGTCAAAACAACGCATTACTGTCTATGGGAACGCATGGTATGCATGGATATGCACATGGATGCGTTCGATATGCATGCATACTTCAGACTGAGCATGTCCAGGCATTCTCTCAGCGTTATGGTGCCATCCTGATGTTGTGCTGCTGTCCCGGTGTTGTCCTGCTGTCCTGGTGCTGTGCTGCTGCCCTGGTTCTGTGCTGCCTGACTGTCTACACCTTCTGTCTCCACCTTCCAATGTGTCTATCCCTTCAAATTTGTATTCCACTCCTTATGTGTCTTCTTCCCCCAATGACCGAATCCTCCATTTTGTTGCCACTTCCCCTGTAACCACTCCCTCACACACTCCTACCCAATCATCCCAGCCCAACACCCACCTGGTCCACAATGTCACACCATCGAACAGACCCCAAACCTAAACCCCATTTTTATTTATTGTTTTCAAATTAATGTTTGTGAAATTAAAAATTGTTTTTCTTTTGGTTAATAAAAAATCTTTTGTTTTCACAATTACCGCATTTATCTCTTTATTTGAAAACACACATATGTGTGTATTGTATAATGGGTGTTACAGTGGAGGTGTTATTATTATTAAAGTCAGCAAACAATACAGGTACATTTACAAGCAGATTATACCATTTCGTCTTGCCATGCCACATGTCCAATATCAGAAACAAAGTAAGCAGCAAAGTTATCCCTCATTTGTGTGATTCAAGTCCCAACTTGAGTATGGTTTTATGAGGTTGGCACACATTTAAAACTCCTCATCCCCAACAACAACAAATGGAATTGGCGGTCCTTTAGTGTTCGGAAGAGGTCGTGGCATTGAAATTATCCCCATACAAACGTTAGCCCATGTGAGAGTCTTTGAAAGTCTATGAGTCATTTGCTCGTCCAAATGAGCCAACGTCCACGTCAACAGTCAGCATCTGCAATCGCCATGAGAACAATCAAAAAGTATATTTTGTAATTGAAATACTCAGATCCACTTCCAGCAGGTTTCAATATCCGAATGTGTTTGCCATCCACAGCCCCCAAACAGTTTGTAAAATTACAAATGTCCTGGAATTTTGCAGCATATTCCATCCAGAGTTCAGTTGTGGGTTGGGGGAGGAATTCTTCATGCAGAACGTCACATAAAGCACGTCTGGTGTCTGCAACTATCCCAGAAAGGGTAGACACTCCAATCTGAAATTGAAAATGTAGAAATGATAAGGTCTCTCCGGTAGCCAGGAATCTGCCGAACAGAAAATGGAAAAAAAAATCAGTAGATGGCTTTTATAACATTAATAATAACATGTGTTTTTTTTTCAAAATTATGTACCTCATGGTCACCAACAGATGTTCCTCAGCAGGTATTGCTTGATGTAGTTTTGTGTCCTGCCTGGTGATGGATACTCGTACACGTTGCAGCAAGTCATTGAAGCTTTGCTCTCATATCATTGAGTAGTCATAAAACTTCTCTTGGCTTTCACTCAGCTCGGTGTATAAAAGGTGGTATGCTCCACGGCTCTCTTGGACTTCAATGATGGCATATTGCCAATAGCGATGACGACGTATTCTCCGTCTTTCTCTTCTTCTTTCTTCTTCACATGCCACAGCAAAGGCAAAAGCCAATTTCAGTGACAAATCAAGAATAAAATTGAAGCTCTCCATGCTAAAATTCATCTTGAAGCTGTATACAACAGCAAAAGACGAGGATTTCATCTATGCAGGGTCTATATATAGAAATACCATGAGACACGCCCATTGTGTGTGGCTTGTGTCAAGGAAATTCTACTGGAAAAGCATTGTCCGCATACCCAAATTCCCCTGGAAATATCGAACGCATGCACATAAACAACGTAAAGGCATGCAAAAATGCATACAAACGCATGCACATGCAGCATTTTTTGGCGTCATGCGTAAGCTGATGCGGATAAAAACGCAGCGTAAGCATGCGTTTAAATGCATTTTGGCATGCGTTTCTGCATGCAGATGTAATGTTGTGCACAGATACGCTAATGTGAACCCAGCCTAACACAGCATTTCAGAAAAGAAACATCATACCAACAGTAAAATATGGTGGTGGTAATGTGATAGTCTGAGGGTGTTTTGCTGCTTCAGAACCTGGAAGACTTGCTGTGTAAATGGAACCATGAATTCTGCTGTCTGCCAAAAAATCTTGAAGGAGAACGTCAAGCCATCTGTTCATAACCTCAAACTAAACGCACTTAGGGTTATGCAGCAGGACAATGATCCTAAGCGCTCCAGCAAGTCCACCTCTGAACGGCTTAAGAAAAACAAAATTGACACTTTGGATTTGCCTAGTCAAAGTCCTGACCTTAATCCAATTGAGATGAAGTGGCAAGATCGTAAAAGGCGAATCGTATTTGAAAACCCTCCAATGTGGCTGAATTACAACAATTCTGCAAAGATGAATGGGACAAACTTCCTCCAGACCATTGTAAAAGACTCACTGCCAGTCATTGCAAATGGTTGATTGCAGTTGTTTATGCTAAGGGTGGCCCAACCAGTTATTAGAAGTGTTGAGCGATACCTTCCGATATTCGAAAGTATCAGTATCGGATTGGATCGGCCGATACCGGCAAAATATCGGATCTCGCCGATACAGATACCCAATACCGATACAAGTCAATGGGACACAAATATCGGAAGGTATCCTGGATGGTTCCCAGGGTCTGAAGGAAAGGAAACTCTCCTTCAGGCCCTGGGATCCATATTCATGTAAAAAATAAAGAATAAAAATAAAAAATATGGATATACTCACCCCTCCGGCGGAGCCTGGACCTTAGCGGTGTAACCGGCAGCCTCCGTTCCTAAGAATGCAGAGTGAAGGACCTTCGATGACGTCGCAGCTTGTGATTGGTCGCGTGACCGCTCATGTGACCGCTCATGTGACCGCTCACACGACCAATCACAAGCCGCGACGTCATCGCAGGTCCTACACTCACTGCATTCTTAGGAACGGAGGCAGCCGGTTACACCGCTAAGGTCCAGGCTCCGCCAGACGGGTGAGTATATCCATATTTTTTATTTTTATTCTTTATTTTTTACATGAATATGGATCCCAGGGCCTGAAGGAGAGTCTCCTCCCCTCCAGACCCTGGGAACCATACACTGGGAACTTCCAATTCCGATTTCCGATATCACAAAAATATCGGAACTCGGTATCGGAATTCCGATACCGCAAATATCGGCCGATACCCGATACTTGCGGTATCGGAATGCTCAACACTAGTTATTAGGTTTAGGGGCAATCACTTTTCCACACAGGGCCCTGTAGGTTTGGATTTCATTTTCCCTTAATAATAAAGACCTTCATTTAAAAACTGCATTTTGCGTTTACTTGTGTTATCTTTGTCTAATATTTAAATTTGTTTGGTGATCTGAATCATGTAAGTGTGAAAAACATGCAAATGAATAGGAAATCAGAAAGAGGCAAACACTTTTTCACACTACTGTAAAAGGATTGTATGGGGCCATTATACTATGGAGCACTGTATAGGGTCATTATACTGTAGGATATTATATAGGGCAATTATACTGTGGGACCATTCTACTGTGGTGCACTATATAATGCCATTATACTGTGGTGCACTATATGTGGCCATTATACTGTGGTGCACTATGTGGAGCAATTTTACTGTGGTACACTATATTGAGCCAATATATTGTGGTACACTATGTGGGGCATTATACTGTGGGGAACTATTTGATGCCATTATACTGTGGTGCACTATATGGGGTACAATAAAGTGTGGTGCACTATATGGGGCCATTATACTGTGGGGTACATTATACAGTGGGCTTCATACAGTCTGATCATAATGTTAAACTAAGAACCTCATGTTCAGTTATATATATTTTTGCCGAGAGGCATTAGATCATTGTATGATTTTTGGAGGTGCTGTCCTTTCTCTTTTTTGAGCATATTGCATGTTCTCTCCTTTTTTTTCTTCGGATGTGCACTCCTCCCATTTGGCACAGGTGATTTTAATTAGCAGGAGACTGTAAAGTAAGGGGTCTAGCCCATTTTTGCTCTCACTGAAGAGCTGGAGGAAGGTGAGTTTCATTACTCCTTTCATTTGGTGTGCATGCTGTGTGGCAGCCATTGTTGCTGCTGTCTTGTGCTTTTGGGTCTTGCAGCATGGGTGCTGTGGGGCACCAGGCCGTCTGCCCTGCTGGTGCATTGCCGCTGTGGGGATGGTCGGCGCACCGCTCTGCTCCATTAAGGCGGTAGGACCCACTACGAGGTTTGCCGTGACATAGCAGTAGGCTTCATACAGTCTGATCAGAATGTTAAACTGAGAATCTCACGTTCAGTTATATACATTTTTGCAGAGAGGCATTATATCATTGTATGATTTTTGGAGGTGCTGTCCTTTCTCTTTTTTGGGCACATTATACTATAGGTCACTATATTGGTCCATTATACTGTGTTGGACTATATGGGGCCATTGTACTGTGGTGCACCATATGGGGCCATTATACTGTGAGACACTAAATGGGGCCTTTATACTGCGGTGCACTATATGACGTCATTATACTGTGGTACACTATGTGACGCCATTATATTGTTGTGCGCTATATAGTAACATAATACTATAGTGCACTATATGACATCATAATACTGTGGTGCGCTAAATGGGGCCATTATATATACTGTGATGCATTATATGGTGCCATTATAATGTGGTGCACTGTATGGGGACATTATATTATGGGGCACTATAAAACTCCATTATATTGTGCTGCACTAGACGGGGCACTTTATGGTATGAAGCACAATATTGGGGTCATTGTACTGCGGGGCCTTATATGATGTCCCATAATGCAGTGGTGTGCTACATGGGGTCATTATACTGTGGTGCACTATATGGGGCCATTATACTATGATGAGAAGTCTTTATGCAAATAACATTTTTATGTCTGTTTTTTTTTCATTAGTGGGTGTATAATGGGTGTGTCTGATAAACGCCTCTCCATTACTAACCACAGAGCTTGATGGCAGATATGATTTTTGAAAGTTTACAGCTGTCATGAACCACAACTTTCATTGCCCCAATTGCCATCACACTGCGGCAACCGGGAAGCTGCGCCAATTCTAGGTCAGCTGTGAGCTGGTATTTTTAGGTTGGGAAGGGCCCAAAAAACAAAGTCCATTCCTGACTACTGATATATGCTGAGCTGTATGCTTTACTTTGCCTTGTTGACAAAAATAGGAGGGACCCCACATCAGTTTTTTCATTTATTTATTCATGAAAGGCAGTAAAGGGAGCTAATTTATTATATGTAGGTTTATGTGAAATTATCTACAGGACGTTTATCCTATTTATCTCTTCTATTACATCCCTGCTTCCATAGAAGTGGACAGACCATAGTTACACATTTCTAAGGGAACAGTGGTGTAATGTGTGACACTTTGCAGTCCACTTCTATGGAAGCAGTGGTGTAATGCGTGACCATACTCTGTCTGCTTCTAAGGGAAAAGTAATTTAAACACCGAAAAATGGAGTTCCATATACAAAGAGAATAATTTTTAAAAATTATACATTTTTATTGTAAACACTTATAAACACAATACATCACAAAATAGCGCAAAAATAGAACAAAGGAAAAAACCCTAGTTTAGAAATGGTAAATCCCCGGCAAAGCCAGTAAATTTATGTAGACCAAACCCATGGTACTAGTGTAATCCGCTATGAGTCATAAAAAGTGTATGACACCCAATCCAAATAGTATTCACATAGCACAAATATAAGTCAGGGAATTGAATGCTCGTATTTTGCGATGTATTGTGTTTATAAGTATTTACAATAAAAATGTATAATTTTTCAAAATTATTCTTTTTGTGTATGGAACTCCATTTTTCGGTATTTAAATGTATATTGGGAGTATACACTTACTGTCCGGTTACCTCATGGGCAAATATATGAAGTCACTTGGACATTACTTCTTACTATATGGGACCCATGTTCTTTAATAATAATTTTTTATTTATATAGCGCCAGCATATTCCGCACCGCAGCGTTCTTTCTGTAACTTTGAGTTTATTACTAAGGGAAAAGTAATGTAGTGGACAGAGCGGGGTCCCACATTATACCGCTGATCCCATAGAAGTGGACACATCTCACATACATTACATACTGTGTTTCTAATCCCATCCTATGTGATACACTCCGCTGAACTCAATACCTAATCCCATCATTTGATAAACTACACTGAGCCCTGTAACTAATCCCAACAAGTGTTACGCTAAGTGTATCTAATGGCGCACGTGATACACTCCATGTAATGTAATAACCTCCCTCTCCAACATCACTGAAGGAGAGCTTACTCGCCTCTTTTCCAAATCGCACCTCACCACCTGTGCACTTGACCCCATCCCCTCCCACCTGCTCCCCAACCTCACTAACATGCTCATTCCATCCCTAACCCATCTCTTCAACCTATCGCTATCTTCTGGTACCTTCCCCTCTGCCTTCAAACATGGCACCATCACACCCATCCTCAAAAAAACTAACCTTGACCCAACTGCTATGCCCAGCTACCGCCCCATATCACTGCTCCCGTTTGCTTCGAAACTCCTTGAGCAGCATGACCATGCTCAAATTTCCTCCCACCTCTCATCTAACTCTCTTCTTGACAACCTCCAATCTGGCTTCCGCCCCCACCACTCCACCGAAACTGCTCTGACCAAAATTACTAATGACTTAGTCACAGCCAAAGCTAACAGACAGTTCTGCATCCTCCTCCTTCTTGATCTGTCCTCTGCTTTCGACACAGTCGATCACTGCCTACTGATACAGATTCTTTCTTCCCTTGGCATCAAGGACCTTGCCCTGTCCTGGATTGCCTCATACCTTTCCGACCGCACATTTAGTGTTTCCCACTTCCACACCACCTCTTCATCCCGCCCTTTCTCTGTTGGAGTCCCTCAAGGCTCTGTCCTAGGGCCCCTAATTTTTTCCATCTATACCCTTGGCCTAGGACAACTCATAAAGTCCCATAGCTTCCAGTATCACCTGTATGCGGATGACACTCAGATCTACCTCTCTGGCCCAGATGTCACCTCTCTGCTGTCCAGAATCCCGAAGTGTCTGTCAGCCATATCCTCCTTCTTCACCTCTCGCTTCCTAAAACTCAATGTAGACAAAACCGAACTCATCATCTTTCCCCCATCTCAAGGATCCCCCCTCCCAGACCTATCTATTATGGTAAACGGCATCACACTCTCTCCCGCACCTGAAATCCGCTGCCTCGGGGTAACTCTCGTCTCTGCCCTGTCCTTCAAACCGCACGTCCAAACTCTTGCCACCTCCTGTCGCCTCCAACTCAAAAATATTGCCAGAATCCGTCCCTTCCCCAGCCCACACTCTACCAAAACTCTTGTGCATGCCCTCATCATCTCCCGCCTCGAATACTGCAACACCCTCCTCTGTGGCCTCCCCGCTAACTCTCTTGCACCACTCCAGTCTGTCCTCAACTCTGCTGCCTGGCTAATCCACCTCTCTCCTCACTACTCCCCTGCTTCTCCCCTCTGCAAATTTCTCCACTGGCTCCCAATTCCCCAGCGAATCCAGTTCAAACTACTAACACTGATCTACAAAGCCATCCACAACCTGTCCCCTCCCTATATCTCTGAACTAATCTCCCAATACCTTCCCTCACGTAATCTCCGATCCTCCCAAGACCTCCTACTCTCCGCCACACTTATTCGTTCCTCACACAACCGCCTCCAAGATTTCTCCTGAATATCCCCCATCCTCTGGAATTCCATGCCTCAACACTATCCACCACCCTCGGATCCTTCAGACGGAACCTGAAAAGCCATCTCTTCAAGAAAGCCTACAGCCTGCAATAACCATTCTGCCACCTCGCCATCGCCAGAGCAGCCGACTCACCACCGCCAGAGCTGCTGCACCTCTGACCTTCTGCCTCTTCCCCACTATCCCATAGAATGTAAGTCCGCAAGGACAGGGTCCTCTCTGCCCTCTGTACCAGTCTGTCACTGTAAACGTGTTTACTGTACATGATATCTGTAACTCTGTATGTAATCCCTTTCTCATGTACAGCACCATGGAATTAATGGTGCTATATAAATAAATAATAATAATAATAATAATGTATCTAAACCCAACTTTTGATACAGCGAGCAGCACAAACAGAGTTTGTGCTGCTGGCCATCCTTGGTGACACTATACTTGTCCAGTGGGAAGTTACCAGCAAAATGGCTCCTCACTGTGACCCTAAACTTCATACTCTCTTATCCTGTTACAAACACTCAGATGGGGAGGAGGGGAGTGATGTCACACACATGTGCTCCACCTTATATTGCCTCCCAAGCTGCTGCTCCTCTATACTGCACCTCTTCTCCCATATTGTGCCCCCATAGTAGCACCACCATCCTTCCCATCTACAATAATAGTCTGTAGATTATATCTTCGGCTCCTCCATAGAGTCCTACCACTTCCCACTGTGCCTCAGCAGCACAACAGTGACAGCAGCAGTGTGATGAGGTCAACAGTGTGATAACTAGGGATAGGCGAGCATGCTTGCCACTGCTTGATACACGATCTATCCTTTGGGTGCTTGATTGAGTACCAAGCAGTGCTGGTTATCGCATGATGCTCGAGTCCCTGAGCTGTGCAACACTGAAGCCTGGTATTCTCTCTTCCCACCGCTCACATCAGCTGTCAAGTAAATCCCTCTCTCCTCCCACCTCGGGTGTCGAGTAAAAGTCTGGCGGAAAAATACTCACCTCCTTGATTGACATGCATTATGCTGGGTATTCAAATCAAGCACCTGTGCAGTCCAAAGTGCTCGATTCGAGTACAGAGCATCCAAGCAGTTTACTGCTCGTTCGTCACTAGTGATGAAGAGAGATAGGTGAACCCAAACAGTAAAGTTCGGGGTCCATACTGAACACCTAGTGTTTCTTGCACAGACAGCAAACGCAGACTTCTCCAGGAAGTCCGTGTTACTGTTCAGGTTTTGCACCCTTAAAATTGTCTGTTTTCCATGCTGTCATCTGCATGACATTATGAGAAACACTGGCAGCTTTGATCGGCGGTAATATCATTACCACTGGTCAGAGAGCTGCGGTTCCCATGCGGTCATGAAAGCTTACTGCCATTCACAGTATAAAAAAAATTGAAAAAAAAAAGCTTGGGGTCTCCCGTAATTTTAATAAGCAACAGATGGAAAGCCAATGGCTGAAGGCTGATGTCAATATTATGGGAAGGAGCTAATAGCCATAAAAATTCTCACGCTATTAATATCAGCTCACAGCTGTTTGCTGGGTTCCCCCTATACTCAATAACCAGCAAAGGCTATGCCGACAGCTGTGGACTGATATTACTAGCCTATGAAAGGTCCATGACTATTGGCCCCTCCCAGACTAAAAACATCAGCTCTCAGCCCCCCAGAAATTTGGCACTTGGCCTCTCTCTTCCCACTTCTCCTGGTGCAGTGGCAAGTGGGGTAATAGTCGTAGGGTTGATGTCAGCTTTGTATTGGAAGCTGACATCAAGCCTGCAGGTTAGTAATGGAGAGACATCTATAAGATGCCCATATTACTGACCCAATAGTTAGATTGTAAAAAAGACACAGCCAGAATAAAATCCATTAATTGAAATCATGACGCAAACTCCTTTATTTGAAATAAAAATAAAAAAGCACAGTTATACTCACCAAATCCACCGATACCCTTCCTTTGGTTGAACTTCATATACATTTGTATTTTTTCAATCATACTAATTATGTAACTATGTAACAATGTGACTAATGGCTTTGCAGTCCTTAAGTTAGGGCCCCTTCACACTGTGCAATCAAAGTCTGAACGAGCGTTCGATTTGTGACGTTTATCCGTCCTCGTTCCGAGGTTGCAAAGTGTGACATGGCGTTACGATTTGCGACGCAGCCCAGCATCGTACGATGTGAAAGAAAGAGCAGAACTTTCTTTCGTCGTAAATGTCTCGCTGTGGCGGTCGAAATCGTAGTATGTGACGGCGGTCATACGAGCTCGTAATGCGACTACGTGGGTTGGGCTTCCGCATACCTGTCTCCTGATTGGGCGTGACGTTTTAGCACGCCCATGCTGGTAATACGTCACGCTCGGAGTCGTAGGACTATGGCGGTGTGAAGGGTAGCGTACGATTGCGACGCGTGACGTTCACATCGCAACTACGTCAGAAAAAGCGTTAACATCGTAGAGTGTGACCGCTGGCTACGAGCTCGTACTGCGATGTCGAATATGACGCAAATGCGTCGTAATCGTAGCAGAATCGACCAGTGTGAAGGGGCCCTTACACTGTATCTGCTACATGACAAACAATGATGCCAGTGTACCATTAGCAAACGCGTAAAAAGGAGAGGTTGGTTGCACAAATTCCCAAAGTCAAATTTGTTATGTGCAATTTTTATTGCTAGCTTAAATACATTTTACCCATTTGAATTTAAGGTATATGCATTAATTGAGCATCATAACCATGTTGATCAGCTTACATAAAGCTGTCAAATATTCTATTTTATAGAAGTGGATCACCTGCTGCTGATGATCATTTAATAAAGATTCTTCAGTAGAAGTTACTGCACATGAATTCCATTAAATGTAGATTTATAAATAATACATGACAATGTACCAGTAAAAGGAATATATTGTATTATGAATATGACAATGAATGCATTCATTTAGGTTTTGTAATTTCTGTCAGAAGCCATCAGCTCAAAAAGGCAAACCAGGAAAACTTGGAGCTAATGACTATCTTACAAGCCCCATATGAACCCCACATTTACCCTTTCACACATATACAGTGATTGGGACATAAAAATGAACACCAAGAGTGGCATCTATGGAGTAGCTGTGAGGTGGAGTAGCGAGTCAGAGGCAACAGTTGTCAAACTAGGTAGGTCGGTAACTGGAGGGATAAAACTAAGGAAAACATCAAGAGACACTCCATATCAAGGGTCAGGTACCAGCAGGGGAGTCAAGAGTGAAGTCAGAAAAGCCAGAATTAGGAGGGATTTATGAGAATATGAAGTCAGGATTAGAGATGAGCGAATATTTCAATGTTCGGTTCGGATTATATTAATTCCCCAAATATTTGCCGAACATAATCGAACGCCAATCAGGTCAATGGGAGGCAAAAACAAAAGCATACACAACACCTTATAACTGTCCCAAATGTTGCCAAAACACATCAAATGAGGGACAGGCACCAGGAAAGTGGCCTAAATTCAACCATAGTACAGATTTTAGCATGTCACTGCAGCAATCAGACAGGCATGAGGTATCGGGGTCTGGGACAGCATTTACAGCTTTCAATTGAACGAAACAGTAAGGCGAGATGGGTGTAGGCCTACTGTGCTGGGAGCCCTGATAACGCATGCAGCAGCTCAACCTGCTTTAATGCTTAGCCACATTTAGGAGGCACAAATATCATATAAATTTCAGATACTACTATTGTCAGATAAATCTTTTTTTTTTTTTAAATCAGATAAATTTTTATTAACAAAATTTAAATAACAGATAATTTCACTATTGCCAAATTTAACAGGGTCACAAATTTCAAAGTAAACCTTCCCTCCCCTCTCCCTCCCCTCTATTACTTACATGAACATCAAGTGATTAATAATACCGCCTTCAGTCAGGATCATCTTCTCTCCACCCATGGTGTCCACAATGTCTCAAATGATTTTTTCCCCCTTTTTTTTTAACATAAATACTGTTCTCTATGTTCACAATAGAATCAGACTGTCTAAGAAATTCTCTCAATGTCTGCGAGTCAATATTTATCCAATATCTGGCGATTAGCTTTAGCGCAATATATAGTAATCTAGCTATTGCCACCTTACAGGTTGCATCTCACAAATTAGAATATCATCAAAAAATTAATTTATTTCAGTTCTTCAATACAAAAAGTGAAACTCATATATTAGATAGAGTCATTACAAACAGTCATCTACTTCACGTGTTTATTTCTTATAATGTTGATGATTATGGCTTACAGCCAATGAAAACCCAAAAGTCATTATCTCAGTAAATTAGAATACTTTATAGCACCAACTTGAAAAAATAATTTTAACATCCAAAAAGTGCACCTACTGAAATGCATGTTCAGTAAATTCACTTAATAATTGTTTGGGGCTCCTTTTGCATCAATTACTGCATCAATGCAGCGTGGCATGGAGGCGATCAGTCTGTGGTACTGCTGAGGTGTTATGGAAGCCCAGGTTGCCTTCAACTCACCTGCATTGTTGGGTCTGGTATCTCTCATCTTTCTCTTGACATTACCCCATAGATTCTCTATGGGGTTAAGGTCAGACGAGTTTGCTGGCCGTTTTTAAACCAGGTATTGGTACTTTTGGCAGCGTGGACTGGTGCCAAGTCCTGCTGGAAAATTAAATTTCCATCTCCAAAAAGCTTGGCGGCAGAGGGAATTATGAAGTGCTCTAAAATTTCCTGGTAGATGGTTGCGCTGACTTTGGTCTTGATAAAACACAGTGCACCTACACCGGCAGATGACATGGCTCCCGAAACCATCATTGATTGTGGATACTTCACACTAGACCTTGGAAATCAAGATCCCAGAGTCTGGAGGAAGAGTGGAGAGACAGACAATCCAAGCTGCTTGAGGTCTAGTGTGAAGTTTCCACAATCAGTGATGGTTTGGTGAGCCATGTCATCTGCTGGAATAGGTACACTGTGTCTTATCAAGACAAAAGTCAGCGAAGCCGTCTACGAAGAAATTTTAGAGCACTTCATACTTCCCTCTGCCAACAAGCTTTTCAACCCCTTTCTGCCATCTGATGTACTATCCTGTCGAGGTGACCTGGGACTTAATTCCCAGGGATGGGATAGTACATCATATGTGATCAGCCGCGCTCACGGGGGGAGAGCGGACGATCGCGGCCGGGTGTCAGCTGATTATTACAGCTGACATCTGGCACTATGTGCCCTCAGAAAAAAGCGATGCAAAGATAATTATTTTTTCTGTAAAATAGTTTTTATTGTATAAAAGCGCCAAAACATAAAAAATGATATACATGAGATATTGCTGTAATCGTACTGTCCCGAAGAATAAAACCACTTTATCAATTTTATCAAACGCGGAACTGTATAAACGCACACCAAAAAGAAATTCATGAATTGCTGGTTTTTGTTCATTCTGTCTAGCAAAAATCGGAATAAAAAAAGATCAAAAAATGTCATGTGCCCAAAAATGGAACCAATAAAAACATCAACTTGTCCAGCAATAAACAAGACCTCACATGACTCTGTGGATCAAAATATGGAAAAACTATAGCTCTTAAAATGTGGTAACACTAAAACTATTTTTTGCAATAAAAAGCATCTTTTAGTGTGTGACAGCTACCAAACATAAAAACCCACTATAAAAACCCACTATAAATAGTAAATCAAACCCCCCTTTTATCACCACCTTAGTTAGTAAAAAATAAAAAAATATTTATTTCTATTTTCCCATTAGGGTTAGGGCTACAGTTAGGGGTAGGGCTACAGTTAGGGGTAGGGCTACAGTTAGGGCTAGGGCTACAGTTAGGGCTAGGGCTAAAGTTAGAGTTAGGGTTGGGGCTAAAGTTAGGGTTGGGGTTTGTATTACATTTACGGTTGGGATTAGGTTTGAGATTAGGGTTAGGGGTGTGGTTAGGGTTATGGTTGGGATTAGGGTTAGGGGTGTGTTTGACCAAGGGGTGTGGTTAGGGTTGGGATTAGGGTTACGAGTGTATTGGGGTTAGGGGTGTGTTGGGGTTAGGGGGTGTGGTTAGGCTTAGGATTATGGTTAGGGGCATGTTCAGGTTAGGGGTGTGGTTAGGGTTGGAATTAGGGTTAGGGCTGTGTTGGTGTTAGAGTTGGAGTTAGAATTGGCTGGTTTCCACTGTATAGGCAAATCAGGGGCTCTCCAAGTGCGACATGACATCCGATCTCAATTCCAGCCAATTCTGCGTTGAAAAAGTAAAACAGTGCACCTTTTCTTTAGAGCGCTTCCGTACGCCCAAACAGGGGTTTACCCCAAAATATGGGGTATCAACGTACTCAGGACAAATTGGACAACAACTTTTGAGGTCCAATTTCTCTTGTTACCCTTGGAAAAATTTAAAATTTGAGGGCTAAAAAATCATTTTTGTGGAATAAAAGATTTTTTATTTTCACGGCTCTGCGTTATAAACTGTAGTGAAACACTTGGGGGCTCAAAGTTCTCACAACACATCTGGATAAGTTCCTTGGGGGGTCAACTGTCCAATATTCACTTGTTGAGGGTTTCTACTGTTTAAGTACATCAGGGGCTCTCCAAATGCGACATGGTGCTCTATCTCAATTCCAGTCAATTTTACATTGAAAAGACAAACAGCTCTCCTTCCTTTCCGAGCTCTGCCATGCGCCCAAACAGCGGTTTACCCCCACATATGGGGTATCAACGTACTCAGGACAAGTTGCACAACAACTTTTGGTGTCCAATTTCTCCTGCTATCCTTGGGAAAATATAAAATTGGGGCGAAAAAATCATTTTTGTGAAAAAATATGATTTTTTATTTTTACGGCTCTATATTGTAAACTTCTGTGAAGCACTTGGGGGTTCAAAGTGCTCATCACACATCTATATAAGCTCCTTAGGGAGTCTACTTTCCAAAATGGTGTCAATTGTGAGGGTTTTCACTGTTTAGGCACATCAGGGGCTCTCCAAATGCGACATGGCTTCCTATCTCAATTCCATTCAATTTTGCATTGAAAAGTCAAACGGCGCTCCTTCCCTTCCGAGCTCTGCCATGTGCCCAAACAGTGGTTCCCCCCACATATGGGGTATCAGCATACTCAGGACAAATTACACAACAACTATTGGGGTCCAATTTCTCCTGTTACCCTTGATAAAATAAAACAAACTGGATCTGAAGTAAATTTTTTGTGAAAAAAAGTTAAATGTTCATTTTATATTAAACATTCCAAAAATTCCTGTGAAACACCTGAAGGGATAATAAACTTCTTGAATGTGATTTTGAGCACATTGAGGGGTGTAGTTTTTAGAATGGTGTCACTTCTGGGTATTTTCTACCCTATAGACCGCTCAAAGTGACTTCAAATGTGATGTGGTCCCTAAAAAAAAATGGTGCTGAAAAAATTAGAAATTGCTGGTCAACTTTTAACCCTTATAACTCCCTAACGAAAAAAAAATTGGTTCCAATATTGTGCTGATGTAAAGTAGACATGTGGAAAATGTTACTTCTTAAGTATTTTGTGTGACATATCTCTGTGATTTAAGGGCATGAAAATTCAAAGTTGGAAAATTGCAAACTTTTCAAAATTTTTGCCAAATTTCCATTTTTTTCACAAATAAACGCAAGTAATGTCAAGGAAATTTTACAACTACCATGAAGTACAATATGTCTCGAGAAAACATTGTCAAAATCACTGGGATCCATGCAAGCGTTCCAGAGTTATAACTTCATAAAGGGACAGTGGTCAGAATTATAAAAATTGGCCCTGTCATTAACATGTAAACCACCCTTGGGGGTTAAGGGGATAACCACTTCTGGATCCCCCATAGACTTTAAACATCTGGGCAGTCTGACTCCTACTCAGCAGTAAAGTTCTAAGGGTATGTGCACACATTTTTTTTTAGCATTTTGCAAGCGTAATTAGCTTGCAGAATGCTAAAGTTTTCCAAGCGATCTGTAGCATTGCTTGGAAAACTGATTGACAGGTTGGTCACACTTGTCAAACATAGTGTTTGACAAGTGTGACCAACTTTTTACTATAGATGCAGCCTATGCAGCATCAATAGTAAAAGATAGAATGTTAAAAATAATAAAAAAATGTAAAAAATGGTTATACTCACCTTCTGCAGACAGCCGATCTCCTCAGCGGCGTCCGTTCCTATAGATGGTGTGTGCAGGACCTTCGATGACGTCGCGGTCACGTGACCGCGACGTCAGGTCCTTCACACACACCAGCTATAGGAACGGAAGCGGCAGCGTGCACCTGAGAGGCGGGAAGACTGCGGGGGCCATCGAAGGTGAGTATATGGCTATTTTTTATTTTAATTCTTTTTTTTTTACCAATTATATGGTGCCCAGTCCGTGGAGGAGATTCTCCTCTCCTCCACCCTGGGTACCAACTGCACATGATCTGCTTACTTCCCTTAAAGTAAGCAGATCAATGCATTCCTAGTTGTGCGGAATCCCCGCAATTCCGCAAATTTAATGAACATGTTGCTTTTTTTTCCGCGATGCGATTTTTTCACGGAAAAAAATGCAACATTTGCACAAGATATGCGGAATACACTGAAAATAATGGGAGGCATATGTAAGCGGTTTTTTCGCGTTTTTATAGCAAAAAACCCGAAAAATACTGAACGTGTGCACATGGCCTAAAAGTTTATAGGGAAATCCGATCCCCCTCCTACTAAGGTTGTACAGATGAACCAGTCTGTACCAGTCTGTCACTGTAAATGTGTTTACTGTTAACGATATCTATAACCCTGTATCTAACCCCTTTTCACATGTACAGCACCATGGAATTTATGGTGCTATATAAATAAATAATAATAATAATGAGTACTGTTACATGTGTGGTTTTGTTGCCCTTAGAAACTATGCTAGTGCACTGATAGCCTATCTATTCTATAATAAGGTTCTAAGGGTGCAGATGGACACTTATATATTCCTTATTTATATACCCCATTATGAGATTTATATTATAACTAATAAATGTGATGCATATGGGTGTAGACAGGAGACTGATACATTTATGCACTACAGGCAGATTTAGGCTACTCCATTAGTGTTATACCTAGAAAGCTTTTTCCTTCTGTGACCATTTCTATTTCTACAAGGTTCAACATATACCTTCTGTTACTAATATATGCCAGTATTTTATACAAAAAAGGTTGCACTCTATCGTGCTAAAACATGTCATTATGAATAACAATACGGCTTCTAAATATTAGGGAAAAAAAATGAGATGCTTTGCACATAATTTGGCTAAATCATGCCTGCCCATCAACCAAAGTCAAGGTGGTCTCAAAAAACTGATGGGTCCCTACGTATCAATGTGAATACCTCTCTTAGGCCTGTTTCACACGTTAGTGGCTCCGTACCGAAGACACTGACTCACGTAGACACATTAAAATAAATGTGTCTCTGCACATGTCAGCGTGTTTTCACGGACTGTGTGTCCATTTGAAAAACACGGAGACAGGTCAGTGTTCGTGGGAGTGCACGGATCACACGGACCCATTAAAGTCAATGGGTGCATGTCAACACGTACCGCACACGGATGCCATCCGTGTGCTGTCCATGTTCTGTCCGGACCGTGCAGGAGACAGCGCTAGAGTTAAGCGCTGTCCCCTGCATGTGGTGCTGAAGCCGCATTCATTCCTTCTCCCCAGCAACGTTCGGGAGCTGGGTGAGTATTTAAAAGGAAGCGGGCGGGCGGGCGCACAGGGGGTGGGAGGCGGGAGGTGACCGTGAACTTTATTTTAAACACAAAATAATAAGAAAACCTTGATTTTTCATTCCTTCTCTCCAGCAAACGCTGCTGGGGAGAAGGGATGAATGCCGGCTTCAGCACCACACGCAGGGGACAGCGCTTAACTCTAGTGCTGTCTCCTGCACGGTCCGTGTGGTCCTCAGTTGGTACACGGGTGGCACACGGCTGCCGCACGAATGCCACACTGATGTGCCACATGAGCACACAGACACACGGACACGGATAACTCCGGTACCGATTTTTCCGGTACCGGAATTATCTGGACGTGTGAGACTGGCCTTAGGCTCATGTGTGAATTCCTGGAGGTAGCTGCTCCTGGTATGCACCTATTCACACTAGCATGGATGTGCCAGTCAGTCTTTTGTTATTTGTATGCCAGTATTTTATGCCTAATATGTTATGTTTGTTTATATCCTATTTTTTATTTTGAGTTGGATATCCCACATGGGAATTTGACCTTCCTTTTCTAAACAAAATACTTATGTATTATATCATACATTTCTAAGGGAAATTTTTTTGTCATATATATTTTATTTTCTCTGCCAATCTAGAGGTGTGGGATCTCCCTGCCACTTTTCCTTTGTATTTTTATATATATAATAAATATATTTTTTAAATATTTTTAAATGTTTCAATTTATTTAATAAAGTTGTTTTTTTACATTTGTAGCTGTTTCTGCTTAATTCTTTTTTTAAATTTCTCTTAAATGTTATAGTAACACAGCTACATGTGATTGTGTAGCCGTGGGAGTGGGTCCTCACAGAGAAGGCATAGACAGTTTATTACTGGCTGTGTCTTCTCTATTGCCATATGCACAGTGAGGAATAAGCGTTGTACATGCAGTACTCATGTGATTATTGATCACGGTCATGAGACTGATGTGTACAGAGAGGGAACAGGGGCTGCTGGGTCATAGGAGACAGACAGCTCTGCTATATAGCCAGAAGACTGCATTACCCCTTTAAATGGGGCTAATATGCAGTATATTAAAAATATATAAAAATCTTACATTCTAGCTTTTGTCTCTTTAACTGCCTCTACTAAATTAACTTGAAGAAACATAAACCACCCAATACTTCATCCTGCCAAACAATAGAATATTTTAACTACATCTTTAATTTATTAATTTCTTTACAAAGCTTCAAGACTGAAAAACTTTTATCTCCTTAAGAAATTTCATTCCAAGTTTTATAAATTTGCACATACGATAAACTGAGTAAGGAAATTGATAAGGCAAGTGAAGTATTTCCAACAAGCCCAGATAATTAAAAGTAAATATTTAGGAGAAAATGCAAGGAGGAATGTTCACCCTCTAGAATGGGAGACTTTTGTTTGCTCTCAAGTGTTTCGTAATTATACAAAGGGAGGTTAATAGAATTCAATGGATGTAGCTCAGTGTGAACCTCATTCCTTCAGAGCCGAGATTGAGCCTAATGATTAATAAGATTTTCTTTGTGAGCTGCATTATGAAAATTAGCAAATAGGATAGGGAGCCCATAGCAGCAGTTAATTTAGTTTCTATTACGCAAATATTGACACTTTTGTTCCATAATTGTGCTGTATCACAAATAAGAAAAATAAGGAAAAAAATAATTCACGATAACAAAAAACTAAAGTTGATTTTCAGCTAGAATTTTTTAATATAGTTAGGTGTATATTATAGGAACAAAAGTAGATCTGTCTACTTTAACAACTCCTGTTTTTATTTTATTTATTTTACTCGCTTATGCAATACATTTATACATTTTCAGACCTCATCATCGCTGTCTCAATTGGAGCTCACAATCTAAATTCCCCATCAGTATGTCTTTGGAGTGTGGGAGGAAATCCACATAAACACAGGGAGAACATAAAAACTCATTGCAGTAGTGCTTAATAAGATTGGAACCCAGGGCTACAAGGCTTTAAAAATATTGCTAATTTTTAATCTATAAAGTAAGACTACACATACCATAAATATTCTAAAAACCTAGAACCTTGTTAATTACAATTAAAAACATTTAAAACATATATTTGCATGGAGACGGTCTTTTGAAATAAGTAATGGCTATGTTTACATTAATTAATAAATCAGAATACTGTATATCTAAAAAATAGCTCGAAAATACAGCAATTGATTTAGTGTTACAGGAAGAAAAAAATAAATAAATAGAATAAGTGAGAGTGAATTCCCTAAAGAAAGATGAACATTCCTAATATATAGACTTTATTCTACAAATGGCACAATGTAACCACTCACTAAGTCTCCAAAAATAATGGAAGCAAAGGAGAATATCCTCGTAAAGCAAATAGATGAAGCTGTGACACAAGGAGAAGTCATTATTATGGAGGACTTCAACTACTCAGAAATAGATTGGGGAACAGAAACCTGCAGTTCCAGCAAAGGTGATCGGCTTTTGACAACTATGAGAGACAACTACCTTTCACAACTGGTTCAGGACCCAACAAGGAGGGGGGCACTGCTAGACCTAATATTAACCAACAGGCCAGACCGCATATCAAATATAAGGGTTGGAGGTCACTTGGGGAATAGTGATCACAAAATAATAAGTTTTCATGTCTCCTTTAATAAGATGGGTAGTAGGGGGGTGACAAGGACACTAAACTTCAGGAGGGCAAATTTCAAACGGATGAGAGAGGATCTTGGTGCAATTAACTGGGACGATATCCTGAGACATAAAAATACACAGAGACAATGGGAGACGTTTATTAGCATCCTGGATAGGACCTGTGCACAGTACATACCGTATGGGAATAAACATACTAGAAATAGGAGCAATGTTTCTCCTTATGGAGAGTGACATACCAGCTCTGGCTTGTCAAAGTAAGGAGGCTTATTCGCCGTGCAATGATCCTCTGGGAAATATAATATGCAAATTGCCTCTTCAGAGAAAAAGAGGACTTAAACTCTATAGCGCCACCTGTTGGAAGTAGCGATCCTTAGACCCCAGTCCAGAGCCTCTCACCTAGCCAAATCAGTTCTCATGCTTCGCACTGACGAGGGCCAACAGCCCGAAACACAGTGTCTGCGAATTGAGATACTGATTTGGCTTTTATCCTAAGTCATATTGTATGACTCGTTAAAGGGTTGATTGTGACTTGTAGGATCGCTACTTCCAACAGGTGGCGCTATAGAGTTTAAGTCCTCTATTTCTCTGAAGAGGCAATTTGCATATAGAAATAGGAGGAAACCAATATGGCTAAATAGAGCTGTAAGGGGCGCTATAAGTGACAAAAAGAAAGCATTTAGAGAATTAGAGGAAGTAGGTAGTGATGAGGCATTCAATAAATACAGAAAATTAAATAAATTCTGTTAAAAGCAAATCAAGGCAGCAAAGATTGAGACAGAGAGACTCATTGCCAGAGAGAGTAAAAATAATCCCAAAATATTTTTTAACTGCATAAATAATAAGAAACTAAGAAATGATAGTGTTGGCCCCCTTAAAAATTGTCTGGATGAAATAATGGATGAGGATGAGGAAAAAGCCAATCTGCTAAATGACTTTTTTCAACAGTATTTACACAAGAAAATCCCATGGCAGACGGTATGATCAGTGATAACAAAAATTCCCCATTAAATGTCACCTGCTTAACCCAGCAGGAAGTACGGCGGCGTCTAAAAATCACTAAAATTGACAAATCTCAGGGCCCGGATGGGATACACCCCCGAGTACTGCAGGAACTAAGTACAGTCATTGATAGACCATTATATTTAATCTTTAAAGATTCCATAATAACAGGGTCTGTACCACAGGACTGGCGTATAGCAAATGTGGTGCCAATATTCTGAAAAGGGACAAAAACTGAACTCGGTAATTATAGGCCAGTAAGCTTAACCTCTACTGTGGGTAAAATCCTGGAGGGCATTCTAAGGGATACTATACTGGAGTATCTGAAGAGGAATAACCTCATGACCCAGTATCAGCACGGGTTTACTAGGGACCGTTCCTGTCAGACTAATCTGATCAATTTCTATGAAGAGTTAAGTTCCAGGCTGGACCAAGGGAACGCAGTTGACGTAGTGTATATGGACTTTTCAAAAGCTTTTGATATGGTGCCACACAAAAGGTTGATACATAAAATGAGAATAATGGGGATAGGGGAAAATATGTGTAAGTGGGTTGAGAGCTGGCTCAGGGATAGGAAACAAAGGGTGGTTATTAATGGAGCACACTCGGACTGGGTCGCGGTTAGCAGTGGGGTACCACAGGGGTCAGTATTGGGCCCTCTTCTTTTTAACATATTTATTAATGACCTTGTAGGGGGCATTCAGAGTAGAATTTCAATATTTGCAGATGACACTAAACTCTGCAGGGTAATCAATACAGGGGAGGACAATTTTATATTACAGGATGATTTATGTAAACTAGAAGCTTGGGCTGATAAATGGCAACTGAGCTTTAATGGGAATAAATGTAAGGTCATGTACATGGGTAGAAAAATAAGCTGTATAATTATGTGCTTAATTGTAAAACACTGGGCAAAGCTGTCACTGAAAAAGACCTGGGAGTATGGGTGGATGACAAACTCACATTTAGTGGCCAGTGTCGGGCAGCTGCTACAAAGGCAAATAAAATAATGGGATGCATTAAAAAGGGCATAGATGCTCATGAGGAGAACATAATTTTACCTCTATACAAGTCACTAGTTCGACCACACTTAGAATACTGTGCACAGTTCTGGTCTCCGGTGTATAAGAAAGACATAGCTGAACTGGAGCGGGTGCAGAGAAGAGCGACCAAGGTTATTAGAGGACTGGGGGGTCTGCAATACCAAGATAGGTTATTACACTTGGGGCTGTTTAGTTTGGAAAAACGTAGACTAAGGGGTGATCTTATGTTAATGTATAAATATATGAGGGGACAGTACAAAGACTCTTCTGATGATCTTTTTAATCATAGACCTGAGACAGGGACAAGGGGGCATCCTCTACGTCTGGAGGAAAGAAGGTTTAAGCATAATCACAGACGCGGATTCTTTACTGTAAGAGCAGTGAGACTATGGAACTCTCTGCCGTATGATGTTGTAATGAGTGATTCATTACTTAAATTTAAGAGGGGACTGGATGCCTTTCTTGAAAAGTATAATGTTACAGGGTATACAGGTCCTTCTCAAAAAATTAGCATATAGTGTTAAATTTCATTATTTACCATAATGTAATGATTACAATTAAACTTTCATATACTATAGATTCATTATCCACCAACTGAAATTTGTCAGGTCTTTTATTGTTTTAATACTGATGATTTTGGCATACAACTCCTGATAACCCAAAAAACCTGTCTCAATAAATTAGCATATTTCACCCGACCAATCAAATAAAAGTGTTTTTTAATAACAAACAAAAAAACAATCAAATAATAATGTTCAGTTATGCACTCAATACTTGGTCGGGAATCCTTTGGCAGAAATGACTGCTTCAATGCGGCGTGGCATGGAGGCAATCAGCCTGTGACACTGCTGAGATGTTATGGAGGCCCAGGATGCTTCAATAGCGGCCTTAAGCTCATCCAGAGTGTTGGGTCTTGCGTCTCTCAACTTTCTCTTCACAATATCCCACAGATTCTCTATGGGGTTCAGGTCAGGAGAGTTGGCAGGCCAATGGAGCACAGTAATACCATGGTCAGTAAACCATTTACCAGTGGTTTTGGCACTGTGAGCAGGTGCCAGGTCGTGCTGAAAAATGAAATCTTCATCTCCATAAAGCATTTCAGCCGATGGAAGCATGAAGTGGTCCAAAATCTCCTGATAGCTAGCTGCATTGACCCTGCCCTTGATGAAACACAGTGGACCAACACCAGCAGCTGACATGGCACCCCACACCATCACTGACTGTGGGTACTTGACACTGGACTTCAGGCATTTTGGCATTTCCTTCTCCCCAGTCTTCCTCCAGACTCTGGCACCTTGATTTCCGAATGACATGCAAAATTTGCTTTCATCAGAAAAAAGTACTTGGGACCACTTAGCAACAGTCCAGTGCTGCTTCTCTGTAGCCCAGGTCAGGCGCTTCTGCCGCTGTTTATGGTTCAAAAGTGGCTTTACCTAGGGAATGCGGCACCTGTAGCCCATTTCCTGCACACGCCTGTGCACGGTGGCTCTGGATGTTTCCACACCAGACTCAGTCCACTGCTTCCTCAGGTTCCCCAAGGTCTGGAATCGGTCCTTCTCCACAATCTTCCTCAGGGTCCGGTCACCTCTTCTCGTTGTACAGCGTTTTCTGCCACATTGTTTCCTTCCAACAGACTTACCATTGAGGTGCCTTGATACAGCACTCTGGGAACAGCCTATTTGTTGAGAAATTTCTTTCTGGGTCTTACCCTCTTGCTTGAGGGTGTCAATGATGGCCTTCTTGACATCTGTCAGGTCGCTAGTCTTACCCATGATGGGGGTTTTGAGTAATGAACCAGGCAGGGAGTTTTTAAAAGCCTCAGGTATCTTTTGCATGTGTTTAGAGTTAATTAGTTGATTCAGAAGATTAGGGTAATAGGTCATTTAGAGAACCTTTTCTTGATATGCTAATTTATTGAGACAGGTTTTTTGGGTTATCAGGAGTTGTATGCCAAAATCATCAGTATTAAAACAATAAAAGACCTGACAAATTTCAGTTGGTGGATAATGAATCTATAGTATATGAAAGTTTAATTGTAATCATTACATTATGGTAAATAATGTAATTTAACACTATATGCTAATTTTTTGAGAAGGACCTGTATACACTAGATTCCTTGATAGGGCGTTGATCCAGGGAACTAGTCTGACTGCCGTATGTGGAGTCGGGAAGGAATTTTTTTCCCCAATGTGGAGCTTACTCTTTGCCACATGGGTTTTTTTTTCCTTCCTCTGGATCAACATGTTAGGGCATGTTAGGTTAGGCTATGGGTTGAACAAGATGGACTTAAAGTCTTCCTTCAACCTTAATAACTATGTTACTATGTTACTAGGACAAATAGATATATAGGGAAAACGTGCTTAGTGCATACATAGTATTTCATAGAAAATTGATTAAATAAATAATAAAAAATATACAGTATAATACTATATACAGATGTATAATAAAGTGCAAAAATAAGAATGCAAGAATCCTCATCAGTGTCCCTGCATACCTCTAAAGTGTTTTATTCATCTTCTGCACAGCATGTACATTGTGTGGTCCGGTCTAATGGGCGTGTCCAGAATGCACTCAATTCCACCCTGGTCCCTTCAAATGCCTCTTCTGTTTGAATGGAAGTGGATGACCTCTCCTACGTCATCCCCACAGTGCCCGAAGTCTCGCGCATTCACAGTACAATAGGGTATCTGCGGCAGCATGCCTAGCTCTGCCCTATTAAGAAGTTAGGGAGCTGTTGACATACAAGTGAAGCCAGCTGCTTTGCATTGCATGACTTCATGCTGTCGTTCACTGATTCCACTGAGCAAGCACTAGACTTAAAAGTCCAATCACATTATACATTTTAGACATTCTATGGCATTCCTGTTCCTAGATTTATTGGCAACTTGTATTCTAAAACACTATTATGGCACTAAGCAATGAGTAAGAGTTTTAGATTTCACTCTGGCTGAACTCAAAAGTTCAGTATATGTGGATGGCCATTTATTTTAATCAGTTGAGGATCTGTTCCTTATTTAGCCAATGCTACATTCAAACTTGCTTTGAAAACTTAGCCTAAAAATGTTACTCTAATGTTATGGTACACATACCTGTGAGGCCAGCACATATAATGTACCACCAGCGCAATTATTTATTTGTACACTAAAGTCACAGTGTACCACTAGCACTCTTGTTTATGTTAATACTAAATTCACAGTCTACCACTAGTGCTCTTGTGTATGTGTATGCTAAAGTCACAGTATACCAATAGCGTTCTTGTGTATGTGTATGCTAAAGTCACAGTATACCAATAGCGTTCTTGTGTAAGTGTACAATAAAGACACAGTGTACCACTAGCACTCTTGTTTATGTTAATACTAAATTCACAGTCTACCACTAGTGCTCTTGTGTATGTGTATGCTAAAGTCACAGTATACCAATAGCATTCTTGTGTATGTGTATGCTAAAGTCACAGTATACCAATAGCGTTCTTGTGTAAGTGTACAATAAAGACACAGTGTACCACAAGTGCTCTTGTGCATGTGTACACTAAAGTCACAGAGTACCAATAGTGCTCTTGTTTATGTGTAGAGTATAGTCACGGTGTACCACTAGAACTCTTGTGTATGTGTAGAGTAAAGTCACAGTGTACCACTAGTCCTCTTGTGGATGTGTACAGTAAAGTCATAGTGTACCACTAATGCTCTTGTGTATGTGTAGAGTAAAGTCACGGTGTACCACTAGAACTCTTGTGTATGTGTAGAGTAAAGTCACAGTGTACCACTAGTCCTCTTGTGGATGTGTACAGTAAAGTCATAGTGTACCACTAATGCTCTTGTGTATGTGTAGAGTAAAGTCACGGTGTACCACTAGAACTCTTGTGTATGTGTAGAGTAAAGTCACAGTGTACCACTAGTCCTCTTGTGGATGTGTAGAGTAAAGTCACAGTGTACCACTAGTACTCTTGTGTATGTGTAGAGTAAAATCACGGTGTACCACTAGAACTCTTGTGTATGTGTAGAGTAAAGTCACAGTGTACCACTAGTACTCTTGTGTATGTGTAGAGTAAAATCACGGTGTACCACTAATGCTCTTGTGTATGTGTAGAGTAAAGTCACAGTGTTCCACTAGCGTGCTTATTAAATAAAGTCACACTACAGTCACAGTGCCATAATGTATCCCAGTTTAATCTTGACAATATTTTGTCGTACTCTACAAAATAAAGCAAATATTCTTAGTTTGCAGCATCTCCTGTTGGGAGGAACACTGCATTCTTTGTATGAAAAGACAAGTCTTGTCCCATCTGCTAGGTCTGATGAAGAGCTGTAATTAAAGTATTTACAAGACCAGCTTTGGCAGCTTCACTGAGGCAAATGTCGTTCTAATAGAGGGGACACAATGCTTAGTATGAATGTGCTTTAGATGGAGACACAGACTTAATTGTGCCTTGCTAATGAATTTAGATTTTTTTGCTAATAGCATTGAGTAGTGGGCAGCAATTCAAAGTGCCTGGTAAGTAGAGGAACAAATGTAGTGCTGTGCGTCTTTCCAAGGGACTATTCAGTATAAGCAGCCAGTGCGTGTTCTCTGTCAGTCAAGCAAATTAAATAATAGCGCTAAAATACATTTTTTTTTTTTTTAAGATTACATCAACCCATGAATAGGACAGGTCTTTGTGCTGTCCCAAACTGACTTGTATTCAGGGAAAATTCAGCCATTTAGATAAGTATATTACAAATCTTGTAAAAAAAAAAGGTGTTAATTACGTCAAGTTTGGTGGGGATACTGACCAGACAGAAAAAGCAGGATACTTAATTGACTTAAAATAACATTATGAGCTGTACTAGCCTTTATATCTATTTTGAACAAGAACAGATACAACTCTGGCATGTGTTTCAATTGTACCACACAAAAAAAAATTATAAAAAAAATAAACTTTACAAAACAAAAAGTTAACCTCCAAATATAATGATTGATGTCAATTCCATTACGGTAAACAAAGAAATTGATTTATAGTTTAAGTGTTTGGCATATGTAATATAAAGACTACAGATAAGCAAATCTCCTTAGATTTTCTCGATTAGCCTTGTAGATTTCATTCAGTCGAAATTTTGGGTCCGAATCCAAACTACCCCTAAAAGATATTTATTGTACTCGGAGGTTTCTCAAGATCTGAAAACATAGTAAGCATAGGGCCAGGAAAGGGTTAGAAAAGGGTGAGGACTATCCTCACTACTACTAGGCCCGCACGGCCGTGCACCTGTCCTGCCTCCGCAGCACCCAGTGGTTCTCTGCTTGCTTCAGACTGGCTTTCCAACTTTTCTAATTCCAAAGATAGAAAATACAAGAAATATATATTTTTTGCGTGACATGATAGGAAACAGCAATTCTTAGAATGTGCTATTAACAGCAACGACTGTGGCAGGTGTCTCATTAGTGAGGAGGATTAGCTGTGTAATCTCGGATGGCTGCCACTATTACATAATAAGTAACCTGCAAATACAAAGGACTAAACAGGTCATATACTTACAATTCTATAGGCAAATTGTCTGAGCAGGTTCTGAAAAGAAACAATAACTCCTTATTTGAACATTATTATCCTTTTCATTCATCTGACACATTTTCAACCTCTGGATTATACGTGAGATTTCCTATGAACAAGACAATCATACTTTGACACATAATAGTAACTAAGGGTACCGTTACACAAAACGATTTACCAACGATCACGACCAGCGATACGACCTGGCCGTGATCGTTGGTAAGTCGTTGTGTGGTCCCTGGAGAGCTGTCACACAGACAGCTCTCCAGCGACCAACGATGCCGAAGTCCCCGGGTAACCAGGGTAAACATCGGGTTACTAAGCGCAGGGCCGCGCTTAGTAACCCGATGTTTACCCTGGTTACCAGCGTAAACGTAAAATAAAAAAAACACATACTCACATTCCGGTGCCTGCGTCCGCTTCCCTGCACTCCTCCTGCATCCTGTGTAAGCGCCGGCCAAAGCAGAGCGGTGACGTCACCGCTGTGCTCTGCTTTTACTTTACGGCCGGCGCTCACAGTCAGTGCAGGGAAGCAGACGGCCAGGGACCTGACCGACACCGGAATGTAAGTATGTACTGTTTGGTTTTTTTACATTTACGATGGTAACCAGGTAAACATCGGGTTACTAAGTGCGGCCCTGCGCTTAGTAACCTGATGTTTACCCTGGTTACAAGCGAACGCATCGCTGGATCGGTGTCACACACACCGATGCAGCGATGACAGCGGGAGATCCAGCGACGAAATAAAGTTTCAAACGATCTGCTACGACGTACGATTCTCAGCGGGGTCCCTGATCGCCGCTGCGTGTCAGACACAGCGATATCGTATGGATATCGCTGGAACGTCATGGATCATGCCGTCGTAGCGATCAAAGTGCCAATGTGAGACGGTACCCTTAGAAAGCTGAAGAAATTCATAGCCATGGACTCTATTAGCACTCTTGTATTTAGAAATCAGAGGCACCAGGACAAATTGAGCAATAGGGTCATTATATAGTTATGGCCACATTGCTCAATAGTTATTGATTTTTTGTTCATAGCAGTTTTAGCACCAGCATCGTATAGTTAGTAAAAACTGACAGAAACTGAATATACCAGTAACACTATAAAAAAAATTTTTTCCCATAAGTGGCAGCCATAATATGCCCACAAATGTCAGCCACCATGCCATTTTATGTCCAAGGCACTGCTCCCCAATAGTATCCGCTACATTGTCCAATACGTTTCAGCAAGGACACGCAGCAACTTGCAAAAATAATTCACTCCCTAGGCATTTTTCGTGTTTTGCGACTTCACAAACTGGAATTTCACTTTTTTTTTTAGCGTTGAATCAATTCATGTAAGGAACATGCCTGCTGCTGTGAACATTAGGTTTTATTTTTATTCTGAAGCAAACAACAAATATGACAAAATAACTGAAAACATCAGTGTGCATATTCACCCCCTAAAGTCAGTACTTTGTAGAGCCTCCTTTTGTGGCAATTACAGCTGTAAGTTGCTTCGGCTAACTTTCACAGCTCGCCACGGAAACTTTTGCCCATTTTTCAAGCTAAAACTGCCCAAGGTCCTTCAAGTTAGATGGTTTCCTCTTGTGACCAGCAATCTTCAAGTCTGACCACAGATTCTCAATCAGATTAAGGTCTGGGTTTAGGCCACACAAAAACATTTTCACATTTCTCCTTAAACCACACGAGTGTTGCTTTAGCAGTATATGTTTTGTCATTGTTCTGTTGGAAGATGAAACTCTGTCCCAGTCTCAAATCATTAACAGACTGAAACAAGCTTTGCTCAAGAATATCAATCCATCTTCCCCTTGACGCAAACCATTTTCCCTGTCCCTGATGACGAAAATATCCCCACAACATGATGCTGCCACCACCAAGTGTAGTATGGTGATGTTTTTCTATTATAAACAGTGATGATGCAATAATTTAATCCTGATGTTTTCTATTCTAAACAATGTTGATGCAGTAACTTTGTTCAGCCACCGAAGGTCATCCTTGAGTTATGGACAAGAAAATTCTGGAAACAGGACAGTTACCTCAGAGAGTTTCCGGGCTTTTGAGGAGAAGCAGCACGATGATGGAGAGAGGGGAATCCAGAGCTTGAGGCTTTCCTGTTTTGGGACCATATGATTTCAAGAAAGCTGCTCCTGTGAGTAAACAGAGAAGTGTGACTGGTCACCGACTGTGTAGTTAGCTAGGGATAGCTAGATAGGAATCACAGCCTATTTAAGGACACTCTTGTACTAAGAATTGCATACAAACTAATAGAGACTGTGTGGACTCCTGTGCTTCAAGATTCTGGCTGTGGGATATTCCTGGAATTATTTGTGAACTTTATCTGGATCTACATCAGAAGATTTGGTGGCTCAAAAAGCTATTTAATCCACCGATGGACATCTGTATAATGTGAAGGAATACACTCTGAGCACTCAACGATAAGACAGTGCACTGCATATACATTGAGTTTATACTGTGATATACATATATGTTGGGAAAAACCGGGTACCCGTGATTTATTGTAAATTAGGAAGGGGGCGGGTGTAGGATTGTATTCCTGAGAGGACCACGTGTCACAGGCACAGTATCTCCAGCTCTATCCTCACCTACTGTATACCCATCCCTTGCAGATTGTGAGCCCTCACGGGCAGGG